>NC_137331.1:123762754-124962754 GCF_965287045.1 Carcharhinus amblyrhynchos
CGTTGAAGTGGTGGAGGCTGCCTCGCTAAATATTTTTAAGAAGCGGGTTGATGGGTTCTTGATAAGAGAGGGGATTAAGGGTTATGGGGAGAGGGCGGGAAAGTGGAACTGAGCCACGACAGATCAGCCATGATCTTATTGAATGGCGGGGCAGGCTCGAAGGGCCAGATGGCCTACTCCTGCTCCTATTTCTTATGTTCTTATATTAAGTGGAAACTGCGGACAGTAAATTGAAAAGACTTCCTTATAGCGAATGAAATAACAGCTGAAGCAAAATGAAGGGTTATTCTGCTAGTTTAACATCGCCCAACACTCCAGACACAAAGGGGACAACCTTACCAAACACATTCTCAGTGCCAAACAAGGGTTTTGTGTCAAGGATCATGGAATCCCTACAGTGCAGAAGGAGGCCATCGAGTCTATACCAATCACAATCCCACCCAGGCCCTATTCTCACAACAACACACATTTACGCTGCTAATCCCCCTGACACTAGGGGCAATTTAGCATGGCCAATCAACCTGAACCACACATCTTTGGAGTGTGGGAGGAAATCAGAGTACCCGGAGGAAACCCACAGGGAGAACCTGCAGATGCCACACAGACAGTGACCCAAACCAGGAATTGAACCCAGGTCCCTGGCGCTGTGAGGCAGCAGCGCTGACCACCGTGTTGCCCAACATGTATACCCTCTGAGGAAGAGAGTAGGCCCTGATATAAGGGGTCAACCTGCAGTTGATCCAGTTTCTCCAGGATTGGTTCCAGGGATTCCTGGGGGAAATGTGGAGCTGGAGCGGCCAGCAGGGTCTGTAAGCGAGGAGACAGCAGCTACAGAGGAAGATCCCGAGCCCAGATCGATGAGTTTGCCTCTCACAAGCGTCTGACCTTGTTCTTCATTCCCTGAAAAGCCAAACACAGAATTGAGACATTCTACCAGAATCTGAAATTCCCTGAATCGATTAAACATGTGAAGAGTTTCCCTGGGATATTCCTGATGTAATTTGTGATTTGTTTGCCAAAGTTTATGAAGTTATGGGAAGAATGTGGATGCACTGGAGGGGGTACAGAGGAGATTCGCCGGATGCTGCCTGAGGTGGAACAGTTCAGTTATGAAGAGAGGTTGGAGGGCTTGGGTTGTTTTCTCTGGAGCAGCGGAGACTGACGGGTGACCTGATCGAGGGGTACAGGATTATGAGGGACAGGGACAGAGTGGATAAGGAGCAGCTGTTCCCCTTAGTTGAAGGGTCAGTTATGAGGGGACGCTAGTTAAAAGTGAGGGGTTTAGGGGGGAAGTGAGGAAAAGCTTTTTTACCCAGAGGGTGGTGAGGGTCTGGAATGTGGTGCCTGGGAGGGTGGTGGGGGCGGGATGCCCACATCCTTTAAGAAGTATCTGGATGAGCTCTTGGCACAGCATAATATTCAGGGCCATGGGACAAGTGCTGGCAGATGGGATTAGATGGGCAGGTCAGGGCCTTTCATGTGTTGGTGCGGACTCGATGGGCCGAAGGGCCTCTTCTGCTCTGTATTTTCTTTATTTTGTTTACTTTATTAGTGTCACAAATAGGTTTACATTAACACTGCAATGAAGTTACTGTGACAATCCCCTAGTTGCCACACTCCAGCCCCTGTTCGGGTACACTGAGGGAGAATTTAGCACGGCCAATGCATTTAACCAGCACATCTTTCAGAGCGTGGGAGGAAAACAGGGCACCTGGAGGAAACCCACGCAGACATGGGGAGAATGTGCAGACAGTGATCCAAACCGGGAATCGAACCCGAGTCCTTGTGATTCTGATTCTATAATGTTCTTTTTCTTTCAATTCTGTAATTGTTGTTTTTCTTGGGGATCGAACGGACAGAACAGCGAGATTGTCAAAAGTGCCTTCCTTGTAAATCGACAGAGGGGTAAGCTCACCAGACCATTATAGAGAAAAGTGAAACTCCTTCCAACGATGTGCAGGTTAGGTGGATTGGCCATCCTAAATCACCCTTTTGAGTCACAAAAACCCAGCCTGCAGGTGCAGCAGGTGGTCAGGAAGGCGAATGGGATGCTGGCCTTTATAGCGAGGGGGATTGAATATGAAAGTAGGGAGGTCTTGCTGCGGCTGTATAGGGCATTGGTGAGGCCGCAGCTGGAGTACTGTGTGCAGTTTTGGTCGCCGCACTTGCGCAAGGATATTTTGGCTTTGTAGGGAGTGCGGAGGAGGTTCACTAGGCTGATACCAGAGATGAGGGGGTTGGACTATGAAGGGAGGCTGAATAGACTGGGTCTGTACTCATTGGCGTTTAGAAGAATGAGGGGAGATCTCATTGAGACGTATAAGATGTTGAATGGGATGGATAGGATAGAGGTGGAGAGACTCTTCCCGCTCAGAAAGGACAGTAGGACTAGGGGCACAGCCTCAAGATAAAGGGGGGCGGTTTAGAACGGAGTTGAGGAGGAACTTCTTCACTCAAAGGGTGGTGAATCTCTGGAATTCTCTGCCCGTTGAAGTGGTGGAGGCTGCCTCGCTAAATATATTTAAGTCACGGGTTGATAGGTTTCTGATAGACAGGGGAATTAAGGGTTATGGGGAGAAAGCGGGAAAGTGGAACTGATCCACTTCAGATCAGCCATGATCTTATTGAATGGCGGGGCAGGCTCAAGGGACTAGATGGCCTACTCCTGCTAATATTTCTTATGTTCTTAATTCACCCTGCAGGATTAGCAGGATAAATATATTGGGTTACTGGAATAGGGCCTGGGTGGGATTGTTGCCAGTGCGGGGCGACGGGCTGAATGGCCTCATGCTACACTGTAAGGATTGTATGATATGAACAGATGCACAAAATAATATTCTGACATTAATGTTTTGAGAAATGTAGAGGACAGAAAGAGGCCATTCGGCTCATTCAGGACAATAATCTCAAAATAATTTAAAGAAATGTTTCCCATTACATATTCAATTAACATTATTTTCTCTTTGCATGGCACGGTGATTAGCAGTGCTGCCTCACAACGCCAGGGATCCTGGTTTGATGCCCGGCTTCAGTCACTGTCCACGGGGAGTCTGCACATTCTCCCCATGTCTGCATGGGTTTCCTCTGGTTTCCTCCCACAGTCCAAAGATGTGCGGTTTAGGTGGATTGGCCATGATAAATTGACCCCAGTATCAGGGGATTAGCAGGGTAAATATGTGGGGTTACGGGAATAGGGCCTGGATGGGATTATGGCAGACTCAATGGGCCGATTGGCCTCCTTCTGTACTGTGGGGATTCTATGAAATCTGAAATAAGATAGACAATATTTCATTTAATCTGTGACATTATTTCCACATCAGTCAATGCAAAACACATCAAAATCACCAACACTTTCAACATGAAACACAAAATTAAACCCAACCCGACTTGAATTTATTGACTTTTAAATCGAAAGTTAGCTCGAATCAGTTTGTGAAGTTTATTTTTGGCAGTAATATTGCATTTTCAATCCACCTGGGGGAGCTAACATCCTGGTTTTCCCCATTTAGCATCACCTCAGCAGAATTCCGGGGAATGTATCAGGAGCCCGGCTCCTTGGGACACAGGAGCAGGAGAGGGCCATTCAGCTCCTCCAGCCTGTTAGAAAATCAGCATCCTCACTCCATCCGTGCTACCCTTGGTTCCAGAGAATCCTTCTCCAGCCTCATACTTCCAGCCTTTCGCACTTGGAATATAGTGTTCAATTCTGGTCACCACACTACCAGAAGGGTGTGGAGGCTTTGGAGAGGGTACAGAAAAGATTTACCAGGATGTTGCCTGGTATGGAGGGCATTAGCTATGAGGAGAGGTTGGAGAAACTTGATTTGTTCTCACTGGAATGATGGAGGTTGAGAGAAGTCCTGATAGAAATCTACAAGATTATGAGGGCCATGGACAGAGTGGATAGTCAGAAGCTTTTTCCCAGGGTGGAAGAGTCAATTGCTAGGGGGGCACAGGTTTAAGGTGTGAGGGGCAAGGTTTAAAGGAGATGTACGGGGCAGATTTTTACTCAGAGGGTGGGGAGGGTGCCTGGAACTCGCTGTCAGGGGAGGTAGCGGAAACGGATATGATAGTGAGTTTTAAGGGGTATCTGGACAGATACATGAATAGGATGGGAATAGAGGGATATGGAAGGGTAGGGGGTTTTAATTCAGTCGGGCAGCATGGTCAGTACAGGCTTGGAGGGCCGAATGGCCTGTTCCTGTGCTGGAATTTTCTTTATTCTTAACCAGCAAAAAGAAATCCATTGATCTCAGGTTGAAGGTGATGAGAGGAACTTGCATCCTTTAATTTCACTGGGAGAAAGTGTGAGACTTCGTTTCATTGTTCTGACCATCACTCCGAAACCCTCTTTCAGCGGTGGGAAAATGTCTCTCGCTATCTGTCCGGTTCAGTCCTTTCAAGGTCAGAGAGCTCTCAATCCCCCTCACCCGAATCCCGCTATATTCCCCGAACACCACCTACTGTAAGCAATCTCTCCTCATGAGGGGGTTGAGGCCGAGGCTCGCACATGTTCAGGAGACCAGCGATCAGGCCGTGCGTGTGTGTGTGTGTGTGTGGGAGGAGGGAGAGGGGGTGGTGGTGGGTGGGAGGTGGGGGCCAGTGTTCCAGGGGTCACGGGGGGCAGGTCAGTGATCGAGCTGGCCAGCGACCGGGAGGCCGGCAGTGTGGGGCCAGTGCATGCGCGCCGATCTCGGAGCTGACAGATCGGTGCTACGCAGGGGCCTCTCCAGCGGGAATAGGTCCCACCCACAGTTTTCCCGTGTGGTTCACGCTCAGGGCTCTGCAGCGCACAGGGTGTGGGAGATTCATTGTGAAACTCACCCAAACCCGACACTCGGACTGTTTTAGGGACAACGTCTGGCGAGGGAATAGAGCCAACGTTTCCAGTCTGGATAACTATCCTGGAAACAGAACATAAAGACTTGCATTTATATAGCGCCTCTCATGTTGTCAGGACATCCAAAAGCATTTACAGCGAATGTGGCACTTTTTAGAGTTTAGGCACAGTTGTAATGCAGGAACTGCATCATCCACTTTGCACACAGCAAGATCCCTCGAAGGCAATGTGAAAATGAGCAGATACTCTGCTTTACTGACAGGGATTGAAGATAAACATTGGCGCCAGGACACGAGAGGACTCCCCGGCTCTTCGATATAGTGGCCACTGGGTCTGCTACAGTCTGTTCACAGGCCCTCTTTTAATCGCACATCTACACTGCAGCACTCCCTCAGTACTGACCCTCTGACAGTGCGGCACTCCCTCAGTACTGACCCTCTGACAGTGCGGCACTCCCTCAGTACTGACCCTCTGACAGTGTGGCACTCCCTCAGTACTGACCCTCTGACAGTGCAGCACTCCCTCAGTACTGACCCTCTGACAGTGCGGCACTCCCTCAGCACTGACCCTCTGACAGTGCGGCACTCCCTCAGCACTGACCCTCTGACAGTGCGGCACTCCCTCAGCACTGACCCTCTGACAGTGTGGCACTCCCTCAGCACTGACCCTCTGACAGTGCGGCACTCCCTCAGCACTGACCCTCTGACAGTGCGGCACTCCCTCAGCACTGACCCTCTGACAGTGCGGCACTCCCTCAGCACTGACCCTCTGACAGTGCGGCACTCCCTCAGCACTGACCCTCTGACAGTGCGGCACTCCCTCAGTACTGACCCTCTGACAGTGCGGCACTCCCTCAGCACTGACCCTCTGACAGTGCGGCACTCCCTCAGCACTGACCCTCTGACAGTGCGGCACTCCCTCAGCACTGACCCTCTGACAGTGCGGCACTCCCTCAGCACTGACCCTCTGACAGTGCGGCACTCCCTCAGCACTGACCCTCTGACAGTGCGGCACTCCCTCAGTACTGACCCTCTGACAGTGCGGCACTCCCCCAGCACTGACCCTCTGACAGGGCGGCACTCCCTCAGTACTGACCCTCTGACAGTGCGGCACTCCCCCAGCACTGACCCTCTGACAGTGCAGCACTCCCTCAGCACTGACCCTCGACAGTGCGGCACTCCCTCGGCACTGACCCTCTGACAGTGCGGCACTCCCTCAGCACTGACCCTCTGACAGTGCGGCACTCCCTCAGTACTGACCCTCTGACAGTGCGGCACTCCCTCAGCACTGACCCTCTGACAGTGCGGCACTCCCTCAGTACTGACCCTCTGACAGTGCGGCACTCCCTCAGCACTGACCCTCTGACAGTGCGGCACTCCCTCACTACTGAGCCTCTGACAGTGTGGCACTCCCTCAGTACTGACCCTCTGACAGTGCGGCACTCCCTCACTACTGAGCCTCTGACAGTGTGGCACTCCCTCAGTACTGACCCTCTGACAGTGCGGCACTCCCTCAGTACTGACCCTCTGACAGTGCGGCACTCCCTCAGCACTGACCCTCTGACAGTGCGGCACTCCCTCAGTACTGACCCTCTGACAGTGCGGCACTCCCTCACTACTGAGCCTCTGACAGTGTGGCACTCCCTCAGTACTGACCCTCTGACAGTGTGGCGCTCCCTCAGTACTGACCCTCTGACAGTGCGGCACTCCCTCACTACTGAGCCTCTGACAGTGCGGCACTCCCTCAGTATTGACCCTCTGACAGTGCGGCGCTCCCTCAGCACTGACCCTCTGACAGTGCGGCACTCCCTCAGCACTGACCCTCTGACAGTGCGGCACTCCCTCAGCACTGACCCTCTGACAGTGCGGCACTCCCTCAGCACTGACCCTCTGACAGTGCGGCACTCCCCCAGCACTGACCCTCTGACAGTGCGGCACTCCCTCAGCACTGACCCTCTGACAGTGCGGCACTCCCTCAGTACTGACCCTCTGACAGTGCGGCACTCCCTCAGCACTGACCCTCTGACAGTGCGGCGCTCCCTCAGTACTGACCCTCTGACAGTGCGGCACTCCCTCAGCACTGACCCTCTGACAGTGTGGCACTCCTTCAGCACTGACCCTCTGACAGTGCGGCACTCCCTCAGCACTGACCCTCTGACAGTGCGGCACTCCCTCAGCACTGACCCTCTGACAGTGCGGCACTCCCTCAGCACTGACCCTCTGATAGTGCGGCACTCCCTCAGCACTGACCCTCTGACAGTGCGGCACTCCCTCAGTACTGACCCTCTGACAGTGCGGCACTCCCTCAGTACTGACCCTCTGACAGTGCGGCACTCCCTCAGCACTGACCCTCTGACAGTGCGGCGCTCCCTCAGCACTGACCCTCTGACAGTGCGGCACTCCCTCAGCACTGACCCTCTGACAGTGCGGCACTCCCTCAGCACTGACCCTCTGACAGTGCGGCACTCCCTCAGCACTGACCCTCTGACAGTGCGGCACTCCTTCAGCACTGACCCTCTGACAGTGCGGCACTCCCTCAGCACTGACCCTCTGACAGTGCGGCGCTCCCTCAGCACTGACCCTCTGACAGTGCGGCACTCCCTCAGCACTGACTCTTGGTCCGAATCCACCCTGCTGGACCAAGTGTTCCTACGTGCGGACTGCGAGCAACTCAAATCCTTTGGACAATCCCAAAGACTGAGGCTCTTCCAATCCTGCTTCCCTGATCCCCTTCCCTGCCTCACGCACAGTCACACCCACCTGTCCCTCACCAAAGGGATGTGACCACCTCCTGGAACAAATCATCCCGGTAACGCTTCTCCACGCTGATACATCACACTGTCTGCAGCTCGGCCTCCAGCTCACTGACTCTGAGCTGAAGAGGTGCTGATACTTACTCCAGCTGTGTTTGCCCATGGATCATTCTGGCCACCAGGGACATCCCTAACGCCTCTACTTTCTCAGAAGACTAAGGAAATTTGGCATGTCAACTGTAACCCTCACCAACTTTTACAGATGCACCATAGAAAGCATTCTTTCTGGTTGTATCACAGCTTGGTATGGGCTCCTGCTCTGCCCAAGACCACAAGAAACTAAACCCAATCCATCATGCAAATCAGCCTCCCATCCGTTGACTCTGTCTACAATTCCTGTGCCTCTGTAAAGCAGCCGGCATAGCTAAGGACCCCACACTTCCTGGACATTCTCTCTTCCACCTTCTTCCGTCGGGGAAAAAGATAACAAAGGTCTGAGGTCACGTACCAACCAACTCAAGAACAGCTTCTTCCCTGCTGCTGTCAGACTTTTGAATGGACCTACCTTGCATTAAGTTGATCTTTCTCTACACCCTCGCTGTGACTGTAACACTACATTCTGCACTCTCTCCTTTCCTTCTCTATGAACAGTATGTATAGCATGCAAGAAACAAGACTTTTCACTGTATGTTAATACGTGACAATAATAAATCAAATTTAACCTTCTTTTGGGAAATAAGGAAGGGCAGGTGACAGAAGTGTTAGTGAGAGATCACTTTGGGACCAGTGACTATAATTCTATTAGTTTTAAGACAGCGATGGGGAATGATAGGACTGGCCCAAAAGTTAATATTCTAAATTGGGGCAAGGCCAATTTTGATGGTGTCATAGAACATAGAACATAGAACATAGAACATTACAGCGCAGAACAGGCCCTTCGGCCCACGATGTTGCGCCGACCAGTTAAAAAACAATGACCCTCTAACCTAAACCAATCCCTTCTCGTCCATAAACCTATCCACGGATCTCTTAAACGCCCCCAAACTAGGCGCATTTACAACTGCAGTAGGCAGGGCATTCCAATCCCTCACCACCCTCTGGGTAAAGAACCTACCCCTGACATCCGTCCTATAACTACCACCCCTTAATTTAAAGCCATGCCTCCTCGTGCTAGCTTTCTCCATCAGAGGAAAAAGGCTATCACTATCCACCCTATCTAAACCTCTAATCATCTTATATGTTTCAATAAGATCCCCTCTTAGCCGCCTTCTTTCCAGCGAAAACAACCCCAAATCCCTCAGCCTCTCCTCATAGGACCTCCCCTCCATACCAGGCAACATCCTGGTAAACCTCCTCTGCACCCTCTCCAAAGCCTCCACTTCCTTCCTATAATGTGGGGACCAGAACTGCACACAGTACTCCAAGTGCGGCCGCACCAGAGTTGTGTACAGTTGCAACATGACGCTGCGACTCCTAAATTCAATCCCCCTACCAATAAACGCCAAGACACCGTATGCCTTCTTAACAACCTTATCTACTTGACTCCCAACTTTCAGGGATCTATGTACACATACACCTAGATCCCTCTGCTCATCCACACTATTCAAAGTCCTCCCGTTAGCCCTATACTCGACACATCTGTTATTCCTACCAAAGTGAATTACCTCACACTTCACCGCATTAAACTCCATCCGCCACCTCTCGGCCCAGCTCTGCAACCTGTCTAAGTCTTCCTGCAAACTATGACACCCTTCCTCACTATCTACCACACCTCCGACTTTGGTGTCATCAGCAAACTTACTAATCCACCCAACTATACCCTCATCCAGATCATTAATAAAAATTACAAACAGCAGTGGCCCCAAAACAGATCCCTGAGGCACACCACTCGAAACCGAACTCCATGATGAATATTTACCATCAACCACCACCCTCTGTCTCCTATCCGCTAGCCAATTCCTGATCCAATTCCCTAGATCACCCCCAATCCCATACATCTGCATTTTCTGCAGAAGCCTACCATGGTGAACCTTATCAAACGCCTTACTAAAATCCATATACACCACGTCCACTGCCTTACCCCCATCCACCTCTTTGGTCACTTTCTCAAAAAACTCAATAAGGTTAGTAAGGCACGACCTACCCGCCACAAAACCATGCTGACTATCTCCAATCAATTCTTTACTCTCCAAATAACTATAAATCCTATCCTGAATAATTTTTTCTAAAACCTTGCCCACAACAGAAGTGAGACTCACCGGTCTATAATTCCCGGGGAAGTCTCTGTTCCCCTTCTTAAACAATGGGACAACATTCGCTTACCTCCAATCTTCCAGTACTATACCAGAGGCCAACGACGACCTGAAGATCAGAGCCAGAGGCTCTGCAATCACTTCTCTTGCCTCCCAGAGAATCCTGGGGTAAATCCCATCCGGACCAGGGGACTTATCTATTTTCAGACCCTCCAGAATATCTAGCACATCCTCCTTATCAACTGCAACACTGTCAATTCTACTCCAAGGAACTTTCGAAAGTTAATCGGGGAAGTTTGTGGGAAGGAAAAGGAACGTTTGGTAAGTGGGAGGCTTTCAAAGGTGTGTTAACCAGTGTTTAGGGTAAACACATTCCTCTTAGAGTGAAGGTCAAGGCTGGCAGAAGTAGGGAACTGTGGATGACTCAGGATATTGAGGCCCTGGTCAAGAAGAAGAAAGAGGCACATAACATGCATAGGCAGCTGGGATCAAGTGAATCCCTTAAAGAGTATAGTGGGTGTAAGAGAGAAATCAGGAGGGCAAAAAGGGGACACGAGATTGTTTTGGCAGAGAAGGCAAAGGAGAATCCAAAGAGCTTCTATAAATACAGTAAGGGCAAAAGAGTAACAAGGGAGAGAGTAGGGCCTCTTAAGGATCAACAAGGTCATTGATGTGCAGATCCACAAGAAATGCGTGAGATCCTAAATGAATATTTCTCATCGGAAATTTATTTATTGTTGAGAAAAGCATGGATGTTAGGGAACTTGGGGAAATAAATAGTGATGTCTTAAGGAGTGTACATATTACAGAGAAGGAGGTGCTGGAAGTCTTAAAGCCCATCAAGGTGGATAAATCCCCGGGACCTGATGAACTGTATCCCAGGACACTGGGGGAGGGTAGGGAGGAAATTGCCGGTCCCCTAGCCAAGATATTTGAATGATCGATAGTCACAGGCGAGGTGCCTGAAGATTGGAGAGTGGTAAATGTTGTGTCTTTGTTTAAAAAGGGCTGCAGAGAAAAGCCTGGGAACTACAGGCTAGTGAGCCTCACATCTGTGGTGGGTAAATTGTTGGAAGGTATTTTGAGAGACAGGATCTACAGGCATTTAGAGACACAAGGACTGATTAGGGACAATCAGCATGGCTTTGTGAGTGGAAAATCAGGCCTCACTAATTTGATTGACCTTTTTGGAGGGGTAGCCAAGAAGGTAGATGAGGGCAGTGCAGTTGATGTTTTCTACATGGACTTTAGCAAAGCCTTTGACGAGGTATCGCATGGTAGATTGTTGCATAAATTTAAATCTCACGGGATCCAGGATGAGGTATCTATATGGATACAAAATTAGCTTCTTGACAGAAGCCAGAGGGTGGTTGTAGAGGGTTGTTTTTCAAACTGGAGGCCCCTGTGACCAGCGATGTGTCTCAGGGATCAGTGCTAGGCCCACTGTTATTTGTCATTTATATTAATAATTAGGATGAGAATATAGGGGGCGTGGTTATTAAGTTTGTAGACGACACCAAGATTGGTGGCATAGTGGACAGTGAAGAAAGTTATCTCTAATTGCAACAGGATCTTGATCAATTGGGCCAGTGGGCTGGCGAATGGCAGATGGAGTTTAATTTAGACAAATGCGAGGTGATCCATTTTGGTCGATTGAACCAGGGCAGGGCTTACTCAGTTAATGGTAGGGCGTTGGGGAGAGTTACAGAACAGAGAGATCTAGGGGTACATGTTCATAGCTCCTTGAAAGTGGAGTGACAGGTGGACAGAGTGGTGAAGAAGGCAGTCGGCATGCTTGGTTTCATCGGTCAGAACATTGAATACAGGAGTTGGGACGTCTTGTTGAAGTTGTACAAGACATTGGTAAGGCCACATTTGGAATACTGTGTACAGTTCCGGTCACCCAATTATAGAAAGGATATTATTAAACTAGAAAGAGTGCAGAAAAGATTTACTAGGATGCTACCAGGACTTGATGGTTTGAGTTATAAGGAGAGGCTGGATAGACTGGGACTTTTTTCTCTGGAGCGTAGGAGGCTGAGGGATGATCTTATAGAGGTCTATAAAATAATGAGGGGCACAGATCAGCTAGATAGTCAATATCTTTTCCCAAAGATAGGGGAGTCTAAAACTAGAGGGCATTGGTTTAAGGTGAGAGGGGAGAGATACAAAAGACTCCAGAGGGGCAATGTTTTCACACAGAGGGTGGTGAGTGTCTGGAACAAGATGCCAGAGGTAGTAGTAAAGGTGGGTATAATTTTGTCTTCTAAAAAGCATTTAGACAGTTGCATGGGTAAGATGGGTATAGAGGGACATGGGCAAAATGTGGGCAATTGGGATTAGCTTAGGAGTTTAAAAAAAAAGGACGGCGTAGACAAGTTGGGCCGAAGGGCCTGTTTCCATGCTGTAAACCTAAGACTCAAATGAAATCAAAAATCTGCAGTTGCAATACAACACCTGCTCTGCATCCTTACTGTGCCCTAAGTAAGTAACTAATTACTTTATTAATTATTTTAAAATTAAGTTAGTGCCTCTCCTTATCACCACTTTCTCTGTTAGTTTAAACCTTGTAAACCACTAAACCCTAGCATTTAATAATAAAATAAATAGTGGAATCACTTGTTGCACTCCCTCTCTTGTAAGTATATCCTTTCTTACGTAAGCTAATGGACAGGTAATAACTGAGAAAGTTCAAACCAACGCTGGTTTTTATATCAAGGAAGTTGAGATATAAAAGATTGGAGGTTACGTTCCGTGTGTTTGTAGTTTCGATTAGACTTTCACACACAACTGAGTTCAGTTCTGGATGTCACATCTTAAGATGGATATACTGGCCTTGGAGGAGGCGCAGAGTCAATTCACCAGAATGATCCAAGGACAAAGTATGTAAACCAGGAGGACAAGTTGCATCAGCCAGGCTGGTATTCCATCAAGGAGAAGAAAGAAGGGTTCTTTAAGTTGAAGTTGAGGGTGGGGGTGGGGATGGGGAGGGAGCGTTGGAAAATTCTGGCCATAATCTGGGGACATAAGGTCAAATCATAGAATCCTTACAGTGCAGAAGGAGGCCATTTGGTCTACTGAGACTGCACTGACTCTCTAACTGAGGATACCACACAGACCCTATCTCAGCAGCCCCATATATTTACCCTACTATTCCCTGCTAATCTACACATCTTGGGACACTAAGGTGCAAAGCAAGGCCAATCCACCTAACTGACACATCTTTGGACACTAAGGGACAATTTAGCAAGGCAGTCCAACTAACCTACACATATTTGGACACTAAGGGGCAATTTGCCATGGCCAATCCACCTAACCTACACATCTTTGGACACTAAGGGGCAATTTAGCAAGGCCAATCCACTTAACCTATGCATATTTGGACGCTAAGGGACAATTTAACATGGCCAATCCATGTAACCTACACATCTTTGGACACTGAGGGGCAACTTAGCATGGCCAATCCATGTAACATACACAGCTTTGGACACTGAGGGGCAATTTAACATGGCCAATCCATGTAACCTACACATCTTTGGATGGCGGGAGGAAACTGGAGCACCCGGATGAAAGCCAGGCAGACATGGGGAGAACGTACAAACTTCATATAAACAGTCACCCAAGGATGGGATCAAACCTGAGTCCCTGTCGCTGTGAGGTCTAAGTGAATGGAAGAACAAGACCGAAAGGCTAAGCGGCCTCCACCTATTTCTATGTACCTACCTTCTACTGAATTTGTCATGTGATTCTGCCAGAGTGGCCGAGCCTCTCTAATGGATTCAATCCTAAAGGCGATTTATTGGAGAGAGATGGGACTCAGAGATGGCACGATCCTCTGCTGTACATAATTGAGGCAGTTGTAGGACAGCTAAAGCTCGACTTAGATATAACTAATGAATTGCTCGATCTGTACTAACCCGACAACATAACGAAAGTATAATCTCCAGAGATTCCCTCGCTGCAGTGCTGGTGTAATTGTTCTACTTCTGACACGGTCTGTGTTTGTGTCTCGTCTGAGAGAGATTGCCAAATCAGTGCGGAATTAATGTCAACTTAAAGACAGTTTGTGCACGGTAGGCTTGGGTCCAGCGGGGATTGCAATGAGTTTGTGGAAACGGATTTCACTCAGTACCTTAAGGAGATGTCAGAGAGAGCAAACCTTCATTAAATCTGCCTGCACTTGCTGCAAGTGCTGAGTCCCACAGGTGAGAGCCTGCACACAATTTAAATATCAGAAACAAATGAAAAGCAGTTGGGAACGGCGGGGAATAGTCAGTCCGACCTCCTCAACTTCGCTTCTTGAAAGGTAGAAATTTAAATTGAATTTAAAAAAAACCTGAATTCACATAAAATTAAATGAAAGCAAAACAAGGATTAATTAATTTAATAATAAGGTCTTGCAGGCGGATGTGGATCGTATTTTGAAATGCCAGGCATTTTGATACTCATTCAATGCACATTTCTGTCTGCATATTTGTACAGCATTGGATTTTAAACAATTTTACCTCAGCCAAGTTAAAATCATGATCTTTAAATACGATTCACTCTCATCTGTAAATTGGTTATGTAAATGTTGCTATATTTGTTCATGATAAATGGCAACTAAGAACATAAGAAATAGGAGCAGGAGTAGGCCGTCTAGCCCTTCGAGCCTGCCCCGCCATTCAATAAGATCATGGCTGATCTGTCGTGGCTCAGTTCCACTTTCCCGCTTTCTCCCCATAACCCTTAATTCCCCTGTCTATCAGAAACCTATCTACCCGTGTCTTAAACATATTCAGCGAGGTAGCCTCCACCACTTCAACGGGCAGAGAATTCCAGAGATTCACCACCCTTTGAATGAAGAAGTTCCTCCTCAACTCCGACCTAAACTGCCCCCCCTTATCTTGAGGCTGTGCCCTCCAGTCCTGCTGTCCTTCCTAGGCGGGAAGAATCTCTCTACCTCTACCCTATCCATCCCCTTCATTATCTTATACGTCTCTATAAGATACCCCCTCAGTCTTCTAAACTCTAACGAGTACAGACCCAGTCTATTCAATCTCTCCTCATAGGCTAACCCCCTCATCTCCGGTATCAGCCTAATGAATTTGAGGCATACGGGATGATCAGAGGGTTAGATAGGGTGGACAGTGAGAGCCTTTTACCTCGGATGGTGATGGCTAACACGAAAGGACATAGCTTTAAATTGAGGGGTGGTAATTATAGGACGGATGTCAGAGGTAGGTTCTTTACTCAGAGGGTAGTAAGGGCGTGGAATGCCCTGCCTGCAGCAGTTGTGGACTCGCCAACTTTAAGGGCGTTCAAATGGTCAGTGGATAGGCATATGGATAACATTGGAATAGTTTAGGTTAGAGGGTTATTAGATTGGTTCCACTGGTCGGCGCAACATCGAGGGCTGAAGGGCCTGTACTGTGCTGTAATGTTCTATGTTCTAACCTTCTCTTCACTCCCTCCAAGGCCAATATATCCTTTCACAAGTGCGGCAACCAAAACTGCACACAGTACTCCAGCTGCGGCCTCACCAGTGCCCTGTACAGTTGCAGCAACTAATATTAAGGCAATTACAGATCCAAACATATTGGCTGGAACTCCACTGCCTTGCCCACCACGGAATCGGAGCGGGTCCGACAACAGGAATCTCTGTTGACTTCAGGTGGGAAATTTCGGTCTCATCCGAGTGAAACCATAAAATCCCACCCGTAGTTTGTTAAGGCGATCATGTGTGAATGCATTGTGTGTGTGTACGTGTGTGAGACTGTGCTTATAAGGGAAGGCGATGGCCCACTGTTATTATTAATCCAGAAACTCAGCTAATGTTCCGGGGATAAAAGCAAATTTATCGTGGATGCTGGAATCTGAAACCAAAAGGGAAAACGCTGGAAAATCTCAGCAGGTCGAGGGTCATCAGGACTCTAAACACCAGCTCTTTTCTCTCCTTACAGATGCTGTCAGATCTGCTGAGATTTTCCAGCGTTTTCTCTTTTGGCTAATGTTCTGGGGACCCGGGTTCAAATCCCACCACGGCAGATGGTGGAATTAGAACATAGAACATTCCAGCGCAGTACAGGCCCTTACAGGCCAGTACAGGTTGGTGACTAGTGGAGTGCCCCAGGGGTCGGTGCTGGGGCCTCAGCTTTTTACCATTTATATAGATAATCTGGAGGAGGGAACCGAGTGTAGGGTGTCGAAATTTGCTGATGACACCAAGATTGGTGGAACGGCAAATTGTGCGGAGGGTGTGGAGAGTCTGCAGAAGGATCTAGATAGGCTGGGCGAATGGGCCAGGAACTGGCAAATGGAATTTAATGTTGGCAAGTGTGAGGTGGTCCACTTTGGTAGGAATAATGGTAGGAAGGACTATTACTTACGTGGCAAAAAACTACAGCAGGCGACGGTGCAGAGGGACCACGGGGTCCTTGTGCATGAGTCGCAAAAACCCAGCTTGCAGGTGCAGCAGGTGGTCAGGAAGGCGAATGGGATGCTGGCCTTCATAGTGAGGGGGATTGAATATAAAAGTAGGGAGGTCTTGCTGCAGCTGTATAGGGCATTGGTGAGGCCGCAGCTAGAGTACTGTGTGCAGTTTTGGTCGCCGCACTTACGCAAGGATATTTTGGCCTTGGAGGGAGTGCAGAGGAGGTTTACTAGGCTGATGCCGGAGTTGAGGGGGTTGAGCTATGAGGAGAGGCTGAATAAACTAGGCTTGTACTCGTTAGAGTTTAGAAGAATGAGGTGAGATCTCATTGAGACGTATAAGATGATGAATGGGATGGATAGGATAGAGGTGGAGAGACTCTTCCCGCTCAGAAAGGACAGTAGGACTAGGGGGCACAGCCTCAAGATAAAGGGAGGGCGGTTTAGAACGGAGTTGAGGAGGAACTTCTTCACTCAAAGGGTGGTGAATCTCTGGAATTCTCTGCCCGTTGAAGTGGTGGAGGCTACCTCGCTAAATATTTTTAAGACGCGGGTTGATGGGTTTTTGATAAGCGAGGGGATTAAGGGTTATGGGGAGAGGGCGGGAATGTGGAACTGAGCCACGACAGATCAGCCATGATCTTATTGAATGGCTGGGCAGGCTCGAAGGGCTAGATGGCCTACTCCTGCTCCTATTTCTTATGTTCTTATGTTCGGCCCTCGATGTTGCACCGACCAGTGGAACCAATCTAATGACTCTGTAACCTAAACTATTCCAGTGTTATCCATATGCCTATCCACTGACCATTTGAATGCCCCTAATTTGAATTCAATAAAAAATATCTGGAATTAAGAATCTACTGATGACCATGAAACCATTGTCGATTGTTGGAAAAAAAATCCATCTGGTTCACTAACATCCTTTTAGGGAAGGAAATCCGCCCTCCTTACCTGGTCAGGCCTACATGTGACCCCAGAGCCACAGCAATGTAGTTGACTCTCAACTGCCCTCCAAGGGCAACTAGGGATAGGCAATAGATGCCAGCGATGCCCGTATCCCACAAAAGAAATCTGATTCTCTACCCCAGAGGGTTGTCACTGCTCCAGAGTTGAGGATATTCCGGGCTGAGAGGGATAGATCCTTGCCCTTTAGGGGAATGAGGAACAGGGTTTCTGAGGATGATAACAGGAATGTGGGTGTGTATCTTTCAGAAGATGATCAACAGCATGGATGCCTTTCCTCATAAAAAGAGAGGGGGAGGGTGACCTGGCAGAGGTCTCTAAAATTCTGCAAACTTTTCAAGAACTGGACACTGGGAGAATGTTTCCCTGAGGGTGGAGGGGAGGGGTGGAGGGGTGTCAGAGGAGGAGTAAACAGAGGACATCATTATAAGATAGTTAGCATGAAATCCAATGGGGCATTCTGGAGAAACTCCTATCGATTGAAGCAAATAGTATGGGTGGATCCAAAGGGAAGCGAGATAAGCAAACGAAGGAGGCAGGAACAGAGGGCCATGATGATAGGTTTAGGCATATTGGCATTGCCACTAAACTAGTAATCCAGAGACCCAGGGTCATGCTCTGGGGATGCACGGCAAATGGTGGAGTTTGAATTGAACAACAACCTGGAATGAAGATCTACAGATGACCATGAAACCATTGTCGATTCACAAATGGTTCACAAATGTCTATTAGGGAAGGAAATCTGCCGTCCTCACCCGGTCTGGCCTACGTGTGACACCAGAGCCACAGCAATGTGGTTAACTCAGAACTGCCCTCTGAAATGGCTGAGCGAGACATTCAGTTCAAGGAGCAACTGGGAATGGCCAACAAATGCTGGCTGAGGAACACTCACGTCCCATCAACAAATAAAGAAAAACACCATAATATCATAAAATACAGGAGCAGAAGTAGGCCAATCAGCCCATCGAGTCTGCTCTGCCATTCAGTAAGATCATGACTGGTCTGATTTGATGATCCTCAACTCCACTTTCCCGACTTAACCCCATTGCCCTGGTTTCCCTTACTGATTCGAATTCTGTCTACCTTTGAAAGGCAGACTAGGCTCAAGGGGCTGAATGGCCTATTTCTGCTTCTTTATGTTCTTACAGAAGTGGATGTGCGGATAATGACATTATCAACCTTCCCATAGAATGGGGATACTGAGAAACAGTTAATCTGTCCTCCCTGATCTACCTGCGGAAGCTCGATTACAGTCACCTGGTCAAAACCCAATGAAACTTTGCACTGATCTGATTGGATTTTGATTTATTATTGTCACGTGTATTAACATGCAGTGAAAAGTATTGTTTCTTGTGTGCTATACACAGCATACCGTTCATAGAGAAGGAAAGGAGAGAATGCAGAGTGTAGTGTTACAGTCATAGCTAGGGATTGGAGAAAGATCAACTTAATGCGAGGTAGGTCCATTCAAAAGTCTGACAGCAGCAAGGAAGAAGCTGTTCTTGAGTCGGTCGGTATGGGACCTCAGACTTTTGTATCTTTTTCCCAATGGAAGAAGATGGAAGAGAGAATGTCCGGGGTGCGTGGGGTCCTTAATTATGCCGGCTGCTTTTCCAAGGCAACGGGAAGTGTAGACTGAGTCAATGGATGGGAGGCTGGTTTGTGTGACGGATTGGGCTACATTCACAATCTTTTGTAGCTCCTTGCGGTCTTGGGCAGAGCAGGAGCCCAGACCAAGCTGTGATACAACCTGGGGATAATCAGCTCTAGTAGATTTGCTTTCTCTGCCAAGCGTGACTGAACGAGATCATTCACTATCTCAGTGTTATATCTAAAGTGTGTTTCCAACCACAGGTCGGTCCCGTCAGTTAGAATGCTTATTTCCACTTCTGTACCATCACCCAACACTGTGAGTGTTTCATCAATTTTCCTCTCAATCCCTGGCTCAGCTCAGCATCCACTGAAACCCTCATCCATACCTTAATTGCTTCGAGAATCATCTATTCCAGCTCATTCCCAGCTGCTTTTGTAGATTCTCCGCTGAAGCTATCCAAACCTCTATTGTTCAGCTCCTAACTCGCACCAGGGTACTCACATAGAACATAGAACATTACAGCGCAGTACAGGCCCTTCGGCCCTCGATGTTGCGCCGACCAATGGAACCAATCTAATGACCCTCTAACCTAAACTATTCCAATGTTATCCATATGCCTATCCACTGAGCATTTGAACGCCCTTAAAGTTGGCGAGTCCACAACTGCTGCAGGCAGGGCATTCCACACCCTTACTACCCTCTGAGTAAAGAACCTACCTCTGACATCCATCCTATAACTACCACCCCTCAATTTAAAACTATGTCTCTTCGTGTTAGCGATCACCATCCGAGGAAAAAGGCTCTCACTGTCCACCCTATCTAACCCTCTGATCATCTTGTATGCCTCAATCAGGTCACCTCGTAGCCCTCTTCTCTCTAATGAAAATAACCTCAAGTCCCTCAGCCTTTCCTCATAAGACATCTGCCCCATCATCCCAGTGCTCGCTCACCCATATCGGTTTCCGTCCTGACAACAGCTCAATTTTAACATTCACACCTCATTTTCTCAGAGTTAAGAAGTCTCACAACACCAGGTTAAAATCTAATAGGCTTTCGGAGCACTGCCCCTTCATGAGGTGAGTAGGGATAGAACCATGGAATCATAGAATCCCTACAATGCAAGAGGAGGCCAGTTGGCCCATCAATTCTGCACCAACCACAATCCCACCCAGACCTCCCATTCCCGTATCCCCACATACTTACCCTGCTAATCCCCCTGTGTAACAATTCAGGTCAGATACTCCAAGGTGTTCTACAAAGCTCGCTTGACCTGTAATGTTTTGCATTGAATTTGGCGAGAACAAGCAGGAAAGGTTTCACTGCAGCTGATTCAACTGACCCACGAGGAGGTTTTATCAAAAACAAAGTTTAATGAAGAATATTGTTGACATGTGCAGTTAGACAATTAGCAAGAACTTTTAACAATTACGAACAAGAAGCACAACCACCACAATGATAACTCTTAAGGAAATATCTCTAATATGTTCCAATCAAAGCCAACGTCCAATACACAAAACCCTCCAAATAAACACAATACAGCACAGGGTAATGCCCGCTTGTTATAGGAATCCAACCTCCTGGATTCAATACTGAAAATCCCTTGTGAAGAAACTCAGAAGAGGTTGTAGTTGAATCGGTTTCCCAAAACACAGCTTCTTTAAGGCAGAACCAAACAAAGAGGAAAAAGCAGGGAGAGAAAGCGACTGCTCCTTGGCTTGTTGCTAAATTGCTTCCCACAATAAAACTGAAAGCCCAAAGGGAAAAAAACTCCTATCACCTGACTGACACAGCTTAGTTCCACACCCACTGACATCGCTGAAGCTGTAAGCTGCATGATTTTAGTTTTAAAAACCTTCCATAAAGGAACACTCACATAGCACCTGGCGCTAGGCTTAATTTAGCATGGCCAATCAATCTAACCCACACACCTTGGCATTTTCAAATCCCTTCATGGTCTTGTCCCTGTCTCTGTAAACAAGCTCCTCCAGCCTGTTTGAGATTTCTGAGCTCCTCTAACTCTGGCCTTTTCAGCACCCCTGAATTTAAATCACTCTAGGATTGTTGGTTATACACCTGTAGAAAAGTGACAGCAGTTAGGATCGATCCCAATCAATTATAAACTCCTATAAAAACCTCAGTGTTTACTGTTAAATTAATGCTTTCTGCACCTTTAACCTCATTCACTGCTATATCCCCTAGATCCCTGGACTGTCATTAAAACCTAAGTTTATTTATTATTGTAACAAGTAGGCTTACATTAACACTGCAGTGAAGTTACTGTGAAAATCCCCTAGTCGCCACACTCCGGCACCTGTTCAGGTACACTGAGAGAGAATTTAGCACAGCCAATCCATCGAAACAGCATGTTTTTTGGACTGTTGGAGGAAACCGGAGGACCCAGAGGAAAACCACGCAGACACGGGGAGAATGTGCAGACTCCACACAGACAGTGACCCAAGCCGGGAATCGAACCCGGTGCTGTGAGGCAGCAGTGCTAACCCGCTGTGCCATCCTGTTTAATAATTAATAATCAAATAACGAAAGAGGCAGGCTAACTAGCAGTGAAGATTAAACTGTGAAATGTAAATCAGATTTCGAAACCATTTCTCAGAACTCTTCACTCCGAGAGATGGTTACAGTGAACTGATGTACAGCACATTCCAGTTAAACACAGAGGATATTCTTTTGTAGAATAATGTTTTAATAGACTAAAGATAATTGCAACCCTCTGTGTGAGCAGAATAAATGAGGCAGACACTTTGCTCTGCGTGTTCAGATCTCTGTGGACGTAGCATAGTGACAGAATTTGCTCAGTAATTGTTGGTAAGAATCCAGGAAAGAAAGCGTATCGATCACTGCTGATGAGAGGTATTTTGAAAATGGATTCACTGGAATACATAATCAGCAATGTCCAAAGTTTAATTACATCCTGCCAGCCAGTGGACAGTGGGATACACAATCAAGGAATCGCATTTGTCCATGGTGCCTGCGTCAGTTCTTGGAGCGATCAGTCACACTCCCCCAGCTCCTGCTCCCTGGCCCTGCAAATTCTCTTTCTCAAATATTAATCCCATTTTGAAAATTACAATGACTTCCAGGCAATGCATTCCAGGTCACAACTTGTCGCGTGAAAGGTGTCGACATTTCCCTTCCCGTTTCTCTGCCAATTATCTTCAATCAGTGTCCTCTGGTTACTGATGTTGTTGGTGCTGTGTAGGGCAGTACGGTGGCACAGTGGTTAGCACTGCTGCCTCACAACTCCAGGGACCCGGGTACAATTCCCGACTCGGGTC
Source organism: Carcharhinus amblyrhynchos (assembly GCF_965287045.1). Lineage (NCBI taxonomy): Eukaryota > Metazoa > Chordata > Chondrichthyes > Carcharhiniformes > Carcharhinidae > Carcharhinus > Carcharhinus amblyrhynchos. The sequence continues at coordinate 123,784,860 of NC_137331.1, forward strand.
ACTGTCTGTGTGGAGTCTGCACATTCTCCCTTGTTGCGTAGGTTCCCCCTGGGTGCTCCGGTTTCCTCCCACAGTCCAGAGACGTGCTGGTTGGAGTGTATTGCTAAATTCTCCCTCAGTACACCTGAACAGGTGCCAGAGTGTGGCGACTGGGGGATTTTCACAGTAACTTCATTGCAGTGTGAATGCAAGCCTACTTGAGATTAATAAATAAACTTTTAACTTTAGGTCCCATGAAGAGGTTCTGAGCCATGTATAGTTTAACAGTAAATGTTTTTTAACTACTGGTAATCATGTACACACACATAGGATAAGTTTGAAATCGGAGCTGTCTCCATGCTTGCCAGTACACAAGTCTCTATCCAGTACACGATTGTCATCTAGACTCGGCTCATGTGTTCCTTTACATCACACTGTGGGCAGTACTGTATCCAGTCCCACGTTAACCCTTTCTATACCAGACCATTTTACTACACCACCCCAAGTCTTTATTCACCATATTTACAAAGCATTTCTGTTTACTCAGCATATTTACATGACCTCCCCTCAAAGAACAAAGAAAATTGTTCTCTGGGTCCACAGGACTCTTAAATCGGCCTCGCAGGTGGAGGATGTGGTCAAGAAGGCGTATGGTGTACTGGCCTTCATTAATCGAGGGATTGAGTTTAGGAGTCGGGAGGTAATGCTGCAACTTTATAAGACCCTTGTCAGACCCCACTTGGAGTACTGTGCGCAGTTCTGGTCGCCTCACTACAGGAAGGATGTGGAAGCTATTGAGAGGGTGCAGAGGAGATTTACAAGGATGTTGCCTGGATTGGGAGGCATGCCTTATGAAGATAGGTTGAGGGAGCTGGGTCTCTTCTCCCTGGAGAGACGAAGATTGAGAGGTGACCTGATGGAGGTGTATAAAATGTTGAGAGGAATAGATAGGGTGGATTCTCGGAGGCTATTTCCCAGGGCTGAAATGGTCGCTACGAGAGGACACAGGTTTAAGGTGCTGGGGAGCAGGTACAGAGGAGATGTCAGGGGTAAGTTTTTCACTCAGAGGGTGGTGAGTGAGTGGAATCGGCTGCCGTCGGTGGTGGTAGAGGTAAACTCGCTGGGGTCTTTTAAAAGACTTCTGGGTGAGTACATGGGATTTAATGGGATTGGGAGTTACAGATAGGGCTGGTAGGTATGGATATGATCGGCGCAACTTGTGGGCCGAAGGGCCTGTTTGTGCTGTAATGTCCTATGTTCTATGTTAAAATTACAGCACAGGAACAGGCCCTTCTGCCCTCCAAGGATCTGCGTAGGTTTCCTCCTGGTGCTCCAGTTTCCTCCCACAGTCTGAAAGCCATGATGGTGAGGGTGCATTGACCCAAACAGGCATCGGAGTGTGGCGACTAGGGGAATTTCACAGTAACTTCATTGCAGTGTTAATGTAAGCCTTACTTGTGACACTAATAAATAAACTTTACTTTAACTTTATAAGGTAATGCATAAAAAGGCTACTTAACAAGACCCCACAGTGTTGGGGGCAGTATATGAGCATGGATAGAGGATTGGCTAACTAATAGAAGATGGAGAGTTGGAATAAGAGGGGCAACCTGTAACGACTGGAGTGCCACTGTGATCCGTGCTGGGGCCACAGTTTATTTACAACTCGTTAGAGTTTAGAAGAATGAGGGGAGATCTCATTGAGACGTATAAGATGATGAATGGGATGGATAGGATAGAGGTGGAGAGACTCTTCCCGCTCAGAAAGGACAGTAGGACTAGGGGGCACAGCCTCAAGATAAAGGGGGGGCGGTTTAGAACGGAGTTGAGGAGGAACTTCTTCACTCAAAGGGTGGTGAATCTCTGGAATTCTCTGCCCGTTGAAGTGGTGGAGGCTGCCTCGCTAAATATTTTTAAGACGCGGGTTGATGGGTTTTTGATAAGAGAGGGGATTAAGGGTTATGGGGAGAGGGCGGGAATGTGGAACTGAGCCACGACAGATCAGCCATGATCTTATTGAATGGCGGGGCAGGCTCGAAGGGCTAGATGGCCTACTCCTGCTCCTATTTCTTATGTTCTTATGTTCTTATATCATGACTTAGACAAGAAAGTGAATGTACTCTTGCCAAGTTTGCAGATGATACAAAAATATATGTGAAGGCACGCGGTGAGGATGACAGAGTCTACAGGGGGATCAGGCTAGATGAGTGGGCAAAAACTTGGCAGATGGAGTATAATGTTGGAAAATGGGACATTGCGCACTTTGGTAGGAAGAATAAAGGAGCTGAATATTATTTAAATGGAGAAAGACTGCAGAAAGCTGCAACACGGAGGGGTTTGGGACGTCCTCATGCACAAATCACAAAAAGCCAGCGTGCAAGTTCAGCAGGTAATAGGGAAACAAATGTAATGTTGGCCTTTGTTTCAAAAGGAATGGAATATAAAAATGTGGAAGGCTTGCTTAAACTGTACAAGGCCACACTTGGAATACAGTGAGCAGTTTTGATCTCCTTATCTAAGGAAGGATATACTGGCATCGGAGGCAGTCCAGAGAAGGTTCACTGGGTTGATCCCGGGTACGGAGGGATTTTCTCATGAAGAGAGAACAAAGAACAAAGAAAAGTATGGCATGGCAACAGGCCATCCGGCCCTCCAAGCCTGCACGATCTTGATGCCCGAACTAAACTAAAAAAAAACCTTCTGCCCTTACTCAGTCCATATCCCTCTATACCCTCCCTATTCATGTACCCATCCAGGTTCCCCTTCAATGTTGCTAATGTGTCCGCTTCCACCACCTCCTCTGGCAGCGCGTTCCAGGCACCCATCACTCTCTGTGTGAAAAATTTCCCCTGCACATCTCCCTAAACTTTCCCCCTCTCACCTTGAACCTATGCCCCCTTAGTGACACTTCCATCCTGGGAAAAAGCCTCTGACTATCCACCCTGTCTCTGCCTCTCATAATATTGTAGGCCTCTATCAGGTCTCCCCTCAGCTTCCGTCTTTCCAATGAAAACAATCCTAGTTTATTCAACCTCTCCTCATAGGCAACACCCTCCAGACCAGGCAACATCCTGGCGCACTTTCTTTGCACTCTCTCCAAAGCTCCCATGTCCTTCTGGTAGTGTGGTGACCGGAACTGCACGCAGTGCTCCAAATGTGACCTAACCAAGGTTTTATACAGCTGTAACATGATTTCCCAACTCTTGTATTCAACGTTGATGAAGGCATGTTTATTGCCTTCTTAATCACCTTGGCCACCAGTGTTGCCACTTTTAGGGAACAGTGGACCTGAACACCCAGATCCCTCTGTATGTTAATGATCCTTGGATATGGGCAGATCTACCACTTCTGTGCCCGAGTCTCCAATTTATCGATATCCTGTTGTATCCTTTGACAATCCCCGGCATTAACAGCAACTCCACCAATCTTCATGTCATCTGCAAACTTACTAATCAGACCTCCCACCTTTTCTTCCAGGTCATTTATATATACTACAAACAACAGAGATCCCAGCACCAATCCCTGTGGAACAAGCTACAGATCCCCATTCTAAAAAACACGCTTCCATCACTACCCTCTGTCTTCTATAACCAAACCCGTCTCGATTCCATCTAGCCAGCCCATCCCGAATCCCATGTGATTTTAGTTTTTGTACCCAGTCTGCCATGTGGGACCTTGTCAAATGCCTTATAAAGTCCATATAAACTACATCCACAGCCCTTCCCTTTCTTTGTCACCTCGTCAAAAAACTCAATCAATTGGTGAAACATGACGTTGCCCGTACAAAACCATTCTGCCTGTCACTAACTAGTCCATTTTCTTCCAAATATGCATATATCCTGTCCCTCAGTATCTTCTCCAAAAGCTTCCCCACCATTGATGTCAGGCTCACCGGCCTAGAATTTCCTGGATTATCCCTGTTTCCTTCCTTAAACAAGGGAAGAACATTGGTTATTCTCCACTCCTCTGGAACCTCGCCTGTGGTCAAAGAGGATGTGAAGGTATCTGTTAAGGTCCCAGCTATTTCTCCCCTTGCCTCCCGCAGTAACCTGGGAGTAGATCCCATCCGGCCCTGGGGACCTGTTTATCTTAATGTAATTTAGGATACTCAACACTTCCTCCTTTGATATGTTGATATTCTCCGGAGTGTTCACACACCTATCCTTGGCCTCAACATCCATCAAGTCCTTCTCTTTGGTGAATACCGATACAAGGTACTTATTAAGGATCTCAATCACTTCCTGCGGCTCCACTCATAACCTCCCTCTATTGTCCTTTAGTGTGCCTACTATTTTGCTTGCTACCGTCTTTCTCCTAAGGTATGTATAAAAAGCCTTGGGATTCTCCTTGAACCTGTTTGCTAAAGACATTTCATGAGAGTTTGAGAAGATCGGGCCTGTACTCAACGAGTTTCAAAGGGATGTTTTTTACAGAGGGTGGTGGGGGTCTGGAATGCGCTGCCAAGTAGGGTGGTGGAGGCGGGCACACTGGGATCGTTTAAGACTTACCTGGATAGTCACATGAGCAGACTGGGAATGGAGGGGTACAAATGAATGGTCTAGTTGGACCAATGAGCGGCGCAGGCCTGGAGGGCTGAAGGGCCTGTTTCCTGTTCTTTGAATGAGAGGCAGCCTTATTGAGACACACAGGATTGTCAGGGGGTCGACAGGGTAGATGCTGAGACCATGTTGCCCCTTGTGGGAGGGTTGAGGAGCAGAGGGCATCATCTCAGTTAAGAGAAAGATGAGGAGGAATTTCTTCTCTCAGAGGGCAGTGAATCTGTGGAATTCTTTACCCCAGTGGGCTATGGAGGCTGGGTCATTAAGTACATTCACAGCCGAGATAGCAGGTATTTAATCAGGGAGGGTATCCAAGAATATGGGGATTGGGCAAGAAAGTGGAGTTGAGGATTATCAGATCAGATCAATCATGAACTCATTGAGAGGGGGGATCAGACTCAACGGGCTGAATGGCCATTTCTGCTTCTAGGCAGAAACTGGTGCCCGTCTGTCCTGTAATGTAAAGGTTAATGTAAAGTACCCCACAGCTACAATGAAGAAAAACAGGGTGTGGGGAGTGGGGGGAATGGAGTTCTCCCGTGTCCTAGCCCATTGTTAGTCCCTCAAAGAACTTCAGAGAAAACTGATTACCCTTTTTTTATTCATTCGTGGGACATGGGCGTCGCTAGTTGGGCCAAGCATTTATTGCCCATTCCTAGTTGCCTTTGGAGGGCAGTTGAGAGTCAACCACATTGCTGTGGCTCTGGAATCACATGTAGGCCAGACCAGGGTAAGGACGGCAGATTTCCTTCCCTGAAGGACATTAGTGACCCCAGATGGGTTTTTCTGACAATGGTTTCAGGTCATCATTACATTCTTAGTTCTAGATATTTTTTATTGAATTCAAATCCCACCATTTGCCGTGGTGGGATTCGAACCCCAGAACATTCGTTGAGTTTCTGGATTGACGGTATAGTGACAATAGTGCTCGGCCATCACCTCCGCTGTTTGTGGGAGCTTGCTGTGCACCGATCAGCTGCCGCGTCTCCGAACATCGAAACGTGTCAAACATCCCGCGTTTGCAGTGAACATCCACTTCAAGTCTTTCACAAAGAATTCAGCAGTAGCCGAGTGATTTTGCCACCTGGAATTAATTGTGCCGGTTCCTCATTAGCTTCTGTGTCTTTGTGTTGTGGCCCCAGTTGATGGCAAGTTTGAAAGCCCGGCCTGGGAGCATAAACCATCATCTCAATGTACAAAATGAAGGTTCCTTTCGAGTTCTGCTACTGAAAAGAATTGACAGCAATAACTTTCTCTCTAGTAATCCCCAGACTTCCGCCACTCCAAATGTATCTCATTTGTCGATAGCTTTTCATTGATTTGTTTTCAGATAGGAATGCTCAAAATGAGTTGTGTTATTATTACGCTGTATAATTGAACACAGAGGGAATTTGTACATTTATTTGAAGGACCTCGCTGAGGAAAATAAAACTATTGTTTATGCTTCATTATTTGAACTGTGTGCAGCTGGTTAATCTCCAGAGGGTCCTGGCTTCCAACGTCAAAGCATTAACTTATTCCTTAACTACTGCAAAACTAATTGTGAAGCTCTAAGTCCATAAAATTGACACGAGTAACAATTTCTCCTCTGGTAATCTTCTGGTAGATTATTTGCACAAATAATCACAAATTGGCCAAATTGCCTGGTAAATTAACAGCGTGCTAATGACGCAAGTTGTTATTAAAGCATAAACTGGCCCATGAGTTTGGAGAATGGGGAAATACACAGTCAGTTGTTAAGGAAGTTCTGGAGTTGCGAACGATTGCCCGTTACACTCGTCCAGAAAGTTAGGGCTGGTGTTTAAGACCACTGTTCTAACGCTGTGGTCATTGTTAATGCCACGGCAATCGGATCTCTCCAACCCAGAAAGAGAACAAGTTAAACTGGTATCATTCCTGCGGGTAGTAAATTGTTGTTAGAGATTTTATAAAAGCAAATTACAGTTAAAATTTTAGAATTTTCTTCATTTTCCTTTGTCTCTCTTTACTCCTTAAAACCATTTCTTCCATCTCTTTATTTCTCTTTCCTGATTTGATTTATTAGGCGTGGCTAAGGTATAGGGAAAGATCAACTTAATGCAAGGTAGGTCCATTCAAAAGTCTGATGGCAGCAGGGAAGAAGCTGTTCTTGGGTTGGCTGGTCCGTGACGTCAGACTTTTGTATCTTTTTCTCAATGGAAGGAAGCAGAAGAGAGAATGTCTGGGGTCCTTGATTATGCTGGCTGCTTTTCTGAGGCAGCGGGAAGTGTAGACAGAGTCAATGGATGGGAGGCTGGTTTGAGAGATGGATTGGGCTACATTCACGACCCTTTGTAATTACTTCTTGGACTTGGGCAGAGCAGGATCCCATACCAAGCTGTGATACAACCAGAAAGAATGCTTTCTATGGTGCATCTGTAAAAGAGTTGTCGCTGACATGCCAAATTTCCTTAGTCTTCTGAGAAAGTAAAGGTGTTGGTGGGGCTTTCTTAACTATAGTGTCGGCATTGAGGGGGGACCAGGGCAGGTTGTTGGTGATCTGGACACCTAAAAACTTGCAACTATCTGATTTGACACTAATTCTTCCACATCCCCTCTCCATCTGTTCCTTTCTCAATCTGTAAATCTCATGGGTTAAGGGGCTAGACTGATGATTCCACCACTTACTGAGATACATATTGTCCTCCTATCCCTTGTTGTCCTGTTGACGGATCACACTTCCTGTGGGGTGGATGACAATCCAGCTGATGGGTGTGGGAAAACATCCAAGGAACGTTACGTAATGGCCCATTCCCGAGAGATCGAGACATCAAATCGTAGAAAAGCAAAAAAAAAAGAACTCTCCCGCAAAGCGAGGGGCCTGGAATTCTGACGGAAGATTGCGATCCTGAAATGATGGTCGGAATTCTCCGGCCATTCAGTCCAGTGGGATTCTCCGATCCCGCCTCAGTGAATGGAGGTTTGGCTGAGTGTGGCAGCGGGGCGCGGACAGCTGGAAAACTCCAGCCGCTGGGGAGGATTTCCCATGAGCCCTACGGCGTTTCTTGGTGGCTGGAGGAGGCCAGCCATTGGCCAATGGTGGGACCTCCTGGTCCCGTCGCTGTCAAGAGGCTTCCCGTCAAATCCAACACCTGTTGCCGGGGGGAGGGACCGTCAACACGATCAGAAGATCCCATTGGTGAGAACGGTTAGAAAATACCCCTCCCCCCACCTTGCTCCTTTCTCTACGGATGTTGCTATACCAACTGAATAATTCCGGCATTTTCTTCTTTTACGTCAATTTTTATCTATTTTCTTCAAAGCTGATGGCATTAACTTGTTTTATTCATTTGTGGGACATGGGCGTCGCTGGCTGGGCCAGCATTTATTGCCCATCCCTAATTGCCCCTTGAGAAGGTGGTGGGGAGCTGCCTTCTTGAATCGCTGCAGTCCATGTTCTGTGGGCTGACCCACAATGTCATTAGGGAGGGAATTCCAGGATTCTGATCCACGAAGGAATGGCGATATATTTCCAAGTCAGGATGGTGAGCGGCTCAGAGGGGAACTTGCAGGTGGTGGTCTCCCCATGTATCTGCAGCCCTCACCCTCCTAGATGGAAGTGGTCATGGGTTTGGAAGGTGCTGTCTAAGGATCTTTGGTGAATTGCTGCAGTGCATCTTGTAGACAGTACACACTGCTGCTACTGAGCGTCGGTGGTGGAGGGATTGAATGTTTGTAGATAGGGTGCCAATCCAGTGGGGCTGCTTTGTCCTGGGTGGTGTTGAGCTTCTTGAGCGTTATTGGAGCTGCACCCATCCAGGCAAGTGGGGAGTATTCCATCACACTCCTGACTTGTGTCTTGTAGATGGTGGACAGGCTTTGGGGAGTCAGGAGGTGGGGTGCTTGCTGCAGTATTCCCAGCCTCTGATCTGCTCTTGTAGCCACTGCGCTAATGTGGTGAGTCCAGTTGAGTTTCTGGTCAATGGTAAACCCAACATTGTTGACAGTCAGGAACTCAGTGATGTAACACTATTGAACGTCAAGGGGCAGTGGTTAGAGTGTCTCTTATTGATGATGGTCATTGCCTGGCGTTTGTGTGACGCAATTGCTACTTGCCACTTGTCAACCCAGGCCTGGATATTGTTGAGATCTTGTTGCATTTGAACATGGGCTGCTTCCGTGTCTGAGGAGTCGCAAATGGTGAACATTCTGCAACCATCAGTGAACATTCCCACTTCTGACCTTATGACAGAGGGAAGGTCATTGATGAAGCAGCTGAAGATTGTTGGGCCTAGGGCCTACCCTGAGGGACTCCTGTAGAGATGTCCTGGAGCTGAGATGACTGACCCTCCACAACCACAACCATCTTCCTATGTACCAGGTATGACTCCAACCAGCGGAGAGTTTGTCCCCTGATACCCATCGATTCCAGTTTCGCTAGGTCTTCATGATGCCAATTTGGTGAAATACTGCTTGATGTTGAGGGGCTCTCACTCTCACCTCACCTCTGGAATTCAGCTCTTTTGTCCGTATTTGAACCAAGGCTTTAATGAGGTCAGGAGCTGAGTGACCCTGGTGAAACCCAAACTGGGCATCACTGAGCAGGTTATTGCTGAGCAGATACTGCTTGATAGAGCTGTCGATGACCCCTTCCATCATTTTATTGATGATGGAGAGTAGACTGGATTGTAATTGGCCGGGTTGGATTTGTCTGGCTTTTTGTGTAGAGGACATACCTGGGCAATTTTCCACATTGTCAGATAGATGCCAGTGTTGTAACTGTACTGGGAGAGAATAATATGCTCAGGAACTATTCTTTAAATTTGTTCACAGTATATGAATGAGGCCAACATTTATTGCCCATCCCTAATTGCCCCTGGAAAGCCATCTTCTTGAACCGCTGCACTCCGTGCGATATGGGTCTATCCATAGAAAAAAGACTTTTTTATTTGTTATTTTATCCATTTTTCTTTTGCTTTCTAAAGGAAAGGACCATCATCCCAGTACCTAAGGAAACCCAAGCAGTGTGCCTTAATGACTATCAGCTACTGGCTCTGACATCCATCGTTACAAAGTGCTTCAAAAGGTTAGTTCGCCTACTGCCACAACAGGTCCACAGCAGACACCACCTCCCTGGCCCTGTACTCAACCCTGGATCACCCAGCTAACAAGGATACCTATGTCAGACTCCTATCTATTGACTACAGCTCAGCCATCATTATTCCTACAAAACTCATCTCCAAACTCCGTGGTCTGGGCCTTGGCATCTCGCCCTGCGACTGGATCCTGAACTTCCTAACTCACAGACCACAATCAGTAAGGACAGGCAACAACATCTCCTCCACGGTCATCCTCAACACCGGTGCCCCACAGGGCTGTGTTCTCAGCCCCCGACTATACTCCTTATACACCAATGACTGTGCAGCCAAATTCCCCTCCAATTCAATTTTCAAGTTTACTGACAACACCACCGTAGTGGATCGGACCTTAAATAATGACGAGACACAGTACAGGAATGAAATAAAGAATCCGGTGAACCGGTGCAGCAACAATAATCTCTCCCTCAATGTCAACAAAATGAAGGAGATTGTCATTGACTTCAGGAAGCGTAGTGGAGAACATGTCCCTGTCTACATCAATGGGGATGAAGTAAAAATGGTCAAAAGTCTCAAGTTTCTAGGTGTCCAAATCACCAACAACCTGTCTTGGTCTTCCCACATTGCCACTATAGTTAAGAAAGCCCCACCAATGCCTCTAATTTCTCAGAAGACTAAGGAAATTTGGCATGTCGGCTACGACTCTCACCAGCTTTTACAAATACATCATAGAAAGCATTCTTTCTGGTTGTATCACAGCTTGGTCTGGGCTCCTGCTCTGCCCAAGACCGCAAGGAACTACAAAAGGTCATGAATGTAGCCCAATCCATCACCAACCTCCCATCCATTGACTCTGTCTACACTTCCTGCTGCCTCAGAAAAGCAGCCAGCATAATTAAGGACCCCACGCACCCCGGACATTCTCTCTTCCACCTTCTTCCTTCAGGAAAAAGATACAAAAGTCTGAGGTCATGTACCAAACGACTCAAGAACAGCTTCTTCCCTGCTGTTGCCAGACTTTTGAATGGACCTGCCTCGCATTAAGTTGATCTTTCTCCAATCCCTAGCTATGACTGTAACACTACATTCTGCACTCTCTCCTTTCCTTCTCTATGAACAGTATGGTTTGTATAGTGCCTAGGAAACAATACTTTTCACTGTATACTAATACATGTGACGATAATAAATCAAATCAAAGAAGGCAATTTATTTATTTCAGTCGGGTCAGTTCAGGTGAAGAGGTTCTCACCACAAAGGGAGAATTACAAAACTGAAAGTAATTCATTTAAATCCACAAAAAATACTCCATTTTCAGTTTAAGGAATAATTACAGGAATTATTTGAATAGTTTGAAGAATTCCACAATAAGATAACATTTTTCTCACCCAACGATAACCAATTGGGAAAGGGTGAAGGTGGCCTAGTGATAACGCTCAATGATTCATAATCCTAAACTTGGATGAATGTTCCAGAAACATACATCAAATTCCATCTCAGCAGCAGGAGGCTGGTTGGGTGGGTGGGAGAAATTAAATTAATAATTATCAAGAATATGGGCAGCACGGTGGCACAGAGGTTAGCACTGCTGCCTCACAGCTCCAGGGAGCTGGGTTCAATTCCCGGCTTGGGTCACCTGTGCGCGTGGAGGCTGCACCTTCTCCCCATGTCTGCGTGGGTTTCTTCTGGGTGCTTCAGTTTCCTCCCGTAGTCCAAAAGATGTGCTGGTTAGGGTGCACTGGCTGTGCTAAGTTCTCCCTCAGGCTACCCGAATAGGTGCCAGACTGTGACGACTGGAGGATTTTCACAGTAACTTGATTGCAGTGTTAATGTAAGCCTACTAGTGACACTAGTAAATAAACTTTAAAAGTCCCTGTAATGTTCTCCCAATTGTCTGCGTGGGTTTCCTCCGGGTGCTCCGGTTTCCTCCCACAGTACGAAAGACCTGCTGGTTAGATGCATTGGCCGTGCTAAATTCTCCCTCAGTGTACCCGAACAGGCACTGGAGAGTGGCAACTAGGGGATTTTCACAGTAACTTCAGTGCAGTGTTAATGTAAGCCAACTTGCAACACTAATAAACAAAATAAATAAAACTATAGCTTCTCTGGTGATGATCGTGAAGCTACTGTTTTGTTGTACAAATAGGGCAGCACGGTGGCCTGAAGCAGCACCAGGGACCTGGGTTCGATTCCCAGCTCGGGTCACCGTGTATGTGGAGTCTGCACATTCTCCCCATATCTGCATGGGTTTCCTCCAGTTTCCGCCATATTCCAAAGATGTGCAGGTTAGGTGGATTGGCCAGGTCAGGGGGGGCTAACTAAGGTAAATGCATGGGGTTATGGGGATAGAGCCTGGATGGAGTTGCGGTCGGTGCAAACTTAATGGGCCGAATTTGTTCTCACAGGAGCGACGGAGGTTGAGGGGTGACCTGATAGAAGTCTGCAAGAGGTAGGGACAGAGTGGATAGATAGAAGCTCTGTCCCAGGGCGGAAGAGTCAAATTACTAGGAGGCACTGGTTTAAGGTGCGAGGGGCAAGGTTTAAAGCAGATGGATGAGGCAGATTTTTTACACAGAGGGTGGTGGGTGCCTGGAACTCGCTGCCGGGGGAGGTGGTGGAAGTGGATATGGTAGTGACTTTTAAGGGGCTTGGTAAATACATGAATAGGATGGGGATAGAGGGATATGGTCCCCGGAAGGGTAGGGGGTTTTAGTTCAGTAGGGCAGCATGGTCGGTGCAGGCTTGGAGGGCCGAAGGGCCTGTTCCTGTGCTGTAATTTTCTTTATTCTTTGTACAGCCTCCTTGTGCACTGCAGGGATTCTATAATAATCCCATCTGATTCATTAAACTAATGTTTTTCAGAGGAGGGAAATCTGCCGTCCTTACCCGGCCTGGCCTACATGTGGACTCCAGAGCCACAGCAATGTAGATGATTCTGAACTGCCCTCTGAAATGGCCCGGCAAGCCACTCACAGCACCTGCTCAGATTCAGAGACTTGTTACAGGCCAGGAGGCCATTCAGGCAGTCAGATCTGCCCTGGTTCCTTGAAGGAACAATTCAGCCAGCGTCACTCCAACACCTTCACCCCGTAACTCCACACATTCTTCCTTCACAGGTACTTAAGCAATTCCCTCCTGAAAGCATTTGCTAAAGAGTTACATTGAAGGTTATCGCAGAACATAAGAGCTAATGGTCTAGGCGGGGTAACAAACTGGTATGGGTAGAAGATTGGTTAGTTAATAAGATAGAGGGAGCTGGTATAAATGGGTCTTTTTTCTGGTTGGCAGGGTGTGAAAAGTGATGTGCCACATAGACCAGTGCTGGAACCCCGACTTTTTACAATTTATATAAATGATTGATCATCGAATCCCTACAGTGCAGAAGGAGGCCCATCAAGCCAGCACCAACAACAATCTCACCCAGGCCCTATTCCTGTAACACCATATAGTTAATCTACTAGCCCCCCTGGGCAATTTAGCATGGCCTAACCCACACATCTTTCGGAGTGTAGGAGGAAACCGGAGCACCCGGAGAAAGCCCGCGCAGACACGGGGAGAACATGCAAACTCCACACAGACGGTGACCCAAGCCAGGAATCAAACCCGGGTCCCTGGCGCTGTGAGGCAGCTGTGCTAACCACCGTGCCGCCACTTCATTTAGATGAAGGAATAGGTTAGGTTGGTAAATTTGCTGATATCACAAAAATAGGTAGGAATGTAAGTTGTGAAGGGGACATAAGGAGGCTACAAAGGACATCGATAGGTTAATGAGTGGAAAGAAAATCTGGCAAATAGAGAATAATGTGAGAAAATGCGAAATTCTCCATTTTGGCAGGAAGGATTTTAAAGAAAGCATTTTATCTGACTGGTGAGAGATTGCAGAGCCCTGAGATTCAGAGGGATCCAGGGACATGAGCAGTGCCATCAACACTGCTGGCAGGCAGCATCAGAAACTCGGCTAGACTCACCACATGAAAAGCAGGTCAGAGGCTAAGAGGGAGGTAACTCACCTCCTGACTCCCCAGAGCCTGTCCACCATCTACAAGGTACCAGTTAGGAGTGTGACGGAATGCTCTCCATAGGATCTCCACAGTGCAGAAGGATTGGCCCATCGAGACTGCACCGTCCACAATCCCACCCAAGCCCCATTCCAACAAATCTGCATATTTACCCTGCTAATCCCCCTGACACTAGAGTCAATTTAGCACGGCCAAACAACCTCACCTGCACATCTTTGGACTTCACTTGCCTGGGTGAGCGCAACTCTAACAACACTCGAGAAGCTCCTACCCAGGACAAAGCCTCCCACTCGATCGGTACCCCATTCACCACCTTACACACTCACTCCCTCCTTGCACAGAGTAGCAGATTCTGCCATCCACAAGATGCACTGTTTCGACAAGCTTCCTTGCAGACCACCTTCCGCCTCCTACAGGTTCCTCTCCAAGCGTTCTGTAACTCGCAGTAGGGAGTTAGATAAATACTCGGAAAGAGGAGAAAGCGCAGGTCGATGAGGAACTAAGAGGGGAGTGATGAGTTAGATATTGAGTCAGTACAGGCACAGTGGGCTGAATGGCCTGTATCATTCTACAATTGGGATTTAAAGGCCAGAATACTGAAGATCAGGACTCCGTGTATTATTTATTTATTAATAAGTAGGCTTACATTAACACGGCAATGAAGTTACTGTGAAAATCCCACACTCCGGCGCCTGTTCGGGTACACTGAGGGAGAACTTAGCACGGCCAAGGCACCCTAACCGGCACGTCTTTCGGACTGTGGAAGGAAACCGGAGCACCCGGAGGAAACCCACGCAGACACGGGGAGAACGTGCAGACTCTGCACAGACGGTGACCCGAGCCGGGAATCGAACCCGAGTTCCTGGCGCTGTGAGGCCGCTGTGTAATTGGCTGTAGAAACTGTCCCTTTCTCTTGGGGATCTGCGGCGTACATACCGGGGAACGTGATTCCTTTTGCAACGGTCCCTGTGTGAGCAAAGCCCTCCCCCCTCCTTCACAGAGCCTGCGTGCAGCGCGACATTTGCCAGTCATTTCAAAACATGAATCTACGTGTATTTGAATATTACACACGCCATGAATTTTGCATGAAGTTAAGCCGCCTTCTTTAAACATTAATGCTCGCAGGCAAAGGGCTTCCTACCCAAAACTTCCATTTTTCTTTCCCCCCCCCCCCCCGGGATTCGGGGGGGGAATGTAAAGCAAATAACTGTCTTGGTTTGAGTTTCCCCCGGGGAGCGTGTAACCAGAGGGAACCGCACAGACTGTAGATCCGAGGAGCTGCTGCTTGTGGAATATGACGAGAGAGAGGAATAGGGTGGATTCAGGTTGGTTATTCCCGTTCTCATCCCTTTGTTGGCCGATGTGAAATATTTGGGACCGATCAAAATTTGTCAAAAGCGGAGTGTTAGTGGCTCTGGCACAGGCTCATTCATTAGAAAATCCCTGCGTCCTTTCCACTGATCACTTTCACTTCTTGCCTTTCTGTTTCTTCCTCTTCATCGACAGCCTTTGCCCCTCACCCTGAAATAAAAGCAGAGAGAACGTCTTGGTTCAGTCAGCAGCTTGAAGGGTGCAGTTCCAGGCACCGAATCTAAGTGGCAGAGTGTTTGGCGTGGGCTGGAGTTGTGCAAAAAGGGGTTTTTGATGGATGAAGTGATGGGCTAAACTCTGGCAGACGCAGTTCAAGATAGGGAAGCGGGTGAGTGCAGTAAGTCCTCGGAGGTGGAAATCCCTTCACCAAAATCCCTTCATTTACACGTTTGACAGCAGCAGACAGAGCTCGCAGCCGACACTCGGAGTCCCAGAGGAACTGACGCGCCTAGTTATGTGCAAAGCAAGAGGCTCCCTGATTGGCCCATCCACACTCGGAGTCCCAGAGGAACTGACACGCCTAGTTATGTGCAAAGCAAGAGGCTCCCTGATTGGCCCATCCACACTCGGAGTCCCAGAGGAACTGACACGCCTAGTTATGTGCAAAGCAAGAGGCTCCCTGATTGGCCCATCTACACTCGGAGTCCCAGAGGAACTGACGCACCTAGTTATGTGCAAAGCAAGAGGCTCCCTGATTGGCCCATCTACACTCGGAGTCCCAGAGGAACTGACGCACCTAGTTATGTGCAAAGCAAGAGGCTCCCTGATTGGCCCATCTACACTCGGAGTCCCAGAGGAACTGACGCACCTAGTTATGTGCAAAGCAAGAGGCTCCCTGATTGGCCCATCTACACTCGGAGTCCCAGAGGAACTGACGCGCCTAGTTATGTGCAAAGCAAGAGACTCCCCAGTTGGCCCAACAATTTTGCCTCTAACTCTCCCCATGTCTGTGTGGGTTTCCTCCGGGTGCTCCGCTTTTCTCCCACACTCCAGAAATGTGTGGGTTAGGTTGATTGGCCATGCTAAATTGACCCAAGTGTCGGGGGATTAGCAGGCTAAATGAGTGGGGTTACTGGAATAGGGCCTGGATGGGATTGTGGTCAGTGCAGGCTCGATGGGCTGAATGGCCTCTTCTGTACTGTAGGGATTCTGTTAATCAGGGAGTTCAAATTGTAACAGGCCAACCTCAATTGCCTGATTAAAGTCGTTACAGGGAGTTTTCAAGTTTAAAGTTGATTTATTTGTGTCACAAGTAGGCTTACGTTAACACTGCAATGAAGTTACTGTGAAAATCCCCTCGTCGTTACACTCCAGCACTTGTTCGGGTACACTGAAGGAGAATTTAGCATGGCCAATGCACCTAATCGGCACATTTTTGGACTATGGGAGGAAACTGGAGCACTCAGAGGAAAGCCACGCAGACACGGGGAGAATGCGCAGACTCCGCACAGTCAGTCACCCAAGCCGGGAATAGAGCCCTGGTCCCTACTCCTGCTCCTATTTCTTATGTTCTTATGTTCTTACGTTCTTGTGTTCTTATGTCCCTGGTGCTGAGAGGCAGCAGTGTTAACCACTGTGTTACTGAGCTGCCCATGGCACAGTGAATTTGTCAGTAGGCTAGTAACCCAGAAAAAGATCAGGGGGCCCAGGTTCAAAGCCCGCCACAGAGATGGAGAAATTTGAATCCATCAAAGCTCTGATGATGACCATGAAACCATCGTCAAGTACCAGAAAAATCCATCTGGTTCACTAATGTCCTTTCTGGAAGGAAATCTGCCGTCCTTACTTGGTCTGGCCTACACGTGACTCCAGATAAGAACATAAGAACATAAGAAATAGGAGCAGGAGTAGGCCATCCAGCCCTTCAAGCCTGCCCCGCCATTCAATAAGATCATGGCTGATCTGTTGTGGCTCAGTTCCACTTTCCCGCCCTCTCCCCATAACCCTTAATCCCCTCTCTTATCAAGAACCCATCAACCCGCTTCTTAAAAATATTTAGCGAGGCAGCCTCCACCACTTCAACGGGCAGAGAATTCCAGAGATTCACCACCCTTTGAGTGAAGAAGTTCCTCCTCAACTCCGTTCTAAACCGCCTCCCCTTTATCTTGAGGCTGTGCCCCCTAGTCCTACTGTCTTTTTTGAGCGGGAAGAGTCTCTCCACCTCTATCCTATCCATCCCATTCATCATCTTATACGTCTCAATGAGATCTCCCCTCATTCTTCTAAACTCTAACGAGTACAAGCCTAGTTTATTCAGCCTCTCCTCATAGCTCAATCCCCTCAACTCCGGTATCAGCCTAGTAAACCTCCTCTGCACTCCCTCCAGGGCCAAAATATCCTTGCGCAGGTGCGGCGCCCAAAACTGCACACAGTACTCCAGCTGCGGCCTCACCAATGCCCTATACAGCCGCAGCAAGACCTCCCTACTTTTATATTCAATCCCCCTCGCGATGAAGGCCAGCATCCCATTCGCCTTCCTGACCACCTGCTGCACCTGCAAGCTGGGTTTTTGCGACTCATGCACAAGGACCCCGAGGTCCCTCTGCACCGTCGCCTGCTGCAGTTTTTCGCCACGTAAGTAATAGTCCTTCCTACCATTCTTCCTACCAAAGTGGACCACCTCGCACTTGCCAACATTAAATTCCATTTGCCATTTCCTGGCCCATTCGCCCAGCCTATCTAGATCCTTCTGCAGATGGATAGGTTGTCTTCCACACGCCCTCTGAAATGGAGGATTGTTACGGATGGACAATAAGTTCTGGCCCAGCCAGCATCACTGACATTCTGTGGAGTTACTTTGAGAAGATTCAATTTCAGTGTTATTGACAAGGGGGTAGGATCTATAGAGGAGCAGAGATATCTAGAAATCCATAGACAGCATTAAAAAAGTCAAGGACATTGTACCAAAATGGTACGATGGTATGATAGCCTCTGAGAGTCTCCTGCATGGGGAAACATTTCAGTGTGCACCCTGTCATGTTGAGTTTAAGATATTCATGTGGTTATGAAAGGCACTATATAACTGCAGTCTTGGGTTCAATTCCAGCCTCAGGTCACTGTCTGTGTGGAGACTGTACATTCTCCCTGCGTCTGCATGGGTTTCCTCCGGGTGCTCCGGATTCCTCCCACAGTCTGAAAGACGTGCTGATTAGGGTGTGTTGGCCCGTGCTAAATTCTCCCTCAGTGCACCCGAACAGGCGCCGGAGTGCAGTGACTAGGGGATTTTCACAGTGACTTCATTGCAGTGTTAATCTGAGCCCACTTGTGACAAATAGATAAACTTTAACAGTGTAAGTATATGAGATTATGGGGATGAGGCCTGGGTGGGATGCTCTGTCGGAGAGTTGGTGCAGGCTCGATGGACCGAATGGCCTCTTTCTGCATTGTAGGAGTTCTATGATTCTATGGGTAGGTTAGGGGGATTGACCGAGCTAAATTGCCCTCTCACGTCCAAAGAGTGGGTTAGTAGGGTAAGTGTGTGGGGTTACGGGAATAGGGCCTGGGTGGGTCTGTGATTGGTGCAGGAACAAAAAAAAACAAAGAACAAAGAAAATTCCAGCACAGGAACAGGCCCTTTGGCCCCTCCAAGCCTGCACCGACCATGCTGCCCAACTGAACTAAAACCCCCTACCCTTCCGGGGACCATACCCCTCTATTCCCATCCGATTCATGCACTCGTCAAGACGCCCCTCAAAAGTCACTACCGTATCCGCTTCCACTACCTCCCCCGGCAGCGGGTTCCAGGCACCCATCGCCCTAAAAAACTTGCTGACTTGATGGGCTGAATGGCCTCCTTCTGCTCTGTAGGATTCTATGTCTTTGACCAAGCCTTTCATCATCTCTCCTAACATTTCCGAGTGGAGGGAGGGGAAGGGATGAGGCCAATGCACCGTTTGCACCCTCCCCCTCCCATCACCATTCCCACCCTCCACCCTCATCCCCCACCCAGAAGGAAGTTGACTCTAAAGCCACCAACTTTTAAAAAAAGCCCACCCCGCTGTTTCGGACAGCCGAAACAAGCTCCGAGTCAAACTTCCTCCCCACAGGGGAAGGGAGTCTCACCCTCGCGAGCTCAAATTCTAACTGTGCTGGCGGTGTGGCAACTCCGTCGTAGACACCGTCAGGAGTATAAGACGACCCATGGAGATCACTGATGGTACCTGGGGCCAGCTAGATCCGGGGCTTGTACAGCGGGCAGGGATCAGCTTCCCAAGGGATGGGGAAGGAGAAGGTTACGGTGCACGGGATTAAGAGGCCTGGTGAGAATGTGTCCCACTGAATGACGTGACCCCTTTTCACCAAGGTTGTAAAGAAGAACCAGCCCGTTTTTCACTACCCAGTGTATTGTGACAGTGGAGGTGGATTGAGGGCATTAAGTGGGCAATAATTGGCCACCAAAGACCCTAAATAGTCCTGAGAGTGGGCAAGCTGGTGGGCACCATACCTATCCCCAGTTATGATGGGTTGGGGTTGGGTGAGAAAGCAGTGGACTCGAAACCTGACATATTTCTCACGTACTCCCAGTGCCTGCGTTGAGGGGGGATGGATCCAATCCCTTACAAGGTTCTGTGTCAAATTTTGTTTAGTAATGCTCCTGTGAAGGTGCTATCTAAATGCAAGTTACTGTTATTGTCGTGAAATGTTTTTAACTCCCTACAACACTAAGACAGACATTGAAGGGAATTGGGAAATGGTGTGGGAACAATAGCTCATGGTATTTGCCTGAGGTGAGTTAGTTGAACCATAAACGAAATCAGTTACAGAATTACCAGACGTAGGCCATTCGGCCCAAGAGGTCTATGCTGGTGCACAGTTTTGGTCCCCTAACTGAGGAGGGATGTTGAAGGCAATTTAGAGGAGGTTCACTACATTGATTCCACTAAGTTGATCTTTCTCTACACCCCAGCTATGACTGTACATTCTGCACTCTCTCCTTTCCTTCTCTATGAATGGTATGCTTGTCTGTATAGCACGCAAGAAACAATACTTTTGACTGTACCCCAACACGTGACAATAATAAATCAAATCAAATCAAATGAGGGGTTTGCCTTATGGAGAAAGATTGAGCAATTTAGGCCAACACTCTCTGGAGCTTAGGAGGATGAGGGGAGATCTGATTGAGATACGGAAGATGCGAGAGGGGATTGACAATGGAGACATGGGGGACAATCCAGACCAAGAGGTCATCGTTTGAGGATAAGGGGGGGGCAGATTTAAAACAGAGATGAGGAGAAATGACTTCTCTCAAAGAGTGGTGAATCTGTGGAATTTGTTACCCCAGAGTTCAGTGAATGCTAGGATAGAGTAAATTTAGGGGAGATAGACAGAGAGGTTTTTAATTAGTAGTTGGGTTGAAGGGTTATGAAGAATGGGCAGGAATGTGGAGATGAGGTCAAGGTGAGATTAGCCATGATTGTATTGAATGTCGGAGCAGGTTCGAGGAATTGAATGGCCTCCTCCTGTTTCGAATTCTTTCCTCCACACAAGCCTCAGCCCTGTCTACTTTCACTTCACCAAAATATCTTTCTATTCCTTTTCCCTCCTGTGTTTATCTGCCTTTCCCCTTAAGCGCATCTATCATCGATACTATTCACCTCAACGACTCCCTCTAGTAGTGAGATTCAGATTCGCATGCACCACTCTCTGGATAAACAATCTTCTCCCGAATTCCTTGCTGGATTTCTGAGTGATTGTTTTATAGCGATAACCCCTGGTTTTATGACTGCCTCACAAGTGAAATCACAGAACAGAAGGAGCCATCTCAGCCTCTCGCTGACTTTCTGCGAGAACAACTCACTCAGACACACCCCTCCGCACTCCCCCCCAGCCCCACAAATCTTCCCGTTTCAGGTACTTACCCTTTAGAAAGCCTCGATTGAACCTGCATCCTCCTCACCCTCAGGCAGCACATTCCAGACCCTAATCACTCCCTTTCCTGTGTCACATCATCTTTAGCCAACACTTGTTTTGTCAGACCCCACTTGGAGTACTGTGTGCAGTTCTGGTCGCCTCACTACAGGAAGGATGTGGAAGCTATTGAGAGGGTGCAGAGGAGATTTACAAGGATGTTGCCTGGATTGGGAGGCATGCCTTCTGAGGATAGGTTGAGGGAGCTAGGTCTCTTCTCCCTGGAGAGACGAAGGTTGAGAGGTGACCTGATAGAGGTTTATAAAACGTTGAGAGGAATAGATAGGATGGATTCTCGGAGGCTATTTCCCAGGGCTGAAATGGTCGCTACGAGAGGACACAGGTTTAAGGTGCTGGGGAGCAGGTACAGAGGAGATGTCAGGGGTAAGTTTTTGACTCAGAGGGTGGTGAGTGAGTGGAATCGGCTGCCGTCGGTGGTGGTAGAGGCGAACTCACTGGGGTCTTTTAAAAGACCCCTGGATGAGTACATGGGATTTAATGGGATTGAGGGTTATAGATAGGCCTGGTAGGTAGGGATATGATCGGCGCAACTTGTGGGCCGAAGGGCCTGTTTGTGCTGTAATGTTCTATGTTAACACCTTAACCCTGTGCCCTCTGCTTCTCGATCCCTCCATCAATGGGAGCAGTTCTCCCTATCCACTCTGCCCAGACCCCTCATGATTTTGAGCATCTCGACCTGATCTTCCCCGAGGAAGATAACCCTATCTTTGCCAATCTATCCTCGTACCTGAAGTTTAAAGTTTATTTATTAGTGTCACAAATAGGCTTACATTAACAGTACAATGAAGGTACTGTGAAATTCTCCTAGTCGCCACACTCCGGCGCCTGTTCGGGTACACTGGAGGGAGAATTTAGCACGGTCAATGCACCCTAACCAGGACCGAGGGAGGAAACCGCAGCACCCGGAGGAAACCCACGCAGACACGGGGAGAACGTACAAACTCCGCACAGACAGTGACCCAACCCGGGAATCGAACCCGGGTCCCTGGCCTTGTGAAGCAGCAATGCCAACCACTCTGCCAACTCTCCTCACTCCAGGAACCATTCTCTTAAAATCTTTTTGGCACTCTCTCTAAATCTTTCCTGAAGTGCGGTGCCCAAAATTGGACACAACACCCAAAATTGCGGCCAAGCCAGCGTTTTACAAAGGATTATCATATCTTCCTCATCTCTGTTTATAAAGATCAGAAACCCATAATCCCTTTTAAAAGTATTCTCAATCTGCCCTGCCTCTCTATATCTGCCCTTTAGTACAATGTCCTAATTTGAAAAACCTCCATCACATCATTCCTCAGTCTTCTGGATTACAGAGAAAGAGAACATAGAAGAACATTGAAAAACTACAGCACAAACAGGCCCTTCGGCCCACAAGTTGCACCAATCATATCCCTCCCTACTAGGCTTACCTATAACCCTCAATCCTACTAAGTCCCATGCACTCATCCAGAAGTCACTTAAAAGACCCCAGCGAGTTCACCTCTACCACCACCAACGGCAGCCGATTCCACTCACCCACCACCCTCTGAGTGAAAAACTTACCCCTGACATCTCCTCTGTACCTGCTCCCCAGCACCTTAAACCTGTGTCCTCTTGTGGCAACCATTGACACTACTCTCCCCTGAATCTGGCTAAGTTAGGGGTTCCATTTGTAGACATGCAGGGTAGAATAGGTGTAGGATGATGCGGCGGCGCGGACTCATTGGGCCGAAGGGCCTGTTTCCCGTGCTGGGTTGTTCTTTGTTTTTTTGTTTATTTCAGCCCTGGGAAAAAGCCTCTGAGAATCCACCTGATCAATACCTCTCAACATCTTATACACCTCTATCAGGTCATCTCTCATCCTTCGTCTCCCCAAGGAGAAAAGACCAAACTCTCTCAACCTATCCTCATAAGGCATGCCTCCCAATCTTGGCAACATCCTTGTAAATCTCCTCTGCACCCTTTCAATAGCTTCCACATCCTTCCTGTAATGAGGCGACCAGAACTGAGCACAGTACTCCAAGTGGGGTCTGACCAGGGTCTTATAAAGCTGCAGCATTATCTCCCGACTCCTCAATTCAGTACCTCGATTGATGAAGGCCAGTATACCATTCGCCTTCTTAACCACATCCTCCACCTGTGAAGCTGCTTTGAGCGTCCTATGAACCCGGACCCCAAGATCCTTCTGATCTTCCACAATGCCAAGAGTCCTCATTGTTCCGTGGGAGCACTGAAGAGAGGCTGCGATTTGTGAGTGGAGAGCTTGTGGGTGAGTACAGCGACTTTTTCCTTCTTTTAAAAACTAACTTTGTTTAGTGAGTTTAGTGGGGTTTTTTTTTGATTGTTTTAAGTTTGACCCCGGAAGTAGTCGCGAGGGCACTCGGGTCAAGTTTTCTTTTCACCCTACTATAAATTAGACCGGAGGGGATTCCCGATACTCTACACAGGTAGAGTATCCCAGCCCTCCCCCCTCCTCTAACATAAAAAAGAGAGAGAGAGAGAGGGGCTCTGTCTGAGAGCAGGTAAGACTGCTTTTGTTTTTGTGTGTGCTGTAAGGGCTTTGGCTCACAGGGCCAAGAGATAAGGTAAGTTATGTTTTTTTTTACTTTGGGTTGCTATAAGGGGTAAGTATGAGTGTGAGACCTGTATGTTGCTGCCAATGCAACATGTGGGAAGTCTTGGAGGCTCCTGGCCTGCCAGACATCCACACCTGTGCTCGGTGTGTGGAGCTGCAGACCCTACGGAACCAGGTTAAGGAGCTGCAAATGCAGCTCGAGGACCTTCGGCTCGTTCGGGAGAGTGAGGAGGTTATAGATAGGAGCTATAAACAAGTAGTCACACCAGGGCAACGGGATGAGGGCACTTGGGTAACTATTAGGAAGGGGAAAACACGGGTGATGGAGAGCACTCCGGTGGATGTCCCCCTTCAAAATAAGTACTCCGGCCTGAGTACTACTGGGGGGGACAGCTCATCTGAGGGAGGAAGCGGTGGCCAGGTCTCTGGAGCTGAGCCAGTGAGCCAAAAAATCAAAAAAGAGAGCAGAAAGGTAGTATTAATAGGGGACTCCACAGTGAGGGGGGCGGACAGGCGTTTTTGTGGACGTAGAAGGGAGTCGCGGATGGTGGTTTGTCTCCCTGGGGCTGGGATTCGGGATGTCTCTGGGCGGGTCCCAGACATCCTGAAAGGGGAGGGTGAGGAACCAGAGGTTGTAGTACATATAGGTACTACTGACGTAGGCAAGAAGAGGGAGGCACTTGTGAAAAAGGACTATAGGGAACTGGGTAGGCAGCTGAGGAAGAGAAAAGCGAAGGTAGTAATCTCAGGATTGCTGCCTGTGCCACGGGAGAATGAGGGAAGAAATGAAATGAGGTGGAGGGTGAATGCGTGGCTGAGGGACTGGTGTAGAGGGCAGGGATTTCGGTTCCTAGATCACTGGGACCTCTTTAGGGGTAGGTGGGACCTGTATAGTAAGGACGGGTGGCACTTAAATACCAGGGGGACTAATATCTTGGCGGGAAGACTGGCTAAGGCTACCGGGGGGACTTTAAACTAGAAAGGTTGGGGGGAGGGAATTGTGATGGGGAGACTGGGACGGAGGAGGTTCGCTCCCAGGTAGGGGAGGACCGCAGGCAGTATGGGAGGGAGGTTAGACAGGCGGTGGAGATGGGAAATGCCCAGACTGAGGGGCTGAAGTGTATATATTTTAATGCAAGGAGTGTAGTGAATAAGGTAGATGAGCTTAGGGCGTGGATTGCTGTTTGGGATTGTGATGTGGTGGCCATTACGGAGACTTGGATGTCTCGGGGACAGGACTGGGTACTTCAGGTGCCAGGTTTCAGATGCTTCAGGAAGGACAGGGAGGGTGGCAGAAGGGGTGGTGGAGTGGCACTGTTGATCAGGGACAGTGTCATGGCTACAGTGAAAGAGGATGTTGTGGAGGGACTGTCTACAGAATCTCTGTGGGTGGAAGTTACAAACAGCAAAGGGTCGAAAACTTTGCTGGGTGTATTCTATAGGCCGCCCAATAGTGACAGGGAAGTTGAAGTGCAAATAGGGAAACAGATTCTGGAGAGATGTTTTAATAACAGAGTTGTCGTGATGGGAGACTTCAATTTCCCAAACATTGACTGGAATATCCCTAGGGTAAGGGGTTTGGATGGGGAGGAGTTTGTTAGGTGTGTTCAGGAAGGTTTCCTGACACAGTATGTGTATAAGCCTACGAGGGGAGAGGCTGTACTTGACCTGGTACTGGCGAATGAACCAGGGCAGGTGATGGATCTTTCGGTAGGAGAGCATCTTGGAAATGGTGACCATAATTCTATCTCCTTCACAATTGCATTGGAACGAGATAGGATCAGGCAGGCTAGGAAGGTGTTTGTCTGGGGTAAGGGGAGATACGAAAAAGTCAGGAAGATACTTGGACAAATAAACTGGAAGGAGGCGTTCTTAGGGAAAAGTACCGAAGGAAGGTGGCAGATATTCAAGGAATGTGTGTCTGGAGCTCTGAATGACAACGTTCCGATGAGACGAGGGGGTTTTGGTGGGTCAAGGGAACCGTGGTGCACAAAGGCTGTGTTGAACCTAGTCAGGAGGAAAGGGAAGGTGTACAAGAGGTTCAGGGAATTAGGAGAGGTTAAAGATCTTGAGGAGTATAAGGACTGTAGGAAGGAACTTAAAAGGGAAATTAGGAGAGCCAGGAGGGGTCATGAGAAGACCTTGGCGGGTAAGATTAAGGAGAATCCCAAGGCCTTCTATAAATATGTGAAAGGTAAAAGGATAAGAAGAGAAGGGATAGGACCTATAAAAGGTGAGGGGGGAAAGGTTTGTGTGGAACCAGAAGAAATGGCAGAGGTGCTTAACGAGTACTTCGCCTCAGTATTCACGGTGGAAGCTGATCTGGGAGATTTTGTTATGGATTTGCAGCAGATAGAAAGGATTGAGTACGTGAATATTAAGGAGGAGGATGTGTTGGAACTTTTGAATTCTATCAAGGTAGATAAGTCGCCTGGACCAGATGGGATGTACCCCAGGATACTGTGGGAGGCGAGGGAAGAGATTGCAGAGCCCCTGGCGATGATCTTTGCGTCGTCAATGGAGACGGGAGAGGTTCCGGAGGATTGGAGGATTGCGGATGTAGTTCCTATTTTCAAGAAAGGGAACAGAGATAGCCCGGGAAATTACCGACCGGTGAGTCTGACCTCAGTAGTTGGTAAGCTGATGGAGAGGCTTCTGAGGGACAAGATTTACGAACATTTGGAGAGGTTTGACATGATCAGGAATAGTCAGCATGGATTTGTCAAGGGCAGGTCATGCCTTACAAGCCTAGTTGAGTTCTTCGATAATGTGACTGAACACATTGATGAAGGAAGTGCCGTGGACGTAGTGTACATGGACTTCAGCAAGGTGTTTGATAAGGTCCCCCATGCAAGACTTCTTGAGAAGGTGAGAGGGCATGGGATCCAAGGGCCTTTGGCCTTGTGGATCCAGAATTGGCTTGCCTGCAGAAGGCAGAGAGTGGTTGTGGATGGGGCTTTTTCTGAATGGAGGTCAGTCACCAGCGGAGTGCCTCAAGGATCTGTTCTGGGACCCTTGTTGTTTGTCATTTTCATAAATGACCTGGATGAAGAAGTGGAGGGATGGGTAAGTAAGTTCGCTGATGACACTAAGGTCGGTGGTGTTGTGGATGGTCTGGAAGGATGGCAAAAGTTGCAGCAGGACATAGATAGGATGCAGGACTGGGCGGAGAAGTGGCAGATGGACTTCAACGCGGATAAATGTGTAGTCGTCCATTTTGGCAGAACCAACGGGATGAACGAGTACACTATCAAGGGCAGAAGTCTGAGTAGTGTTGAAGAGCAGAAGGATCTAGGGGTCCGGGTCCACAGGACTCTTAAATCGGCCTTGCAGGTGGAGGAGGTGGTCAAGAAGGCGTATGGTGTCCTGGCCTTCATTAATCGAGGGATTGAGTTTAGGAGTCAGGAGGTAATGCTGCAACTTCATAAGACCCTTGTCAGGCCTCATTTAGAGTATTGTGCGCAGTTCTGGTCGCCTCACTATAGGAAAGATGTAGAAGCTATTGAAAGGGTACAGAGGAGATTTACAAGGATGTTGCCTGGACTGGGAGGCATGCCTTATGAAGTTAGGTTGAGGGAGCTGGGACTCTTTTCCCTGGAGAGACGAAGGTTGAGAGGCGACCTGATAGAAGTTAACAAAATGTTGAGGGGAATAGATAGGGTGGACTCTCAGAGGCTATTTCCCCGGGTTGAAATGGTTGCTACGAGAGGACACAGATTTAAGGTGCAAGGAGGGAAGTTCAGAAGTGATGTTAGGGGTAAGTTTTTCACTCAGAGGGTGGTGAGTGAATGGAATCGGCTGCCGTCAGTGGTGGTGGAGGCGAACTCGCTGGGGTCTTTTAAAAGACTTCTGGATGAGTA
Source organism: Carcharhinus amblyrhynchos (assembly GCF_965287045.1). Lineage (NCBI taxonomy): Eukaryota > Metazoa > Chordata > Chondrichthyes > Carcharhiniformes > Carcharhinidae > Carcharhinus > Carcharhinus amblyrhynchos. Next base: position 123,812,178 of record NC_137331.1, read on the forward strand.
TATGGGGTTTAATGAGATTGAGGGTTATAGATAGGTCTGTAGGTTGGTAGGTGTTGATGTGATCGGCGCAACTCGTGGGCCGAAGGGCCTGTTTGTGCTGTAGTGTTCTATGTTCTATGTCCTACCATTAATACTTTATTCTGACATCCTATTTGACCTGCCAAAATGGTCCATTACACAGTTATCTGGGTTGAACTCCATCTGCCACTTCTCCACCCAGTCTTGCATCCTATCTATGTCTAGAAAGGACCTAGTAATTACATCTCCATCATCAAATTCCTACAGTGCACAAGAGACCATTCGGCCCATTGAGTTTGCACTGATTCTCTGATAGAGTATCTTACCCAAGCCCTCTACCCTGCCCTATCCTGTAATTTCACACACTTTACGATGGCTAATCAATTCTAACCTACACATCTTATGTTTGCTTGTTGGTTTATTTGTGCCACTAGTAGGCTTACATTAACACTGCAATGAAGTTACTGTGAAAATCCCTCAGTCGCCACACTCCAGTGCACTGGAAGAGAATTTAGCGCAGACAATGCACCTAACAAGCATGTCTTTCAGACAGAGAGGAAACCGGAGCACCCGGAGGAAACCCACGCAGACACGGGGAGAGCATGCAAACTCCACACAGACCCAAGGCCGGAATCGAACCCGGGTCCCTGGCACTGTGTGGCAGCAGTGCTAACCCCTGTGCCACCGTGCCACTCCATCTTGTCTCAGTCCTGGCATCACCTGTACTCACCATCTCAGTCTGAGCTCTCTATTACGTGTGTGACCTTACCGCCAACTCGGTGTAGCCTTCATCCACCAGCAAGTTCCTTGCACAGTTATTGATGTGCTTGAAGCGATCGGGACCTAGTAAGATCCCCCCGTACCACCGGGAAACCACCACCAGCACATTTCGAACATCTAATATCTGTCGAAGCAAAACAACGCACGAGTAAAGGACTCGTTCAATCCTGGCTGATCGCTGTCAAGAAAGCAAGGAATTGGAATAGATTTCTTTTGGCAATATCACTGTCATTTCTCTCATGCAGTGCGAAACAGGCTGGAGGGGGTGTGATTATTGTAATCGAGTTAAGAGACAGAGCAATGCGAGGTTTAAAATAACAGTAAGGAGAGATTTTGATAAGTTAAAATGAACCAATTGGAACTTCAGTAAGTATTTACATAGAGCAATAAAAGTAGTAGTCTTGAAGTGGATTGTTTTAGTTCAAAGGGGGACATATATAGGTTGTAAAAATTGTAATTGAGGCAAAATGTGTGATAAGCCTAATGGTGGGTGACTGACACGGTGGCACAGTGGGTTAGCATTGCTGCCTCACAGCGCCAGGGGCCCCGGTTCAATCCCCAGCTTGGGTCACTGTCTGTGCGGTGCCTGCACAGCCTCCCCGTGTCTGCGTGGGTTTCCTCTGGGTGCTCCGGTTTCCTCCCACAGTCCAAAGACATGCGGGTTAGGCTGATTGGCCATTGCTACATTGATCCTAGTATCAAGGGTATTAGCAGGGTAAGTATTTGGGGTTGCTGGAGTAGGGCCCGGTGCAGATGCGATGGGCAAATGGCCTTCTTCTGCACTGTAGGGATTCTAATCCAAAGTCTACTTTTCAAAATAAAGGAGCTAAAGCAACGTGTTCAATTTTGGTCACCACACTACCAGAAAAATGGCGGCACGGTAGCACAGTGGCTAACACTGCTGCTTCACAGCTCCAGGGACCTGGGTTCGATTCCCGGCTCGGGTCACTGTCTGTGTGGAGTTTGCAAGTTCTCCCCGTGTCTGCGTGGGTTTCCTCTGAGAGCTCCGGTTTCCTCCCACACTCCAAAGATGTGCAGGTTAGGTTGATTGGCCGTGCTAAAATTGCCCCTTAGTGACCTGAGATGCCAAGGTTAGAGGGATTAGCGCGTAAATATGTAGGGATAAGGGGATAGGGCCTGGGTGGGATTGTGGTCAGTGCAGACTCGATGGGCTGAATGGCCTCCTTCTGCACTGTCAGGATTCTATGATTTCTCTGTGGAGGCTTTGGAGAGGGTACAGAAAAGACTTAACAGGGTGTTGTCTGGTATGGAGGGTATTAGCTATGAGGAGAGGTTGGAGAAACTTGGTTTGTTCTCACTGGAACAGCGGAGGTTGAGGGGGGACCTGATAGAAATCTACAAGATTATGAGAGGCATGGACAGAGTGGATAGTCAGAAGCTTTTTCCCAGGGTGGAAGAGTCAATTACTAGGGGGGGCACAGGTTTAAGGTGCGAGGGGCAAGGTTTAAAGGAGATGTACGAGGCAGATTTCTTTTATTTATACAGGGTCGTGGGTGCCTGGAACTCACTGCTGGGGGAGGTAGTGGAAGCGGATGCGATCGTGACTTTAAGGGGTATCTTGACAAGTACATGAATAGGATGGGAATAGAGGGATATGGTCCCCAAAAGGGTAAGCGGTTTTAGTTCAGTCAGGCAGCATGGTCAGTACAGGATTGGTGGGCCGAAGGGCCTGATTCTGTAATTTTCTTTGTTATTTGAAAGGAGTTTGATTAGTTCTGGGAATAGGGCATTACTGGGGGACTCGATAGAAGGTGGAGAGATCAAAGGGAAGGAACACATTTAAGAAAATGCTAAAGCCAGTGTGAGGACCACTGTGTGGACAAGACAAAAACTGGTAGAACCAGTTGTTCGAGAACCAGATTTAAAAATCTATAGCACCGGCACGTTGGCACAGTGGTTGGTACTCCTGCCTCACAGCGCCAGGATCTGAGTTCAATTCCAGCCTCTGATCACTATCTGTGTGAAGTTTGCACGTTCTCCCGTGTCTGCGCGAGTTTCCTCCGGGTGCTCCGGTTTCCTCCCACAGTCCAAAGATGTGCAGGTTAGGTTGATTGGCCGTGCTAAATTGACCCTAGTGTCAGGGGGATTAACAGGGTAAATGTGTGGTGCTACAGGGATAGGGCCTGGGTGAGACTGTGGTCGGTCCAGACTTGATGGGCTAAATGGCCTCCTTCTGCACTGTAGGGTTTCTATGAGTCTATAATTCTATGACTGTTAATAAGTAGGAAAGGAAGGTAAACTCTGAGGTCGTTTAAGTTATGATCCTTCGGAACGGTTTTAAAGTGTTAATAACCATGTGAAGCCATGCCTGTATTTTTCCATTTTATTTGTTTTTAATAAATATTTACTTGAATATAAAATCATAGTTAGTTGGGGACATCATTTCCTGATTTCAGAAAGCCTCCTCATAATATACAAATTGCAACTGTTTTGGCAGCTGTTTCAAGTTTCCCTCTGTGATTTGGGAAGCTGGGATCTTATCATCACCATGCCTCAACATAATTCTGTTGCTATAAATAAAAGCTAAGGTCCATTTATAAAAATCTCACTTCCATAAACCTTTATAAATCACTGGCTAAGCCCTAGCTGGTGTAGTGTATTAACTTTGGGCATCACACTGTAGAAAGGCCCTTGGGAGCAAATAAGGAGAAACTGTTTCCTGTTACAGAGAGTCAATTTGATTTGATTTTTATTGTCACATGTATTGTTTCTTGCTCGCCATACAGACAAAGCATACCGTTCATAGAGAAGGAAAGGAGAGAGAGCACAATGTAGTGTCACAGTCATAGCTAGGGTATAGAGGAAGATAAACCTAATTTAAGGTAGGTCCATTCAAAAGTCTGCCAACAGCAGGGAAGAAGCTGTTCTTGAGTCGGTCGGTACGTGACCTCAGACTTTTGTATCTTTTTCCCAACAGAAGAAGGTGGAAGAGAGAATGTGCGGGGTGCGTGGGGTCCTTAATTATGCTGGCTGCTTTTCCGAGGCAGTGGGAAGTGTAGACAGTGGATGGGAGGCTGGTTTGCGTGATGGATTGATATCGGTGAACAGAAGAGCGCAGATTTAAGATAATTGAGGAAGAAAACTCAGGACAAGGTGGAAAGAATTGATCTGAAGATAGTCCTTCTGATCTGGAAAGCGTTGCCTGAAAGGGGAGTGGAAACAGATTCAACAGCACCTTTCAAAAGGAGAACCAGATAAATACTTGTAAAAGGTAACACTTGCAGATTAATGGGGGGGGAGGAGAGCAGGGGGAGGTGGGGGTCTGATTGGAAAACTCTTCCAAAAAGCTAGAACTGATGTCATGAACTCATTGGAGTCTTTCCTTATTCTCTCCAGGGGATGTGGGCGTCGCTGGGTAGGCCAACATTCGATAACTGCCCTTCGCCACCACCACCACCTTGAACCATTTAAAAAAAATTACGTTTATTTATTAGTGTCACAAGTCGGCTTACCTTAACACTGCAATGGAGTAACTGAAAATCCCCTAGTCGCCACACTCTGGCGTCTGTTCGGGTACACTGAGGGAGAATTTAGCATGGCCAATGCACCTAATCGGCACATCTTTCAGACTGCGTGAGGAAAGTGGAGCACCTGGAGAAAACCCACGCAGACATGGGGAGAACGTGCGAGCTCCACACAGACAGTGACCCAAGCCGGGAATGGAACTCGGGCTCCTGGCGGTGCGAGGCAGCAGTGCTAACCACTGTGCCACCCACGTGGACTGCAGTCCGTGTGCATTAGGAACACTCACAGTGCAGTCTGTGTGGATTTAGGTTCTCCTAATCCATCATCTCCAAGGGTGAAAAGTGACGTGATGATGAAACAACACAATGTGATTGTTGGATGAGATAATGACAATAACAGGCTATACTGGTGAAGGATTGCTATGAAATATTCTGGAGTGTTGTGTTACCTGCAGCAGATGCAGAAGTCGGCCTCCAGCTGCTGTTTCTCCATCATCCTCACAGTCCTGCAGGAAGGTCTGTTTGTCCTCGCAGTATATCCTGAACAATTAATGCTCACACTTTAGTCTCTCTTTAGAATGGATCACTCAAGGCAATAGAAATGTTAGCTTCTACTCTGGTGTCACTCAGAGTATAGAATCAACAACAGCAAACTCCCCAGATTCGTTTTTTAAAAAACAATCTTTAACACGAGCAACATCAAGAGCACAAGACACTGGAGCAGGTGTAGTCCACTCGGCCCATCAACCCTGCTGCCCCATGATGATGACTGGTCTTCAACTCCACTCTCCTGTCTGCACCCCGTATGTTGTGGTTGTGGTTGTGGTGGTGGTGGTGGTGGTGGTTGTGGTGGGGCGGGGGGGTGGGATGATGCAATATTCACAATCCTTTGAGTCATTTCTCCTCATCTCAGACCGAACTGATCGGCCATTTATCCTGAGACTTGCCCCCTGTGATTTAGATTCCCCGACCAGCGGGTACAATCTCAGTGCCCACCCTATCAAACCCCCTCCAGAATCATGCATGTTTACATAAGAACATAAGAAATAGGAGCAGGAGTAGGCCATCCAGCCCTTCGAGCCTGCCCCGCCATTCAATAAGATCATGGCTGATCTGTTGTAGCTCAGTTCCACTTTCCCGCCCTCTCCCCATAACCCTTAATCCCCTCTCTTATCAAGAACCCATCAACCCGCTTCTTAAAAATATTTAGCGAGGCAGCCTCCACCACTTCAACGGGCAGAGAATTCCAGAGATTCACCACCCTTTGAGTGAAGAAGTTCCTCCTCAACTCCGTTCTAAACCGCCTCCCCTTTATCTTGAGGCTGTGCCCCCTAGTCCTACTGTCTTTTTTGAGCGGGAAGAGTCTCTCCACCTCTATCCTATCCATCCCATTCATCATCTTATACGTCTCAATGAGATCTCCCCTCATTCTTCTAAACTCTAACGAGTACAAGCCTAGTTTATTCAGCCTCTCCTCATAGCTCAATCCCCTCAACTCCGGTATCAGCCTAGTAAACCTCCTCTGCACTCCCTCCAGGGCCAAAATATCCTTGCGCAGGTGCGGCGCCCAAAACTACACACAGTACTCCAGCTGCGGCCTCACCAATGCCCTATACAGCTGCAGCAAGACCTCCCTACTTTTATATTCAATCCCCCTCGCTATGAAGGCCAGCATCCCATTCGCCTTCCTGACCACCTGCTGCACCTGCAAGCTGGGTTTTTGCGACTCATGCACAAGGACCCCGAGGTCCCTCTGCACCGTCGCCTGCTGCAGTTTTTCGCCACGTAAGTAATAGTCCTTCCTACCATTCTTCCTACCAAAGTGGACCACCTCACACTTGCCAACATTAAATTCCATTTGCCATTTCCTGGCCCATTCGCCCAGCCTATCTAGATCCTTCTGCAGACTCTCCACACCCTCCGCACAATTTGCCTTTCCCCCAATCTTGGTGTCATCAGCAAATTTCGACACCCTGCACTCGGTTCCCTCCTCCAGATCATCTATATAAATGGTAAATAGCTGAGGCCCCAGCACCGACCCCTGGGGCACCCCACTAGTCACCAACCGCCAATCCGAATAGCACCCATTGATCCCCACTCTCTGCCTCCTATTTGACAACCAATCCTCTATCCACGCTAACACCCTACCCCCAACTCCATGTCCCCTGACCTTCTGCAATAACCTCTTGTGAGGTACCTTGTCAAACGCCTTCTGAAAATCCAGAAAGACCACATCCACCGGCTCTCCTCTATCCACTGCCCTAGACACATCCTCATAGAACTCCAGTAAATTTGTCAGACACGACTTCCCTTTAATGAAACCGTGTTGCGTCTGCTCTATCAAGCAATTCCCTTCAAGGTGCCTCGCAATTTCCTCCTTAATGACGGATTCTAACATTTTACCTACCACAGACGTTAAACTAACCGGCCTATAATTCCCCGCCTTTTGCCTGGCACCCTTCTTAAACAACGGCGTAACATTAGCCGTTTTCCAATCTTCCGGCACTTCCCCGGAATCCAGCGACGTCTGGAAAATAACCACCAAGGCATCCACTATCACCTCCGCCATTTCTTTCAGAACCCTCGGATGCATTCCATCCGGTCCTGGGGACTTGTCCACAATCAGCCCCTCCAGTCTGTCGAGCACCACCTCTCTAGTAACAGTAATGTCATTAAGACCCTCCATTCCTACCACCTTTCCATCGCTAACACCCGGCAAATTATTCACGTCCTCCTCCGTGAAGACAGAAACAAAAAAGTTATTCAAGACCTTAGCCATATCCCCATCCCCTACCACTAGCTCCCCTTTCTCATCCTCTAAAGGACCAACGTTCACCCTAGCCAGCCTCTTCCTTTTTATATATTTATAAAAACTCTTGCTATCCTTTTTTATATTAAGTGCTAGCCCAGCCTCATAGCTTCTCCTACCCTCCTTTATCAACTTCTTTGTCAATCTTTGTTGACATTTAAACCTTTCCCAATCCTCTTCTCGCCCACTACTCTTAGCTACTCTAAATTCCTCCGCTTTTAATTTAACACTTTCCTTCACCTCCTTCGTTATCCACGGCTTATTACCTCTCTTCCTACTGTCCTTTTTAACCATCGGAATAAATTTCTGCTGAGCACCAAGAAAGATCTCCTTAAAGATCCTCCACTGCTCCTCAGCAGACCTACCTTCCAACGCACTCCCCCAGTCCACATTCGCCAATTCTTCTCTCATCCTACCATACTCCCCTCTATTCAAACAAAGGACGCGTGTCCGGAACCCACTTGTTTCAACGAGATCTCCTCTCATTCTCAGACCCAGTTTACTCAGCCTCTCATCAGAGGGCAGCCCCCTCATTCCAGGGACCAATCCAGTGGGTTTACACTGCACTGCCGCCATTGCAATAAAATATGTTAATGATATGTTAATTTATTCAGCAACTTTAAACACAGGAACACCCCAAGGTGCATCACACGGATGTTAGAACTGATCCTCCTGGATTGTTTCTCAGCAGTTAGGTGCTCTTCGCTTCATCAGCCAGGATTGCAATGTAAGAAGTCCTCACAACACCAGGTTAAAGTCCAACAGGTTTATTTGGTAGCGAACGCCACTAACTTTCTGCCCCTTCGTCAGGTGAGTGGGGAGTTCCGATCACAAACAGGGCATATAAAGGCACACACTCAGTTTACAGAATACTGATTAGAATGCGAGTGCTTACAGCTAGTCAAGTCTTAAAGGTACAGACAATGTGAGTGGAGAGGGTTAAGCACAGGCTAAAGAAATGTGTATTGTCTCCAGACAGGACAGTTAGTGAGATTTTGCAAGCCCAGGCAAGTCATGGGGGTTACAGATAGTGCGACATGAACCCAAGATCCCTGTTGAGACCGTCCTCATGTGTGCGGAACTTGGCTATCAGTCTCTGCTCAGCGACTCTGCGCTGTCGTGTGTCGTGAAGGCCGCCTTGGAGAATGCTTACCCGAAGATCAGAGGCCGAATGCCAGTGACCGCTGAAATTTTCGCCAACAGGAAGGGAACAGTCTTGCCTGGTGATTGTCGAGCGATGTTCATTCATCCGTTGTCGTAGCGTCTGCATGGTCTCCCCAGTGTACCATGCTTCAGGACATCCTTTCCTGCAGCGTATCAGGTAGACAACATTGGCCGAGTTGCAAGAGTATTTACCGTGTACCTGGTGGATGGTATTCTCACGTGAGATGACGGCATCTGTGTCGGTGATCCGGCATGTCTTACAGAGGTTGCTGTGGCAGGGTTGTGTGGTGTCGTGGTCACTGTTCTCCTGAAGGCTGGGTAGTTTGCTGCGAACAATGGTCTGTTTGAGGTTGTGCGGTTATTTGAAGGAAAGCAGTGGGGATGACCTTGGCGAGATGTTCGTCTTCATCAATGATATGTTGCAGACTCCGGAAAAGATGTCGTAGCTTCTCCGCTCCGGGGAAGTACTGGACAACGAAGGGTACTCTGTCCACCGTGTCCCGTGTTTGTCTTCTGAGGAGATCGGTGCGGTTTTTCGCTGTGGCGCATCGGAACTGTTGATCGACGAGTCGAGCAGCATATCCTGTTCTTATGAGGGCATCTTTCAGCATCTGTCTGTTGCAATCCTCCTCATCTGAGCAGAGGGCTTGTCCATAGGGGATGGCTTCTTTAACATATTTGGGGTGGAAGCTGGAGAAGTGGAGCATTGTGAGGTTATCCATGGCCTTGCGGTACAGTGAGGTGCTGAGGTGACCGTCCTTGATGAAAATGCGTGTGTCCAAGAATGTAACCGATTCCGGAGAGTAGTCCATGGTGAGTCTGATGGTGGGATGGAACTTGTTGATATCATCATATAGTTGTTTCAGTGATTGTTCACCATGAGGCCAAAGGAAGAAAATGTCATCGATGTATCTAGTGTGTAGCATCGGTTGAAGATTCTGTGCGGTGAAGAAGTCTTGTTCGAACCTATGCATGAAGATGTTGGCATATTGAGGTGCAAATTGGTCCCCATGGCTGTTCCATGTGTCTGGATGAAGAACTGGTTGTTGAAGGTGAAGACATTGTGGTCCAGGATGTAGTGGATGAGTTGTAAAATTGCACCTGGAAACTGGCAGTTGTCGGCATTGAGTACTGAGGCAGTCGCAGCAATGCCATCGTTGTGGGGGATGTTGGTGTAGAGCGCTGAGACATCCATTGTGACGAGGAGTGTCCCTGGTTCAACTGCTCCGTGTGTGCTGAGTTTCAGTAGGAAGTCCGTAGTGTCGCGACAAAAGCTGGGGGTTCTTTGTACAATGGGTTTCAGGATGCCCTCAACGTAGCTGGAGAGGTTCTCACACAGAGTCCCATTGCCCGATACGATGGGACGGCCGGGTGTGTTTGCCTTGTGTATCTTTGGGAGCCAGTAGAGATCTCCAACGCGGGGAGTATGTGGAATGAGAGCACGGAGGGTGCTCTGAAGGTCCGGATCAAAGGTCTTGATCAGATCGTTGAGTTGACGAGTGTGTTCTTTGGTCGGATCTGTGGGTAACTGTCTGTAGTGTTCCTCATTGTTTAGTTGTCGGTATACTTCTTTACAGTAATCCATTCTGTTCAGTATGACGATGGCCCCTCCTCTGTCTGCTGGTTTGATGACAATGTTGCGATTGGTCTCGAGAGCATGGATGGCGTTGCGTTGTGCTTGGGTGATGTTCGGGGCTGTCTTGTGAGTGCGGCTGATGAATCTGGTATCGATGCACCTCCTGATGGCTTGGGCATACATGTCAAGTCGAAGTCAGTGGCCAACAGTGCAGAGTCGCTGAGCAGAAACTGATAGCCAAGTTCCGCACACATGAGGACGGTCTCATCAAGGATCTTGGGTTCATGTCGCACTATCTGTAACCCCCACAAATTGCCTGGGCTTGCAAAATCTGACTAACTGTCCTGTCTGGAGACAATACACATCTCTTTAACTTATGCTTAATGCTATCTTCATTCACATTGTCTGCCTCTTTAAGACTTGATTAGCTGTAAAGACTCACATTTTAATCAGTATTCTGTAAACTGAGTGTGTGACTTTACATCCTCTGTTTGTGATCTGAACTCCCCACTCACCTGACAAAGGGGCAAAGCCCCGAAAGCTAGTGGCATTTGCTACCAAATAAACCTGTTGGACTTTAACCTGGTGTTGTGAGACTTCTTACTGTGTTCACCCCAGTCCAATGCCGGCATTTCCATGTCAGGATTACAATGCACAGAGATCATTACCCTGCACTCAAACAAACAAAAAACAGTGCAACACAGAAACATGCCCTTCGGCCCTCCAAGCCTGTACCGATCAGGATGCACTTATGGAGTCCATATCCTTCCATTCCCATCCTATTCATGTATTGGTCTAGTTGCCCCTTAAATACCTGCTCCCACCCCCTCCCCGGCAGCGCGTTCCAGATACTCACCACCCTCCGTGTAAAAAACTTGCCTCATACATCTCCTTTAAATCTTGCCCCTTGCACCTTAAACCTGTGCCCCCCTAGTAATTGACTCTTCCACCCTGGGAAAAAGCTTCTGACTGTCCACTCTGTCCATGCCTCTCATAATTTTGTAGACTTCTGTTGGGTTGTCCCTCAATCTCCGTCGTTCCAGTGAGAACAAACCAAGTTTCTGCAACCTCTCCTCATAGCTAATACTCTCCACACCAGACAATATCCTGGTCAATCTCTTCTGTATTTTCTCCAAAGCCTCCACATTCTGTGGCGACCAGAACTGTACACTATATTCCAAATGAAGCCTAACTAAGGTTCTATACAGTTGCAGCATGACCTGCCAATTCTTATACTCAGTGCCCCGACCGATGAAGGCAAACATGCCGTATGCCTTCTTGACTACTTCACCCACCTCTGTTGCCACTTTCAGAGATGGGTAGACATGAATGCCCAGATCCCACTGCCAATCAATACTCTTCAGGGTTCTACCATTTCCATTAACAATGCAGCAGCCCGTATACACTGGCGACCTGGACGTTAGCTCAAGGGCGTAAACACAGGGGACATCATGACACCAAGATCCCTCCCAGATCACACATCATCACCAATTTAGGAACAAAAAGAGGCCATGGGGCCCCTTGACCCTGCTGTACTAACCAATGAGATCATAACTACAAGACGTACAATCCTTTCCTCATTTTTTACTCATTCCTAGGATGTGAGTATCACCAGCAAGGCCAAATTTTAACTGCCACTCCTAATTGGTGAGCTGCCTTCTTAAACCACTGCAGTCCATGTAGTGTAGTTGCATCCATAGTTCTGTTGGGGAGGGAGTTCCAGGATTTTGAGCCAGCGACAGTGATAGAACAGCAATATTTCCAAGCCAGGGTGGCGAGTGGCTTGGAGGGGAACCTCCAAGTGATGATGTTCCCAGGTACCTGCTGCTTTTGTCTTTCTAGATGGCAGAGGTCATGGATTTGGAAGGTGGTGTCCGAGGAGTTTTGGTGAATTGCTGCAGTGCATCTTGTAGATGGTACAGACTGCTACCAGTGTGGGTGTCATTGATGGAGGAAATCAATGTTTAAGGTGGTGCAGGGGTCTCAATCAAGCGGGCTGTTTTGTCCTGGATGGTGTGGAGCTTTTTGAGCGTTGTTGGAGCTGAACCCATCCAGGCAAGTGGGGAGTATTCCATCACCTTCCTTATGCCTTGTAGACAATGGACAGGCTTTGGGGAGTCAGGAGGTGAGTTACTCACCAAAGGATTCTAAGCGTCTAACCGCATCTTGTAGCCACAGTATTTCAATGACTGGTCCAGTTCAGTCTCTGGTCAATGGTAACCCCCAGGATGTTGAGACTGGAAGATTCAGTGATGATAAGACCATTGATTGTCAAGGAGCAATGGTTTGATTCTCTCTTGTTGGAGATGGTCTTTGCCTGGCATTTATGTAGAGTGAACATTATTTACCAACCCAAGCCCAGATACTGACGTTATGATGGAAAGAAGATTATTGGTGAAGATGGTTGGGCCCAGGACACTCCCCTGAGGACTCCAGCAGTGATGTCCTGGAGCTGAGATGATTGATCTCCAATCACCACAACCATCTTCCTTTGTGACAGGGATGACTCCAACCAGCGGAGAGTTTTCCACCAGATCCCAGTTATGTTAGAGATCCCTGACTTCCTCCCATATCCCTTAATGCTTTTGGCTAATTTAGTTAGTAATAGCCGAAAATTACTGAAAAGAGAGGCACTTTGCTGAAGTTTTTCAGTTTGCACTCATCAGGCAAAACACAAGAATGCCAAATTTCAAACAGTCTCAGCAATTGATACTACAGGAGAATTGGGTACTGATTGGCTGGCAAGTCAAGTGCCCAAGGTGTTGCCATGGGGAAAGCAATGGGGAACTATAGATTCTCAAATTCAATTGTATTACCATTGCTGAATCCCCCACCATCAACACTCCCAAAAGCCTGTCCACCATCTACAGGGCACAAGTCAGGAGTGTGATGGAATACTCCCCACTTGCCTGGATGAGCGTAACTCCAACAATACTCAAGAAGCTCAACACCTTCCAGGATAAAGCAACCCACTTGTTAAGTACCCCATCCACTGCCTTAAACATTCACTCTGTCCGTTACTGATTCACAATGACAGCAGTGTACACCATCTAAGAACAAAGAAAATTACAGCACAGGAACAGGCCCTTAGACCCTCCAAGCCTGCACCGAACATGCTACCCGACTGGACTTAAACCCCCTACCCTTCTGGGGGCCATATCCTTCTATTCCCATCCTATTCATGTACTTGTCAAATCGCCCCCTTATAAGTCACTTCCGTATCTGCTTCCACTACCTCCCCCGGCAGCGTGTTCCAGGCACCCTCTGTGTAAAATACTTGCCTCGTACATCTCCTGTAAACCTCGCCTCCGCACCTTAAACCTGTGCCCCCCTAGTAATTGACTCTTTCATCCTGGGGAAAAGCTTCTGACTATCCACTCTGTCCATGTCCCTCATAATCTTGTAGACTCCTATCAGGTCTCCCCTCAACCTCTATCATTCCACTGAGAACAAACTAAGTTTCTGCAGCCTCTCCTCATAGCTAATGCCCTCCATACCAGGCAACATCCTGGTCAATCTTTTCTGTGCCCTCTCCAAAGCCCTCTGGTAGTGTGGTGACCAGAACTGAACACGAAACAAGATGCTTTGCAGGAATTCAGCAAGGCTCCTTTGACAGCACTTTCCAAACCAACAGCTCTCCCATCTAGGACAAGAGCAGCAGGTACATGGGAACACCACCAGCTGGAGGTTCCCCTCCAAGTCACTCACCATCCCGACACGGAAACGTATCAGCAATTTCTTCACTGTTGCTGGGTGAAAATCCTGGAACTCTGTACTTTCTCCAATGCCTTCATATCCTTCCTCAAGTACTGGGCTCCAAATAAAATCCTGGAACTCCCTCCCTGGCAGCACTGCGTGTATACCTACACGATGTGGAGATTGGACTGGGGTAAACACAGTAAAAAGTCTGGCAACACCAGGTTTAAGTCCAACCAATTTATTTGATATCAAATAAATTGGTTGGACTTAAACCTGGTGTTGTCAGACTTCTTACTGTGTGTACCTACACCTCAGGGACTGCAGCGGTTCACGAAGGCTGCTCACCACCACCTTCTCAAGGGCAACTAGGGATGGGCAATAAATGCTGGCCTAGCCAAAGACACCCACGCCCTGTAAATTAATATGAAAATCCTCCAGTCGCCACACTCCAGCATCCGTTTGGGTACACTGAGGGAGACTTTAGCATGGCCAATACACCCTAACCAGCACGTCTTTAGACTGTGGGATGAAACTGGAGTGCCCAGAGGAAACCCACGCAGACACGGGGAGAATGTGCAGACTCTGTACAGACAGTCATCCAAGCTGGGAATCGAGCTCGGGTTCCTGGCACTGTGAGGCGCTGGTGCGGTGGTATTATTGCGAGCCTATTAATCCAGAAGCTCAGCTAATGTTCTGGGGACCCGCTTAGGCAGAGGGTGGAATTTGAATTCCATGAAAGACGTCTGGAAACAGGAATCTACTGATGACCATGGCTTGCTAATATCCCTTTAGGGAAGGAAATCTGCCGTCCTCACCCAGTCTGGCCTACATGTGACTCCAGAGCCACAGCAACGGGACTGACTCTCTGAACAAGGGCAATGAGGGATGGGCAATAAATGCTGGCCCAGCCAGCAACACCCATGTCCCACAAATTAATAAAAAAAGGAATATGAAAATAAAATCTTCTCAATCCTATCCTATTTAGACCATCATTTAATTGTGTTTTGATTCAAAGGTTATTCAGATAATTGACCTGTCCTATACCTGTAAGCGTAGATGTTGTGTGTAGCATTTGCAATCTTTTTGTTCTGATAAAGCTCCTGTAGAAGCAGTTTCACCTGAAGAGGAAACAAAAGCAAATAAATGTCACAAAATCTTAACACGTCACCCAAACCATCCACACAAATTACAGGAACAGGAACAGGCCCAGGCCCTTCGGCCCCTCCAAGCCTGCACCAACCATGCTGCCCACCTGAACTAAAACCCCCTACCCTTCCGGGGACCGTATCCCTCTATTCTCATCCTATTCATGGATTTGTCCAGACACCCCTTAAAAGTCACTATCGTATCCACTTCCACTACCTCCCCCAGCAGGGAAAGATCACCTCTATCAAATCTCCCCTCATTCTTCTACGCTCCAGAGAATGAAGTCCTAACCTATTCAATCTCTCTCTGTAACTCAGCTTCTCAAGTCCCAGCAACATCCTCGTGAACCTTCTCTGCACTCTTTCAACCTTAACATCCTTCCTGTAATTAGGTGACCAAACTGCACACAATACTCTAAATTCAGCCTCACCAATGTCTTATACAACCTCACCATAACATTCCAACTCTTATACTCAATACTTTGATTTATAAAGGCCAGTGTTCCAAAAGCACTCCTTACGACCCTATCTACCTGTGATGCCACTTTTAGGGAATTATGTATCCGTATTCCCAGATCCCTCTGTTCTACTGCACTCTTCTGTGTCCTACCATTTACCCTGTATGTTCTACTTTGGTTTGTCCTTCCAAAGTGCAATACCTCACACTTGTCTGCATTAAACTCCATTTGCCATTTTTCAGCCCATTTTTCTAGTTGGTCCAAATCCCTCTGCAAGCTTTGAAAACCTTCCTCACTGTCCACTACACCTCCAATCTTTGTAACATCAGCAAATTTGCTGATCCAATTTACCACATTATCATCCAGATCATTGATATAGATGACAAACAACAATGGACCCAACACCGATCTCTGTGGCACTCCACTAGTCACAGGCCTCCACTCAGAGAAGCAATCCGCCACAACCACTCTCTGGCTTCTTCCATTGAGCCAGCGTCTAATCCAATTTACTACCTCCCCATGTATACCTAGTGACTGAACCTTCCTCATGCTCATCAATAACCTACCTATCTCGGTTTTAAAAATATTCGGAGATTCTGCTTCCACTGCCTTTTTAGGCAGAGTTCCAGAGACTCGCCGCCCTCAGAGTAAACATTTCTCCTCATCTCTGTCTTAAATTAATGACCCCTTATTTTTAAACAGTGACCCTCTAGTTCTGGATTCTCCCACAAGAGGAAATACCAGTGGAATTGGAGCGGGCGAGGGGCGGACAACGAGAAAGTCCATTGACCTTGGGTGGGACTTTACGGTTTCCGGACAAGCGAGGCTGGAAAATAACGCCCATCCTCTCCACATTCACCTTGTCAATACCCCTCAGGATCTTAAAAGTTTCAATCGAGTTGCCTCTTACTCTTCTAAACTCCAGCAGATACAAGCCTAGCCTATCAAACCTTTCCTCATGAGATAACCCACCCATTCCTGGTATTAGTCTGGTGAACCCTCTGTGAACTGTTACCAATGATTTACATCCTTCAAGAACAAAGAAAATTACAGCACAGGAACAGGCCCTTCGGCCCTCCAAGCCTGCACCGACCATGCTGCCCAACTGAATTAAAACCTCCTACCCTTCAAGGACCAGATCCCTCTATTCCCAGCCTATTCGTGTATTTGTCCAGGCTGCCCTTAAAACTCACTATCGCATCTGCTTCCACTACCTCCCCCCTTCCTTCAATAATGAGGCCTATACTGTACGCAGTACTCCAAGTGTGGTCTCACCAATGTCCTGCATAACGGAAGCATAACTTCGCTGCTTTTATATTCAATTCTTCTCACAATAAACAAGACCACTCTATTAGCTTTTCCCATGACCAATCCCCCTAACCTGCACGTCTTTGGACTGTGGGAGGAAACCGGAGCGTCCGGAGGAAACCCACGCAGACACGGGGAGAATGTGCAGACTCCACACAAGTCTGTGGTTCCCCATTTTCTCTTCCCCTCTTTTCTTAAATGGTGGGATGACGTTTTCTACCTTCCAATCTGCCGGGACCACTTCTGTAGAATTCTGGAAGATGATCACCGATGCATCCATTATTTCCATAGCTACCTCTTTCAATGCTCTGGGATATAGAATATCAGGTCCAGGGGACTTACCAACCTGCAGTCCCATTAATTTCAATAACCTCCTTACGGATACAATTTCTTCAATTTTACACTCTTCCTAATCCCTTGGACCATGGAACCTACCCATTCTCCACTTCAATCCACACTCATTCCCCACTTTTCTTGTGGAATGATCATTTGGTACTTCCTGCAGTTTCATGAACGTCTTTCAGAAAGGGAATCGGATAAATGTTTGAAGGAGAATAAGATCGCAGAGATATCACAGGCAGAATGGCCCACTGCGCAACCTGTGACTTCCTACAAATCACAGAATTTGTAAGCCCTTTGGCCCATCGAGTCGGCACCGACACATTAGAAACTCCCAAACTCCCACCTGCCAGCATTTGGCCCACAGCCCTGAATGTTATGCTGTGCCAAGTGCTCATCCAGATACTTTTTAAAGTATGTGAGGCATCCCGGCTCCACCACCCTCCCAGGCAGCGCAATCCAGACCCTCACCACCCTCTGGGTAAAAAAGCTTTTCCACAAATCCTCCCAGCCCCTCACTTTTAATTTGAGTTCCCTTGTAACTGACCCTTTAACTAAGGGGAACAGCCGCACCTTATCCACTCTGTCCGTGCCCCTCATAATCTTGTACACCTCGATCAAGTCATCCCTCAGTCTTCTCTTCTCCAACGAAAACAACCCAAGCCTACCCAACCTCTCTTCGTAACTTAAATGTTCCATCCCAGGCAGCATCCCGGTGAATCTCCTCTGCACCCCCTCCACATCCTTCCGATAATGTGGCGACCAGAACTGCGCACAGTACTCCAGCTGTGCCCTCACCAAAGTTCTACACAACTTTATAGAGGCAGGTGCAATTTTGTCTTTTAAAAAGTATTGGGACAGTTACATGGGTAGGATGGGTGTAGAGGGATGTGGGCCAAATGGCGGCAACTGAGACTAGATAAGTGGTTAAAAAAAGGGCAGCATGGACAAGTTGGGCTGAAGGGCCTGTTTCACGCTGTAAATCTTTATGACTAACTGCATCATGGCCTCTCTGTTTTTGTAATCTATACCCCGATTGATAAAGGCGAGTGTGCCACATGCCGTTTTCACCACCTTATTAACCTGCCTTTCCGCCTTCCGAGACCTATGGACAAGATCCTTGGTAATTCTACATAAAAGCCACTCACCGTTCACTAAGCCCATGTAAAGATAAGCAAATTCACAAAATAAATTTGTTTTTCTATTTCTGTAAATCGAACAATTAGTGCAAATAAATGAACCTGAATATTTAATGATGTCTTTTGTCTGGTCAAATCTGAACTCTCAGAGATAAGCAGACTTTTCATTAAGCCCGTAATTGGCCGATATTCAACCGCACTTTGTGGCGCATTTCTCTGCGACTTCATAAATTATAAAGAGGTTCCAATTCTAAACGAATATCAAAGTATTCATGAAGCGTCAAATCAGCTTTAATAAACTCTTATCTCCTTTGATTTCCAAAGCCTAATTTGATCTCTTACCATCATTATGAATTAATGCAGAGGCCGGGATGTAAATGCCAAGTTAATGTAGTATGGGTTACACTAAGCGAGGAGAAATTAAAATCTCTTTTCAAATCAAAAAGTTCTTAAAGAGCTCATAAAATTTCAATTAAATTCTCTTTGGAGATGTGTTTTATAAGCAGAGATCTTCCTCATTATTACCAACACTTTCTTCATCAACTCTCGTCTCATTATTAAACCCATCAGCGAAATATTTATTCTGCTGATGAAATGCTTGGGATGAGTCGTTGAAATAAATGTTCAAAGTTGCCGCAGGAACAGATTCTCGGAACACAGAGCCACATACTCTAGAAGGAGGTTACTTGGCTTGTCATGTCTGTACCGGCTCGCGAAAGAGATGCGCTGTCTGCTCTCCCCACCACTCCTCCTCATTCTCCCTTAACCCTGCAAGTATGGGTGGCACAGTGGTCAGCACTGCAGCCTCAGAGCGCCAGGGACCTGGGTTCGATTCCCGGTTTGGATCACTCTCTGTGTGGAATCTGCAGGTTCGCCCCAATCACAACACAATACAATTTAGGCTTGTTATGGAGAAGGAAATAGACAAGCTGTAAAACAGAAAGTTTTGGATTGGGGGCAGAGCAGATTTTCGTAAAATAAGACAGGATCTGCCCAAGGTAGACTGGGAGCAGCTACTAACAGGAAAATCTACAGAAGAGCACTGGAGGGGCATTCAGAAAGGAAATGGGGAGGTGCGAGCCCAGCATGTTCCCCCTAGGGTGGTAAGAAGGAATAACAAGCCCAGAGAATCAGGGATGACCAGAGGGATTCAGGATACAATGAGAAGGAAAAGAAAGGCTTTTAAAAAGTACAAGGAGAGCAAATCAGTGGAGGTATTAGTGAGGTATAGAAAGTGCTTAAGAAAACAATTAGGAATGCAAAGAGGGGCTATGAGAAAGCGCTAGCTGGTGGAAGTGGGGAAAATCTCAAGATATTCTATAAGTATGTCAATGGGAAGAGGATAGCCAAGGAAAGATTAGGGCCCATTAGGGAGCAAGGGAGCAATCTGTGAGTGGAGCAAGAGGACATTGAATGAATACTTGTTGAATGAATACTTTACACCTGTTGGTGAAAGTGGGGAAAATCTCAAGATATTCTATAAGTATATCAGTGGAAAGAGGATGACCAGGGAAAGAGTAGTGCCCATTAGGGAGCAAGGGGACATTGAATGAATACTTGTTAAATGAATACTTTACACCCGTTCTTCACCCAAGAGAATGAGGACAATGGTATGGAAATCAGACAGAGAGACGATGAGGTTCTTGAGCACATTAGCATTGGGAAAGACAAGGTATTGGAGCTGTTGGTAGCCTTAAAAGTGGATAAATCTTCAGATCCAGATGATTTGTGCCCTCGGCTGCTTTGGGAGGCAAGGGAGGAAATTGCAGGGGCTCTGACCCAAATTTTCAGTTCCTCTCTGGCCATGGTGGAGGTAAACACAGTAAGAAGTCTCACAACACCAGGTTAAAGTCCAACCAGTTTATTTGATTGTAAACTCACAAGCTTTCGGGGTTTGCCCCTAAAGCTTGTGGGTTTACTATCAAATAAACTGGTTGAACTTTAACTTGTTGTTGTGAGACTTCTTACTGTGTTTACCCCAGTCCAACACCGGCATCTCCACATCATGGGGGAGGTGCCAGACGACAGGAGAACAGCTAATGTGGTTCTGCTGTTAAGAAGGGTTGTAGAAACAAACCAGGGAACTACAGATCAGTGAGTCTTATGTCAGTGGTAGGGAAACTATTAGAGAAACTTCTGAAGTAGAGAATCTATCTCCACTTGGACAGGCAAAGCTTGATCAGGATATTCAGCATGGCCTCGTCAGAGGGAGGTCATACCTAACAAATTTAATCGAATTTTTTGAGGAGGTGACCAGGTGTGTAGATGAGGGTAGTGCAGTTGATGGAGTTTATATGGATTTCAGCAAAGCCTTTGACAAAGTCTCACATGGGAGACTTGTAAAGAAGATAAATTCACACGGGGTACAGGGTAATCTGATAAAGTGGATTCAAAATTGGCTCAGTTGTAGGAGACAGAGGGTCACGTCTAAGGCTGCTTTAGTGACTGGAAGGCAGTGTCCAGTGGTGTACCACAGGGATCTGTGTTGGGTCCCGATTATTCTTCATTTATATAAATGACATTGATGACCATGTTGGGGGTAGGATTTGTAAGTTTGTGGATGACACAAGGATTGGACGGGTGGTTAACACTGAGGTGGAGTGTCTTAGGCTACAAGATGATATAGATGGAATGGTCAAATGGGCAGAGAAGTGGCAGATGGAATTTAACCCTGAAAAGTGTGAGGTGATACACTTTGGAAGGAGTAATTTGACAAGGAAGTACTCAGTGATTAGTAGGACACCTGGAAGCTCTGAGGAGCAAAGAGACCTTGGCGTGTTTGTCCACAGATCTCTGAAAGCGGAAGGGTGTGTTAGTAGGATGGTGAAAGAGGCATATGGGACATTGCCTTTATCAATCAAGACATAGATTACAAAAGCAGGGAAGTCCTGTTGGAGTTGTGTAGAATTTTGGTGAGGACACAGCTGGAGTACTGTGCGCAGTTCTGGTCACCACATTATCGGAAGGATGTGATTGCACTGGAGGGGGTGCAGAGGAGATTCACCAGGATGCTGCCTGGGATGGAACATTTAAGTTGTGAAGAGAGGTTGGATAGGTTTGGGTTGTTTTCACTGGAGCAGAAAGACTGAGGCGTGACCTGATTGAGGTGTTCAAGATTATGAGGGACATGGACAGGGTGGACAAGGAGCAGCTTCTCCCCTTAGTTGAAGGGTTATAGTTACGAGGGGACATAGGTTCATGGTGAAGGGCAGGACGTTTAGGGAGGAATGAGGAGAATCTTTTTTTACTCAGAAGATGGTCATTGTCTGGAATGTGCTGCCTGGGAGGTTGGTGGGGGCGGGATGCCTCACATCCTTTAAAAAGTATGTGGGTGAGCACTTGGCACATCATAACATTCAGGGCTATGGGCCCAGTGCAGATGGGAGTAGGTGGGAATTCAGGTGTTTCTAATGTGTTGGTGCAGACTCGATGGGCCGAAGGGTTTCTTCTGTGCTGTATGATTCTATGATTCCATATGTCTGTGTGGGTTTCCTCCGGGTGCTCAGGGTTCCTCCCACAGTCTGAGAGACGTGCTGGTTAGGGTGCATCGGCCATGCTAAATTCTTCCTCAGTGTACCCAAACACTCGCTGGAGTGTGGCGACAAGGGGATTTTCACAATAACCTCATTGCAGTGTTAATGTAAGCCAACTTATGTCACTAATAAATAAACTTTAAATGTTTCAGTATTTGTCAATTCCCTCTGGAGAGTTCCTCTTGAAGCTGCTTCCACCTCCCTTCCAGGCAATGCATTCCATTCACAACGACCCGTAGAGTGGTGGTGCAGTGGTATTGTCACTGAAACTCGTAATCCAGAGACCTGGGGTTCGAATCCCACCACGGTAGATAGTGAAATTTGAATCCAATAAAAAAAAATCTGGAATTACAAGTCTAGAGGCGACCCTGAAAAGATCGCTGT
Organism: Carcharhinus amblyrhynchos; assembly: GCF_965287045.1. Lineage (NCBI taxonomy): Eukaryota > Metazoa > Chordata > Chondrichthyes > Carcharhiniformes > Carcharhinidae > Carcharhinus > Carcharhinus amblyrhynchos. Next base: position 123,834,015 of record NC_137331.1, read on the forward strand.
CAAACCACACTGGGTTCACTCATGCCCTTAGAGAAGGAAATCTGGAGTCACATGTGCGCCAGACTTGGTAAAATTACTCTTAAAGGACCCAGACAGCAAAGCCCACGTCCCCTGAACAAGTAAATAAAAACTCACCGTGTACAGAGAATTCTCCTCATTTCCTGCCCTCCCCATCCCAATTTCTTTCTTATTCAGTTGTGGGACATGGGTGTCTCTGGCCGGCCAGCATTTATTGCCCATCCCTAGCTGGCCCTTGAGAAGGTGGTGGTGAGCTGCCTTCTTGCAGTCCATGTTCTGTGGGTTGCCGTTAGGGAGGGAATCCCAGGAGTTTGACCCAGCGACTGTGGAGGAACTGTGATATATTTCCAAGTCAGTGCGGTGAGTGGTTTGGAGGGGAACTTGCAGGTGGTGGTGTTCCCATGTACCTGCTACCCTTGTCCTTCGAGATGGAAGCGATTGTGAGTTTGGAAGGCGCTGTCTAAGGATCTACGGTGATCTTGTAGATGGTACACACTGCTGCTACTGAGCGTCGGTGGTGGAGGGAGTGAATATTTGTAGATGTGGTGCCAATCAAGTGGGGCTGCTTTGTCCTGGAAGGTGTAAAGCTTTGAGTTCAGAACTCCAACCATGATTCTGGCATTTCCACAGTACCTGTCACAATCACCGCACCTTTGAATGGACCTACCTCACGTTAAGTTGATCTTTCTCGACGCCCTAGCTGTGACTGTAACACTACATTCTGCGCTCTCTCGTTTCCTTCTCTATGAACAGTATGCATTGTCTGTGAAGCGCACAAGAAACAATACTTTTCACAACTCGCTGTGTAACACAAATCCACCACATCGCCCTCCCCCAAAGCCAGGTTCTCTTCTCAAGCCTCTTAAACCTGTGTTACAGACACTGCACACTGTTCCTCTCCAAACACATTTCCACCTTTGGTTTCAAATCTACCAGCAGAGTAGAAGAAAACAGATGTTCTGAAATCTTACTACTTTCTTCTCACTTGCGTGCGTTTACACCCTGGTGATTTTCACCTGTGCCTACCTGGTTCGGTGTCACCACAGGGGCAAGGTGTGCCTGAAACGTACTCCTCCGATCTGTGATTGGTTCCCCGTGGATCAGCGTCGGGAGTTGTTCAGCTGGAAGTTGATGGCAGAAACACACGGTGAGTTGCACGTCGCGTCACACGTCACAGGGTGTTCCTGCCCCCTGCATTGTATTATTGCTGTCACGGGGGCTCGGTTTAGCTCAGTTAGCTGCATGGTTGGTTTGTGATGCCAACCGATGCCAACAGCACAGGTTCAATTCCCGCACTGGCTGCGGTTATTCATGAAGCCCTGCTAACAATGATCTGTGAAACTGATTAAGGGATAAATCCTGGTCGGTTGGTTCACTTGGGAACAAATCCCTTTGGAATAATGCCACGGGATCTTTGACATCCACTCGAACAGGCAGATGTCTTATCTGAAAATCGGCTCTACTGACAGTGCAGCCGTCCCTCAGGACCACACTGCACTGACAGCCTCCATTTTTATGAGAACTGGGTGGCACAGTGGTTAGCACTGCCACCTCAGGGTGCCAGGGACATGGGTTCGATTCCCAGCTTGGGACACGTGTGTGGAGTGTGGGAGGAAAACTGAGCACCCGAAGGAAACCCACACAGACACGGCGGAAGGCGGGGGGTAGTGCAGACTCCACACAGACAGAGATGTGCGGGTTAGGGTGGATTGGCCGTGCTAAATTGCCCTTTAGTGTCATGGGGGCTAGCTTGGGTAAATGCATGGGGTTATGGGGATGGAGCTTGGGTGGGATTGTAGTTAGCGCAGACTCGATGGGCCGAATGGCATCTCTCTGCACTGTTAGATTCTACGATTGTGCCTGAGGCCTGGTTGTGGGTATTGGAACACAGGACTTTGTGATTCTGAAGTCATATGGCCTCCTTCTGTGATGCAGATTTTGGCAATTTCTAACTATCGTTAGAGAGGCTGATAACTATTAAAAATAAGTTCAGATTCCCAACAGCCAATCGAATCTGCACTAACTGTACAACAGAACACCTTCCCAACCCCTGCCCAATCTCCCTAACCTCACACATGCATCCCATTAATTCCCTTAAGCTATATACCCTTGGACCCCAAGGGGCAATTTAGCATGGCCAGTCCACCTAACCCACACATTTTTGGAGCGTGGGAGGAAACCGGAGCGCCCGCAGGAAACCCACGCAGACATGGGGAGAACACGCAGATTCCACATGGACAGTGACCCGAGGCTGGAATTGAACCCTGGATCCCTGGCACTGTGAGACAGCTGTGCTAACCACTGTGCCACCCAATATCTCATTACAAGGTGACAAATTGTATTTGGCAATCGCTCCTGTGAAGCGCCCTGGGGTATTTAGCTATCTGATGCTATATAAATGCAGGTTGTTGGATGCGTCCCATCCTTACTTGGAGGGAATGAAGGTCTGGTCATAGCTTACCTTCTGAGCTTTCCGGGAAAGCGGCATTCACTGTATCCCGCTGATCAGCTGACTGACAGGCAATGAAATAATCATCTTGATAATCCACTTCACACTCTTCCGTTGTTTTTTGTGTTTCTGGAACTGTCAACAAACATCAGAAATAAGGAAATAAAGACGATGCTTCAATAAATTACTGTCCAGTTTACACTTTGATAACAGTGGGCGCTAATAACCTCACTGCTAATTTTAAACACAAAATCCAGGCCATTGATTTGCCCCATTTCAGATACAATCATTTTTGTGCAAACATTCCTGTACTCCATCAGCAAGGGGCAATCTTCCAATCTGGGCTCTTATCATTCAATGCCAACAGGGTTGAAGGAGGCCATTCAGCCCAACAAGTCTGCACTGACTCTCCAACAGTGCATCCTACCCAGGCCCTTCCCCCGTCACTTCCCTTAACCCCATTCATTTATTTGATTGGATTTGATTTGATTTATTATTGTCACATGTATTAACATACAGAGAAAAGTATTGTTTCTTGCATGCTATGCATACAAAGCATTCCGTTCATAGAGAAGGGAAGAGTGCAGAATGTGGTGCTATAGTCATAGAACACTACAGCACGAACAGGCCCTTCGGCCCACAAGTTGCGCCGATCATATCCATACCTACCAGGCCATAGAACTATCTGTAACTCCCAATCCCATTAAATCCCACGTACAAAGTCATAGCGAGGGTATAGAGAAAGATCGACTTAATGCGAGGTAGGTCCATTCAAAAGTCTGACAGCAGCAGGGAAGAAGCTGTTCTTGAGTCAGTCGGTACGTGACCTCAGAATTTTGTATCTTTTTCCCAACGGAAGAAGGTGGAAGAGAGAATGTCCGGAGTGCGTGGGGTCCTTGATTATGCCGGCTGCTTTGCCGAGGCAGCAGGAAGTGTAGACAGAGTCAATGGATGGGAGGCTCAACCTTGCTAATCCCCCAAACTTACTCATCTTGGGACACTAAGGGGCAATTTAGCATGGCCAATCTACCTAACCTGCACATCTTTGGACTGCGGGAGGAAACCAGAGCACCTGGAAGAAATCCACCCAGACACGGGGAGAACATGCCGACTTCACACAGACAGCGACCCAATGACCCAGGTCCCTGGCGCTGTGAGGCAGCAGTGGTCTCTTTCAGCACTGTAGCGATTCTATGATAATTAACAAATTCAACTAATGAAAAGTATCTGGAGCTGAAAGCTTGTCTCAGTAATTGTGACCCTGAAATTATCATCAATTGTTGGAAAAACCCATCTAATTCATTAATGTCCTTTAGGGAAGGAAATCTGCCATCTTTACCTGGTCTGACCTATATGTGACTCCAGAGCCACAGCAATGTGATTGATTCTTAACCTTAAATAGTCTTAGCAAGTCACTCAGATCCAGGGCGTCACCAGGTAAGGGCAGTAGTTCTCCATGTCTAATCAGGATATAAACTAGGCACCATTATCAATAGCAGGAGGGTTTTGGTTTATAAAAGAAAAGGGCTCAAAGTGTTCTAAGAGCTGTTAGCCATGGGGCGGTTGGCACAGTGGCTGGCATTGCTGCTTCACAGCGCCAGGGACCCGGACTCGATTCCCGGCTTGGGTCACCGTCTGTGTGGAGTCTGCATGTTCTCCCTGTGTCTGCGTGGGTTTCCTTCCACAGTCCAAAAGACGTGCTGGTTAGGTGCACTGGCCGTGCTAAATTTTCCCTCAGTGTACCCAAACAGGAGTGTGGTGACTAGGGGATTTTCACAGTAACTTCATTGCAGTGTTAATGTAAGCCTACTTGTGACACTAATAAATAAACTTTAAACAAGCAATGAAGGATGGGCAACACATGCTGGCCTTGCCAGTGATGCCCACATCCCGTGACATAATTAAAAATATATATCTTACAGGTTATACGCACACATCTGGAGCATATATGACACATCTGGACTAGTTTTCCAGTAATGGGGACAGGGTGACTGCTAGGAGTTCCAAAATGTTTACACACTCTTCTCATGCCTCTCAACATTACCACAGCCTCTTCCCGTTGTGTGGAGATAACTCACAAAGATTGATAAATGAAGATGACTAAAACCACTTGCTGGTGATTAATGGAAACTAAAGATGGTTTTCTTTGTGATGTTAAAGTTCCAGAATGTCAGCAGCGACGCGTGACAGGATCTCGGGATTACCTGCATCAGATGACTGTGGTTTCAGTTGGAGAAAATCTCTAATCTTTCCCACCCAGAGGAAGAGGATACATTCCCCTGGGTTCTCCCTGAAACAGATTAAAACATCCCGTCAACGCAGGCATTACTTCAATTGTATAAAAATATCAAACAGAAAGTCGACTAATAGAATCATGGAACAGGAAGAATCCATTTGGACCATCAGCTCAGCACCAGCACCTTCAAAGGACAATCCAATTTGGGCGGGGCAGTGGCACAGAACCTCACAGCACCAGGGACCCAGGTTCGATTCCCGGCTTGGGTCACTGTCTGCGTGGAGTTTGCACATTCTCCCCATGTCTGCATGGGTTTCCTCCGGGTGTTTCGGTTTCCTCGCACAGTTAGGTGAATCGGCCATGCTAAATTCTGTGTACCCAAACAGGTGCCGGGATGTGGCAACTAGGGGATTTTCACAGTAACTCCATTGCAGCGTTAATGTAAGCCTACTTGTGACACTAACAAATAAACTTTAAAACTGAACAGATGGGGTCCTAACACAGATCCCTTCGGTACCTCACTGACAACACTTCACTGGCCATAAAGCTTTTGGAAAATCCTGAGGTGGTGAAAAGTTCCAGATAAATGATTTTTTTTGTTCCTTTTATGACAATATTCTGACAGACAGGATCTACAGGCATTTAGAGAGTTAATTCTAATTAGGGACAGTCAGCATGGCTCTGTGAGTGGAAAATCATGTCTCACTAATTTGATTGAGTTTCTTGAAGGGGTAACCAAGAAGATAGATGGGGGCAGTGCAGTTGATGTTGTCTACATGGACTTTAGCAAGGCCTTTGACAAGGTACCAAATGGCAGGTTGTTGCATAAGGTTAAATTTCACAGGATCCAGGATGAGGTTTCTAAACGGATACAAAATTACCTTAATCACAGAAGAGAGAAGGTGCTTGTAGAGGGTTGTTTTTCAAACTGGAGGCCTGTGACCAGCAGTGTGCCTCAGGGATAGGTGCTGAGTCCACTTTATTTGTCATTTATATTAATGATTTGAATGAGAATTTCAGAGGCATGGTTAGTAAAAGTTTGCAGATGACACTAAGATTGGTGGCATAGTGGACAGTGAAGAAGATTATCTAGGTTGCAACAGGATCTTGATCCATTAGGATAGTGGGCTGACGAATGGCAGATGGAGTTTAGATAAATACGAGGCGATGCATTTTGGTAGATCAAACCAGAGCAAGACTTACTCAGTTAATGGTAGGGCATTGGGGAGAGTTACAGAGCAAAGAGAACTAGGGGTACAGGTTCTTACTTCTTGAAAGTGGAGTCACAGGTGGACAGAGTGGTGAAGAAGGCATTCGGCATGCTTGGTTTCATCGGTCAGAACATTGAATACAGGAGTTGGGACGTCTTGTTGAAGTTGTTCAAGACATTGGTAAGGCCACACTTGGAATACTGTGTACAATTCTGGTCACCCTATTATAGAAAGGATTATTAAACTAGAAAGAGTGCAGAAAAGATTTACTAGGATGCTACCGGGACTTGATGGATTGAGTTATAAGGAGAGGCTGAATAGATTGGGACTTTTTCCTCTGGAGGGTAGGTTATAGTGGTCTATAAAATAATGCAGGGCACAGGTCAGCTAGATAGTCAGTATTTTTTCCCAAAGATAGGGGAATCTAAAACTAGAGGGCATAGGTTTAAGGTGAGAGGGGAGAGATACAAAAGTGTCCAGAGGGGCAATTTTTTCACACAGAGGGTGGTGAGTGTCTGGAACAAGCTGCCAAGAGGTAGAAATAGAGGCAGGTACAATTTTGTCTTTTAAAAAGCATTTAGGCAGTTACATGGGTAAGATGGGTATAGAGGGATATGGGCCAAATGCAGGCATTTGGGACCAGCTTAGGGGTTAAAAGAAAGAGGCAGCATGAACAAGTTGGGCCGAAGGGCCTGTTTCCATGCTGTAAGCCTCTATGACATAAATATTTGTAGACATAAGAGCTTTATTTGAATTTATATTTGCCTTGAGATCATTGGAGCAACTCACAGATAGATTTCCTCCAAGCTGTTTGAGAGTGAAATGCGTTCTTGCCCTCTTAGCCACGGAGCACTGAAATCAAACAAAAATCCATCAAAATCTTCAACGTCACATTCAGAAAGAAAAGAATATTTTTCTTTGGTTCAACCAATGGAGGATATTGGAGGCTTTGACAAAGGGTGCTCTGGACTCGAAATGTCAGCTCATTTCTCTCCTTACAGATTCTGCCAGATCTGCTGAGATCTTCCAGCAGTTCCTCTTTTTGTTTTAAAATGAAGATTCCTCACTTCACAAGGTCAGCAAGTCATTAGAGAGGCAAATCATCTGTTTCTGTGCCAGAATTTCGACGTAAATCCCATTCAAATAAAGATCATTTGACGTTGGGGGTCATTCAAGCGTCACATCATGGAACTGGTGTCACCAGATTTCCCTAACTGCCCTCAAGGAGATGATGGAGACTGCCTTCTTGAGCCACTGCAGTCCCTGAGGTGTAGGTACACCCACAGTGCTCTTAGAGAGGGTGTTGCAAGATTCTGACCCCGTGACAGTGAAGGAATGGTTGACATATTTCCAAATCAGGATAGTGAGTGACTCGGAGGGAAGTAGCAGCTGATGGAACATTGTGGATTCTCCTGAAATCTCTCGGAATTAAAAATTAATTGTACGCGCATTCCATGCATAAACAGAGGGAGAAAAATAATCAATAGGGAATTAACAAGGCCATTAACTAACAAGTAATGAACAAATTAACTAACAAATAATGCTCTAAACGCTTTTGTTCATTACTTATATAAAAAAATACTGGAGACAAGCAGGAATGGGTTAAGAAAATGCCTGTTCGCTTTCTGATTGGCCACTGAACAGTGGGTTGCCATGACAATGGAAGTGTCAGGCAGCCAATGGTGGAGGGAGGGGGCAGGGCGTTTGGAGATGGGAAGTCCAGGAATGACCCCTCTGGGAATATATACATCCAGAGTTAGGAAACTTAACAAAGACAACTTGTGACTTGCATTCCCTTGAATATTTCCTTCCCTTTATCCAGGCCCATCAGCTCCCGGCAGGATTTGCCTTGGCCCAGAGAATAGGGCATTGAGCAAAAAACGATGCCCGTTGCGATATTCCCGGCCTGTTACATGTGAAGTCACAATGGAAGTTTCATTAGAACTGAATCAAAGCTTACTTTAACTGGTAGATAGGTGGAGCAGTTGTCGGATATTCGGGAGGAAGCATCACCTAGGCAGCAAAGAACATAAATATTGATGATACAGATGGACGTACACAAAATCTACAGCACAGAAACCGGACATTGGGTCCAACTGGTCAACGTTGATCAGTCCGAACCTCATCTCACCCTATCAGCATGTTCTGTTTCAATCTCCCTCAAGCTTATCCAAGAGTGTTTGAGAAGGTTGAGAGGGGGATTTGATGGACATGTTCAGACTTGTGAGGAATCTGGATGGAGTCAGTAAGGAGGGGCTGCTCCCATTGCTGGAGGCAGGGAGGGGGATCAGGAACCAGGAGATACCATCGGCTTGGGTTGATTGGCAGGCAAGCGATGGGCAGCATCAGGAAGAGCTTTTCCAATGCAGCAAGTGGTTCCGATCTGGGATAAACAGTCTGAGAACGTGGTGGAGGCAGATTCAATCTTGGTTATTAAAGGAGAATTGTATAATTATCCGAAGAGGAAAAAGTTGCAGGGCTATAGAGAAGAGGCTGGTGACTGACACTAGGTTGATTACTCTTGCAGAGGGCTGAATGGGCCGAATGGTCTAATGGTCTCCCTTTGTGCCATCTCTTTCCACCAACCTCAAACATCTCATTTGGCAGCGAGTTCAAATTCTTTCGACAACACCTTGCGGGTTTATACAGATTTTAAATTTTTTGAAGTCATTCTCCTGTATAAATCCTTACTTCAACATCAGAAACATTCGTAACTAAAGATTTTCAGCAGCCCCTGAACAACTTCACAAATACGCAGCCAACCAAACACCTACTGCCCAACACTGACCAAGACCCATTCACCCATCACGCAATGTATTCACTGACCCACACTGGCTCCCTGTCCACTAACACCTCAATTTCACAATCTCTCCACAGCTCTGCCCCTCCCTACCCTCTGCGATCTCTTCCAGCTTTATCAATTTCTGCAATCTCTTCCAATTCTGGAATCATACACATTCCCGATTTTAATTGCCCCAGCAACGGTGCCCTGGGACCCAACCTCTGGAATTTCCTCCCTAAACTTCTCCACTTTTATGGAGTTTAATCTGGACAAATGCCAAGTGTTGCATTTCAGAGTGAATTATACTGTAAATGGTAGAACCCTTAGGAACTTTAACATGCAGAGGGATCCGGGCGTGCAGGTCCCCAGTTCTCTATAAGTGCAAATACAGATGGCCAAGGTGATTAAGAAGGTATATGGCATGCTTGCCTTCATCAGCCGGGGCACTGAGTACAACAGTTGGGAAATCATGTTGCAGTTACGTAAAACCTCGGTTAGGCTGTATTTGGAGAATTGTGTGCAGTTCTGGTCACCACACAACCAGAAGAATGTGGAAGCTTTGAAGAGAGTGCAAAGAACATTCACCAGGATGTTGCCTGGTCTCGAGGGTGTTGGCTATGAGGAGAGATTGAATAAACTAGGATTGTTTTCACTGGAAAGACGGAGGCTGAGGGGAGACCTGATAGAGGTCTGCAATATTATGAGAGGCACAGACAGGGTGGATAGTCAGAGGGTGAAGTATCAATTACAAGGGGGTACAGATTTAACATGAGGGAGGGAAAGTTTAAGGGAAGTGTGTGGCAGAAGTTTCTCACGCAGTGAAGGGTGGGTGCCTGGAACGCGCTGCCAGAGGAGGTGGTGGAAGCAGGAACATTAGCAACATTTAAAAGGCATCTGGATGGGTACATGAATAGGGAGAGAACAGAGGGGTACAGACCGAGCAAGAGGAGAAAGCTTTATCTTTAGGGCATCTTGAACAGCACGGGCTTGGAGGGCTGAAGGGCCTGTTCCTGTGCTGTACTGTTCCTTGTTCTTTGTACTTCTTTTTCCTCCACTCAGATGCTCTGTAAAAACCTACCTCAGTGACTATACTTTCAGTCATTGAGCTTGACATTTCCTTATGTGGTTCAGTGTCAAACATCGTGTCATCATTCCTCCTGTGAAGCATCTTTGGATGTATTTTAACTATGCTAAAAGGTGCTACATAAACGCAGGTGTTGTAACAAGATAAGAACATAAGAAATCAGTGCAGGAAGGCTATAGAGGCTGGCTCAATAAGTATGTTCAAGGCTGAGATAGACAGATTTTTAATCAGGGAGCAAATCAAAGGGAATGGTGATAAGGCAGAAAAGTGAAATTGAAGATTATCATATCAGATCATGATATCATTGAGTAGCAGGGAAGACCCGATGGGCTGAATGGCCCACTTCTTTTCATATGTCTTATGGTCGCATGAAGTAGACCACATGGCTGATCTTAGATTTTAACTCCATTTTCCTGCCCACTTCCCTATCTCTCAATGCCCGGAGACTCTGTCTAACCCAGCCTTAAATGTACCCCATGATTTAATATTGACAACCAACTCAGTGTGTGCGCAGTGTCTGGTGTGGGGATACTGTGCCTTTAAGAGGTGTATTTGGATTATATTTCTTGTGTAGGATCTGGTTCAGCAGTTTGTTTCATTATCAATGCCATTTTGTCTGTGTCTGGCAGCCCCTGTTGTTACTACAGCTGCATAATTGGTCCTAGTTGCTACAATGTTTGTTTTAACTGTTATGGTTCAGCTCAGAAACTCCAATGTGTTTTATGGAGCCCGCCTGAACCATACTTTTTGCATCTTGAATTTGGCTAGGATAAGCGTGAGGTGCTTCACTTCCGGTATAATTCAAATGACCCACTAGGGAGCTTTTATCAAATAAAGTTTACTTAAGACTATAGTTAATATGTACAGTAAGAAAATTAGCAAGGACTCTCATCACCTACAAACAAGAAAAAAACAATGACAATAATGTATAACCCTTTACCTATACATTAGATGTTCCAGTGAAAGTCAAAATCCAATACGCAAAAATCTTTAAACAGATTTATCACTGCACAGCCTAAAGCTCACATGATATTGCAATCCAGTCCCCTGCATTGAATGCTGATTTCAAATGATCTTGAAATCTCACTGCAGCTGGTAGTCTTCAGTTCCCAAAAACATCAGAACATAGATCCTTTACTGCAACAAGCCCTCCTTTCAGCTAACTGGTAAAACTTGCAAAATAAAAAGCTTATTTCTAGGACTGCCTCTAACACTGCAGCAAAAACCAAACTAAAAACAGCACTCACCACCTGAGTTGCACAGAGCTTTTTTTCTCCTCCCACCAATGGCCAAGGCTGTGAGCTGAGAAACATTGACTGTGAGAGCCGCAGCGATCATGATTTAAAAAAAAGAATCTCTTAAAGAGACACTAACATCACACAATCTGGCTTAATGCTGTTCTATTATTTTATTGTTTTCCCCTGGGGCTTTGCAGAGTAGGGCTTGCTTCAGTTGATTCACAGTAACATCAGCGACTAGGCTCACAGAGAGAAATCTAGCTCAGTTGTTTTTGGGAGCTGTAGCAAGAAGAAATAGCTCTAAGTCTGGAGAAGGGATCTCCCAGGAACTAGGTTTATTTCTCTGAAGTTCTGTTGTTTCAGGTTATATCTTTCTCTGGAAACTGCTGCATGGGAGTCAGAAAGCTTTCTGTCAGTTGTTCAGAATGAAAGTTGGTCATGTTTAAGTATTTTAATCGGTAAAAGTTGTGCTAATTATTCTTGTTATATTCTAACTGTGTTCTTAAATAAAATTAGTCTTAATAAATGGGGTGGAATTCTGGCACAGTGGTTAGCACTGCTGCCTCATAGTGCCACGTATCTGGGTTCAATTCCCATCTCGAGTCACTGTCTGTGCAGAATTTGCACATTTGCGATTTTTCTGATAGACAAGGGAATTAAGGGTTATGGGGAGAAAGCAGGTAAGTGGAACTGATCCACTTCAGATCAGCCATGTTCTTATTGAATGGCAGGGCAGGCTCGAAGGGCTAGATGGCCTACTCCTGCTCCTATTTCTTATGTTCTTATGCACATTCTCCTCATGTCTGCATGGGTTTCCACCGGGTGCTCCAGCTGCCTCCCACAGTCCAAAGATGTGCGGGTCAGACAGATTGGCCATGCTAAATCCTCCTTAGTTTTGGGGAGATTAGCAGGGCAAATATGTGGGGTTACGGGGATAGGGTAGGATTGTTGTCAGTGTAGCCTCGATGGTCTGAATGGCCTCCTTCTGTACTGTAGGGATGCTATGAACACTTCCAAGTGGGTCACTGAGTCATAACTTGGAGTGAAACATCTTATGCTCACGCGAATGCCAATATCAAGGCTAACTGCATGACATACCTTGGAGTTTCTGATCTGGTCCCTAACACTGGTACACACGGGAGTTTAGCCTCAGCTTTGCAAGGATGGAGAAGCAAAGGCAGGATTTTGAGCAAGTGCCGTACCTGTAAACAAATCGTCCATTTCGGGTGATCCAATTCATCCACAATCCTGATACAAAATATTCTGGAAGCCTCATCAACGACACACCATTCATCCTCATAGATCGATGACAGAGCTTCTATCTCATCTATCTGATTGGAAAGAGAGAATTGCACCGTGAACAGATACAAACCGGCTTAAACTTCATTTATTTTTCAACTACGGCTTACAAACTGAACTTTGAACTGTCTCACCAAACTTTCTGCCAACACAAACCATGGCAGCACACTGGCACAATGCTGCCTCACAGTGCCAGGGACCTGGGTTCAATTCCAGCCTCGGGTCACTGTGTGTGTATATATATATATATATATATATATATATATACACACATATGTATATATATGTGTGTGCGTGTGGAGTTTGCACATCTTTTCCGTGTCTGTGTGGGTTTCATCTGGACACTCCAAAGATGTATGGGTTAGATGGATTAGCCATGCTGAATTGCCCCTTAGTGTCAGGTGGACTAGCTAATGTAAATACTTGGGATTATGGGGATAGGGCCTGGGTGTATGGTGTCGAAATTTGCTGATGACACAAAGATAAGTGGAACGGCAAATTGTGCGGAGGGTGTGGAAAGTCTGCAGAGGGATCTAGATAGGCTGAGCGAGTGGGAGAGAACCGGGCAGATGGAATACAATGTTGGCAAGTGTGAGGTTATCCACTTTGGTAGGAATAATGGTAGGAAGGACTACTACTTACAGGGCGAAAAGCTGCAGCATGCTACGGTGCAGAGGGACCTGGGGGTCCTTGTGCATGAGTCGCAAAAACCCAGCCTACAGGTTCAGCAGGTGGTCAGGAAGGCGAATGGGATGCTGGCCTTCATAGTGAGGGGGATAGAATATAAAAGTAGGGAGGTCTTGCTGCAGCTGTATAGGGCATTGGTGAGGCCGCAGCTGGAGTACTGTGTGCAGTTTTGGTCGCCGCACCTGCGCAAGGATATTTTGGCCTTGGAGGGAGTGCAGAGGAGGTTCACTAGGCTGATACCGGAGTTGAGGGGGTTGAGCTATGAGGAGAGGCTGAATAGACTGGGCTTGTACTCGTTAGAGTTTAGAAGGATGAGGGGAGATCTCATTAAGACGTATAAGATGATGAAAGGGACGGATAGGGTAGAGGTGGAGAGGTTCTTCCCGCTCAGAAAGGACAGCAGGACTAGGGGGCACAGCCTCAAGATAAGGGGGGAGCAGTTTAGAACAGAGTTGAGGAGGAACTTCTTCACTCAAAGGGTGGTGAATCTCTGGAATTCTCTGCCCGTTGAAGTGGTGGAGGCTACCTCGCTGAATATATTTAAGACGCGGGTTGATGGGTTTTTGATAAGAGAGGGGATTAAGGGTTATGGGGAGAAAGTGGGAAAGTGGAACTGAGCCACTTCAGATCAGCCATGATCTTATTGAATGGCGGGGCAGGCTCAATGGGCTAGATGTCCTACTCCTGCTCCTATTTCTTAGGTTCTTATGTTCTTAGGTTCTCATGAGCAGGGCGGAGAGGGGCAACGGGCTTTTGGGAAACCTCAGTGAACAACAGAACCAACAGTCTACCTCTTAACTAATGAGATTTGCAGATCGAGAATGAAACACAGGAACAAAGGAGAAAGAAATTGAGAGAACAACAGACAAATCAGAAACTTAGTGTTACAGTCGTAGCTACACTGTAGAGGAAGGTCAACTTAATGCGAGGTTGGTCCATTCAAAAGCCTGACAGCAGCAGAGAAGAAGCTGTTCTTGAGTCAGTTGGTATCTGACCTCAGACTTTTGTATCTTTTACCCGACAGAAGAAAGTGGAAGAGAGAATGTCCGGGGTGCGTAGGATCCTTAATTATGCTGGCTGTTTTGCCAAGGCAACGGGAAGTGTAGACAGAGTCAATGGATGGGAGGCTGGTTTGCGTGATGGATTGGGCTACATTCATGACCCTTTTAGTTCCTTGCGGTCTTGGGCAGAGCAGGAGCCCATACCAAGCTGTGATACAACCAGAAAAAATGCTTTCTATGGTGCATCTGTAAAAGTTGGTGAGAGTTGTAGCTGACATGTCAAAGGACAATTACTATTCCAATGATTGAACTTGATGAAGTCGGGATATTTCTTTTCATCGTGAATTGAGATCGTTTGTGTCTGAATAAACATCAATCACTGCCTGTTCTTGTTTCAGCAAATTCAGGGCTCTTGGATTTTGTGACTTCACGAACATCCTGTTGAAAATCTCCAATAACATTCAAACTCCCACCCTGTCTTCACACTGGCGGCCAGCACAGCCTCATAGGTTAGAGATGGTTCCATTCGGTTGGCGTCACAGACACAATGTGAGCTCTCTCAGTGCCAAACATCTTAACTCTGAATCAGAATGAATACAGATCAAACTCACAGCAAAGAAGGATCAGCAAACACTCCAAAACAGTGCTGAGGGAGCACCGCACCATCAGAGGGTCGGTGCTGAGGGAGAGCCGCACCGTCAGAGGGTCGGTGCTGAGGGAGCGGTCTTTAAATACAATGTTAATATCCCTTTCCAGTGAATGTAAAAGCTTTAAATACAATGTTAATATCCCTTTCCAGTGAATGTAAAAGCTTTAAATACAATGTTAATATCCCTTTCCAGTGAATGTAAAAGCTTTAAATACAATGTTAATATCCCTTTCCAGTGAATGTAAAAGCTTTAAATACAATGTTAATATCCCTTTCCAGTGAATGTAAAAGCTCCTCCATCCAGTATTGTGAAGAACTGCAAAGGAGTTATCCCTGTTGTTTGATTAAAAGTTATCCTTCAGTCCTCAGACTGGAAATCTTACAACCTTAAAACATATCTGGATGAGGACTTAAAACATCGTAACATTCAAGGATCTGGGACAAATGCTGGAAAATCAGATTAACGTGACTTAATCAAAGATTTCCTACAGTGTAGCAGGAGGTCACTCAGCCCATCGAGCCGAAACCAACAACAATCCTAACCAGACCCTATCCCCTAATCCCACATATTTACCCTATTAGTCCCCCTTACACCAAGGGGCAATTTACCATGGCCAATCCACTTAACCTGCACACCTTTGGAGTGTGGGAGGAAACCGGAGCACCCGGAGGAAACCCTACGCAGACACAGAAACAGTGTGCAACCTCCGTACAGTCATCCAAGACCAGAACTGAACCCAGATCCCTGGCGCGGTGAGGCAGCAGTACGGACCACAGTGCCTCCCATGTGGTGGTTCTTGCTGGTACAGACTCGATGGGCTGAAGGGCTGTGTGACTCTGACACCACTGACATGGGCTATCCAGCCAGCATCACACTGCTGTCTGCGGGGGGGAAATTAGCTGCCACATTTCCTATGCCATTCAGAATGCCTGTGAACAGCCCAGGGGATGTGAGAGGCGCTACAGAAATGTAAGTCTTTTCCCTTTGAGATCCCTGTGCCCAGTTGGTCTGCCAGTGTGAATTACTCACTTGTTTCTGAAGGTTTTCCTCCTCAGCCATTCATTCATTCATTCATTGGTCGGGGGGTTGCACTGGGACACTCAGCTGCTTTCTGCTACAATGTCCCAGCTGGGCCTCTGCCTGTCGCCACTGCGCATGTGCGGGCACTGGCCCCGCCCTCCCGCTCAGCGGGTAGACCCTATTCACGACGCGTCATAGGTCACGACCCTAGCGGCTGACAACTTCCGGTTTCAGAGTGACCCCCGCCTCCTGTCAGCTGAGTTTGAGCCAGGGCAGTGCTGATTATACAGGGGGATCTGAGAAACCAGCCCCAATCACTCTCACTCATCAATAATCATTCATAATGTCCCTTACTGTGAATTTTTATCTGCTGTTTGATTTAGATCAAACATTTATGCAAAGTAAAAGCAAGGATGCTGGAAATGCTCATCAGGACTGTGAAGAGGAACTGTTTTGAATTGAATATGACTTCTTTAGAACTCTGAGTAAGCCATGCTGTGGTGGTATTGTCACTAGACTAGTCATCCAGGGAGCTGGCAGTCCCAGGTTCAAATCCCACCACAGCAGAAATTTGAATGAAATAAAAATCTGTGCAAATTCTAACTGCTTCCTGACGGACTAGTTGTGGTGTATCAAAGTTACCTTCTGGTTGGAACTCAATTTTCTGATTAAAAGCAGAACCAATTTAATCCATGAGAGGGCAGCAATCATCTTCGATGCTTGGTAAGAAAAAAATACTTTTCTTTGATTTGATTTATTATTGTCAATTTATTAGTTTACAGAGAAAAGTATTGTTTCTTGCGCACTAGACAGACGAAGCATACCGTTAATGGAGGAAGAAAGGAGAGAATGCAGAATGTAGTGTTACAGTCATAGCTAGGGTGTAGAGAAAGGTCAACTTAATGCAAGGTAGGTCCATTCAAAAGTCTGACAGCAGCAGGGACGAAACTGCTCTTGAGTCGGTTGGCAAGTGACCTCAGACTTTTGAAAATTTTTCTGATGGGAGAAGGTGAAAGAGAGAATGTCCGGGGTGAGTGGGACCCTTAATTATGCTGGCGGCAGGGCAGCACAGTGGTTAGCACTGCTGCTTCACAGCTCCAGGGACCTGGGTTTGATTCCCAGCTTGGGCCACTGTCTGTGTGAAGTTTGCACATTCTCCTTGTTTCTGTGTGGGTTTCCTCCGGGTGCTCCAGTTTCCTCCCACAGTCCAAAGATGTGCAGGTTAGGTTGATTGGCCATACTAAAAACAAATTGCCCTTAGTGCCCTGAGAGGTGTAGGCTAGAGGGATTAGTGCATAAATATGTAGAGATATGGGGGTAGGGTCTGGGTGGGATTGTGGTTGGAGCAGACTCGATGGGCCGAATGGCATCTTTCTGTACTGTACGGTTTCAATGATTTCTACATTTCTAGTTTGAAGGTATCGTATTAGGGGCTTCATATGATAGACGCTGGGAGATTGTTTCCACTGGTCAGGGAATCTAAAACATGGGGACACAGTCTCAGGACAAGGGGCTGACCATTTAGGACTGAGATGAGGAGAAATGACTTGTGAGTCTTTGGAATTTTGGATCCCAGAGGGTTGTGGAAGCTCCATTGTTGAACCTACTTTAGGCTGGGATAGACGGATATTTGGTTTCTCAGGAAATTGAGAGATGTGGGGAGCGGGTGGGAAAATGGAGTTGAAGCCTGAGATCAACCATGGTCATGTTGAATGGGGCAGCAGCTATGATAGGCTGAGTGGTCTACTCCTGTTTCTTGTGTTCTTGAGTTCCATCAATCTTAGGTCCAAATTGGATGACCTCATGTTTACCTGCAACAGGACATATTTGCCAGATTGTTCTCCACTCACTTTTAATCTGTCAATATTTCTTTGCAATGTTCTACTTCCATCTACAAAACTGACAATGCCACATATCTCCCTGTCTTCAGCAAATTTGCATACATGTGGTTTCCAATCACATTATCCGAGTCATTAATAAATGTAGTGAACAGTCGAGGCCCCTGCACAGTTCCTTACGGAACACCACCAGTCACAGCCCATCAATTACAGTATCTGACTGTTTCTTCATTTTCACTGCCATCATTATTACCAAACACTGTTAATACAAAGGATCAAAGACTGGAGCATATAATTCAGGCTAACTCACTGTACCAGTATTGAGGGAGTACTGCACTGTCAGACACGCTGTCTTCTGAGTGAGACATTTACATCCCCTGGAAAGGGCAGAAGATAGTAAAAAGTCTGACAACACCAGGTTTTAGTCCAACCGATTTATTTGATAGTAAATTCACAAGCTTTTGAGGTTTCGAGGGAAACCTCGAAAGCTTGTGAATTTACTATCAAATAAGTCGGTTGGACTAAAACCTGGTGTTGTCAGACTTTTTACTGTGTTTACCCCAGTCCGACGCCGGCACATCCACATCAGGGCAGAAGATCCCAGGGCACTATTCTGCAGAAGAGAAGAGGGTGTCCTCCTCAGTGTCCTGGCTAACATTTACCCTTCAACCTGCAACAGAAAAATAGATAATCTCATCATTATCACATTGCTGCTTGTGGGATCTTGCTATGTGCAAATTTGCTGCTGAATTGCCTACATTACAATATTGTCTACATTTCGAAAGTGCTTCAAAAGCGTGTGAGGTCATGAAAAGTGTGGAGGAAATGCCAGATTTTCTTAAACCGCACACCTACATTCAAGAGAATTCATTCACCTATATTCAGTTGCAGCAGGACTACATACTGGATTATTGGGCAGTATGGTGGCACAGAGGTTAGCCCTGCTGCCTCACAACGCCAGGGCTTGGGTTCCATTCCTAGCTTGGGTCACTGTCTATGCAGAGTCTGCACCTTCTCTCCCTGTCTGCGTGGGTTTCCTCCGGGTGCTCTAGTTTCCTCCCACAGTCCAGAAGATGTGCTAGTTAAGAGCACTGACCATGATAAATTCTCCTTCAGTATACCCGAACAGGTGCCTGAGTGTGGCAATTCAGGGATTTTCACAATAATTTTATTGCAGTGTTAATGTCAACCTACTTGTGATACTAATAAGTAAACTTTAAAACATTCAGCCTTGGGCTGGTAAGGAGTAAGTAACATTCATGCCACAGGTAAGGATCATTTCCAATAAATCTAACAAACACCCCATGACAATCAATGGTGTAACCATCACTGAATCCCCCACTATCAACATCCTGGAGGTTACCAATGACCAGAAACTGAACTGGACCAGCCACGTAAATACTGTGGCTCCCAGAGCAGGTCAGTGACTAGGAATCCTGTGGCAAGTAACTCACCTCCTGACTCCCTAAAACCTGTCCACAAGTAACAAGGCACAAATCAGCAGTGTGATGGAACACTCTCCACCTGCCTGGATGGGTGCAGCTCCAACAACACTCAAGAATCTCAACACCATCCAGGGCAAAGCAGCTCCACTTGATTGGTATGCCATTGATCATACAAAGATAAAGTTGCCATAGTCCCAGATGACCATGGGCTGCTCTCTCCCTTGGTGGTGATGTAACCTAAGGATCACCATACCTCAGGCGAGGACAAGATTGAGAAGGAGAGGCATTCCTGAATAATCTCAGCCAGTGCTGGAATAGAACTCACGCTCCTGGTGCCACTTTGCATCACTACCCAGCTGTCTAACCAACTGAGCTAAACCAACCTCACCATCGACCATATTGAACACTCACTCCCTCCATCACCAGTGCACAGTGACAACTGTGTGTACCATCTACAAGATCAATGAACCCCCTCATTGTAGGTTCTCATCAACTCATCAATTCAGCAGTTGATGCAGCAGCTCATCAAGCCTCCTTCGACAACATCTTCCAAAGATATGACTTGTACCATCTAGAAGGACAAGTGAACTGATAAATAGGAACAGTGTCCTCCCAGTCATACACCACCCTGTGAATCAATTTTTAAAAATACATTTTATGGGGTCTGGGTGTCACTGGCTAGGCCAGCATTTATTGCCCATCCCTAATTGTCCCTGAGAAGCTGCTGATTCAATCGCTGTAGTTTGTGTGGTGTAGGTACACCCACAGTGCTGTTAGGGAGGGAATTCCAAGGTTTTCATCCAGGGACTGTGAGGGAATAGTAATATATTTCCATGTCAGGGTAGTGAGTGGCTTGGAGGGGAACCTCCTCATGGTGGTGTTCCCAGGTGACTGCTGCTCTTGTCCTAGGTAGTAGAGGTCTTAGATTTGGGAGGTGCTGTCCAAGGAGCCTTGGTGAGTTGCTCATTAGTGATTTATTAGTGGTGAAGGGGGTGGCGCCATCAAGCAGGCTGCTTTATGCTGGATGGCATTGGTCTTCTTGAGTGTTGTTGGATCTGTACTAAGTGTGGGTTGTAGTGTAGTGTTTTCTTCCAAGTCTCTTTGGCTTTAGACAATACATCTCAAAAAACTGTATTTCAATGAAACCTGGTACACAGACTGAGTATGACCCGAGGAAGAATTGATTAGTTTTTTGGTGAAGATATAGATCAGGATTTTCTTAAAGCATTGGTTAACAGTGGGAGGTTGTTAGCCAATGACATTTGTTTTAAGAATCTTGTTTAGAACATAGAACATTACAGCACAGTACAGGCCCTTCGGCCCTCCATGTTGCGCCGACCAGTGGAACCAATCTAATGACCCTCTCACCTAAACTATTCCAATGTTATCCATATGCCTATCCACTGACCATTTGAACGCCCTTAAAGTTGGCGAGTCCACAACTGCTGCAGGCAGGGCATCCCACGCCCTTACTACCCTCTGAGTAAAGAACCTACCTCTGACATCCGTCCTATAATTACCACCCCTTAATTTAAAGCTATGTCCCCTCGTGTTAGCCATGGAAGTGAGAGTGTCTGGGGGGGGGCGTGGGGTCCTTAATTACACTGGCTGCTTTACTCGAGGCAGCGGGAAGTGCAGACAGAGTCAATGAATGGGAGGCTGGTTTTTGTGAATTGCTGCATGGGTGGAATTTGTAACAGCTGTCAAAATGTGAGCAGAGTTTTCAGAGCAAGTTGTTGGATGTTGGATTTTCTTTCCCGATTCATTCATGGGATGTGGGCATCATTGCCTGGGCCAGTGTTTGTTGCTCATCCGTAGTTGCCCTGAACTGAGTGACTCGCTCAGCCATTTCAGAGAGCAGTTCAGAGTCAAACATGTCGCTGTGGGTTTGGAGTCACATGTAGACCAGACTGGGTAAGGATGGCTGACTTTCTTCTATAAGGGACATTATCGAACCAGATGGGTTGTTACAGCAATCATTTTATGGTCATTATTAGACCCTTTTTTTAAGAATTCCAGATTTTTATTGAATTCAGATTTTACCATCTTCCCTTACAGATTCAAAGCCAGGTCCCCAGAACAAATACTTTAGATGTGTCTTGACTAAGGAGGACACTGTGGGCAGCACAGGTGGCACAGTGGTTAGCATTGGTGCCTCACAGCACTAGGGACCTGGGTTCAATTCCGGCCTCGGGTCACTGTCTGTGTGGAGTTTGCACGTATCTGCGTGGGTTTCCTGCGGGTGCTCTGGTTTCCTCCCACAGTCTAAAAGATGTGCTGTTAGGTTAATTGACCTGAACAGGCACCGGAGTGTGGCGACTAGGGGATTTTCACAGTAACTTCCTTACTTGTGACTAATTAACAAAAAACCTTCCAGAAATATTAGGGGACAGAGGGTTTAGCCTGATGGAAGAACTGAAATTCTTATTAGTCAGGAAATTGTATTGTGGAAATTGCTAGGATTAAAACCCAATAAGTCCCCAGGGCCTGATGCTGTGCATCCCACAGTACTTGAGGAAGTGGCCCGAGGAATAGTGGTTACATTGGTGATCATTATCCAGCATCCTATAGACACTGGGAGAGTTCCAGTGGATTGGGGGGTAGCTAAGATAATCCCACTTTTTAAAGAAGGAGGGAGAGAGAAAACTGGGAATTATAGACCAGTTAGCCTGACATCGGTGGTGCGGAAAATGCTGGAGTCAGTTAGTAAGGGTGAAATAACTGGGCATTTGGAAAGGGGTGACATGATTGGTCCAAGTCAGCATGGATTCACTAAAGGGAAATCACGCTTGACAAATCTTCTGGAATTTTTTGAGAATGTGACCAGTAGAGAGAACAAGGGTGAACCAGTGAATGTTGTGTATCTGGACTTTCAAAAAGCTTTTGACAAGGTCCCACACAAGAGCTAAGTGAGAAAACTTAAAGCTCATGGTTTTGGGGGTAACATATTGACATGGATAGAGAACTGGTTGGATGACAGGAAGCAGAGAGTGGGAATAAATGGGTCCTTTTCAGAGAGGCAGCAGTGACTAGTGTGGTACCGCAGGGTTCAGTGCTGGGACCCCAGCTATTCACAATGTACATTAATGATTTGGACGAAGGAATTGAATGCAATATTTCCAAATTTGCAGACAATACTAAACCTCCGGGAAGAATTGCATAATGATAGTAATGTTGAGTCTAACATAGATATCTGTTATCTAGGTGTTGCAGGGTTGAGTGCATGGCCGGGGAGATGGCTTCTGCTGTAGATCTGTTGTGATGATTGGCAATTTGGGAGATTGGAATTGATTCATGCCACGACTAACCTTTTGAAGCACTTCATAATAATGGTTGTCAGACCAGATGATAGTCATTAAAGCATGCTGCCAGGCTTTTCTTTGGTACTAGGATGATCGTCATGCCAGCTAATGGCATGTTGGCCCTCATAGCAAGTCCAATTGAGTTTAGGAGTAAAGATGTCTTGTTGCAGTTATACAGGGCCTTGGTGAGGCCACACCTTGAGTGTTGAGTGCAGTTTTGGTCTCCTAGCCTGCGGAAGGACCATTCTTCCTATTGAGGGAGTCCAGTGAAGGTTCACCAGACTGATTCCTGGAATGGCAGGACTGACAGATGAAGAGAGGCTGGATTGGCTGGGCTTGTACTCACTGAAATTGAGAAGAATGAGAGGGGATCTCATAGAAACATACAAAATTCTGATGGGACTGGACCGGCTAGATGCAGGAAGAATGTTCCCGATATTAGGGAAGTCCAGAACTAGGGGTCACAGTCTAAGAATAAGGGGTAAGCCATTCAGGATTTAGATGAGGAGGAACTTCTTCACTCAGAGAGTTGTGAACCTGTGGAATTCTCTATCACAGAAAGTGCTGGGGCCAGTTCATTCGACATGTTCAAGAGGGAGCTGGACATGGCCCTTGTGGCTAAAGAGATCAAGGGGTTTTGAGAGAAAGCAAGAGTGAGATACTGACAGTGTCTGATCAACCATGATCATATTGAATGGTGGTGCAGGCTCGAAAGGCCAAATGGCCTCCTCCTGCACCTTTTTTCTATGTTTCAATGTATCACCCTGGGTCTCTGGATTACCAGTCCAGTCCATACTCTGCTGCCTCCAAGTGGGGTGACCTGAAGCCTCCTCTGTGAACTGGAAGCTCTTAAGAACTTTTTTTTTCAGCTTTGAAACAACACAGCATCACAGGTAGATGGGGAACAGCCTTCAGGAAGAGCCGCATAATGATAATAACCTTGAGTTAACACAGCACGGTGGAGGTATGAGCTCCATTGAGTTCCCTTTTCACTTATTCTGATGGTTTTGCACGCTGTTAGCTCTCCTGTGCATCATACGTCTCACATTGAATTTCCTGATGCTAACACCTTAAAAGAAGATTCATAGAATCATAGATACAGTGCAGAAGGAGGCCACTTGGCCCGTCAAATCTGCACTGACAACAATCCCACTGATGCCCTATCCTTGTAACCCCACATAAGGGGCAATCCCATCTAGACCTGTTCCCAATAACCCCAAGTATTTACTCCACTAATCCCCTAACCTACACATCTTGGGACACTAAGGGGCAATTTAGCATGGCCAATCCACCTAACCTGCACATCTTTCAGACTGTGGGAGAAAACCGGAGCACCCGGAGAAAACCCACGCAGACACAAGGAGAACATGCAAACTCCACACAGACAGTGACCCAAGTTGGGAATTGAACCCAGATCCCCGACACTGTGAGGCAGCAGTGTTAATCACAGTGCTGCCATAAGAAGAATCATAATGATAAAAATCATGTAAGAAGGATCATATAAGACGCAAAATGTTAACTCTGTTTCTCTCTCCACAGATGCTGCTGGACTTGCAGAGTTTCTATAACACTTCCTGTTTTTATTTCAGATTTCCAGTATTTTGCTTTTACCTCAAATGTAAGCTCTTGTTCAAGAAGAAATGTGTTCCAGATGTTTTATTCTTTGACAAACTCATCTTCAACAAAAAGTATTATGTTTCCTTAGCAGAACTCATGTAGAAGTGATGATAGATAAGCTGATTTCATGTGACAACATGTCCCTTTTCAGTATCACCATTAGACCGTTGGTCATTCATGAATCATGTGACTGTTTACTCTGAGATTATCAATATCACACGCTTAATCATCTTCTGCATTTGTACCCGCAAAGATAAATGTAAGATTAGAATGTGTGCACTTGATTAAAGCAGATTGCAGTGTATTAGATTCCACTGATCTTTAGAAATTATTGAGTGAAAAGTACAAGTTGATTGACCCATCTCCTCGGGTCACTGTCTGTGTGGAGTTTGCACATTCTCCCCATGTCTCCTCCAGGCACCCCAGTTTCCTCCCACAGTCCAAAGATGTGCGGATTAGGTTGATTGGCCATGCTAAATTGATCCTAGTGTCAGGAGGGGGTTAGCAGGGTAAATATGTGGGGTTACAGGAATAGGGCCTGGGTGCGATTATAGAACATAGGTGTAACAAATTGTCCCTAAATTAGTCTTCCCTCAATCTTCCCCAATAGGTGTAGAAAAAGGTCATGGGTAGAGGAGGGCACTCATAATGTTAAAATGGTGGCGTGGGCTCGTTGGGCCGAAGGGCCTGTTTCCCATGCTGTGTTGTTCTTTGTTCTTTATAGAAAAACTACAGCACATAACAGGCCCTACAGCCCACAAGTCACGCCGATCATGTCCATACCTACTAGGCTTACCTATAACCCTCAATCCTATTAAGTCCCATGTACTCATCCAGAAGTCTCTTAAAAGACTCTATCGAATTTGTCTACACCACCAACAGCAGCCGATTCCACTCACCCACCACCCTCTGAGTGAAAAATTACCCCGACATCTCCTCTGTACTGATTATGGTCAGTGCAGACTCAATGGGCCGAATAGCCTCCTTCTGCACTGTAGGGATTTTATGATTCTAACTCCGATCTTAGACTTTCTTCAATCTGACCAACACTCCATGCAGGGTTTGGACTGGACACTTCTACAACAGCAAAGTAACACCATGTAAACACCAGGAGGGGCAAACCCAGCACCTACCCCTCAAAAAAACAATTCACATCCAGTAAGCGCAGGGTGACCAACTTTCCCAGATTCAAAGCTCTTCATCCCATGCCTCTTAAGAGATGGCCTTTGTCTCATATTTTGAGCATTGTGTGCCAGATTTTGATCCTGAGGAGTTCAAGCTGAGTAATTTGAGTGGGACTGAGTGGGCCAGCAGAGCAGTGGTAATGTTGTGACTCCCCGAGATATCATAAATTTTGGGTGCTTTGAGTCCCGCCCCTATCACCAGCACCCTCTGGAATAATCCATCAATAGGGGCGCTACCCAGACCTTTCATTATTTTATCTGCCTTGCTAAGGTCACCTGTAAATCCAAGAGTAAATATACCGAGGTCTTTGATCCTGAGTTACTGGAGTTATTTAACGGGGATCAAACTAACATCCCTGCTAACGGGATTCAGTTAGTTCAGTCTGAGAACTCTGGGTCTGGACTCGATGGAGTTTAGAAGGATATGGTGGGGGATCTTATTGAAACTTATAGAATACCAAAATGCTGAGATGGAGTAGACGTGGAGATGTCTCCAACAGTAGGAGCAATTAAGATCTGAGGGCCCAGCCTCAGATTAAAGGCACTACCCTTTAGGACTGAGATGAGGAGGAATTTCTTCAGCCAGAGGGTGGTGAATCTGTGGAATTCATTGCCACAAAGTGGCACAGTGGTTAGCACTGCTCTCTCACAGAGCCAGGGACGTGGGTTCATGTTCCAGCCTCGGGCCACTGTCTGTGCGCAGTCTGCACATTCTCTGTGTGGGTTACCTCTGGTTCCTCCCACAGTCCAAAAATGTGTGGGCTTGGTGGAATGGCTATGCTAACTTGCCCCTAGTGTCAGGGGATTAGCTATGGTAAATATGTGGAGTTACGGGAATAAAGCCTGGGTGGGGTTGTGATTGGTGCAGACTTGATGGGCTGAATGTAGGTATTCTGTGATTCTAGAAGGCTGTGGAGACCTGGTCATTGGGTGCATTCGAGACAGAGATTCTTCACTGGTAAGGAGATCAAAGGTTGTGGAGGAAAATTGGGAGAATGATGTTGGAAAACACATTAGCCATGATTGAATGGCGGAGCAGACTCGATGGACTGAATGGCCTAATTCTGCTCCTATATTTTATAGCTGGATTCAAACCCTGTGCTGGCTGAGGTTGGACATGAAAGCCCTGCCCTTCTCAACATTGCCTGAGATGTAACGACCCTCAGGTGAGATCACCATCTGCCAGTCCCTGCGAGACTAGGGTGGACATTAGCATCTCTGGGCCTGGTCTTGTTCCTGAGTTAATGTTTAATTCCTCCTGTCTCCAAGGACAAGCCGTGGAAGGTTGTTGCCGGCTTCCAGCGCCGGGGGGGAGGTGGAGGCAGAATTACCCATTTCAGCATCTCCAGTTTGCAGTTCAAAACGCGAGCGCATCCCCGGCTTGCAATCGAACCGATGGAGTTTACAGGCTGCTTTTAAGGTGCGTGTTACTGGAGGAAGTGGGGGGTGGGATTCCTCCCCAAATCCCAGCCTGTGTGCAGTTTTGAAAAGAGAGAGAGATTGGGTGGGCTGGTCTGCCTGTGCAGAGTTTGAAGCAGGAGACTCCTGCTGTTTCGAGGTTTGTCCTCTGTGGCATACTGTGCTGTGTATAAACAGGAACTCCCTCCCCTGGGGAATCCCTCTTGTTAGTTACACACTCCCAATTGTTACATTGTAGTCACGCGCTGCACTGGGGACTCCCGCTGCTGCTCACCCCCTCTCTGCTCACTGTGTGCTCTACAACACAGGTAAAACACAGCACTGAGGGAGGAGGGGGGGGAAAGAGGGATAAAACCAACAAGTTAACACAATTGTAATCATTCACTTTGTGGTGTCGCTGCCTATCGCTGAGCCGCTGGACGGGCGGTGTTGTGTTTTGTGAACTTCACCGAACTCCCAGTTCATCCTTCGCTTGGCTGCAGGTAACGCTTGCAAGACCTGGAAAATTTCCCCATTTGAGGGGGCACAGAGCGGGGGAAAAAAAAGAGCAACCCCCCCCCCCCCCACCCCGGTTGAGGTTTTAAAAAAAAACCCTTTCAGACAGCTAGTGGGTTCGGTCTGAAATGCAGAGTGACGTGCTGGCACGGTGGGTTTGCCTCACAGCACCAGGGGCCCGGGTTCAATTCCCAGCTGGGGTCACTGTCTGTGCAGAGTCTGCATGTCCTCCCTGTGTCTGCGTGGGTTTTCTCCATGATGTGGGTATGCCGGCGTTGGACTGGCGTAAACACAGTAAAAAGTCTGACAACACCAGTTGTCAGACTTTTTACTGGGTTTTCTCCCACAGTCCAAAAGACGTGCTGGTTAGGGTGCATTGGCCATGCTAAATTCTCCCTCAGTGTACCCAAACAGGCGCCAGAGTGTGTCACAGTAACTTCATTGCAGTGTAAGCTGACTGATAAATAAAATTTAAACTGCCATGAGAGTGTGGTGGAGATTGCCTCGACTGAAGCTTTCAAGAGGGCAATGTGCAGGGGTAAGGTTGCGGTGGGATAGCACGAGAGCTGGTACACACATGATGGACTGAATGGCACTGGAATGATGTAAGTGATTCTCAGAGTGACTCATTGTGATAGAGCATGCATCATTCGGGTTAACGGAGTAAACATGTTTACACGTGCTTCAGCTGTTCAAACCTGTGAGGGGTATGGGATAGGGAGAGACTGTTCCTGTAGGTAGAATGGCCAGGTATTAGAGGAGACTGATTGCAGGTGAATAGCAAAAATTGATGACCACGTGATGAGGAAAACCTTTTGTTTAACACACATTGAGTTGTTGGGACCTGAAAGCATTGCCTCAGAGTGTGGTAGAGGCAAGATTTTTTGAAAGGGAATTGCAAAAGCACCTGATTTTCATGGTTAAGTGGAAGGGCATGGGAGTAAGACTAGTGCAGTTGTTGTTGCAGAGAATCAGCAGGAACTTGGTGGGCTGAATGGCCTGTGTTGTAATCATCCTATGATTCTATGGTTTTCAGAAGCTCTGTCACTGCCATTCCTGAGTCCCACAACTCCAAAATAATATTTCCTTAATTGGGTTCAAAATGTGTACTTTCTATATTGACAAAAGGATTGGTATTTCAAAGTCAGAACATTGTGTTGCAAATTGACAAAAACGTGCAAGTTTATCTCATTACGTAAGACTAGGAACAGGAGGAGGCCATTCAGCCCATATAGGATTAGTGCGGTACTTGCTACGTTCACGGCCAGGTCTCCCTGGAGATGGAGCATGTGGTGTCCACGGGCACAGTCGACGCCTTCCGTGCCCGCTGGGCACCGCAGGGGCTGAGTTGTGTTATAGACCCCGACAATCACATTTTGATTTGATGTGTCTTAAGTTTCCTTTGTACTTTTGTTTCTGTTCGGGCCGTTCCCTTTCCTTTCGGGGAGCTGCCCCTTTTACTTTGTCCTAACGTAATTTGAGTTTGTCTACTTGGTTTGACCTAAAAGACACACATGGTTGGAAAGATGGGATGGAAAAGTTCATTGTGCAAGTATCCAGGACCTTTCAGAGTAAGAGTGAAGGTATTCTCAGGTTGAGAATGAAGGGTTGGTGATGGTATTTGGTGTGAAAAAGTTACATCAATACGTCTATAGTGGACATTTCATAATTAGTTACCAACAACAAATCCTTATTGGGCCAGCTGAAAGATGAGGCAATTCGCCGTAACCCTTCGCTCAGATACAGTGTTGGTTCTTGTTACTTGTGGCCTATAAGTATTTTCTAGAGCACCTCCCTGGAACCCAGAGAGCCAACACTGATGGACTGTCACCTCCTGATGCCTACAAGCCTGGCTCCTCTACCAACATCAGGACAAATCATGAATGACCCTAAATAGTTTGGAGTCTCTGCCAATTTCCACAAGGCATGTTAAGGCCTGGACTGAAAAAGATCCAAGTTTATCTATAATAAGGTATATGATGTGACACAGTGGATTCCAAGGACACCCCTCTGACCCTTACCTAGCTAAGGAAGAGGAGTGTTTAGTGTTTCAGACAGGATCACTCTCTGGGGAAGTCCCAGGTAGTTGTTCCATCCCCTGGGGCAACATCTAATATTAATGGAACGACACAGTAACCACCTGGGAATATCAAAGATGAAGATGCTGCCTGGGAGTTAGTTCTGGCAGCTCGGTCTTGTCTCTGAAATTACAGACTTGGTGAAGTAATGTGACCTGGTGTCAGGAAAATCAAAACCTCCCCCCTTACACCCATGGGAGTGCCCTGGTGGGCACAGTATGAAGTCTCACGACACCAGGTTAAAGTCCAACAGGTTTATTTGGTAGCAAACGCCACTAGCTTTTGGAGCGCTGCTCCTCCATCAGGTAAGTGGGAGTTCTGTTCTCAAACAGGGAATATAAAGACACAAACTCAATTCACAAATTACGGTTGGAATTCGAATCTTTATAGATAATCGGGTTTCCTCTTCAGTTGCTGCACTGCGGATCTCTCTGTCGGCTATTCCGGTTCATTGGCTGTCTCGTTGTGTTCGCTGTTGGCCTCATGGGGTTTGTGCAGCCTCATTCGCCTGATGGGTTCCTCTGTGTCTGCTGCGAGACTGATTGGGTCGATTTTGGTGGTGGGGCAGAAATTTGAGCTCTCGGCTGAGAACTTCGATTTCATCCGGTTGAAGTGTGTGGTTCGACAAGGTGACAATGGATTTCCCTGCGACGGTACTGTTTCTTGTGTGGTGCCAGTGGAGGCTTGGTTGCTGCTGGTGGTGATGCCAAGTTTCTCAAGTTTCCTGTTCTTGGTGTACATGTAAATGGCGTAGTTCCTTTGTCTCGTCTGCTTGGCAGAGTTTCGCAGCTGGTCTCTATCCAGATTCTATCTTGGTTTCCAGGGTGTGGCGTTTGCTGTAGAGCTGGTGTATGAGGTGGGTGAGGCATTTGAGAGGTGTGCGACGGCAGCGTCTCTCGGCGTGGTTTGTGTTATGGATTGACCTGAGTGCGTTTGTGATCTGTAATCCTTTTGGTATCTTGTCTGCTTTCTTGAATCTTCGTAGAAACTTGATGCCTGTGTCGTCATGCACAATCTTCTTGGAGATCCTCTCCGCTTGGAGCTGGTAGACCATGGATGTGAGCATACGGATTTGCAGGACCCTGTATGAGTTCCATGTTTTTAATCATGGAGGATTTTCACAGTAACTTCATTGCCATGTTAATATAAGCCTACTTGTGACAAATAAACCATGTAGAACATTACTGCGCAGTACAGGCCCTTCAGCCCTCGATGGTTCCACTGGTCGGCGCAACAATCTAATGACCCTCTCTCCTAAACTATTCCAATGTTATCCATATGCCTATCCACTGACCATTTGAACGCCCTTAAAGTTGGCGAATCAACTGCCGCAGACAGTACATTCCACGCTCTTACCATGGAAGTCTTCTGCAGAAATTGCAGATTTATGGGATTGAGGGTGATTTAGGAAATTGGATCAGGAATTGGCTAGCAGATAGGAGACAGAGGGTGGTGGTTGATGGTAAATATTCATCATGGAGTTCGGTTACGAGTGGTGTGCCTCAGGGATCTGTTTTGGGGCCACTGCTGTTTGTAATTTTTATTAATGATCTGGATGAGGGTATAGTTGGGTGGATTAGTAAATTTGCTGATGACACCAAAGTCGGAGGTGTGGTAGATTGTGAGGAAGGGTGTCTTAGTTTACAGGGAGACTTGGACAGGTTGCAGAGCTGGGCCGAGAGGTGGAGGATGGAGTTTAATGCGGAAAAGTGTGAGGTAATTCACTTTGGCAGGAATAACAGATGTGTAGAGTATAGGGCTAACGGTAGGATGAACAGAGGGATCTAGGTGTATGTGTACATAGATCCCTGAAAGTTGGGAATCAAGTAGATAGGGTTGTTAAGAAGGCATACGGTGTCTTGGCGTTTATTGGTAGGGGGATTGAATTTAGGAGCCGCAGCGTCATGTTGCAACTGTACAAAACTCTGGTGTGGCCGCACTTGGAGTACTGTGTGCAGTTCTGGTCCCCCCATTACAGGAAGGATGTGGAAGCTTTGGAGAGGGTGCAGAGGAGGTTTACCAGGATGTTGCCTGGTATGGAGGGGAGGTCCTATGAGGAGAGACTGAGGGATTTGAGGTTGTTTTCATTAGAAAGAAGGCGGCTGCGAGGGGACCTTATTGAAACATATAAGATGATTAGAGGTTTAGACAGGGTGGACAGTGATAGCCTTTTTCCTCGGATGGAGAAAGCTAGCACGAGGGGGAATGGCTTTAAATTAAGGGGTGGTAGTTATAGGACGGATGTCAGGGGTAGGTTCTTTACCCAGAGGGTGGTGAGGGATTGGAATGCCCTGCCTGCTGCAGTTGTAAATGCGCCTAGTTTGGGGGCGTTTAAGAGATCTATGGATAGGTTTATGGATGGAAAGGGTTTGGTTTAGGTTAGAGGGTCATTGTTTTTTAGCTGGTCGGCGCAACATCGTGGGCCGAAGGGCCTGTTCTGCGCTGTTATGTTCTATGTTCTTACTACCTATATAGTTGGGGGTGCATCGCACAGGGTCCATCCAATGTTTCTGGCTACCCTACAATCAATAAATCACAGCCAAGTTTCTGTACACACGGAATACTGGAAGTCCAGGTTACGATAACGGCACAGCTTTTTCCTAGCTGTGATTTCCTGAGCTTCGAATGGTATCTGATCCATCTTATCACACTCCGTCAAATGGACTAGTGGAATGGGTGGCGCTCAGAAAACAACGGGTGGGAGTGAAACTGGAAAGGTCTTTCTTTAACTGTAGGACCACATATCACATAACAGGAATTGCCCCAGTGGAACTGCTAATGGGGTATCAGCTTCGTACAAGCCTGACGCTGCTGTTCCCAATCCTGGTGGGGACAGTGGAGTCCTAACCATGAAAAAAACCCATCATCCTGCAAGGGTAGAACGTTTCAAATCCGTGACCTGGTTCATCAGGGTGGCACAGTGGTTAGCACTGATGCCTCACAGCGCCAGGGACCTGGGTTTGATTCCCAGCTTGGGTCACTGTCTGTGTGGAGTCTGTACGTTCTCCCCGTGTCTGCGTGGGTTTCCTCTGGGTACTCCAGTTTCCTCCCACAGTCCAAAGATGTGGGGGTTAGGTGGATTGGCCATGCTGAATTGCCCCTTAGTGATAGGGGGACTAGCTAGGGTAAATGCATGTGGTTATGGGGATAGGGTCTGGGTGGAGTTGCAGTCCAGTGCAGACTTGATGGGCTGAATGGCCTCTTTCTGCACTGTAGGTTTCTATGATCCTATGTAAGGAGCTTCAAGGATAGCCCATGTTAGTTCCCTGGGGTTGTTACAGAGAAGAAGGGGGCCAGTATCCTGTAAGGTTAATGTTCAGGGTAAAATCCTAAAGAAACATCAGGACCATCTCATGCAGGGAGCAGCAACTAACCGACCATGAAGATTGCTGCCTTCAGAGTTAACCCACAGCCTGAAGCTGACTCCACGTTGGCCTCCCAGGACACGCAGATGGAAGCAGAGGGAGTTGGCATCCCGAGGAGGAGCCCACATCAAAACCGTGCAACACTCCCTCCGGGACAGAGGGTTCCCTCTTTGGGCTCACATTCTAGACCCTGCCCTGCTTACCAGACCTCCGACAAACTGCTAAGTGGCAGAATGGAACTTCTCTGAATGGGGATCCTGGGGGAGAAACAGGCCTAAAGAGGGGAGGGATGTGATGGCAGCCGTGGTGGGTCGTTGGTAGATCTCTCTGTGGGTGTTGTGGAGGACAAGCTCCTTTTATTGAGTGAATGGAGTGAGCAGCCGGAGGATAAAACCCATTGCTCCAGCCTGGGCAGTTGATGTAGGCCTCTGAGTGTAGGTTTGTTTGCTGTAAGCTGTGTGTGTGGCTCTGTCTTTGGTTATTAATAAAGGGTTTCTTGGTGGTGGCAGTCTGGCCTTGGTGGGATTATTATAACCACCAAATCTTGTTTAAACTCAAACCGGGCAAGTTGACTCTGGTCAAAGCATTGCTCTGAGGAATGGACCAGAGAGTGGCTGTCAACTATTTTGTTCATTCCAGACAGGTGCAGCACAAATCTCGAGTGATTTGATTTATTATTGTCACGTATCAATATACAGGGAAAAGTATTGTTTCTCGTGTGCTAAACAGACAAAGCATACCATTCATAGAGAAGGAAACGAGAGAGTGCAGAATATAGTGTTACAGTCATAGCTAGGGTGTAGAGAAAGATCAACTTCGTGCGAGGTAGGTCCATTCAAAAGTCTGACAGCAGCAGGAAAGAAGCTGTTCTTGTCAGTCGGTATGTGTTCTCAGACTTTTGTATCTTTTTCCCGATGGAACAAGGTGGAAGAGAGAATGTCCGGGGTGCGTGGGGTCCTTAATTATGCTGGCTGTTTGTCTACACTTCCCGCAGCCTCTGAAAGAGTCAGTGGATGGGAGGCTGGTTTGAGTGATGGATTGGGCTTTGTTCGCAATCGTATGGACTCGACGTTGCTATTGACGTGCAAGTCCTGCATCTTCCTTGCAAACGTGAAGGAATTCTTCACAATTACTTGGAAAACATTAAGATAAAGACAAAATCCTGTGGATGTGGGAATCTGAGACAAAACATGCTGTAAAATCTCGGCGGGTCTGTGGAGGGGGAACAGAGCTAACGTTTCGAGTCTAGAAGATCCTCTGACGAAGGGTCACCCAGACTCGAAACATTGGCTCTATTCTCTCTTCACAGATGCTAACAGCAGGTTAGGTGTAAGGATTCGCATTCTAATCAGTAATCTCTAAACTGTCTGTGCTTTATATGCTCTGTCTGAGGCCAGAACTCTCCATTCACCTGACGAAGGGGCTAACCCCGAAAGCTTGTGAGTATATTATCAAATAAATAGGTTGGACTAAAACCTGGTGTTGTCAGACTTTTTACTGTGTTCACAGATGCTGTCAGACCCGCTGAGTTTCTCTAGCGTTTTCTGTTTTCGTTTGTAGAAAATATGTGGCAACTAAGCCAACCATGTGACCAATTAATCTTGTGTAGAAATGGCCAAAGATAAGAGAGGCTATAAGAGCGCATCACTTTTGTGTGTCTTAGGCAATCTTTAGAAATGAGGACAAATCCGGTCAGATATCTTGCCCGACAGCCCATTATCCTCTCACAAGTCCGAGTGTTTTCCAAATTTGCTTTCAAGACAGTCCGGGATTGCTAAGCAACAGGTCTGACATGATTTAAGAACAAACATAAGAAATAGGAGCAGGAGTAGGCCATCTAGCCCTTCGAGCCTGCCCCGCCATTCAATAAGATCATGGCTGATCTGAAGTGGATCAGTTCCACTTTCCCGCTTTCTCCCCATAACCCTTAATTCCCCTGTCTATCAGAAATCTATCTACCCGTGACTTAAATATATTCAGTGAGGCAGCCTCCACCACTTCAACGGGCAGAGAATTCCAGAGATTCACCACCCTTTGAGTGAAGAAGTTCCTCCTCAACTCCAATCTAAACTGCCCCCCCCTTACCTTGAGGCTGTGCCCTCTAGTCCTGCTATCCTTTCCAAGCTGGGAGAATGTCTCTACCTCTACCCTATCTAACCCCTTCATTATCTTGTACGTCTCTATAAGATCCCCCCATTTCTGACCCATCATTTAAGAATGGTGTGGATTTTGTTCATGTATTCTAGAAAGGGAACCTGCTGTCCTTGCAGGGCCTTGGGCTATATGTAACTCCCGTCCCGTGCCAGCATGGTGGACTATTTGGCCAGTCCAGATGGTGGTTACCAAGTCGTTTTGCTTCATCAAGTGCATGAGGGATAGTATCTCTGGATGATTTGGCTGTCGTTCACTTGTTTGATCACAAATGACGAAGACACAACCAACAATTAGGTTTCTGATAGACAGGGGAATTAAGGGTTATGGGGAGAAAGCGGGAAAGTGGAACTGATCCACTTCAGATCAGCCATGATCTTATTGAATGGCAGGGCAGGCTCAGGGCTAGATGGCCTACTCCTGCTCCTGTTTCTTATGTTCTTAATATTATGTTCTTTATCGTAGAATCATAGAACCCTACAGTGCAGAAAGAGGCCCTTCGGCCCATCGAGTCTGCACCGAACACAATCCCACCCAGGTCCTACCCCCATATCCCTACATATTATACCCACTAATCCCTCTAACCTTCACTACCCCGGACACCTAAGGGGCAATTTCTTAGCATGGCCAATCAACCTAACCTGCACATCTTTGGAGTGTGGGAGGAAACCAGAGTACCTGGAGGAAACCCATGCAGACACGAGGAGAATGTGCAGACTCCACACAGACAGTGACCTGAGCCAGGAATCGAACTCAGGACTCTGGAGCTGTGAAGCAGCAGTGCTAACCACTGTGTTACCGTGCCACGCCAATAACATTTATGTTACGTTCCTAACACCATTAACCCTGTCAAGCCCTCACTGATAAATTCAGTCAATCGGACAACAAGACGCTAGTCTCAGTAACGGTGACCATGAAACTATCATTGATTGTTGTAAAAACCCGTCTGGTTCACAAAAGGAAATCTGCTGTCCTTACACGGCCTGGCCTACGTGGGATTCCAGATCCACAGCAACGTGGTTAACTCTTAACTGCCTCTGAGATGACTGAGAAAGCTACTCCGATCAAGGGCAGTAAGGGCTGAGCACCCAATGCTGACACAGCCAATGACACCCACGCCCCATCAATGAATGAAAAAGAACATTTTGGGGCAAATCTCTGAGACCAGGTCCTGCAATGTTGGTACTGAAGCCCAAATGCATGGTCTATCTCGGCCTGCTCCACAGATCTCCATGGTTTCCTTGGTATCACCATTTCCCCACCATCAGCGTATAGGAGGCTTCAGTTAGTCAGTAACCCAACTGCACCGTTCAATAGACCTGCACATTTCCAGATTACAGCAGTAACTTCACCTCATTGGCAGTGAAGTACATTAAGTTGATGTTGTCGGGAGTGGAAGTGTCTCTTTGCAGTTGGTCACGTGTTCACGTATGAACTTCAGAGGATATTACTCAATGTCCCTTTCTTGGGCAATGGATATTTCCTTGTATACATCTGCGTTTGTTCATCTGTGTTCCTTCTGAATGAAAAGGCAGCAGGCGGCTCAGGATTCCCATGCTGCAATGTATTCATTGTTGGAACCAGCTTTAAGAAAGAGTTTGCACATTCTCCCCATGTCTGTGTGGGTTTCTTCCGGATGCTCCGATTTCCTCCCACATTCTGAAAGATATGCTGGTTGGGTGTATTGGCCGTGCTAAATTCTCCCTCAGTGTACCCAAACAGGTGCCGGAATGTGCTAACAAGAGGATTTTCACAGTAACTTCATTGCAGTGTTAATGTAAGCCTTACTTTGACACTAATAAATAAACTTCAGAACTTTAAATCTTGAGGGTTAAAATCCAAGCCAGAGTGCAGTGACATTTTTATACAATGAGTAGTCAGGATTTTAACAACTCAATAGTGTCCTTGAACAGGCAGTTGAATGAATATTTGACTAGAACAATCTCTGCAATGGAGAAAGAATGGGACATCACCGGATTTCTCTTCCAAAGACCCAGCTGGGCCTCGATGGGCCAAATGGCCACCTCCTGCTCTGTACCATTCAATTATCCTGGATAAACAAATAGGAGATAAGAATACATTGATGAGAGGAGATGAAATAAAGTAGGAGGAAGCTTGCATGGAGTGTAAACAGCAGCATAGACCAGTTAGACTGAAAGGCCTATTTCTGTGCTGAAAGATTTCTGTAATTCCATGTAAAATATTCTCCTGACAATATCCTCCTCTTTGGCCTCTCTTGGTTATACTCGTAGCAGTCCAGTGCTGGCCAGAAGATGTCCTGTTGTGGCTTCTCTTCTTGCAACCTTGTGGCTGGACCTCCCTGAGCGTAGCACGTTTTGGAGAGACAGTGGTAATGTCACTGGGCTATTAATCCATTAAAACTAGCCCCTTAAGAGGGCAGATGGGGCCTCAGTTTTGGGTCAGAGTCCTACAGCGCAAAAAGAGACCCTTCAGCCCATCATGTCTATGCTAGTCATCAAGCATCTATCCCAGTTCCATTTTCCAGCACTTGTTCTTTTTCAGCCTTGTGCACCATCCAAAAGAAGACAGAGCAGCACTCCCTCCCTCAGTTGTGAATTGGCCTGTCAGCCTGCATTATGTCCTCAGTTCTCTGGAGGAATATGGAGTGTGTGTGTGTGTACCTAGAGCATTCAGTGAGAGCTCTTCTCATTGATCCATGGTTGAAACTGTATGTTGGGTACCAAATCTTGCTCAGTTTTGTTAAATTGTGTAGACTGCCAAGTGTACTTGTGTCCCAGGCATTGTGACATCCCCACATTGTTATGTAATCATTTCGTAAGTTTCAAAGCAGTTCGAACTTGGGGAAGTGAAATTACATTTGATTGAATTGCTGTCAATTGGCTGTTAACGAAACCCAAAATCTGTTTCATAAGATATTTGTGATCCTGGGCTTTATACATAGAGAGGATTTACTAGGATGTTACCGGGACATGATGGCTTGAGTTATAAGGAGAGGCTGGATAGACTGGGACTTTTATCCTTGGAGCGTAGAAGGCTAGGAGTGATCTTATAGAGGTCTATAAAATAGTGACACAGATCAGCTAGATAGTCAATATCTTTTCCCAAAGGTAGAGGAGTCTATAACTAGAGGGCATAGGTTTAAGGTGAGAGGGGAGAGATACAAGAGGGTTAAGAGGGGCAATTTTTTCACAGAGGGTGCTGAGTGCCTGGAATGAGCTGCCAGAGATGATAGTAGAGGCAGGTACAATTTTGTCTTTTAAAAAGCATTCGGACAGTTACATGGGTAAGACAGGTATCGAGGGATATGGGCTAAATGTAGGCAATTGGGACTAGCTTAGGGGTAAAAATTGGGCAGCATGGACAAGTTGGGCCGAAGGGCCTGTTTCCGTGCTGTAAATCTCGATGACTCTGTGACTGGTGGAAAAAAAAAGTAAAATTAAGGGGAAACAAAGGGAGTTAAAATTGGGATTATTGTGTTTTATTTGCTGTGTTCATTTAGTTTTTATCACTGCAGTCTGTGATAAAATCATATCAAAATATTGTAATCTGTTGTGCAAAGTAAATATTCTGGGGTTTGACTTGCCGGTAGTGGAGTGCACGGTAAGGTCAGTTTCCCCTTGGGATCCACCATTAGTGACCGAGCTTTCAGAACGTCAGTATCATTCACTGAAACCTCCCTGTCTCTCTCGCCTCCTGTAAGAAGCTCCAGTGATTTCCGCTGGGATTTCAGCGGCACACCAGGAGGAGCAGGGAATGACTGACAGCAACCTCCCTAACTCTACCTGTGTGGAGCCCAGACCTGCCGGTTACTTACACACAGCCAGTGACTGCAGATGGCCTTGTGCTGCTCTCACCGTGGGATCCTGGCCAAGGGCGGGGACTAGCTTAGTGGGTTTAAAAAAAAAGGGCGGCATGGACAAATTGGGCCGAAGGGCCTGTTCCCATGCTGTAAACCTCCACCACTCTATTCGGTGTTGAGCACCGGTAGAGAGGAACAGCAACAACAACTGATGTTTGTATACCGCCTTTACTGCAGTGAAGCATCTCAAAGAGCTTCACAGGAATATCATAGAACAAATATTTACAAGGATGTTGCCTGGATTGGGAGGCATGCCTTATGAGGATAGGTGGAGGGAGCTGGGACTCTTCTCCCTGGAGAGACGAAGGTTGAGAGGCGACCTGATAGAGGTTTATAAAGTGTTGAGAGGAATAGATAGGGTGGATTCTCGGAGGCTATTTCCCAGGGCTGAAATGGTCGCTACGAGAGGACACAGGTTTAAGGTGCAGGGAAGCAAGTACGGAGGAGATGTTAGGGGTAAGTTTTTCACTCAGAGGGTGGTGAGTGAGTGGAATCGGCTGCCGTCGGTGGTGGTAGAGGCGAACTCGCTGGGGTCTTTTAAGAGACTTCTGGATGAGTACGTGGGATTTAATGGGATTGAGGGTTATAGATAGGCCTGGTAGGTAGGGATATGATTGGCGCAATTTGTGGGCCGAAGGGCCTGTTTGTGCTGCAGTTTTTCTACGTTCTAATGTTTGACACAACGGCACACTAGAGATACTGGGCAGGATTTTACAGCCTCGCTCATCCCAAAACCGTAAAAATCCCACCCGAGGTCAACGGACCTTCCCGTTGTCCACCCCTCGCACACTCCGATCCCCGTGGCTGATGGGACGGTAAAATTCTAGCTCAGGTGACCAAAAACTTGGTCAAAGAGAGAGGTTTTACTGAGCGTCTGAAAAGAGGAAAGCGAGGTGGAGAGAGAGAGACGGTGAAGATTGTGGAAGGAGTTCCCCAGCTTGGGGCCCAGACAGCTGAAAGCACAGCTGCTGGTGAAAATCACAATGTTCCAGAGCATTATTAGATGAGTGGGGATATCTCAGAGGGCTGTGGGGCTGGAGGAGATTACAGACATCTGCTGAATGTTCAGACATCACTGGCGAGGCTCCAGCTGAAGTATTGTGTCTCATTCTGGGCCACCACACTTTAGGAAGGACGCCAAGGCCTTAGAGAGAGAGAGAGTGCAGTGTCGATTGACCTTTTAAAATTCTGGTCAATTTATGAGGTGTGGGCATCGCTGGCTAGGCCAGCTGATAGTGCCCGTCACTGCTCTCCCTCAGGAAGGTGGCGGTGAACTACCTTCTTCAACCACTACAGTGCTGTTGAGGGTGCAGTTCCAGGATTTTGACCCAGTGCCAGTGAAGGAACGATGATCTACAATGTGTGTGTGTGATCTAGAAAGCACTGCCTGAAAGGGCGACAGAAACAGACTCAATGAAAGCTTCAAAATGGACCCAGATAAATAGTGGGACTATTTAGGATAGCACGGTCAAAGAGCTAGCATGACACAGTGGGC
Organism: Carcharhinus amblyrhynchos; assembly: GCF_965287045.1. NCBI lineage: Eukaryota > Metazoa > Chordata > Chondrichthyes > Carcharhiniformes > Carcharhinidae > Carcharhinus > Carcharhinus amblyrhynchos. The sequence continues at coordinate 123,873,920 of NC_137331.1, forward strand.
TGACTGGCCTCCTCCTGCACTGTCAGACTCTAATGATTGGACCACACTTTTCCTATTCCTTCAATTGAGTAGAAATGCATCTTGAAAGTTGCTGAAACATTCTGGAAACGGACTGTGCCTCACTCTCGCTCGCTGTGAACCATTACTCTGGTGATGTTTACAGTAGGAAGCTGCGAGGGGACATAACCGATCTCTGTAAATGGTGAGAACACCAAACATCACGTAACTAACCAGAGTAGCTCTCGGGTGAACCACAGAGTCTTATCCTTCCCACTAGGGTGTACCACACTCACAGTGCTGTTCCAGGATTTTGACCCAGCCGCAGTGAAGGAACGATGATATATTTCCTCCTTAAATTCACTCACTGTCCCAGCATCCACTGCACTTTGTGGCAGCAAATTCCACAGATTCACAACCCTTTGGGGGAAGAAGGTTCTCCTGAATTCTGTTTTAAATTTGCAACCCCTTATCCTAAGACTATGATCTCTCATTCTAGAATGCCCCTCAAGAACATGAGAAATAGGAGCAGGAGTAGGCCATCTAGCCCTTCGAGCCTGCCCCGCCATTCAATAAGATCATGGCTGATCTGAAGTGGATCAGTTCCACTTTCCTGCTTTCTCCCCATAACCCTTAATTCCCCTGTCTGTCAGAAACCTATCTACCCGTGACTTAAATATATTCAGCGAGGCAGCCTCCACCACTTCAACGGGCAGCGAATTCCAGAGATTCACCACCCTTTGAGTGAAGAAGTTCCTCCTCAACTCCGATCTAAACCGCCCCCCCTTTATCTTGAGGCTGTGCCCCCTAGTCCTACTGTCCTTTCTGAGCGGGAAGAATCTCTCTACCTCTACCCTATCCATCCCCTTCATTATCTTATACATCTCTATAAGATCCCCCCTCATCCTTCTGAACTCCAACGAGTACAGACCCAGTCTATTTAGTCTCTCTTCATAGTCCAACCCCCTCATCTCCGCTATCAGCCTAGTGAACCTCTTCTGCACTCCCTCCAAGGCCAATATATCCTTGCGCAAGTGCGGCGACCAAAACTGCACACACTACTCTAGCTGCGGCCTCACCAGTGCCCTGTACAGTTGCAGCAAGACCTCCCTGCTTTTATATTCAATCCCCCTCGCTATAAAGGCCAGCATCCCATTCGCCTTCTTGATCACCTGCAGACTGGGTTTTTGAGACTCATGCACAAGGACGCCCAGGTCCCTCTGCACCGTAGCATGCTGCAGCTTTTTGCCCTTTAAATAGTAATCCCTCCTACTATTATTTCTGCCAAAGTGGATAACCTCACACTTGCTAACATTATACTCCATCTGCCAGGTCCTCGCCCACTCGCTCAGCCTATCCAGATCCCTCTGCAGACTTTCCACACCCTCTGCACAATTTGCTTTTCCACTCATAAGAACAAAGAACAAAGAACAACACAGCACGGGAAACAGGCCCTTCGGCCCAACGAGCCCGCGCCACCGTCCCACTGTCTCAGTGACCTATTCATGATTTTAGTCTACGCCTAATGTGCGAGGATCAGGGAGGTCCAATTTAGGGACAATTTAGTACCCAATCAATCAGCCTAAAAGCACATCTTTGGGATGTGGGAGGAAACCGGAGCACCCGGAGGAAACCCACGCAACCACGGGGAGAACGTGCAAACTCCCACAGACACAGGCCCAAATCCATGTGTCCGCACAGCAACAGAGATAGTCTCTGAGCTGTCATGTTGCCCTCGAGATGGTCCAGTTTAAGCACACTAACGACATGAAGCAATAGGCAACTCCCGAAGCAACGTCCAAGAGCAGCCCACTACAACCTGCCGCATGCATGCCCCTTGCTGGACTTAAATGCCTGTGGAGACAAAAAATTCATTATTAAACAGGCAAAGACTGTAACATCCCTGAGGCAAAAACGTAATCCCAAGCCTACAATGTTTAGTAAGGCCTGCTATATCCCCCTATATGTAGCCCGCTCATGTGGCTGTCTAATCTTCATGTCATCAGCAAATTTCGTCACCCTACACTCAGCCCCCTCCTCCAGATCACCTATATAAATGGTAAATAGCTGAGGCCCCAGCACCGATCCCTGCAGCACTCCACTAGTCACCAACCGCCAACCCCCACTCTCTGCCTCCTATTAGACAACCAATCCTCTATCCACGCTAACACCCTACCCCCAACTCCATGCACCCTAACCTTCTGTAGCAACCTTTTATGAGGCAACTTATCAAACGCCTTTTGGAAACCACAAAGAGGAAGCATCTGCTCCACGTCTACTTTACCCAGACCTTTTATCATCTTATATCCCTCAATTTGATCCCCCCCCACCCCATTCTTCTAAATCCCAGAGAGTATCAGCCTAATCGGTTCAATCTCTCTTCATTAGACAAAGCCCTCATCCCTGGAATCAGTCGAGAGAGTTTCTGTTTTGGATGTACTCAATGGTTGAGCTTCCTCTGGGGTAGAGAATTCCAGCCTCAAGTGAAGAAATTGCTCCCCATTTCAGTCTTAAGTGGCCTTCCCCTTATGAAGAGGAATGTCTTCTCTCTGAGGGCTGAGAGTCTTTGGAACTCCTTGCCAGCGAGCTGTGGGGACAGAATCCTTGTGTATATATAAGATTGAGGTAGGGAGATTTTTGATCAGTGAAGGAATTATTTTCCAAGATGGCGCCGGAGCATGGCTGTGCCCAGCAAACTTTCTAATTCTACCTTTTACTCTGGTTCTCTCCTTCTAAAACTTCATTCTAACTCTTTTAAACTCTCTAACAATGCTTCTAGTTTGGACCTGCCTCATGTTAAGTTGATCTCTACACCCTAGCTATGACTGTAACGCTACATTCTGCTCTCTCTCCTTTCCTTCTCTATGTACGGTATGCTTTGTCTGTATAGCGCGCAAGGATCAATACTTTTCACTGTTCACACATGTGACAATAATAAATCTAATCAAGGTTTGTGGGGAAAGGGCAGGAAAGTGGGCATGGGGAATATTAGATAAGCCATGATCCTACTGAATGGCAGAGCAGGGGCCAAATGGTCTCCTCCTGTTCTATTTCTTAGGGTGATTACCCAGAGATTATTACCTTTTATGGTTCTGCTCTTTAATTTATCCCCTAGTGGCTCATATTCCTTGTTCTCAGTTCTGTGAATGTTGTTGGGACCACATGGACAACTGGATTGTCCCCCTCCCACCAGCCCGCACCAGATGTCCTGAACCCTGACACTGGGCAGGCAGCATCGCTGCCTGGACTCGAACTCTCGCCAGCAGAGAACAGTGTCTTTTCCCCTCACTGTACTGTGCTCTGTTACCGCTACATTCCTCTACCTGAATGCATCCTGTTCTATGGTCAGCTTGCTCATTCACTCTGCAGTCCCTGCTCTCATCTGGACAACATGCAACAACCCTGAACCTGTTGGACAATTGCAGTGGCTGAGGTTCCTCCCATTCTAGTTTCCCAATCCCCTTACCTGACTCACACTTGTGGCACAGTCGTTAGCATCGCTGCCTCATTAGGGACCCAGGTTCGATTCCCAACCTTGGCTCACTGTCTGTGCGGAGTTTGCACATTCTCCCCGTGTCTGTGTGGGTTTCCTCCGTGTGCTCCAGCTTCCTCCCAGAGTCTGAAAGACGTGCTGGTTAGGGTGCGTTGACCCGAACAGGTTCTGGAGCGTGGCGACTAGGGGAATTTCACTGTAACTTCATTGCAGTGTTAATGTCAGCCTTACTTGTGACTAATAAATAAATAAACTTGCAGTCAAACCCTGCCCCCCCGCCCCCCCCCACCGCCCGTCCCAGACCATAGACCATGGGAGGTGATGGCCCAGTGGTATTATTGCTAGATTATTAATCCTGAAACTCAGCTAATGTTCTGGGGACCCGGGTTCGAATCCCGCCACAGCAGATGGTGGGATCTGAATTCAATAAAAAAAAAAGGACTTAGGAATCTACTGATGACCGTAATTGTCGTAAAAACCCATCTGATTAACTAATGCCCTTTAGGGAAGGGAATCTGCCATCCTTATCCGGTCTGGCCTACATGTGACTCCAGACCCACAGCAATGTGGTTGACTCTCAACTACCTTCGGATGACTCGGGATGGGCAATAAATGCCGGCCCAGCCAGCGATGCCCATGTCCCACGAATGAATAAAAAAAATCTGAAGACTCTATTCTCAGGGGCGTGATTGCCTCCTGGTCTAAAGAGGGGTGGCACGGTAGCACAGTGAGTTAGCACTGCTGCTTCACAGCTCCAGGGACCGGGGTTCGATTCCCAGCTCGGGTCACTGTCTGTGTGGAGTTTGCACATTCTCCTCGTGTCTGCGTGGGTTTCCTCCGGGTGCTCCGGTTTCCTCCCACAGTCCAAAGATGTGCGGGTTAGGTTGATTGGCCATGCTAAGAAATTGCCCCTTAGTGTCCAGGGATGCGTAGGTTAGAGGCATTAGTGGGTATAATATGTAGGGATAGGGGGGTAGGGCCTGGGTGGGATTGTGTTTGGTGCAGACTCGATGGGCCGAAGGGCCTCTTTCTGCACTGTAGCGTTCTATGATCTAATTTCATTGCCCCTCAGTGTCTGCAGCTCAGTCGAGCTGAGATGAAATTCCCTGAGCTGTGGATACTTACAAGTAAAATTTATTTATTCGTCACAAGCAAGGCTTACATTAACACTGCAATGAAGTTATTGTGAAATTCCTCTAGTTGCCACAGTCCAACAGCTGTCTGGGCCAATGCACCTAACAAGCACGTCTTTCAGACTGTGGGAGGAAACCGGAGCACCCGGAGGAAACCAACGGGGAGAAAGTGCAGACTCCACACAGATAGTGACCTGAGCCGGGAATCGAACCCTGGTCCCTGGCACTGTGAGGCCGCAGTGCTAACCACTGTGCCATGCAGATGTGGTTGTCTCATATCGCATTGGTGTCCATGAGCAACGTGCTAACTGTTAAAACAATGGCAACTAGATCAATGAATGGAGATTAGCAATGCCATTTCTCCTGCTCTTTTTTTCTAGCAGAAATGTACATTTTTCTTTCTATCTCTTTTCTCTCTCCTAATCCAGTCTTTCATTCTCCCTCTTTGTTTCCCCAATTTCTTTCTCCGTTTTTCCTCTGTTCGTTTTCCAATCCTTGAATCTTATTGATTAAGGAGTAAAAGCAAATGCTGGAAGCTGAAACCAGAAGAGAAAACGCTGGAAAATCTCAGCGGGTCTGGCAGAATCTGTACGGAGAGAAAAGAGCTGAGGTTTCGAGTCCAGACGACCCTGTGTCAAAGCTCAAAGGCAGAGAAAGTGAGAGATATTTATACTGCAGGGGGAGGGAATGGAAGATGAGTCATAGCCACAGAAACCAGGGGAAAGGCTGCTAATGGCAGCCCATAGAGAGAATAGAAAGTGTGAATGGCCAAACGGCAGAGAAATCAGAGGGTAAACTGTGAGAGATGAAGGGGCGGAGAAGGTAAAAGGGGGAAGAAAAGGGGGAAAGAGTGGGGGAAAAGAAAAATAAAGGCAAACAATTAAGAAATAAACGATAGCGAGCAGTTTTAAAAATTAAATAAAATGAGAACAATGGGATTGAGGTTGATTAAGGAGTGTTGGATGCAGAAGGAGACCATTCACCCCTTTGATTCCATGCTGGCTCTCTGCAGAGCAATCCAGTCAGTACTGGTTGCCCCCCCCCGTTCTGTCCTGGTAGCCTTCAAGTGCCCATCCAATTTCATTGTGGAAAAGAAAGTCACCGTGGCTGCTTCCACTCCCCTGGTGGTCGGTGTGTTCCAGAGCGAGGGTTATATCATTCACTGATCCTGTGATGCACCATCGTCAGCTTTCACACCCAGCAAGAAACGGTACCAAAATGTTTTGGCTGGAATGTTACAGCGTCTAACTAATAGGGAACGTGGTGAGGTTCTCCACCCTGTGATCTGAACCGTTGTTCTGGGAATCGCTGCTCTGTGCCCGCTTGGGTCATGCACAGAATTTTTTTTTTGTCATTTTTGAAATATTTTCTCCATTAGGAATGAGTTTGGAAATTGAGGACCAGGCACTGCGCGAGTCTGAGGAGCAGTTGCTTCACCAGGCCCGGAATGGCATCCTGGAGGAAGTCAAACAACTGCTGGATCGCAGGAAGGTTGAGAAGTTGGCTTTCAACATTAACTGCAAAGGTACGTTTCCCGAACTTCAGATATCATAGCATCTGTGGATCACCGAATCCCTACGGTGCAGGAGGAGGTCATTCAGCCCATCGAGTCTGTACCAGCTGTCCGACGGACCCTACCCAGAGGGTTGGATAGGGTGGACAGTGAGAGCCTTTTTCCTCGGATGGTGGCGGCTAACACGAGGGGACATAGCTTTAAATTGAGGGGTGGTAATTATAGGGCGGATGTCAGAGGTAGGTTCTTTACTCAGAGGGTAGTAAGGGCGTGGGAATGCCCTGCCTGCAGCAGTTGTGGACTCGCCAACTTTAAGGGCGTTCAAATGGTCAGTGGATAGGCATATGGATAACATTGGAATAGTTTAGGTTAGAGGGTCATTAGATTGGTTCCACTGGTCGGCGCAACATCAAGGGCTAAAGGATTTGTACTGCGCTGTAATGTTCCATGTTCTATGTACCCGTAAACCCACACATTTAGTCTACTAATTTCTCTAACCTACACATTTTGGTATTCTAAGAGGCAATCTAGCCTGGCCAATCCACCTAACCCGCATATCTGTGGATTGTGGGAGGAAACCCATGCAGACACGGGGAGAATGTGCAGAATTCACACAGTTACCCAAGGCCAGAATTGAACCTGGGTCCCTGGTGCTGAGAGGCAGCAGTGCTAACCCACTGTGCCACCGTAATATTGGATTCTGTGATTCAAGCATCACCAATTAAAATTTCCAGTTGCTGCCGTTGAATGGTGGAAACGGTAGAATCTTGCAGACAGTTGGAGGCCATTCAGCCCATCTTGCCTGTCAGCTGCTTTGAATGAGCTATCCAGTTAGTCCCATTCCCCAACTTTTACCCCATCATCCTACCAATTCTGTCCTTCTGGGATATTTATCCAATTTTTCCTCTGAAACTTCCGGTTGAATTTGCTTCAATCATCCTCTCCGACCTTCCGGAACAGGAGGAGGCCATTCAGTCCCTCGAGCCAGCTCTGCTATTCAGTAGGATCATGGCCCACCTTACATTCCTGTCCTTTCCCCATAACTCTTGATTCCGTTACTGAAAGCGCAACAAGAACTTGCTGCATTAAAACACATCTCCTCATTTTCCCTCTCGTTATTTTGCCTCTTATCCTAAATCTGTGTCTCCCGGTCACTGACCCTCCTACCTTTTGGAGGGAGGCTTTCCTTGTGTCTTCAATCAACGTGAATCAGAATTTTGGATTCCTAGTTACCCGCACAAAGGAAAACAAGTTCCTCCAACCCCTCTCCGTAACCTGAGCACGGCGATTTTATCTCCTTGACTGCCTCCCTTGCCTGTGGATTTGAGGGTCTTGCGAAGGTGCCACACATGGTGCCTTGCCCAGTGCTCCCTGCCTGCTGCAGCTTACTCTAATCCCAAAGGCACACAGGAACCATCAGGATCTCTGCTGCTCTTAATCAATGGGATTAGTCTCGGGTTTGAGAGCCTGCTTCCCAAATAATAGGTTAGAGGGTCATTAGATTGGTTCCGCTGGTCGGCGCAATATCGAGGGCTGAAGGGCCTGTACTGCGCTGGAATGTTCTACGTTCTAAATTCTCTCTTCCTCAGTCATCGACTGACTCACTTAATGGCAGAGTGGTTGGCACTGCTGCCTCACAGCGCCAAGGAGCCAGGTTCGATTCCCGGCTTGGGTCACTGTCTGTGTGGAGTTTGAACGTTCTCCCCCTGTCTGCGTGGGTTTCCTCCGGGTGCTCCGGTTTCCTCCCACAGTGCAAAGATGTGTAGGTTGAGTAGATTGAATGCGTGGGGCTATGGGGACAGGGTAGGGCAGTGGATGGGCTAGCTAAGCCCATCTTCGGAGAGTCGCAGCAGACTCGATGGGCTGAATGGCCTCCTCCTGCACTGCAGGGATTCGTTCTTCATCGAGAGAGAGGCTTCCAAGGTATTGAAAATGATCCACCTTTTCCAAGATCTCAGTACTGATCTTAATCAGTGCAGGATGGGTTTTTTTTTGCTGTGGGAGCTGACTTGTCTGGGTGTTTAGTGAAATGTCCGCTTTCTCTGGGGAATGAGGCAGTGATGAGCCATAGTTCAGCTTCTGAGTGAGTGCACACACAAACACCTTCTGGAGACCGAGGTTGGATTGGCTTTGGGTTGAAGGTGGTGAAGAGTTGGCCTGGAGATGATCTCTGCGCCTGTGGGTCATTTTCTGGGGTATTGCAAAGAGGACGATGGGGAAGAGAGCTGTCACAGTGACACAGCCTCGTCTGATCTCAGCCCCCAGTGAGGTGGCGTCTGTGGTGGCTCCGTTGGAGAAGACCACACCTTGTACCTGGAGTAGGCACAGGGTGGGGAGTCATTTTGGGGTGAAGGTGGTGTAGTGGTAATACCGCTGGACAAATCATCCACAGGAACAGGCTGATAGGGGTAGCACAGTGGGTTAGCACTGCTGCCTCACAGCGCCAGGGACCCGGGTTCGATTCCCGGCTTGGGTCACTGTCTGTGTGGAGGCTGCATGTTCTCCCCATGTCTGCGTGGGTTTCCTCCGGGTGCTCCGGTTTCCTCCCACACGCCAAAGATGTGCGGGTTAGGTGGATTGGCCGTGCTAAATTGCCCCTTGATGTCAGGGAGATTAGCTAGAGTAAGTATGTGGGGTTAGGGGGATAGGGCCTGGGTGGGGTTGTGGTCAGTGCAGACTCGATGGGCTGAATGGCCTCTTCCTGCAATGCTGGGATTCGACGAAGTGAGAATTTCATCCTCTTAATTTTCTGAAGTGAGTGAACGCGTGTGGAGACTGAATGATTAACAACTTGCTCTGTTTTAGGCCGGAGTAAGTCGAATTTTGGTTGGACCCCTCTACATCTAGCTTGCTATTTTGGACATAAAGATGTTGTGGAGGAATTATTAAAGGTATGTTTTGATTTTTAGACATTATGCATTTCGCAATTGATTCAGAAATTTCGTATCGAGAAATGCCGAGGTTGGATTACAGATGTATCCACGTTGAATGTTGTGTTAATTTTTTGTTGCTGAAATGTACAGGAACTGTTAAGATGTCTGCGTCTCTGAACACTGAAATGTTAAATATTTCCTGGTGTCTAATTCTTGATTGTTCACTGGTTGGTTGATAAAAACTTTATTAAAAGTATCGTGAAGTATTTGCTGATGCTCTATTGTAATCTGAATGGAACAATCTGGGTCATTGTGATTGGAATGGTGAAAATTAGCTCCTCGCTGACTTTTAATCATTAGAATATTGGGCGGGAGAGACCATTCAGCCCATCGGACCTCTCCCTGTCCGGCCTACGGGACCTGTTTTTCCCCCATCCGGCCTACAGTACCTGTTCCACCACTTAACCAATCCGTTGCTGATCTTTTCTGAGTTCCATCCCCCCACATTTGTTCCCTAACCCTTAATGCCCTCCCTGCTCGCACCCCCCTCCCTAGTTCCCAACACAATTCCATCAGTCCCAGCTGTGATGTTTCTTTTGGGGAGGTAATTCCAGTTTTCCACGCCCCTTTTGTGTGGAGAAGCATTTCCTAACACCACGTCTCGTTTTGAGCTTTCGAGCCCCTCGCTCTGGACTCTTCCCACCGTGAGAAATCGTTTCTCTTTGTCAGTCTGACTGTGGAATGTCAGAGGAATTTGAGGATTCACGATCTGGGTGTGTGGGTTCTGTGCCCTCTGAGTGAAAATTTGCTCTGAAGGGTGGAATGCCAGGTTGCAGCCAACTTTGGAAGCCTTGTTAACTCAAACCACGCCGTAATATACAAAGCTGCACAGGACAGCACAGTGGTTGGCACTGCTGCCTCACTGCGCCAGGGACCTGGGTTCAGTTCCCGGCTTAGAATCATAGAAACCCTACATTGCAGAAACAGGCCATTCGGCCCATTGAATCTGCACCGACCACAATCCCAGCCAGGCTCTACCCTCCCCCATATCAACACAGAACACAAGTTGCGCCGATCACATCCATTCCTACCAAGCCATAGAACTATCTGTAACTCCCAATGCCATTAAATCCCATGTACTCATCCAGAAGTCTTTTAAAAGACCCCAGCGAGTTCGCCTCTACCACCACCGCCGGCAGCCGATTCCACTCACTCACCACCCTCTGAGTGAAAAACTTACCCCTGACATCTCCTCTGTACCTGCTCCCCAGCACCTTAAACCTGTGTCCTCTCGTAGCGACCATTTCAGCCCTGGGAAATAGCCTCCGAGAATCCACCCTATCTATTCCTCTCAACATCTTATAAACCTCTATCAGGTCGCCTCTCAACCTTCGTCTCTCCAGGGAGAAGAGACCGAGCTCCCTCAACCTATCCTCATAAGGCATGCCTCCCAATCCAGGCAACATCCTTGTAAAATATCCCTACAAATTTACCCACTAATCCCTCTAATCTACGCATCCTAGGACACTAAGGGACAATTTTAGCATGGCCAATCAACCTAACCGGCACATCTTTGGACTGAGAGAGGAAACCGGAGCACCTGGAGGAAACCCACGCAGACACGGGGAGAATGTGCAAACTCCACACAGACAGTGATCTAAGCTGGGATTGAACCCAGGTCCCTGGAGCTGTGAAGCAGCAATGCTAACCACTGTGCCACCCGTGGGTCACTGTCTGCACGTTCTCGCCGTGTGTACATGGGTTTCCTCTGGGTGTGCTGGCTTCCTCCTTCTGTGCTGGTTAGGGTGCATTGGCCGTGCTAAATTCTCCTTCCATGTACCCCAACAGGTGCCGGAGTGTGGCGACTAGAGGATTTTCAGAGTAACTTCAGTGCAGTGTTAATGTAAACCTACTTGTGACACTAGTAAATAAACTTTACCCCAGTACATGGAATCATTTCACAGAATCACACAATACTACAGAGCAGAAGAGGCCCTTCGGCCCATCGAGTCTGTACCAAAACGTGAAAGGCCCCTGACCTGCCCATCTAACCCCACTTGCCAGCACTTGTCCCATAGCCCTGAATGTTGTGCCAAGTGCTCCTCCAGATACTTCTGAAAGGCTGTGAGGCCTCCCAGGCAGCGCAATCCAGACCGTCACCACCCTCTGGGTAAAAAAAAGTTGGAGAATGGAATACCAATTTTTCGGGATTATAACTTGTTTGCCGTGTGAAAACAAACTCCACAATTCTGGAAACAGAAATGTTTCTCCTGTCTCAGCAACCAACACAGCCATCGATATTTGGGCCTGGTAGTCTAGTGGTGACTGTGTTACTGGACTAATCATATCCAGGCCTGAGAAATGTTCTGGAGACTTGAAATCCCACCATAGTAGCTTGGGAATTAAATTAAATGAAGAGCTAATGGTGACTACAAAGGGTTGTTGTAAAGGACCCAGCTGGTTCACTACTGTCCTTTCGGGAAAGAAATCTGCTGTCCTGACCCAGTCTGGCCTACATGTGACTCCAGACCAACAGCAAGTTTAATGGCTCTCTGAAATGACCTAGCGAGACATTCAGTTGTCATAGAGACATTTATGGCACAGACCAAGGCCATTCCACCCATCATGAACATCCTAGCTCTCTCTACAGCAACTCAGTCAGTCTCATTTCCCGGTTTTATTTCCCTGGAAGTTTATTTTCCTCAATTATCCATCACGGACAACATAATGCAACTCCTAATGCTTCACTGAAAATGGCAGGGTATGTGGAGGAAGTGGTTAAAAGATAGATGCGGTACGGGGCTTTATAGGGACATGGGATGCAGAAACAGGGACGTTACACTGAGCTTCATAAACCAGTGGCCCCCAGTGGAATGTTTGACCATTGGCAGCACGGTTTTGGAAAGATGGGGAGGCTTTGGAGAGAGAACAGAAAATATTTACAATCATAGAATCCCTAATGTGCAGAAGGAGGCCATTCAGCCCATCAAGTCAGAGAGAACCGACTCTCTGACAGAGTATCTTACCCAGGCCCCCTCCTCCATGACACGGTGGCATGGTGGTTAGCATAAGAACGTAAGAAATAGGAGCAGGAGTAGGCCATCTAGCCCTTCGAGCCTGCCCCGCCATTCAATAAGATCATGGCTGATCTGAAGTGGATCAGTTCCACTTTCCCGCCCTCTCCCCATAACCCTTAATTCCCCTGTCTATCAGAAACCTATCTACCCGTGACTTAAATATATTTAGCGAGGCAGCCTCCACCACTTCAACGGGCAGAGAATTCCAGAGATTCACCACCCTTTGAGTGAAGAAGTTCCTCCTCAACTCTGATCTAAACTGCCCCCCCCCCCTATCTTGAGGCTGTGCCTTCTAGTCCTGCTGTCCTTTCTAAGCGGGAAGCATCTCTCTACCTCTACCCTATCCATCCCCTTCATTATCTTGTAAGTCTCTATAAGATCCCCCCCTCAGCCTTCTAAACTCCAACGAGTACAGACCCAGTCTATTCAATCTCTCTTCATAAGATAAACCCCTCATCTCTGGTATCAGCCTGGAGAACCTTCTCTCCTCCATGACACAGTGGCTAAGTGGTTAGCACTGCTGCCTCACAGCTCCAGGAACCTGGGGTTCGATGCTAGCTTTGGGTCACTAACTGTGTGGAGTCTGTGCGTTCCCCCTGTGTCTGCGTGGGTTTCCTCCAGGGGAAACTGCTCTGTTTCCCAAGATGAGGACTCCAGCTATTAGGAATTCCAATAGGAATTCAGGAGAAACCTCTTTACCCAGGTAGAATGTGGAACACATTGCGGGGTGAAACTCGATGGGGCATGAAAGGGTTTGGTAGGCTAGAGGTACAGAAGGTGTTCCCACCCCTAACAGTGGTGTGGGTGTACCTACACCACATGGACTGCAGAGGCAGCCCACCATCACCCTCTGCAGGGGGTGGGCAACAAATATTGTCTTAGCCAGTGATGCCCACATCTCTTGAAAGAATATAAAGAAAAACATGGGAGTTGTTGTGGTGAATACCATCGATGAGGGGAAGCCGGATAAAGAAAGAACAGTACAGCACAGGAAACAGGCCCTTCGGCCCTCCAAGCCTGCATCACTCATTGGTCCAACTAGACCATTCTTCTGTATCCCTCCATTCCCAGTCTGCTCATGTGACTATCCAGATAAGTCTTAAACGATCCCAGCGTGTCTGCCTCCACCACCCTGCTTGGCAGCGCATTCCAGGCCCCCACCACCCTCTGTGTAAAATACATCCCTCTGATATTGGAGTTATACCTCTCCCCCCGCCCCCCCCACCTTGAGCCTGTGACCCTCATGATCGTCACCTCCGACCTGGGAAATATCTCCCCACTGTTCACACTATCCGTACCCTTCATAATTTTATACACCTCTATTAGGTCTCCCCTTATTCTCCGTCTTTCCAGGGAGAACAACCCCTGTTTACCCAATCTCTCCTCATAGCTAAGACCCTCTGTACCAGGCAACATCCTGGTAAACCTCCTCTGCACTGTCTCCAAAGCCTCCCACGTCCAGAAAACATGCAGAAACCAAAGAACAACACAGGAACAGGTCTCTCAGCCCACTGAGCCCGTACCGATCACATTTACCTATCTAGACCAACTATTTATATCCCTCTATTCCCTGTTTGTGATAAGCTTTAAATCTGGCTAATGTATCTGCCTCAACCACCTCACTTGGCCCCCACCACCCTCTCTGTAAAAAAAAAAGTCCCCCGCCCATCTCCACTGAACCTTCACTGCACCACCGCCCCCCCCCCCACCTTACCTTGAACTTGTGCCCTCTTGTAATTGCCATTTCTGCCCTGGGAAAAAGCTTCCAACTGTTCACCCTATCTATACCCCTCATAATTTTATGATCTTCTATCAAGTTGCCCCCTCAGTCTTTCCAGGGAGAAGAATCCCAGTTTATTCAATCTCTCCTCATAGCTAATGCCCTCCATACCAGGCAACATCCTGGTAAACCTTTTCCGTACTCTCTCCAAAGCCTCCACGTCCTCCTGGACACAGATGAGGTGAAATCAGGTGGGAGTGTGGAGTGTAGGGCAGTGATGTGGGCTGCATGTTTCTGTGCGCTCCATGTAAATATACACTCAGTGATACCACAGCGACTGGAACCAGACCCCTCTGCGTCATAGGTAGCCACGCTCATGAATCTTGTGGTGAATCATTGGATAATTTGTTGGCTATCTTATTGCTGATAGGCTGAAGCAGACGTGAATGTGGTCAATGATGTAGGAGACACTCCGCTCCATCGAGCAGCTTTCACAGGAAGGAAGGTGAGAAGATATGTTTTTGAGAAAATGCAATGGAATATTTGAAACTGCTTCAAGCTATTATTGCAAAGTCGGTGTTTGTAAAATTGTTTATTAAAAAGGTGGGGATTTTTTTCCGTACTTGGAGTCTTAAAAACAAAGAGATGCAGGTGCATATGCAGTACACAGAGTGAAACATTGTACCGAGAGGTCAGACAGTAGTGTTGCCAAGGCGAATTCGAGAACAATCAGCTTAAACTAGGCATTTGAATAACAGCGGCCTATCAGATTTGAATTTGTTGTTTTGGTAACCTATAAACCAATCCTATTGTGGGAATGTTAGTATGTCATCAAGGATATGACATACCAGAGAGCCAGACAGTAACTGCTCTCTGCCACAGATCATTTATGTCTTAAAAGAAAGCCTTATCTCAATAGTGAAGATAGCAAAAGAGAAAGAAGATGGAAGATTGCAAAAGATAAAACTTCTTACATAAAATCATAGAATTCCTACAGTGCAGAAGGAGGCCATTCAGCCCATTGAGTCTGCACTGGCCTCAATTCTACCAGGCCCTATTCCTGTTACCCCACATATTTACCCTGCTAATCCCGTGACATTAGGGAGAATTTATTATGGCCAATCCACCTAACCCGCACATCTTTGGACTATGGGAGGAACCCGGAGCACCCAGAGGAAACCCACACAGAGATGGGGAGAATGTGCAGACTCCGCACAGACAGTGACCCAAGCTGGGAATTGAACCGGGTCCCTGGTGTTGTGAGGCAGCTGTGCCAATCACTGAGCCACCGTGCTGCCCATGTTGTATTTTGTAAGTGACTAAAAAAGAATCAATCTCTCCTTTATAACACTCTCAATAATTTTGTTCAATAGCTGCCAGATTCAATTAATCTACATTTAGAATATTATTTGCTGTCTCCTGATCCAGCACTGCCTCCATTCTAAAATTCGCACCCGTGTTTCCAAATCACTCCATGGCCTCATCTCCACCCCCCCTCCCCTTACCTCTGTGATCTCCTCCAGTCTCATGTCCCTCTGAGATCTCTCACTCCTCTGGTCCTGTTCACTAGCGTAATCGCTCCACTCACTGTTGGTGAGCTTGTCCTTCAGAGCCAGGACCCCGAGCTCCGGAAATCCCTCCCTAAACCTCTCCACCTCTGAAACTCCTTTCAAGACACTTCTCAAAACTTGTCTCTTTGACCATGCACTAAGTGGCTTGGTAACAAATTTTGTTTGCTAACCCACAGTTGAGGTGCCTGGAGAGGTCAATGGCGCTATATAAATGCAAGTTGTAGCTTTTGATTAATCTTTCAAAGGAACAGCGCTGACCTGATTACCAGAGTTAGGTAGCACCACACAGTCCATCCTGTGTTTGCCCTGTATTTCAGTCAGGCTCCGTCTTGTGTTTTGATCACGGTCCCTCTCGTGTTTTCCCGTGTTTCGGTCGGGCTCTGTCCTGTGTTTGCCCATGTTTCGGTCGGGCTCTGTCCTGTGTTTTCCCGTGGTTTCGGTCGGGCTCTGTCCTGTGTTTTCCCGTGTTTCAGTCGGGCTCTGTCCTGTGTTTGCCCGTGTTTCGGTCGGGCTCTGTCCTGTGTTTGCCCGTGTTTCAGTCGGGCTCTGTCCCGTGTTTTCCAGGAGCTGGTCTTGCTGCTGTTACAGTTTGACGCAGACGCCGCTATCATTAATGGAGATGGTCAAACACCGAGAGCTGTCACTCAGGACGAGGAAATCCGATGCATGCTGCAAGGTAAAAACACAGAATTGCATTTATATAGCGCCTTTCATGATCTCAGGACATCCTGCCTGCGAAGCACGTTTTGAACTGTAGTCGACAAGCTAACAGAGGAAAAGCAGCATCTGCTCTGTGCGCAGCAAGATCCCACTAATAACGGTCTGATGATGCCCAGACAATCTGGTCTTCTGATAGTCATTAAGGGATAAATATTGGCCAGGACACCAGGGCTCCCTCCCTCACTCGTCGCCACCACCACCCCCCGCCCCCCCCACTCCCGAGAGGGTGGGCTCTGCGACGATGAGCCCGACACAATTATTGGAACCTCGTTTCAAAACATTCTGAGCTTCAGATGTAAGTAACGTCCTTATGCAGAATTAGACAGCCCTGTCAGAGTGAGGGCGGGGCTGGAAAATGCAGCGAGCCACCCAAAACTCCATTGACTTTGGCAGGACTGCAGGATCCCGGTCGTGGGAGGGTTGCGCCCTTTCTCTTACCGGCTTTGTACACCCAGCCCCGCTGCTCCCCAGGGCAGAGCAGTCAATGTAGGGGAGATATCTCTGCTGAAGTTATTTTTGATTTGATTTATTATTGTCACATGTATTAACATTCAGTGAAAAGTATTGTTTCTTGCGCACTGTACAGACAAAACATACCATTCATAGAGTAGGAAAGGAGAGAGTGCAGAACGTAGTGTTACAGTCACAGCGAGGGTGTAGAGAAAGATCAACTTAGTGGGAGGCAGGTCCATTCAAAAGTCTGACAGCAGCAGGGAAGAAGCTGTTTTTGAGTCGGTTGGTACGTGACCTCAGACTTTTGTATCTTTTTCCTGACGGAAGAAGGTGGAAGAGAGAATGTCCGGGGTGCTTGGGGTCCTTAATTATGCTGTCTGCTTTTCCCGAGGCAGTGGGAAGTGTAGACAGAGTCAGTGGATGGGAGGCTGGTTTGCGTGATGGATTGGGCTACATTCACGACCTTTTGTAGTTCCTGGTGGTCTTGGGCAGAGCAGGAGCCCAGACCAAGCTGTGATACAACCAGAAAGGATGCGAGGCAAGTTCACACAATGCGGACCTTAATTCCTCTGCCGATCGTGTGTGGGTAAGGGTGGGATTGAGGGAGAATTCGGGACTCTGCTATGCTTTGTCGTATCTGACCTGTTTCTAGAAACCCAAAGTCTGTCTTTTTTTTTAAAAACAAACAGCTGCTGAAATGACGCAGGAGAGAAAGCTGGAAGAGCTGCTACTGGCTGCTGCGCGGGAGGGAGATGTGGCAGAGTTAACAGCTTTGGTAAGTGCTGTCAGGTTAATCTGCCCATCATCAGCAAGGACAGTTCGAATGTTTAATGGTTTGTCTTCTTTCCCATTCGGGAATCTGGGACAGTTAGAAGAAAAGAGAATCTCGCAGCAGGGAGAACGTAACATATGAAATAGGAGCAGGAGTCGGCCAACTAGCCCTTCGAGCCTGCCCCGCCATTCAATAAGATCATGGCTGATCTGAAGTGGATCAGTTCCACTTTCCCGCTTTCTCCCCATAACCCTTAATTCCCTTGTCTATCAGAAACCTATCTACCCGTGACTTAAATAATATTTAGCGAGGTAGCCTCCACCACTTCAACGGGCAGAGAATTCCAGAGACTCACCACCCTTTGAGTGAAGAAGTTCCTCCTCAAGGAGGAACTTCTTCACTTCGCCGCGAGGTGGCGGATGGAGTTTAATGCGGAGAAGTGTGAGGTAATTCACTTTGGTAGGAGTAACAGATGTGTTGAGTATAGGGCTAACGGGAGGACTTTGAATAGTGTGGATGAACAGAGGGATCTAGGTGTATGTGTACATAGATCCCTGAAAGTTGGGAATCAAGTAGATAAGGTTGTTAAGAAGGCATACGGTGTCTTGGCGTTTATTGGTAGGGGGATTGAATTTAGGAGTCGCAGCGTCATGTTGCAACTGTACACAACTCTGGTGCGGCCGCACTTGGAGTACTGTGTGCAGTTCTGGTCCCCACATTACAGGAAGGACGTGGAGGCTTTGGAGAGGGTGCAGAGGAGGTTTACCAGGATGTTGCCTGGTATGGAGGGGAGGTCCTATGAGGAGAGACTGAGGGATTTGGGGTTGTTTTCGCTGGAAAGAAGGCGGCTAAGAGGGGATCTTATTGAAACGTATAAGATGATTAGAGGTTTAGATAGGGTGGGTAGTGATAGCCTTTTTCCTCGGATGGAGAAAGCTAGCACGAGGGGGCATGGCTTTAAATTAAGGGGGGGTAGTTATAGGATGGATGTCAGGGGTTGGTTCTTTACCCAGAGGGTGGTGAGGGATTGGAATGCCCTGCCTGCTGCAGTTGTAAATGCGCCTAGTTTGGGGGCGTTTAAGAGATCTGTGGATAGGTTTATGGACGAAAAGGGATTGGTTTAGATTAGTGGGTCAGTGTTTTTTTTTTAAAAAACTGGTCGGCGCAACATCGTGGGCAGAAGGGCCTGTTCTGCGCTGTAATGTTCTATGTTCTATGTTCAACTCCGATCTAAAGGAGGAGGCCATTTGGCCCATCACGTCTGGTCTTTCTGAAAGTGCTTTCCGATTAGCCCCTGGATGGAAGCAAATTCCTGCGGATGCTGGAAACTGGAACCAAAAGAGAAAACGCTGGAAAATCTCAGCGGGTCTGGCAGCATCTGTAAGGAGAGAAAAGAGCTGACGTTTTGAGTCCAGATGACCCTTTGTCAAAGCTCTGCAGAGCAAAGTTCCAGGGTCATCTGGACTCGAAACGTCAGCTCTTTTCTCTCCTTACAGATGCTGCCAGGCCTGCTGAGATTTTCCAGCATTTTGGATCCAGTTAGCCCTAATCCTCACTGCCCTTTACAGTCCTCTAAATTTTCCCTTTCAAGCATTTATCCCATTCCCTTCTGAAGTTTAAAGTTCATTTAGTGTCACAAGTAAGGCTTACATTAACACTGCAATGAAGTTACTGTGAAATTCCCCTAGTCGCCACACTCCGGCGCCTGCTCGGGTACACTGAGGGAGAATTTATCACGGACAATGCACCCTTACCAGCACGTCATTCCGACTGTGGGAGGAAACCGGAGCACCCGGAGGAAACCCACGCAGACACGGGGCAGGCTCCACACAGACAGACTGTCCGCTGTGCCGCCATGCTTCCATGCAGCCCCTTCCAGATCACAACAACCCGCTGCGTAAAAGAAATTCTCTTCATTTCCCCTCCTTTTCCTTTTGCCCATTCTGTTATCTCTGTGTCCTCTGGTTCCTGTTCCCCTGCCAGTGACAGGACTTTCTCCTCGGGCTGTGTTTATTTGTCTCCACACCAGAGGGAGCACTTCCTGTACCTCCTCAGCCGCTGCTATCAGTGTGCTGTCCCTTCATCGTTGCAGGTTTTTGTTAACTTATCATTTCGCAATCTTTCTCTGTTTGTACAAAACACTTTCTTCCGACGATTTAATAATTGCTAACGATACATAGTCAGGAGATCTCAATAAACGAGATTCTCAGTCCCAATGCGGAGTATCGATTGTAATGTTTAGTTTGAGGACACTTCTTTTTTGGTTTAAGAAAATCAGTCGAAATAAATTGCAGTGGCACAGTGGTTAGCACTGCTGCCTCACAGCGCCAAGGGCCCGGGTTCGATTCCTGACTTTGGGTGATTGTGCAGAGCCTGCACGTTCTCCCCGTGTCTGCATGGGTTTCCTCCGGGTGCTCCGGTTTCCTCCCACAGTCCAAAGATGTGCTGGTTAGGGTGGATTGGCCAGGATAAAATGCCCCTTAGCATCCAAAGATGTGTGGGTCAGATGGATTGGCCATGCAAAATTGTCCCTTAGTGCCCAAAGATGTGTGGGTTAGATGGATTGGCCATGCTAAATTGCCCCTTAGTGCCCAAAGATGTGCAGGTTAGGTGGATTGGACATGCTAAATTGCCCCTTAGCATCCAAAGATGTGCAGGTTAGGTGGATTGGCCATGCTAAATGTGTGGGCTGATGGATAAGGTGGGGGAGATGCTATTTCGGAGAATCAGGACAGACGCAATGGGCCAAATGGCCTCTTTCTGCACTATCAGGATTCTATGAAAGTCTTCGGATTGAGATATTTAAGATAATAAAAATCATGACTCAATACGAGACTGGAAAATATGACCTGGAGATTAAGAGTCACATTATTTCCCACACTGGTTCCCCAGGTCGGCTATCCGTTATTGGCCAAGACTTTGAACGTAAGAAATAGGAGCAGGAGTCGGCCATCTAGCCCTTCGAGCCTGCCCCGCCATTCAATAAGATCATGGCTGATCTGAAGTGGATCAGTTCCACTTTCCCACTTTCTCCCTTAATTCCCCTATCAGAAACCTATCTACCCGTGACTTAAATATATTTAGTGAGGTAGCCTCCACCACTTCAACGGGCAGAG
Source organism: Carcharhinus amblyrhynchos (assembly GCF_965287045.1). Taxonomy (NCBI): domain Eukaryota; kingdom Metazoa; phylum Chordata; class Chondrichthyes; order Carcharhiniformes; family Carcharhinidae; genus Carcharhinus; species Carcharhinus amblyrhynchos. Next base: position 123,894,358 of record NC_137331.1, read on the forward strand.
AATTCCAGAGATTCACCACCCTTTGAGTGAAGAAGTTCCTCCTCCTTCACTGTACTGAAATCTCTGCAGTGGCCTTGACCCCTGGGTCAGAGTGTTACTCACTGAGCCTTGACTATCACCGTTTTTGGTCGGTATTCCGGAAACCAGGAGCTTTGATTGCCGCTAACGTGACTGTAATTTATTTATTTTCAGCTGAACAAGTCAAGTCCACCCAACGTGAACTGCGTGGACAAGTTGGGAAATACACCATTGCACTGTGCAGCGTACCGGGGCCAGAGGCTCAGTGCTGTAAAGCTTCTAAAGTGTGGTGCTGACCCCAGCATCAAGAATAACAACAGTAAGTAATGGCTGAAAATGAGGAGGAGGGGGGAGGAGGCCATTTGGCCCTTTGAACCTGCCCCACCATTCAACAAGATCATGACTGATCATCCCTCTCCCCACACCCTTCTCCACATCCCTTAATCCCCTTCGTACCAACAATCTAGCGATCTCTGCCTTGAACACACTGTGATTGAGCTTAAGCAGGCCTCTGGGTAGGGAATTCCAAGGATTCGCCACCCTCTGAGTGAAGAAATTCCTCCTCATCTGAGTCTCAAATGGCCAACTTCTAATCCCAAAACTGCAAACCCCCACGGTCCACATCCCTCCAACTAGGGAAAATATTCACAGCATTTACCCCAGTGATTGGTAAGCTAGTCTAGCGAGTGGGCTGCACGAGTGAACCCTCCTTCATCTCAAAGGGTTGTGAATGTAGCCCAATCCATCACACAAACCAGCCTCCCATCCATTGACTCTGTCTACACTTCCCGCTGCCTCGGGGAAAAGCAGCCAGCATAATTAAGGACCCCATGCACCCCGGATATTCTTTCTTTCACCTTCTTCCTTCGGGAAAAAGATACAAAAGCCTGAGGTCACGCACCAACCAACTCAAGAACAGCTTCTTCCCTGCTGCTGTTAGACCTACCTCGCATTAAGTTGATCTTTCTCTACACCCTAAATATGACTGTAACACTACATTCTGCATTCTCCTTATGTATGAACGGTATGTTTTGTATAGCGCACAAGAAACAATACCTCTCACTGTACGTTAATAATAAATCAAATTAAATCAAAATCAGTGGGCTTCAAGATTGAAATGGGGTTTCTTCACTAACCGTGACCCTGTGAATCAGATTAAATAATACACGCTGAATATTTCATTACCAATTATAGAAAATGCTTCATCATTTTGATATTAATGGAACTGTCATCAACTTCAAATGGTAAAAACTAAAGGAATATTGACTCTTTGGACACAGAGGGAGTGCACGGCTCTCACAGTCAGTGTTGTGAGTAATCAGCCCCCTCCTCACTTCACTCACCCTCGCTTTATGTGCAGATTACTTCAGCCACACCGGGAAGTGAAAAACTACACAGACGGGAACCAGCGGAATGTGGTGACCCCGCGCCTGCGGCAACGGTCAATAAAATGTCTCATGGGGCTACACTCGGGTCACGTGTGAACAAAGAACAAAATCAGCGTGGGGAAACAGGCCCTTCGGCCCAATGAGCCCACGCTGCCATCTCAACACCACCTCTACCCATGACCCCTATCTACCCCTGCCTCCGTCTCTAGGCTGCATATTGCCCCCTCCTGATGAAGACACTGTCCAGCCCCTTGAAGGATTTTATACGTTTTACTGAGATGATATGTGACGGTTCCAAACTGGAGGAAATGTTAGCCCAGTCTCTCCTCGTAACCTCCACCCTACCCCAGACACCAGCCGAGCGAACACTCCCTCTGTTCAATTTTAGCATCAAAATAATGATGTTTGCAGATAAAACAAACAGATTAACTGATCATGTCCGATTTTAATTGGGATTGGTAATTGGTGAGTCAATGTAAGCAGCTTACATCAGTTTGTGTCTTTGTTACAACCTGGATTGATTGGCCAGCGCAGGAGGCCACTCGGCCCATTGACTTCATACTGGCCGATCCAGTCTCCTCCCATTTTCCAGCTCTGAAGCCCTATAGGCTGTGGCACCTCGAGAGCTATCCAGATGTGATGAGGGGTTTCCGTTTCTCAACATCCTTTCAGAATCCCCCCGGCCCCCCAGAGCACCAGTGAATGGAAATAATTACCCCTCAAATGCTCCTACCAGTCACACGAACCCTATGTATCCTCGTTACTGATGTCATTATTAGAACATAGGATGTTGCCTTCGATGTTGCACCATCGCATTGATGTGAAACCAATCTAAAGCCCATCTAATCTACACTATTCCAATATCATCCATATGTTTATCCAATGACCATTTAAATGCCCTTCATATTGGCGAGTCCACTACTGCTGCAGGCAGGGCATTCCACGCCCTTACTACCCTCTGAATAAAGAACCTACTTCTGTCATCTGTCCTATATCTATCACCCCTCCATTTAAAGCTATGTCCCCTTGTGTTAGCCATCACCATCTGAGGAAAAAGGCTCTCACTGTCCACCTTATCTGATCATCTTGTATGCCTCTATTTAAGTCACCTCTTAACCTTCTTCTCTCTAACGAAAACAGCCTCAAGTCCCTCAGCCTTTCCTCATAAGACCTTCCCACCATACCAGGCAACATCCTGGTAAACCTCCTCTGCACCCTTTCCAATGCCTCCACATCCTTCTTATAATGCGGCGACCAGAACTGTACGCAATACTCCAAGTGTGGCCACACCAGAGTTTTGTACAGTTGTAACATGACCTCATGGCTCCAAAACTCAATCCCTCTACCAATAAAAGCTAACACACCGTACGCCTTCTTAACAACCTTATCAACCTGGGTGCCAACTTTCAGGGATCTATGCACATGTACCCCGAGATCTCTCTGCTCATCCACACTACCAAGTATCTTACCATTAGCCCTGTATTCTGTATTCCTGTTATTCCTTCCAAAGTGAATCACCTCACACTTTTCCGCACTAAACGCCATCTGCCACCTCTCAGCCCAGCTCTGCAGCTTATCTATGTCCCTCCGTTACCTGAACATCCTTCCGCACTGTCCACAGCTCCACTGACTTTAGTGTCATCCGCAAATTTACTAACCCATCTTTTATGCGCGCATCCAGGTATTTACAAAAATGACAAACAGCAGTGGCCCCAAAACAGATCCTTGTGGTACACCACTTGTAACTGAACTCCAGGTTGAACATTTCCTGTCAACCACCACCCTTTGTCTTCTTACAGTTAGCAAATTTCTGATCCAAACTGCTAAATCGCCCTCAATCCCATGTCTCCATCTTTTCTGCAATAGCCAACCACGGGGAACCTTAACAAACCTTTTTCACAACAATAGATCCTTTCCTACCCATTATCTCTGGATTCCTACCCCGTTCTCTCTGGATTCCTCAGAATTAAATCTCCCCTCAGCTCCCTCCGTTCTAAGGGAAACTCCCCCAGCCTGTTCAGTCTTTCCCCCCTCACTAACATTCTCCAGTCCCGACAGAATCCTGTATAAATCTCCTCTGCACCCTCTCCACTCTGTTCCACGTCCTTCCTGTCATGCGGGAACCAGTAACGGTGCACTGTTGTGTCTAACTAGTGTTTTACCCACTGCCAGCACAACCTCCCAGCTCCTATATTCTGAGCCTGTAATGAAGAAAAGTAGTCCGTATGTCTTTTTAACCACCTGTCCAGCTACCTTCAGAGATTTGGGGACCTGCACTCCAAAATCCCACTCATTTATTTATTTATCAGTCACAAGTAAGGCTTACATTAACGCTGCAATGAAGTTACTGTGAAAATCCCCTAGCCGTCACACCCCAGCGCCTGTTCGGGTCAATGCACCCTAACCAGCACGTCTTTCAGACTGTAGGAGGAAACCGGAACACCCAGAGGAAACCCACGCAGACACAGGGAGAACGTGCAAACTCCATGCAGATAGTGACCCAGCTGGGAATCGAACCTGGGTCCCGTGCGCTGTGAGGCAGCAGTGCCAACCACTGTGCCACCCTTATTTCTGCACATACCTCAGTATTTTTTTTTTAATCCTTTATTTCATTGATTCATGTAACATGGGTGTCGCTGGCTGGGCCAGCGTTTACTGCCTATCAATAGTTGCCCGAGGACAGTCGAGAGTCAACCACATTGCTGTGGCTCTGGAGTCACATGTAGGCCAGACCAGGTAAGGACGGCAGATTTCCTTCCCTACTTTCTGTGCATTCCCTTTGCCCCGTTTGATGTCCCTAAATGTATCAGCTGATACATCTCAGGACTGAGTCCCTTTGCCAATGACCCATCCACCCCCATACCTCCCTGTGGTCTGCAGTTTTATCTCATTATCGAGCACATCGCTTATACACCACCTGCAAACTTTTTAATCTGCCGCCTAAACATGTCTAATTATTGATGCGTGACATAAAAAATTAAGCGGCCCAGTGGTGAGTCCTACAGAACCGCGCTGGAAGTAGCCTTACAGTCACACCAGCAGCACTGGACTCTGTCTGCCTCGTTATCCAGAGCTGGTATTTGATTTCTCCCAGTGAGCTGGCCCCTATGGCAACCAGAGTTATCGCCTCAGCAAATTGTTCCAAATTTAAACTCAGATTACCCACTTCCCCTCAGTCCCTCTGGCCCGGGACAGGACGTTGCACAGTTCCTGCTGCGGCTTGTGTTTATTTCACAAGTTCTTGGTTATGAAAAGGATTATTTCCCCATAGAATCTTACTGCAAGAAAAGAGGCCACTCAGCCCAGAGAACTGTACCAGCCTCCCCCTGCTCTCCCCCAACTCACCCCATCAACATTTCCTGCTGCTCCTTTTCTCCCCTGTGTGTTCATCCGCATTCCCCTTAAATACATCAGTGCCATTCACCTCGGGGTGGGAGTTCCACATTCTCCCTGTTCTCTGGGTAACAGAGATTCACAGTAAAAAGTCTGACAACACCAGGTTTTAGTCCAACCTATTTATTTGATAATCATTATCAAATAAATAGGTTGGACTAAAACCTGGTGTTGTCAGACTTTTTACTGTGTTTACGCCAGTCCAACGCCGGCATACCCACATCATAACAGAGATTCTCCTGATTTCCCCGTTGGAGTTACTGAAGATATTTCTCCAGCCATTTGGATTCCGTGAACCCACATCCATACATGCACACGTGAATATGACACCAACACGTGCACACTCTCACAGTGCACATATTCACACACAAATACATGCATGCACGCGTGTGCACCCTCATGCACTCTCGTTCGCGCGCACTCTCACATCAACACATGCGTTCATAGTCACACACTGTCTCATTTTGATTGAAGTGATCTTTGGCTCCTAATCATTTCTGTGTTTTCTTTAATAGACCAAGTGCCACTTGATTTGGCTCGCGGTACAGAAATCAAACTTGTCCTCGGTGCAAAATCCAGCAAGGTTTGTCTGTCTCTCCTGCATATCCTTCCAAAGTATCTGATTTTTGCTGTCAGTGTGAGCTCAGTGCGACTTCAGTTCCATTCCTGTAAAACCCCCTTTGGAAGCTTACTTCTCCAGCCCCGTTTCCATGCTGTAAACCTCTGTGACTCTCTAAATGTGGGCAATTGGGATTAACTTAGGGCTCTTTGTAAAAAAAAAAAGGGCAGCATGGACAAGTTGGGCCGAATGGCCTGTTTCCATGCTGTAAACCTCTATGACTCTGTAAAAGCTCAAGGTTACGATTACTGCAAACTTTTCAATATCTTTGTCACTGAGTGACCAGTTTGTAAAGTGTAAACCTAACTGTTTGCTCTCAGCCTGATTGTTATAAAGGGGAAGCTGATCCACCCCACCCCCGGCCGGAGAACCTCACTTCATAATCTGTTAAAGTCTGTGTGGGAAATATTACAATTGGCTCTTCAGCAGCTTTTAATGATTAAATCAAAATAACTCCCTGAGACCCTCTCTGTAAAAGCAACAAGTAAAACTTTATTTATCTAACTCACAGGTTAACTAAACTATTAACAAACCGAATAAAACATGATTCTAATGGAATGCTGTTTAGATAAATACAATTCACGCTTATTAACAAAAAATAGCATTCTTAGTCAGCCTCTAAATTACAGCCAGGTTTGATCTTCTGGAATCTCCTGTCTCCTTTCTGCTTTTGATTTCTTCTGTCTGGAACCTCTGCCTGCATTTGGTACCTTTACTATTCAGATGAGGTTTTCTTTTAAGACATAAATGAGACTGTGAGCTAAAAGCTATCTGCTGTGGCAAAGCGCAGTTGCTGTGCCTCTCTGGAGCTGCGAGCTGTGGTAGGTGCTCTTTTTCCATTTGTACAACTGCCCCCCTGTCTCTTATACCCCTGATGACATACCAATATCCCCACAGGAGGATTGGTTCTGAAGTTACCAAAACACAAACTTAAATCTAATGAGCTGCTGGTAGCTAAGTGCGTAGTTTTAAGCTGGTTGGTTAAAATTCAAATGCCTGAAGCTGTATCCTGTAACTGTTATAATTCTGTCTACAAATAACTAGCAGAATTTGCAAAAAGGCATAAATCTGAGAGAATTGTTGGAAGAGGTATGGTCTTTAAATGGCTGGGCAAAGTGGATAATGCAACTAATATCAGTTTGTTATCTTTTCAGGGGATGTATAAGATGGTGCAAAGGTTTGAAGGACCACTTCTTAAGGTAACAGCTTTCCATGAATCTGTAACAGATTGTTGATATCAGTATAATAGAACAATTGCAAGAAGTGACCCTACTGCATTGTACAGGTCAAAGTTCACGGGGGGGGGGGGGAAGGTGTACAAGTCAAGGTTCACGGGGGGGGGGGAAGGTGTACAGGTCAAGGTTTACGGGGGGGAAGGTGTACAGGTCAAGGTTCACGGGGGGGGGGAAGGTGTACAGGTCAAGGTTCACGGGGGGGGAAGTTGTACAGGTCAAGGTTCACGGGGGGGGAAGGTGTACAGGTCAAGGTTCACAGAGGGGGGGAAGGTGTACAGGTCAAGGTTCACGGGGGGGGGAAGGTGTACAGGTCAAGGTTCACAGAGGGGGGGAAGGTGTACAGGTCAAGGTTCACGGGGGGGGAAGGTGTACAGGTCAAGGTTCACGGGGGGAAGGTGTACAGGTCAAGGTTCATGGGGGGGTGAAGGTGTACAGGTCAAGGCTCACGGAGGGGAAGGTGGGTGCGGCAACTCTGAGATACGGGGCCTTGGGAGATGCAGTTGGTTGCATGTTTTCTGGAGATGGCCCACAGAAGCAGGAGGAGGCCATTCAGCCCATTGAACCTGCTCCACCATTCAATGCGATGATGGCTGCTACCCACATGATCCCCATAACCCTTTACGTTAAGATGAATCAGAAATCTCTACCCTAACCAAACTGAATGACTGAGCTCCCAGTTCCCTGGGGCAGAGAATTCCAGAGACCCACAACCTTCGAATGTAAAGAAATCTTTCCTCGTCTTGGTCCTAAGTGGCTTCTCTCTTGTTTTAAAATTGTGCCCCTGGTTCTAGACTCCCTTACCAAGGGAAACATCTTGGCTGCGTCTACCCGGTCTATTCCTTCAAGGAATCTGTAGGTTTCAGTGACATCAATTCTCACTCTTCAGAACTCGCGAGAATACCGGTCCAGTTTGCCCAGTCTCTCTGCAGAACACAGAACCACCATCCCCGGGACAGCAAATGGAGTTTTGGCAGAGTATCAAATTCTCCGTTGTCGCCGGCAACGGGGCATCCACAAACCAGAGCAGAGGATCCCATCTGACCGATACCATCGAGGAGGACAAGGGCAGCAGATACCTGGGAACACCACCTCCTGAAAGTTCCCCTTAAACCTCTCACCATCCTTCAAAATACTTTGCCATTCCTTCACTGGGTCAAAACCACAGAATCCTTACAGTACAGAAGGCCATTCAGCCCATTGAGTCTGGCCTGGTTCTCTGAAAGGGCATTCTACCCAGTCCCACTTCCCTGCCTTATCCTGTAACTGTGCATGTTCTCTTTTCAGATCGCAATCTAATTCCCTTTTAAACACCTCCAATCAAACCTGCCTCCACCATCCTCTCAGGCAGGGTGTCCCAATCCAAACATCCTCTGGGTAAAAAGAATTTTCCTTCTACTTCCTTTAATCAATAACTTTTACCCCTGAGTTCTTGATGCTGTCCTGAGTGATTTGATTTGATTTATTATTGTCACGTGTATTAACATACAGTGAAAAGTATTGTTTCTTATGTGCTGTACAGACAAAGCATACCGTTCATAGAGAAGGAAAGGAGAGAGTGCAGAATGTAGTGTTACAGTCACAGCGAGGGTGCAGAGAAAGATCAACTTAATGCAAGATAGGTCCATTCAAAAGTCTGACAGCAGCAGGGAAGAAGCTGTTCTTGAGTCGGTTGGTACGTGACCTCAGACTTTTTCCCAATGGAAGAAGGTAGAAAAGAGAATGTCCGGGGTGTGTGGGGTCCTTAATTATGCCGGCTGCTTTTCCGAGGCAGTGGGAAGTGTAGACAGAGTCAATGGATGGGAGGCTGGTTTGTGTGATGGACTGGGCTACATTCACGACCCTTTGTAGTTCCTTGCGGTCTTGGGCAGAGCAGGAGCCCATACCAAGCTGTGATACAACCAGAAGGAATGCTTTCTGTGCTTGTGCATCTGTAAAAATTGGTGAGAGTCATAGTGAACGTGCCAAATTTCCTTAATCTTCCGAGAAAGTAGAGCATTGGTGGGCTTTCTAAACTATTATGTTAGCATAGAGGGGCCAGGACAGATTGTTACCGATCGGGACATCGAGAAACTTAAAGCTCTTGATAAATTCTACTTTGTCCCTGTTGATGTAAAGAGTAACATGTTCACCTTTCCACTTCCTGAAGTCGATGACAATCTCCTTTGTTTTGTTGACATTGAGGGAGAGATTATTGTCACCGCACCAGTTCACCAGATTCTCTGTCTCATTCCTGTACTCTGTCTCGTTCCTGTACTCTGTCTCGTCATTGTTTGAGATCCGACCCACTACGGTGGTGTCATCAGCAAACCTGAAAATCGAGTTGGAGGGGAACTTTGCCACACAGACGTCGGTATTGAATTCGATGATCGGCCATGATCAAGATGAATGGTGGAACAGGCTCGAAGGGCGGAATGGTCTCCTGTTGCTTCCAGTTTCTATGTTTATCCACCCCTAGTCATTGGCATAGGACCTCAGCAGAAAATCCAAGGTTGACACTCTGGTGCAGTGCTGAGGGAGTGCTGCACTGTCAGAGATGCTGTCTTCCAGATAAGGCAATAAAACAAGGCCCTCTCTGTCCTCTTGGGATCTTCTTTCATCGTCTTAACACCTCAGTTAAATCACTGTTGACACACGTGAGAATACAAAGCCAGACTGTCCAACCTGTCTCCTTATTAATTCCTCCCTACGTGTTCTCTGCTAGTTGCGTTATTGGTTAGAAAGTTCTGGCCACCTTTTAGTTACACTCATCCACTTTATCTTTCTAGCGTTCCAGATTTTTTGGCTGGAATTTGGTCTGGGTTGTTTTGGAGCACGGAGTGTTGTCGTGGTTTCACAATCAGTAAGTGTGAGCAAACTTGCGTAACAAGAAATGTGAATGTTCGATTTGTGAGCTAATGATTCAGTGTTAGCCAACCATCCGCTCTCTCCTGTCTGAAGGTCCGATGCTAAGACAGAGGTTTACCGGCAAGGTTGCAAGAATCTCACACAAGCTACTTGTACAGTAAGACCCATTTAATTGTTACCTTTAGAACTGCAAGGCAAAGTAGAGAACACCAGGGGGAGGACATTCAGCCCATCAGGCCAATGCCAGCAAGAACAGCTCAGCAAGTCCCAATTCCCCGCACCGTTTTCCTGTGGCCCTATAAATAAAGGGAGGCAGTGGCGTAACGGTATTGTTACTGGGCTAGTAATCCAGAGACCCAGGATAATACTCTAGGTTCGAATCCCATCAGAGCGGATGGGAAAATTTGAATTCAGTAATTATCTGGAATTAAAGGTCCAATCATGGCCATGAAACCATTGATGGTCATTAAAAACCCACATATTCGCTCATGTCCTTTAGGGAAGGAAATCTGCTCTCATTATCCAATCTGGCCTACATGTGACTCCAGAACCACTGCGATGTGGTTGACTCTCAAATGCCCTCTGATAGAGGGCAGTTAGGGATGGTGAGCAAATGCTAACCCAGCCAGTAACGTCCATGGAAAAAATAATATCCAGTTCCCTTCGGAAAGTCTGTCTCTGGCAGTGCATCACGCAAGCTTTAGTTCTGTTCCCATCCTGGCTTGGGTGACTGTGTGGAGACTGCATGTTGTCCCCATGACTTGTAGGGTGGCAAGGTGGCATAGTGGTTAGCACTGCCGACTCACAGCGTCAGGGACCCAGGTTCGACTCCTGGCTTGGGCCACTGCCTGTGTGTGGAGTCTGCGAATTCTCCCCGTGTCTGTGTGGGTTTCCTCCAGGTGGTCCAGTTTCCTCCCACAGTCTGAAAGACGTGCTGGTTAGGGTGCATTAGCCATGTCAAATTCTCCCAAACAGACTGGGGGATTTTCACAGTAACTCCATTGCAGTGTTAATGTCAGCCTTACTTGTGACACTCAAAAAATAATAAATCCTTCAGATTTTTGATACTTCCACGAATGGGAATAGATTTACGAATAATTTTTCCATTTCTGTTATGGTCGAGGTCAGGGACTGTTAACAGTAAATGGGAAATTGAAACATCTTGTTTTAATCAACAGAACCCGCCCACAAAATTCTGCTATTTAAATAAAATCACAAACTGTATCGTGTTTAAAAGGTTTAAACAAAACAAAATGCGATTACTGTAACAGTATGGTTTATGTTATGAAGGGGAAGTTTGATCTCTCAGAGAACTAACACTCAACCACTGAAAGTGAAGTAGCTCCCTCTATACCAAAAGGGAAAGAACTGGAAAATCTCAGTGGGTCTGGCAGCATCTGTAAGGAGAGAAAAAAGAGCTGAGGTTTCGAGCCCAGGTGACACTTTGTCAAAACTAAAAGGCAGAGAAAGTGGGCGATATTTATATCTGCAGTGGGGGAGGGAATGAAAGATGGGCCACAGACACAGGAACCAGGGGAAAGGCTGCTAATGGCAGCCCGTAGAGAGAATAGAAAGTGTGAATGGCCAAACGGCAGAGGAGCTGTAACAGATGGAGATGCTGGGGAGTGGGAGGTGGAAGATAGGACAGATGTAAAATTTAGAAAAGGGGGAGGGGAGAGACAAGATAAGGAAAGGGGGATAAAGTAGGGGGAAAGAGTGGTAGAAAAATGAAGAAAGAGCATAAAGAAATACAAAGTAAAGAATGGTAAAAAATTAAATAGAATGAAAACAAAGGGGTGGAGCTGGGTAAAGCCAATCATCTGAAGTTGTTGAGTTGGATGTTGAGACTGGGAGGCTGTAACGTGCCGAGCTGGAAGGTGAGACGCTGTTCCTCCAGTTTGTGTTGAGCTTCTCTGGAACATTCCTATCCACCTCCCTTCGTAATCTGTTAAAGTGTGTGTGGGATCTGCCTTCTGCAACTTTCAGTGATTAAATCAAAATAACTCCCCTGAGACCCCCTCTTTATAAAGAAACAAGTAAGACTTTATTTGCCTAACTAACTGTGAACAGGTTAACTAAACCATTAACAAACAATTAAAACGTGATTCTAATGGAATGCTGTTTCGATTAAATACAATTCCCACTTATATAAAAAAAAATAAATTTTAGTTGCTTTTGAACATTAATCAGGTTTGTAATCTGCCAGAATCATCATTCTCCTTTGTTGCTTTCTCCTGTGTTCTGTTGGTCTGTTCTTCTGAGATGAGATGAGGCTTTCTTTTAAGACATAAAATGTGACTGTTAGACTGCCCGAGAGCAGTTTCTGTCTCTCTCTAACTGGGAGCGGTGGCAGTTGCTGTCGGAGGCACTGGCTGTCTTTCTGTCCATTTGGAACTGAGAGCAGGGGCCCTCATACCCCTGATGCCATATTAAAATTTGCACAATGGGATTGGTTTACAGGTTATCGAATTCAGATCTGATAGGCATTTGTGTAGCAGTGGCCTATTTCAAATTGATCGGTTAAAATTCAAAAACGTGTTCTGATTCAAATGCCTAAAAGCCTGTTACCAAAGCAATCCTGTGGTTTTGCCCCTGATACATTGTTTCAGACTGCGTACTGGATTTTTGCAAACAAAACACCTTCTAAAACAAACCATGCAATGGTGTTTGCTTGTAGTATTTTTAAAATTGTTTCATAATTTTCACAAACACTAACTTCACAACATTTATAACTACCTATGTTTCACACTCACATTTGCTTTCCCTCCTCCTGCACTGTTAGGATTCTATTAAACATTTGACTGGACACTCAATAGGAACTAGCTTGATTAACTGTAATCCTTTGGATAATGTAATGTGCGAATGAACCCAAGGAAGGAAATAAATGTCAGGATTCCAGAATTAAACTGAAACACCAGAATCATCCTTACTGTGCACACCCAAATAAAATCTAACACAAGCAATAAAGACCAATAGCATTGAATACAGGATTTGGGACGTCTTGTTGAAGTTGTACAAGACACTGGGAAGGCCACACTTGGAATACTGTGTACAGTTCTGGTCACCCTGTTATAGAAAGGATATTATTAAAGTAGATCGAGTGCAGAAAAGATTTACTCGGATGCAAGGGGTTGGCGAATTGAGTTATAAGGAGAGGCTGGATAGACTGGGACTTTTTTTCTGGAACGTAGAAAGCTCAGGGGCGATCTGAAAGACATCTACAAAATAATGAGGGGCACAGATCAGCTAGATAGTTGATATTATTTTCCCAAAGGTAGGGGAGCCTAAAACTAGAGAGCAAAGGTTTAAGGGGAGAGATAAAAATGTCCAGAGGGGCAATTTTTTCACACAGAGGGTGGTGAGTGTCTGGAACAAGCTGCCAGAGGCAGTAGTAGAGGTGGGTGCAATTTCGTCTTTTAAAAAGCATTCAGACAGTTACATGGGTAAGATGGGTATAGAGGGATAGGGGCCAAATGTGGGCTATTGAGATGAGCTTCGGGGTTTAAAAAAAAGGGCAACATGGACAAGTTGGGCCGAAGGGCCTGTTTCCATGCTGTAAACCTCTATGACTCAATAGATACTTTAACAATAATAATTTGAAACCAAGTTCAACATTGAACTCCAGACATAGCCCAGATTAACCTTTTTACCTTGACTTTTACTCTGAGTGGTTTTTAAGCACACTCACTCATTCTGTTCCTTATTCATTCATGAGATGCAGACATCACTGATGAGCCAACATGTGTTGCCCAATCCCTAATTGCCCTTGAACTGAATCTCTCACTCAGCCATTTCAGAGGGCACTTAAAAGACATCCATGTGGCTCTGGAGTCACATGTAGGCCAGACCAGGTAAGGATTTCCTTCCCTAAAGGACCCGGGTGGGTTTTTCCGATAATGGCCATCAGTAGATTCTCAATTCCAGATTTTTTTTTATATTGAATCCAAATTCCACCATCTGCCGTGGTGGGATTCGAACCCGGGTCCCCAGAACATTAGCTGAGTTTCTGGATTAATATTTTAGCGATAATACCACGAGGCCATTGCATCCCCTGCATTGTTAATGTAAGTCTATTGGTGACACCAATAAATAAACTTCAACTTATTGCCCGTCCCTGAGGACAGTTGAGAGTTAACTTCATTTCTCTGGTTGTGGAGTCACGTGTAGGCCAGACCGGGTGAGGACGGCAGATTTCCGAAGGGCATTAGTGAACCAGATGGGTTTCTTTGACAATCGGCAATGGGTTCATGGTCATCAGTAGATTCTTAATTCCAGATATTTATTAAATTCAGATTCCGCCGTGATGGGAAATGTCCGGATCCCAGGACATTACCCTGGGTCTTTGGATAACTAGTTGAGTGACAATATCACTATGTCACCCCTACCTCTAGCCTCTGGCTAGGGTCTGGCTACCCAGGGTCACAGCTTGGGTATGTGGTATATCGCGACCAACGCAACCTCCCGTTCAAGGGATAGGCGCCACTGATAGTTGCCCGCGCTGACCCACTGGAAATACATCAGCACTGCCTCGGAGCCCATTCCATAGCCGTTCTTCCCTCTTTAGTGCTGGTTCAGGCCGAATCTCTGGTTAAATACAATAGATTGAATGTCATCTCTCCAAGTGGAAAACCAGAACGCACCAATTCCTGTACTGCTCCATCCTCAGTAACTGTGGGTTGGGGTGGGTTAAGGGACTGGAAGGGCAGGCGTTGAGCGAGTGCGAGGGGTGGGCTTGGGCGGGCGGAGGAACAAAGTCAAATTTCTTTGTGACCTGAGGTGCCAACCTCCCATTCCCATCCCTGTGAGTTCCCCTCCCTCCCTGGATTACACCCGGACAGATTGCATGCTGAGTTTTAAGGTTCTTCTGGGTTTCTCATTCTCCAAACCTCTCTGTCCCAAAGGTTAAAAGTACGGATGAGAGAATCTTTTCCATCAAGTGCTTCGACGACAGTATTCACATCTTCAAATTGCATCACAAGGGAGCGCCTGCTCAGACAAGTCAAGTGAGTAGCCAAATACTTTCCTGTAACTGAGTTGAGGAGCTGTGTTTTAGCTCAGGAGAAACTCCGATCTCTCAGCCATCGGTGTTCTGGAAAACAAACATCTGCTCGCACCCCAGCCCTTCTAGAATCAAGGTCGGGCCCCCTCCTCCTCACCTTCTGCTCCTCCAGCCTCTGTATTCTTACCCGTATGGGGGAGCGCCGCGCTGTCGGAGGGTGGGCGCCGAGGGAGCGCCGCGCTGTCGGAGGGTGGGCGCCGAGGGAGCGCCGCGCTGTCGGAGGGTGGGCGCCGAGGGAGCGCCGCGCTGTCGGAGGGTGGGCGCCGAGGGAGCGCCGCGCTGTCGGAGGGTGGGCGCCGAGGGAGCGCCGCGCTGTCGGAGGGTGGGCGCTGAGGGAGCGCCGCGCTGTCGGAGGGTGGGCGCTGAGGGAGCGCCGCGCTGTCGGAGGGTGGGCGCCGAGGGAGCGCCGCGCTGTCGGAGGGTGGGCGCCGAGGGAGCGCCGCGCTGTCGGAGGGTGGGCGCCGAGGGAGCGCCGCGCTGTCGGAGGGTGGGCGCTGAGGGAGCGCCGCGCTGTCGGAGGGTGGGCGCCGAGGGAGCGCCGCGCTGTCGGAGGGTGGGCGCCGAGGGAGCGCCGCGCTGTCGGAGGGTGGGCGCCGAGGGAGCGCCGCGCTGTCGGAGGGTGGGCGCCGAGGGAGCGCCGCGCTGTCGGAGGGTGGGCGCCGAGGGAGCGCCGCGCTGTCGGAGGGTGGGCGCTGAGGGAGCGCCGCGCTGTCGGAGGGTGGGCGCTGAGGGAGCGCCGCGCTGTCGGAGGGTGGGCGCTGAGGGAGCGCCGCGCTGTCGGAGAAAATTCAATTAACCGAGCGATAATAATATTTTGTGAATTTATTTTCCCTGTAAAACAGGGTATTTTTTAAATTCATTCATGGGACGTGGTGTCGCTGGCTGGGCCAAGCATTTATTACCCATCCCTAGTTGGCCTTCGAGGGCAGTTGAGAGTCAACCACATTGCTGTGGCTCTGGAATCACATGTAGGCCAGACCGGGGTAAGGACGGCAGATTTCCTTCCCTGAAGGACCTTAGTGAATCAGATGGGTTTTTCCGACAATGGTTTCAGGTCATCAGTAGATTCTTAATTACAGATTTTTTTTAATTGAATTCCAATTCCACCATCTGCCGTGGTGGGATTCGAACCCAGATCCCCAGAACATTAGCTGAGTTTCTGGATTACTAGTCCAGTGATCATAGAACCCTACAGTGCAGAAAGAGGCCCATCGGCCCATTGAGTCTGCACCGAACACAATCCCACCCAGGCCCTACCCCCATATCTCTACATATTATACCCACTAATCCCTCTAACCTACACATCCCTGGACACTAAGGGGCAACTTCTTAACATGGCCAATCGACCTAACCCGCACATCTTTGGACTGTGGGAGGAAACCGGAGGAACCCCACGCAGACACGAGGAGAATGTGCAAACTCCACACAGACAGTGACCCGAGCCGGGAATCGAACCCAGGACCCTGGAGCTGTGAAGCAGCAGTGCTGACCACTGTGCTACCATGCCACCCAGTGGTATTACCACTGGGCCATCACCTCCCCTGGGGTATTATACAATCCATTAGGGTTACTTCATTCATCTTTGAGTCCATCTCAGAGTTGAGGAGGAACTTCTTCACTCAAAGGGTGGTGAGTGTCTGGAATTCTCTGCCCGTTGAAGTGGTGGAGGCTGCCTCGCTAAATATATTTAAGTCACGGGTAGATAGATTTCTGATAGACAAGGGAATTAAGGTCATGGAGCGAGAGCGGGAAAGTGGAACTGATCCACTTCAGATCAGCCATGATCTTATTGAATGGCGGGGCAGGCTCGAAGGGCTGGATGGCCTACTCCTGCTCCTATTTCTTATGTTTTGTTACTCCAGCTATCCACATCTCGCCATCGTTTTTTTGTTTTGATAACTAATTCTAGATTTCTGTTTTTGTTGTAGAAATGGCTTCAGGCCATTGGTGAGCACTCTGCTTACAGCACTCACTACTGTTCCCCAGATCAGTACAGCGATGATGATCAAGATGAAGACTTAGTCTCTGAGTCTCTACAGGAATCATTACAGGTAACGTCAAAATCCGAATGGATTCTCGAGCTGCTATCCCTCTTTGTGAGGTGCAAAGAGACATTGGATTGGCTGGGCTTGTACTCACTGGAATATGAGAGGGGATCTCACAGAATATATAAAATCCTGATAGAGCTGGACAGGCTGGAATGCGGGAAGAATGTTCCTTATGTTGGGGAAGACCAGAACTAGGGTCACAATCTGAGAATACAGGAAGGATGTGGAAGCTATTGAGAGGGTGCAGAGGAGATTTACAAGGATGTTGCCAGGATTGGGTGGCATGTCTTATGGGGATAGGTTGAGAGAGCTCGGTCTTTTCTCCTTGGAGAGACGAAGGATGAGAGGTGACCTGATAGAGGTGTATAAGATGTTGAGAGGTATAGATAGGGTGGATTGTCGGAGGCTATTTCCCAGGGCTGAAATGGCTGCCACAAGAGGACACAGGTTTAAGGTGCTGGGGAGCAGGTACAGAGGAGATGTTTTTCACTGAGGGTGGTGAGTGCGTGGAGTCGGTGGTGGTGGTGGAGGCAAATTCGTTAGGGCCATTTAAAAGACTTCTGGATGAGTACATGGGATTTAATGGGATTGAGGGTTATAGATAGGCCTGGTAGGTAGGGATATGATCGGTGCAACATGTGGGCCGAAGGGCCTGTTTGTGCTGTAGTTTTTCTATGATTCTAATAAAGGGTAAGCCATTCAGGACTGAGACGGGGAAGAACCCCTTCACTCAGAGAGTTGTGAACCTGTGGAATTCTCTACCACAGAAAGCTGTTGGGGCCAGTTTGTTAAATGTGTTCAAGCGTGAGCTGGACGTGACCCGTGTGGCTAAAGGGACCAAGGGGTATGGAGAGAAAGTGAGAATGGGATAGTGACAGTGCATGAGTGACCACGATCATTGAATGGTGCAGGTTTGGAGGGCCAAATGGCCTACTGCTGCACCTATTTTCTATGCTTCTATTAACAACAGGGTCAGTGTGTGAATGTGCGGGAGGGTCAGTGTGTGAATGTGCGGGAGGGTCAGCAGAACGGGAATGTTTTCATCAGAGGAGGCAGGTAGGAGGTAAACAGTAAGAATGTTCTTTGTGAAATGTGTGTGAGATTCGATCTCAAATTTCTAGAAGTGTGTGACAGAATTAATTGGTTTTTTAGATGGTAGTGATTTGTTTTGTCGCCGGTGGTTTGCCATTGCCTCTGGGGAAGCACAGGAGGCGGTTGCCGGGTTTGTTTTGGCTGGACGGGTATCGAACCGCATTGCTGGTGTTATTAGAACATAGAACATTACAGCGCAGAACAGGCCCTTCGGCCCACGATGTTGCGCCGACCAGTTAAAAAACAATGACCCACTAACCTAAACCAAACCCTTTTCGTCCATAAACCTATCCAGAGATCTCTTAAACGCCCCCAAACTAGGCGCATTTACAACTGCAGCAGGCAGGGCATTCCAATCCCTCACCACCCTCTGGGTAAAGAACCTACCCCTGACATCCGTCCTATAACTACCCCCCCTTAATTTAAAGCCATGCCCCCTCGTGCTAGCTTTCTCCATCCGAGGAAAAAGGCTATCACTGTCCACCCTATCTAAACCTCTAATCATCTTATATGTTTCAATAAGATCCCCTCTTAGCCGCCTTCTTTCTAACGAAAACAACCCCAAATCCCTCAGCCTTTCCTCATAGGACCTCCCCTCCATACCAGGCAACATCCTGGTAAACCACCTCTGCACCCTCTCCAAAGCCTCCACATCCTTCCTGTAATGTGGGGACCAGAACTGCACACAATACTCCAAGTGCGGCCGCACCAGAGTTGTGTACAGTTGCAACATGACGCTGCGACTCCTAAATTCAATCCCCCTACCAATAAACGCCAAGACACCGTATGCCTTCTTAACAACCTTATCTACTTGATTCCCAACTTTCAGGGATCTATGTACACATACACCTAGATCCCTCTGCTCCTCCACACTATTCAAAGTCCTCCCGTTAGCCCTATACTCGACACATCTGTTATTCCTACCAAAGTGAATTACCTCACACTTCTCCACATTAAACTCCATCCGCCACCTCTCAGCCCAGCTCTGCAACCTGTCCAAGTCTTCCTGCAAACTATGACATCCTTCCTCACTATCTACCACACCTCTGACTTTGGTGTCATCAGCAAATTTACTAATCCACCCAACTATACCCTCATCCAGATCATTAATAAAAATTACAAACAGCAGTGGCCCCAAAACAGATCCCTGAGGCACACCACTCGTAACCGAACTCCATGACGAATATTTACTAACAACCACCACCCTCTGTCTCCTATCTGCTAGCCAATTCCTGATCCAATTTCCTAGATTACCCCCAATCCCATACATCTGCACTTTCTGCAGAAGCCTACCATGGTGAACCTTATCAAACGCCTTACTAAAATCCATATATACCACGTCAACTGCCTTACCCCCATCCACCTCTTTGGTCACTTTCTCCAAAAACTCAATAAGGTTAGTAAGGCACGACCTACCCGCTACAAAACCATGCTGACTATCTCCAATCAATTCATTACTCTCTAAATAACTATAAATCCTATCCCTAATAATTTTTTCTAAAACCTTGCCCACAACAGAAGTGAGACTCACCGGTCTATAATTCCCGGGGAAGTCTCTGTTCCCCTTCTTAAACAATGGGACAACATTCGCTAACCTCCAATCTTCCGGTACTATACCAGAGGCCAACGACGACCTGAAGATCAGAGCCAGAGGCTCTGCAATCCCTTCTCTTGCCCCCCAGAGGATCCTAGGGTAGATCCCGTCTGGCCCAGGGGACTTATCTATTTTCAAACCCTCTAGAATATCCAGCACATCCTCTTTATCAACTGTAATACTGTCTATTCTACTCCCCTGCAACCCAGTGTCCTCCTCAGCTATATTCTTGTCCCCCTGCGTGAACACCGAAGAGAAATATTGGTTCAATGCCTCTCCAATCTCTTCCGGTTCCACACACAACTTCCCTCTGCTGTCTATAACTGGCCCTAATCTTGCCCTAACCAACCTTCTGTTCTTGACATACCTATAGAACGCCTTAGGATTCTCCTTAATCCTATCAGCCAAAGTCTTCTCATGTCCTCTTTTAGCCCTTCTTAACTCACTCTTCAACTCCCTCCTAGCCAATCTAAAGTTTTCTAGTGCACTACCCGAGCCCTCACGTCTCATCCGAACATAAGCCTCCTTTTTCTTTTTAACCAACGAATCAACTTTTTTAGTGCACCACGGTTCCCTAGCCCTACCATATCCTCCTTGCCTGACAGGGACATACCTATCACGGACTCGCAGTAGCTGCTCCTTGAAAAAACTCCACATTTCGGACGTTCCCAGTCCCTGTAATCTCCTAGTCCAACCTATTGGGGACCCTACGCTCGCTGTCTCACCACCTGAACTATCGCACCCCCCACCCCCCCGCACTACCACCCCCATCAGTGGTTTTGTTATTGGATTAGAAGTCAGAACTATCAGGGTGAGAGCTCAGATCCTACGGCTCGAGAATTTAAATTCCACATTTAAATAAGTTTGTAATATCGATCATCGAACTGATTGTGAGAAAAACCCATCTGGTTGACCAATGTCCCTTTAGGGAGGGAAATCTGCCATCCTTACCCTGGTCTGGCCTACATGTGACTCCAGGGACACAGCAATGGGGGTGACTCTCAACATGCCCTCGGAAATGGCCGAGTGAGACACTCAGTTCGAGGGTAACTAGGGATGGACAATAAATGCTGATCCTTCATTGACTGAATGCGGGTGGAGGGAGCCAGGGGAAAGGGATTTGACTCTGATCTGATGTTGGGAAATTCGAATGTTCCCCATCGTATTGAAGAATTGAACTGTTCTTATTATCGGAGAGTATTTACCATAAACACCACTAGGGGGCCCATTTCTCTGCTGTGATTTATTGCACATTGCCTCCCTCTGCTGGAGAGCTGAGTTACTGCACTTTGTAACATCGGGCGGCAGTAAAATTCTCCCTGGGCGGCACAGCGGTTAACACTGCTGCCCCACAGCTCCAAGGACCAGGGTTCGATTCCTGGCTTGGGTTACCGTCTGAACATAGAATATTCCAGCGCAGTACAGGCCCTTCGGCCCTCGATGGTGCGCCGACCAGTGGAACCAATCTAATGACCCTCTAACCTAAACCATTCCAATGTTATCCATGTGCCTATCCACTGACCATTTGAACGCCCTTAAAGTTGGCGAGTCTACAACTGCTGTAGGCAGGGCATTCCACGCCCTTACTACCCTCTGAGTAAAGAACCTACCTCTGACATCCGTCCTATAATTACCACCCCTTAATTTAAAGCTATGTCCCCTCGTGTTAGCCATCACCATCCGAGGAAAAAGGATCTCACTGTCCACCCTATCTAACCCTCTGATCATCTTGTATGTCTCAATTAGGTCACCTCTGAACCTTCTTCTTTCTAACGAAAACAGCCTCAAGTGCCTCAGCCTTTCCTCATAAAAGACCTCATAAGACTTCTGAGTTTGCATGTTCTCTCCATGTCTGCGTGGGTTTCCTCCCGTAGTCCAAAGATGTGCGGGTTAGGTGGATTGGCCAATCTAAATTGCCCCTTAGTGTCCCGGGATGTGAAGGTTAGAGAGATCAGCGGGGTAAATGTGTGGGGTAGCGGGGATAGGGCCTAGATGGGATTGTTGTCAGTGCAGACTCAATGGAGCTTATGGCCTCTTTCTGTCCTGTAGGCTTTCTATGATTCTAGGTCAGTGGGCCTTCCTGTGCCCTGCCCCATGCCCGATCTGATTCCTGTAGCAGACGGGCTGTTAAAATTCCAGCCAATGTCCCAGCATGTTTTAAGTTCTGTCAGAGGCTTGTTTTTGGCTGTTGCTGTATGGGACAGCCAATTTTTGTGTTTGTCTGCAAGTGATCTTGTCTCACACACAATGGGAGCATGAATCAGCTGCTCGAGTCTGACTCACCATTCAATGGGATTCCACTGGTTGGGAAGTCCAGGATGTGGCGGAGGCTAGGGGGGGGGTGGGAGATACCCACATCCGGTCTGTTCACATTCAAACATGAATGTCTCGCTGTCTGTGTGAAGTTTGCACATTCTCCTCGTGTCTGCGTGGGTTTCCTCCGGGTGCTCCGGTTTCCTCCCACACTCCAAAGATGTGCGGGTTAGGTGGATTGGCCGTGCTAAAGTTACCCCTTAGTGTCCTGAGATGTGTAGGTTAGAGGGATTAGTGGGTAAATATGTGGGGGTAGGGCCTGGGTGGGATTGTGGTCGGTGCAGACTCAATGGGCCGAATGGCCTCTTTCTGCACTGTAGGGTTTCTGTGATTCTATGATCATGGCTGGCCTCAGGCTCCAACTCCATTTTCCTGCCCACTCCCCAGAATCATTGTAATTCCCTGAGAGACCAAAATATCCATCTATCTTGGCTTAAATATGTCCAACAGTGGTGCATCCACAATGCTCTGGGATACAGTATACCAAAGATTAACAGCCCTTTGAAGACATTTCTCCTCTTCTCAGTCCTAAACCATCAGCGGGTCCATCCTGAGACTGTGCGCTTGCCCCCACCCTGTGTTTCAGACTCTCCAGCCAGTGCCCACCCAATCACCCAATCTCTGGAATCTTGATATTAATGAAATTGCCTCGCGTTCATCTACGCGCCCCTTTTATCTATCATTCCAGTTACATCCTCAAAATGCATCAATGCACTTCAGAAACAGGATTTCCCTTTTGTAGAACCATGCTGATATGTTTTAATCGGACTGGACCTCCCTGTGTGCATTGTTGAGATTTCCTTAGTAATAGATATCAACATTTCCCTACAACTGATATCAGACTAATGGACCTTTAGTTCCCTGCTTTTCCTCTCCCTCCTCTCTTGAGAGATGGTGTAACATTTACCAACTTCCAGTCTAGTGAGAACTTTGCCCAAATCTAAGGAATTCTGGAATATTATAGCCAGTATATCCACCATCTCTGCAGCTTTGTCTTTTCAGACCCTGGAGTGTAGACCATCAGGTCCTGGGGGTTTTAGTTCCTTCTGTTTCTCCAATACTTTAGGTTTAAGTTTATTTGTTAGTGTCAGAAGTAGTCTTACATTAACACTGCAATGAAGTTACTGTGATAATCCCCTAGTCGCCACACTCTAGCGCCTGTTCGGGTACACTGGGGGAGAATTTGGCATGACCAATCCACCTAACCGGCTTGTCTTTGGACAGTGGGAGGAAGCAGGGAGCACCCGGAGGAAACCCACGCAGTCACGGGGAGAATGTGCAGACGCTACACAGACAGTGACCCGAACCGGGAATCGAACCCAGGTCCCTGGCAGCAGTGCTAACCACTGTGCCCTCGTGCTGCTCTGATCATGGCTGATCTATCCCAATCCCACATCCATTATTCCTCGATATCCAAATTCTACTGACTTGAGTATTTAAAGTGGAGGTGGATAAATATCTGATAGATGGAGGAATAGAGGGGAAATGGAACAGGAAAGGATTTGAGGCTGGCATCGATCAGCTATGATGGTGTTGAATGATGGGATAGTCCGGAAGGGTCTGTATTTTTTGTGTTTGTGTTGAGTATTCTCAAGTCTTGAGCCAACATAACTCACTGAGCGAGAGAATTCAAAAGATTCACCATCTCCGAGTGAAGAAATTTCTCCTCCCAAAATAGCAGACCCCTCATTCTGTACAGTAAGAAGTCTCGAAACACCAGGGCAAAGTCCAACAGGTTTACTTGGAATTCACTCCCCTGATGAAGGAGCAGTGCTCCCAAAGCTCGTCATTCCAAATAAACCTGTCGGGACTTTACCCTGGTGATGTGAGACTTCTTTCTGTGCCCACCCCAGTCCAACGCTGGCACCTCCACACCCTTTTTCTGCACCAGTGCTCCAGATTCCCCAGCCACAGGGAACATTTTCTTAGCATCAAACCTCGAAGACTGTTTCAGTGAGATGACCTCATCGTTTGGTTTTGTTGTTGTGTGCTAACCGCGCCCCGTTTACCCATCACCCCTTTGCTTGCTGAGTCACATCCGAACACTTTCCCCCTCAGAGTGGGCACTGCCAATCCCAGCAATTCGCTGCGTTTTTAGAATTTCCCCCCGGGCCTGTTTTAGTGTGACTCTCTGGTTAACGACTATCCGACTGGTGGAGATAGCTTCTCCTCATTTAATCATCTTCTTTTTGAATGTCCCTATCCAATCTCCTGTTCTGGTTCCCCCAGACCAGCTCAGAGAGGTTACAGACACCTGCATCCTCCACACGTGCGGATACTTGCACTTTGGTGGGACCCAGTTCCAGACTCGGCTCAAGCTCACAATCCGGTCATCACCTCAGTTTGATTTGATTTCTTATTGTCACGTGTATTTACATACAGTGAAAAGTATTGTTTCTTGCGCGCTACACAGACAAAGCATACCATTCGTAGAGAAGGAAAGGAGAGAGTGCAGAATGTAGTGTTACAGTCACAGCGAGGGTGTAGAGAAAGATCAACTCAGTGCGAGGTAGGTCCCTTCAAAAGTCTGACAGCAGCAGGGAAGAAGCTGTTCTTGAGTCAGTTGGTATGTGACCTTGGACTTCTGTTATCTTTTTCCCGATGGAAGAAGGTGGAATGTCCGGGATGTGTGGGGTCCTTAATTATGCTGGCTGCTTTTCCGAGACAGTGGGAAGTGTAGACAGAGTCAATGGATGGGAGGCTGGTTTGTGTGATGGACTGGGCTACATTCACGACCCTTTGTAGTTCCTTGCGGGTCTTGGGTAGAGCAGGAGCCCAGATTAAGCTGTGATACAACCAGAAAGGATGCTTTCTATGGGGCATCTGTAAAAGTCGGTGAGAGTTGTAGCGGACATGCCAAATTTCCTTAGTCTTCTGAGAAAGTAGAGGCGTTGGTGGGGCTTTCTTAACTATAGTGTCGGTATGGAGGGACCAGGACAGGTTGTTGGTGATCTGGACACCTTGAAACTTGAAGCTTTTGACCATTTCTACTTTGTCCCCGTTGACGTAGACAGGGGCATGTTCTCCTTTACGCTTCCTGAAGTCGATGACAATCTCTTTTGTTTTGTGGACATCGACATTGACCTCTGTCTGTGACCCTATCAACTCCAGCAGATCAGGCTGAGGAGCGCGCACCCTTAGGCTGGGCATCCAGGGCCTAAGATGGCCAAAGTTACTATAAAGAGATAGATTTTTGATCAGATAGGGAATTGAGGATTACAGGGAAAGTGGATGTGAGGAATCAGCCCTGATCCTATTGAATGGTGGAGCAGGCTCGAGGGGCCAAATGGCCTCCTTCAGCGCTGTAGGAATTCTATGATTCTTTCAAAGAGCTAGCACAGGCACATTGGGCCAAATGGCCTCCTCCTGTGCTGTGTCTTTGTTTGACAATGTACCATCTCAAAATCCTTTTCCAGTTTATGTTGGAATTGAAGTCTTTGAGGAACCGTGTTTGGAAATTGGCCATTTGGAGGATTGGAAAGGAGTGTTTATTCAGCTGCCGCTGAGTAGAAACTTCAAAGACCGAGCTGTGGGGGTTTCTGCTGTTGGAGACAGATACCGACACAGCAGCGGACGTTCCAGTCTCAACTTATCATCGCTGCAACCAACCAGCTGCTGCGTGTTTGCAAAACCCCGACACAGCGATGGCAGCTGTTCCGTTTCTAACTGTATCCCCAGCTGAGACTTTTCCAAAACTTACCTGTAAAATCAGTGATTCAATGTTGGGAATTACTCCAGGAAGTGCTGTGTTCACTGGTACAGTGTTTAACTGGGCCCACACTGTTTGCAACCTGACAGCGAGTGTCTAATACGTTTGGGATACGTTTTTTTTTTGGGTCCTTCAGTGTGTAGGTAAAGGATGCTGACTGGCGTATTGTGGAATGATTCTCAACAGTCAAGGCAGAGATTATAAAAGCAGGGAAGTCCTGTTGGAGTTGTGTAGAACTTTGGTGAGGACACAGCTGGAGTTCTGTGCGCAGTTCTGGTCACCACATTATAGGAAGGATGTGGAGGGGGTGCAGAGGGGATTCACCAGGATGCTACCTGGGATGGAACATTTAACTTATGTAGAGAGGTTGGAGGGGCTTGGGTTGTTTTCTCTGGAGCAGAGAGGATTGAGGGGGTGACCTGATCGAGGTGTACAAGATTATGAGGGACAGAGTGGATAAGGAGCAGCCGTTCCCCCTTAGTTGAAGGGTCAGTTACGAAGGGATACGAGTTAAAAGTGAGGGCTGGGAGGTTTAGAGGGGAAGTGAGGAAAACTTTTTTACCCAGAGGGTGGTGAGAGTCTGGAATGCGCTGCCTGGGAGGGAGGTGGAGGTGGGATGCCTCACATCCTTTAAAAGGTACCTGGATGAGCACTTGGCACATCATAACATTCGGGGCCATGGGGCCAAGTGCTGGGAAGTGGGATTAGATGGGCAGGTCAGGCCCTTTCATTCATCGGTGCAGACTCGATGGGCCGAAGGGCCTCTCCTGTACTGAGGAGCACCCAGAGGAAACCCACACGTACACAGGGAGAATGTGCAAACTCCAAATAGGCACCCAAGGCTGCAGTCAAACCCTGGAGCTGTGAGGCAGCAGCTGAAGGGGCTGAATGGCCTCCTCCTGTGGTCCAGGCATATAAGCCCTGAGCTGCACACCAGGCTTGCTGAAGGCACGATCTCAGTGGAAGGTGATGGCCTAGTGGTATTATCGACAGATCTAAAAACTCAGCTAATGTTCTGGGGGCCCTGGGTTCGAATCCTGCCACCGCAGGTGGTGGAATTTAAATTCAATAAAGAGTATCTGGAATTAACAATCTAAAATGAGAGGGGAGGGAGATAAAAGTCCAGAGGGGCAATTTTTCCACACAGAGGGTGGTGAGTGTCTGGAACAAGCTGCCAGAGGCAGTAGTAGAGGCGGGTACAATTTTGTCTTTTAAAAAGCATTTAGACAGTTACATGGGTAAGATGGGTATAGAGAGATATGGGCTAAATGTGGGTAATTGGGATTAGCTTAGTGGTAAAAACTGGGCGGCATGGACAAGTTGGGCCGAAGGGCCTGTTTCCATGCTATGATTCCATTGATGACCATGAAACCATTGTTGGAAAAACCCATCTGGTTCACTAATGTCCTTTAGAGAAGGAAATCTGCCATCCTTACCCGGTCTGGCCTACATGTGACTCCAGAGCCACAGCAATGTGGTTGACTCTTAACTGCCCTCAGGATACTAGGGATGGGCAATAAATGCTGGCCTGTAGCAATGCCCACGTCCCACAGGGCTAAGATCAAGTGTAGTATCGACGTGTTGTGCTTGGTTGAAGTCATTAGTTTACATTTTAGCTTCATCTCGGCCTTTTGGCTAAGATGCAAATGGGATCAAGCCTTGGAGGAGGAGCTATGCCTGCTCCAATCAGCTTGGATCATGTAGATCAGACCCAAGACGGGAGGTGGGAGCCCTGTCTTGTCAGCTTGGATTGGGAACGTCCCAACTTGTTGAGACTCTGAATTGGACTCGATTGGATTGAACTGGATTAGAAAAACATCTAGCAGATGAGACGTATAAGATGTTGAATGGGATGGATAGGATAGAGGTGGAGAGGCTCTTCCTGCTCAGAAAGGACAGTAGGACTAGGGGGCACAGCCTCAAGATAAAGGGGGGGGGGGGCGGTTTAGGACAGAGTTGAGGAGGAACTTCTTCACTCAAAGGGTGGTGAATCTCTGGAATTCTCTGCCCGTTGAAGTGGTGGAGGCTGCCTCACTAAATATATTTAAGACGCGGGTTGATGGGTTTTTGATAAGAGAGGGGATTAAGGGTTATGGGGAGAGGGCGGGAAAGTGGAACTGAGCCACGACAGATCAGCCATGATCTTATTGAATGGCGGGGCAGGCTCGAAGGGCTAGATGGCCTACTCCTGCTCCTATTTCTTATGTTCTTAAGTTCTAGCAGAAGGGATTTGTGTGTAATAGTGGTAGATTCTCTCACAAAGCGAGGTGGCAGTGAGTGCTTCGTTGCTTGATGAGCTACTTTGCCATTTAGCCCGAATAAGAAAAATTAATCCTCCTGAAAATAGAGCTAATACTTAATCTGTGTCACCTTGAAATAATGGTGCCCAGGGCAACGGGAAGTGCTGAGGCTGTGCTTTGTGTTCTTATATCTGTCTCGCACACATTTGGGTGCACTATAGAACACGCATTTACATTTAGAACAAACATTTCCACAGTTTGTTTAATCAGTCATAGAATTTCCGATTAAAAGCCTGAGCCAACTTTCCACCCTGCACTGTGATGCCTTCTCAATAAATGTTTTATCACTGCAAAAAGTGTGCCTGCAAAGAACACTGATCCTGCCGTGTACGTTTCCAACTGACACTGTTCTCTGCACGTACAGCTTTGCCCAGTAACAAATTCAGGAAGAAACTCTTTAGAACAAAGAATAAAGAAAATTACAGCACAGGAACAGGCCCTTCGGCCCCTCCAAACCTGCGCTGACCCTGCTGCCTGACTGAACTAAAACCCCCCACCCTTCCGGGGATCATATCCCTCTATTCCCATCCTATTCGTGTATTTGTCAAGACGCCCCTTAAAAGTCACTATCGTATCCACTTCCACTCCCTCCCCCGGCAGCGAGTTCCAGGCACCCACCACTCTGTAAAAAATCTGCCTCGTACATCTCCTTTAAACTTTGCCCCTCGCACCTTAAACCTGTGCCCCCTAGTAATTGACTCTTCCACCCTGGGGAAAAAGCTTCTGACTATCCACTCTGTCCATGCCCCTCATAATCTTGTAGACTTCTATCAGGTCTCCCCTCAACCTCCGTTGTTCCACTGAGAACAAACCAAGTTTCTCCAACCCCTCCTCATAGCTAATGCCCTCCACACCAGGCAACGTCCTGGTCAATCTTTTCTGTACCCTGTCCAAAGCCTCCACATCCTTCTGGCAGTGTGGCAACAAGAATTGCCAATTTTTAAACTCAATTCCCTGGCCGATGAACAAAGAACAGCACAGCACAGGAACCAGGCCCTTCGGCCCTCCAAGCCTACACCGCTCATGCTTCCAATTAGACCGTTCGTTTGTATCCCTCCATTCCCAGTCTGCTCATGTGACTATCCAGATAAATCTTAAACAAACCCAGCGTGTCTGCCTCCACCACCCTGCTTGGCAGTGCATTCCAGGTCCCCACCACCCTCTCTGTAAAATACATCCCTCTGATATCTGTATTAAACCTTGCCCCCCTCACCTTGAACCTGTGACCTCTTGTGTTTGTCACCTCTGACCTGGGAAAAAGTTTCCCACTGTTCACCCTATCTGTGCCCTTCATAATGTTATAATTTCATAAGGCAAGCATGCCGTATGCCTTCTCGACTACCTTCTCCACCTGCATTGCCACTGTCAGTGACCTGTGTACCTGTACACCCAGATCCCTCTGCCTATCAATACCCTGCAGGGTTCTGCCATTTACTGTATATTTCCCATCTGTATTAGACCTTCCAACATGCATTACCTCACACTTGTCCGGATTAAACTGTATCTGTCATCTCTCTGCCCAAGTCTCCAACTGATCTATATCCTGCTGTATCCCCTGATGGTCCTCATCGCTGTCTGCGAATCCACCAATCTTTGTGTCGTCTGCAAACTAACTAAACAAAGCCGACAGTGTTTAGAAGGTGGAACCCGCAGAGTGGTTGAGGCCTTTACAGGGAAGCTGAATAAACATGTAAAGGAGTAAGGAATAGAAAGATACATTGATGGGTGAGGCGGAGAGAGATTGGAGCAGAAACACCAGCATAGATCTGATGGGCTGAATGGCCTGCTCCTGTAAATACTAATACTGGGGGCATTCATGAATGTCAATCCAGTTTGTGCTGTTGGAATATTTATATTGCCATTTTTGTTGAGCAGACTATGCAGACTTGCCAGCAGAAACTGGAGAAGGAAGTTGCGAGTTTGTTGAACATGGTGGAAGGGCCTGGACTGGCGAAAGGTAAATGTCTGGAATATTATTACTCAACTGAAAGAAAGTTTCCTTTTCTTCTCTTCCAGTTAGCTCCTAACGCCTCAGAACCATCATTTCAAAGTTGCCAGATTTTCATTCAGGCGGTTGTACGTTGGAACTAAACTGCTTCATATTTTCCCCATTTTCAGAGTCATAGAAATTTACAGCACGGAAACAGGCCCTTCAGCCCAACTTGTCCCATGCCGCCCCTCTTTTTTTAACCTCTAACCTCTAAGCTGGTCCCAATTGCCCGTGTTTGGCCCAAACCCTTCCATATCCATCTTTCTCGTGTAACTGTCTAAATAACTGTCTCAGGGCAGCATTGGGGCACAGTGGTTAGCACTGCTGACTCACAGTGCCAGGACCCTGGTTCGATTCCCGGCTTGGGTCACTGTCTGTGTGGAGTTTGCATGTTCTCTCTGTGTCTGGGTGGGTTTCCTCCGGGTTTGGTGCATTGACACAAACAGATGCCAGAGTGTGGCGACTAGGGGAATTTCACAGTCACTTCATTCCAGTGTATGCCTTACTTGTGATTAATAAATAAACTTTAACTCAAACCATCAAATCCCAGTAAATCTTTTCTGCACGCTTTCTAGTTTAATAATATCTTTCTATAATAGGGTGACCAGAACTGTACACAGTATTCCAAGTGTCACCTTACCAATGTCTTGTACAACTTCAACAAGACGTCCCAACTCCTGTATTCAATGTTCTGACTGATGAAACCAAGCATGCTGAATGCCTTCTTCACCACTCTGTCCACCTGTGCCTCCACTTTCAAGGACCCTGAGAACTCTTTGTTCCATAACTCTCCCCAACGCCCTACCATTAACTGAGTAAGTCCTGCCCTGGTTCAATTTACAAAATGCATCACCTCGCATTTGTCTAAATTAAACTCCATCTGCCATTCGTCAGCCCACTGGCCCAATTGATCAAGATCCTGTTGCAATTGGAGATAACTTTCTTCGCTGTCCACTATGCCACCAATCTTGGTGTCATCTACAAACTTACTAACCACGCCTCCTATATTCTCATCCAAGTCATTAATATGAGCATTAAGTCATCTCAAGATTATTACTAATCTCAGCTCAATTCTCAGTCTGGTGGGGGCAAGGTGCTCCCACTGAAAGAAACAAGGAATTACTATGAAACAGTCCATAGAAACAGTGAATGATGCTGAGAAATGAGTGGCCATACATCCATCCTCCAGCTGATAGCCACAGAACACCCAAGAACCCCATTCAGCCCATCAGACCTGTGCTGTTTGAAGGAGCTATCCAGTGAGTCCTCCTCCTCTCTCATGTCTCCAATTACCATGCAAATGTTGACGTTTATTTTGTTTTCATTTTATTGGTGCCATCAGTAGGCTTACAATGAAATTACTGTGAAAATCCCCCAGCTGCCACACTCCGGCACCCATTCGGGTACACTGAGGGAGAATTTAGCGTGGCTAATGCATCGAACCAGCATTTCTTTCGGACTGTGAGAGGAAACCGGAGCACCCTGAGGAAACCCACGCAGACACGGGGAGAACACAGTGCAAACCTGTCAGACCCCACTTGGAGTACTGTGCACAGTTCTGGTCGCCTCACTACAGGAAGGATGTGGAAGCTATTGAGAGGGTGCAGAGGAGATTTACAAGGATGTTGCCTGGATTGGGAGGCATGCCTTATGAGGATAGGTTGAGGGAGCTGGGACTCTTCTCCCTGGAGAGACGAAGGTTGAGAGGCGACCTGATAGAGGTTTATAAAATGTTGAGAGGAATAGATAGGGTGGATTCTCGGAGGTTATTTCCCAGGGCTGAAATGGTCGCTACAAGAGGACAAAGGTTTAAGGTGCTGGGGAGCAGGTACAGAGGAGATGTCAGGGATAAGTTTTTCACTCAGAGGGTGGTGAGTGAGTGGAATCGGCTGTTGTCGGTGGTGGTAGAGGCGAACTCACTGGGGTCTTTTAAGAACATAAGAACATAAGAACATAAGAAATAGGAGCAGGAGTAGGCCATCTAGCCCTTCGAGCCTGCCCCCGCCATTCAGTACGATCATGGCTGATCTGTCGTGGCTCAGTTCCACTTTCCCGCCCTCTCCCCATAACCCTTAATCCCCTCTCTTATCAAGAACCCATCAACCTGCTTCTTAAAAATATTTAGCGAGGCAGCCTCCACCACTTCAATGGGCAGAGAATTCCAGAGATTTTTAAAAGACTTCTGGATGAGTATATGGGATCTAATGGGATTGAGGGTTACAGATAGGCCTGGAAGGTATAGATGTGATCGGCGCAACTTGTGGGCCGAAGGGCCTGTTTGTGCTGTAGTGTTCTATGTTCTATAAACTCCACACAGACAGTGGCCTGAGCCAGGAATCGAACCCGCGTCTCTGGCTCTGTGAGGCAGCAGTGCTAACCACTGTGTCAACGTGCCACAGGATCCAATTCCCTTTTGAAAGCTTCTGTTGAATCTGCCTCCACCACCTTTTCGGGCAGTGCCTTCCAGATCACGACAACTTAACTGCGTTTTATAAGTTCTGTTTAGCCTGCCTTTATTTATAAATCCTAGGATGATTTTTAACATCTTTCTCATCCTGTCCTGTTGCCTTCACACTTGCGTTTATTACTGATAAGTGCTGGCGATTGTTCTAAAAATAAATTCAACCACCAACCTAAAAATCGTAAGCTCCCGAGCGGAAATACTCCTTAATAAGAGCAGGTTAAACTAATTACAAACTAATCCACGCTGTTAATCCTTCAACGCTGCAGCAAGATCTGATGTTGTCTTTCCAAGTGCTTTTGGGGATGAATAATTTTGAATGTTGATAAAGTTCATGTCTCCGCTGGCAGACTTCTTTAGGGTTTCAATTTTTGATTGAATATATTTCTGCAGTTAAACTTCCTGTTTCTGCTGAGTAAGTCCCAGAATTAATAGTCACAGCACCGAGTGAGGCCATTCGGTCTGTTCTTGGCCACAACAACTCATTCCCCACCCCGCACTTTCCCATCAGATGTGTATCTAATTTTCCTTCAAATGCCATGATCACAGTCACTTCCTCTGCATTTTGGGTATTGCATTCCAACTCCAAACAACCCGACTTAAAAATAAAACTAGGCTTTTCCCCGCAATGCCTTTAGCTCTTCTGACAATCACCTTAACTCAGTGTCAACCTCAACCCTTCCGCCTTTGGACATTGTTTTTCTCTGTCTGCTATGCCCAGACCCCGCATGTTTTGGAAAAAGGGTGCTAAGTTTATTTATTCGATCACAAGTAGGCTTACATTAACACTGCAATGAAGTTACTGTGAAAACCCCCTCGTCGCCACACTCTGGCGCCTGTTCGGGTACACTGAGGGAGAATTTAACACGGCCAGTGCACCCTAACCAGTGGGTCTTTCGGGCTTTGGGAGGAAACCGGGGCACCCAGAGGAAGCCCACGCAGGCACGGGGAGAATGTGCAGACTCTACACAGACAGTGACCCAAGCCGGGAATCGAGTCCGGGTCCCTGGCGCTGTGAGGCAGCAATGCTAGCCCACTGTGCCACCATGCCACCCCAATGATGGGTGTCAAGTGGATAATACAGGTGATAATCAGGCTCAATATAGAAGATGCAAAGAGGAACTGATGAAGAAATATGGGACACAGAAAGGGTCTGAGAAACAGCTAATGTAAAATTCAATTCAGGAGTCTTTTATAGAATTAGGAATAGTAAAAGGGTGCAGATGGAAGGAGGAGGTCCAAGTGGATTTACACATGGAGACAGGAGAATATATTAAATGAGCACTTTTCATCTGTCTTTACAAAGGAGAAGGATGTTTCCCAGCTTATCGTGGGAAATAGGAGCTAGTTCAGATTCCTGATTGGTTGATATGGAGGAGATATTGGAGACGTTACCTGTTGATAAGGCACCAGGACCAGGCGAGATACATCCAAGGATACTGAAGGAAGTGAGAGTGGGAAGTGTGGACGCAATGCTCAGAATTCTCCTTAGACGCAGGTGGTGCCGGAGGACTGGAGAATTGCGGAGGTTACACCCTTGTTCAAAAAAGGGTGTGAAGTTGAGCTCCTACAGGCCACTCAGTTTGGCAGAGGGGAAGCTTTGGGAAACTATAACTTGGGACAAATTGATAGGCACATGGACAAATGCAGCTTTACTGAGGAGAGTCAGCATGGATTGTGTAAGGGAAAATCGTGTTTAACTAACGTCACTTGATCTTTTCAATGAGACGAGAGAGAGGGTTGATGAGGGTAATGCTACTGACGTGGTGTATGTGGACTTTCAGAAGGTACTCAATACAATGCCACACAACAGACCTGTGAGAAAAGTTGCAGTTTGTGGAATAAAAGGGGCAGTAGCAATGTGGGTATAAAATTGGCTGAATAATAGAAAGCAGAGAGTAATGGTGAGTAGCTTTCCATTCGGGAGGAAGGTTTGTCGTGGTGTTCCCCGGGGACTTTCCTGATGCACATTGGTGACCTTGGTGTACTGGGCACGATTTGCAGATGATGTAAAACTTGGAAGGATTGGTATCGATGACGAGGGCACAGTGGTATAGGGCAGCACAATGGTTAGCACTGCTGCCTCACTGCGCCAGGCCTGGGTGACTGTCTGTGTGGAGTTTGCGCATTCTCCCCATGTCTGCGTGGGTTTCCTCCCACACTCCAAAGATGTGCTGGATAGGTACTTTGGTCATGCTAAATTGCCCCTTCGTTTAAAGTTTTAAAGTTTGTTTATTAGTGACACAAGTAGGTTTACATTAACACTGCAATGAAGTTACTGTGAAAATCCCCGAGTTGCCACACTCTGGCGCCTGTTCGGGTACACTGAGGGAGAATTTAGCATGGCCAATGCATCCTAACCATCAATTCTTTCAGTCTGTCCTGGGATGCCTCAGTTAGAGGGATTAGCGGGGTAAATATGTGGGTTATGGGAGTGGGACCTGGGTGGGGTTGTAGTCAGTGCACTTGATGGGCTGAATGGCCTCCTTCTGTACTGTAGGATTTCTATGACAGTGTAGAACCTCAGAAGGATATGGATAGAGTGATGGAGTGGGCAGATAGGTGGCAAATGATGTTTAATGCGGAAAGGTGTGAGGTGATTCATTGCGGGTGGAGGAACTTGGAGAGACAATCTCAAAGAAAGAGTAAAATTCCAAAGGGGTGCAGAAGCAGAGAGACCTGGGTAAATAAGTACACAAAGAAGTATCTGGATGAGCATTTCAATCGCCACGGCATAGTAGGCCATAGACCAAGTGCTGGTAAAGGGGTTTGGTTGGTATTAGATGTTTGGCGCAGGCGTGCTGGGCTTTGGGCCTGTTTCTGTGCTGTAAAACTCTATGGAATCATTGAAAGTGGCAGCACAGATGGAGAGAGCAGGTAATAAATTATACAATATCCTGGACTTTGTCATCAGGGGCATTGAGTATAAAGACATGGGAGGTTTAAGATCAGCTTGTTAACCATGCTGCGGTTGCTATAGCAATGCAAGTTTAGTTATGTTAAGAAGCTGGCTATCGTTAGGTTGGCCATGGGGATAATGTTTGATTTTTGTTTGGTTTACAGCAGGATTACCACCCCGACTGTTACAGAAGGTCAAAGATGTGACGGAATCATCTCGAATTGCCAGTATTACACTCAGTAACTGTGTCCTTTTCATCGCGAAACAAGAAGCGGTTGGTATTCTTCTTGTACCTTGTGACACACTGCTTAATTTTAATCTTTAGTTTTTATTGACTCTCACAGTGTAGCAGGAGGCCATTCAGCCCATCATGCCTGTACTGGCTCTTTGAAACCGTTATCCTGTTCCATCTTGCCTCATTCCCAGAATGCGGCGTTCCTTTTCAGCTCTGGGCAATTTGGAGAAACCTCCTCACCCAGAGGAACACTAGAATGCTGGAACGTTAGAGATTGGAGAAAGATTTGCCTGTGAGATATTTTGAGCCTGTTCCACCATTCAGTACGATCACAGCTGATCAATTGCATCAGCTGTACCTTCCTGTACTATCGCCGTTTGATTTATTCAAAGTTTATTTATTAGTCAAATGAGGAGAGACTAAGTCGGTTGGGATTGTGTTCGCTGGAGTTTGGAGGAGATCTCAGAAACGTATAACATTCTAACAGGGTTAGACAGGGTAGATTCAGAAAGAATGTTCCCCAAAGGTGGGGGAGTCCAGAACTAGGGGTTTTGTTTGAGGATAAGGGATAAACCCCTTTGAACTGAGGTGAGGAGAAATTTCTTCACCCAGAGGGTGGGGAATGTGTGGAATTCACTACCAAAATGTTGTCTGATTTCATGAAGAAATTAGATGTCGCTCTTGGGGCTAAAGGGATCGAGGGATATGGGGGAAGGAGGAGATCAGGATATTGAATTCAATGATCAGCCATGATCAAAATGAATGGAGGAGCAGGCTCAAAGGGCCAAACGGCCTACTCCTGCGTCTAGTTTCTATGCAGCGTCGTAAGTAGGCTTACGTTAACACTGCAGTGAAGTCACTGTGAAAATCACTTAGTCACCACATTCCAGTGCCTGTTCGGGTACACTGAGGGAGAATTTAGCACGGCCAATGCACCCTGACCAGCACGTCTTTCAGACTGTGAGAGGAAACCTGAGCACCTGGAGGAAACCCATGCAGACACGGGGAGAATGTGCAAACTCCACACAGTCAGTGACCCAAGCTAGGAATTGAACCTGTGTCCCTGGAGCTGTGAGGCAGCAGCGCTAACCGCTGTGCCAGCACGCCGCAGAATGTGGGCATCGGCTGGCTAGGCAAACATCTATTGCCCGTCCCTCATTGCCTGTTAGGAGGTGGTGAGCTGCCTTCTTGAGCCGCCGCGGTCCCTGTGATGTGGTTACACCCAGTAAGAAGTCTCTCAACACCAGGTTAAAGTCCAACAGGTTTATTTGGTAGCACAAGCCACTAGCTTTCGGAGCGCTGCTCCTTCATCAGGTGAGTGGGAGTTCTGTTCACCCAAAGGTCAGAGGCCGACTGCCCGTGACCACTGTAGTGTCTGTCGCGATCCTCCTCATCTGAGCAAATCCTGTGTATACGGAGGGCTTGTCCATAGGGAATGGCTTCTTTAACATGTTTAGAGTGGAAGCTGGAGAAGTGGAGCATTGTGAGTTAATTAATGGGGTTGTGGTAAGCCCACAGATAACCTCACAGTGCTCCACTTCTCCAGCATGTTAAAGAAGCCATCCCCTATGGACAAACCCTCCGTATATACAGGATTTGCTCAGATGAGGAGGATCGTGACAGACACCTCCAGACCCTGAAAGATGCCCTCATAAGAACAGGATGTGGCGCTCGACTCATAGATCGACAGTTCCGATGCGCCACAGCAAAAAACCGCACCGGTCTCCTCAGAAGACAAACACGGGACACGGTGGACAGAGTACCCTTCGTCATCCGGTACTTCCCCGGAGCGGAGAAGCTACGACATCTTCTCCGGAGTCTTCAACATATCATTGATGAAGACGAACATCTCGCCAGGGCCATCCCCACACCCCCACTTCTTGCTTTCAGACAACCACGCAACCTC
Source organism: Carcharhinus amblyrhynchos (assembly GCF_965287045.1). Classification (NCBI taxonomy): domain Eukaryota; kingdom Metazoa; phylum Chordata; class Chondrichthyes; order Carcharhiniformes; family Carcharhinidae; genus Carcharhinus; species Carcharhinus amblyrhynchos. The sequence goes on from NC_137331.1 coordinate 123,931,461, forward strand.
AAACAGACCATTGTCCGCAGCAAACTACCCAGCCTTCAGGAGAACAGTGATCACAATACCACACAACCCTGCCACAGCAACCTCTGCAAGACATGCCGGATCATCGACATGGATGATACCATCACACGTGAGAATACCATCCACCAGGTACACGGTAAATACTCTTGCAACTCGGCCAACGTTGTCTACCTGATACGTTGCAGGAAAGGATGTCCCGAGGCATGGTACATTGGGGAGACCATGCAGACGCTACGACAACGGATGAATGAACATCGCTCGACAATCACCAGGGCAAGAGTGTTGGCGAACACTTCAGTGGCCACGGGCATTCAGCCTCTGACCTTCGGGTAAGCGTTCTCCAAGGCGGCCTTCACGCCTTATGACAATGCAGAGTCGATGATCAGAGACTGATAGCCAAGTTCCGCACACATGAGGACGGCCTCAACTGGGATCTTAGGTTCACGTCGCACTATCTGTAACCCCCGTGACTTGCCTGGGCTTGCAAAATCTCTGTCCTGTCTGGAGACAATACACATCTCTTTAACCTGTGCTTAACCCTCTCTCCATTCTGTGCTTTTAAGGCTTGATTACCCGTAAAGACTCGCATTCCAACCATTATTTTGTGAATTGAGTTTGTGTCTTTATATGCCCTGTTTGTGAACTGAATTCCTACTTACCTGATGAAGGAGCAGCGCTTCGAAAGCTAGTGGCTTATGCTACCAAATAAACCTGTTAGACTTTAACCTGACTTCTTACTGTGTTTACCCCAGTTCAACGCCAGCATTCCACATCATGTAGGTACACCCAGAGTGCTGTTAGGGAGGGAGTTCCAGGAGTTTGACCCAGCGACTCTGAAGGAACAGCTGATATTTCTAAGTCAGGATGGTGAGTGGCTTGGAGGGGAACTTGCGGGTGGTGGTGTTCCCCAGGTATCTGCTGCCCTTGTCCTTCCAGGTGATAGTGGTCGTGTGATTGGAAGGTGCTGCCTCAGGAACCTTGGCGAATTCCTGCAGTGCATCTTCTAGATGGTACACACGGCTGCCACTGTTCGTTGGTGGTGGAATCATAGAATCGCTGCAGTACAGGAGGAGGCCATTCAGGCCATCGAATCACACTGACTCTGACAGAGTATCTTACCCAGGCCTCTTCCCCCACCCTATCCCCTTAACATCACACATTTACCATGTTTATCCATGAAACCTACACATCCTGAAGACACTAAGGGGCAGTTTAACATGGCCAATGCATCTTTGGATTATGGGAGGAAACCGGAGGAAACCCAAGCAGGCACAGGGAGAACATTCAAACTCCACGCAACAGTCAGCCAAGCCGGGAATCGAACCCGGGTCCCTGACACTGTGAGGCAGCAGTGCTAAACACTGTGCCACTATGAATGTTTAAAGTGATGGATTCCAGCGGGCTGCTTTGCCCTGGATGGTGTTGAGATTCTTGAGTGTTGTTGGAGCTGCACCCATCCAGGAAAGTGGGGAGAATTCCATCACACTCCTGACTTGTGCCTTGTTGATGGAGGATAGCCTTCGTCAGAAGATGAGTTATTCCAAATTAAATGCAGAATTCCTGGCCTCTGACTGCTGCTGCATTTATTTGGCCAGTCAGTATCCCTCCATTCGCTGTAAATACTGTGTAATTTTGTTTAGATTGGGGCGTCCTTCAGCCAGGCCCTGAGAAGCCACTCTGTTCCTCAGGTGGACACTTAGACTTGGAGATAGGGTGGTTTCTCTGCCCATTTGCATGCTGGGTAAATTGCCCACCATGATCCTTAGAACATAGAACATAGAACATTACAGCGCAGAACAGGCCCTTCGGCCCACGATGTTGCGCCGACCAGTTACAAAAACAATGACCCACTAGCCTATACCAATCCCTTTTCGTCCATAAACCTATCCAGAGATCTCTTAAACGCCCCCAAACTAGACGCATTTACAACTGCAGCAGGCAGGGCATTCCAATCCTTCACCACCCGCTGGGTAAAGAACCTACCCCTGACATCCGTCCTGTAGCTACCCCCCCTTAATTTAAAGCCATGCCCCCTCGTGCTAGCTTTCTCCATCCGAGGAAAAAGGCTATCACTATCCACCCTATCTAAACCTCTAATCATCTTATATGTTTCAATAAGATCCCCTCTTAGCCGCCTTCTTTCCAACGAAAACAACCCTAAATCCCTCAGTCTCTCCTCATAGGACCTCCCCACCATACCAGGCACCATCCTAGTAAACCTCCTCTGCACCCTCTCCAACGCCTCCACATCCTTCTTGTAATGCGGGGACCAGAACTGCACACAGTACTCCAAGTGCGGCCGCACTAGAGTAGTGTACAGTTGCAACATTACACTGCGACTCCTAAATTCAATCCCCCTACCAATAAACGCCAAGACACCGTACGCCTTCTTAACAACCTTATCTACTTGATTCCCAACTTTCAGGGATCTATGTACACACACACCTAGATCCCTCTGTTCATCCACACTATTCAAAGTCCTCCCGTTAGCCCTATACTCGACACATCTGTTGCTCCTACCAAAGTGAATTACCTCACACTTCTCCGCATTAAATTCCATCCGCCACCTCTCGGCCCAGCTCTGCAACCTATCTAAGTCTCCCTGCAGACTATGACACCCTTCCTCACAATCTACCACACCTCCAATTTTGGTGTCATCAGCAAATTTACTAATCCACCCAACTATACCCTCATCCAGATCATTAATAAAAATTACAAACAACAGTGGCCCCAAAACAGATCCCTGAGGCACACCACTCGTAACTGTACTCCATGATGAATATTTACCATCCACCACCACCCTCTGTCTCCTATCTGATAGCCAATTCCTGATCCAACTTCCTAGATTACCCACAATCCCATACATCTGCATTTTCTGCAGAAGCCTACCATGGTGAACCTTATCGAACGCCTTACTAAAATCCATGTATACCACGTCAACTGCCTTACCCCCATCCACCTCTTTGGTCACCTTCTCAAAAAACTCAATAAGGTTAGTAAGGCACGACTTACCCGCTACAAAACCATGTTGACTATTTCTAATCAATTCATTACACTCCAAATAACTATAAATCCTATCCCTAATAATTTTTTCTAAAACCTTGCCCACAACAGAAGTAAGACTCACCGGTCTATAATTCCCGGCAAAGTCTCTGTTCCCCTTCTTAAACAATGGGACAACATTCGCTATCCTCCAATCCTCCGGGACTACACCAGAGACCAATGACGACCTGAAGATCTGAGCCAGAGGCTCTGCAATCACCTCTCTAGCCTCCCAGAGAATCCTAGGGTAGATCCCATCCGGACCAGGGGACTTATCTATTTTCAGCCCCTCAAGAATTTCCAGCACATCCTCTTTATCAACCGTAATACTGTCTATTTTACTTGGGCCGTTTCATTCAGAAAACCCTCTACCACCTTGTGCTAATTGGTGTGTGCTGTGTGTGAAGTTGCCCAAGGTATCTTGGGGCTGGGCTTTGTATGTGATGTGGGCGTTCCAGTACTTTCCGAGTGCCTCTTGTATCTTTTGCCTTTTTAGTTATTTTGGTGTCTCAGTTCTTTTGCGGATGTGGGTTTCTACTGTTGTCACAAATTGTGACTGGGAGCAGCTCCTTGTTAGGTTGTGCTCAGATACGGAGTAGTGCATCTCCACTGCTGCCGAGTTTGTAGTGGATGCCAGGGCTGGTCTCTGATGGTGAGGGTGCAGTCACACAGTTGTTGACACGCGATTAGTTATCCCGAGGTCCAGGCTGTTGCTCTGGAGACGATGGTTTAAATCCCCGTTAATAAACCTGGAATTAAACAAAAAATGCTAGTCTCTGTAACAGTGAGTGTTGTCGATTGTTGTTTAAGAAAAAAACCCATCTGGTTCAATAACGCACTCTGCCACCCTCACCCCGTCCTCACCTGGCAGGGTCTGCTCGCCTGGCAGCCCCTCAGAGCGGAGGATGACTCTGGGGAGGTGGGTTCTGGGAGGGGCTGAATAATCCAATCCTGGAGCCACAGGCTCTGCTACAGGTTTGGGGAGGGGATGTTTGATGAGTGGGGTGGGTGGGACGCTCTGGATTCTGCATTCTCTTTCTGCTGTTTATGCTTGGCCTCTGTGTGTACCACCCAGTGACGCTCGAGGTGATTCATAGAGTCATAGAGCTTTACAGCATGGAAACAGGCCCTTCGGCCCAACGTGTCCAGGCCGCCTTTTTTTTAAACCCTAAGTTAATCCCAATTGCCAGTATGTGGTCCGTATCCTTCTGTACCTGTATTACCTGTATAAATGTCTAAATGCTTTTTAAAAGACAAAATTGTACCCGCCTCTACTACTACCTCTGGCAGCTTGTTCCAGACACTCACCATCCTCTGTGTGGAAAAAAATTGCCCCTCTGGACCCTTTTTCTATCTCTCCCCTCTCACCTTAAACCTGTGCCCTGTAGTTTTAGACTCCCCAACCTTTGGAAAATAGTGCCTTCACGGATGCTTCTTCTCCAGTTTGTGTGTTCCAAGGCCAGTGATTCCCATGTGTCGATGGGAATGTTGCATATATTTACGGAGGCTTTCAGAGTGTCCTTGTCATGTTTCTTCTGCTACCTCCTAGTGATCGCTTGCCATGGCAGAGCTCGGAGTAGAGCACTTACTTTGGGAATCTAGTGCTGGGCGTGTGGACAATGTGTCCTGGCCATCACAGCTGGTTGGGCAGTGACCAGTGCCTCAGTACTGGGAGAGGACACTCACGTTGGTACATCTATCCTGCCAGTGGATTTGCAAGGTTTTGTGGAGACAGCGTTGGTGATATCTCTCCAGGAATTTGAGGTGCCTGTTATACTTTGTCCGTGTTTCTGATGCACACAGGAGGGTGATCACCGTGGCTGCTCTGTAGAACGTGAGCTGGATTTGAGGTCTCAGACTGTGAACGCTGTGTCCCTCAGGTGACCGAGGACTGGCACGTTGGAGTCAATGCAGGTCCTCATTGTCAATGTCTGCTCGTGCCAAGAGGAGGCTCCTGAGGTCTGGGAAAGTATCCATGTTGCTCCAGGAATCCATATGTGACTCCAGACCCACAGCAATGTGGTTGACACTTAACTGCCCCCCGAAATGGTCTGAGCGACTTGTATCGAACCATTACGGAATCTAAAAGGAAAGAGATCGGATGAACCACGCGGCGTCGATCTAGACACTGGAAACAGCAGCAGCAAACTCAGTTCTGTCAACCCTGCAAACTCCTGACTAACATCCGGGGCCTCGTGCCAAAAACTGGGAGGGCTGTCTCCCAGACTAACCAAACAACAGCCTGACAAAGTCATTCTCACGGAATCATACCTTACAGATAGTGTCCCACCCCCTCAATATCGACCCTGGACCCCGCTGAGGATTCCTGCTATCAGGTTTAAATCAGAGGTGGAAATTTCCTACTGGATATCAGCCCTGCAGGGGGTGGGGGGGAGAGAACAGAAGAGACTAAAATACTGCAGGTGCTGGAAACAAAAACGGAAAATAACCAAAATGCTCAGCTGGTCAGGCAGCATCTGAGGAGAGAGACACCGAGTGAATGTTTCGAATCCGTGTCATTGTTCTACAGAACTGCACAACAGACCCCTTACCACCCCCGGCCTCGGACTCACCCCCTCCTCCTGGCCTCACCGCCGCCTCCTCCCTCCCCCTGGCCTCGCCCCCTCCTCTCCTCCACCACCTCCAGCCTCGCCCCCTCCTCCCCCCAACCCCCTCCGGCCTCACCCCCTCCTGCCCCCCCGGCCTTGCCCCTACCTCTCTACTGGCCTCCCCTCCTCCGACCCCACTCCCCCCTCCCCCGCCTGCCCCGGCCTGCCCCCCTCCTCCCCCTCCCCCGGCCTCTCGCTCCCCCTCCCCCCCTAACGATGAAGGTTACAGATCATTCTTTCAGAAAAAACTTTTATTGGTTTTTAAACTTCCCGTTGCTCCCGGAGGTTGAACGCTGCTTCCGCTCTGCCCGTTAGAACGGGATACGGATGATGAAGGTTCCTCTATTCCACTGATCCCGTTCTCCTTCACATTTCTATCTCCCTGTCACCGTTTACCCCGATCAGACTGGGTGTGTAATGTTCAGTAACCATTAACCTAAACTAACAGCACAGTCTGCCGATAAGGCTGCCTGCCTGCAGATTAACACGGCTGTCTGCCCCATTGGCCAGTATCAAGGGCACTGAGATGCCTGCTTCATTGGCCTCAGTACCAAGTGGGTCAGCCGATCGGTTCGAGCTGCCGGTCCGGTGACTCCAGCGAGCGTACCGGACAGGGGCAAAATCTGACACATCTGTGATGCCTCCGCAGTGGGATAGCCCGCACGCTGTGTGCACACGAGCCGTGTGCAATCCACAATCTCGTTACTGTACGTCAGCAGGAGATTGTTACCTTTGGGAGGGAGGGGTGTAGATGTTTCAGGGTCAGAGCTCCCTTATTCAAGCACAATACTGCGGCTGCTGGAATCCTTCAGCTGAAAATAGGGGAAAAGACACAAACAGCAGCTCCTGAGAAACAGAGCGGACGTGTTAGGACTGTGACCTCTCGTCAGGAAAGGTGGAGATGTGCTGGGATTGGAGCGTGTGAAAGGGAGAGTGTGGGAGGTGCTGTCCCCCAGGCTTAGCTTGAGCTTTATTGGAACACTGCAGGTGGCTGAATACACGGAGATCGGAGCGTGGGAGAATCCCAGTGACTGACGATCGGAAACTCTAACTCTAGAATATTCATCTTCACTTGCAGGTAACTTACCACGAAGGAGGATTGCTTTTAAATGTCTAATCCTTAGAACATTATCCCTGCTGGAAGCTTTATCAATTCACACCGGATTTTATTTGGAATTTGTAAATACAAAAGGATAAATAGATTTCCCTCCATGTTTCTGGTGGGAAGCACGCTCAATCCTGCTAATTTTACAGTTTGTGTGTGTGCCTCTCTGTGTCTCTGAGTGAGCCTCTGTGTGTGTGTGTGTGTGTGTGTGTGTGTATTCCAGTATCAGAAACAATTAACTTCAATATTTCACTGAACGTAAAAAGTAAATGTTAATGTTGCGATTTGTTTAAAAAAAAAGCCACCTTGAACCATTGCTGAATTTCCCTCACCTTTTTCCCCATTCCATTGACTTGCTAAGCAGGGGGGGGTGAGGATTTAGGTGTGAGTGGTTAGGTGCATTGACCCAAACAGGCGCTGGAGTGTGACGACTAGGATTTTCACAGTAACTTCATTGCAGTGTTAATGTAAGCTTACTTGTGATACTAATAAATAAACTTTAAAACTTTAACTTTTGTTCAAAGCTCGAGCCTGCAGCGCTCCTGGAATCCTCATTCATTGAAATGTTCCTCCGAGAATTCGAGAAGTTGTGAAAAATCATTATTCTATCATTGAAGAAATAATACATAAAGTTTAAAAGTCACATTTGAACTATTCAAATGGAACTGCTTAATGCACATATTTCCTTAATTGAGAAAGAGTTCGAGTTGATCCGGAGTTTTTCCTACACCTTATGCTCTTGTAATGTTTCCAGTGTAGTTTGTGGGAAATTTTGAAGGTTAGATATTTAAATTTTGAAAAGATGTCCAAAGAAACACTTGAATGGTTAAATTGGGGTCAGTGAGAATTCTCGTTCACTCTCCTCTGGATTTTAGTTTTTATTTGGGATAGATGTAACTGATTTGTCCAGGGGTGAACTGAGTGATTGTCCTCAGGGCTGGTAACTCACTGAAAGTCTGCCTTTTGAGTTGGCTGTCACTTGTATCTCGGCTAGCCACCTCATGGTGGCGCAGTGGTTAGCACTACTGCCTCGCAGCATCAGGGACCCGGGTTCAATTCCCAGCTGGGGTCACTGTCTGTGTGGCGTTTGCACATTCTCCTTGTGTCTGCATGGGTCTCCTCCGGGTGCTCCGCTTTCCTCCCACAGTCCAAAGATGTGCGGGTTCGATTGATTGGCCGTGCTAAAAATTGCCCATTGGTGTCAGGGAGACTAGCTAGGGTAACTGCGTGGTGTTACGGAAATAGGGCCTGGGTGGGATTGTAGTCGGTACAGACTTGATGGGCCGAATGGCCTCCTGCACTGTAGGGATTCTATGGGAGTGTAAAGATATCAGAGCAAAATAGAATGCTGGAAATTTGAGGTTAAAAATAGTGAACGCTGGATAAACTCAGCAGGTCTGACAGCCTCTGTGGAGAGAGAAACAGGTTTAACGTTCCAGTTTAAGTGACCCTTTGGCAGAACAGTTCTGTGAAGGGTCACTTGAACCAAAACGTGAATTCACAAGAAGAATAGCTGGAACCTAATATAGAATCCCTGCAGTGCAGAAGGAGGCCATTCAGCCCATCGAGTCTGCGCCAGCCACCATCCACCCAGCCCCTAGTCCCGTAATTTCACATACTTACCTGCTAATCCCCCGACAGTAGGGTTAATTTAGCTTGACCAATCAACCTAACCCGCACATCTTTGGACTGTGGGAGGAAACCGGAGCCCCCAGAGGAAACCCATACAGGCAGCGTACTGAGGAAGGAGAGAGTAGAATGACTAACCTTTTGCTAAAATTGAGGAGAAGAACTTGCTGAAATGTACTGCCTCACCTAGACGTCTAGGGCAAGAGCTGGTTACTATTCTTATCATTGGTTCGATGTGTTATTAGGATTATCTTTGCGATCCAGCGTATCACTGTGCTCAGATCCAGGATATTAATAGGAGGAAAGAGGATACCGAGCGGAAAATGATTCCCACTGGGTGGGAAGCCGAGGTCTAGAAGACCAGAGTCTAAAATTCCAAGACAGCCCGTTCTGTGGGTGAAATTTGGAAAGGGGTGGGGATGTTTGGAATTTTCTCGTGGCAATTGATGCGAGCAAGACCTATCATTAATTTTTAGACTGAGATTAATAGATTTGGGAAAGATATTAAGGCTAGGTCACAGATCAACCATGATCTCATTGAATGGTGGAACAGACTCGAGGGGCTGAATGGCCTCCTCCTGTTTCTTTAAATGCAATATATAATCAGATTAAGCTGAAAACAGCATCTCTTGTCTATTCTCATGACAAGAGGAAAATTTAACGTGGAAATGGAATAATGACCTCAACACCATTTCTCTACTAATACTGATCTTCGGGGTGGCACGGTAGCACAGTGGTTAGCACTGCTGCTTCACAGCTCCAGGGACCTGGGTTCGATTCCCGGCTCAGGTCACTGTCTGTGTGGAGTCTGCACATTCTCCTCGTGTCTGCGTGGGTTTCCTCCGGGTGCTCCGGTTTCCTCCCACAGTCCAAAGGTGTGCAGGTTAGGTTGATTGGCCAGGCTAAAAATTGCCCCTTAGTGTCCTGAGATGCGTAGGTTAGAGGGATTAGTGGGTAAATATGTAGGGAGATGGGGGCAGGGCCTGGGTGGGATTGTGATCGGTGCAGACTCGATGGGCTGAATGGCCTCTTTTTGTATTGTAGGGTTTCTATGATTCTTCAGTTCCTCCCTCTCACTAAGCCCTGTATTCCCCAACATTCTGGTATCTTATTTCTATCTTCCTTTGTAAAAACAGAGCCAAAGTATGTATTCCATTGGTCAGTCATTTCTTTGTTCCCCATTAAAAATTCCCCTGTTCCTGGCTGTAAGGAACCTGTAGATGGTACACGAGCTCCCACTGAGTGTCGGTCACGGGGGGGGAGTGAATGTTTGTGGATGGGGGAGCAATCTAGTGGGGCTGCTTTGTCCTGGGTGGTGTTGAGCTTCTTGAGTGTTGTTGGAGCTGCACCCATCCAGGCAAATGGGAGTATTCCATCACACTCCTGACTTGTGCCTTGGAGATGGTGGACAGGCTTTGGGGGGGGGATCAGGAGATGAGTTGCTTGCTACAAAATTCCCAGCCTCTGACCTGCTCTTGTAACCACTGTGTTTATATGGGTTAGCCCAGTTCAGTTCCTGGTCAATGGTAATCACCAGGGTATTGGTAGGGTGTTGTTGGTGATCTTATAGCGGTCTATAAAATAATGAGGGGCATAGACAAGGTAGACAGTCAACATCTTTTCCCAAAGGGAGGGGAGTCTCAAAGTAGAGGACATAGGTTTAAGTGAGAGGGCCCAGAGGGGCAGTTTTTTCACACACAGGGTGGTGAGTGTGTGGAACGAGCTACCAGAGGTAGTATTAGAGGCAGAGACAGTTACAGGGGTAAGATGGGTATAGAGGAATATTGGCCCATTGAGGGCAATTGGGACGAACTTAGTGGTAAAAATTGGGCAGCATGGACAAGTTGGGCCAAAGGGCCTGTTTCTGTGCTGTAAATCTTGATGACTCTATGACTGGCTCTTACACAGCCAGTGACTGCAGTTGGCTTTGTGCTGCTCTCACCGTGGGATCCTGGCCGTTGTGTTACAGGCTCTGATTGCGTTTGATAAGGTGCCTCACAAAAGGTTGCCTCAGAAGGTTAGGGTGCATGGAGTTGGGGGTAAGGTGTTAGCGTGGATAGAGGATTGTCTGGCTAATAGGAAGCAGAGAGTTGGTATCAATGGGTGCTTTTCTGGTTGGCGGTTGGTGACGAGTGGAGTGCCCCAGGGATCGGTGCTGGGGCCTCAGCTATTTGCCATTTATGTAGATGATCTGGAGGAGGGGGCTGAGTGTAGCATGACGAAATTTGCTGATGACACGAAGATGAGTGGAAAAGCAAATTGCCTGGAGGGTGTGGAAAGTCTGCAGAGGGATCTGGATAGGCTGAGCGAGTGGGCGAGGACCTGGCAGATGGAGTATAATGTTAGCAAATGTGAGGTTATCCACTTTGGTAGAAATAATAGTAGGAGGGATTATTATTTAAAAGGCGAAAATCTGCAGCATGCTACAGTGCAGAGGGACCTGGGGGTCCTTGTGCGTGAGTCGCAAAAACCCAGTCTGCAGGTGCAGCAGGTGATCAAGAAGGCGAATGGGATGCTGGCCTTTATAGCGAGGGGGATTGAATATAAAAGCAGGGAGGTCTTGCTGCAACTGTACAGGGCACTGGTGAGGCCGCAGCTGGAGTACTGTGTGCAGTTTTGGTCCCCTTATTTGCGAAAGGATATATTGGCCTTGGAGGGAGTACAGAGGAGGTTCACTAGGCTGATACCGGAGATGAGGGGGTTGGAGTATGAAGAGAGACTGAATAGACTGGGTCTGCACTCGTTAGAGTTTAGGAGGATGAGGGGGGTTCTTATAGAGACGTATAAGATAATGAAGGGGATGGATAGGGTAGAGGTAGAGTGATTCTTCCCACTCAGAAAGGATAGCAGGACTAGAGGGCACAGCCTCAAGGTATGGGGGAGTGCAGTTTAGATCGGAGTTGAGGAGGAACTTCTTCACTCAAAGGGTGGTGAATCTCTGGAATTCTCTGCCCGTTGAAGTGGTGGAGGCTACCTCGCTAAATATATTTAAGTCACGGGTAGATAGGTTTCTGACAGACAGGGGAATTAAGGGTTATGGGGAGAAAGCGGGAAAGTGGAACTGATCCACTTCAGATCAGCCATGATCTTATTGAATGGCGGGGCAGGCTCGAAGGGCCAGATGGCCTACTCCTGCTCCTATTTCTTATGTTCTTATGATTTGACACTTTTAGTGAGCGATGTAGTTTTATTGCCCGTTTATACTTTGAGAGAACAAGGAGAGAAAGAAGCTATAAGGAAAGATTAATGAAATAGTTTCCAAATAGATCCCGAGAGAAAATTCTAATGTTATGTAAGGCCTCCTGGGGGAGAGGGACATCAGTGTCACTGGCTGTGACAGTATTCATTGCCCGTCCCTAACTACCCCCCATCTCAAAAGGCATTTGAGAGTCAACCACGTTGCTGTGGCTCTGGAATCACATGTAGGCCAGACCGGGTAAGGACAGCAGATTTCCTTCCCTAAAGGACATTAGTGAACCAGATGGATTTTTCCGATAATCAGAGAAAGTCACCGTTAGGCTTTTAATTCCAGATTTTTATTGAATTCAAATTTAACCATCTGCCGTGGTGGAGTTTGAAATTGTGTCCCTGCTGCGGGTCTCTGGGTTATTAGATCAGTGATAATACCACTGCACCAGTGTTCACCCTTAATGTTAGTACAGTAGGAATTAACTTGTTTTAGTGCTTAGTGAGGATATGGAAGAGCCAGTGAGTGGTGTGTATTGTGCTATTTACATGCTGAGGGATTATAATCAGTAGGCAGTATGGAAATTATATCCTTCCTGAATCAGTGCCAACTGCTTTGTACAAGGCATCCAATTTCCTTGTGTGTTTGAACTTTTTGGCTTTAACATAAAAACTAAGAGTGGGCCACTCGGCCCTTCGAGCTTGTTCTGCCTTTCAAAGATGTAGCGGGTTAGGTTGATTGGCCGTGCTAAGAAATTGCCCCTTAGTGTCCAGGGTAACGGAGATTAGAGGGGATTAGTGGGTATAATATGTAGGGATATGGGGGTAGGGTTTGGGTTGGGATTGTGTTCGGTGCAGACTCGATGGGCCGAAGGGCCTCTTTCTATGATTCTAATATGATTGTAGCTGAGCCTCTGTCTCAGTGCCGTATTCCTGCTTTCTCCCCACATTGTTAAGCAAATGTTCACATAAATCCATGGTTTTTCCAATCTCTATTTCCGTAACCTTCTGCATCTCCCTGAGATCTTTGCATTCTTCCACTTCTGCCTCCTGTGCATCTCCGCTCCCTCTGACCCCAGCGTTACCTTAGGACCATACAGTGCAGAAAGAGGCCCTTCAGCCCATCAAAGCAACATTCCTTCACACCATCAAAATTGAAACATTTAAATGTGTTCTGTAATGCTACTAAACAAAGTGGTGTTGGTTGCAAGGTTGTGCATGTTGAAATTTCACCTGGGAAACTGAGTTGTGGATTCTATTTCCAACTTTTTAGTCTCGCTGGTCCAGCTTACTTGCTTAAATGTCTCTGTAAAAATCTTGTTAGGAACATGGGAACAGGAGGAGGCCATTCAGTCCCTCAAGGCTGTCCCACAATTCAGTGAATCTGTGATCTGACTCCACCAGCCTTTGCCCCAGATCTTTTAATCCCTTTTCTTAACAAAAATCTATCAATCTTGCTGAAAATTAAAAATTTATCTAGCGCCATTTGTGATTTGTGGATGAGAGTTCCAAACCTCTCCTGCCTGCATGTGTAGCATTCCTTCCCAGTTTTCCCAAAACTTGATGACGAGCATTTTGAGGGTCTAGTTATAGATTTAATAACAAAAATGTAACATTTAAATGTATTTGATGTCTCGATTCATATGTCTTTTTTAAAATTAAGATATTGCCGCATGATTCAACTGCTCCCTTTGGTTTGGAGGGTGTGTTATGCGTTAGACTGAAGGAGTTCACCATGTCCGTAGTGTTGCAGTGCATTCCAGGAGTCATGTGGCAATTGATTTTGATTTGATTTGTTATTGTCAGAAATACAGTGAAAAGTATTGTTTTTCGCGCGCGCTATACAGACAAAGCATACCGTTCGTAGAGAAGGAAAGGACAGAATGTAGTGTTACAGTCATAGCTAAAGTATAGACAAAGATCAACTTATTGCAAAGTAGGTCCATTCTTCCCTGGCAGCAGGGAAGAAGCTGTTCTTGAGTCGGTTGGTACAGACTTCTGTATCTTTTTTCCAACAGAAGAAGGTGGAAGAGAGAATGTCTGGGGTGCAGGGGGTCCTTAATTATACCGGCTGCTTTTCCGAGGCAGTGGGAAGTGTAGACAGAGTCAGTGGATGGGAGGCTGGTTTGCGTGATGGATTGGGCTACATTCACAACCTTTTGTAGTTCCTTGCGGTCTTGGGCACAGCAGGAGCCCAGACCAAGCTGTGATACAACCAGAAAGAATGCTTTCTATGGTGCATCTGTAAAAGCTGGTGAGTCGTAGCTGACATGCCAAATTTCCTTAGCCTTCTGAGAAAGTAGAGGCATTGGTGGGATTTCTTAACCATAGTGTCAGCATTGGGCGGGGGGTGGGGGGGAGCAGGACAGGTTGTCAGTGATCTGCACACGTAAAAACTTGGATGGCTTCACCTGAGGAATAAGACCTGACAGAGGGTTGTGTGTTTGGCTTTTTCCAAAGGTAGCCTTGCCCTTTCTCAGAGCTGATAAAATAGCTTGTCTGCACCGACACAAAGCAAAATCCAGATTGCTTTGAAAAAAATATTAAAATTGCTAGGCCATTTCAGAGGGCAGTTGAGAGTCAACCACATTGCTGTGGCTCTGGAGTCACGTATAAGATAAATCAGTAAGGACGGCAGATTTTTTTCCCTAAAGGACATTAGTGAACCAGATGGGTTTTATGATGATCTGTTTCTGTGCTGTAATGATGCCTCTATTTACCATTGAGAGAAGGACATAATGGAAGCATTCAACTGTAAACTAGTAACTTGATATCGAGGGAGAGAAGATTAGTGCTTGGTGTCTGAAGGGGATGTTAGAAGACGCTATTCTAATGCAAAAGATGATCAGAATATGCGTAATGTTTTACATAGCTGGTGTAGAGATAGCGGAGAAGAATCGGTAAATTGGGCCATATGACTGTCACTTGGGAGGTGATGGCATTCTGGTATCATCGTTAGGTTATTAATCCAGAAATCCAGCTAATGTTCTGGGTTCGAATCCCATCACGGCAGATGGTGGAGTTTAAATTCAATAAAAATATCGAGAATTAAGAATCTACTGATGACCATGAAACCGTTGTTGATTGTTGGAAAAACCCATTTGGTTCACTAATGTCCTTTAGGGAAGAAAATCTGCCTTCTTACCTGGTCTGGCCTTGGTATACCGTGTACAGTTCTGGTCACCCTATTATAGAAAGGATATTAAACTAGAAAGAGTGCAGAAAAGATTTACCTGATGGATTGAGTTATAAGGAAAGGCTGGATATCCATTCATTTGTGGGACATGGGTGTAGCTGGCTGGTCCAGCATTTATTGCCCATCCCTAGGAGGACAGTTGAGAGTCAACCACATTGTTGTGGCTCTGGAGTCACATGTGGGCCAGATCAGGTATAGACAGCAGATTCCCCCCTCCTGTCGGGAAAAATATACGAAAGTCTGAGGACTTGTGCCACCCAACTCAAGAACAGCTTCTTCCCTGCTGGGAGTTTTTTCTCTGGAGCGTAGGGGGCTTAGGGATGAACTTGCAGAGGTCTACAAAATAATGAGGGGCATAATGAGAAATTGAATCTGTGCATTCAGAGTCAACATCTTTTCCCAAAGGTAGGGGAGTCTAAAACTAGTGGGCACAGGTTTAAGGTGAGAGGGGAGAGATACAAAAATGTCCAGAGGGGCAATTTTTTTCACACAGAAGGTGGTGAGCGTCTGGAACAAGCTGCCAGAGGTGGTAGTAGGGACGGGTACAATTTTTAAAAAGCATTTAGACAGTTACATGGATAAGATAGGGATAGAGGGACATGGGCAAAGCGCAGGCAATTGGGACTAGCTCAGTGGTTCAAAAGAAGGGCAGCATGGACAAGTTGGGCCGAAGGGCCTGTTTCCATGCTGTAAACCTCTGTGACTCGATGGGATTGCTTTTGATCCTATGGCTGGAATTCTCTGTCACGTGCCCCGATACTGCTGCCAGTGAGAATGGAAAATTTGGTACTCGGTCAAATCTCCACCCACTGCAGCGGGGCTGGAGAATCCCAGTTCCAGGCAAGGTTGGAGAATTCCAGCCTCTGTCTTTTGGTCTTATGGATGTGATCGGATCTAAGGAAATTATTTAAATAGAGAAAAACTTCAGAAAGCTGCAACACAAAGAGACTTGGGGGAACTTGTGCACAAAACACAAAAAGCTGGTACAGCAAGTAATCAGGAAGGCTAATGGAATCTCCATCCTTATTTCAAGGGGGTTGGAGTATAAGTGTCAGCAAGTCTTGCTGCAACTGCACAAGATACTGGTGAGGCCACAACTGGAGTACGGTGAACAATTTTGGTTCCCTTATTTACAGAAAGATATTATTTTGTTCAGAGAAGGTTCACTGGGATGATCCCCGGTTTGGAGGGATCATCTTATGAGGAAAGGTTAAACACATTGGGAGTCTCGTTGGAATTGAGAAGAGCGAGAGGTGATCTCATCGAAACCAGAGAATCCCTGCAGTGCAGAAGGAGGCCGTTTGGCCCACTGAGTCTGCACTGACTCTCCAAATCATAGGATTCTTAAAGAGCTTAACAAGGTAAATAGTGAGAGGATGTTTTCTCTCACGGGAGAGTCTCGGACCAGAGGGCACGGTTTCAGAATAAAGGGGTCAATTTAAGACTCGGATGAAGAGGAATTCCTTTTCTGAGGGTCTTTGGAACTCCTTGCCACAGGGAGCTGTGGGGATAGAGCCCTTGTGCATATTTAAGGCTGAGGTAGATTTTTGATCAGTAAGGGAATAAGGGTGATGGGGAAAGGGCCGGAAAGTGGACACGAGGGATGTCGAATCATCCATGATCCTGCTGAATGGCAGAGCAGGATCGAGGGGCCAAATGGCCTCCACCTGTTTGGATTTCCGTTGTGTAGTCTTACGGGGATGGGTTTGAGGAAATCCTTTTTTTAAAAAAAGTTGTGTTGTTTTGCTGCCACCACTGTTACCTTAAAATAATCGTAACCGTTGACAAAGAAAAAAAGCCGCCTGCCAGATAGTCCAAGATTGCGAGTAAACAGTCGCAACCTTGTTGCCAGATAAAATGCCCTTCCCAGAATTTCTTCGGAAAAGGGCTTTGTATGGAAGGAAAGCCTCCCCTTGCAGTGAGGACGGACCTGTTTGGCTGCGTTTTAAATAAAGGTGTTCCTTAGTAATTACGGGGCGGCACCCTGCTCCTAATTGGAGTGGGCCGTTCTCGAGCACACACCTGCTCGGAATTACCCGCTCTGCCCTCTGGCACTTTGTTCGAACAATGACGTGGAGACGGAGCGCGCGATAATGGACAGTGACTGAAGCTTGGTTGTTTGCCTGCGAGAGGTAGGACATAAGTTGGCTTGGGAGAGGTTCTGAAATTTGCCGAGGAGGATTACTCAATGGCATTGTGCTGGTGTTTAAAAATGACTTGCAGTTAATCTGTCGGCACTGCTCACCATTCTGCTGCTGTCACCCAGGCTCGGCTGTGAGCAGACACAGCGCTGACAGCTGAGGTGTTGACATTAGGCTTTGGGTTTTTTATTTATTGGTTTTGTGATCCACCCTGCGAAGGTTGACAGCAGAATCTGTGCATTCAGAGTCGATGGATGAAGCCTTAATGGTGAGTGTTGCGATGCCTGTGATATAGCCAATAAAATCTTCTGCCTGCAACATAGAAAGAAAAGTGGAGAGTTTTGTTTGGATGTTTATCCTTTTATCTTTAACACCAAAGGGTTTTAAAGTGAAGCTCATCCAGCTCCTGTACAATCACTCATACCAGCGAATTGTGGAATTGTTTAAAGCCTTGAGTTTTCTTTTAAAAACAGTTACTCCTGTTACGAATCGCTTGAAATATTTGCAAGCGCGAGAAGTGTAGAACAGAATTGTATCCCCTTGAATCTCAATTGGGTTGCAAGTAAAGTTGGCAAGTCACCGTAGATTACTATTGTTCTCCAATCTGGGCAGCAACGTGGCACAGTACTGCTGCCTCACAGTGCCAGGGACCCAGGTTCAATTCCAGGCTTGGTGACTGTGCGGAGTTTGCACATTCTCCCCATGTCTGTGTGGGTTTCCTCCAGGTTCTCTGGTTTCCTCCCACAGCCCAAAGATGAGTGGGTTAGGTTGATTGGTCATTGCTAAATCGCCCACAGTGTCCCAGGATGTGTAGGTTAGAGGGATGAGTGGAATAAATGTGTGGGGTTATGGGGATAGGACCTGCGTTGGGATTGTTGATGGGTGCAGACTCGATGGGCTGAATGGCCTCCTTCTACATTGTGTAGGGATTCTATGATTCTATCTCAGGTGCCTCTGTCACGTGCACCCACCATTTCCCCTGTGGGTTGGTTGACTCTATGATCTGGATGTTTACTGGGAAGCAGGGAGGAGTTATGGTCACGATACTCGCTAAGTGCAAGTTCCCCCGAACAGGATGGAGATCCCTTCCTGTAGATTCCCCAACCTGATTGGTGAGTGGAAGTACTTCAGAGAAGGGTGTGGTTTTTAGCAGGTAAGTTTGGTGGCGAGGGAGGGGAGTCACCAGGTGGGGAGCAGATTTTGTCGGTGGGTAGAATATCATAGAATCCCTGCAGTGCAGAAGGAGGCCATTCAGCCCATCAATTCTGTACCAACCATGATCTCACTCGGGCCTATCCCCTTACCCCCACACGTTTATTCTGCTAATCCCCCTGACACTAAGAGGCAATTTTGTGTGGCCAATCCACCTAACCTGCGCATGTTTGGAGTGTGGGAGGAAACCGGAGCACCTGGAGGAAACCCATGGAGACACGAGGAGAATGTGCAAACTCCACGCGGACTGGTCCTGAGGCCAGAAATGAACACTTTGTGAGGCATTAGTGCTAATCACTTTGCTACGGTGCCATGAACGTATGGGAAGGGACATAAACAGAAAATGCTGGAAAAATCTCAGCAGGTCTGACAGCATCTGTGGAGAGAGAATAGAGCCAATGTTTCGAGTCTGGATGAACCTTCATCAGAGGCCCTTCAGCCCTCCAACCTGCACCAACCATGCTGCCTGACTTAACTAAAACCCCCTACCTTCCGTGGACCATATCCCTCTATTCCCATCCTATTCATGTATTTGTCAAGATGCCCCTTAAAAGTCACTACCGTATCCGCTTCCACTCCCTCCCCCGGCAGCGAGTTCCAGGCACCCAGTACTCTCTGTGTAAAAAAAAAAATCTGCCTCGTACATCTCCTTTAAACCTTGCCCTTCAGAATTTAAACCTGTGCCCCCCTAGTAATTGACTCTTCCACCCTGGGGAAAAAGCTTCTGACTATCCACTCTGTCCATGCCTCTCATAATCTTGTAGATTTCTATCAGGTCTCCCCTCAACCTCCGATGTTCCAGTGAGAACAAACCAAGTTTCTCCAACCTCTCCTCATAGCTAATGCCCTCCATACCAGGCAACATCCTGGTCAATCTTTTCTGTTCCCTCTCCAAAGTCACCACATCCTTCTGGTAGTGTGGCAGCCAGAATTAAACACTATATTCCAAGTGCGACCTAACTAAGGTTCTATAAAGCTGCAACATAACTTGCCAATTTTTAAACTCAGTGCCCCGGCCGATGAAGGCAAGCATGCTGTTTGCCTTCTTGTCTACCTTCTCCACCTGCGTTGCCACTTTCAGTGACCTGTGTACCTGTACACCCGGATCCCTCTCCTTTCAATACTCATAAGGGCTCTGCCATTTACTGTATATTTCCTATCTGTATTAGACCTTCCAAAATACATTACCTCACATTTATCCAGATTAAACTCCAGGTCGTGGAAACCTGGATGACAGCAATAAAAATGAAAGTGTAATGAAAGATTTCAATGATCTGAAGTTCAGGGCCTCAGCAGCTGCCTATCAAAACCGGGGCAATTAAAATTGGGAATATGCAACAGACCAGAATTGAAAGAGTGTAGATTTTTTCCTTTATTCTTTCATTGAATGTGGGTGTCGCTGGTATTATCCAAATTTATTGCCCATCCCTAATTGCCATAGAACTGAGTAGAATCATTACAGTGTTGAAGGAGGCCATTTGGCCCATTGAGTCTACACTGACCACAATCCTCCCAGACCCTATCCCCATGGCCCCAAATATTGCCCTGGTAGTCCCGCTGACGTTAAGGGGCAATTTAACATGGCCAATGTACGTAACCCATGTTTCTTAGGACTGTGGGAAGAAACTGGAGCACCTGGAGGAAATCCACACAGACACGGGAAGAATGTGCAAACTCCACACAGACAGTGACCCAAGCTGGGAATCGAACCAGGGACCCTCGCACTGTGAGGCAGCAGTGATGACCACTGTGCCACCGTGCCGCCCTGGTTTGCTGGGGCTATTTCAGAGGGATCAATCACATTGCTATGGCTCTGGAGTCACATGTAGGCCAGACTGGGTAAGGACGACAGATTTCCTTCCCTAAAGAACGTTAGTGAACCAGGTGAGTTTTCACAGGAGATGATAAACTAGCTTTCATTCCAGATTTAATAATTGAATTTAAATTCCATCAGCTGAAATCTGTGGTGGGATTTGAAGCCATCTCTCCAGATCATTAACCTGGTCTCTGGATTTACCAGCCCAATAACATTACCACTACTCCACAGTCACAAAGCCGCAGGATTGGAGGAGATGGAGGTTGGAAAGAGAGAGAGGTTACGGAGGGATTTTAAAATATGGAAGAGGATTTTGAAATTGAGACCTTGTTGGACCAGGAGTCAGTTCAGGGGGACAAGAACAGGCTGAAAGATGAACAGAAATTTGGATGAGTTGAGATATTTTCAGCATAATTCGGCTGCTGTTACAATGCATCCAGAAGAATAATCTTTAAAAGGAGATTTGGGTTCCCAGTAGCTAACTCAAAGGACCAAACATCAAGGTTTACAAGTTTTAAGACTTTTACTGTGACAAACAAACCAAAACCAACCCTGACTAAGCATTACTGATTAGACAGCTAAGATGCCCATTGAGTCCCTGCAGAAAGAGGCCACTTGGCCCATCAAATCTGCACCGACCACAATCCCACCCAAGCCCAATCCCCATAACCCCATGTATTTACCATGTTAATCTCCTTGACACTATGGGCAATTTACCATGACCAACCTAACCTACACCTATTTGGACTGTGGGAGGAAACCAGTCCAGACATGGGGAGAACATGCAAACTCCACATGGACAGTGACCCAAGCCGGGAATCAAACCTGGATCCCTGGCGCTGTGAGGCATCAGTGCTAACCCACTGTGCCACCGTGTATGTCAAATAACAGAAAATATATAAGCAAAATACTGCAGATGCTGGAATTTGAAATAAACTCTGTCGAAGGGTCACCCAGATTCGAAACATTGACTCTATTCTGCCTCCACAGGTTCTGTCAGACCTGCTGAGACTTTCCAGCGTCTTCTGTTTTTGTGACCGAAAATATATCCCCACCCTCTCATTTCCCAATATGACTAAAGATCCCATGGTGCTTTGATAGGTTAATATGTACTTTCTGCAGAATTGTAATCCTTACAGGAGTTAGTCCAAAGCTGCTACCCGTTCCAACAGTTCCCTAATCTGTATAAATAATCCACAAGCAGAGACAGAGTGTAACATAGCAAAATTCATGGGTGGGAAAGCAGGCTGTGATGAAGAGATAAAGAGTTTACAGATGGGTATTGATAGGTTAGGAGAATGGGCCAGAACCTGGCAACTGAGAGGTTGTCCATTTTTGCCAGAAAAGTAAAAGGGCAAATTATTATTTAAAAGGGAAGTAGATTCCAAAGTGCGTCAGTGCAGAGGGATCTGGGTGTCCTTATGCATGAATGATAGAAAGTCAGTTTGCAGGTGCAGCATGTAATAAAAAAAGGCGCGTGGAATCTGAGAATTTTTTAGCAAAATGGTTAGATTTTAAAAATAAAAAAAGTTGTTATAATTGTGTAAGATATTAGTGAGACCACACCTGGAATATTGTCTCCAGTTTTTTTTCTCCTTGTTTGAGGAAGGATGTGGTGGAATTGGAGGCAGTTCAGAGGAGGTTCACCAGATTGATTCTGCGGATGAGGAGTGGTTGAATAGCTTGGGCTTGTACTCACTGAAGAATGGGCAAGGAATCTGATGGAGGAATATAAAATGCTAAAGGGGATTGTTAAGGTGGATGTTGAACAGATGCAATGAAGTTACTGTGTAATTCCCCTAGTCGCCACACTCTGGCACCTGTTCAGGTCAGTGCACCCTAAACAGCATGTCTTTGGACTGTGGGAGGAAACCAGAGCACCCGGAGGAAACCCACACAGACACGGGGAGAACATGCAGACTCCACACAGACAGTGACCCAAGCCAGGAATCGAACCTGGGTCCCTGGCGCTGTGAGGCAGCAGTGCCAACCACTGTGCCACCTGTGATAACCTGTGCCCCCTGGTCATTGGCACCTCCACCCTGGGAAAAGCTCTCTGACTCTGCACTCTGTGTGTGCTTCCCTAGGTCCATTCTCTTTGACTAATAAGGGAGCCCCAACCCACATCTTACCTGGTGGCTAATAGTGAACAGCCTTTGTACTTACTGTTTACAGCAGCTATAGATTCCCTGTCTCTCTCGCTCTCACTGTTTTTCTCTTGTGCGCTCTCACACTCTCTTGTGTTCTTGCTCTTGCTCTCTATTTCTCTCTCATATTCTCACTCTCACTCTCACATTCTCTTGTGTTCTTGCTCTTGCTCTCTCTCACTCTCTCTCTCTCTCTCTCACTCTCTCACTCTCTCACTCTGTCTCTCTCACACTCTGTGTCTCTCTCTCTCACACTCTGTGTCTCTCTCTCTCTCTCACACTCTGTCTCTCTCTCTCTCTCACACTCTGTCTCTCTCTCTCTCTCTCTCTCTCTCTCTCACTCTGTCTCTCTCTCTCTCTCTCTCTCACTCTGTCTCTCTCTCTCTCTCTCTCTCTCACTCTGTCTCTCTCTCTCTCTCTCTCTCACTCTGTCTCTCTCTCTCTCTCTCTCACACTCTGTCTCTCTCTCTCTCTCTCTCACACTCTGTCTCTCTCTCTCTCTCACACTCTGTCTCTCTCTCTCTCTCACACTCTGTCTCTCTCTCTCTCTCACACTCTCTCTCTCTCTCTCTCTCTCTCTCTCACACTCTGTCTCTCTCTCTCTCTCACACTCTGTCTCTCTCTCTCTCTCTCTCACACTCTGTCTCTCTCTCTCTCTCTCTCACACTCTGTCTCTCTCTCTCTCTCTCTCACACTCTGTCTCTCTCTCTCTCTCTCTCACACTCTGTCTCTCTCTCTCTCTCTCTCACACTCTGTCTCTCTCTCTCTCTCACACTCTGTCTCTCTCTCTCTCTCACACTCTGTCTCTCTCTCTCTCTCACACTCTGTCTCTCTCTCTCTCTCACACTCTGTCTCTCTCTCTCTCTCACACTCTGTCTCTCTCTCTCTCTCTCTCACACTCTGTCTCTCTCTCTCTCTCTCTCACACTCTGTCTCTCTCTCTCTCTCACACACTCTGTCTCTCTCTCTCTCTCTCTCTCACACTCTGTCTCTCTCTCTCTCTCTCTCTCTCACACTCTGTCTCTCTCTCTCTCTCTCTCTCACACTCTCTCTCTCTCTCTCTCTCTCACACTCTGTCTCTCTCTCTCTCTCTCTCTCACACTCTGTCTCTCTCTCTCTCTCTCTCTCACACTCTGTCTCTCTCTCTCTCTCTCTCTCACACTCTGTCTCTCTCTCTCTCTCTCTCTCTCACACTCTGTCTCTCTCTCTCTCTCTCTCTCTCACACTCTGTCTCTCTCTCTCTCTCTCTCTCTCACACTCTGTCTCTCTCTCTCTCTCTCTCTCTCACACTCTGTCTCTCTCTCTCTCTCTCTCTCTCACACTCTGTCTCTCTCTCTCTCTCTCTCTCACACTCTGTCTCTCTCTCTCTCTCTCTCTCACACTCTGTCTCTCTCTCTCTCTCTCTCACACTCTGTCTCTCTCTCTCTCTCTCTCTCACACTCTGTCTCTCTCTCTCTCTCTCTCTCACACTCTGTCTCTCTCTCTCTCTCTCTCTCTCACACTCTGTCTCTCTCTCTCTCTCTCTCTCTCACACTCTGTCTCTCTCTCTCTCTCACACACTCTGTCTCTCTCTCTCTTTAGGAGTTATCACTCTCTGTATCCACGGTCTGAGAGACTGTTTCTGCCCCTTACTGAGCTTGCTGCTCCTTTTATTGTGAGCAGGGTAGAAGCTGGCACTTATTTGGAGTTGACCCGGGCACCTTGCCCTCACAGCAACCAGATCACATCAGCTTATCATCAGTGGGAATGAGTAGACCTCATACCCCTGTCCATTGCTCCATTTTACCTTGAAGTGAAAGAGACAGTTTTAAACATAACCATCTGATTAAGCTTCGCACATGTGGGTGTGGAATGGAAAGTCAGGCAGGCGGTAACAAGGGCATGATTGAGGGTTCCAGCATTAGGAGAGCTGGACGGGGTCCAGGGTGGGCAGTGGTTTGGAGGTTGAACTGGCAGTCTTGATACTGAAGTGAACATTTGACTCAAAGCTCACCTTAGACTGAAACCCAGCAGCAAAGCTGTAGTTGCCCCGGCTAAACACTAGACAGTTAGCAGGAATGGAAATTCTGGCAGGAAGTAGAATTGGTGGCCAGGATATTATTGAATCCCTACAGTGCAGAAGGAGGCTATTCAGCCTATTGAGTCTGTACCAACCACAATCCCACCCAGGGCCAATCCCCATAACCCTAGCCAGTCCCCCTGACACCAAGCAGAAATTTAGCATGGCCAATCCACCAAACCTGCACACCTTTGGACTGTGGGACGAAACCAGAGCACCTGGAGGTAACCCAAGCAGACATGGGGAGAATGTGCAAACTCTGCACAGACCTAAGGCCAGTATTGAACCCGGGTTCCTGACACTGAGAGGCAGCAGCAGTGCCAACCACAGTGCCCCCAAAGCCTTCTCGATGTTGAAAAACATTCTGATAATATTTGCAGGCTATAGGTCAGTTTGTAGAAAAGTTAAAGGGAAGGTGACTCATTGTCTGATATGTGGAACAATGTTTCTTAAAACAATACTACTTACCTTTTTTACAGAACGTGGAATGTAATTCAATCTTCCAGCAATTAGGTTTTCTATTGCTTTTTCAATTCTTGCTCAAGCTATTGCCCTTGCAGCTGGGGTAAATCTCCTCCTTCAAATCAATTTGTTTTTAGCTCCTCATTTTCCATCTACACTTGTTTACATGTGTTTTTGTTTATCTTTTCATTGGATATGGGTGTCACTGGCAAAACCAACATTTATTGCCCATCCTTACTTGCCCTTCAAGTGTTGGTGAGCTGCCTTCTTGAACCCGATGCAGTTCCTGAGGTGTAGGTACACCCTCAGTGCTGTTAGGGAGAGAATTCCAGGAGTTTGACATGTCAGGGTAAAGGAACGATGATATATTTCCAAGCCAGGATGGCGAGTCTTGGAGGGGAACCTCCAGATGATGGTGTTTTCAGGTATCTGTTGCCCTTGTCCTTCTAGATGGTGGAAGTTTGGAAGGAGGTTTGGTGAGTTGCTGCAGTGCATCTTGTAGATGGTATACATGGCTGCCACTGTGTGGCGGTGGAGGGCATGAATGTTCAAGGTGGATGATTGGGTGTCTATCAAACAGACTAGATGGTGTTGAGCTTCTCAAGTGTTGTTGGAGCTGCACCCATCCAGGCAAGTGGGGAGAATTCCATCACACTCTTGACTTGTGTCTTACAGATGGTGCATTCTAAGTTATAGAGTCTCCAGTTTCTGACCTATCCTGGTTTGTGTGTGGAATGTGGCAGGGTGTGATGTTAAAGAGTCCAGGGTGCACAGATTCTGGGAGTCAGGAGGTGAATTACTCACCGCAGGACACCCAGTCTCTGACCTGCTGTTGTAGCCACAGTATTTATGTGGCTGGGTCCAGTTCAGTTTCAATGGTAACCGCCAGGATTTTGACAGTGGGAGGATGCAGCAATGCTAAGAACTTTGAATGATGTGGAGATGCTGGCGTTGGACTGGGGTAAACACAGTAAGAAGCCTCACAACACCAGGTTAAAGTCCAACAGGTTCATTTGATAGTAAACCCACAAGAACTCTCCCAGAACTCAGCCATTCTCACCCAGAACTCTCCATTCACCTGACGAAGGGACAAACCCCGAAAGCTTGTAAGTTTACTATCAAATAAATTGGTTGGACTTTAACCTGGTGTTGTCAGACTTCTTACTGTGAAGAGCTTTGAATGTCAGGGGCGATTGGTTGAATTCTCTCTTGTGGGAGATGGCCATTGCCTGGTGCGTGTGTGGCGTGAATCTTACTTGCCAGCCCAAGCGTGGATGTTGAGGGGTATGCCAGGCCACGAGGGTACGAGCTGCGATTGTTTACAATGCCCCTGGTGGCCAACAGTGCCTCAGCGATGGGTGGTTTGAGTTGCCGGATCAGTTCAAAGCCTGTTCCATTTAGCACGGCGATAGTGCCACACCACATGATGGAGGTAATTCTCAATGTGAAGATGGGACTTTGTCTCTACAAGAACTGTGTGATGGTCACTCTTACCCATACTATCATGGGCAGATACATCTGTGGTTGGTGAGGTCAAGTATGTTTCACCCTCTGGTTGGTTCTCCAACCACCCACCGCAGACCCAGTCTAGTGGTCCTGCCCTAGAAGATTCAGCCCAATTCATTCAGTCGTGGTGCCTCTGAGCCACTCTTGGTGATGGGCATTGAAGCCCCCCCCCCACCAACCCAGAGTACATTTCATGTCCAATCCACCCTCAGTGTTTCCTCCAATCTCTGTTCGACATGGACTGAGACGTCAGCTGAGGGGAATCAGCAGGACGGTTTCTTGCCCACGTTTGACCTGAAGCCACAAAAGTTCAGGTTGTCCGGAATCCATGTTGAGGATTCTCTCCTGACCACTGTTCTCCCACCAGCACCACTGGTGCAACAAGACATACGCATGACCAGTGGTGCCCGAGACGTTGGCTGGAATTTTCCCACCCCGCCCACCACGGGAGCTGGAGCAGGCGAGGTTGGACCATGGAAAGGTCTATTTACCTCAGGTGGGATTGTAAGTTTTGGGACCAGCGAGACTGTAAACTCCTGCCCATCGTCTGTACGATATGGTTCTGTCAGTATGACTATGACGGGCTTGTTGATTGGTCAGTGAGACGTCTCTCCCAGGTTTGTACGATTTAGTAAGGAGGATTTTGTAGGGGGTGACAGGACTGAGTTTGTCGTTTTTGTTCGTGGTGCTTGGGTCAATGTTCTATTCTCTGTCTGGTTTCACTCTTTTTCAAACTTGTAGCAGTTTGATACGACCGAGTGTCTCACTCGGTCACTGCAGAGGGCAGTTAAGAATCACCCACGTTGCTGTGTCTCTGGAATCACATGTAGGCCAGACCGGGTAAGGACAGCAGATTTCCTTCCCTAAGCAACATTAATGAATCATTAATGACTAGCTTTATAATTTTCAGATTATATAAGACTTTGTATGTAAGATTTTGTGTATAAGATTTTGATGGGTATAGATAGAGTGAATGCAAACAGGCTTTTTCCACTGAGGCTAGGGGAGAAAAAAACCAGAGGGCATGGGTTAAGGGTGAAGGGGGCAAAGTTTAAAGGGAATATTAGGGGGGTATTTCACACAGAGAGTGGTGGGAGTGTGGAATGAGCTGCCGGATAAAGTGGTAAATGTGGGGTCACTTTTAAGGAAAACTTGGACAAGTTCATGGATGAGAGGGGTGTGGAGGGATACGGTCCAAGTGCAGGTCAGTGGAACAAGGCAGAAAAATGGTTTGGCACAGACAAGAAGGGCCAACAGGCCTGTTTCTGAGGTGTAATTTTCTCTGGTTCTGTTGTATCAATTGAATTTAAATTCACCATCTGCTGTGGTGGGATTTGAACCTGTGTCCCCAGAGTTACAGCCTGGGCCTCTGTTTTTAAAGTTTGTTTATTATTGTCCCATTAACACTGCAATGAAGGTACTGTGAAATTCCCTGAGTTGCCATATTCTGGGGACTGTTCGGGTCAATGTGCCTAACCAGCAGATCCTTTGGACTATGGGAGGAAACCAGAGCACCCGGAGGAAACCCACGCAGACACGGGGAGAATGTGCAGACTCCACACACACAGTGACCCGAGCCGGGGATTAAACCCGGGTCCCTGGCACTGTGAGGTAACGGTGCTAACCACTGAGCCGCCCTGGATTACTAACAGAGTGACGTTACCCCTCTGCCAGTACCTCCTAAGTGTTAGGAAGAAAACTAACTAAAGGTTTGTCTGGAGGTGAGTCCTGGCGGTATTAGCAGCGTTTTAAATAAAGTAATAGAATGCAAATAAAATAGCTTTGATTTTTAAATCTATAACTTGATTCAAATGGCTGTTCAAATATTCCCATGTGCAGTCCCCTTCTGCAGCTGAGTAAATTAAACTGTGGTCTCGCTCAGGTAAAACAGCCATTAATGTTCTCCGGTGTCCCTGTCAGCACACTCTCTCTCTTACTGTTAATGTAACTCTTCCAGCCCCCATGCTGTTGCCAAATCTGATTGTAAATAATTTATCTTTGCAAATCCTTTTTATAGAAGGCCAAACGTGACTGAGGGCCCTTCAGTGCCCCTACCCTTCAGTGGGCGATGACAAGAATAGTCTTACTTTGGGGAATTTGTAGATGGATTTGTGCGGAGATGGGGGTGTGAGGATGATGAGCCTCAGAGGAAGGAGCGACAGCGCAGCACCGTGAATGATGGTGTGGTGTCAGTATCAACCGAGGTCACTCGCTCCATAATTTAAACTTTCACCTGCACCATCCAACAATAACTTGCAAAGTTATTGTTGGATGGTTTTGGTTGGGGGGGTGGGGGCAAAGAGCAGTACAGCAGAGGAACAGGCCCTCCAAGCCTGCACTGATCACATTGTCCTAACTAGATCAACCACTTGTATCCCTGTATACTCTGCCTGTTCATGTGCCTATCCTGATGAGTTCTAAATCTGGCTAATGTATCTGTCTCAACTTGGCAGCGCATTCCAGGCCCCCACCAGCCTCTGTGTAATAAAACTTCCTCCACTGAACCTTTCCCCTCTTACCTTGAACTTGTGCCCTCTTGTAATCATCATTCTTACCCTGGGGAAAAGCTTCCAGCTGTTCACCTCATCTATAAACCTTGTAGCTTTATAAGCTTTTATCAGGTTGCCTCTCAGTCTCCGTCTTTCCAAGGAGAACAATCCCAGTTTATTCAATCTCTTCCCATAGCTACTACCCTCCATACCAGGCAACATCCTGGTAAATCTTTTCTGTACTCTCACCAAAGCCTCCACATCCTTCTGGTAGTGTGGTGACCAGAATTGGACACAGTATTCCAAGTGTGGCCTTACCAACGTCTTGTACAGCTTCAACAAGACGTCCCAACTCCTGTATTCAGTGTTCTGACTGATGAAACCAAGCTTGCTGAATGCCTTCTTCACCACTCTGTCCACCTGTGACTCCACTTTCAAGGACCCCTAGATCTCTTTGTTCTGTAATTCTCCCTACCATTAACTGAGTAAGTCCTGCCCTGGTTCAGTCTACCAAAATGCATCACCTCGCATTTATCTAAATTAAACTCCATCTGCCATTCATCAGCCCACTGGCCCAATTGATCAAGATCCCATTGCAATCAGAGATAACTTTCTTCACTGTCCACTATGCCACCAATCTTGGTGTCATCTGCAAACCTACTAACCATGCCTCCTATATTCTCATCCAATTCATTAATATAAATGACAAATAACAGTGGGCTCAGCACTGATCCCTGAGGCACACCACTGGTCACAGGCCTCCAGTTGGAAAAACAACCTTCTATCACCACAAGCCAATTTTGTATCCGTTTAGATATCTCTCCCTGGATCCTGTGAGATTTAACCGTATGTAACAACCTAACGTGGTACCTTGTCAAAGGCCTCGCTAAAGTCCATCAACTGCACTGCTAAAAGATCCTTTATTTCCTGAGATATCCATGGCTGATTATCTCTTTTTCTACAGTCCTTCCTTATCACTGGTACGTACTTTTGCTGAGCACTGTGACAGATCGCTTTGAAAGCCCTTCACTGTTCCTCAATTGTCCCACCATAAAGTTTTTGCTTCCAGTCTACCTTAGCCAACTCCTTCCTCGTCCCTTTGTATCTCCTTTCTCCAAGGCACTGGGATTGGATTTTACCTTCTCACATTCCATCTGTATTTTAAATTCAACCATACGATGATCGCTTCTTCCAGGGGGGTCCCTAACTACAAGATCATTAATTATTCCCGTCTCATTACACAGGAACAGATCTAGGATAGCTTGCTCCCTTGTTGGTTTCATTACATACTGTTCAAGGAAGCTATCGCGGATACATTCAATGAACTCCTCCTCAAGGCTGCCTTGACTGACCTGGTTTGACCAACTGATATGTAGACTAAAATCCCCCATGATAATTGCTGTACCATTTTTACACCCATCAGTTATTTCTTTGTTTATTTCTCACCCCACCCTGATGTCATTATTTGGTGGCCCATAGACAACGCCTATCAGTAACATTTGCCAGATGTTGCCAGAACAGGAGCCTTTGTAGGTCAGTGAACCCAGGGAATAGTGGGTGAATTCGGCTATCAGCAGTAGAGTTGTGGATCATCTCTCAAACGGGAAGTTGGCCTGCAGAATATTCTAGCAGTTCCTGGCACATCGAGACACCATGACAAGTGGCTCGAGTTTTCAGGAAATTCTGAGACTTTGACTTGTTCAGTTGATCCAATTTCCAATCCATTTTGAAATGTTTCTCACTCCCTTGTATGTGGAAGAAAACACTTTGCTAAAATTTAAATACGAGATATGCGCAAAACTCTTCCTTGTCCATCACGATGGCGCAGTGGTTAGCACTGCTGCCTCACAGCACTAGGATTCGAATCCCAACTTGGGTCACTGCATGTTCTCCCTGTGTCTGCATAGGTTTCCTCCGGGTGCTCCCACAGTCCAAAATACATGCTGGTTAGGGTGCATTGACCATGCTAAATTCTCCCTCAATGTACCCGAACAGGCACCAGACTGTGGTGACCAGGGGATTTTCACAGTAACATCATTGCAGTATTAATGTAAGCCTACTTGTGACACTAATAAATAAACTTCAGCAGCATCAGGCTATTTCTTCGGATAGTGAGTTAGACATGACAGGTTGAGAATAGATAGACAAGGGAAAACTCTTCCCATTAGCTGAAGGTGCAGGACGTGGGGAGACTGATTTAAAAGATGCAGGGGCTGTGAGGAAGACCCTTTTTACACAGCAGGTGGTAATGACCTGAAACTCACCGTCCAGCAGCAAGCAGAAAAACTGAATCATTTCTCAATGAAATTGAGTGAACATGTCAGGGAAGTGAACTTACAGAGCCAGGGGATGGAGTGGGGCTGATTGCACTCCTCTGGAGAGAGCCAGAATGGACTTGGAACCATAGAAAATTACAGCTCAGGAACAGGCCTTTTGACTCTTCTTGTCTGTGCCGAACCATTTTTTGCCTAGTCCCACTGACCTGCACTTGGACCATATCCCTCCACACCCCTCTCATCCATGAACCCGTCCAAGTTTTTCTTAAAGGTGACCCCGCATTTATCTGGCAGCTCATTCCACACTCCCACCACTCTGCGTGAAGAAGCCCCCCCCAATATTCCCTTTAAACTTTTCTCCTTTCACCCTTAATCCATGGCCTCTAGTTTTTTTCTCTCCTAGCCTCAGTGGAAAAAGCCTGCTTGCATTCACTCTATCGATACCCATCAAAATCTTATACACCTCTATCAAATCTCCCCTCATTCTTCTACGCTCCAGGGAATAAAATCCTAACCTATTCAACCTTTCTCTGTAACTCAGTTTCTCAAGTCCCGGCAACATCCTTGTGAACCTTCTCTGCACTCTTTCAACCTTATTAACATCCTTTCTGTAACTAGGTGACCAAAACTGTACACAATACTCTAAATTCGGCCTCACCAATGCCTTATACAACCTCACCATAACATTCCAGCTTTTATACTCGATACTCCGATTTGCTTAGCTTGTAAAGGTTACTATAGACACAAAAGGAGAAGATTGACAAAATTGAATGTAGGTCCCTTACAGTCAGAAATGGGAGAATTCATAATGGGGCATGAAGAAATGGCCGAGGAATTAAATTTGTACTTGTCTTCCTTTGTGAAGATTGAAGCAATGAATAATGTCCCAGAAAGTACAACTCTGGTGATTTTGATTTTCCTTCACATACGCAGTGAGTGGAATCGGCTGCCGTCGGTGGTGGTAGAGGTGAACTCACTGGAGTCTTTTAAAAGACTTCTGGATGAGTATATGGGATTTAATGGCATTGGAAGTTACAGATAGTTCTATGGCTTGGTAGGTATAGATGTGATCGGCGCAACTTGTGGGCCGAAGGGCCTGTTTGTGCTGTAGTGTTCTATGTACTATGTACCCTCATTGAAAGAGACGCTCGCTCTCCACCTCGCTGCGCACGGGATCCGGTGGAATGGAGGAGTTTAAAAAAATTCTCAATTGTGGGCATCACTTAGACCCTCACTAAATGCCCCTTGAGACAGTGATGGTGAATCATAGATTCCGTACAGTACAGAAGGAGCCGTTCAGCTCTTGAAGTCTGCACCGAAAACAATCCTACCTAAGCCCTATCCCCATAATTCCATGTATTTACCCTGCTAATCCCCCTGACACTGGGGGCAATTTACCATGTACCTAACCCGCACATATTCGGACTGTGGGAGGAAACTGGAGCCCCTGGAGGAAATCTACGCAGACACGGGGAGAATGTGCAGTGTTCGCACAGACAGTGACCCAAGCCGGGAATTGAACCTGGGTCCCTGGCGCTGTGAGGCAACAGTGCTAACCACTGTGCTCTGTACGAATTTTCACCTCTGGGTGTGGAAGTGAGGTCGAAAATGATCCGTGATTATATTGATCATAGATCATAGAACCCTACAGTACAGAAAGAGGCCCTTCGGCCCATCGAGTCTGCACTGAACACAATCCCACCCAGGCCCTACCCCCATATCCCTACATATTTTACCCACTAATCCCTCTGACCTACGCATCCCTGGACACTAAGGGGCAATTTCTTAGCACAGCCAATCGACCTAACCCGCACATCTTTGGACTGTGGGAGGAAACTGGAGCAGCCGGAGGAAACCCACGCAGACATGAGGAGAATGTGCAAGCTCCACACAGACTGATGTGTGATTGAATGATAGAACGGGCTCGAGGGCCAAATGGCCTGCTCCTTCTATTTCACAGTGAGGGTTCTATGAGCAGAGATCCTTTGCAGTATTCTTTGCCTGTGTATCTTTGCAGAAAAAAGTCTGACAACACCAGGTTTTAGTCCAACCGATTTATTTGATAGTAAACTCACAAGCTTTCGGGTTAATCCCTTCGTCAGGTGAATCACCTGACGAAGGGATTAACCCAAAAGCTTGTGAGTTTACTATCAAATAAATCGGTTGGACTAAAGCCTGGTGTTGTCAGACTTTTTACTGTGTTTACCCCAGTCCAACACCGGCACATCGACATCATATCTTTGCAGAAAGCAGCATCTTTTACTCTTCCTTTCACCATCTCTGTTTTGACAAACAAAACTCAACTTTATTGAAGTCTTAATCTGCTGATTAAGAATCCTTGTCGAAAAGTGAGATTTCTGTTTTGAATAATTCTCCTTGGGACATCAAACTCTCTTGGTCCTGTGTACATGTTGACAGCCAAATAGAAACAGGTGAAGAATGTAAACGAATAAATCAAACCACAGGGGGCTGACACAGGGGAATTAAACTTGTTTTTTTGATTTGTGAAACTCCCTTTGCCCGTCGATATACGATTATGAAGAAAACATCGGCGCTGGTTAATATTTTGGGTTTGATTATCTGCTTCCAGAGAATCTTTATTTGCAATTGTTTTATAGAAAATAATGGAGTGTTATAAACATCTACAACACTACACAGGTCAGCAGTTAGAACCGTTCAGGCCAGTGACCCTGCGTCAGAGCTCCGGAAAGTGTAGCAGCTTTCACAGGGTTATAGTTGTTGTGGTGAAGGCCACCAACCTGAGAAGCTAACTTTTCCCTCTCCACTCAAGAGGATGTCGTGGAGGGACTGTCTACAGAATCTCTGTGGGTGGAAGTTAGGAACAGCAAAGGGTCAAAAACTTTGCTGGGTGTAATCTATAGGCCGCCCAATAGTGACAGGGAAGTTGAAGTGCAAATAGGGAAACAGATTCTGGAGAGATGTTTTAATAACAGAGTTGTCGTGATGGGAGACTTCAATTTCCCAAACATTGACTGGAATATCCCTAGGGTAAGGGGTATAGATGGGGAGGAGTTTGTTAGGTGTGTTCAGGAAGGTTTCCTGACACAGTATGTGGACAAGCCTACGAGGGGAGAGGCTGTACTTGACCTGGTACTGGCAAATGAACCAGGGCAGGTGATGGATCTTTCGGTAGGAGAGCATCTTGGATATGGTGACCATAATTCTATCTCCTTCACAATTGCGTTGGAACGAGATAGGATCAGGCAGGCTAGGAAGGTGTTTGTCTGGGGTAAGGGGAGATACGAAGAAGTCAGGAAGTTACTTGGACAAATAAACTGGAAGGAGGCGTTCTTAGGGAAAAGTACCGAAGGAAGGTGGCAGATATTCAAGGAATGTGTGTCTGGAGCTCTGAATGACAACGTTCCGATGAGACGAGGGGGTTTTGGTGGGTCGAGGGAACCGTGGTGCACAAAGGATGTGTTGAACCTAGTCAGGAGGAAAGGGAAGGTGTACAAGAGGTTCAGGGAATTAGGAGATGTTAAAGATCTTGAGGAGTATAAGGACTGTAGGAGGGAACTTAAAAGGGAAACTAGGAGAGCCAGAAGGGGTCATGAGAAGACCTTGGCGGGTAAGATTAAGGAGAATCCCAAGGCCTTCTATAAATATGTGAAAGGTAAAAGGATAAGAAGAGAAGGGATAGGACCTATAAAAGGTGAGGGGGGAAAGGTTTGTGTGGAACCAGAAGAAATGGCGGAGGTGCTTAACGAGTACTTCGCCTCAGTATTCACAGTGGAAGCCGATCTGGGAGATTTTGTTATGGATTTGCAGCAGATGGAAAGGATTGAGTACGTGAATATTAAGGAGGAGGATGTGTTGGAACTTTTGAATTCTATCAAGGTAGATAAGTCGCCGGGACCAGATGGGATGTACCCCAGGATACTGTGGGAGGCGAGGGAAGAGATTGCAGAGCCCCTGGCGATGATCTTTGCGTCGTCAATGGAGACGGGAGAGGTTCCAGAGGATTGGAGGATTGCGGATGTAGTTCCTATTTTTAAGAAAGGGAACAGAGATAGCCCGGGAAATTACCGACCGGTGAGTCTGACCTCAGTGGTTGGTAAGCTGATGGAGAGGCTTCTGAGGGACAAGATTTATGAACATTTGGAGAGGTTTGACATGATCAGGAATAGTCAGCATGGATTTGTCAAGGGCAGGTCGTGCCTTACAAGCCTAGTTGAGTTCTTCGATAATGTGACTGAACACATTGACGAAGGAAGTGCCGTGGACGTAGTGTACATGGACTTCAGCAAGGCGTTTGATAAGGTCCCCCATGCAAGACTTCTTGAGAAGGTGAGAGGGCATGGGATCCAAGGGCCTTTGGCCTTGTGGATCCAGAACTGGCTTGCCTGCAGAAGGCAGAGAGTGGTTGTGGATGGGGCTTTTTCTGAATGGAGGTCAGTCACCAGCGGAGTGCCTCAAGGATCTGTTCTGGGACCCTTGTTGTTTGTCATTTTCATAAATGACCTGGATGAGGAAGTGGAGGGATGGGTAAGTAAGTTCGCTGATGACACGAAGGTCGGTGGTGTTGTGGATGATCTGGAAGGATGGCAAAAGTTGCAGCAGGACATAGATAGGATGCAGGACTGGGCGGAGAAGTGGCAGATGGACTTCAACGCGGATAAATGTGTAGTCGTCCATTTTGGCAGAACCAACGGGATGAACAAGTACACTATCAAGGGCAGAAGTCTGAGTAGTGTTGAGGAGCAGAAGGATCTTGGGGTCCGGGTCCACAGGACTCTTAAATCGGCCTCGCAGGTGGAGGAGGTGGTCAAGAAGGCGTATGGTGTACTGGCCTTCATTAATCGAGGGATTGAGTTTAGGAGTCGGGAGGTAATGCTGGAACTTTATAAGACCCTTGTCAGGCCTCATTTGGAGTATTGTGCGCAGTTCTGGTCGCCTCACTATAGGAAAGATGTAGAAGCTATTGAAAGGGTGCAGAGGAGATTTACAAGGATGTTGCCTGGACTGGGAGGCATGCCTTATGAAGTTAGGTTGAGGGAGCTGGGACTCTTTTCCCTGGAGAGACGAAGGTTGAGAGGCGACCTGATAGAAGTTTACAAAATGTTGAGAGGAATAGATAGGGTGGACTCTCAGAGGCTATTTCCCCAGTTTGAAATGGTCGCTACGAGAGGACACAGATTTAAGGTGCGGGGAGGGAGGTTCAGAAGTGATGTTAGGGGTAAGTTTTTCACTCAGAGGGTGGTGAGTGAATGGAATCGGCTGCCGTCAGTGGTGGTGGAGGCGAACTCGCTGGGGTCTTTTAAAAGACTTCTGGATGAGTATATGGGGTTTAATGAGATTGAGGGTTATAGATAGGTCTGTAGGTTGGTAGGTGATGTGATCGGCGCAACTTGTGGGCCGAAGGGCCTGTTTGTGCTGTAGTGTTCTATGTTCTATGTTCAATGCAGGCTGACCAGCTGAAGATTATATATTCACACTTCGGTGGTGCAGGGGAGATTCACTGGGTTGATTCCAGAGTTGAGAGGGTTGGCTTATGAGGAGAGAGTGAGTAGACTGGGCCGATGCTCATTGGAATTCAGAAGAATGAGGGGAGATCTTATAGAAACATTTATAGAAACTTTGAGTACATGGGATTTAATGGGATTGAGGGTTACAGATAGGCCTGGTAGGTAGGGATGTGATTGGCGCAACTTGTGGGCCGAAGGGCCTGTTTGTGCTGTAGTGTTCTATAATTTTGCCTTTCTGATAAAGTTTAAAGTTTATTTATTAGTGTCACAAGGCTTACATTAACACTGCAACGAAGTTACTGTGAAAATCCCCCCAGTCGCCACACTCTGGCGCCTGTTCTGAGGGAGAATTTAGTATGGCCAATGCACCCTAACCATGTTATTGTTGGAGAGAAACATCTTTGCTCGTATGTAATGTGTTTTCAGATATCATGATGTGGGTATGCCGGTGTTGGACTGGCATAAACACAGTAAAAAGTCTGACAACACCAGGTTTTAGTCCAACCGATTTATTTGATAATAGACTCACAAGCTTTCGGGGTTAGCCCCTTCATCAGGTGAATGGAGAGTTCTGGCCTCAGACAGAGCATATAAAGCACAGACAGTTTAGAGATTACTGATTAGAATGCGAATCCTTACACCTAACCTGCTGTTCAAGACCTGAAGTGGCTGATAATGTGAGTGGAAGGAGCACTGATCACAGTTTAAAGAGATGTGTATTGTCTCCAGACAGTACAGTAAGTGAGGTTTTGCAAACCCAGGCAAGTCACGGGGGTTACAGATAGTGCGACATGAACCCAAGATCCCTGTTGAGACCGTCCTCATGTGTGCGGACTTGGGTTCATGTCGCACTATCTGTAACCCCCGTGACCTGCCTGGGTTTGCAAATCCTTACTTACTGTACTGTCTGGAGACAATACACATCTCTTTAAACTGTGATCAGTGCTCCTTCCACTCACATTGTCGGCTACTTCAGGTCTTGAACAGCAGGTTGGGTGTAAGGATTCGCATTCTAATCAGTAATCTCTAAACTGTCTGTGCTTTATATGCTCTGTCTGAGGCCAGAACTCTCCATTCACCTGACGAAGGGGCTAACCCTGAAAGCTTGTGAGTATATTATCAAATAAATAGGTTGGACTAAAACCTGGTGTTGTCAGACTTTTTACTGTTTTCAGATATCGCCAGGGTGCCAAACGGTTAAACAGCTTCCCGCAGTGTTGCAATTCCCCCAGTTCCTATCATAAGAACATAAGAACATAAGAAATAGGAGCAGGAGTAGGCCATCTAGCCCTTCGAGCCTGCCCCGCCATTCAATAAGATCATGGCTGATCTGTCGTGGCTCAGTTCCACTTTCCCGCCCTCTCCCCATAACCCTTAATCCCCTCTCTTATCAAGAACCCATCAACCCGCTTCTTAAAAATATTTAGCGAGGCAGCCTCCACCACTTCAACGGGCAGAGAATTCCAGAGATTCACCACCCTTTGAGTGAAGAAGTTCCTCCTCAACTCCATTCTAAACCGCCTCCCCTTTATCTTGAGGCTGTGCCCCCTAGTCCTACTGTCTTTTTTGAGCGGGAAGAGTCTCTCCACCTCTATCCTATCCATCCCATTCATCATCTTATACATCTCAATGAGATCTCCCCTCATTCTTCTAAACTCTAACGAGTACAAGCCTAGTTTATTCAGCCTCTCCTCATAGCTCAATCCCCTCAACTCCGGTATCAGCCTAGTAAACCTCCTCTGCACTCCCTCCAGGGCCAAAATATCCTTGCGCAGGTGCGGCGCCCAAAACTGCACACAGTACTCCAGCTGCGGCCTCACCAATGCCCTATACAGCTGCAGCAAGACCTCCCTACTTTTATATTCAATCCCCCTCGCTATGAAGGCCAGCATCCCATTCGCCTTCCTGACCACCTGCTGCACCTGCAAGCTGGGTTTTTGCGACTCATGCACAAGGACCCCGAGGTCCCTCTGCACCGTCGCCTGCTGCAGTTTTTCGCCACGTAAGTAATAGTCCTTCCTACCATTCTTCCTACCAAAGTGGACCACCTCACACTTGCCAACATTAAATTCCATTTGCCATTTCCTGGCCCATTCGCCCAGCCTATCTAGATCCTTCTGCAGACTCTCCACACCCTCCGCACAATTTGCCTTTCCCCCAATCTTGGTGTCGTCAGCAAATTTCGACACCCTGCACTCGATTCCCTCCTCCAGATCATCTATATAAATGGTAAATAGCTGAGGCCCCAGCACCGACCCCTGGGGCACCCCACTAGTCACTAACCGCCAATCCGAATAGCACCCATTGACCCCCACTCTCTGCCTCCTATTTGACAGCCAATCCTCTATCCACGCTAACACCCTACCCCCAACTCCATGTCCCCTGACCTTCTGCAATAACCTCTTGTGAGGTACCTTGTCAAACGCCTTCTGAAAATCCAGAAAGACCACATCCACCGGCTCTCCTCTATCCACCGCCCTAGACACATCCTCATAGAACTCCAGTAAATTTGTCAGACACGACTTCCCTTTAATGAAACCGTGTTGCGTCTGCCCTATCAAGCAATTCCTCTCAAGATGCCTCGCAATTTCCTCCTTAATGACGGATTCTAACATTTTACCTACAACAGACGTTAAACTAACTGGCCTATAATTCCCTGCCTTTTGCCTGGCACCCTTCTTAAACAACGGCGTAACATTAGCCGTTTTCCAATCTTCCGGCACTTCCCCGGAATCCAGCGACGTCTGGAAAATAACCACCAATGTGGCCCATTTTGGATCATTTAATCAGGAACGCCTTTCCCCGCTCTCTCTGAGGGTTGAATGTTCCTGGGGGTGCATTTCGACTGTGTGTCTCCCGGTGGATGTTGCTGAGGATTGCCAGACTGTGTTGGATTGGAGAGCACATTCCCAACCTGCTCCCAGATGTATCCACGCCCACATGTTCATCCCAGTGGGAGTCAAAGCGTAGCAGCAAACAGGAGTTTGGTCTCGCCCGTGGGGTTATGTTGCCTCGGGTGATGTAGGGTTGATGCAGGGGCTGGTGTTCGAAGCAGGTTTACCCTCTTTATATCCAACAGGAATGTTTTACAATGTAACCCTTCACCTCTGATTCTCACTTTCCCCACTCCCCCTGCCTTTCAAAGGTGTAATTTCTCAAGATTCTCACATCAGATGTGACCATCGATGTTGGTTTTTCATAAAACCTCTTACTGAACAAGGCTTAACTCACATTACCATTAATTTTCATGGTGTTTAATTTTTTAAAAAAATGCGATAACGATGGACTGATATTGCAAAAAAAAATGAGAAAGGAAGTTAACTGTGATTAAGTGGGTGGCACAGTGGGTAGCACTGCTGCCTCCCAGCACCAGGGATCTGGGTTTGATTCCCGCCTTGGGTCACTGGGTAGAGTCTGTGTGGGTTTCCTCTGGGTGCCCCGGTTTCCTCCCACAGTCCGAAAGATGTGCTGGTTAGGGTGCGTTGGCCGTGCTAAATTCTCCCTCAGTGTACCCGAACAGGCGCCGGAGTGTGGCGACCAGGGGATTTTCACAGTAACTTCATTGCAGTGTTAATGCAAGCCTACTTGTGACACTAATACATGAACTCGAAACTTCATTGACAACTTGTGTGGTGAAGCAAGTGGTTTGTAAGACAATCGAGATAAGACCTTGCTGCATTGTGTTCAGAGATGTTGGGACTTTATGGTATCCAATCCCAGTGTAATAGTGCAGTGACAGTAAGGATTAGCTCAGTGTGATGGTGTCGTGTTTCATTACCAGTTAAAACTGGTACTGTGCAGAACAAATCGGCAAAAATAGTTGTTCTATTTTGATCACATGAAGATTGGGATTGGAGAATGATGTGTCATGTCGGATCAGCTGAACTTTAATCTGTAAAGAACTTCAGTAATTATCTTTCAGCAGCAAACTCTCAACAATCCTTTCGTCATGGAGGTAAGTTTCTATCCTTCTTCAAGAAACTATTTTGATACTTCGCTGATGGAATTTAATTGTCTTATGTGCATGTCCTAAAGTTTATTAGTGTCCCAAGTAGGCTTACATTAACACTGCAATGAAGTTACTGTGAAAATCCCCCAGTTGCCACACTCTGGCGCCTTGTTTGGGTTACACTGAGGGAGAATTTAGCACGGCCAAGGCGTCCTAACCAGCACGTCTTTCAGACTGTAGGAGGAAACCAGGGCACCCAGAGGAAACCCACACAGACTCTGCACAGACAGGGAATCGAACCCAGAACCTGGCGCTGTGAGGCAGCAGTGCTAACCACTGTGCCACCTCAGGTCCCTCGCGCTGTGAGGTAGCAGTGTGAACCACTGCCACCTCAGGTCCCTCACGCTGTGAGGTAGCAGTGCTATCCACTGTGCCACCTCAGGTCCCTCGCGCTGTGAGGTAGCAGTGCGAACCACTGCCACCTCAGGTCCCTCACGCTGTGAGGTAGCAGTGCTATCCACTGTGCCACCTCAGGTCCCTCGCGCTGTGAGGTAGCAGTGCGAACCACTGCCACCTCAGGTCCCTCACGCTGTGAAGCAGCAGTGCTATCCACTGTGCCACCTCGGGTCCCTAGCGCTGTGAGGTAGCAGTGCGAACCACTGTGCCACCTCAGGTCCCTAGCACTGTGAGGTAGCAGTGCGAACCACTGTGCCACCTCAGGTCCCTTGCGCTGTGAGGCAGCAGTGCTAACCACTGTGCCACCTCAGGTCCCTCGCGCTGTGAGGTAGCTGTGCGAACCACTGTGCCACCTCAAGTCCCTAGTGCTGTGAGGTAGCAGTGTGAACCACTGTGCCACCTCAGGTCCCTCACGCTGTGAGGTAGCAGTGCTAACCACTGTGCCACGTGTGCACTTTTAAACAAAACAGTTTGAATGTTTTGAAATGCCAATAAAAATGATTATAGTTTGATAAATCGTGTATTTTATTGAAGAAACTGATTTCTGAAATTAAAACAATTTATGATTGGAATATTTGAGTGGTCAGGTAGCATATGTAGTGGTTAGCACCGCTGCCTCTCAGTGCCAGGCACCTGGGTTTGATTCCTGCCTTGAGTCACTGTCTATGTGGAGTTTGCACATCCTCCCCATGTCTACGTGGGTTTCCTCTGGATGCTCCGATTTCCTCCCACAGTCCAAAGACTGTGCAGGTTAGGTGTATGGTCCGTGCTAGATTGCCAGATTAGGTTAGGTAGTTTGGCTATGGTAAATGTGCAGGGTTACGGAGACGGGGGTGTGGGCCTGGGTAAGA
Source organism: Carcharhinus amblyrhynchos (assembly GCF_965287045.1). Classification (NCBI taxonomy): domain Eukaryota; kingdom Metazoa; phylum Chordata; class Chondrichthyes; order Carcharhiniformes; family Carcharhinidae; genus Carcharhinus; species Carcharhinus amblyrhynchos. The sequence goes on from NC_137331.1 coordinate 123,973,095, forward strand.
TATTCTTTACAGTCAATGCAGACTCAATGGGCCGAATGACCTTCTTCTGCACTGCAAGGGATTCTGTGATTCAGATTGTTAACCTTTCGTCAAAGCTCCCAGGCTGTGAGTGGTAACTTTTGTGATTAACACTTTAGTAAAATCAGTTGCCAAAAGATCAGCACCTGTGTAAAGGACAGTCCAGTCCAAAAACTGCTGTTACGTTGCACAATCTGCATAACATTTTCACAACTCAATCAGAGTTCCAGTCTTGGATGATCCACAAATTGAGACTGATATTTGGATAAATGTGAGGTTATTCACTTTGGAAGCAAAAACAAGAAGGCAGATTACTACCTGATTGGCTGTAAATTGGGAGAGGGGAGTGTGCAGAGGGACCTGGGTGTCCTTGTGCACCAGTCACTGAAGGTCAGCGTGCAGGTGCAGCAGGTGGTAAAGAAGGCAAATGGTATGTAACATAGAACAGTACAGGCCCTTCGGCCCTCGATGTTGTGCCGAGCTATATCCGAACCCAAGATCAAGCTATCCCACTCCCTATCATTCTGGTGTGCTCCATGTGCCTATCCAATAACCGCTTGAAAGTTCCTAAAGTGTCCGACTCCACTATCACAGCAGGCAGTGCATTCCACACCCCAATCACTCTCTGAGTAAAGAATCTACCTCGGACATCCCTCCTATAGCTCCCACCGTGAACCTTATAGTTATGCCCCCTAGTAACAGTTACATCCACCCGAGGAAATAGTCTCTGCATGTCCACTCTATCAATCCCCTTCATCATCTTATAATCCTCTATTAAATCACCTCTCATCCTCCGCTCTAAAGAGAAAAGCCCCAGCTCCCTCAACCTTTCCTCTTGAGACCTACCCTCCAAACCAGGCAGCATCCTGGCAAATCTCCTCCGCACTCTCTCCAATGCTTCCACATCCTTCTTATAGTGAGGTGACCAGAACTGAACACAATATTCCAAATGTGGTCTCACCAACGTCCGGTATAGTGCAGCATAACCCCACGGCTCTTAAACTCAAACCCCCTGTTAATAAACACTAACACACTATAAGTCTTGTTCACGGCTCTATCCACTTGAGTGGCAACCTTCAGAGATCTGTGGATATGAACCCCAAGATCTCTCTGTTCCTCCAAATTCCTCAGAACCCTGCCGTTGACCCTGTAATCTGCATTCAAGTTTGTCCTACCAAAATGAACCACCTCGCGCTTATCAGGGTTAAACTCCATCTGCCACTTTTTGGCCCAGCTCTGCATCCTATCAATGTCTCTTTGCAGCCTACAAGAGCCCTCCACCTCATCCACTACTCCACCAATCTTGGTGTCATCAGCAAATTTACTGACCCACCCTTCAGCCCCCTCTTCCAAGTCATTGATAAAAATCACAAATAGCGGAGGATCCAGCACTGATCCCTGTGGTACACCGCCGGTAACTGGCCCCCAGTCTGAAAATTTTCCCTCCACCACCACCCTCTGTCTTCTATGATACAGCCAGTTACTTATCCAATCAGCCAAATTTCCCTCTATCCCACACCTCCTTATCTTCTTCATGAGCCTATCATGGGGAACCTTATCAAATGCCTTACTAAAATCCATGTATACGACATCAACTGCTCTACTTTCATCTACACACTTAGTTACCTCCTCAACGAATTCAGTTAAATTTGTGAGGCAGGACTTACCCCTCTCAAAACCGCGCTGACTATCCCAGATTAAGCTGCATCTTTCCAAATGGTCATAAATCCGATCTCTCAGGACCTTTTCCATTAACTTACCGACCACCATAGTAAGACTAACTGGCCTTCATTGCGAGGGGTTTCGAGTACAGGAGCAGGGATGTGTTATTGTAATTATACAGGGGCCTTGATGAGGCCACACCTAGAGTATTGTGGGCAGTTTTGGTCTCCTTTTCTGAGGAAGGATGTTCTTGCTCTCGAGGGAGTGCAGTGAAGGTTTATCAGGCTGATTCCGGGGATGGTGGGACTGATGTATGAGGAGAGATTGACCAGGTTAGGATTGTTTTCACTGGAGTTCAGACGAATGAGGGAAGGATCTCATTGAGACTTATAAAATTCTAACAGGATTAGACAGGGTAGATGCAGGGAGGATGTTCCCGATGGTGGGGGCTCCAGAACCAGGGGTCACAGTCGGAGGATTCAGGGTAGCCATAATGTGGAGATGTCGGCGTTGGACTGGGGTAAGCACAGTAAGAAGTCTCTCAACACCAGATTAAAGTCCAACCTTTAACCTGGTGTCGTGAAACTTTTCACTGATTCAGGCTAGACCATTTAGGACAGAGATGGGGAGACGTTTCTTCACCCAGGGAGTGGTGAGCCTGTGGAATTCATTACCACAGGAAATAGTTGACGCCAAAACATTGAATGCATTTAAGAGGCGGCTGGATATAGCGCTTGGGGCGAATGGGATCAAAGGTTATGGGGAGAAAGCAAGATTAGGCTATTGAGTTGGATAATTAGCCATGATCATAATAAGAACATAAGAAATAGGAGCAGGAGTCGGCCATCTAGCCCTTCGAGTCTGCCCCGCCATTCAATAAAATCATGGCTGATCTGAAGTGGATCAGTTCCACTTTCCTGCTTTCTCCCCATAACCCTTAATTCCCCTGTCTATCAGAAACCTATCTACCCGTGTCTTAAATATATTCAGCGAGGCAGCCTCCACCACTTCAATGGGCAGAGAATTCCAGAGACTCACTGCCCTCTGAGTGAAGAAGTTCCTCCTCAACTCTGTTGTGATGAATGGCAGAGCAGGCTCAAAGGGCTGAATGGTCTCCTCGTGCTCCTGTCTCTATATTTCTGTGACACTGAATGTACTGACATGTGCCACAAGGTACCTGTACAAGGAAAGCTAATTATATTGTGCACAGGTGTGTATTTGCATGTTATTTAAATGGAATGATGGCTGGAGAAGTGGCGACCGATCAGAAACAAAGCAGGAAGGAATACTGATAGAAATCTGATTGTTGTGGTTTTCCTCATTCTACGTGTTCAAGGTAGTAAAGAAGTTAGAACCAATAAACATCTAAAGAGGTTTGAAGGTCTTAGATACTTAAATCATGAGCAAGTACAGAAAATACAACAGCTAATAGACAAGTGGCAGTGCTAACCACTCTGCCACCTGTGTGGCACGGTAGCACAGTGGTTAGCACTGCTGCCTCACAGCGCCAGGAATCCAGGTTCGATTCCCAGCTTGGATCACTGTCTGTGTGGACGTTCTCCCCGTGTCTGCATGGGTTTCCTCCGGGTGCTCCGGTTTCCTCCCACAGCCTGGAAGATGTTAGGTGCATTGACCCGGTCAGATGCCAAAGTGTGGCGACTAGAGGAATTTCATAGTAACTTCACTGCAGTGTTAATGTAAGCGTTGCTTGTGACTAATAGGCACACTTTATAGCAAGGTGACTAGATAGTAGAGTCATGGTTCAGCAAAGACCACACCTAGAGTATTGACTTTGGAGGGAGTGCTGCAGACAGTTACTGGGTGTAGAAGGATGGATTAGTAAATTTGCTGACGACACCAAAGTTGGAGGAGTTGTAGACAATGAGGATGGATGTTACAGTTTGCAGAGGGACATAGATAAGCTGCAGAGCTGGGCCGAGAGGTGGCAGATGGAGTTTAATACAGAAAAGTGTGAGGTGATTCACTTTGGTAAGAGTAACAGGAGTACGGAATATAGGGCTAATGGAAGGACTCTTAGTAGTGTTGACGAGCAGAGAGATCTCGGGGTACATGTCCATAGCTCCCTGAAAGTTGGCACCCAGGTTGATAAGGTTGTTAAGAAGGCGTACGGTATGTTAGCTTTGATTGGTAGAGGGATTGAATTTCGGAGCTGTGAGGTCATGTTGGAACTGTACAAAACTCTGGTGCGGCCGCACTTGGAGTATTGCGTACAGTTCTGGTCGCCGCATTATAAGAAAGATGTGGAGGCATTGGAAAGGGTGCAGAGGAGGTTTACCAGGATGTTGCCTGGTATGGTGGGAAGGTCTTATGAAGAAAGGCTGAGGGACTTGAGGTTATTTTCATTGGAGAGAAGAGGGTTACGAGGTGACCTGACTGAGGCATACAAGATGATCAAAGGATTGGATAGGGTGGACAATGAGAGCCTTTTACCTCGGATGGTGATGGCTAACACGAGGGGTCATAGCTTTAAGTTAAGGGGTGGTAATTATAGGACGGATGTCAGAGGTAGGTTCTTTACTCAGAGGGTAGTAAGGGCGTGGAATGCCCTGCCTGCAGCAGTTGTGGACTCGCCAACTTTAAGGGCGTTCAAATGGTCAGTGGACAGGCATATGGATAACATTGGAATAGTTTAGGTTAGAGGGTCATTAGATTGGTTCCACTGGTCGGCGCAACATCGAGGGCCAAAGGGCCTGTACTGCGCTGTAATGTTCTATGTTCTATTTGGATTCTAAGGGGTACGTTATGGGAAGAAGTTACAGAAACTGGGATTGTCTTCCCTGGATTTTTTTTTAATTCATTCATGGGACATGGGTGTCGCTGGCTGGGCCAGCATTTATTGCCCATCCCGAGTTGCCTCAAGAGGGCAGTTGAGAGTCAACCACATCGCTGTGGCTCGGGAGTCACATGTAGGCCAGACCGGGTAAGGACGGCAGATTTCCTTCCCTAAGGACATTGGTGAACCAGATGGGTTTTTCCGACAATTGATGGTTTCATGGTCATCTGTAGATTCTCAACCCCAGACTTATTTATTGTATTCAAATTCCACCATCTGCCGTTCGAACTCGGGTCCCCAGAACAGGTTGAGGATGATTTGATTGATGTTTTGAGCTATTTGGGGAAGATGGAAGATTGGGGGGGTGGTGGGGTGAATATTGCTATTGGTTAGGGAGTGTAGGACTAGGGGACAGTCTAAAGATCAGAGCTGGACCATTCCGGAGTGAAATGAGGAAACGTTTTGGCACACAGAGTGGGGAAAGGTTCAAACTCTTCTACAATGGCAGTTGATGTTGGGTTAATTGTTAATGTTTAAATGTGACATTGGTAAGATTCTGTGAAGCAGAGGTATTGAGGGAGATGAGGCAAAGTGAGTAAATGGCGTTAGATCACGGATATGCTACGATTTCAGTGAGTGGGATAGGCTGGAAGGGGTTGAATAGAACATAGAACGTTACAGCACAAACAGGCCCTTCGGCCCACAAGTTGCACTGATCATATCCCTACCTACCAGGCCTATCTATAACCCCCAATCCCATTAAATCCCATGTACTCATCCAGAAGTCTCTCTTAAAAGACCGCAGCAAGTTCGCCTCTACCACCACCGACGGCAGCCGATTCCACTCACTCACCACCCTCTGAGTCAAAAACTTGCCCCTGACGTGACCCTGAATGGCCTCCTCCTGTTCCTAATGGATCAACGTTTCATTAATCTCTCATCATTTTCCCAAATTACTCACATTTGCCACTAATAATAAAAAGACACAGACGCGATTTGTCTGCCAGTCCCCACCCCGAGCTGGGGGATTCCTGGTAGCAGAGATACCTCGCCGTTGGTGGGATTGTCCAGTCCCGCCGAAACCAGTGACCGTTGCCTTGCTCGCCGCCCCCGCCACCAGAAAAGCTTCCGCCGTGGGACTGGAAGATCCCACCATAGAATCATAGCATCCCTACAGTGCAGAAAGAGGCCATTCGGCCCATCGAGTCTGCACCAACCACAATCTCATCCCAGGCCCTATCCCCATAACCCCACAAATTTACCCCGCTATTCGCTCTAACCCACACATCCTGGGACACCAAGGGGCAATTTAGGATGGCCAATGTACCTAAACAATGGGTTCGTTGGAAAATCTCACTCCAGCCTGTCTCATTCTTCAATATTCCATCCAGCACAGAGTATCTCATTGAAAACAAGACCTTTCATTCTCACTATTTAAAAAGTTGTTTTGTTTACCTTACCCTCTCATTTACTTCACTGCCCGAAGCTCTGTCACCCATTCCCTTTTCTACCCAAAACCCTGTTTACCAATCATGTCTATAGCACGGTAGCACAGTGGTTAACACTGCTGCCTCACAGCGCCAGGGACCCGTGTTCAATTCCTGGCTTGGATGACACTCTGTGTGGAGTTTGCACATTCTCCCCATGTCTGCGTGGGTTTCCCCCAGGTGCTTCGATTTCCTCCCACAGTCCAAAAATGTGTGAGTTAGGTGCATTGGCCACGCTAAATTGCCCCTTAGCGTCCTGGGGTGCATAGGTTCGCGCGATTAGCAGGGTAAATATCTGGGGTTATGAGGATAAGGACTAGGTGGGATTGTTGTCAATGCAGACTTGATGGGCTGAATGGCCTCCTTCTGCACTGTAAGGATTCTATGATTTCTACCTTTACTGATCTATACCAATCTGTTTCACATTGGTCACTTGGGGTTGGGTTTGGTTTGATTTCATTTGATTTATTATTGTCACATGTATTAACATACAGTGAAAAGTATTGTTTCTTGCGCTATAGCGACAAAGCATACTGTTCATAGAGAAGGAAAGGAGAGAGTGCTGAATGTAGTATTATAGTCATAGCTAGGGTGTAGAGAAAGATCAACTTAACGGAAGGTAGGTCCATTCAAAAGTCTGATGGCAGCAGGGAAGAAGCTGTTCCTGAGTCGGTTGGTGCGTGACCTCAGACTTCTGTATCTTTTTCCTGATGGAAGAAGGTGGGAGAGAAGGAAAGGTGTTACCGTACCTGAACATTGCTGGAGTGAGAAGCATGTTGTTGAAGTGTTTCACCCTGCGCTCCAATTAGGATGCACAGCACAATACCAGATGTAGCGACTATTTGAAGTTTGGCATTCTTGCATTTGTCCTGATGAGTATAAGACAAAAAAGTTCAGCAACATGTTTCTTTTTTTTTTCAGTAATATTTGACTTGTTTCCAGTGTATTAATTTTAAATCCTTTCATTCTTCACCTCCTTGGCCTCAGTCCAACTTTATCTGGAATAAATTGCTTGCCTTGATTGATCTATTGAAGGGAAGGTTAGACAGATGTTTGAGGGAGGAAGGATATGTCAGTGGTGCTCAGTGAAGGTCAGAGGAGGTTCATATGGAGCATAAGTACCAGCATTGTGCTTGCTGGGCTGAATGGCCTCTTTCTGAGCTGTGCAGAAAAACAAATTGGCTCAACCTGGTTTGTTCTTCTGTTCGAATCAAACTCCACTCCTCTCCCCCTCCCCCTGAGACCTTAGTGTCTGTGCAAAGTTCTTGTGCTTCACATGTCTCTCACGTGTGTACCTCTCAAATCTTCAGGGAAAATCACTGTGTAAACATTTTGAAACGTACCTTTATTTTTCAAGCACCTGTGAGTTCTTTTCCAACTCTCATGAGTTTATCAATTTTTAATTCATTTTATGGGGATGTGGGTGTCACTGGCTGGGCCCAGTATTTATCACCCAGCCCTGATTGCCCCTTGAGAAGGTGGTGGTGAACTGCTGCTGTCTATGTGGTGTAGGTACACCCACAGTGCTGTTAGGGAGGGAGTTCCAGGATTCTGTCCCAGTGACTGAAGGAACGGCCGATATATTTCCAAGTCAGGACGGTGAGTGGGTTGGAGGGGAACCTCCAGATGGTGGTGATCCCAGGTATCTGCTGCTCTAATCCTTCGAGATGGTAGAGGTCATGAGTTTGGAAGGTGCTGCCTAAGGAGCCTTGGTGAGTTGCTGCAGTGCATCTTGTAGATGGTACACACGGCTGCCACTGTGCGTCGGTGGTGGAGGGAGTGGATGTTTGTGGATGGGGGAGCAATCAAGCGGAGCTGCTTTGTCCTGGATGGTGTTGAGCTTCTTGAGTGTTGTTGGAGCTGCACCCATCCAGGCAAGTGGGGAGTATTCCATCACACTCCTGACTTGTCCCTTGTAGATGGCGGACAGGCTTTTTGGGGGGGGAGTAACTTGCCACAGGATTCCTAGTCTGTCTTGTAATCAGTGTTTATGTGGCTGGGTCCAGTTCTGTTTCTGGTCAGTGGTAACCTCCAGGATGTTGACTGTGGGGGATTTGGCGATGGCAATGCCATTGGGTGTCGTGGGGCAATGGTTACATTCTTTCTTGTTGGAGATGGTCATGACCTGACACTTGTGTGACGTGAATGTCACTTGTCAGCCCAAGCCTGGATATTGTCCAGAACTTGCTGCATTTACATGAACTGCTTCAGTATCTGAGGAGTGGCGAATGGTGCTGAACATTGTACAAACATCAGTGAACATCCCCACTTCTGACCTTATGATGGAGGGAAGATCATTGATGAAGCAACTGAAGATTGTTGGGCCTAGGACACTCCCTTGAGGGACTCCTGCAGAGATGTCCTGTAACTGAGATGACTGACTCTCCACAACCACAAACATCTTCCAATGTACCAGGAATAACTCCTGGAGTTTGCCCCCTGATACCCAAAGATTCCAGTTTCACTAAGGCTCCTTAATGCCACACATGGTTGAATGATGTGGAGATGCCGGCGTTGGACTGGGGTAAGCACAGTAAGAATTTCTTACTACACTTGGTTGAATGCAGCCTTGATGTCGAGGAGCAGTCACTCTCACCTCACCTCTGGAATTCAGCTCTTTTGTCCATATTTGAACCAAGGCTTTAATGAGGTCAGGAGCTGAGTGACCCTGGTGAAACCCAAACTGGGCATCACTGAACAAGGGCTGCTTGATAGCACTGTTAATGACCCCTTCCACCACTTTACTGATGATCGAGAGTAGACTGATTGGGGGAATTAGCTGAGTTGGATTTGTCCTGCTTTTTGTGTATAGGACATATCTGGGTAATTTTCCACATTGTCAGGTAGATGCCAGTGTTGTAACTGTACTGGAAGAGCTTGGCTAGGGGAGTGGCAAGTTCTGAGCACAGGTCTTCAGTACTATTGCCAGAATGTTATCAGGGCCTACTTAGTTTTGCAACATCCAGTACCTCCAATCGTTTTTTGATATCAAACGGAGTGAATCAAATTGGCTGGAGACTGGCATCTGTGGTGCTGGAGGCCACTGGAGGAGGCCGAGATGGATCATCCACTCGGCACTTCTGGCTGAAGATTGCTGTGAATGCTTCAGCCTTATCTTTCGCACTGATATGTTGCGCTCCTCCATCATTGAGGATGGGGATATTTGTGGAGCCTTCTCCTCCAGTGAGTTGTTTAATTGTCCATCACCATTCACGACTGGATGTGGCAGGACTGCAGAACAGAGATCTGATCCGTTCGTTGTGGGATTGCTTAGCTCTGTCCATCACTTGCTGTTTATGCTGCTTGGATGCAGATAGTCCTGTTTGGTATCTCCAGGTTGATATCTCATTTTTAGATAAGCCTGGTGCTGCTCGTAGCATGCCCTCCTGCACTCTACATTGAACCAGGGTTCTCCCTTCCAATTATATACCACTGTGCCTCCACCTCTGCTGGGTTAGTCCTGATACTGAAGCAGGACGGTGTGAGTTTCCCAGCTCGCTGCGCTGCTCAAGTATCGCGGCAAGCCAGGGAATGTGGCCACAAACCGGAATGGCAACCGGTCTGTCTCAATCTTCCCAGGCCATTTTTCTCGTGGCAATCAGCCTCGCATCAGCGAACAGCGTGAGGTTGGTTACAAAATGCAAATAGTGATTGCATCGCTTTAGCAAGTCCAGGTCGCGATTTTCCAGGCTCGCTGATGTTCCTGAGCCCGCCAGTGAGCGTTCCACCAGCAGGAATCACATATCAGCAACGGGGAACAGGTGTGATGGTCTCACTGGCGAGACTGGAGGCCATTGTCTCCTAGGGGCAGGGGGTGTGCCCCTTGGGCACTGCCAGCCTGGCACTGCCCACTGGGCACACTGGCAATGCTCAGCAGGCACTGGGCAGTGCCAAAGGGCAGAGCCTCACGAGAGTAGGGCCAGATGGGATGGAGCTAGACTGGGGACAGCGGGAGGTAGGAGGTGCGGGGAGGGGGGACTCTGCATCGGGGGTGGGGGCTGGTTGAGGGTGTGGCTGGTGCCCCAGGACGGGGCCGATCATCAGGGGGTGGGGCTGGAAATCAGGAGACCAGCGACTCTGGTGGGGGGGGGAGGTGAGGTGCAGTGTACTGGGAGAGCAGCACTTACACAATTGCCCCCTCAGCAGTCCAGTACCAGCCTCTCGGGCAGGATAAATCCCTGCCATCTGCCAGCCTAAATCCCTGACAGCCCCTGGAAATTCATTTAACTAAAATTTCCCTAAAGACGAGCGGGGAAACCTCCCATTTTCCTGCCGGTTGGGCCTGTTTTGGCGAAAATGGCACCTTGCGTAGCCAGGAATGGTGATGCCTGGGGTGTTACCTGTCAGGGCGGGACTTCTGTCAGGCTGTTACTGATCTCAGTAAGAAGAACTTTGCAGGTTTTGCCTTGATCAATACTGGCTGGTTTATATGGTTCCATTCCTTAGTGTTTGATTTATTACGGTTGTGGGACAATGATTGACTTTAAAAGGTTTCTGGGCACTGAAATGGCGATTTGAAGTTACTTCCTCTGCCTTCCATCTCCAGTCAGCTTTCCCTTCACTGTCCAGGGCAGGAGGACTCTCCTCGATTTCCCCATTTCCTCTCTCACAGCCTGTCTGCTGCTGGCAAAGCTTCTGTTTTGGCAGCTTCACTGCTTCCTGTCCTGTTACTGACGTGATGCACAGGTGAGACAGCGGGGAGGGGCTGCGAGGCTTTTCTGTAGGAGTCGCCTGACAACCTGTTTAACGTACACGAGATCAAGGGTGGCACAGTGGTTAGCACTGCTGCCTCACAGCGCCAGGGAGCTGGGTTCAATTCCCGCTTGGGTCTGTGTGGAGTCTGTATGAACATAAGAAATAGGAGCAGGAGTAGGCCATCTAGCCCTTCGAGCCTGCCCCGCCATTCAATAAGATCATGGCTGATCTGAAGTGGATCAGTTCCACTTTCCCGCTTTCCCACTTTCTCCCCATAACCCTTAATTCCCCTGTCTATCAGAAACCTATCTACCCGCGACTTAAATATATTTAGCGAGGCAGCCTCCACCACTTCAACGGGCAGAGAATTCCAGAGATTCACCACCCTCTGAGTGAAGAAGTTCCTCCTCAACTCTGATCTGAACTGCCCCCCCCTCCTTATTTTGAGGCTGTGCCCTCTAGTCCTGCTATCCTTCCTAAGTGGGAAGAATCTCTCTGCCTCTTTACCTGTACGTTCTCCCCATCTCTGCATGGGCTTCCTCCAGTTACCTCCCACAGTCTGAAAGTCGTGCTGGTTAGGTGTGTTTTCCGTGCTAAATTCTCCCTCAGGGTACCCAAACAGGCACCAGAGTGTGGCGACTTGGGGATTTTCACAGTAACTTCATTGCAGCGTTAATGTAAGCCTACTTGTGACACTAATAAATAAGTGATTGAAGGATTCAGATGGTGCTGCTTGCAATGCAACTGAAGTAGCTTTACTTAAATTATTTAATTAGGATTGTACCTGGCTCACTGCCCCTGAATGTGAGGCTATTTACTTCCTGCTTGAGTATCTCTGAGTGAGGCAGTAATGTGAGTGAGGACGGAGTGAGTGAGGCAGCGATGTGAGTGAGGACGGCTGTTTGGTTAAAATATGCTGAGTGCGCAAAGCATCAATTTTGACCTTGATATGAACACAGATGGTTAATGTTTTTGGGTTAATTTAGTGACAGTCTGTGACAAACGGAACATAGAACATTACAGCGCAGAACAGGCCCTTCGGCCCACGATGTTGCGCCGACCAGTTAAAAAACAATGACCCACTAACCTAAACCAACCCCTTTTCGTCCATAAACCTATCCACGGATCTCTTAAACCCCCCCAAACTGGGCGCATTTACAACTGCAGCAGGCAGGGCATTCCAATCCCTCACCACCCTCTGGGTAAAGAACCTACCCCTGACATCCGTCCTATAACTATCCCCCCTTAATTTAAAGCCATGCCCCCTCGTGCTAGCTTTCTCCATCCGAGGAAAAAGGCTATCACTGTCCACCCTATCTAAACCTCTAATCATCTTATATGTTTCAATAAGATCCCCTCTTAGCCGCCTTCTTTCCAGCGAAAACAGCCCCAAATCCCTCAGTCTCTCCTCATAGGACCTCCCCTCCATACCAGGCAACATCCTGGTAAACCTCCTCTGCACCCTCTCCAAAGCCTCCACATCCTTCCTGTAATGTGGGGACCAGAACTGCACACAGTACTCCAAGTGCGGCCGCACCAGAGTTGTGTACAGTTGCAACATGACGCTGCGACTCCTAAATTCAATCCCCCTACCAATAAACGCCAAGACACCGTACGCCTTCTTAACAACCTTATCTACTTGATTCCCAACTTTCAGGGATCTATGTACACATACACCTAGATCCCTCTGCTCATCCACACTATTCAAAGTCCTCCCGTTAGCCCTATACTCGACACATCTGTTATTCCTACCAAAGTGAATTACCTCACACTTCTCCGCATTCAACTCCATCCGCCACCTCTCGGCCCAGCTCTGCAACCTGTCCAAGTCTTCCTGCAAACTATGACACCCTTCCTCACAATCTACCACACCTCCGACTTTGGTGTCATCAGCAAATTTACTAATCCACCCAACTATACCCTCATCCAGATCATTAATAAAAATTACAAACAGCAGTGGCCCCAAAACAGATCCCTGAGGCACACCACTCGTAACCGAACTCCATGACGAATATTTACCATCAACCACCACCCTCTGTCTCCTATCTGCTAGCCAAGGGCTCTGTGTTCCAGCTGGGGTCACCTCCTTTAATGCACTGTAGATATTTCTCCAACTCCACGTCTGGTTTGAGAGATGTTTTCTGACATTTAAAACATAGCTTAGCATCAATGCACCTTCTCTGTTTCCATCTCTGTCCCGTTCTCCAGCATCGCAAACAGGTTTTTGTTAGAAGTTGATTTTTTTTTTTATCCAGATGACAAAAATCCATTCTGTCTTTGACACCGAATATTTCAGAGTAGGATTTCCTCTGGGCTTTTCCTTCGCTCCTTCACTGTGAGTGGGTGTGGTTCCTGGAATCATAGAATCCCGACTGTGCAGGAGGAGACCATTTGGCCCATCGAGTCTGCACCGACCACAATCCCACTCAGGCCCTATCCCCATTACCCACACATTTACCCTGCTAATCTCCCTGGCACCGGGGTCAATTTATCATGACCAATCCATCTAACCACACATCTTTGGACAGTGGGAGGAAACCGGAGCACCCGGAGGAAACCCACGCAGATACGGGGACAAAGCACAAACTCCACACAGACAGTGACCCGAGACCAGATTTGAACCTGGGATCCTGGTGCTGTGAGGCAGCAGTGCGAACCACTGTGCCAATGTGCCACCCAAGCATCTTACCAAGGCCCTCTCCCTCACCCTATCCCTGTAACCCCACACAGTTCCCATGGCTAATCTACCTAACCTGCACATAAACTAGGCTTGTACTCGTTAGAGTTTAGAAGAATGAGGGGAGATCTCATTGAGACGTATAAGATGATGAATGGGATGGATAGGATAGAGGTGGAGAGACTCTTCCCGCTCAAAAAAGACAGTAGGACTAGGGGGCACAGCCTCAAGATAAAGGGGCGGTTTAGAACGGAGTTGAGAAGGAACTTCTTCACTCAAAGGGTGGTGAATCTCTGGAATTCTCTGCCCGTTGAAGTGGTGGAGGCTGCCTCGCTAAATATTTTTAAGACGCGGGTTGATGGGTTTTTGATAAGAGAGAGGATTAAGGGTTATGGGGAGAGGGCGGGAAAGTGGAACTGAGCCACGACAGATCAACCATGATCTTATTGAATGGTGGGGCAGGCTCGAAGGGCTGGATGGCCTACTCCTGCTCCTATTTCTTATGTTCTTATGTAACTCCACTTCTCTGTCTCACCCAATCAGCTTTGAGCCTCGTGTCAATCAAAAATCTGTCTAATTCAGCCTTATGCATGTACAAGGCCTTGGTGGACTAATAACGCTCAGAAAAATATTCTTCTCATCTCTGTCATAAATAGGAGACATGATGTGGGTATAAATCGGTTGGACTAAAACCTGGTGTTGTCAGACTTTTTACGATAAATAGGAGACCCCTTATTTTTAAAAGTGTGCCCTGGTTCTAGTCCATCAATAACATAGAAACAGTGGCACAGTGGTTAGCACTGCTGCCTCACAGTGCCAGGGACCTGGGTTCAATTCCCTTGGGTCACTGTCTGTGTGGAGTTTGCACATTCTCCCCGTGTCTGCGTGGGTTTCCTCCCAGAATCCAAAGATGTGCAGGTTAGGTGGATTGGCCATGCTAAAGTACCCCTTAGTGTCCCAAAGATGTGCAGGTATAGGTGGATCGTCAGTGCAAGAAAAAAATGAATAAATGGTAAAATATCTTGCTAGAAGCTATGGAGAAGTACATACATCCAGATTTTTGGATATAATTCCTACAGGGCAGAAGAGGCCATTCAGCCCATCGAGTCTGCACCAACTCTCTGACAGAGCATCCTACCCCAGCCCTATCCCTGTAACTCCACATAGTTAGCCTGTACACCTTGGGAAGGAAGGGACAATTTAGCCTGTCCAATCCACCTAACAGTAAGTAGAAACTCCGTAGAGAACATCACCAGGATGGTCTTTACAAAGGCTAAGTGTTATCAATGGAAGGATCTAGAATCCACTCTGTGTGATGAAGTCTCTGTCAGCTAGCAGTGAGCGATCGAGATATTGGAAACATTAACTCCGCTGCAGATACATGGATTTGGGCCTGTGTCTGTGTGGAGTTTGCGCATTCTCCCCGTGCTTACGTGGGTTTCCTCCGGGTGCTCCTGTTTCCTCCCACACCCCAAAGATGTGCTCTTAGGCTGATTGGTGTAACAAATTGTCCCTAAGCTATTCTCCCCTGAATCTGGTTTCCAATGGGGGTACCATACGCATCCACACGGGTCTAGGTAGGTGTAGGAAAATGCTTTGTTAAGATGGTGGTGGGGGCTCGTTGGGCCGAAGGGCCTGTTTCCCGTGGTGGGTTGTTCTTTGTTCTTTGCTCTCTTCACAGATACAGTTGAGTGTTTCCAGCGTTTTCTGATTATATTTCAGATTCCCAGCTTCAGCTGGTGTTTCTGGTTTCAACCGAGAGATTTTCCCAGTTGTTTTTTGTGTGTTGTTGCTTCTCACTGTGCCATCATGTGGTGGGAATTTCACACTGCGCCCCCCGGGGTTCCTCAGTAACACTCGCTGCTGCTCTGGAATTCCGATGGGAATATTGGGAAAGGAGGAGGCTATTTATCCTTTCTCGGTTTGTTCCGTCGTTCGGTGAGATTGTGAGTGATCTGAAACCTCACTCCGTTGACACCTGGAAGCAGTGGGTTGCCCTGTGAGGAAAGGTTAGACAATGGGAGTTTTGGAGAGTGAGGGGTGGTTGACGTGTAGACGACCCGGGATGGGAGTGACAAGGTGGTTATATTGTAAGAACTAGGAGCAGGAGTAGGCTCTTCATAACTGACCCTTTAACAAAGGGGAACAGCTGCACCTTACCCATTCTGTCCATGTCCCTCATGATCTTGTACACCTCGATCAGGTCACCCCTCAGTCTTCTCTGCTCCAGTGAAAACAGCCCAAGCCTATCCTTCGTAACTTTGTCAGCACCCTGGTGAATCTCCTCTGCACCCGCTCCAATGCTCACGTTCTTCTAATAATGTGGTGACCAGAACTGCACACAGTATTCTAACTGTAGCCTTACCAAAGTTCTGTACAATTCAGCATGACATTTGTAATCTGTGCCTCGATTGATAAAGGCGAGTGTCCCATTTGCCCTTTTCACCGCCCCACTAACACACCCTTCTGTCTTCAGAGATCTGAAAAAGGTTGCCCCTTTTTTATTCTTAAGCTCACAAGCGTCACTCGATGCCCCCTCCAGGATATCATCTCCTTACTGCAGAAACTGACTCCTTAATAATTCCTCCTCTTTTACCCCCCCCCCCTCCCCGTCTCACCTGAAGATTCTATACCCCGGAATGTTGAGCTGCCGATCCTTCCCCCCCTCCTTCACTCTTCATAATTCCTCGATCCTCACCCTTAACCTTCCTCCTTGTATCATCAGATCTGAGAGAGAAAAAGAAAAGCTGGGGTTTGATGTGTCATCTGGCAGCGCAGCACACCCTTGGCACTGTTGCGGAGAGTCAGCCTGGACTAGCGTCTCTGTGGTGAGAACTGAACCACAAAGTTTTGCAAGTGTTAAACCTGTGAAGACAGCAGCACTGTTTAGCTTTATATTCATAGCCCCCAGCTCTTGGATTTCATCTGTTTTGATTTGACTCTGAATGTATAAATTTATTTCATCCCTCTCACTCCTCCTGTCTCAAGTTTCAGTCTTTGTTGCCACTCTGAACTATGGGATGATACTGTGCATGAGTCCATTCAGCTGATGGTTTTTGTGTCGACACTTTCCTGGAGCTATTTAATTAGTCCGACTTCCCAGAGCCCTGTAATTATTTTCTTTTTCAAGAATTTATCCAGTTTCCTAAATCGGTTTAAGTCGGCTAGGATTATATTCTCTGGAGTTTAGAAGAGTGAGAAGGGATCTCATAGAAACTTATAAAATTCTAACAAAATTAGACGGGGTAGATTTAGAAAGAATATCCCAATGGTGGAGGAGTCCAGAACTAGGGGTCATAAACGAAGAAAATTACAGCACAGGAACAGGCCCTTTGGCCCTCCAAGCCTGCACCGACCATGCTATCTGACTTAACTAAAACCCTCCACCCTTCCGGGGATCATATCCCTCTATTCCCATCCTGTTCATTTATTTGTCGAGACGTCCCTTCAAACTCACTATTGTATCCGTTTCCGCTCCCTCCTCCGGCAGCGAGTTCCAGGCACCCCCCACCCTCTGTGTAAAAAATCTGCCTCGTACATCTCCTTTAAACCTTGCCCCTCGCACCTTAAACCTGTGCCCCCCCCGAGTAATTGACTCTTCCACCCTGGGAAGAAGCTTCTGACTATCCACTCTGTCCATTTGTCTCATAATCAGAGTTTGAGGATAAGGGGTAAATCTTTTAGAACTGAGGCGAGGAGGAATTTCTTCACCCAGAGGGTGGGGATTGTGTGGAATTCACTCCCACAGGAAATAATTGAAGCCAAAACATTGTCTGATTTCAAGAAGAAATTCAATATAACTCTTGGGGCTAAAGGGATCGAGGGATATGGGAGGAAGCGGGGGATCAGGATATTGAATTTGATGATGAGCCGTGATCAAAATGAATGGCGGGGCAGGCTGGAAGGGCCAAATGGCCTCCTCCTGCTTCTAGTTTAATTGTTCCCGTTGAAAATGCCGATTGAATTTGCTTCCTCCACCTTTTCAGGCAGCACCTTCCAGATCATTGTAACTTACCGTTAAAACACTCCTTATGTCGTCACTGGTTCCGCTGCCAACTACGTAAAATCTGTATCCCTGTTTGTCAAACCTCCTGCCACCCCTTTCTCCCTGTCGCTCTTGTTCCTGTTCTCCTTGTTCTTTCTCTGCTTTTTCCCCCCCCCCCCCACACACTCTCTGGTCCCCACCTCGCCCGCTCCCTCCCTCGCCCTCGCCCCCTCCCTCGCCCTCGCCCGCTCTCGCCCTCGCCCGCTCCCTCCCTCGCCCTCGCCCGCCCCCTCCCTCGCCGCTCTCTGATTTTCTTTCTCCCTTCCCTCCCCCAGGTGCGTAATCTGCGGTTAGAGCAGGAACAGGAGAAGAACAAGATTCTTTCAGAAGCTCTGCAGACCCTGGCCTGTGAGCATCATGAACTCGAACAGTCTTTCGTCAAAGGGTCTCCGCCACAGAGTGTACTGAGTGATGATGAATTCTACGACGCTGTATCAGGTCAGTGGGTAAAGGACTCGCTGAGGTCAGAAATGGAATTCCGAGTTCTACAAGTTGTAAGCTTCAGGTTGACTTTGGGAGTGGGAGATTAACCAAACGAGGGCCGAACACAGAAGCGTTTCTTGAGTATTTTGTTAACAAGCAACGAAAAGTGATGCACGAGCCCTGAGAGTATGGGGCCCTGTCAGGTGAGAATGCAGCACCAGTCCCGGGGAGGGAAAGGCGGGTGGTGCACTCGGAGGGTCGATGTTTGTAACTTTCTGCTCTCTAGCTGAACTATCCTGAAGTATCCTCCCTCTCGTGCTCACAGGAAGCCCAGTACAAACTGGAGGATCAACGACTCATCCAATTAGGCACATTCCAGCCTTCTGGACTTGACATTGAGTTCAACAACTTCAGACAGTGACTATTCCCCTCCATCTTGGCTCCCCCCCTTTTGTAGTTTGTTGTTGTTTTGCCAGTCCTTGGCCTGTTCCAATGTAACCCCGCTCCTCCCTCTCTAGGCCACCTGTTGTTCAGTTGCTCCCATGAGCACATTTTGCCGCGATGAGCACTCTTCGTTCCTTAACAGCACCATTAATGTTCCCCTTTGTCCCATGTCCATTACACCTCTGGCAATCTCTCTTTTGCTACTACCACCACCACCACCCCCCACACACAACCCCGAGTCCTTCTGTTCTGCCCCACCTCCTCTCCTAATATTATAATTCATTACCTCTCTGTGGAAGGGTCAGTCAAACTCAAAACATTAACTCTGTTTTTCTCTCCATAGTGGCTGCCAGACCTGCTGCATTTTTCCAGCATTTTCTGCTTTTATTTCAGATTTCCAATATCTGCAGTATTTTGCTACCTCATGAGGACTATGCCCCAACGCCCCGAGCACTCCCAGGGCAACTTCTTTCTGACTGTATATCGCTCTCATGGTGTCAGGGGCATTGTCTGTGAGATTGCATGAGTGTTACAATGTCAGGCTGTTGATTTGATTTGATTTATTATCGTCACATCTATTAACACACAGTGAAAAGTATTGTTTCTTGCGCACTATACAGACAAAACATACCGTTCATAGAGAAGGAAACAAGAGAGTGCAGAATGTAGTGATACAGTCATAGCTAGGGTGTAGAGAAAGATCAACTTAATGCAAGGTAGGTCCATTCAGAAGTCTGACAGCAGCAGGGAAGAAGCTGTTCTTGAGTCGGTTGGTACGTGACCTCTGACTTTTGTTGCTTTTTCCCCAAGGAAGAAGGTGGAAGAGAGAATGTCCGGGGTGTGTAGGGTCCTTAATTATGCTGGCTGCTTTACCGAGGCAGCGGGAAGTGTAGACAGAGCCAGTGGATGGGAGGCTGGTTTGTGTGATGGATTGGGCTACGTTCACGCCCTTTTATAGTTCATTGAGGTCTTGGGTAGAGCAGGAGCCCAGACCAAGCTGTGATACAACCAGAAAGAATGCTTTCTATGATGTATCTGTAAAAGTTGGTGAGAGTCGTAGCTGACATGCCAAATTTCCTTAGTCTTCTGAGAAAGTAGAGGCGTTGGTGGGGCTTTCTTAACTGTAGTGTCAGCATGGGGGGGACCAGGACAGGTTGTTGGTGATCTGGACTCCTAAAAACTTGAAGCTCTCGATCCTTTCTACTTCATCCCCATTGATGTAGACATGTTCTCCTTTACACTTCCTGAAGTTGATGACAATCTCCTTTGTTCTGTTGACATTGAGGGAGAGATTATTGTTGCTGCACCAGTTCACCAGATTCTCGATCTCATTCCTGTTCTCTGTCTCGTTATTGTTTGAGATCTGACCCACTATGGTGCTGACGTCAGCAAACCTGAAAATCAAATTGGAGGGGAATTTAGCCGCACAGTCAGTGGTGTATAAGGAGTATAATAGGGGGCTGAGAACACAGCCTTGTGGGGCACCGGTGTTGAGGATGATCGTGGAGGAGGTGTTGTTGCCTATCCTTACTGATTGTGATCTGTGGGTTAGGAAGTTCAGGATCCAGTCGCAGAGGGAGATGCCAAGGCCCAGACCACGGAGTTTGGAGATGAGTCTCGTGGGAATAATGGTGTTGAAGGCTGAGCTATAGTCAATAAATAGGAGTCTGACATAGGTGTCCTTGTTATCTAGGTGTTCCAGGGTTGAGTGCAAGACCAGGGAAATGGTGTGCGCTGTGGACCTGTTGCGGTGATAGGCAAACTGTAGTGGATCCTGGTAGTCTGGGAGGCTGGAATTGATTCGTGCCATGACTAATCTGTCTAAGCACTTTGTAATGATGGATATCAGAGCCACCGGCCGATAGTCATTAAGGCACACTGCTTGGTGTTTCTTAGGTACCAAGATGATGGTCATTTTCTTGAAGCAGATAGGGATCTCAGATTGTTGTAAAGAGTTGATCTGTGCAGGATCTGAGTGCGTGTCCAGGTACCCCATCCAGGCCAGTCACTATCCTTGGGTTCACCTTCAAGAAAGCTACTCTGACATCTGTAATGGTGACCCTGGATACAGGTTCATCCACAGCTTCCGGGGGGGAAGGCATGCTCTCCCTGATCTCGTAAAGCTCTCCTAATTTTGGCACAGACCCCAGATTTTAGTAAGGATTTTGTAGAGCTGATAGGGCTGGATTTACCAGTGTAAGCTCATTTATTAGTGCCACAAGTAGGCTTGCATTAACGCTGCAATGAAGTTACTGTGAGAATCCCCTAGTCACCACACTCCAGCGACTGTTCAGGTAACACTGAGGGAGTATCCGGCATGGCTAACGCACCCTAACCAGCACGTCTTTGAGACTGTGGGAGGAAACCGGAGCACCCGGAGAAAACCCATGCAGACAAGGGGAGAATGTGAAAACCCTGCACAGACAGTGACCCGAGCTGGGAATTGAACCCAGATCCCTGGCGCTGTGAGGCAGCAGCGCTAACCCACTGTGCCACCCCAGAATTCCCGGATTCTCAGCAGCTTGTTGATCTGTCCCTGTCATCGGGAAACAGCTCTCATTGTTATACCGGAATATCTTTGAATTAGTTTGTGATGTGATGGAGGCTGGGATATAAGATTGTACAAAGGCGCATTGTACTGACCGAGTTACATGTTCAGTGTCACTCTGTGTGTTGACTCTCAGTAAAATAAAGGAATTTACTGATTGGACAATGTCCCAATGAGTGTTTGCTTGGCCTGCCTTCAGAGAGGGAAATATTTGAGTAAAAGACAGGGTGTTTGTTTGGTAGCGAAGGGATGCTGCTGATCTGGCCTTGATTTCCAGGTGGGTGAAGTGCAATCAAGTCCAGTTCCACAGAAGTAAAATATTCGGAACCACTTGCAGGAGCGATTGAAACCACAGAAACCCAACTTTGTAACCAGGAATATGCTGTATAAAACCAAAGAGTTAATGGTAAAGCTATACCGGATACTGGGTCAGCCAGAGCTGGAACACTGGGTGGGATTTTCACCCTCTCTGCAGTGTGTTTCATGGCAGTGGGAGGCAATGCACTACTCGCTGGTGGTGGGATCTTACGGGATTACCGTTGTCAACAGGATTTCCCGTTGAACGCACCCCTCGCTGCTGGGCAACCCGTGGTGGAGGCGCATCATCGGCAGGGTGGCCCGGTGGCGCAGTGGTTAGCACTGCTGCCTCACAGCACCGCGGAGCCGGGTTCGATTCCCGGCTCGGGTCACCGTCTGTGCGGAGTCTGCATGTTCTCCCCGTGTCTGCGTGGGCTTCCTCCAGGTGCTCCCATTGCTCCAAGACGTGCTGGTTCGGCGCGTTGACCCAAACAAGGCACCAGAGTGTGACGACTAGGGGATTTTCACAGTAACTTCATTGCAGTGTTAATATAAGCCTACGTGTGACACTAATAAATGAAACTAAAGTTGGAGATGGTCTGTCTGCTGTGGTAAGAGCAGCAATCTGAAATGCCAGACATCGTTCCCACTGAGAGCTAACATCAGATGGGGAATGGAGAGGTGGCAGAGTGGTTAGCATTGCTGCCTCACAGCGCCAGGGACCCGGGTTCAATTCCAGCCTCGATTTCCAAGGGAGTGAGAAATTAGAGTATGAATGGAACAGTAATTGTAGATGGCTTAACGCGGACAGCCTGTGATGGAAATGGAGGCAGATTATCAAACTAGATTTCAAACTGTCTGGACAACGGGAAGGAAAGGTGATGAATGGAAAGGTTGAATCCCCTGAAGGAGGGTCATCTGTGTTGTACTTGCCTTAATAGTTGCTCTGTGACTTTTTTTTTAATGTAAGTATGTCACATTTTCAGGTGGTAATACACGCCAAGCCATTATCCTGGCGTGGAATTTGTGCTAAATAATGTATAGCCACTTAAGCTAAAATAGCAGCATAAAGAATGGAGGAGGGGATCGGGTGAAACACACCAACCATCCAGATTGTAGAATCAATTACTGTCCCGAACTCCTGTGTGCTGAACTTGGAGTCGCACAGAATGTTAATGTTTGGTTCCTGTCTGTGTGGAGTCTGCACATTCTCCCCGTGTCTGCGTGGGTTTCCTCCCACAGTCCGAAAGACGCATTATGACGCTAAATTCCCTCTCGGCGCACCCGAACAGGCGCCAGAGTGTGGCGACCAGGGGATTTTCTCAGTAAATAAATTGATCACAAATTGCTTTAGTTTCCCAATGTTGAAAGCTCGCTTGCGCCTTTGCCAATGATTTTCTCCCAGTTCCCGCTAACGCGCACTGTAGACGGACGTGAGCGGGATGCATTGTGGGCATGTTTCCCGTCCTGCTCCAGTAAACTGCAATACCTGAAACGTGCGGTGACAACTTAGCCTTGGCTGGAGTCCCAGCTCCTGTTGATGTATTCTGCTGAAGTGGGTCACAGTTGCAGCTT
This sequence comes from Carcharhinus amblyrhynchos, assembly GCF_965287045.1. Taxonomy (NCBI): domain Eukaryota; kingdom Metazoa; phylum Chordata; class Chondrichthyes; order Carcharhiniformes; family Carcharhinidae; genus Carcharhinus; species Carcharhinus amblyrhynchos. Next base: position 123,995,760 of record NC_137331.1, read on the forward strand.
TCACCCTGCTCCTGTGGCACTGGAGGTGCCTGGAGTCGGCACTGACGAGCCATGGCACAAGACAACCAGGCAGAGCACTTGCAAGGTAGCATTCGATGGTGGGGTAACGCTGCGAGGAGGGGAAGAAAATGATATTCTTCCCGCATAAATAAAACAGAAAATGCTGGGACAAACTCCGAGCTGCGACGGGGGGGGAGAGACATTCGGGCCTGACACATTAACTCTCGATTCATTAGCTCTCTTTCCGCAAATGCTGCCAGACCTGCTGAATTTTTCCCAGCGCTTTCTGTTTTTATTTCAGCATCTGCAATGTGTTTTGCTGTTAGTTTTGGCAGTGTGGACAGTGTTATTGTTCGGGGGGGGGTGATGTTCCACTGGCGTAGGAAGGTGTTTGAACAATTCTGATGCTGGTCAGAGTTAACAAAGCAGGCAGCTTGGACCATGATGTCTGTTCGTGATGTGGTCGTTGTTCTAACAGGCTGATTGGAATTTACTTTTGTCAGATTAATTTTCAATCGCAAGATTGAAATCAATATATATATATATATATATACCCCTTGACCTATTTACCCATTAACCGGAGTAGTGAGATCACAAAACAAAGCTGTTGTTTTCTGGTGTCAATTTTTGAATACTTGGAAAGCAGTGTTGTTAATGGGCACGTAATTATTTTTTTTTATTTATTTCAATTAAGGTGTTTATTAAGTGCCCCCCTTACTGCCTCAGATCGGTAGCCCCCTGAGCTACAGCTGAATGAATTCATTGGAAACTCCGTGGCAAAGCTAACTCAGCTAAAGCAGGTTGGCGTTCTGTTCCACTGACGTCACTATCTCACTTAAAATTCATGAGCAAGAATGTTTTGTATTCCGTAGGAAATGCGTGACTTTGGTGACCTGATATTGCGAGGGAAATCAAGATTAAAAACCTCCCATAAATTTACAGTGTTCTTTTCTGAACTTAAAACTCAACTTGACAAATGTTTTGCCCCCTGTTTTTGTGCTTTTCACGTAGATTTTATATTTCTGCAAAACGACACCGACAAACCAATTTTAAAATTGATTTGTGTCGCACACAATGTCAAGGGAAGGAAGGATAATTAAAGATTTTTTTTTCATTTATGGTTCCGCTGCATCTGAATGAATTTTCAGCGGTAGTTTTGGGAATGCGAGTATGCAAATGAGCTTCATTGTATATCTGGATCATCACCAGATGGATTCTGTAAACAACACCGCACTGGGTCATGTTTCCGAGCTTGGTACAGAGTGAATGGTATCAGTTGTTACGCAGCTTCTCAAAGCAAGACCACTTGGAAGCACTAACATGGCTTGTTTCTGAATGCAGATTCTGACTCTGTGGACTCTCTGAGTGGGTTTGAGACGGTGACCAGCCAGTCAGCAGAGGACGAACCTTTGAACCGGACCAATACTGAGAGGTCAGAGATGTCCGAGCAGGAAAAGCATGGCAGCAGTCCGCCACAGGCCAATGGCGTCACAAAGTACAGGTGAGCCAATAAGCCAGATGCTGGCAGAACGTAGCTTGTTAGAGATGGCCATAAATTGTACCTGGAGCTCCGAGCCCAGCCGTGCATGGGGTTGGCACGAGAATATTTGAATAAAAGTGTTGAGAAAATTGGATTTCATGTTCTGTTTCATGAAAGGGATGGCTGTGGAAACAGACATTGGTTTCTCTGTTACGTTTCCTGATTTTAAAGCACTCGTCACAACTTTTATTGAACACGGGTGGCACGGGAGCCCAGTGGTTAGCACTGCTGCTTCACAGCTCCCAGGGTCCTGGGTTCGATTCCTGGCTCGGGTCACTGTCTGTGTGGAGTTTGCACATTCTCCTCGTGTCTGCATGGGTTTCCTCCGGGTGCTCCGGTTTCCTCCCACAGTCCAAAGATGTGTGGGCTAGGTTGATTGGCCAGGCTAAGAAATTGCCCCTTAATGTCCAGGGATGTGTAGGTTAGAGGGATTAGTGGGTATAATATGTAGGGATATGGGGGGTAGGGCCTGGGTGGGATTGTGTTCGGTGTAGACTCGATGGGCCGAAGGGCCTCTTTCTGCACTGTAGGGTTCTATGATTCTATGAGAAATATGTTACCAAATAAATATTCTTTGGAGCGCTGTCAAGAAGGAATTCTCAGTCTATCTCAACCCCAGACCTTGTGACATGTTTAAGGTACCACTGTATTACAGAGGCCTCATATTATCTTTATTTTGTTCTGAATACGCAGTTTCAATTGCTGCTTATCAGATGTACTTAAATTTGGAATCATTCCGTCTATCTCCCGATAGGGATGTGTGAGACATGGGCCGAGTGGGCGAGTTGAGTTGAGAATATTGGTTGAGTTGAGATGGATACACGAATAGGGAGGGGATAGAGGCCCGAGTAAGGGCAGAAGGTTTTTTTTATTAGTTGGGGCATCATGATAGCACGGGGTTGGAGGGGCCAAAGAGCCTCCCCCTGTGCTGTACTTTCCTTTGTTCAATATTTGGGGTAAGATGTTGGACAAACTGCAAATGGAAACATTATTTACATGTAATGGATTGCAGGAACGGAAACATTTTTTCTTCTTGTTTTTTTTTTAATCCTGTTGCACATTTGAAAGACTAAACTTGATCGCGAGGCCTAAATTTTAATGAACTGTAAGAGATACTTCGAGCTCTGGTATCACCTCATTCTGTTAGTGATCTGATTACCTCGTAGTTGCTTGGGTACTGTGTTATTTTTTAATTATAGTGTGTAGATATTTAACTTCAATTATTAGAAATATAAATTATTTAAATTTGGTTTGTGGGTAGCAAATGTTCATAGAATCCCTACAGTGGAAAAGGAGGCCATTCAGCCCATCGAGTCTGCACTGACCACAATCCCACCCATATCTCCACAACTCTACTCATTTACTCTAAGGGGCAATTTAGCACGGCCAATCAACCTAACCCGCACATCTTTGGACTATGAGAGGAAATCGGAGCACCTGGAGGAAACTCATGCAGACGCGGGGAGAACGTGCAGACTCCACACAGACAGTGACCCGAGCCGGTAATCGAACCCGGATCCCTGGCGCTGTGAGGCAGCAGTGCTAACCACTGTGCCACTGATGTTAAACAGTAAACTATTATACTAGGCTTTCCTGTTGTCTCGCTGTAGATGTTATGGATAAATATCTTTCTCGTGCAGTTTGACTTCAAAATGGGAATCTAACAGATTCAAGTTAATTAACACCAACAATACAAAAATTAGGGAAATATTCTGGTTGTGTACCGTACACAGCAGAGCTCACCAGTACTCACATGCAACACAAACACACATCATTAATGAGATTAGAATATAGGCAGCTTATTTATTGATGAATCTGTATGTTGAACAGGGTGTGGATTGACACCACGAGAACATGGAACGCTTCCATTTCTCGTGCCTAATTTCAACGTCGAGTGCTGCTGGGCTACAAACGCTGGGGGTGCATCCATAATTAAAACACCCTGTTCTTTCATCAATTTCTTACTCATTAAGAACAGGGGCACCGTGATGTAAATTGTTCTACCCCTTTGTTCTGGCTGTAAAGTTAACTTGTCAATTTCTGTCAAATTGGGGGCCAGTCGCTGTTGTTCCAAGAACTAGGAGCAGGAGTGGGCCATCTGGCCCCTTGAGCCTGCCCCGCCATTCAATAAGATCGTGGCTGATCTTTGAGACTCAGTTGAAGCGGAGTCCCTAAGCTTAGCTGAAAACCGAAGATCTTCAACCCATCTGTGTGAGCAGACTCCAGGTGTAAATGCAGAAGGATAGTGGGCGAACTCCACAGTGCCACCTAACCTCAGATCCTCATCCTTTCTTTCCCCAATCCCTCCATGGTCTCAACTCTCCCCATCACCTTCTCCTTCAATCCTCTAAGATATCTGCAGCCGTGCCTGGACCCTGAGCTCTGGGATTCTCTCCCAAAGCTTCCCCATTTCTCCACCTCTCTCTCTTTTGAGATCCTCCTCAAAGCCTTTTTCTCTAACCAAGCTTTCGGTCGATTGTTAGAATATCGTTGTGTGTCACGTTCTGCTCCTGCAAAGCGCCTTGAGGCAATTTACTATAGGGTGTGATAAAAACGCAAGTTGTTATTGCTGGAGCAGTGGTGGGTTGCTATTTTATAAGTTTGTTACTATGGAAGAAATCCAAGTATCAGCGAAACCATATTGCACATTTAATGAGGTACCGAATTCAAGAGAAAAAAGTAAAGTTCGTTGCTACAAATAGAAACTAGAAGCAGGATGGGCCATTTGGCCCTTTGAGCCTGCTCCGCCATTCATCTTAATCATAGCTGATCGTCAAATTCAATATCCTGATTCCCCCCTCCCCCTCATATCCCTCGATCCCTTTAGCCCCAAGAGCTATATCGAATTTGTTCTTGAAATCTCGCAATGTTTTACCCTCAGCTACTTTCTGTGGGAGTGAGTTCCACACATTCCCCACCCTCTGGGTGAAGAAATTTCTCCTCACCTCACTTCTAAAAGGTTTACCCCTTATTCTCAAACTGTGACCCCTAATTCTGGACTCCCCCACCATCGGGAACATTCTTCCTGAATCTACCCTGTCTAACTCTGTTAGAATTGTATAAGTTTCTATGAGAGTAGGTACAGAGGAGATGTCAGGGGTAAGTTTTTCACTCAGAGGGTGGTGAGTGAGTGGAATCGGCTGCCGTCGGTGGTGGAGGCGAACTCTCTTTTAAGAGACTTCTGGATGAGTACGTGGGATTTAATGGGATTGAGGGTTATAGATAGGCCTGGTAGGTAAGGATATGATTGGCGCAACTTGTGGGCTGAAGGGCCTGTTTGTGCTGTAGTGTTCTATGTCCCATGAGATCCCCTCTCACTCTTCTAAACTCCAGTGAATATAATCCTCACCAATTTAGTCTCTCCTCAGATGACAGACCTGCCATCCCAGGAATCAGCCTGGTAAACCTTCGCTGTGCTCCCTCTATAACAAGGACATCCTTCCTCAGATAAGGAAACCAAAACTGCACACAATACTCCAGGTGTGGCCTCACACTGTACAATTGCAGCAAAACATCCCTATCCCTATACTCAATTCCTCTCGCTATGAAGGCCAACATACCATTTGCCTTCTTTACTGCTTGCTGTACCTGTGTGCTTACTTGCAGATGAACGGGTGAAATTAAATATGAATATTTTAGTGTTGAAATGTCCCAAAACTCACCATGCAATAGCTGAAACAACCAATAATGTCACTGAAAATAGAAAATGCTGGAAAATCTCAGCATGTCTGGCAGCGTCTGTGGAGAGAGAACTGAGTTAATGTTTCGAGACTCTTTGTAAGAGATCGGATGAGGAATTATCCAGACTTGAAACGTTAACTCTGTTTCACTCTCCACAGATGCTGCCAGACCTGCTGAGGTTTACCAGCACTTTCTGTTTGTGTTGCAGATTTCAGCACCCGCGGTATTTTGCTTCAATGTCATTGAAAATGTAAGTTTTGGGGAAAAGATGCGGCAAGGGGTGAAAGGGTTAATACAGAGAGTATTCCAGAGCACGGGCAGATTGGCTGAAGGCTGCGCCACGTGGTGGAGGTGAATAAAAATGATCAGCTATGTTTAAGATGAATGGCGGAGCAGGCTCGAGGGGCCGAATGGCCTATCCCTGCTTCTAGTCTCTATGTTCCTATTTGTAGCAATGAACTTTATTCTTTTCTGTCTTGAATTTGGTACCTTATCAAATGTGCAACATGGTTTCGCTGACAGTTGGATATCTCCTGTAGTAACAAGCTTATAAAGCAACAACCCACTACTGCTCCAGCAATAACAACTTGCGTTTTTATCACACCTGATAGTAAATTGCCTCAAGGCGCTTTGCAGGGTCAGGATTAGGGAAGTGAAGCTGTGAGCTGGGTCACGAGGCTGGCGGAGATGGAGTCAGGCCACACAGGGATTTGTAAAAGCGGATGAGGATTATGGAATTATGGTGCCTCCAGACAGCAAGAGAAGCGAACAGCAAGTAGGGGGTGACAGTCAGGCCGAGCTTTAACGCAGGATGGGATGGCAAAATCAGGGAAGATTTGGTCCTGGACCGTTGATGAGGAAGGTGTTTGTGGGCATTAAGGGGTGGTAATTATAGGACGGTAGGTTCTTTACTCAGAGGGTAGTAAGGGCGTGGAATGCCCTGCCCGCAGTAGTTGTGGACTCGCCAACTTTAAGGGTGTTCAAATGGTCAGTGGATAGGCATTTGGATAACATTGGAATAGTTTAGGTTAGAGGGTCATTAGATTGGTTCCACTGGTCGGCGCAACATCGAGGGCCGAAGGGCCTGTACTGTGCTGTAATGTTCTATGAAGGGGTGATCGAGGTCGGGTAGAGCTGGTGTTAGAATGCAGACTTGGTAACTGGATTTGACATGTTGTTATGATCACACAGGGCGCTCAGCCTTGGCGTACAGCCAGGAGGTTTGTGATGGGAGCCAAAGAAGGTGTTTTTGGTGATGGTCGTCACGAGTTGTGCCTAATCCTGTTTAGCTTATTTGGCAGCACGATGTAGAAAGTGATATGAAATACTCAAGTTCTGAACACACACCATGTAAAGCGCAAGGAAGTGAGCCAGGCCAACACTTGATGGTGGGAGATGGTTATAAACAGTCTGATGTTTCGGGCTCCTCACCTGGAAGGTCCCCCAAAAATGTTTGGGTTTTGAGTCATCCTGAATGTTTGGGATAGATCCTCGGCTCAACCCTGCATTCTGCATTTTGACCATTTATGGAATGGGCCTTGACTATTTTGGAATTTTAGGATTGAGGATTAGGCTGTTTAGGAAGAGGGCCTGATATTGAGAGATTGTCAGGGAACCTAAGCATGGGGGCACAGTCACAGGGTAAGGTGGTTCAGGACTGAGACGAGGAGAAGTGGGAGTCTGGAACTCGCTGCCTAGGGAGGTCGTGGAAGCGGATACGATAGTGACTTTTCAGAGGCGGCTGGACAAATACATGAATAGGATGGAAATGGAGGAATCTGGTCCCCGGAAGGATAGGGGGTTTTAGTTCAGTCGGGCAGCATGGTCAGTGCAGGCTTGGAGGGCCGAAGGGCCTGTTCCTGTGCTGGAATTTTCTTCTTTCTAAAGCTTTTTAACTCTTTGGAACTGTGATGCTCCATTGTTGAAAACATTTAAGTAGTCTCACACCAACAGGTTAAAGTCCAACAGGTTTATTTGATAGCACAAGCTTTCGGAGCGCTGCTCCTTCCTCAGGGAATTAAGGAGAGAAGGAGGGAATGTGGAGGCCTGAATCTGTCTATGATATTGAATGGTGGATCAGGCTCAACAGGCCACCTGATCTGCTACTATTTCTTGTGTTCCTAATTTGTTTCCTCATTCAGTCTTACACCGACTGGAATAAGATGCGGAATTAATCCCCTGGGAGGGATAATGACCGGAATTCTCTGTCCTCGCCCAGGATTGGGATTCTTTAGTCCCACTGCAATGAGTGGAGATTTGGCTGAGTTACAAATTCTCAGTTCTCTCTGACAATGGTACCGGGGTGAGGACAGATGAGAATTCCAACTACTATCGCTTGGTGATCTGAATTAATTAGTTAGATAAATACTGTTCCGTGCTCAACAAGGAAAAAGAAACCAAAATGCTGGAGAATCCCAGTAGGTCAATCCCAATGCTGCAACTTTATAGGACCCTTGTCAGACCCCACTTGGAGTACTGTGCGCAGTTCTGGTCGCCTCACTACAGGAAGAATGTGGAAGCTATTGAGAGGGTGCAGAGGAGATTTACAAGGATGTTGCCTGGATTGGGAGGCATGCCTTATGAGGATAGGTTGAGGGAGCTGGGACTCTTCTCCCTGGAGAGACGAAGGTCGAGAGGCGACCTGATAGAGGTTTATAAAATGTTGAAAGGAATAGATAGGGTGGATTCTCGGAGGCTATTTCCCAGGGCTGAAATGGTCGCTACGAGAGGACACAGGTTTAAGGTGCTGGGGAGCAGGTACAGAGGAGATGTCAGGGGTAAGTTTTTCACTGAGGGTGGTGAGTGAGTGGAATCGGCTGCTGTCGGTGGTGGTGGAGGTGAACTCGTTGGGGTCTTTTAAGAGACTTCTGGATGAGTACGTGGGATTTAATGGGATTGAGGGTTATAGATAGGCCTGGTAGGTATAGATGTGATTGGCACAACTTGTGGGCCGAAGGGCCTGTTTGTGCTGTAGTGTTCTATGTTCTATGTCTGACAGTGTCTGTGGAGAGAGGATAGAGCGAGAGTTATTCAGACTCAAAACATTGGCTCTATTCTGTCTCCACAGGTACTGTCAGACCTGCTGGGATTTTGTGCATCTTTTGTTTCAGTCTTTCAACATCTGCAGTAATTTATGTTTATCTTGAGGGGTAAAAGAAACATTTTCCCTGTGGCAGTACATAGAATCCCTGCAGAAGAGATCGTTCGGCCCATCGAGTCTGTGCCGACTCTCCAATAGAGCACCCCACCTAGGCCCAATCCCTCACTGTAACCCTGTAATGCCATACTTGGCCTACGCACCTAACCCACACATCATCAGACCGTGTGAAGAAACCTGAGGAGACCCACGCAGACATGGGGAGAACATGCAGACTCTGCGCAGACAGTGTCCCGAGGCCAGAATTGAACCCGGGTCCCTGGCGCTGTGAGGCAGCAGCGCTAACCTCCGTGCTGCCCCACAGTTTCTGCGTGAAAGAATATATTTATAAGAGAAACAGTTCTTTTATTTACTCTTCTTGGAAGTCTCGGAGTGAGGTGATTAGAAATGACAGCCTGTAGCTACCCCGGTGATCTCAGGAGGTTTTACGAGTTATTCTGGAGATGCCCCAGGCTGTGAATTAGTGGTGCTTTTGTCTTTGTTGCCTTGTTTAAATTGGAGGCAGTTACTGTGTGTCTTCAAATGGAGAACTGGAGGTGGCCGGTCTCCAAGGGTCAGAATTCTCCTTTTTTTTTTGACGACAGATTATTTAAAGTGCTGGTTTAATAATTGCGAGGTGTCGGTAGACGGGCGGACCCACTGAGTGTACTTTCTGAGATATTACTTTAATTATTCCAGCAACTTCCTCTTGTAAGACTGTATATTTTAACCTGCAGGAGAAGATTCTGGATGTGATGCTTTAGCTGGAGTTGCCACTTTGACACTGAGTTTAATTTAATTTTCACCCGTGATTGAGAAGGGGAAAGATGAGCTTTGAAAAGAACACTTTCCACTGTCCCTGCGCCTTTTCACTGAACAGGTCGGATGTGAACCCGATACCGTGCTTGCTGCAATAAAACAGCGGCTGCAGCTCACACAGTAAATTAATTGGCCATAAAACACTTCAGGATATCCCGAGGCTGTGACAGGTGCTATTTAAATGCAAGTCTTTTTGATGACCCCGTTTGGTGCTGAGCTGAGATGTTAGCCCGGATCGATGCTGAGTGGGAAATGCTGGAATCTAATCAGCCTTCAGAAAATGACAACCTGCACCGGTGCAAAATACTATCTTAAGAACATAAGAAATAGGAGCAGGAGTAGGCCATCTAGCCCTTTGAGCCTGCCCCGCCATTCAATAAGATCATGGCTGATTTGAAGTGGATCAGTTCCACTTTCCCGCTTTCTCCCCATAACCCTTAATTCCCCTGTCTATCAAAAACCTATCTACCCATGACTTAAATATATTTAGCGAGGCAGCCTCCACCACTTCAACGGGCAGAAAATTCCAGAGATTCACCACCCTTTGAGTGAAGAAGTTCCTCCTCAACTCTTATCTAAACTGCCTCTCCCCCCCCACTTATCTTGAGGCTGTGCCCTCTAGTTCTGTTATCCTTTCTAAGCGGGAAGAATCTCTCTACCTCTACCCTATCCATCTCTTTCATTATCTTATACGTCTCTATAAGATCCCCCCTCATCCTTCTAAACTCCAACGAGTACAGACCCAGTCTATTTAGTCTCTCTTCATAGTCCAACCCCCTCATCTCCGGATAAGGGGGGTTGGACTATCCCATTTAGATCGTACTGCAGCTGTACAGAGCTTTAGCTGAGGCCTCATTTGGATTATTGTGTACGATTCAGGTCTCCACACCACCCTTTGGAGAAAAGATTTACCAGGATGTTGCCCTGGTCTGGAGAATATGAGCTATGAGGAGAGGTTGGAGAAACTAGGTTTGTTCTCGTTGGATTGACGGAGGTTGAGCCTACAAGATTGAAGCCTACAAGATTCTGAGAGGCACGGACAGAGTGGATAGTCAGAAACTCTAGGGTAGAAAGGGGACGTAGGTTTAAGGAGCGTGGGGAAAAGTTTCGAGGGGATGTGCGAGGCAAGTTTTTTTACACAGGGGGCGGTGAATATCTGGAACTCGCTGCCCGGGGAGGGGGTGGGAGCAGGTACAATGGCAGCACTTAAGGGGCATCTAGACCAATACATGAATAGGATGGGAATGGAAGGATACGGATTCCGTAAGCGCACATGGTTTTATTTTAGGCTGGGCATCATGGTCAGTACAAAGAACAACACAGCAACAAAGAAACAGGCCCAACGAGCCCACGCCGCCATCTTAACAAAGTGCTTTCCCTCCTCCACCCTTGACCCATGTCTGTGCTTATGGTACCCCCATTGGAAACCAGATTAAGGGGAGAATGATTTAGGGACAATTTGTTACACCAATCAGCCTAAGAGCACATCTTTGGGGTGTGGGAGGAAACCAGAGCGCCCGGAGGAAACCCACGCAACCACAGGGAGAATGCGCAAACTCCCACAGACACAGGCCCAAATCCATGTATCTGCACAGCTAGCAGTGATAGTCACTGAGCTGTCGTGGTGCCCATCTGCTGGTCCAGTTTTATACACACACAACGACGCAAAGTACTAGGCCACTCTCGAAACATCCAAGAGCAGCCCCCACACGACCCACCGTGTGCATGCCCCTCATCAGACAACAAGGCTTGGAGGGCCGAAGGGCCTGTTCCTGTGCTGTACTGTTCTTTGTTCTTAGAACATTCCAGCGCAGTACAGGCCCTTCGGCCCTCAATGTTGCGCCGACCAGTGGAACCAATCTAATGACCCTCTAACCTAAACTATTCCAATGTTATCCATATGCCTATCCACTGACCATTTGAACGCCCTTAAAGTTGGCGAGTCCACAACTGCTGCAGGCAGGGCATCCCACACCCTTACTACCCTCTGAGTAAAGAACCTACCTCTGACATCCGTCCTATAATTACCACCCCTTAATTTAAAGCTATGTCCCCTCGTGTTAGCCATCACCATCCGAGGAAAAAGGCTCTCACTGTCCACCCTATCCGATCCTCTGATCATCTTGTATGCCTCAATCAGGTCACCTCGTAACCTTCTTCTCTCCAATGAAAATAACCTCAAGTCCCTCAGCCTTTCCTCATCAGACCTTCCCACCATACCAGGCAACATCCTGGTAAACCTCCTCTGCACCCTTTCCAATGCCTCCACATCTTTCTTATAATGCGGCGACCAGAACTGTACGCAATACTCCAAGTGCGGCCGCACCAGAGTTTTGTACAGTTGTAACATGACCTCACAGCTCCGAAATTCAATCCCTCTACCAATAAAAGCTAACACACCGTACGTCTTCTTAACAACCTTATCAACCTGGGTGCCAACTTTCAGGGAGCTATGCACATGTACCCCGAGATCTCTCTGCTCGTTGACGCTACTGAGAGTCCTTCCATTAGCCCTATATTCTGTACTCCTGTTACTCTTACAAAAGTGAATCACTTTTCCGCATTAAACTCCATCTGCCACCTCTCGGCCCAGCTCTGCAGCTTATCTATGTCCCTCTGCAAACTGTAACATCCATCCTCACTGTCTACAACTCCTCCAACTTTGGTGTCATCAGCAAATTTACTAATCCATCCTTCTACACCCTCATCTAGGTCATTTATAAAAATGACAAACAGACCCTTGACGTACACCACTTGCAACTGAACTCCAGGTTGAATATTTCCCATCAATCACCACCCTCTGTCTTCTATCAGCTAGCCAATTCCTGATCCAAACTGCTAAATCACCCTCAATCCCATGCATCTGCATTTTCTGCAATAGCCTACCATGGGGAACCTTATCAAACACTTTGCTAAAATCCATATACACCACGTCAACTGCCTTACCCTTATCCACCTCTTTGGTCACCTTTTCAAAAAACTCGATAAGGTTTGTGAGGCACGACCTACCCTTCACAAAACCGTGTTGACTATCCCTAATCAATTTATTTCCCTCTAGATGATTATAAATCCTATCCCTTATAATTCTTTCCAAAATTTTGCCCACAACAGAAGTAAGGCTCACCGGTCTATAATTCCCAGGATGGTCTCTACTCCCCTCCTTGAACAAGGGGACAACATTTGCTATTCTCCAGTCTTCCGGCACTATACCTGTAGCCAATGACAACATGAAGATCAAAGCCAAAGGCTCTGCAATCTCCTCCCAGAGAATCCTAGGGTAAATCCCATCCGGCCCAGGGGACTTATCTATTTTCATACTCTCAAGAATTGCCAACACCTCCTCCTTATGTACCTCAATCCCGTCTAGTCTACTACCTGGTATCACAGTATTCTCCTCGACTACACTGACTTTTTCCTGCGTGAATACTGACGAAAAATACTCATTCAGTGCCTCTCCTATCTCTTCAGGCTCCACGCACAACTTCCCACTGCTGTCTCTGACTGGCCCTAATCTTGCCCTAACCAATCTTTTATTCTTGACATACCTGTAGAAAGCTTTAGGATTTTCCTTGATCCTATCCGCCAGGAGTTCTTAGATCTGTAGGTGCTGTGAGAATGTGAAGGAAACCCAAACTACAAGTGATTCTTGTATAACAGTTCATGAGGATGCAATTGGACAACCCCGATTTGATATTCTTCAGAAAGTGGAGAATACAGAGAGAGATCAGGAGGTTTTTCAGGCAAAATACAAACCAGATAATCTGATTCATTGTACAAAATATCTGCAATTCTCCGGTTTTCCCAGTGACCTGTATTTTTATTTTAAATTCTTACTCTCCCATATTTCTGTGAGCAGAAATAGAATCAGTGCAGGAGGAGGCCATTCGGCCCATCGAGTGTACACTGACCATAATCCCACCCAGCTCCTATCCCCATAACCAGATTCATTTAGAACATAAGAAATAGGAGCAGGAGTAGGCCATCCAGCCCTTCGAGCCTGCCCCGCCATTCAATAAGATCATGGCTGATCTGTCGTGGCTCAGTTCCACTTTCCCACCCTCTCCCCATAACCCTTAATCCCTTCTCTTATCAAGAACCCATCAACCCGCTTCTTAAAAATATTTAGCGAGGCAGCCTCCACCACTTCAACGGGCAGAGAATTCCAGAGATTCACCACCCTTTGAGTGAAGAAGTTCCTCCTCAACTCCGTTCTAAACCGCCTCCCCTTTATCTTGAGGCTGTGCCCCCTAGTCCTACTGTCTTTTTTGCTCACTGTAGATGATGCGTTTGTAACAGTACGGAGTGGGTATAACTCCATTCCTCATAAATACTTGAAGAGAAATCAGCACTAAGTATATTTATCAAAATTAGAAAGTGCTGGAGACGTTTGACAGCTTTGTCCGCAGCTGAAAACTTCATGAGCATTAGAAACCTTTTCTGATGCACATCCTCCAGGATCCTTGAAGTCTGTTCATGGTCCACACTGCAACGCTCCCTGCCTGGTACAGTACGAATCCTCACATCACCAGGTTCAAGTCCAACAGGTTTATTGGGAATCAAGAACTTTCAGAGCGCTGCTCCTTCATCAGGTGATGTCCAACACCAGCATCTCCACATCCCTGCCTGATAGGAAGTGATAGTCGCATCCCTGTTTTCTCAAAACATTATTGGTGATTCCTCCCGTCAAGGAATCCTTGCGGGTGGCAGGTGGCGGTGAGATTGCAGGCGGGTGGTGGTGAGCTGGCAGGCGGGTGGCAGTGAGATTGCGGGCGGGCAGCGCTGAGATCTCCGTGTTGGCTTTGGGTTCACCGATGGTTTAACCTTCGCCTCACAGGCAGTCCGGCAGTGATGATATCAGCTGTCCGGCAGACATAGTGATGATTTGTCAGCTTCTCTCTCCGTCTCTCTCTCGCCGGCTGCTCTGATTAACTAGAAGGTCTTGGCGCTGTTTTTGATGTTGGATTGCTGTTTAGGTTACAGTTGGACACCCGTTTCTCTGTGCTGGTGCAGAGCACACCCTCGTGGAGGCTTCAACACTGTCCTTCAAACATTTGTTTTTTATTTGTTTGTGGAACATGGGTGTTGTTAGCTGGTCGGTATTATTGTTCATTCCTATTCACCTTCGAACCGAGTGGTTCACCCGGTCATTTCAAAGGACTGTTAAGAATTAACCACATTGCTGTGGCTCAGGGGTCACAGGTAGGCCAGACCAGGTAAGGACGGCAGATTTCCTTCCCGAAAGGACACTCAGATGGATTTTTACAATAATCAACAATGGTTTCATGGTCACCAGTAGATTCTTAATTCCAGATTGTTTTTATTGAATTCAAATTCCACCATCTGCTGTGGCGGGATTCGAACCCAGAACATTAGCTGAGTTTCTGGATTAATAGTCTAGTGATATCACCTCCCCATGTAAACAAATTCTCTGACTGAGTACAGCATCTGCTTGGGCGTTCCTGAGTCGGACATATTGGTGAAATACCCTATCAATTTCCATTGATGTGAGATTGTCATGGACTTTGTACTTCGTGTGTCTACATCTTGGAGTTGACTCATCCTTCCTCCTTTTCCACCCGCCTGATTCTCAAATTTCTTCTCAGACAGCGTTAAGGATGATATGACATCAGTAAGTTGTCCATGATGAAGCATCAGGAAAACAACTGTCCAATAGACATTGAGTTTATTGACAGGTCTGTTATCAGAATTTTTGAGTTCAGAGCAGGCATTTGATGCTGTATCTCATCAATGTCGGCATTTTGAGATAGATAATCCCCAATATGTGGGGAGTAAGATATTTTCCAACGCTTCACCATGAATGCCGATTGAAGGTGATAGATTTGAAAGCTTTGCTTTGGGTTGTCAAAGGAAACAACCATTCTCTGGTTCGATAAAAAGAAACGAAAGGCTGGGGTTAATTTCAGATGAATTTCAGTGTGATTTTCCAGACGGCAGAATGATCGTAATCTTCAAGAAAGCTGACAAGTTGAGCTGTAGCAACTACAGGGTTATAGCATTGCTGTCGGCTGGTAAAGCCCAAGTTGGTTACTTCTTAATTGACTCATGTCTGTTGTGGGAGGTCTTTCCAGAGTTCCCGTAACACTTCCAACCCAAGCAGCATTAGCTTCCGATATCCCAGAGTTCGGAAAGGTGCTGAGAGCAGGATGACCCGCTGTACGTTGCTTTCTTTGATCTCACACAAAGCTTTGACTGGGACAATCTCTCTGCCCTTTGGAAGGTGCTCCAGTGATGTGGGAGCCCAGCTAAGCTCAGAAACACCACCATTTCCAAATAACAGCATTGTACGATGATCCAGCACAGACCCCTGCCCTGTCAACTCAGGAGTCACCACAGTAAGGAGTCTCACGACACCAGGTTAAAGCCCAACAGGTTTATTTGGTAGCAAACGCCACTAGCTTTCAGAACACTGCTCCTTCATCAGGTGAGTGGGGAGTTCTGTTCAGGGCATGTAAAGGCACACACTCAATTTACAGAATAATGATTGGAATGTGAGTCTTTACAGCTAATCAAGTTTTAAAGGAGAAACCAGGGGTGTGTCATTACACTGACACTATTCTCAATCTTTCCTGTTGCAGCCTGTCACTGATAGGCCTTCACTGCAGGTGTGGTAGTAACTTCACACATTGATTGTAAACTTTTCAACCTCAACAGACCAAGACATATCAAAACCGAGACATATCCTCCTGCAGCTGACAATCCACAAGTCAGTGCTCATTCTGAAGAAGAATACCGATAGTTGGCGTATGCGGCAATGCTACATATGAATATGCAAATTAGAAACAGGAGAAGGCCACTCAGCCCCTCCAGTCTGTGCTGCCGTTCAATAAGATCGTGTCTGATTTGATTGAAACCTCAACTCCACATTCCCGCATAACCCCAATAACCTTTCACCCCCTTGTTAATCTAGCTCTGCCTTAAGAATATTCAAAGACTCTGCTTCTCCAATCTTCTGAGGAAGAGAATTCCCAAGACTCGTGAATCCCTAAGAGAAAACAATTTTCACCATCTCTGTAATCAGTGGGTGACCCCTTATTTTTACACAGTGACCCCCCTAGTTCTGGATTCTCCCACAAGAAGAAACATCCTGTCGATGCCGCTCGGGATTTGTTGTTTATATCAAGTCACCTCTTGCTCTTCTAAACTTCAAGCCTAATCTTTCCAACCTTTCCTCAACACCCCCCCCCCCCCCAATTCTAGGTCTTAGTCTAGTAACTTTCTCTGAACTGCTTCCAAGACATTTATATTTTTCCTTAAATAAGGAGACCAATACTGTAAAAAAAAATCCTTCCACTCCCTCCCTACCTGCACTGTGGGTGTACCTACATCATGTGGACTGCAGCAGTTCAAGGAGGCAGCTCACCACTACCTTCTCAAGGGCAATCAGGGACGGGTAACAAATGCTGGCCAGCCAGTGACACCCACACCCCGTGAGATAATTATAAAAGAATATGACACTCTAGGTGTGATCTCACCAATGCCCTATACAACTGAAGTATAACCTCCCTATTTTGTAATCACCTCTCCTCCCAATAAACAATAACTTCCTATTAGCTTTCCGAATGACTTGCTGTATACTAGCCCTTTACAATTCAAGAATGTTAGACTTGCCCAAAATGCCAGGGAGACCAAAATCCACAACCAACCCACACCTTCTTATCCAGCTTCGCTCATTATCCACATGGGTCACTAGCGCACTGTTTGACTGCCCTTCTCCATCTCCTCCTGTCCGTCACCCATCCCTCTTTCAATCCTGCTATGTTTTAGTCTCTCGCCACCGAGCCTTTCTATCTGCGGTTTGGCCTCCCTCTTCACCTCCTTCCTGTCAGCCCCACTCGTCTCATTCTCCCTCCAAAAAAAATGACCAGACCATTTCAATCTCTTCTCAGTTACTTTCTTCTACACTCCCACAGTCTCGACTGGTCCCCTGGTTTGCTGGTTCTTGGTTTTGTCCTTTGTCATCACTCCACACGTCCAGCTCAGTATTCCCATCTCATTAGTATCCAGTCGTTATTCCTCTCTTCCCGAGATTGCCCAGGTTTCTGCACTCCCATGACAAGGCCAGTCTCTCAACAGTCCTGTAGAATCCTCCTTTCAATTACAGTGACACGTTTCTATGACATAGCACCCCTCTGCTCTCCTTTCAGTTCCTCCAGACTGAGCTAATCCATTGTTTAATCTCCATTTCTTTGCTTCCATCTTCCTCCAGCGTGGACTTGAGGTTTTTGAAGCTATTCATTGTCTCCAAGTCTTCACCCAGAGTCTCTAAACCTTTGTTTTGTTCCTTCTCCCTCTGTAACAACCGCCTGTTCATCAATTTATTTTAAATTCATTTGTGGGACGTGGGCGTCGCTTATTGTCCATTCCCAATTGCCAGAGGACAGTTGAGAATTAACCACGTTGCTGTGGTTCTGGAGTTGCACGTAGGCCAGACCCCTCCGTCTTCTGGTTCTTGATCCTCCTGTCAATGAGAACACATCACATCAAGCTGTCCATTGAGATCCGCAGTAGGAGTAGCGCCTCAGCAAGTCACTGACTGGATATCCCATAATAAGTCTTCCCTGTCATTGGAAATGTTGGATGGTGCTGCACTGTAACGACAGGAATTATCACATTGACATCTAATTCCTCCTTTCATTCATTCTTTTTGTGTGTTACGCATCAGCAAAACTTTGTTAAGGATACTAAGGCTAATTGAACTGATTACCTAGATTTTGCAACAAGACTATGTTATAGGGGTGGCACAGTGGTTAGCACTGCTGCTTCACAATGCCAGGGACCTGGGTTCGATTCCTGGCTTGGGTCACTCTGTGGAGTTTGCACATTCTCCCCGTTTCTGCGTGGGTTTCCTCCGGGTGCTCCGGTTTCCTCCCATATTCTGAAAGACATGCTGGTCAGGTGCATTGACCCAAACAGGCGCCAGAGCGTGGCGAATCGGGAAATTTCACAGTAACTTAGTTGCAGTGTTAATGTCAGCCTTACTTGTGACTAATAATAAATAAACTTTAATCTGCTATTGAGACTAATAAAAGACCCAGTGGTACAGACACCAGGTGGCACAGTGGTTGGCACTGCTGCCTCACAGCACCAGGGACCCGGGTTCGATTCCCGGCTTGGGTCACTCTGTGGAGTTTGCACATTCTCCCCGTGTCTGTGTGGGTTTCCTCCGGGTGCTCTGGTTTCCTCCCACAGTCCAAAGAAGTGTGCGTTAGGTTGATTGGCCTGAGTGTCAGGGGCATTAGCAAGGTAAATATGTGGGGTAGTGAGAATAGGGCCTGGGTGGGATTGCGCTCAGTGCAGACTTGATGGGCTGAATGGCCTCCTTCTGTACTGTCAGGATTATATGATCAATGATCACGAGGTCAGTGGCAGTGAACTAACTGGAGCAGTTTATTAACATATTTTAATTGCCCAGGCTAGCTCCATCGAGTTCCAGGTCACCTGCCCCCTGCCCTTAAAGGGGCATGCCCCCCAACCTGCTCGATATTACAGAGCGCTGGAGTAAATAGCACTCTTGAGAAGTTAGCCTTCTGAGAGTAGAAGTGGTGAGAAAAGGTCGCAAGCATTCGAGACAGATTCACAAACAAGGCCCCGGGAAGTCTGTGAGTTGAGAAAAGTTACTGTGTCGTTTGCATCGTCCTCCGCTGGTCATTTAGTGAAGTCAAATCCACTTTACTAACCCTAATGGCATTGGACACAACTCTACAATAGAGTAAGTGTCAATGTAGTGTGCTGTTTGGCTCATCTGTGTAAAACGTTAGATGGGAAAGTTATTCTACTTTTCAGGAAAAGAAAGAGTGAGTTGCATTTATATAGTGCCGATCGGGCACACTGGACTGCTTTACAGCCAGTGAAGTATTTCTGAGTTGCAGTCGCTCCGTCTAGAAAATGCAGCAGAAAGTTTGTGCACAGCAAGCTCCCACAATCAGCAACGTGATAACAACAGCTTATCTGCTTTTACGATGTTGGTTGAGGGATAAATATTGGCCGAGACACTGGGCCGATCTCTCCTGCTCCTCAGAATGGTGCGTGGCATCTTTTGTACCCAGCAGATGGAGCCTCAGTTTAATGCCTCGCCTGAAAGATAGCATTCCCAACAGTGCAGCACTCCCTCAGTACCGCACGGCAGTGTCAGCCGTGATATTTCTTGTGCTCAAACCCTAAATTAGGACTTGGAATCGAGTGACGTGTTCCACGGTGTAAGAACTTCCAGCTGAAATTGTAATTATTATCCTTCAGGGGCAATTTCAGTTTTTAGTCCATGTGGGAGCTGCTTGTTTGATCACAAGGAGGTGACGGCCTAGTGGTATTATCGCTAGATCATTAATCCAGAACCTCAGCTAATGTCCTGGGGATCCGGGTTCGAATCCCACCAGGGCAGATGGTGGAATGTGAATTTGACAAAAAAGTATCTGGAATTAAATATCTACTGGTGACCATGAAACCATCGCCAATTGTTGGGAAAACCCATCTGGTTCACTAATGTCCTTTAGAGAAGGAAATCTGCTGTCCTTACTCGGTCTATAAGACCATAGGAACAGGCCACTCAGCCCATCGAGTCTGCTCCACCATTCAATCATGGCTGATATTTTTCTCATCCCCATTCTCCCCATAACCCCTGATCCCCTTATTAATCAAGAACCTATCTCTGTCTTAAAGACACTCAAAGACCTGGCCTCCACAGCCTTCTGTAGCAAAGAGTTCCACAGATTCACCACTCTCTGGCTGAAGAAATTCCTCCTCATCTCCATTTTAAAGGATCGTCCCTTTAGCCTGAGGTTGTGCCCTCTGGTTCGAGTTTTTCCTATTAGTGGAAACATCCCCTCCATGTCCACTCTATCCAGGCCTCTTATTCTGTAAGTTTCAATAAGATCCCCCCCTCATCCTCCTGATCTCCAACGACTGGGACCCAGAGTCCTCAACTGTTCCTCATACGACAAGCTCTTCGTTCCAGAGATCATTCTGTGAACCTCCTCTGGACCCTTTCCAAGGCCAGAACATCCTTTCTTACAAGGCCCAAAACTGCTCACGATACTCCAACTGGGTTCTGACCAGAGCCTTACAGCCTCAGAAGTCCATCCCTGCTCTTGTATTCTAGCCCTCTCCACATGAATGCTAACACTGCATTTGGCCCACATGTGACTCCAGAGCCACAGGTTGACTCTCAACTTTCCTCAGGCAACTGGGGGCGGACAATAAATGCTGGTCAGCCAGCGACGCCCGTGTCCCAGAAAAGAATAAAAAAAAATGTAATGCTAGGCCCATTTCTCCAGAAATGACATTTAAAATGACCACAACGGTTAAAGCACAAATTCGAGTAACATCCAATAGGAAGAAACTGGAGCTGGAATAATTGTATTGGACTCTATCTTGAGAATAAATTACTATGTTTTCCTGTCACTGTTAATGAATATATGAAGTATTGCCTCTTGTAGACCAAACAGCTTTGACTATTGGAAAATGTTTTATTCATTCAGGGGACATGGGCCTTTCTGGCAAGGTCAGACTGCTTGGATAGATTTCCTTATCTAAGGAAATTCGTTTCATGGTCACCATTGCTGAAATGAGCTTTTAATTGCAGTTAATTATCGAAATTCCCCAAGTTACTGAGGTGGGTTAATACTTATCCGGTTCACTTTCGGGGTGGCCCAGTGGTTGTCACTGTTGACACGCAGTGCCAGGGAGCTGGGTTTGACTCTGGCCTTGGCTGACTGTCCGAGCGGGGACATCCCCTGACATATTATTTCTTCAGCCAGGAGCTAGAAACCCAGCAATCTGACCCCACTCAGCAAGTCCTGAGTTAGGGTCACTGGGAAATCTGATAGACCCATTAGAATGTTCTCCGCAATCAAACCACTAACATTAGTCTTCCCAGTAAAATATTATTTCTGGAGACAGGAGCCAGAAACCCAGTAATCTGGTGGTGAATCTCTGGAATTTTTTGCCCGTTGAAGTGGTGGAGGCTGCCTCGCTGAATATGTTTAAGTCACAGGCAGATAGGTTTCTGATAGACAGGGGAATTAAGAGTTATGGGGAGAAAGCGGGAAAGTGGAACTGATCCACTTCAGATCAGCCATGATCTTATTGAATGGCGGGGCAGGCTCGAAGGGCTAGATGGCCTACTCCTGCTCCTATTTCTTATGTTCTTAATCTTTACCTCCAGTACCTGATGAAGGAGCAGTGCTCCGAAAGCTCGTGATACCAAATAAACCTATTGGACTTTAACCTGGTGTTGTGAGACTTCTTACTGTGCCCACCCCAGTCCAACGCCGGCATCTGCACATCTTCCCAGGTCTGGATTTGGGATGCTCCGCTGCTGGTGTCAACACCTTTGTTAATCGTTATTGTACTTCCTACCTCTCAGCCCTCATAATTCTCAGGTTGAGTGTTGACAAGGCCAGCATCTGTTGTCCTGGGAAAATGGTGAAGCTTCACTTCCCCCTGCAGGGCTTTCTAGTTCCACTGTTGGTTCAAATTGTTCCAAGAAAAGATCTGCCTAAAATGATGAGAGAAATGGGCATTTTAATTAAAACAAAACATTTGTTAGATTTTTCCCTTGAATTAATCTTTGCTGATTGATACGGTGCAGAACTCAGTTTATAGAGTTTAAAACTCAAATCACATCTACAAACATCCACTCCCTCCACCACCGACACTCAGTAGCAGCAGTGTGTACCATCTACAATACGCACTGCAGCAATTCACCAAAGATCCTTAGACAGCACCTTCCAAACCCAACCGTCTAGAAGGCCAAGATAAATGGGAATAAAGCAGATAAATGGGAAAACCACCATCTGCAGGTTCTCCTCGAAGCCACTCACCATCCTGACTTGGAAATATATCGCCGTTTCCCAGTCACTGGGTCAAAATCCTGGAATTCCCTCCCTAATGACATTGTGGGTCAACCCACAGAACATGGACTGCAGCGATTCAAGAAGGCAGCTCCCCACTCCCCACCACCTTCTCAAGGGGCAATTAGGGATGGGCAATAACTGATGGCCACCCAGCGACACCCATGTCCCAGGAATGGATTAAAAAAAAGACAGAGTTTTCGTGAGATCACACCTGAAGTACTGTGCACAGCTTCTGACTCTACCTAATGGGCAGCACCGTAGCACAGTGGTTAGCACTGCTGCTTCACAGCTCCAGGGTCCTGGGTTCGATTCCTGGCTCGAGTCACTGACTGTGTGGAGTTTGCACATTCTCCTCGTGTCTGTGTGGGTTTCCTCCGGGTACTCTGGTTTCCTCCCACAGTCCAAAGATGTGCGGGTTAGGTTGATTGGCCATGCTAAGAAATTGCCCCTTAGTGTCCTGGGATGTGTAGGTTAGAGGGATTAGTGGGTATAATATGTAGAGATATGGGGGTAGGGCCTGGGTGGGATTGTGTTCAGTGCAGACTCGAGGGGCCGAAGGGCCTCTTTCTGCACTGTAGGGTTCTATGGTTCTAAGGAAGGATGAAGGTGTACCGTAGATTGGTTCCTGGGATAAGAGTGTCATCCTATAAGGAGGGATTGAGTAGCGTGGGCCTATACTCTGAAATTTCAAGGAATGTTACAAGATCTCAGTGAATCATGTAAAATTCTCCAAGGGCTTGTCAGGGTAGAAGCTGAGAGCCTGTTTCCTCCTGGTTGGAGAGTCTAGAACAGGGGAGAATCGCTTCAGGAGATGTCAACTGTGAAGGAGGGGATAAGAAATTTCTTCACTCAAAAGGGTTGTGCCCTGCCCCTGAGGACTTAGCACTGCTGCCTCACAGCGCCAGGGACTCGGGTTCGATTCCGATCACAGGTCACTGTCTGTGTGGAGTTTGCCCGTGTCTCCGTGGGTCTCTTCCGGGTGCTCCAGTTTCCTTCCACTGTCTGAAGATGTGTGGGTTTGGTGGATTGGCCTGTTAAATTCCCCCTTAGTGTCCTAACATTTGTAGGTGAAGTGGATTGTTGATGGTAAATGTTAGGGTTACAGGGATAGGAAGAGAGGGCCTGGGTAGGATACTCTGAAAGAAAATTGGTGCAGACCCGATGGGCTGAATGGCCTCTTCTGCACTGTAGGGATTCTGTGACTCTGAAGCAAGTTTGACGGCGGGAGGTTTTTTTTAATCAGACGGTTTGTAATTGGGTGGGAGTATATGGCAGGTAGAGATTGGACTTCTTTCCTGTCTACCTCCTGATTAAAGACTGGAGCAGGAAGGCCCGGGGACATCCTTCCCACCTCGCTGCTGGATGAGGCCTTTAAGTGGGTAATTAATCCGCCCAGTAGCTGATCGGGGGATCCAGCTTTGGGAAGGGGGTGGGGGGGGTGGGGTAGTTGGATTGAGGGAGCCAGTGTCGCCCCCATCGTCCTTGCTGGTTAAGCCCCCTTCACTGTGACTCTCACTGTCCGACCCACAATCCCCACCCCCCCTTTCCCACCACCAGAGCCGCAGCCCCTCCTCCATCTCACTGGTGCAACTGAGGAGAGGAGGGCTGCTGATTTCTGATTGGCCTGCAACCTTTGGCAAGTGGGACTTCCACCCCCGGGGTACTGGAATCCGAGGGACGATTTGCCCCTGGTCTGTTGAGAGCGGTATGTTTATAGAATAGAATCCTACAGTGCAGAAGAAGGCCATTCAGCCCATCGAGTCTGCACCGATCACAATCCCACCCAGGCCCTATCCACATGACCCCATGCATTTACGCTAACTAGTTCCCCTACTACTAAGGGGCAATTTAGCACGACCAATCGACTAACCCGCACACCTTTGGACTGTCGGAGGAAACCGGAACACCCAGAGGAAACCCATGCAGACATGGGGAGAATGTGCAAACTCTGCACAGACAGTGACCTGAGCCAGGAATTGAACCCTTGTCCCTGGCGCTGTGGCGTTGCCAATTCAATAGTGGACTAGAATCTAAGTGCCATTATTTAGTCAATGTGTTGATGCTGGCGGCTTGGGACTCTGTCTAGTTGGATAGTGAAATAATCATAGAAACCCTACTGTGCAAAAGGAGGCCATTCGGCCCATCAAATCTGCACCGACAACAATCCCACACAGGCCCTACCCCTGTAACCCCGCATATTTACCCTGCTAATCCCCCTGATTCTAGAGACAATTTAGCATGGCCAATGCACCCTAATCAGCAGGTCTTTCAGACTGTGGGAGGAAACTGGAGCACCCAGAGGAAACCCACGCAGACACGGGGAGAACGTGCAAACTCCACACAGACAGTGTCCCAGGCCGGGAATCGAACCCGGGTCGCTGGCGCTGTGAGGCAGCAGAGCTAACCACTGCGCCTTGGTTGTCAAATAGGAGGCAGAGAGTAGGGGTCAATGGGTGCTGTTCGGATTGGCGGATGGTGACTAGTGGAGTGCCCCAGGGGTCGGTGCTGGGGCCTCAGCTATTTACCATTTATATAGATGATCTGGAGGAGGGAACCAAGTGTAGGGTGTCGAAATTTGCTGATGACACCAAGATTGGTGGAACGGCGAATTGCGCGGAGGGTGTGGAGAGTCTGCAGAAGGATCTAGATAGGCTGGGCGAATGGGCCAGGAAATGGCAAATGGAATTTAATGTTGGCAAGTGCGAGGTGGTCCACTTTGGTAGGAATAATGGTAGGAAGGATTATTACTTACGTGGCGAGAAACTGCAGCAGGCGACGGTGCAGAGGGACTTCGGGGTCCTTGTGCATGAGTCGCAAAAACCCAGCCTGCAGGTGCAGCAGGTGGTCAGGAAGGCGAATGGGATGCTGGCCTTCATAGCGAGGGGGATTGAATATAAAAGTAGGGAGGTCTTGCTGCGGCTGTATAGGGCATTGGTGAGGCCGCAGCTGGAGTACTGTGTGCAGTTTTGGGCACCGTACTTATGCAATGATATTTTGGCCTTGGAGGGAGTGCAGAGGAGGTTTACTAGGCTGATGCCGGAGTTGAGGGGGTTGAGCTATGAGGAGAGGCTGAATAAACTAGGCTTGTACTCGTTAGAGTTTAGAAGAATGAGGGGAGATCTCATTGAGACGTATAAGATAATGAATGGGATGGATAGGATAGAGGTGGAGAGACTCTTCCCGCTCAGAAAGGACAGCAGGACTAGAGGGCACAGCCTCAAGATAAGGAGGGGGGGCAGTTTAGATCGGAGTTGAGGAGGAACTTCTTCACTCAAAGGGTGGTGAATCTCTGGAATTCTCTGCCCATTGAAGTGGTGGAGGCTGCCTCGCTCAATATATTTAAGACTCGGGTAGATAGGTTTTTGGTAGGCAAGGGGATTAAGGGTTATGGGGAGAAAGCGGGAAAGTGGAACTGATCCACTTCAGATCAGCCATGATCTTATTGAATGACGGGGCAGGCTCGAAGGGCTAGATGGCCCACTCCTGCTCCTATTTCTTACGTTCTTATGAGTGAGTTCTGTTTGTGTCTCTGATGGGCCTTTCTGTAAAGCTGGGATACAGTACAGAGGGGCAGTTCGAAATCTTCAGGACCACTTATACTTTTAGGTCAGTAACATTATTTAAAGTGAATTAATCCGAATTAAAGGGAGACACCCGGGCCTCGTTCTGTCGACCTCCAGATATTGAGACAATTTGGTACGGTGCCAGGGAAAAACTAGAAATACTATCCCTCTGTCAATCTGTAATTTGAATCTGACTGATGTTGAATAACAATTTGAAAATGAACTTGAGACCCACGTGCATTGCCAATACTATATAAATAATACAGGCGATGTGATGACAATTCTTGTTCATCTGCTCCCTTCAGGATATTCATCCTCACTGATCTACATTTGCTCTCACTGAAGCAATGTCTCGATTCTTAAAATTCTTATCTTGCTTCTCAAATTCCTCAATGTCCTCACCCCACTCCCTGTCTCTGCAATAGTCCCATTTTCACAATCCTTCAAGATTTCTGCCCTCCTCCCACTGTGGGCCCTTTAAAGCTCGTGGATTGGGGGAAGTCTATTGCCATGGATAGAAAACTGGTTGGCAGAGAGTAGGAATTAAGGAGTGCTTTTCAAATTGGGAGGCAGTAAGTAGTGGGGGTGCCCCAGGATCGGTGCCGGGACCCCAGCTATTCACGATATATATTAATGATTTGGACAAGGGAACAAAATGTAACATCTCAAAGTTATATCAACTTGGGTAGGAGGGTGAACTGTGACGAGGATGCAGAGATCCCTCAACATGGTCTAGACAGGTTAGGTGAGTGGGCAAATCAATGGCAGATGCAGTATAATTTTGACAAATGTGAGTTATTCACTTTGGAAGCGAAAAAAAATAGGCAGATTACTACCTGAATGGCTGTAAGTTGGGAGAGGGGAGTGTGCAGAGGGACCTGGGTGTCCTTGTGCACCAGTCGCTGAAGGTAAGCATGCAGGTGCAGCAGGCGGTAAAGAAGGCAAATGGTACATTGGCTTTCATTGCGAGAGGTTTCGAGTACAGGAGCAGGGATGTGTTGTTGCAATTATACAGGGGCCTTGGTGAGGCCACACCTAGAGTATTGTGTGCAGTTTTGGTCTCCTTTTCTGAGGAAGGATGTTCTTGCTCTCGAGGGAGTGCAGTGAAGGTTTACCAGGCTGATTCCGGAGATGGAGGGACTGATGTATGAGGAGAGATTGACCAGGTTAGGATTGTTTTCACTGGAGTTCAGACGAATGAGGAAGGGATCTCATAGAGATTTATAAAATTCTAACAGGACCAGACAGGGTAGATGCAGGGAGGATGTTCCCGAGGGTGGGGGGAGTCCAGAACCAGGGGGTCACACTCTGAGGATTGAGGGTAGACCATTTAGGACAGAGGTGAGGAGACATTTCTTCACCCGGTGAGCCTGTGGAATTCATTCCCACAGGAAGTAGTTGACACCAAAACATTGAACGCATTTAAGAGGCGGCTGGATATAGCACTTGGGATGAACGGGATCAAAGGTTATTGGGAGAAAGCAGGATTAGGCTATTGAGTTGGATGATCAGCCATGATTGTAATGAATGGCAGAGCACGCTCGAGGGGCCAAATGGCCTCCTCGTGTTTGTATCTTCTATGTTTCTATGTTTAAAACATCCCCAATTTTAATCATTCCACTATTGACAGGTGTGCCTTCAATGCTGCAATTCCCTTTCTAAAACTCTCATCCTATCTACCTATCTAGGGTAGTTCAGTGGCACAGTGGTTAGCACCGCTGCTTCACAGCGCCAGGGACCTGGGTTCGATTCCCAGCTTGGGTCACTGTCTGCGTGGAGTCTGCACGTTCTCCCCGTGTCTGCGTGGGTTTCACCTGGGTGCTCTGGTTTCCTCCCATAGTCTGAAAGTTGTGCTGATTGGGCACATTGGCCGTGCTAAATTCTCCCTTTAGTGGGATTTTCACAGTAACTTCACTGCAGTGTTAATGTAACATAGAAACATAGAAGATAGGAGCAGGAGGAGGCTGATTGGCCCTTTGAGCGTGCTCTGCCATTCATCGCAATCATGACTGATCTTCCAACTCAATAGCCTCATCCTGCTCTCTCCCCATAACCTTTGATCCCATTCACCCCAAGTGCGAAATCTATAGGAACATTGAAGATAAATGTAAGCCTACTTGTGACACTAATAAATAAATAAAAGTGTACACCACTTTCCTCCTTTTACTGGCATTTATAAACCTATCTATTTTCACCTCTCCAACATCTCCTTATGTGAACCAATGCCAAATTTTATTTGATAATGCCTCCCGTGGAACTATAGGCTATTTCATTTTTATGAATAAATTATAAATGTTTCATTTTATAAATTATTATAATAAATAATGTTCCATTGTTCTAAATTATAATGAATCTTATAAATATGAATTATAAATAGAATATAAATATTTTAAATTATTAATATTACACTGTATATTCTTTTTACAAAGTTATTGTCAGCATCACGATTTTCACAGTAACTTCATTGCAGTGTTAATGTCAGCCTACTTGTGACACTTAATTTAAACTGAAATTAATATTTCAGAGGATATTTGGAATTGAAATAATATTTTGAGAAATTGAACCTGTTTGTTGCGAGTGGTTTTATTTTGTGAGAACTGATGTTGTGCATATTTGAGCAGAATGTTTTATTCTGCACTTTGGCAGGAGGGTATCCAGGGAAATGGAACAAAGATGATCAGATGTCGTTAAGGCGCAGATCAGCCGTGATCTAACTGAATAGCAGGAGAGGCTTGAGGGGATGAGTGACCTTCCCGTATTCCTAATCCAGCGTTCAAGCCAGCTCTGAATGTCAGTCTTGATTCCGTTGTAGCATTCCTGTCTCTGCTGATTGTGGATTTAAGCCACAGTCCCAAATTTGAGCGTGTGATCTCATAGAGTTTTACAACATAAGTAGAGGCCCTTCGGCCCATCATTTCTGCACCGGCGATCAAGTACCCACCTATTCCGGGCTTCACGGTAGCACAGTGGGTTAGCACTGCTGCTTCACAGCTCCAGGGTCCTGGGTTCGATTCCTGGTTCGGGTCACTGTCTGTGGGGAGTTTGCATGTCCTCCTCATGTCTGTGTGGGTTTCCTCCCACAGTCCAAAGATGTGCAGGTTAGGTTGATTGGCCGTGCTAAGAAATTTCCCCTTAGTGTCCAGGGTAGAGGAGGTTAGAGGGATTAGTGGGTATAATATGTAGGGATATGGGGGTAGGGCCTGGGTGGGATTGTGTTCGGTGCAGACTCGATGGGCCGAAGGGCCTCTTTCTGCACCGTAGGGTTCTATTCTATGGTCTAATTTTCCATCACTTGATCCGTAGCCTTGTATGCTATGGCATTTCAGTGTCCATCTGACAATCCAGTGCAGTTCGGTTATTGTTGCCAATCAGATGAAAGAAGATTGGGGAAGTTCTGATCACTTTGTTGATAGCTATGACTTCACCAGTATTAATAAGTTGGTCATTTATCTCTGCATGTTGAGGACCAGATCAGAAACTCCAAGGTATTTTATGAAGTTAGCCTCGACCCTAATGTTTAAATTTGTTTTTTGGCTTCAGGGTAAGTGTTGAGGATAAGCCGTGGATAACGAAGGAGGTGAAGGAAAGTGTTAAATTAAAAGCGGAGGAATTTAGAGTAGCTAAGAGCAGTGGGCGAGAAGAGGATTGGGAGAGGTTTAAATGTCAACAAAGATTGACAAAGAAGTTGATAAAGGAGGGTAGGAGAAGCTATGAAGCTGGGCTAGCACTTAATATAAAAAAGGATAGCAAGAGTTTTTATAAATATATAAAAAGGAAGAGGCTGGCTAGGGTGAACGTTGGTCCTTTAGAGGATGAGAAAGGGGACCTAGTGGTAGGGGATGGGGATATGGCTAAGGTCTTGAATAACTTTTTTGTTTCTGTCTTCACGGAGGAGGACGTGAATAATTTGCCGGGTGTTAGCGATGGAAAGGTGGTAGGACTGGAGGGTCTTAATGACATTACTGTTACTAGAGAGGTGGTGCTCGACAGACTGGAGGGGCTGATTGTGGACAAGTCCCCAGGACCGGATGGAATGCATCCGAGGGTTCTGAAAGAAATGGCGCAAGTTATAGTGGATGCCTTGGTGGTTATTTTCCAGACGTCGCTGGATTCCGGGGAAGTGCCGGAAGATTGGAAAACGGCTAATGTTACGCCGTTGTTTAAGAAGGGTGCCAGGCAAAAGGCGGGGAATTATAGGCCGGTTAGTTTAACGTCTGTGGTAGGTAAAATGTTAGAATCCGTCATTAAGGAGGAAATTGCGAGGCATCTTGAAGGGAATTGCTTGATAGAGCAGACGCAACACGGTTTCATTAAAGGGAAGTCGTGTCTGACAAATTTACTGGAGTTCTATGAGGATGTGTCTAGGGCAGTGGATAGAGGAGAGCCGGTGGATGTGGTCTTTCTGGATTTTCAGAAGGCGTTTGACAAGGTACCTCACAAGAGGTTATTGCAGAAGGTCAGGGGACATGGAGTTGGGGGTAGGGTGTTAGCGTGGATAGAGGATTGGTTGTCAAATAGGAGGCAGAGAGTGGGGGTCAATGGGTGCTATTCGGATTGGCGGTTGGTGACTAGTGGGGTGCCCCAGGGGTCGGTGCTGGGGCCTCAGCTATTTACCATTTATATAGATGATCTGGAGGAGGGAACCGAGTGTAGGGTGTCGAAATTTGCTGATGACACCAAGATTGGGGGAAAGGCAAATTGTGCGGAGGGTGTGGAGAGTCTGCAGAAGGATCTAGATAGGCTGGGCGAATGGGCCAGGAAATGGCAAATGGAATTTAATGTTGGCAAGTGTGAGGTGGTCCACTTTGGTAGGAAGAATGGTAGGAAGGACTATTACTTACGTGGCGAAAAGCTGCAGCAGGCGACGGTGCAGAGGGACCTCGGGGTCCTTGTGCATGAGTCGCAAAAACCCAGCTTGCAGGTGTAGCAGGTGGTCAGGAAGGCGAATGGGATGCTGGCCTTCATAGCGAGGGGGATTGAATATAAAAGTAGGGAGGTCTTGCTGCAGCTGTATAGGGCATTGGTGAGGCCGCAGCTGGAGTACTGTGTGCAGTTTTGGGCGCCGCACCTGCGCAAGGATATTTTGGCCTTGGAGGGAGTGCAGAGGAGGTTTACTAGGCTGATACCGGAGTTGAGGGGGTTGAGCTATGAGGAGAGGCTGAATAAACTAGGCTTGTACTCGTTAGAGTTTAGAAGAATGAGGGGAGATCTCATTGAGATGTATAAGATGATGAATGGGATGGATAGGATAGAGGTGGAGAGACTCTTCCCGCTTAAAAAAGACAGTAGGACTAGGGGGCACAGCCTCAAGATAAAGGGGGGCGGTTTAGAACGGAGTTGAGGAGGAACTTCTTCACTCAAAGGGTGGTGAATCTCTGGAATTCTCTGCCCGTTGAAGTGGTGGAGGCTGCCTCGCTAAATATTTTTAAGAAGCGGGTTGATGGGTTCTTGATAAGAGAGGGGATTAAGGGTTATGGGGAGAGGGTGGGAAAGTGGAACTGAGCCACGACAGATCAGCCATGATCTTATTGAATGGCGGGGCAGGCTCGAAGGGCTAGATGGCCTACTCCTGCTCCTATTCCTTATGTTCTTATGTTCTTATTTCACTCCAGGTATGATTCAAGTGACCCACTAGGAAGCTTTTATCAAAACAAACTTTGTTTAAGAACACAGTTAGAATATAACAAAAAGAATTAGCGTAACTTTTGTCAATTAAAATGGTTAAACATGGCAAAATAGCTGTCTCGATTGTTCCACTTTAGCAATATCCCCCACAGACAAGAAGCCCTCTTTAGAACCAGTTAGCACAGAAACCAAAGATGCTTACGTAGGTACTAGATTTCCCGCCTGTTGACACTTCTGAAGAGTGATCCAGACAAACACTCATCTTCTAATTCTCATGCAGCAACTTCCAGAGAAAGCTCCACCCCAAAATAGTAGAATCTCGAAGAGGCAGCTTATTTCTTGGCAGATTCCACTCTTCACTTCAGACACAGCAAAAGATACAGAGGTAGCAATCTCTCTGTAAAAATTCCAAAAGCAGGCTGTCTTGGGCCTGCCTGTACCCAGTCATATGACTTTACCTGTCAGTCAACCCAATCAAGCCCTGCTCTGCAATCCCAGGGGAAGACATAAAACAACAGAACTCTGCATTAGGTCAGATTGAAACAAACGTTGCAGCCATTAAGACCAATTATGTTGCTGCAGCAACAATACATTGAGTCATAGAGGTTTACAGCATGGAAACAGGCCCTTCGGCCCGACTTATCCAGGCCGCCAGTTTTTTTAAACCCCGAAGCTAATCCCAATTGCATTTGTCCCATATCCCTCTATACCCATTTTACCCGTGTAACTGTCTAAATGCTTTTTAAAACAGAAAATTGTGCCCGCCTCTACTACTACCTCTGGCAGCTTGTTCCAGACACTCACCACCCTCTGTGTGAAAAAAATTGCTCCTCTGGATACTTCTGTATCTCTCCCCTCTCACCTCTAGTGCCCTCTAGTTTTAGACTCCCTTACCTTTAGGATAAGATATTGACGATCTAGCTGATCTGTGCCCCTGTGCTGCTGCTACTGCTTCCAGACAAAGTGGTTCCAATAAAATGTCAGGGAGCAGTGAACACATTCAGCGCAGAAACATGGCCAAAATACATTTCATAAATACACACTATCACCACACAATGCTACAATGGCACAGTGGTTAGCGCTGCTGCTTCAGGGACCCAAGTTCAATTCCCGGCTTGGGTCACTATCTATGTGGAGTTTGCATGTTGTCCTCATGTCTGTGTGGGTTTTCTCCGGATGCTCCAGTTTCCTCCCACAGTCTGAAAGACGTGCTGGTCAGGGTGCATTGACCCGAACAGGGGTCGGAGCGTGGACCCTGTTTGACTGGGGAGATTTCACAGTAACGTCATTGCAATAATGTAAGCCTTCCCTGTGACCAATAAATAAACTTTAACTTTTATTTGTGAGAGCTTTCTATGTGCTAATGGGTTGCCACGTTTGCCTCTGTTGTCTCACTTTCTGTACTTGTAATTCATTGATTTTTAAAGACATTTGGAATTTGCAGAATAAATGTTGGCCAGGATGAAAATTGATATTTAAATACATCAATTATTTTGGCCTTGGAGGGAGTGCAGAGGAGGTTTACTAGGCTGATACCGGAGTTGAGGGGGTTGAGCTATGAGGAGAGGCTGAATAAACTAGGCTTGTACTCGTTAGAGTTTAGAAGAATGAGGGGAGATCTCATTGAGACGTATAAGATGATGAATGGGATGGATAGGATAGAGGTGGAGAGACTCTTCCCGCTCAAAAAAGACAGTAGGACTAGGGGGCACAGCCTCAAGATAAAGGGGGGGCGGTTTAGAACGGAGTTGAGGAGGAACTTCTTCACTCAAAGGGTGGTGAATATCTGGAATTCTCTGCCCGTTGAAGTGGTGGAGGCTGCCTCGCTAAATATTTTTAAGAAGTGGGTTGATGGGTTTTTGATAAGAGAGGGGATTAAGGGTTATGGGGAGAGGGCGGGAAAGTGGAACTGAGCCACGACAGATCAGCCATGATCTTATTGAATGGCGGGGCAGGCTCGAAGGGCCAGATTGCCTACTCCTGCTCCTATTTCTTAAATTACATTTTCATAGAATTCCTGTAGCGCAGAACGAGACCATTCAGCTCATTGAGTCTGCACCAGATTCATAAAAATTCAAGCACTCTCTCTATGCAAATTGTAAAAGAAAATTTCAGTTTGGTTTAGAGCATGCTGGAAAATGTTTTTATGTTTAATTTTTGTTTATTAGTGTCACAAGTAGGCTTACAGTAACACTGCAAAGAAATTAATCCCCTATGCCCAGGAGGTCTGGCAGGGAGAGAGAAAACAAAGTTAATGTTTCAAGTCCATTTGACTCTTCATCAGAGCTAAAGAAGTGGGTTAGATATGAAAGTGTAGCTGTGAGAAATTACAAGATGTGGCAACCTTAAGAACAAAAAATAGATGGCCTGTTGTAAAACGGAGGGGGAGGGGAAAAGGAGGGTCATTACATTGAGGCAGTAAATCATAGAATCTGTGCAGGAGTAAGCCATTCAGCCCATTGAATCTGCATCAACTCTTACCCAAGCTTAACTCGTAACTCCGTATATTTAGCTCACTAATCCCACTAACCTACATATCTTGGGACATTAAGGGTCAATTTAGCATGGTCAAGCTACTTAACGTGCACATCTTTGCAGTGTGGGAGGAAACTGGAGCTCCCGGAGGAAACCCATGCAGACACGGAGAGAATGTACAAACTCCACACAGACAGTCACTTGAGGCTGGAATTGAACCTGGGTCTGGGGCACTGTGAAGCAGCAGCAGTCTGGGACCTATTTTAACAAGGGTTTGAGATGGAGGGGAGAGGCCACAGTCTAAAGTTGCTGAATTCGTTTTGAGTGAAGAAGGCTGTAAGGTGCCTTATTGAAAAATGAGATGGCATTCCTCCAGCTTGCTTTGGGCTTCACTCGAGCATGGCAACAGACCCAGGATGGATACTTTGGCTCAGTTGGAAACACACTCGCTTGAGTCATGGGTTAAATTTCAAACACCCTTGTAAGATTTGAGCAGTAATGTAGATTATCCATTCAGTTGTGTATTAAGGGAGTACTGCATTGTTGGAACCGCTGTCCATTGGATTAAACACTGCTGGGGTGGCATTATTAAAGGGAGTTTGAATAGCTCAAAGAAATGAGAAATCTGGTGAGGCTATTAGCTGACCTGGAAGTCCCTACAACAAGAAGCAGTCTGGCAAATGAAGAATAGTTTGGGTGATGTTACACCAGCATATTTGGAGCGGCACTGCTGTTTCACAGCTCCAAGGACCCAGGTTCAATTCTAGCCTCAGGAGTGTGGAGTGTGGAGTTTGCACTTTCTCCCTGTGTCTTCATGGGTTTCCTCCAGGTGAGCTGGTTTCCTCCCACAGTCTGAAGGTGTACGGGTTAGGTTGATTGGCCAGGCTAAATTGACCCTAGTGTCAGGAGGATTAGCAGAGTAAATGGGTGGGGTTAAAGGAATAGGGCCTGGTTAGGATGTGGTCAGTACAGACTCGATGGGCTCAATGGCCTCCTTCTGTACTGTTTGGATTGATATATATTTCTTACAGCTTACATGAAGTGGCAACTTAGAAATCTATATTTTTATACACAAATAGAGTTGTGTCTTGTAAATATATTTGTAATGACTTTAATTATGTGGACAATGTGGACCACCTTAGAATACGAGCTCCCTGATTAAGGCAGTATTGGCTTGTCCAATCGGGAGCCCTGTGGAGTGTCAGGATGACTGTCACTCTGGGTTTGTACTCTGTATGAGGAAGTACCTGCCAGAATGTTGCTGATGATGCAAATAAATCTTTATTTGATGAAGGAAGTCTGGCCTCGGAGGATTATTTCAATATTGGCCTGCTCTGTTTTGATAGCCTTGTGAAACCAGCCAAAAATCAAGTTAAAAAAGAATAAGCAAAGTAGGATCTCAATATAGATTATCTCATATTGCAGTGTTCTGAAAAATATTGCAAGGGAAGAGATGATTGTGTGTTGAATTCTAAAGGGAATGAGGATGGAATTCTTGAGGTTGGAGGCCAGTGTTGTACTGATAATGATGTGTTCTAAACTTTCCTCCAGCACGGTGGCACAGTGGCTAGTGCAGCTACTCATAGCGCTAGAAACCCGGGGTCAACACCGACTTTGGGTGTCTGGAGTTTGTACGTTCTCCGTGTCTGTGTGGGTTTCCTCCCACACTTCAAATTTATGCAAGTTAGGTGAATTGGCTGTGCTAAATTGTCCCTTACTGTCCCAAGTTGTGTTGGTTAAGGGGGTTAGTGTGGTAAATACATAAGGTTATGGGGATAGGCCCTGAGTAAGATGCTCTTTCAGAGGGTCAGTGCAGACTCATAGAATCCCTACAGTGCAGAACGGACCGACCACACTCCTACCCAGGCCGTATTCCCATAACCCCACATATTTACCCTGCTAATCCCCCTGACATGAGGGTCAATTTAGCATGGCCAATCAACCTAACTGCATATCTTTGGATTGTGGGGGGAAAACCAAAGCACCCGAAGGAAACCCACGCAGACATGGGGAGAATGTGCAAACTCAACACAGACACTGACTGGAGGCCAGAATTGAATCTGGATCCCTAGCGCTGTGAGGCAGCCATGTTAACTACTGTGCCACCCACAATAGGTTGAATGTCTTTCTTCTGCACTATAGGGATTCTATGAAAATGTAAGTTGATATATTGAAATATCAATTTTAATCCTGGGTCTCACTGGCTAAGATGTGGGTATGCCGGCGTTGGACTGGCGTAAACACAGTAAAAAGTCTGACAACACCAGGTTTTAGTCCAACCTATTTATTTGATAATATACTCACAAGCTTTCGGGTTAGCCCCTTCGTCAGGTGAATGGAGAGTTCTGGCCTCAGAACTGTCTGTGCTTTATATGCTCTGTCTGAGGCCAGAACTCTCCATTCACCTGACGAAGGGGCTAACCCGAAAGCTTGTGAGTATATTATCAAATAAATAGGTTGGACTAAAACCTGGTGTTGTCAGACTTTTTACTGTGTCTCACTGGCTAAGCCAGCATTTATTGTCCATCTGTAAATTGAAGGGGCTGTTAAGATTTAGGCCAGTGAGTGAAGTATCAATCAAGTGAACTCTTTTGTCCCAAATGGGATTAAAGTTATTGGCTGTTACTCCAGATGTTCTCATCGAGACAAAGTGTGGGGTATTCATCAAACTCCTGTGTTGTTTGTGGAGAGACTTTGGGGATTTGAGAGTTGAGCCACTTTCTCATATATTCATTCAGTGGATATGGGCGTTGCTGGCTAGCCCAGCATTTATAGCCCATTCTTAACTACCATTGAGAAGGTGATGGTGAGCTGCTGTTTTGAACCACTGCATTCCATGTGATGTAGGTACTCCCTCAGTGCTATTAGGGATGGAATTCCAGGATGTTGACTCAGCGACTGCGAAGGAACGGCGATATATTTCAATTCAGGTTAGTGGTGGTGTTCCCAGGTATCTGCTTGTATCTTGTCCTTCTAGATGGAAGTGGTTGTGGGTTTGGAAGGTGTTGCCTAAGGAGCCTTGGTGAGTTGCCACATCATACCCAGCTTTTAACAGCCACCTCATGAAGGTGATTGGTCCAGTTGACCTTCTGGTCAATGGTAATCCCCAAGACGTAGACTCGTCAATGCTAATGGCATTGATTGTCAATGGATGCGAGTTGGATTCTCCCTTGTTGGATATGGTCATTCACTGGCACTTGTTTGGCATGAGTGTTATTCACCACTCATCAGCCCAATCCTGAATGTCATCCAGATCTTCTACTTATGGAAATGTGTAGAATTTATACATTTTTATAAATGGAGCTAATCAGAACTGAATGGTCAGTGAACATCTTAGTTTCTGGAAAGTTATTGCTAAATTATGAGCAGCACGTGGTTAGCACTGCTGCCTCAGAGCTCCTGGGACCCAGGTTCGATTCCCAGCGTGAGTCACTGTCTGTGTGTCGTTTGCATGTCCTCCCCGTGTCTGCGTGGGTTTTCTCTGGGTGCTCTGGTTTCCCCCCCACAGTCTATAAGATGTGCTGGTTAGGTGAATTGGCTGTGCTAAATTCTTCCCCACTGTATCCAAACAGGCGCTGGGGTGTGGCGACTAGGGATTTCTCACAGTAACTTCATTGCGGTGTTAATGTAAGCCTTACTTGTGACACCAATAAATAAACATTAAGAACTTTAGTTGCTTTCATCGTCCAAATCCACAACCACAGAGAGTTGGCTTAATCTAGTTTATAGGATTTTTAACTCCATGTCAATAATGTGGCTACAAAATCAGGTCAGAGGTTATGAATCCTGTGGCTAGTAACTGCTGACTCCCCAAAGCCTGTCCACTGTCTTCAGGGCACAAGTCAGGGGTGTAGAAAGAAGCTATCAGGACTCATTATATCTGCATCTGATGCAGGCCCGCCCTATCCAAGTAATCCCATACATTCACCTCTGACCTGAGCTTGTAGCCACATTATTGACATGGAGTTAAAAAATCCTATAAACTAGATTAAGTCAACTCTCTGTGGTTGTGGATTTGGACGATGAAAGCAACTAAAGTTTTTAATGTTTATTTATTAGTGTCACAAGTAAGGCTTACATTAACACCGCAATGAAGTTACTGTGAGAATTCCCTAGTCACCACACCCCAGTGCCAATCCACCGAACCTGCACATCTTTCGGACTGTGGGAGGAAACCAGAGCACCCGGAGGAAACCCACGCAGACACGGGGAGAATGCGCAAACTCCACACAGGCACCCAAGCCCAGAATTGAACTCTGGTCCCTGGTACTGTGAGGCAGCAGCCACGTGTACCATCTACAAGATACACTGCAGGCACTCACCAAGATAGCACCTTCCAAATGCACAACCTACCATCCAGGATAAGGCAGCAGACCCGTTGGAACACTCCAGCTGAAGGTTCTCCTCCAGTTCACTTGCCATCCTGCCTCGGAAATATATTGGCTGTTCCTTCAGTGTCGCTGGGTCAAAATCCTGAAACTCCCTCCCTAACAGCTGTGTGGATGTACCTACACTACACAGACTGCAGCAGTTCAAGGCGGCAGCTCACCGCCACCTTCTCAAGGAGCAGTTAGGGATTGGCAATAAATGTCTGCCTAGCCAGTGACACCCATATCCCATGAACAAAAAAAAGAGACCAGAATTGAAGGAACAGACAGTTTGTCAGCTTGTAGGGTGGGTTTGTAAGGATAGGGGAGTGGTCATGGTGGGACTTGGAGATAAGGATGAGTATTGTAAAGTTGAGGGTGTGGTCCTCCTAAAACCAGACTTTGTCACTTGACTTCATGGTGATGTCGGCATGCCATGCGGTCGGATTGTTAATTGCACTGTTGCTGATGGTCCACAGTGACTCGCGGATATCCAATCATAAGCTGCTGGGTCTTACCTTAAGCAGTCTGCCTGAGCACAATGATAATGTTCCATTGTAATACACAACATGTCCTCTGTCTGAAGACTGTCTTCACCTCTACAAGGACTCTGCTGTGGTCACTTCTACTTCTCCTGTCATGGTCAGACACACCTCCATTAAAAAGCAGAATCTAAATCAAAATTGTCGATACGTTTGTGTGCGTACGAATATAAAATTGGTCATCTTGCATTACAACAGTGACTACACTTTGAAAGATTTTCATTGGCTACATTTGCGATGTCTAGTGAAAGGTGCTATATAAATGCAAGCATTTTTTCATTTGTCTGAACTCTCACTGTGCGTGTGTAGGGCTTGCCAGGACAAATACGTTTCAGGACAATACTTATATGTCTAATAATTCAAATACAAATCACATTCTGAAGTACCAGGACAATTTATTTATCAAGATGAACTGGGGAAGGTTAAAAACATGAAGGCAAAAATTCACATGGACCCGGAAGCTACCCCTAGACTTTTTCGGGGATGGGTCTGTGCTCCATGTTTTGTTGGAGGAAGTCAAAACCAAACTTAAAAAAAGCTAGAAGAACAGGGTATTATACAGCGGGTTTGCAGAATGGGCAACACCCATAGTGCCTGTAGTGAAACCATGTGCATCTGTGGAGACTATAAATTGACAGTAATCCAGGCTGCAAAGCTGGACAGATACCCTATCCCAAAGATTTATATGTAAGACTGGCTGGAGAACAGTCATACACAAAATTAGATACGAGCCATGCATATCAACAGTTAAAGCTTTTTGTAGAATCACAGAATCCTGACAGTGCAGAAGGAAGCCATTTGGCCCATTAAATCTGCACCAACTCTCCAAAAGAACATCTTACCCAGGCCCTATCTTCATAACCCCGTATATACCTTGCTAATCCCCAAATCTACACACCCTGGGACACTAAGGGGCAACTTACATAGCCAGTCCCCTTCACTTGCACATCTTTGGATTGTGGGAGGAAGACACAAGGAGAATGTGCAAACTCCACACAGACAGTCACCCGAGGCCGGAATCGAACCTGGGTCCTTGGCGCTGTGAGGCAGCGGTGCTAACCGTTGGGCCACCTAGTTGGAGTTGGATGATGCTGCCTGAGGTTACGTGACTATTAACAGCCATTAAGGATTATATCAGTGTATGCACTTGCCTTTCAGTGTTTCATCAGCTTGCGTCATATTTCGAAGAGTGGAAAGTTTATTATAGGGCAGGTTGTTGTATATTTGGGTGGAGTATTGATTATCTGTGCAATTGGAGAATACTTGGCTAATCTAGAAGAAATACCAAGAAGGTTTCAGGAGGTGTGAGTTTGCCGATAAAGGGAAAAATGCACTTTCCAGGTCAGTGCAGGAGCTCACTCAGCTCCCATGTGGATGCCCTGGGATGTATCCTATGGAGAACAAAGGGGGCATAGGCTCCTGGAAACCCTCGAAGCTTAAATCATTCCTGGAGATGGTTAGTTATTGCAGGTGTTTCATTTCAACCAAACTTACAAACACTATTAGCTCCTTTGCACGTTACTGAAGAAACACCAGGGATGGTTCTGCAAAACACGACAGAATGAAGCATTTAATAAAAGCAAGTAACTGTTACAGTCCTCTTGCCTCTTGGTACATTTTGATCCATCGAGGAAGTTAGTCCTGGTGGGTGACACCTGCCCATACGGTGTTGGGGCAGTTTTCTCTCTCAGGATGGATGATGGGTTTGACGCGTCTATTGTGTACACGACGAGAACCCTTTCCGAAGCTGAGGTTATTTTCAAATGGAGAAAGAGGGCTGTGCGTCGTGTACCGAGTGAGAAAATTTCCACCAGTGTATCTATAGAAAACCACGAGCCACTGTTGGGTCTATTCAAGGGGGGCAAGGCTATAGGAACATAAGAACTTAAACAGGAGTGGGCTATCTGGCCCCTCGAGCCTGCTCATGGCTGATCCTTTTGTGGACTCAGCTTCACTTACCCGCCTGCTGGAGGAAGCCAGAGTATTCAGAAGAAACCCATGCAGACACAGGGAGAACGTGCGCAAACTCCACACAGACAGTGACCCAAGCTGGGGATAGAACCCGGTTCCTTGGCACTGTGAAGCAGCGGTGCTAACCACTGTGCCATCATGCTCCCCTTCCAACTGAGACAGAGGAGTTTGAAGTACCACAATAGTGATTGTTACTACAGGAAGAACCCCAGATGGTGGAGATGCACCACTCAATGAGGAAGTGGATGTCATCAGAGAGTTTTTTTGATGATTAAAAGTATTCACTGTTGTAAATTTTGAGGGATTGTATAAGTTAAAACTATTATTCTGTGTATAAAGGAATTTAGAGGGGGAGGAATGTGGTCCCTTAGAGGGACGAGCTTCTGAAAGGCTCATAAGAACATAAGAAATAGGAGCAGGAGTAGGCCATCTAGCCCCTCGAGCCTGCCCCGCCATTCAATAAGATCATGGCTGATCTGTCGTGGCTCAGTTCTACATGACCCGTCTGACCAATTGGGAGCTGAGGCTTCACTCCAGTTTGTCTGGGCTTGTCCCGGCAGTTCGATCCTCGAATCATATCTGAAAACATTGGATCTGGCTCACCTTGTAAACGTTTGTTAATAAATATTTCTTCTTTGTAATTAAGCGGTGGAGCCAAGTTAGTACAATTTCTTTCAGAAAATAATATTTTGAGATACTGTCTGGTATCTGAGCAATCAGAGACGTGGTGTTATAAGTGTTGCAGGTTGGGAATGAAAAGGATAACAGACCTGTTAAAACTCTCTCTTTGTAGCCATTATATTTTCTAGGTTTGTTGTAGAATAAATGATCTGAAGAAAGGTTTGCATTACACAGTGTCATTTGTGACATTCTAACGAGCTTCACAGCCAATTAAATACTTGTGAAATGCTGTTACTCTCATTCCTCTTGATCCTATAAATATTTTAGGAAGCAGCAGCCAGGTTCCCTCACTCCGCAATATGATAATGACCAGCTCAATCTGTTGTTAGTAATGTCAGTTGAGGGATAAATGTTATCAAGGATTCCAGAGAGAAACTTCCCTACACTTCCTCAAAAAATGCAACATGCCTTTTACATCCACCTGAGATCATTTCCGATGATTAAACAACAATCCCTTTATCATTCTACCATAAGACCATTCGAAATAGGGACATGAGGAGACCATAAGTATTAGATAATGAATGGGATGGATAGGGTAGAGGTAGGGAGATTCTTCCCGCTCAGAAAGGATAGCAGGACTAGAGGGCACAGCCTCAAGATAAAGGTGGGGGGGCAGTTTAGATCAGAGTTGAGGAGGAACTTCTTCACTCAAAGGGTGGTGAATCTCTGGAATTCTCTGCCCGTTCAGGTGGTGGAGGCTACCTCACTAAATATATTTAAGTCACAGGTAGATAGGTTTTTGACAGACAAGGGAATTAAGGGTTATGGGGAGAAAGCGGGAAAGTGGAACTGATCCACTTCAGATCAGCCATGATCTTATTGAATGGCGGGGCAG
This sequence comes from Carcharhinus amblyrhynchos, assembly GCF_965287045.1. Classification (NCBI taxonomy): domain Eukaryota; kingdom Metazoa; phylum Chordata; class Chondrichthyes; order Carcharhiniformes; family Carcharhinidae; genus Carcharhinus; species Carcharhinus amblyrhynchos. The sequence goes on from NC_137331.1 coordinate 124,037,867, forward strand.
GCTCGAAGGGCTAGATGGCCTACTCCTGCTCCTATTTCTTATGTTCTTATTCAGCCCATTGTGCCTGTTCCACCATTTAATAAGATCATGGCTGGTCTAACACTCGCTAAGTCCACTCTCCTGCCTAATCTCCCACACCCTTAATTCCCCGACCGATTTAGAAATCTATCGATCTCAGCCTTCAGAATGTCCAAGGATCCCCACAGCTTCCTGGGGTAAAGAATTCCAAAGATTCACCACCCTCTGAGAGAAGAGCCCCTCCCTCTAATGCTTCTTAAATGAGCACCTCCCTATTCTGCGACCATGCCCTCTGGGCTGAGACTCTCCCACGAGTGGAAGCATCTTCCCCAACGTTTACCCTGTCTAACCCCCTAAAAATCTGATATGTTTCATGAGACTGTGAAGGGATAAGAAGATACAGAACCTACAATGCAGAAGGAATCCATTTGGCCCATCGAGCCTGCGCCAACAGCAATCCCACCCAGGTCCTATTCCCCTAACCCCATATATTTTCCCTCCTATTCCCCTGACACTCAGTAAAATTTAGCATGGCCAATTCACCTAACCTACATTTTTTTGGAAACTGAAGTCCCTGGAGGAAACCCGTGTAGACACGGGGAGAACATGCAAATGCCATAGATAGTGACCCGAGGCTGGAATTGAATCTGGGTTCCCTGGAGCTGTGGGGCAGCGGTGCTAACCACTGTGCCAACATGCTGCCCCAAAGATGAATGGGATGGGCTCTGGTATTTTCCTGTCGCAATTCCGAATAAATGCTGTGATATTCCTCATTCCTCCTCTTGTGGCCACTGATCTGTCCTCTTTACATTCTCAATGGTAGCCATGAAGTGGAGATGCCGGTGTTGGACTGGGGTAAACACAGCAAGAAGTCTGACGACACCAGGTTAAAGTCCAACAGGTTTATTTGGTAGCAAAACCCACTAGCTTTCGGAGCGCTGTTCCTTCATCAGGTGAGTGGGATTTCATACGCTCTATTTATGAAATGAAATCCCACTCACCTGATGAAGGAACAGCGCTCCGAAAGCTAGTGGCTTTTGCTACTGAATAAACCTGTTGGACTTTAACCGGGTGTCATGAGACTTCTTACTCTTTACATTCGCCAGGACCCTTGTACCTTAGTAACACACTTCATTGTTCCAGCATTGACTCGAAGGAGATTAACACACGCAGATATTGAATAATGGCCTAAATCAATGTGTAAATTAATTGTGTTAAAATACGGTATGTGTAAACATTCACTGGGACATTAACCAAGAGGGGCTGATCTACCCTGAAAAAAAACTGCTTACATTTTTGTTGTTACATTTGAGAATTATTAAAAATCTCAGAGTTTGCTTTCCTTTTCTTTGCTCTAGAACAAGTTTGCCAGCTCCTATGTTTTCCAGAAATGATTTTAGTATTTGGAGTATACTTCGTAAATGCATCGGAATGGTGAGTACTCTCTGAGTGTGTTTAGATGTGGGAAATGAAATCCCCATTTCCTGAGGCAGGGGGAGGATGGGAATCATCACCACACTGTGTGTACACTGTAGGAATTTTATTTTCACTCTGCAGTTGGTAGTGGAATTATCTTGCAAAGCTCCGATCACAAATCATAAAATCCCGATAGTGCAGAGAAAGCTATTCAAACCATTAATTAATAAAATCCGGAATTGAATGCTATTCTCAGTAATCATGAGCATGAAACTATCATGGGTTGTCAGAAAGCCCATTTGGTTCACTAATGCCATCTAGGGAAGGAAATCTGCCATCCTTACCCGGTCTGGCCTACATATGACTCTAGATCCACAGCAATGGCTCTTAACTGCTCTCTGAAATCATAGAATCCCTACAATGCAGAAGGAGGCCATTCAGCCCATCAAATCTGCACCGACCACATTCCCACCCAGGCCTATTCCCGTAACCCCACATATTTAGCCTGCTAATCCCCCTGACGCTAAGGTCAGTTTAGCATGGCCATCTTTGGACTGCGGGAGGAAACTGGAGCACCTGGAGGAAACCCACGCAGACGCGGGGAGAATGTGCAGACTCCGCACAAACAGTGACCCAAGCTGGGAATTGAACCCGGGTCCCTGGCGCTGTGAGGCAGCAGTGCTGCCCACTGTGCTAATGGCCAATCAAGCCACTCAGTTCAAGGGGAATTAGGGATGGGCAACAAATGCTGGTCTTTCCAGCAATGCCAGACATCCCATGAAATATATATGTTTAAATCATTTGTTGTCTATCAATACAGGAAGCTGAACACGGAGCAATTGATTCAGCTTTTAGTTCATTGTGTATAATCTTGTGATTCGAAATCTGTTATTTCATTTAAAGTAACTGTGTTGACATCAATAAATTCTTTATTCCAGGAGCTCTCCAAGATTGCTATGCCTGTCATTTTTAATGAACCACTTAGCTTTCTCCAGCGACTTACAGAATACATGGAACATACATATCTCATCCATGAAGCTATTGGCTGCCATAATTCATTAGAGAGGATGCAGGTATTGTACAATCATCACCATCTCAATCCTTGCTATAGTTTAATCATCACCATCTCACACTCTCGCTGTAGTAAAAGACCATAAGATACAGGAGCAGAATTAGGCCATTCAGCCCATACAGTCTGCTCCACCATTCAATCATGGCTGATATGATTCTCATCCTCATTCTCCTGCCTTTTCCCCATAACCCTTGACCCTCTTATTAACCAGGAACCTATGTATCTCTGTCTTAAAGACACTCAATGACCTGGCCTCTGCCACAAAGAGTTCCACAGATTCACCAGTCTCTGGCTGAAGAAATTCCTCCTCATCTCTGTTTTAAAGGATCGTCCCTTTAGCCTGAGGTTGTGTCCTCTCTGTTTCTAGTTTTTCCTACTAGTGGAAACATCCTCTCCACGTCCACTCTATCCAGGCCTCGCAGTATCCTGTAAGTTTCAGTAAGATCCCCCCTCTCATTCTTCTAAACTCCAACGAGTAAAGATCCAGAGTCCTCAACCATTCCTCATACCACAAGCTCTTCATTTTAGGGATCATTCTCGTCAATCTCCTCTCGACCCTTTCCAAGGCCAGTACGTCCTTCCTTAGATCATCCAATCCTCTGTCCATGTCAGGATCTTACCCTTAACACGATGGGCACTTAACTTATTGAACAGTCTGCTATGCAGTACCACCATCTAGTCATCACCATCTGAACTCTCGCTGTTACCTATTCTGGACCCAGATCGTGGTACAATTGAATCTAACCAATTGCGCATAACCAATAAGGACAAAACTCTTCACTGGGTAAAATTTAGGATGCTACCAAACACTGGAATTCTTCCACTAAACTCTGCACCTCTCAACCTTTCACACACTCCTTAAAACATGATTCCGCCCTTTCCAAAATCTCCTTATGTGGCTTGCTGTAAGATTCAGCACTGCTGTGAAGCACTGGGGGCTGTTTTATTATATTAAAGGTGCTATATTGTGGTGATCCACTTACCGTTTCCTCATCAACATTCACTGTCTCCCTCTCTCTCGTTTCCATCTTGCTTGATTTTTTTTCACTAATCCTGCCAAGGTCCCGCTCCATCATACTGAGGCATTTCTTCAGCCCTCTCATCAACTTCCCCATGTACAACACAAAAAAACCTATTATAAGGTTAACTTTGGCAGAGAGTGGTTGCCTTGTCTGGCCAGGACCATTATTGGGAACCAGGGCTGCAGGGTTCCCTGCTGTTTCCATGGTCTCCTGGGTTTCAGACAGCTCAAGGACAGTTGGATTGTTCCGTGATTGCTGTTGTATTATTTTAATTGAAAATGTTGTATATGAAGCAGTATTTCCCAGTGATGTGATGGTGAGCATAGCGGAGATGGAAACCCAACACCAGAGTGTTTATTCTATGAGGAAACTCTTTGCTTTAATTTTTGAAAAGTGAAGTTTGATTTTTCAGGATGCATTTTCAATAACTGAGCAGAGAAAGGGGCAAAGAAAGCACAGCACCCTCACCAGAATAGTATCCGTTGGAGACATGAGTTCAATTCCCGCTACAGGATAGAACATAGAACACTACAGCGCAAACAGGCCCTTCGCCCACAAGTTGCGCCGATCATATCCCCACCTACTAGGCCGACTGATAACCCCCAATCCCATTAAATCCCATGTACTCATCCAGAAGTCTTTTAAAAGACCCCAGCGAGTTCGCCTCTACCACCACCGACAGCAGCCGATTCCACTCACTCACCACCCTCTGAGTGAAAAACTTACTCCTAACATCTCCTCTGTACCTGCTCCCCAGCACCTTAAACCTGTGTCCTCTCGTAGCGACCATTTCAACCCTGGGAAATAGCCTCCGAGAATCCACCCTATCTATACCTCTCAACATCTTATAAACCTCTATCAGGTCGCCTCTCAACCTTCGTCTCTCCAGGGAGAAGAGTCCCAGCTCCCTCAACCTATCCTCATAAGGCATGCCTCCCAATCCAGGCAACATCCTTGTAAATCTCCTCTGCACCCTCTCAATAGCTTCCACATCCTTCCTGTAGTGAGGCGACCAGAACTGCGCACAGTACTCCAAGTGGGGTCTGACAAGGGTCTTATAAAGTTGCAGCATTACCCCCCGACTCCTAAACTCAATCCCTTGATTAATGAAGGCTTCTGAAATGTAAAGTTAATCTCAGTAATGGTGACCATGTAACTTATCATCAATTGTCGTAAAAATCTATCCGGTTTACTGACGTGCTTTAGTGAAGGAAATCTGCCGACTTTACCCAGTCTGGCCTACATGTCACTCCAGACCCGCAGCAACGTCATTGGCTCTTAGTTGCCGTCTGAAATAGTCGAGTAATCACTCAGTTCAAGGGCAACTCGGGATGGGCAACTTATTGGCCCAGGTGGCAACACCCATATTCCATTTAAATAATTTAAGAAGTGGAATCAAAGAATCCCTGCAGGGCAGGAGGAGGCCATTCAGCCCATTGATTCTGCACCAACCACAATTCCGCCCAGGCCCTATCTCCATAACTCCATGCATTTACCCTAGCTATTCCCCCTGACACTAAGGGACAATTTAGTATGGCCAACCCACCTAACCTGCCCAGATTGGAGTGTGGGAGGAAACCGGAGCACCCGGAGGAAACCCACGCAGACAGCGACCCAAGCTGGGAATTGAACCCAGGTCCCTGGCGCTGGAAGGCAGCAGTGCTAACCACAGTGCCACCATGCCCCCTAAGTACAGTGGACAAATCAGCTTGCCTCCTAATCTTTGCTTCCATTTTAACGAAGTTGTGAATAAACTAGTTTTATTTTGACTGCTGCGTTGGTAGAGATTTTGTGATGCTGACAGTAATTGTAATGATGATATTTTACAATTATTTGTACATAATGGTTTTTGTATTCAATATTCCTTAAACAGTGTGTCGCAGCATTTGCAGTTTCAGCTGTTGCTTCTCAGTGGGAAAGGACAGGAAAGCCATTTAACCCACTCCTCGGAGAGACCTACGAGATGGTTCGGTGAGAAATTTATCTGCTGATTAACTTGCTTTGGTTCAAGCGGTACAGATTGAGTAGGAGTGTTTTGATGCAGGTTGTTTTTTCTTCTGTAGCATTTTGAGAGAAGGAGAAGGTATTGAAGAGTCACTGATGGATATCGCAGAGAAAATGGATTTTGAGAAGTAAAAATTCGATTTGCGCTCTCTGCATTTAGCAGCAGCTCTTGTTGTTAGTCCCTGTGCTCCAGACTGCTTTTCGGAGGGCAGGGTCCCGAGTAATGTGAACAAAGAAAATTACAGCCCAGGAACAGACCCTTCGGCCCTCCAAACCTGCACTGACCATGCTGCCCAACTGAACCTAAACCTCCTATCCTTCCAGGGATTGTATCCCTCTATTCCCATCCTGTTCATGTCAATTCACCAAACATCCTCAGACATCCCCTTCCAAACCCATGAACACTTCAATCTAGAAGGACAAGGGCAGCAGATACATGGGAACACCACCAACTGGAGATTCCCCTCCAAACCACTCACCATCCTGATTTGGAAATATATCACTGTTCCTTCACAGTCGCTGGGTCAAAATGCTGCCATTCCCTCCGTAGCAGCATTGGGGGGGTCAACCCACAGAACGTGGACTGCAGCGATTGAAGAAGGCAGCTCCCCACCACCTTCTCAAGGGCAATGAGGGATGGGCAATAAATGCTGGCCAGCCAGCGACACCCATGTCCCACGAATGAATAAAAAAATTTAAAATTCATGTCTTTGTCCAGATGTCCCTTAAAAGTCACTATCGTATCTGTTTCTACCACTTAAGGGCGGTGGCACAGTGGTTAGCACTGTTGCCTCACAGCGCCAGGGACCTGGGTTCAATTCCACCTCTGGGTCACTGTCTGTGTGGAGTTTGCACATTCTCCCCGTGTCTGTGTTGGTTTCCTCCAGGTGCTCTGGTTTTCTCCCATAGTCCAAAGATTAGGTGGATTGCCACACTAAATTGCCCCTTAATGTCAGGGGGATTAGCAGGGTAAATACTTGGGGTTATGGGGATAGGGCCTGAGTGGGATTGCTCTCGGTGCAGGCTTGATGGGCCGAATGACCTCCTGCTCCGTAGTGCTTCTTTGTTTCTATTCTACATCCCCCGGCAGCGAGTTCCAGGCACCCACCACCCTCTGGGTAAAAAAACATGCCCCGTACATCTCCTTTAAACCTTGCCCCTTGCATCTTAAACCTGTGTCCCCCCAGTAATTGTCTCTTCACCATTGCAGAGAGTGTTTGACACTCCTTTAAACCTTGATGGGAAAAACTGGAGAAACACATTCTGGGGTGGGTGGGAAAGAAGTAGAAGCTTATCCTGATGGAGTGAGACAGAGCAGGGTGGGAGGAGGCTTGTGTGAGATTACATCCTAGCAATTTAATCTGATGGGTTGAATGGACTGTATCAGTGTAGTGAATTCTGTGTAAGAATGCAAGTTATTAATTGCGTCAGTTCCTGTTCTTTCAGTTGTGGATATTTATCTTTCCAGCAGCACAGCTAGAACATAGAAAAACTACAGCACAATACAGGCCATTCGGCCCACAAGTTGTGCTGAACATATCTCTACCTACTAGGCTTACCTATACTTACTAAATCCCATGTACTCATCCAGAAGTCTCTTAAAAGACCCTATTGAATCCGCCTCCACCACCACCAACGGCAGCCGATTCCACTCACCCACCACCCTCTGAGTGAAAAACTTACCCCTGACATCTCCTCTGTACCTGCTCCCCAGCACCTTAAACCTGTCCCCCCTCTTGTGACAGCCATTTCAGCCCTGGGAAATAGCCTCCGAGAATCCACCCGATCAATACCTCTCAACACCTTATACACCTCTATCAGGACAGTTTTGCATAAGAAACTGAGAGATAACAGCGAGAGTAGGCCATTCAGCCCTTTAAACTTATTCTACCATTCAGTGGCTGCTCTTCTATATCAGCACCATTTCCATCACTATCTCTGTACCCCTAGATACTCTTAATATGTAGAAATCTATTGAGCTGTGTGCTCAGAATTACGCTGATAAACAACTTACATTTGACAGTCAGGCTTGTGGTGTGGCACTTCTGCATGTATTGGACGCTACATATATTAATACCCAGGACCCTGTATTTTGCAAACAGAAAGTACACCTGCACACATTGCATCAGTTTCAGCCAAACACAATAAATGACAGCTGTTTGAGTCAATCCTCAGGGCAATGCCTTGGCCATTCAGAGTCAAATTGCCTAGTTTAAATTTCAAACAAGGCTCGGCAGTTAACTATCAGTCACCATCAACTGATGCATTCTCCGTGCCAATACCGCTACTAATCAGCGTCCACTTGCCAAGCAATCAGCATTCTCTTTTCATACTGTGTACATTTGTTGATTTCCTTTTGCATTGTCTTCTTGCAAATATCCTGATGAATACAAGATCCAAAATTCAGACAAAAATGTTTCTTTTTCTTCAGTCATTTTTCTCAAAGGTGAGAAATTTGTAAGTGATGATGTTTGAAGATATGTTGGTGTGCTCATACATGGAACACAAAAAATTAACGTGCAGTCACATAAGCAATTAGGAGGGCAAATGAGATTTATTGAGAGGGGATTAGAGTACAAGAGTTTTTGATTTGCTTTATTATTGTCATGTGTATTAACATACAGTGAAAAGTATCGTTTCTTGTGAGCTATACAGACAAAGCATACCATTCATAGAGAAGGATAGGAGAGAGTGCAGAATGTAGTGTTACCGTCATAGCTAGGGTGTAGAGAAAGAACAACTCTGTGCAAGGTAGGTCCATTCAAAAGTCTGACAGCAGCAGTGAAGAAGCTGTTCTTGAGTTGGTTGGTACGTGATCTCAGACTTTGTATCTTTTCCCCGACGGACGAAGACGGAAGAGAGAATGTCCGGGGTGCGTGGGGTCCTTAATTATGCTGGTTGCTTTTCCAAGGTAGCAGGGAATGTGGACAGAGTCAATGGATGGGAGGCTGGTTTGCGTGATGGATTGAGCTACGTTCACGACCTTTTGTAGTTCCTTGCGGTCTTGGACAGAGCAGGAGCCCAGACCAAGCTGTGATACAACCGGAAAGAATGCTTTCTATGGTGCATCTGTAAAAGTTGGTGAGAATCTTAGCTGACGTGCCAAATTTCCTTAGTCTACTGAAAAAGTAGAGGTGTTGGTGGGCTCTCTTATCCATAGTGTCGGCATCGGGGAACCAGGATAGGTTGTTGGTGATCTGGACACCTGAAAACTTGAAGCATCACAAAGTTGTGCTACGATTGTACAGGGCTTTGGTGAAACCACATCTGGTGCAGTTTGGTCTACACGTTTCAGAAAGGCCAATACTTGCACTGACACACGTACAGTAAAAGGTTCACTAAATTGATCCCTGGGCTGAGAGATTGCCTGATGAAGCTGAGCAAATTGGGTCTACTTTCTTGGAGTTTAGAAGAATGAGAAGTGATCTCATTGAAAAGTGCAAGATTCAGAAGGAGCTGGATAAGGTGGGTGCTGACAGATTGCGTCTGTTGGTCAGGGAATCTAAAATATGAGGGCACAGACTCAGGAAAAGGAGACTGATCATTTAGAACGGAGATGAGGACAAATTGCTTAACTCAAAGTGTGGTGAATCTGTGGAATCCTCCACTCCAGAGGGTTGTGGATTCTCCATCGTTGAAGATATTTAAAGCCGGCGAGGCAGATCTTCAACAAATCTGGGAATCATGGGGGAGGGGGACCAGGTGGGAAAAAAGGAATTGAAGCCCAAGATCAGTCATGTTTGTATTGAATGGTGGAGTGAGCTCGATGGGCTGAGCGGTCTACTCCTGTTTCTTGTGTAATCTCAGCGTTACTCAGAGAATGTGGAACTCCCTACCACAAGGAGCAGGCGAAGTGAATAGTATAGATGCAGTTAAAGGAAAGTGAGATAAACACAGGGAAAGAGAAGAGGGTGACGATAGTTGATTTAGATGAGGAAAGATGGAAGGAGGCATGAATGGCGCAGTGGTTAGCACCACTGCCTCACAGCGCCAGGGCCCCGGCTTCGATTCCCAGCTTGGGCCACTGTCTGTGTGGAGTTTGCATGTTTTCCCCATGTCTGCGTGGGTTTCCTCCGGGTGCTCCGGTTTCCTCCCACACTCCAAATGTGTGCAGGTTTGGTTGATTGGGCATAATAAATTGCCCCTTAGTGCCAGGGGACTAGCGAGGGTAAATACGTAGGGATAGGACAGGAACTGAGTGGGATTGTCGTCGGTGCAAGCTTGATGGGCCAAATGGCCTCCTTCAGCTTTGTAGGATTCTATGAATGGAGCATAACACTGATATAGACCAGATGGGCGAGATGGTGTGTGTGTGTGTGTGTGAGAGTGTGTGTGTGTGTGTGTGTGAGAGTGAGTGAGTGTGTGTGTGTGTGTGTGTGTGTGTGTGTATCCCGTTTAAGTGACAGACAATTTCCTGAACCCCATATTTTGCTCAGGGCCCACATCAGGGGCAAATAAGACGAGGATTAGGCCGTGTGACAAATGGCATTACTGTTACATTCCAATGTAATGAATGTTCGTACCTTGCTTTGATGAGCTGGTTACGGTGTTTATTTTTCTTTTCCACAGGCAGGATCTAGGATTCAAGCTGATATCGGAACAAGTCAGTCACCATCCTCCAATCAGTGCATTCCATGCTGAAGGACTCACTCAAAATTTTGTTTTCCACGGATCCATATATCCCAAACTCAAATTCTGGGGGAAGAGTGTGGAAGCAGAGCCAAAAGGAATAATGACACTAGAGCTTTTGAAGTAAGTGATAAAAGTTTTACACGGTTAGCGTGCACAGTCAAAGCAGAATCCCTACAGTGCAGAAAGAGGCCATTCGGCCCATCAAGTCTGCACCGACCACAATCCCACCCAGGCCCAATCCCCGAAACCCCACACATTTACCTGACTAATCCCCCTGACATTCTCCTAACACCAAGGAGCAATTTAGCATGGCCAATCAATCTAACCACACATTTTTGGGAGGAAACCGGAGCATCCGGAGGAAACGCAAGCGGACAGGGGAAAATGTGCAAACTCCACACAGACAGTCACCCAAGCTGGGAATCGAACCCAGTTCCCTGCCGCTTGAGGCCGTAGTGTTAACCACTGAGCCACCATGCTGCCCCTAGTGTGGATGGCATTATGATACAGATCTGGTATTATGATATGATCTACCTAACTGTTAGAATAGGTCTGAGGGGCTGAATGGCCTCCTCCTGTTCCTGTGTTCCTAAATACAGAAACAGTTTCAGAAATGCTTGGGTGCTAAAGTGAACATTCAATTTCATTCTGTGGCACAGTGGGTCAGCACTGCTGCCTCTCAGTGCCAGGGACCCGGGTTCGATTCCAGGCTCGGGTCACTGTCTGTGCAGAGTCTGCCCATTCTCCCCATGTCTGCGTGGGTTTCCTCCGGGTGATTCGATTTCCTCCCACAGTCTGAAATTCATGCTGCTCAGGTGGATTGGCCACACTAAGTTCTCCCAACAGGGCCTGATAATCTACATCCCAGAGTACTTAAGAAAGTGGCTCTAGAAATAGTAGATGCATTGGTGGTCATCTTCCAGGGTTCTGTAGACTCTGGAACAGTCCCTACAGATTGGAGAGTAGTGAATATCACTCCAATATTCAAAAAGAGAGGTAGAGAGAAAACAGGGAATTATTGACCAGTAAGCTTATCATTGGTAATGGGGAAGATTCTCAAATCAATATGGGCGGCATGGTGTTACAGTGGTTAGCTCCAAGGACCTGGGTTCGATTCCTGGCTCGGGTCACTGTCTGCATGGGTTTTCTCTGGGTGCTCTGGTTTCCTCCCACAGTCCGAAGATGTGCAGGTTAGATTGATTGACCGTGCTAAAAATGCCCCTTAGTGTCCTGGGATGTGTAGGTTAGAGGGATTAGCGTGTAAATGTGTAGGGTTATGGGGGTAGCGCCTGAGTGGGATTGTGGTCGGTGCAGACTCGATGGGCCGAAGGGCCTCTTTCTGCACTGTCGGGTTCTATGTTCCAGTGTTCTAATTATCAAGGACTTTATAGCAGAGTATTTAGAAAGCAGTGGCAGGATCAGACAGAGTGAGCGTGGATTTATGAAGGGGAAAATCATGCTTGACAAATCTGTTGGAATTCTTAGAAGGTGTAACCAGTAGAGTTGACAAAGGGGAACCAGTTGATGTGGTATATTTGGACTTTCAAAAAGCGTTTGACAAAGTCCCGCGCAAGTGATTATCGTACAAGGTTAAAGTACATTGCATTGGGAGAGGTGTATTGAGATGGATAGAAAACTGATTGGCAGAGACGAAACAAAGAGTAGGAATTCATGGGTGCTTTTCAAATTGGCAGGCAGTAACTACTGGGGTGCCACAGGGATCGGTGCTGGGACCCCAGCTATTCACAATATATATTAATGATTTGGATGAGGGAACAAAATGTAACATCTCAAAGTTTGCAGATGATACCAAGTTGGGCGAGAGGGTGAACTGACGAGGGTGCAGAGATCCTTCAGAATGATCTGGACAGGTTGGGTGAGTGGGCTAATCGATGGCAGATGCAGTATAATTTGGATAAATGTGAGGTTGTTCACTTTGGAAGCAAAACCAAGAAGGCAGATTACTGCCTGAATGGCTGTAAATTGGGAGGGGGGAGTGTGCAGAGGGACCTGGGTGTCCTTGTACACCAGTCACTGAAGGTAAGCGTGCAGGTGCAGCAGGCGGTAAAGAAGGTAAATGGTACATTGGCCTTCATTACGAGAGGTTTCGAGTACAGGAGCAGGGATGTTTTGTTGCAATTATCCAGGGGCCTTGGTGAGGCCACACCGAGAGTATTGTGTGCAGTTTTGGTCTCCTTTTCTGAGGAAGGATGTTCTTGCTCTCGAGGGAGTGCAGTGAAGGTTTACCAGGCTGATTCCGGGGATGGTGGGACTGATGTATGAGGAGAGAGTGACTAGGTTAGGATTGTTTTCACTGGAGTTCAGACGAATGAGAAGGGATCTCATAGAGACTTATAAAATTCTAACTAGACGGGATAGATGCAGGGAGGATGTTCCCAATGGTTGGAGAGTCCAGAATTGGGGGTAATAGTCTGAGGATTCAGGGTAGACCATTTAGATCGGAGGTGAGGAGACATTTCTTCACCCAGAGAGTGGTGAGCCTGTGGAATTCATCACCACAGGAAGTATTGATGCCAAAACATTGAATGTATTTAAGAGGCGGCTGGATATAGCACTTGGGGCGAATGGGATCAAAGGTTATGGGGAGAAAGCAGGATTAGGCAATTGAGTTGGATGATCAGCCATGATGGTGATGAATGGTGGAGCAGGCTCGAAGGGCCGAATGGCCTCCTGCTCCTAACTTCTGTGTTTCTAAGTACCCGAACAGGTGCCGGAGGGTGACGATTAGGGGATTTTTACTGTAATTTCATTGTAGTGTTAACATAAGCCAACTTGTGACATTAATAAAATAAACTTTGTTTATTTTAATTAAACCAAAAGGAGCACTACATTTAAACAGTAACTAAGTGTTACGAGTTTGCACATTCTCCCTGTGTCTGCATGGGTTCCCTCCCACAGTCTGAAAGACATGCTGGTTAGGTACGTTGACCCGAACAGGCGCGCCAGAGTGTGGCGACTAGGGGAATTTCACAGTGACTTCAATGCAGTGTTAATGTAACTAATAAATAATGTGTTTTACTCATTGGACAATGTCACCTTCAGAAGTTTAATGGTACGCATTTCAGAAATAATTAATTGCTTCCTTGTATCAGCAGATAGAAGGTAATTTGTTAATTGGTTTCATTTTGACAGTTACGTAGAACTAAGCTGCATATTGCTGGATTGTACATCCATCATCCTGTGTAGGCATGTGGCTCTGACACTCATTCACTTCACACTCATTGCAGGGGGATTTTCCTCTCCAGCAGCTGAAAAGCCTCCAACCAGTCCAGTACAAGAGTGTTGGTAATTTGATGGAGTAAATTGAACATTTTACTCAAAAGCTTCAGAATCCAGGGGAAGGTGATACAGTGTGAACATAGAACACTACAGCACAAACAGGCCCTTCGGCCCACAAGTTGTGCCGATCATATCCCTACCTGCCAGGCCTATCTATAACCCTCAATCCCATTAAATCCCACGTACTCATCCAGAAGTCTCTTAAAAGACCCCAACGAGTTCGCCTCTACCACCACCGACAGCAGCCGATTCCACTCACTCACCACCCTCTGAGTCAAAAACTTACCCCTGACATCTCCTGTGTACCTGCTCCCCAGCACCTTAAACCTGTGTCCTCTCGTAGCGATGGAGGAGGCTGAGCTGTGGAACACATTACCAAGCGGCTTCTCATTCTGTGTTTGAACAAAGAGTCGGCACAGGAACAGGCCCACCAATCCTGTGCCAACCCATGATGCCTTTCTAAACGAAAGACCTTTTGTCTCTACGCGGTCTGTATCCCTTTACTCCCTGTCTGTTCATCTCTCTGTCATGTTATTGTATCTGCTTCTACCACCTACACTGACAGCGCATTCCAGGCACTCAGCACCCTCTGTGTAAAATAATTGCCTCTCACATCTCCTTTAAACTTCCCCCTTTTACCTTAAACGTATGTCTCCGAGTAATTGACATTTCTACCTTGGGAAAAAGACTCTGACTGTCCGTTCTATCAAGTTCCGGATTGGCCATGGTAAATTGCCCCCTTGTGTCAGGGGGATTAGCAGATTAAATGGGGTTATGGGAATAGGGTCGAGGTGGGATTGTTGTCAGTATGGGCTCAGTGGGCTGAATGTCCTCCCTCTGCACTGTACAGATTCCACGTGTACAATGCGGTGAAGCTGATTCATGTTCCACCTCCCAGCGGTAACCCCGCTCAGGTTAAACAAATTGGGCCTGTTCCCTCCAGGATTTATAAGGAGTGATCTCATCAAAGTCTTCAAGATACTAACAGAAAAAGACAGGGTAGGTAAACTAGTTCCACTGGCTGGAGATTCTAGAACTAGGGGGTGCAGCCTAAAAATTAGGGCCAGACCGTTCAGGAGAGATGTTTGGAAGCACGTCTACACATAAAGGGTGGGAGAGGTTTGGAATTCGCTTCCACAAGCAGCAGTTGATGCCAGATCAGTTCCTGTCTTTAAACCTGAGATAGATTCGTTTTTGTTGAGCAAAGGTATGACGGGATATGGGCCAAAAGGCAGGTAAATGGAGTTAGGCCACAAATCAGCCACAATCTCATTGAATGACGGAACAGGCTTAGACCATAAGATATAGGAGTAGAGTTAGGCCATTCGGCCCATCGATTCTAATCCACCATTCCATCATGGTTGATCTGATTCTCATCCACATTCTCCTACCTTCTCCCCGTAACCCTTGATCCCCTTTTTGATCAAGAACCTGTTTGTCTCTGTCTTAAAGACTCTCACAGACCTGGCCTCCACAGCCCTCTGTGGCAATGAGTTCCACAGATTCACCACCCTCTGGCTGAAGAAATTCCTTCATATTCTCAGTTTTAAAGGAGCGTCCCTTCATTCTGAAGTGGTGTCCTCAAGTTCTAGACTCTCCCACGAGTGGAAACATCCTCTCCGTGTCCACTCTATCCAGGCCTCTCAGTATTCTGTAAGTTCCAATTAGATACGCCCTCATCCTTCTAAACTCCATCAAGTATAGATGAGTTTGATGGGCTGAATGGCCTACTCATCTTCCTATTTTAGGCAATGAACATGCAGACAATTTTATTTGTGTTTTCTTTTCCCCAAAAAGCTAAACTGGCACTGATGAAAGGGTGGAAGATTTAGAAATAAAAAATCGTTTGAAAAGTTGATGATGAACCTGCTGTATGTTGACCGTTAATTAAATTAACATTTTCTTTCCCTGGCAGGCACAATGAAGCTTACACTTGGACAAATCCAACTTGTTGTGTGCACAACATTATAGTGGGACAGCTGTGGATCGAGCAGTATGGGAATGTTGAAATAACTAACCACAAGTAAGGAGCGAAAGGCTTTGTTAAAGTTATCCGCGTTTTGGACATTTGCAGATGTGTTAATTGAAGGTGATCTGTCCACAGATCCGGGGAGAAATGTATTCTGAACTTCAAGCCCTGTGGCCTTTTTGGTAAAGAATTGCACAAAGTTGAAGGTTACATCCAGGACAAAAGGTAAGACTAATCCGTCCACCAGTTGTTTTGAGATAATCCTTTGTCCTTAATGCTGTGCTGGACGTTGCTATCGCGTCATCTGAACCATCAAAGCTGATTTACAGCGACAAAGCCTTGGTTAGACCACACCTGGAGTTACAGTGAGCAGCTCCGGGCAATTGGAACATATCGGCCTTTGGACGGAGTGGAATAGGTTCACCAGAATAACACCTGGACTTCAAGAGTTAAATTGCAAGGAGAGATTTGACCAACTATTGGATTTTAATTCCCTGAATTTCAGATGGTTGAAGGATAATTTACTCAGTTTTTTTTTAAGACACGAGAGCTGTTGGGGAGGGGGAGAGGCTGTACAATTCCCCGTAGGCCTTCCCAGTGAAGTCCAGCCCGCACTGAGCCCTCTGCAAGACTTGGGCCGAGCCCCAAATGAAGTCCTTTTACTGGCCAATTAATGATCACCCGGGGGTGCCTTCCCATCCAGCCTCGATTTCCACCTGGTGGGGAGGATTTCAGAATTTCAGGGTTGGGATAAGCACGAAAATTGATCCTGCTCCGGTCTGGGGGTGGGTTGGGGTTGGGAGGGGCGGGGTGGGGTGGTGGTGGTGGTTAGTGGCGGGATCGTCTCCTTCGATTGCTTCCGTTCAACATTGGGTGTTCCATAAGGTCCGGTCCCTGAGGATTCTCTTCCTCACCCACCCTCCAGCTACTTCACCAACACCCCCGTGCCACTCTATCCGCCCCTCGGCCGACACCAGCCTCACCAAGCCCTGCAAGCCCCACGTTTACCTGGTCTTGGACTCGCGTGCAACACCGAGGTTCGGGATGAAAGCAAAACACTGCAGATACCGGAATCTGAAACAAAAATAGAAAATGCTGGAAAATCTCAGCAGGTCCGACAGCATCTGTGCAAAGAGAAACCTCAAAAGCTTGTGCGTTTACTATCAAATAAATCGGTTGGACTAAAACCTGGTGTTGTCAGACTTTTTACTGTGTTTATCCCAGTCCAACGCCGGCACATTCACATCAAAGAGGATAGAGCCAATGCTTTGAGTGGGGGTGAGAGATTTGGGAGACTGCTTGCAGTCCCAGTCTTGTCCACGGCAGCTTCTGGCGCTGGTGGGATTAGAGAACATCTGGACAATCAGATAGGCCGGCAGCTCTGAGGCAGGACTTGCCCCCGAGTGAGGGGTGGAAGTCCCATCTCCAGACATTTTTTTAAAAAATAAGTTTTCATGGAAAGTGGCAGCCCTGGATAGGCCAGCATTTATTGCCCATCTCTACAGTGCTGATTGGAGCATTAGAACAAAGAAGAAAGAAAATTACAGCACAGGAACAGGCCCTTCGGCCCTCCAAGCCTGCACCATGCTGCCCAACTGAACTAAAACCCCCTACCCTTCCGGGAACCATATCCCTCTATTCCCATCCTATTCATGTATTTATCAAGACGCACCTTAAAAGTCATTACTGTATCTGCCTCCACTCCCTCCCCCAGCAGCGAGTTCCAGGCACCCCCCATCCTCTGTGTAAAAAATCTGCCTCGTACATCTCCTTTAAACCTTGCCCCTCGCACCTTAAACCTGTGCCCCCCCTAGTAATTGACTCTTCCACCCTGGGAAAAAGTTTCTGACTATCCACTCTGTCCATGCCCCTCATAATCTTGTAGATTTCTATCAGGTCTCCCTCTCAACCTCCATGGTTCCGGTGAGAACAAACCAAGTTTCTCCAGCCACTCCTCATAGCTAATGCCCTCCACACCAGGCAACATCCTGGTAAATCTTTTCTGTTCCCTCTCCAAAGGCTTCACATCCTTCTGGTAGTGTGGTGACCAGAATTGAACACGATATTCCAAGTGCGGCCTAACTAATTACTGGGTGCCACGCAGCCATTTATTGGCAGGGATGTGCTTGCTGCCAACCCTTTCAGTGGCAGGAGGGAAGCGATGGCCTAGTGGTATTGTCACTAGACCAATAATCCAGAAACTCCGCTAAAGTTCTGGGGACCCGGGTTCGAATCCCGCCACGGCAAATGGTGGAGTTCGAATTTAATAAAAAGAGTCTGTAATGAAGAATCTACTGATGACCATGAAACCATTGTCAATTGTTGGGAAAAACCCACTAATGTCCGTTGGGGAAGGAAATCTGCTGTCCTTACCTGGCCCAGATGTGACTCCAGAGCCACAGCAATGTGGTTGACTCTCAACTACCCTCTGAATAAGGGCAACAAGGGATGGGCAATAAATGCTGGCCTGCCAGCGATGCCCATGTCCCACAAATGAAAGTCCTGGGCACTATGTCTGCCAGTTGAGGAGTGTAAGACCTTGCATTAAAAATAGAGCCAGATCTCTCAGGAGTGAGATTAGGAAACATTCGTACATGCAAAAGCTGATGCTAGTTTGGAACTTTGTTCCGCAAATGGCAGAGACCATGTCAATTAATTTTAATCCAAGATTGATAAGAGTTTTGTTAAAAGATATGTGGTAAATATGGGTAATATGCAGCTAAGTTACAGATCAGCTATATCCTCACTGAATGGTGTAACAAGCTCAAGGGGCTGAATGGCCTTCTCCTGTTCCTGTAATGCTGCTGATTTCATGATGACTTTAAAAAAAAGAGATAACAGAATAATGTTGTTTTGTACAGCCAGTTTGTAATATCGCTTTAGCTGCAGTTGTAATGATCAAGGTAAATAGTCAAGTTGAGTTACTGAAGAAATGTGAATGAAGTCAAACGCACGAGTACAAATGAACGTAGGTCAGAGTGGGATGACACAAGATGTTCCAAGTCACTGTTTAACGTTGTCACAGTCCCAGATGACTACAGGCCGCTGTCCTCTTTGAGGAGGAGAGCTGACTGGTGGCGATCTAACCCGAGGGCCTCCACACCTCCTGCAAGGGGCAAGTTTGAGAAGGTGGGGACTTGTTGAATATCCTCAGCTGGAATGGGAATAGAGTCCGCACTGTTGGCGTCGCTCTGCATCGCTAACCAGTCACTGTTTATACTTTAGGTGAAGGACAAATCTCGAGCCAATCCATTTCTTGACGCTAGTATTTTCACAAACTCCACTTTCATCCCTGCAATGGCAGTGTACACCAGTTCGTAAACACTTCAGAATAATTGTATAACCCCAATTAGTAAGAGCTGCTCTTGGTTATAAACAAAACCAAGCACTTCATAAGACATGAGATTTCGGAGCAGAATTCGGCCCATCGAGTCTGCTCCACCATCCAATCATGGCTGATCTGATTCTCATCCCTGTTCTCCTGCCTTTTCCCCATAATCCTTGGTCATTGTAACAGGATTCCAACATTAACATCTAAGCTGGAATTGATGAGGCTGAAGGAGATCGATGGAAGTTCGTGGAAGAGTTTGTCTTTGAGAATGAAGATTTTGGGGGAACAAATGGAAGTTAGTGAAGACAGAGGGTTTACATTAGCTCCAATCTATAGGAACCAGTCCAAAATGACCACCAATGGGTCTACCATTTCTAGGGCTACTTCCTTACGTACCCTGGAATGAAGATCAGGCCCTGGAGATTTATCCACCTTCAGTCCCATCAATTTCCCCAAAACTATTTCTCTACTAATGCTGATTTCCTTCAGCTCCTCACTAAACCATGTTTCTCTCAGCGCTCTGGGACATTATTCATGTCTTCGTTTGTGAAAACAGAAGCAAAGTACAAATTTAATTCCTCAGCCATTTCTTTGTTCCCCGTTATGAGTTCTCACCTTTCTGACTACATTTGTTTTTGGCAATCTTTTTCTCTTTACATATTTGTAGAAACTTTTATAATCAGTTTTTAGGTTCCCCATTAGCAGCTCCATTTGCTGAGGTAAATAACAGTATTTTGTACAGCGCTGGTGAATTGATACTATTGCCAATGATTTATAGGGTCGGGGTAAGTTTTTCACTCAGAGGGTGGTGAGTGAGTGGAATCGGCTGCCGTCGGTGGTGGTAGAGGCAAACTCACTGGGGTCTTTTAAGAGACTTCTGGATGAGTACATGGGATTTAATGGGATTGAGGGTTATAGATAGGCCTGGTAGGTAGGGATATGATCAGTGCAACTTGTGGGCCGAAGGGCCTGTTTGTGTTGTAGTGTTCTATGTTCTATATTGAAACTTTCCTGTGGTCTATCACAGTAAGAAGAAGCTCTGTGCAGTGTATGGAAAATGGACAGAGTGTCTGTGGGTGATCGACCCCAATACGTTCGATGCCTACAAAAAAAATGACAAGAAAAATGCAGAGGAGAAGAAACTAAGCAAATCAGTAAGTATGGAATCAATTGACGTCAAATAAATCAAATTGGTTGATTGGATGCTTTTATTCTTTTGCCTGCCTCATTAAACTCCTGTAGCTACTGGAACTGGATTGATTTGGGTTCTTTCCCCAAGCAGACAAATTTAAAATTCTAATCCTTTGGGTGTATGTATCTCGCTAGAGTCTTCTTCCTAACTCTAACCTCCTCCAGCCGTACAAAACTCTCCCTGGCCAAAGTTTCCATCCCGTTAGTCTACCCCCGCCCTCCTCCTGTCCCTTCCGGAGTTCAGCTCCTTGTCTGTGACCTCTGAGGCCTGTGCTGTGGAATTCTCTCCTGAACCACCAGCTCCTCTCCCATCTGATTCCCCCGCTTCACGGACCCTCGGAAAAATACATCCAAGACCAAAATGTTGGCCAGCCCTCCTGATCTCTCCTCTGCCAAGGCACCGACAGGCAGGATTTTCCCATCCTGGCTGGAGCGTGGAAGTGGAAATGAGGAAAATATGGAGCAGCCTCATCGGGACAGCTCCCTGGGGGAAATTTCCCAGTGACAGGCAGTGGGACAGAGTGCCTGCTGACAGGGGTGGGCAGCTAGTTTAGATCGTTAAAGGTTCTGTTTAAACTGATTTTCAGACCTATTGGCAGCAGACCAGTCCCCTGTCACATACACGGAGGCCACTAGCTTCACAGAGGCAGTTACCATAAGCAAAGATAAGGGTCACGGGTGGAGGGGGGACTCGTAATGTTAAAATGGCGGCGTGGGCTCGTTGGGCTGAAGGGCCTGTTTCCCGGGCTGTTTTTGTTCTTTGTTTACCCTGCAATTTTAGAAACTAGAAGCAGCAGCAGGCCATTTGGCCCTTTGAGCCTGCTCCGCCATTCATTTCAATCATGGCTGACCATTGAATTCAATATCCTGATCCCCCCCCCATATCCCTTAATCCCTTTAGCCCCGTATCTAATTTCTTCTTGAAATCTCAGTGTTTTGGCCTCAGCTACTTTCTGTGGGAGTGAATTCCACACATTCCCCACCCTCTGGGTGAAGACATTTCTCCTCACCTCAGTTCTAAAAGATTCACCCCTTATCCTCAAACTATGACCCCCGAGTTCTGGATTCCCCCACCATTGATAACATTCTTTCTGAATCCACCCTATCTAACCCTGGTAGAATTTTATACATTTCTATCAGATCCCCTCTCACTCTTCTAAACTCCAGTGAATATAATCCTGACTGACTCAGTCTCTCCTCATATGACAGACCTGCCGTCCCAGGGATCAGCCTGGTAAACCCTCGCTGAGCTCCCTCTATAACAAAGACATCCTTCCTCAGATAAGGAGACCAAAACTGCACACAATACTCCAGGTGTGGCCTCACCAACACCCTATACAATTGCAATAAAATACCCCTATCCCTGGACTCAAATCCTATCGCTATGAAGGCCAACATACCATTGGCCTTCTTTACTGCCTGCTGTACCTGCGCGCTTACTTTCAGCGACTAATCAAGGACTCGAAGATTTTGATGAGTATCCACCTCTCTCAATTTACACTCATTCAAATAATAATCTGCCTTCCTATTATTGCTACCGAAGTGGATAACCTCACATTTGTCCACATTGTACTGTATCTGCTTTGCAAATGCCCATACAATCAGTCTGGGAAACTATGGAAGCCGTGACTTAGACAGAGAACCGCAGGCAGCAAAGGCAAACCCCATAACCCTGATGAGTCAACTGGACTGATCTGTCTGCTTGACCACTTTGATTTTAACTTTATTTATTTATCTCCAAATCCACGACTTCTACCAGCTCGAAGGACCAAGGCAGCTGATGCAATGGAACGCCACCCATTGGAAGTTCCCCACCAAATCACTTACCATCCTAACTCGGAAATATATCACATTCCTTTACTGTTGTTGGGTCAAAATCCTGGAACTCATAAGAACATAAGAAATAGGAGCAGGAGTAGGCCATCTAGCCCTTCGAGCCTGCCCCGCCATTCAATAAGATCATGGCTGAACTGAAGTGGATCAGTTCCACTTTCCCGCCCTCTCCCCATAACCCTTAATTCCCCTGTCTATCAGAAACCTATCTACCTGTGACTTAAATATATTCGGCGAGGTAGCCTCCACCACTTCAAAGGGCAGAGAATTCCAGAGATTCACCACCCTTTGAGTGAAGAAGTTCCTCCTCAACTCCGATCTAAACTGGCCCCCCCCCCCTTATCTTGAGGCTGTGTCCTCTAGTCCTGCTGTCCTTTCTAAGCGTGAAGAATCTCTCTACTTCTACCCTATCCATCCCCTTCATTATCTTATACGTCTCTATAAGATCCCCCCTCAGCCTTCTAAACTCCAACGAGTACAGACCCGGTCTATTTAGTCTCTCTTCATAGGCTAACTCCCTCCCTAGCAGCACCGTGGGTGTACCTACATTGCATAGAGTGCAGCGGTTCGAGAAGACAGCTCACCATCACCTTCTCAAGGTCGATTATGGATGGGCAATAAATGCTGGCCCAGCCAGCGACACCTACACCCGTGAAAGAATTTGAAATAACACTCTGAGACATTTCAGTAACCCTCACTGTTACAATCCTCTTTCCACCTGAAGTTAACTACTGAGGTTTGTGATGCTGAGAATGAAGTAAGGAGAGACTGCAGGATTTCTCAATAATGTCTCAAAGGGACAGGCATCTATCTCCTCTTCCCAGTCCATTTTCCATCCTTTACCCTGTGACATGATCTGGAACTTAAATGGTACACTTGAGTTTAGATTTGATTGGATTTGATTCATTGTCACATGTATTAGCATACAGTGAAAAGTATTGTTTCTTGCGTGCTTTTCAGACAAAGCATACCGTTCATAGAGAAGGAAAGGAGAGAGTGCAGAATGTAGTGTTACAGTCACAGCGAGGGTGTAGAGAAAGATCAACTTAATGCAAGATAGGTCCATTCAAAAGTCTGGCAGCAGCAGGGAAGAAGCTGTTCTTGAGTCGGTTGGTACGGGACCTCAGATTTTTGTATCTTTTTCCCAATGGAAGAAGGTGGAAGAGAGAATGTCCGGGGTGCGTGGGGTCCTTAATTATGCTGGCTGCTTTGCCGAGGCAGCGGGAAATGTAGACCGAGTCAATGGCAGGGAGGCTGGTTTGTGTGACGGACTGGGCTACATTCACAACCTTTTGTAGTTCCTTGCGGTCTTGGGCAGAGCAGGAGCCCATACCAAGCTGCGATACAATCAGAAAGAATGCTTTCTATGCTTTACAATGCTGTGTGTATAATTGGTGAAAGTTTCCTGGTTTAATTTGGATAATAATGTACCTCTTTTATGGTGCGACTATCCTAGTCAGTAGCTTCAGACAAATCAGAACCGGATGATATGCCACTGCCAGATAACTCTGAAAGTGTGCAGGTTATACCAGGGAGTCGCCTGCTGTGGAAGATTGCACCTAGACCACCAAACTCTCAACAGGTTAGTTTCCAATATCTTGGGGATGAATATGGTTATTATTTATTCATACAAGTGGAGTGATTTGTCAATGAACGCTAAATACCAGACACTTTAAATACTGGCAACGAGTTCTGCATTTTCCATTGAAATCTCTTTCTTCTCGTTGAGGATGTCCCCTCTTAAATTTAGGGGAGATGATGGCCGAGTGGTATTATTACCAGACTATTAATTCAGAAACTCAGCAACTGTTCTTGTGAGCCAGGTTCAAATCCTACCACTGCAGATGGTGAAATTTGAATTCAGTAAAATTAAGAACCTCCTGGTGACCATGAAACCACTGTCGATTGTCAGAAAAACCCATCTGGTTCACTAATGTCCTTTAGGGAAGGAAATCTGCCGTCCTCACCTGGTCTGGCTTACATGTGACTCCAGAGCCACAGCAATGTGGTTGATTCTCAACCCTCTCCAAAGGTGAGGAGGGATGGGCAGTAAATGCTGGCCCAGCCACTGACACCCATGTCCCATGAATGAATTATAAAAAAAAGTCTCCAGGCCTCTTGTGCATTAACCCCTTGCCCCTCCCCAAGTTTATTTCACCACTGGGGGAAAGCAGTGGCGTAGTAGCATTGCTGTCGCTGGACTATAATTCAGAGACCCAGGATAATGCTCAGTGAACTGGGTTCGAGTCCCACCATGGCAGCTGGTGAAATTTGAATTTAGTGAAGATCTGAATTAAAAGTCTAATGATGACCATGAAACCATTGTCGATTGTCGTAGAAACCCTTCTGGTTCAGTAGTGTCCTTCCGAGAAGGAAATCTGCTGTCCCCTAGTCTGGCCTACATGTGACTGCAGATCCACAGCTATGTGGTTGACTCTTAAATGCCCTCAGGAATGGGCAATAAATACTGGCCCAGCCAGTGATGCCCACGTCCCATAAATGAATTAAAAACAAAGGATCTGTGCCTTCAGCCTCCTAAGACCCAAGCCATGGAGATCACTCCATAGATTTGTACTCTTGACTTAAGGACAAAACTCTAGACTGAGACTCCAATGCCGTACTGAGCAAGTGTTGGAGGTGCATCGTTCAGTAAGTCTGTAAACTGAGGGTCCCATCTGCCCCCTCAGATAGATGTAGGGATCCCAGTCACTATTTTGATGAAGAACAAAGAGTTTTGGCTGGGTGTATTTCTCCCTCAATCAACATAACTATGAGAAAGCAAGTAATCTGGTCATTATCACATTGCCGGTTGTGGGATCTTGCTGTGTGAAAAATTAACATTTCCTTCAGTGCAACAGTGGCTAAACTTCAAACGTACTTCCTTGGCTGTCCTGAGGTTGTGAAAGACACTATAGAAATGCAGGTCTGCCTTCCCAAAGGGCCCAGGTGTGAAATATCGTTGTTTTACCATCTTCAGCAATACGCACGTGGGCTGACTTATTGTTGTAAAATATTTTTGGAATATTTTCCAGATGTACAATTTCACCAACTTTGCCATGTCACTGAATGAACTGGATAAAGAAATGGAGAATGTTATTGCACCCACTGATTGCCGATTTCGACCTGACATTAAAGCAATGGAAAATGGTGATATAGGTATGATCAAATATTAATAGAAATAACCCTGACCAGGAAAACTTGAGAAAATCTTTTTAGTGTTTGGAGTTTTCATCATCTACTTTGCACCTTGATGGTGAAATTTGAATATGTAAATAAATTACGCTTGTCTATCAAATTTGCTAATAGAAAACTAAATGTGGGACACTTTTCCCCAGTTGGGAATTGGACAGGGGTACTCCTGTCCAGTTCTCCGGGATCTCCTAACATCATACCTGCTCCAGTGGTCTCTACAGAATTTCACCCTCTGCATCAGACGTTGAATAAACTGGAGTTTTTTGAGCCTCTTCCCTCTTTCTCTGATTCAGTATTGCTCCGTGGATGGCACCCTCAGTATTGTCAGGTCTAAGTTGTCTGTCCTGCAGAACCAGAAGTTTGTCAACACAGAATCCACAATTGAGCTGCTGTTGTCTTATTGCAAAAGGTGGAATTCCTCCCCTAATATAGCTGGTTGTCTGTGGGTCAGGTGAGGTGAAGATTAAATAATAATATTTGTGTCTGAGGGTGAGGCATCACGCTGTTGATGTGAGGCAAAGATACACGTGGCCCTCTTGCACCATCACCCCTCTCAGCCCCTCCATTGTCTCTACATTGGCACACTGTTAGCCAATATCCAGTCCTGGATCAGCAGAAATTTCCTCCAATTAAGTCATGGGAAGGTTGAAGTCACTATCTCTGGACCCCAGCATAATCTCTGCTCCCTCATCACCAACTTTATCCCTCTCCCTGGCAGTTGTGTGAGGCTGAACCAGATTGAACACCATCTTGACATCATATGTGATCCCAGGATAATCTTTCAAACTCAAATCCATGCCATCATCGTAATAGCCCAGTTCCACCTCCAAGTTATTGCAAGTCTCTTCTGCTGAAATCCTCATATGTGGCTTTGTTACCTCCAGGGCTATTTCAATGCACTCTTGACTAGCATTGACACATTCTGCCATCCATAAACTTGAGGTTATCTAAAACTCTGCTACCTGTGCCCTAACTCGAATCAGATGCTAGTCAACCCAACCCTCCTTGTGCTCGCTGACCTATATTGCCCCCTGGTTAAATAACACCACAGTTTTAAAACATTTATCCTGATTTTTAAGGAAGGCCTCACACCCTCTACCTATCTCTGTAATCTCCTCCAACTCCACAACCCTCCGAGATCTCCGTGCTCTTCCAATTCCGGCCTTTTGAGCATCCCAATTTTAATCCACTCCAATTCCTCCCTTGGAAATCCCTCCCAAAACCCCTTTCTCCTCATTTCTTGCATTTCTTAAAAATAATCTCTCGGCTCTAACTTTGTCCACTTCTCCCATACCTCCTTATGTGGCCCATTCTCATTCTGTTTAATAATGTCTCTCTGGAGCACCTTAAGAAATTTTGCCACATTAAAGGTGCTGTATGAATAAAAGTTACTGTAAATGTCTGCTTGCCTTATCAACTGGCAAAGTAATACATTTTTATTTTACTGGAAAGTGATTATTGTTAATTCCATATTAAGCCATTCAGGAACTTCCAAGGAGCAAATTGTTCCAAATTTCTTCTTCTGTCACAAATTTGTTGAAGGATTGACCACCAAGCCTTAACACATGTCACATGGCCAAACCCGTTACAAAAATGTATTGGCAATTTCGAGTGCAGTTATTGTGAAAATTCAAGTGAACACACCTTCCTGTTTAAACCTTTTGTAGACTTAGCCAGCGAAGAAAAGAAGAGGTTGGAAGAAAAGCAAAGAGCAGCTCGCAAGCAACGCGCCAAGTCTGACAATGACTTCAAAAACAAGTTAGTATTCAATTTCCTCAGATTTGTTTATTTAGTAATCTACGTTTGAAGTTTTGAGGGAGAGTCATGTCAAACTATTCTGTCTGTCACCTGTCACATACAAGTAAATCGACAACTTGAGATTGGGAGGGTCACTTTGTGGTGGCACAGTGGTTAGCACTGCTGCCTCACAGCGTCAGGGACCCAGGGTCAATTCCAGTCTTGGGTGACAGTCTGTGACGTTCTCCCTCTGCATGGGTTTCCTCCCACAGCCCAAAGGTGTGTGGGTTAGGTGGATTGGCCATGGTAAATGCATGGGATTATGAGGAGAGATTGTGGGGGATGGACCTGGGTAAGAGGCTCCTTTGACAGTCAGTGCAGAATCGATGGGCCGATTGGCCTCCTCACACAGTGTATGGATTCTATGGACTCCTTCATATGTTTGATTTCAAATGCTACTTGTCTATTCAGATTATTGTTAATGATATGGAATAATTAACCAAACTGTAGGTTTCAGTTTTGTAAAGTTGCCATTACGCAGAGACAACTTAAAAGTATATTTGTCCCTACTTTAAATTTAGAAATTATAAGGCAGAAATGATGTAATATATTGATGCTCTGTTATTCAAAATTAAAGAGCATTCTGAATTCAGTTTATGGTTTCTTTTTAAAAATTTCTGTTTAGTTGTTTCTAAAATTTTATGTTTAATAGTTTCAGCTAGCATATTTAAATTTCAGATAAATGCCCTCCCTAAAGTCCTGCATGTCACAAGTGGTTAGGTTGGTACTCTTTGGAGTTTTGCTTTGAACTTAGACCTCCCCCCCGCCATTAAGCATTTTGTACATCTCATTGCAAGGGCCTGTGTGAATGAGCAGCGAGTGTTAACACATTCTAATAAGTCCAAAGATTCAAACCTTCTGAATAAAGAAATCCCTCCGCATTTCAGTTGTAAATAGCCAGCCTCTTATCCCAAGAACATGTTCTTGACTCCCCAGCTAGGGGGAAACAGCCTCCCACATTATCCACCCTGTCAAGCACTCAAAATTTTATACATTTCAATTAGATGATCTTTATTCTATGGAATTCCAGAGAATAAAGGTCCATTCTACATGATCTCTCCTCGCAGAACAGCCCCTCTCATTCCAGGATACTTGAGTATGAAGACAGTAACTATACACTAAAGCTCTATATAATTACAACAGGGCCTACGTATACTTGTATCCCCATGTAATAAAAGCTAACATATTATTTTCTTGATTTCTACAGATGGTAACTTGGTCCAGATTTAATAACATACCTGAAACTAGGTATATCTCAAACTAAGCATTTTTAATCAACGTCTAGTTCACCATTTGTGAGTAACTTAAATAACTTTAAAAATACACAGAACAATTTGCTATTTACATGTTCAGCTGCAGTAGCCAACTTCTTAGCAAATGTTTCAAATCAATTACATTCAAAAACTTTTAAAATGCGCTGATGTTGTCCTTCTGCACACAAGGATCAGCTTGATATTTGGATCCTCACTTAGAGCCTGTGAGCAAGTCTAATTAATGAAAACTCGCAGTGATTAACAGATCGTGGGGCTGGGTTTTGTGGGTGGGCTGGCTTAGAATGCTATATCTTAGTGTTGCCAGCACTAATTCCTAGGAGAAGAGTGAGTTCATTCCAGAGCAGTGAATTCCATCGCTACACTTCAGTTCCTAGCGCTCCACTGCATTTTCAGTTGCACACAATCTCAAAAACTCAATTTTCACGCACTGATTTTTAAAATTTATTAGTGTCACAAGTAGGCTTACATTAACAATGAAGTTACTGTGAAATTCCCCGAGTCGCTACACCCTGGCACCTGTTCGGGTACACTAAGGGCGAATTTAGCATGGCCAATCCACCTAACCAACACGTTTTTCGGACTGTCGGAGGAAACCCACGCAGATACGGGGAGAACGTGCAGAGACAGTGACCCAAGCTGGGAATTGAACCCAGATCCCTGGTACTGTGAGGCAGCAGTGCAAACCACTGTGCCACCATGCTGCCCTAAAGGGAAAAGCAGAGGGGGATTAGTGTTGGAAGCGCAGGTTTTCTGCTTCACTAGATCTGAAAGTTTGCACTTGTAATGATTATCTGTTTAGCAGAATTAAATACTGATCAGATATTGTAACCTGTACTTCTCTCTATTGTTTCCCCCAAAGGAACCAAATGGCAGAGGGTCCCAGGTTTGGCTTGTTTGTACTTCATTATTGGTTTTTTGGCTTTTTGTGTCTTAATTGCTTGGGATAACACTCTCTTTCTATCAAATGAACTCTTGAATCTTGATTATAAAACAATATCCACGTACAGTGACCACACTTCAATCAGATTATGACAAGGAGATGAAGGTTATGTGAACTTCACTGATGATATCCCCTTTTTATCTCGTCTCAAACATTCACAGTTAAGCAGTAATATCAGATAAAGTAATCTATAAACGTATTTATTAGATCTCCAATAGTCACAGGTTTAGTTAATCTTGATTTGTCACAGATATTATTGTGAGTTAAAAGTTGTCTCTTGGTAATAAGCTTGTTTTTCAGCCAATTTGTCCTTTTCTTGGCTTAAAAAATGTAAAGCCTTCAGACTGCTTTGTGGACTTTGTGGGTGCCTGTCCTGTTTACAGCATGCAAACAGGCCATTCGGCCCAACTAGTCAATGCTAGAGTTTATGCTCCACACAAACCTTCTCCCATCCTTCTTCATCTCATTTATCATCATAATTTTCTTCTTGAACTGATCTAGCTTCCTCTTAAATACACCTGTACTGTTCTCCTCAGCTACTCCATGTTGATGTGGTCTGTCCAGTTATGTGTGACTCTGAGGATGTTAAAAGGAGGCCATTCAGCCCTTTGACCCTGCTCTGGCCATTTAGCTACGGTTACAGTTGGTATACAATTTTGTTGCTGCTGTTGACCCATATCATCTAATGGATTTCCCACTTTTGAGTGGCTAGATCTGTCCATCCCACTTAGTGTTTTGCCTGGATATCCTCACCATCAGGATGAAGCTTTTGTCTTTTAACTGAGCTATTATAACTCCTATCATTATCACAACACATGGTGTAGGCTTAATCAGGAAGTTATATCTTCTGGAATGTGGCTAGTTTGTTCAGTGGTGGTCATGTACACTGTGCCCTTTGGCTACTTGTTTTACATGACAGAGTTCTGATTCATCAGATGAGGTTAGGGTCAGGAAATCTCATTAGACTTATTTGATTTGACTTCAATGACACCAACAAAATTGAGTTCAAGTCTGATGAGCATCAGTCTTCCTGATGGCTCTACCCTGAAAAAGGGACAGGACTTGCCAAAGGATAGATCCAGAGGAATCTGAGACACAAGCTAATTTGATTTGATTTATTATTGTCACATGAATTAGTATACATGAAAAGCATACAGTCAAAAGTATTGTTTCTCGCCCATGATACAGACAAGGCATGCCGTTCATAGAGAAGGAAAGGAGAGAGTGCAAAATGTAGTGTTACAGTCATAGCTAAGGTGTAGCGTAAGATCAACTTAGTGCAAGGTAGGTCCATTCAAAAGTCTGATGGCAGCAGGGAAGAAGCTGTTCTTGAGTCAGTTGGTACGTGACCTCAGACTTTTGTATCTTTTTCCCAATGGAAGAAAGTGGAAGAGAGAATGTCCGGGGTGTGTGTGAGGTCCTTAATTATGCTGGCTGCTTTTCCGATGCAGTGTCAATGGATGGGAGGCTGGTTTGTGTGATGGATTGGGCTACATTCACCTTTTGTAGTTTCTTGTGGCCTGGGTCAGAGCTGTGATACAACCAGAAAGAATGCTTTCTATGGTGCATCGGTAAAAGTTGGTGAGAGTCACAGCGGATATGCCAAATTTCTTAAATCTTCTGAGAAAGTAGAGACGCTGGTGGGCTTTCTTAACTATAGTGTTGGCATGGGTGGGGGGGGAACCAGGATAGGTTGTTGGTGATCTGGACACCTAGAAACTTGAAGCTCTCAACCATAATGGACATGACTCTGAAAGTAAGAATAGGCCTGTTACTTAACTAGTCGGGGGAACAATTCTCCCAATTTGAACCAGTCCCCAAATGGTACTGAGGAGGATTTTATTTTTGTTCATGAGATGTGGATGCAACAAGACCAGCCTTTACTGTCTACAGCTACATAACTGGGTGCCTTGCTACGCCACTGCAGAGTCACCCACATTGCTGCAGATCTGGAGTCACGTTGTAATGATGAACTTTCACAGACTTCATTAGAAACATAAGGTATATTTATTAATAAGAAAACTGTACAGCAGTAAAGCAGCCACATGGCTGCCCTTAGTCCCCTACATGTCACCAGCCTAAGAGGACTCCACTCCATGGAGTGATTACCCACTCTGAGTCCCAACTGGTCTCACAAGCCTCACTCTGCTGTGTTGCCCTTAAAGGGACAATCACTATGCATGTAGTACAGACCAAGTGATGCCAGATTTCCTTCCTGAAGAGCATTACTGGAGGTGAACTGGAGGTGTATTTTTGGGATAATCCAGTAGTTTCATGGTCATCAACACTGGTGTTGGCTTTAAAAAAAAAATCAGAATTATTTAGTCAATAGAATTTAAATTTCCAAGCTGCCGTAATGGGATCAGAACTCTTGCTCCTGGATCAGACTCTGGAATCCTGCTTTACCAGTAACATAATTGCAATGCTACTGTATCCCCGATTTGTACAGTCAGTTCCTTTTTTTTAAATATCAAAGAAATGCAAAGGTTTTTTTCCTAAATCAGTAGGTAGTTTTAAAGGAACAATGAATAAATTACTTTTTCATTACCTAAACAGTCTTTAATAGTCTACACAGAAACAGGAGTAAGTCATTCAGCCCCTCTGCTCTGCCATTCAGTGAGATTATGGCTGATTGGTGGCCTAACTCTATATACCCACCTTTGGCCCAAATCCCTTAATACCTTTGCTTAAGAAAAGCTTATCGATCTCTGATTTAAGGATAACAACTGATCTGGCATCAACTGCCATTTGTGGAAGAGAGTTCTAAATCTCTCCCCTCTTTGTATGTAGAAGTGATTCCTAACATCTTTCCTAAATGGTTTGTTGCTAATTTTTAGGCTGTGCCCCCTAGATTAAATCTCCAGCCAGTGGAAATAGTTTATCTTTATTTACCCTGTCTCTTCCTGTTAACATCTTGAAGACATCAATCAGATCCACCCATTAACTGTGTAAATTCTAGAGAAAACAGGCCTAGTGTGTATAATCTCTCCTCATAATGTAATCCCTGAAATCATTTTTGTAAACCTACGCTGCACTCCCTTCAAGGTCAATATATTCTTTCTAAGGTATGGTGCCCAGATCTGCTAATAGTACTCCAAACATGGTCCAACCAGGGTTTTGTATAGCTGCAGCATAACTTCTGTGTCCTTACAAACCACAGTAAGAAGTCTCATAAGACCAGGTTAAAGTCCAACAGGTTTATTTGGAATTATGAGTTTCCAGAACACTGCTCCTTCAGCAAAAAGGAGCAGCGCTGGCATCTCCACATGCTTATATACCAGTGTTCTAGATATAAAGACCAACATTCCATTAGCTTTCTTGATTATTTTCTGCATCTTTACATGACATTTTACAGATCTGTGTACTTGAACCCCCAAGTGTCTTTAGGCATCTGTTTCACTTCATATCATCCAGAAAGTACGCTGATCTATCCTTTCACCTAATCTATCAATATCCCTTTGTAATTTTTTTGCTATCATCTCTACTGTCTACAATGCCACCTAATTTTGTATCATTGGCAAATTTGGATATATGACTTTGTAGAAAGTAGGAGTAATGTAAAGATGGTATACTCCCCTCTTTTCACTTAGATGTATTTTTAAAAGGAAACTGCATTACCAGAACAGCTGGTGCAGTAGTACAGAGCTGATCGGGCCCGCTAGATGTCCAGAATTTATCTGGTGCTCTGTAACAACAATGTCAAACACAGTCCTCCTCCTGTTTTTATTACGCTCTGAAGCTTACAGAACTGGCACTTAATTAACACTGTCCTTGGAACCAGCAATTGGATGTGTGTGGTATAAAATCCTGAAATTCAAACCACCAAAGATTAGATTGAGAAGGCACTGTTGACACTATTAGAATACTAGCTGCCTTCTATAAAAGCAATGACTTTATTTCAGCTTGCTGCATAACCACTGTATGTTGATGGGATGTTTGGCTTTACTGGATGCATTCTCTCTCAATCCTATGTTGTAACCTTATTTTGTTGAAAGTGTGACTGGCATGCCCAAACTCCATATCCTGCATGATGCATTCTTTAAGACAAAATTGCAACAGATTTACTAAAATATAAATTTTACTTTTTCATCAAATATTTCGTTAATAGCAATACATGACAACTTGTTTGAAGAATGCAGCATTTTTTGGTAATTGAATACCTAATAATACATCTAATAATACATTTAAAGTGTGTTCCCTCCCATAGGGCAGGGGTGTCCAACCTTTAGGAGGGGAGAGTCAGTGGAAGATAACGTGTCCAAACCAATAAGTGGACTGCATACAATTACACACAGTAATCACATACCTCATGCTACCATCTCTTCCCCTTAAGTTTTTCTGGTCCTGCTGCTATGGAACTGTTTCCTGATGAGTGTGACATAATGGCCTCCTAGTTTGGTATAAATGTATCAGTCACAGAGCAGCCTGTTTTTCCAATCATTTAGGTTTCTCTCAGTAAAATTGCTTTGGACACAGGCTCACAAAGATGACATAAAAACATAAGAAATAGGAGCAGGAGTAGGCCATCTAGCCCTTTGAGCCTGCCCCGCCATTCAATAAGATCATGGCTGATCTGTCGCTGCTCAGTTCCACTTTCCCACCCTCTCCCCATAACCCTTAATCCCTTCTCATCAAAAACCCATCAACCCGCGTCTTAAAAATATTTAGCGAGGCAGCCTCCACCACTTCAACGGGCAGAGAATTCCAGAGATTCACCACCCTTTGAGTGAAGAAGTTCCTCCTCAACTCCATTCTAAACCGCCCCCCTTTTATCTTGAGGCTGTGCCCCCTAGTCCTACTGTCTTTTCTGAGCGGGAAGAGTCTCTCCACCTCTATCCTATCCATCCCATTCATCATCTTATACGTCTCAATGAGATCTCCCCTCATTCTTCTAAACTCTAACGAGTACAAGCCTAGTTTATTCAGCCTCTCCTCATAGCTCAACCCCCTCAACTCCGGTATCAGCCTAGTAAACCTCCTCTGCACTCCCTCCAAGGCCAAAACATCTTTGCACAGGTGCGGCGCCCAAAACTGCACACAGTACTCCAGCTGCGGCCTCACCAATGCCCTATACAGCTGCAGCAAGACCTCCCTACTTTTATATTCAATCCCCCTCGCTATGAAGGCCAGCATCCCATTCGCCTTCCTGACCACCTGCTGCACCTGCAAGCTGGGTTTTTGCGACTCATGCACAAGGACCCCGAGGTCCCTCTGCACCGTCGCCTGCTGCAGTTTTTCGCCCCGTAAGTAATAGTCCTTCCTACCATTCTTCCTACCAAAGTGAACCACCTCACACTTGCCAACGTTAAATTCCATTTGCCATTTCCTGGCCCATTCGCCCAGCCTATCTAGATCCTTCTGCAGACTCTCCACACCCTCCGCACAATTTGCCGTTCCCCCAATCTTGGTGTCATCAGCAAATTTCGACACCCTGCACTCGGTTCCCTCCTCCAGATCATCTATATAAATGGTAAAAAGCTGAGGCCCCAGCACCGACCCCTGGGGCACTCCACTAGTCACCATCCGCCAATCCGAATAGCACCCGTTGACCCCCACTCTCTGCCTCCTATTTGACAACCAATCCTCTATCCACGCTAACACCCTACCCCCAACTCCATGTCCCTCAACCTTCTGCTGGCAGGGGCTTGCTAGTTCAGATAGAGGAGCAGGGAGGTTAGATTTGGCCAGTGGGTCACGTGTTGGACACTCCTGTTTCTGGGGTCCTTGAAATCAGCTCCCTTCTACTATTAACGCTACATTTTTTTAAACAGGTGGTTCCATCAAGGTCCCAATCCCTACGTTGGTGCATCAGACTGGCTGTACTCAGGAGGCTACTGGGATAGGAATTACTCACACTGCAGTGATATTTATTAAGTTAATATGGGAGAAGAAGTCAGCCGGTGTCTCGGCTATGAGCAAATTTCAGGGCATATATTATTTCATGACTTTGAAAAAACAGTACAACCTCAACCAATGTAAATTTACTTCTTTTTGGTCTCTTCCAATAAGAATGTTCTTTGAGAGCTTTCTTGTAAGTACTGCCAAGAATTTATGATAGCAGCCTCTTAATGAGAGCGTCTTTATGTCTTTTACTTTTCCGACTATTGCACAACTGCTGAGACCTATTCTAGAAGTGCTCAAGAAGGAAGCTGTTCACCCACCTCTGGCAGGCTTCTTGTAAGGCAATAAGTGGGAATAAAGTTTGTCCATTAAGTTCCATAAGATGGTTTATTGTAAGGTGCTAAGTTAAGCAATTTGTACTCGAGCAATAAGTGGGAGGAATACTGGCTCAAACAAAATTGTTTATTGTATGGCACTAAGTTAAGCTATTTCTACGCAATTATGCTACCCTTACGTCATCTGTTTCTGAAGAACCTAATCACTTATCACAATGTTACAGTATTTTAGCTATATACAAGTTACGTTTAAATCCATCATAAAGGTACCGAAGGAGTGCATCTATAAGATAGCAATTTCTATCTAAACTGTTTTATAAACAGTCTTTGGCCCGGCTTAGATACATAGAAGTTCCGTAAGGTACCCATTAATCAATATATGTTTCAATGGATTTTATATCCTAACAATATAATTCAGTTTCAATATCTTAATTTATCACTGAACAGAAATATCTCCTTACTTCAGAAATGTGTGTGGAAAGAATGCTTTGCCTCTTGTACAACATATTCCATCTTACTGCCAAGTCATTGGTAATCTTAACACTTCATTTCCAGTTTCTTTTTGGTCTATTTACTGTGTGTTGGTGTTGAATTTGACTTGTCATGTAGTGATTTTTCTTTGAGAAATTTGTTTTGTTCAGGAGTTTCAAAGCCACGGCAAGCTTTGCAAACCTTATTTGGAAAAACTGTATAGCTAAAAGTGTAAAGAAAATTCTGTAATTATTTGTACAGTATATCAGAGCTTAAGTTCAGGAAATCTTGGAAGTTAAAAGAGAACAAAGGTTGAATGTATTAAAACTGCAATGTTTGAAATTGTGATCAGTTGTACTTAAAAAGTTTATCGATTGTAGAAAATGCTTCCATTGTAAATCTGAATTCTAGTCACGTTTGCAATTCATCTGGTCTTTGTATAGGTTAATGTTGTACTCTAGGTTATGACATTGTCACCTCATTAGCAGTTAGCACTGGCAATGGGAGTAGTTTTGTGTTGCACACCACCCAATGTGTTCAGATACACATGCTTCAAATGTGAAATAACTGAAATTAATTATTTTGAAATGAATTTCTCATCAATGTCAAACGCATTTAAATCACATTTTACCTTGTGATATACTGCCGTTTGAAATTATGTTGGATTCGATTAAACATTGAATTGTATTGACAGCGCATTTGATATTTTCAGTAGAATGCCTTCATTTCTCAGTTCTTCAAAGCTTCAGTAGTGAAGAAATGCAAACAGACTTGGGACCTTTGTCTGCCGTTACCAATTTTCAATGATGGTGTGGGTTGAACTTGAAAAGTATGTATTTCTCAGTTATAGTGTGCATCTTAGAAATAATGGAAGAACACTAATTCAGGTTTTTAACTACTGCTTGTCATTTAATACAAGAATATCAAATGTAATATTGCTGCTAAATAAAGGCTTTTCAAAATGTGTAGATATAAAACGATTGTCTTTGTTTAATGTTTAAGTTCTGTTGGGGAGGAGAAGATTAAATATTTTGTAATGGCTCCGTTTAACGTCAGTCACTTGGCTCACCACTATGCTTCTAAAATTTAAAAAAATTCATTCATGGGATACGGGTGTCACTGAGTGGCCATTTATTGCCCATTCCTAGTGGGCTTTGAGAAGGTGGTGGTGAGCTGCCTTCTTGAATCGCTGCAGTCCATGTTCTGTGGGTTGACCCACAATGCTGTTAGGGAGGGAATTCCAGGATTTTGACCCAGCGACTGCAAAGGAATATATTTCTTGGATATATTTCCAAGTCAGGATGGTGAGTGGCTCAGAGGGGATCTTGCAGGTGGTGGTGTTCCCACTATTGTCCTTCTAGATGCAAGTGGTCATGGGTTTAGAATGTGCTGTGTAAGGATCTTTGGTGAATTGCTACAGTGCATCTTGTAGATAGTACACACTGTTGCTACTGAGCATCAGTAGTGGAGGGATTGAATGTTTGTAGATGGGGTACCAATCAAGCAGCCTGCATGGTGTCAAGCTTCTTGAGTATTGTTGGAGCTGCACTCATTCAGGCAAGTGGAGAATTTTCCATCACATTCCTGACTTGTGCCTTGTGGATAGGCTTTGGGAAGTCGTTGTAGGAACGCACCATTTGTGTGTACAAGCCT
Organism: Carcharhinus amblyrhynchos; assembly: GCF_965287045.1. Lineage (NCBI taxonomy): Eukaryota > Metazoa > Chordata > Chondrichthyes > Carcharhiniformes > Carcharhinidae > Carcharhinus > Carcharhinus amblyrhynchos. The sequence goes on from NC_137331.1 coordinate 124,075,158, forward strand.
CTGAGCCAACTCAGACCTATGCCAAATATTCTCCCTCAAATCAGTTTACTCTCTGCTCCAAACATTTGATATTGATGCCTAATATTTTGGGAGGTACCAGCTATACTGTCTATCAGTTAGTATAGATAGATACTTGGTGGCTGACGTGGACATGATGGGCTGAAGGGCATCTTTTCATGCTGTAAAACTCAATGACTCTATGACCATCAACATTGTGCAGAAATATTAGAACATAGAACACTACAGCACAAACAGGCCCTTCGGCCCACAAGTTGCGCTGATTGAATTCTTCGAAGTCATGTAGAGAATTTTTTTATTCATTCATGGGACACGGGTGTCACTGGCTGGCCAGCATTTATTGCCTATCCCTAGTTGCCCTTGAAGGGCAGTTGAAAGTCAACCACATTGCAGTGGCATTGGAGTCACATTAGGCCAGACTAGGTAAGAATAGCAGATTTCCTATCCTTAAGGACATTAGAGGAATAGATGGGTTTTTCCAACAATCAACAATGGGTTTTATGGTCATCAGTAGATTCTTAATTCCAGCTATTTTCTTATTGAATTCAAATTCCACCATCTGCCATGGCAGGATTTGAACCTTGGAATGTTGAGTTTCTTGATTAATAGACTAGCAATAATGCCACTAGGCCATTGCCTCCCCTAATTGAGCATGGAAGGCTCACAAGACTGTTCCCTTTATGATGTAGCAACCATATTAAGTTCCAAAGAGAGGCTCATGGAGATCTCTGGACCTTAGAACGTTTCCTGATGTTAGTTATAAATTGATTGACTTCGTAGTTTGTCATCGAGCATAGTCAGGAAACAGTGTTCCCATCTCCGCAGTCAGTTGATTATATCGCCTCTAATATAACTGCTGGTACTGCCCTAAACTGTCCATTGCTACCTACTGCTGGCGTCTGATGCATCAACTGGTGTTAACCGCTTGGAGTGATTCCTTCATACTTTCAAATGCTCCTGGAGTCGGGAATTCAGGAAATCTATTTTTGCCATCTTATTAGATGTTGTGAAGGTGTGTTTCATAATTCCTCAGCTACTCCCTGCATGTAGTTTGAATTTAGATTCTAAACCAGCAGAGGTTAATACTACCTGCTGAAGCTTTTCACCTTGTTACCCATCAGGACAGACAAAAATGCCAAATTTCAAAGGGAGCACCAATTTATACTGCCTGAGGAAAAACTGCTGATTCTCTGGCAAGTTGACTTGTACTGTTAGGAATGCACCAGGGAAATACTGTCACCTGTACTTTTGCTAATTCACAGGTTTCACATGGAGCCTGGATGCGGTCAACAAAAATCACTGCTGGGACCCAGCTACTCACAATATATATGAGAGATTTGCAGATCATTGGCAGATCAAAAAAGTCTTAAGTCTAAAATGAGCGTTGAAACAGGAGTGTTTCAGATCCATTATTTCAGCGAGGCCACCAGTCAAATCTTATGATCCTCTGTCTGTTTTCTAGCAATTGGGGGAATGAGCGGGGCATAAATCACCCGAAAGCCAGCTAATAGCAGGAGAGGGCACCATTACACGTGCAGGTTTGTGTGCTCTGAGAGCACAGAGACCGTCACTGCCTCTTGCTGCTTATCAGTCGGTCTCTATGGCCTAGAACCCAACCTCCTGCCCAAAATGATGATGACTGCTCCCCTCCCCCAACCAATAGTTGTTGCCGAGTACCGAGTGGTTCCCCTGCCCTCCAAACGCCCGCCCTTTCAGTTGGTGCTGCTACCGTCACTGCCCAATGCCAGATTGGCGGTGCCAGGAATATAGGTTTTATTGATTCAGAGGATGTGGGTGTTGCTGGCAAGGCCAGCATTTATTACCCATCCTTAATTGCTCTTGAACTGAATGCCTTGCCAAGCCCTTTGAGAGGGCTTTTATGAGTCAATAACATTGTTGTGATGCTGGAATCTGAAACAAAAACAGAAAATGCCAGAAAATCTCAGCAAGTCTGACAGCATCTGTGGAGAGAGAATAGACCAACATTTCAAGTCTAGATGACCCTTCGTCATGAAACATTGGCTCTATTCTCTTCCCACAGATGCTGTCAGATCTGCTGAGATTTTCCAGTGTTTTCTGACATTGTTATGGATCTGGAGTCACGTGTAGGCCAGTCCAGGTAAGGATAGTAGATTTCCTTCCCTGAATGATATTTGTGAACCAGATGAGTTTTTATGATAATTGACAATGGTTTCATGGTCATCATTAGACTTTAATTCCAGATTTGTATTCAAATTTCACCATCTGTCATGGGATTCAAACCCGGGTTACCAGAACATGTAAAAGGTTCATGTCACTCTATTTGTAACCCCCATGACTTGCTTGGGCTTGCAATATCTCACTTACTGTCCTGTCAGGAGACAATACACATCTCTTTAACTTATGCTTATCACTCTCTCCACTCACATTGTCTGCACCTTTAAGACTTGATTAGCTGTAAAGACTCACATTCTAATCAGTTTTCTGTAAACTGAGTGTGTGACTTTATATGTCCTGTTTGTGATCAGAACTCCCCACTCACCTGACAAAGGGGAAAAGCCCTGAAAGCTAGTGGCGTTCGCTACCAAATAAACCTGTTGGACTTTAACCTGGTATTGTGAGTCTTCTTACTGTGTTTACCCCAGTCCAACACTGGCATCTCCACATCATGGTGATTTCAGGCAACCTTATGATCAACATCCTCCTTTCTGCTATGAGAGTGTTGAAGTGGCCAGGTCAATGTTTTTGGGAGCTTGCCTCTGAGAGGACTGCAACGCATCAACACTGAGCCAAAGTTTGAGCTGCAGGAGTTGCAGTTGCTGTGGATCACACATTACATGCTCTGCAAAAACTATTGTGCTTTGTTTAACCAGTTGGGGTTTTGTCTTTTCAAATATCAGTGAACCACTGTGGAATAATATTAAAAAGCTCAACAAGTCAAGCTATAAATTTAATACAATGTTTTTATCTTCATAGTATCTCCACAGCACAGAAGGAAGCCATTCGGCCCATCAAGTCTGCACCCACTCTGGCAGAAAGGGAAATTTTCCCATCTTGCCTGTCACAGGTATCCATGGAAAGGTCTGTTGTCCTCAGGCAAGATCTTCCGGTTTTGGGGCGAGCACAGCCAGAAAATACCACCCTGAGTGTCTTACGCAGGCCCTCTCCCCTGCCCTATCCCCATAGCCCCGCACATTCACCAATGCTTACCCATCTCACCTACACATATTGAGACACCAAGGGGTAATTTAGCATAGCCAATCCACTGAACCCACACATCTTTGAACTGTGGGAGGAAACCAGAGCGCCCGGAGGAAACCCACGCAGACACAGGGAGAATGTGCAAACTCCACACAGTGACCCAAAACTGGAATCGAACCTGGGACCCTGGCGCAGCAGTGGTAACCACTGTGCCACCATGCTGCCATTGGTTTTAGTTAAACAACTGCCCAATTTGGAGGAGAAAACCATAAAACCCAGTAACTAATCCACTACCTGGTCATCAGACCTCAGCTCTCAGGTTCCCCTATCTCTTGCTCCCTCTCTCGGACATCTCCTTGTCATGTAAGAAACTAGAACAACATCTCCCTCACTGTCAAATTCCCTTATCTGCCAAGTTCCTGAGTTTAGTACTCTATCAAAGCAGTCATCTTTTATTCAGAGTCAACAAAGTATAGCCAAACGTAACATTTATAGACATATTGTGTAACAAAGAGTTCACGTACAAAGCCATTTTTATGCAGAGAATTTTACTTTGTGTGTCCTGATCTTCAATTTGTCAGGAGGTTTATGTTACTCTAATATGACTGTGGAAGTATGTTTCATAATGAATTTCGAAAATAATTCTCATACCGTTCAAAAGTATCTGAGCAAATGGAGTTGCTTGATGATTTGATGTTCATTGCAGTATGTATCTCATTCACCATAGTGCTCAGGTTTTGAAAACGACTCACCAGATCCTGCATCTGGAACTCCAGTTTACCGAGCCGAGTATATACCTTCTGAAAGATTTCAGTCAGGATGTTTAGTGTTTCCTGCTGAGTTTCTGAATGTAACAGCTGTAAATCCAGCTGTGAGTTTGGAACATGGTTGTAATTGTGGTAAGTCGCTGGTGCAGAACCCTCATTTTCTGAATCTGAAGTGTGTTGGCTTAATATTTTTTCACTTTGGGAAGAAAATGATATCGTGTCCATTTCGTGCATTTCATTTCCAGCTTCATTAACTCCTACATTGGGAAATGTAGATCAGAAAGAATATGAAACTAATTGGAACACTGAATACTATTATTGGCCACAGATTTTATAGCAGGTCCAAAACGTTGCTGAGACCCAAAGCAGGTGTTCTGCAATGTTGGGCAGGATTTCCCTGCCATTCCTACCAGTGGGACCTTATGGATGTGCCAATGGCAGCTACCCCCTGCACAGAACTACTATAGGACTGGAAGGTACCACTGCCCCCTAAGGTGTGCTGTCTCAGCCACCGCAAAACACGCCGCAGAGGTGCAGAAAATCCTGCCCATTGTCTAGAAACCTATTTGGAAGAGCCCTATTGACAATCCTTCAGATAATGAGGGTCAATAACCTCTAATTCCCTGCCTTGGGTGTTAGCATTAACTTGAAATAACCGTAGAGAGCTGTCCTAGTTGCTTTTATTTGCCCCAAACATTGTTGTTTTATTGCTAACTAATTGCTCCAAAGTGTAAAATTTTCCACTGCTGAGATTACATACACACTGGAAAAGTCAAGGGTCAGAATTTTACATGTACTTGACCCAACTGTATGTAAAAAAAGCTTACATGATTTCAGACACTTTAAACATCATGTGTTCGAGCTGATGCCCACTGACAATTAAAGGATTAATTAAGGCTATTAGCAAGGCAACAGACAGTGATTTTATGCTGCCTGTGCAATTTTTAGCTTCTCACCCAGGCAAAATTGGTGAGATTGGTATACTTGAGTGCAAAATAAAAGCTTTAACTATACATCTTTTTCACCAAATGACTATCAGAATGTATAACTGTTTTGAACTATGGGGTGAATTTTCCTGTTCCGCCTGCCACAGGAATTGTGGGGGCGTGTGACTATGCAAACGTCCGTTGACCTTGGGCGGGATTTTCTGGGTTTGGGGCAAGTACAGCTGGAAAATCCCATCCTATTTATTGGTTCTTTCAACGTTAGCCACTGCCTATCTATCGTCATGCATAAGAACATAAGAAATAGGAGCAGGAGTAGGCCATCTAGCCCTTCGAGCCTGCCCCGCCATTCAACAAGATCATGGCTTATCTGAAGTGGCTCAGTTCCACTTTCCCGCTTTCTCCCCGTAACCCTTAATCCCCTTGCCTGTCGAAAACCTATCTACCTGTGACTTTAATATATTCAGCGAGGTAGCCTCCACCACTTCAATGGGCAGAGAATTCCAGAGATTCACCAGCCTTTGAGTGAAGAAGTTCCTCCTCAACTCTGATCTAAACTGCCCCCCCCGCCTTATCTTGAGGCTGTGCCCCCTGGTCCTGCTGTCCTTTCTAAGCGGGAAGAATCTCTCTACCTCTACCCTATCCACCCCTTTCATTATCTTATACGTCTCGATAAGATCCCCCCTCATCCTTCTAAACTCCAACGAGTACAGACCCAGTTGCTACCCAGAAAGTTGAATAAACAAATCAAGTCAGAACAGAGACCATAAGTGGGCTCAGTATGAGTTGGGAATGTCTTAGCACGAACAGGAACTGTTTTGTGAGTCACAGAGGAAGATTTTTGGTACATCACTGCGCCAGATGAAGAGATTGATTTGAGATGTTGTTTTGTATGGATGTGTGACTTGAATCTTATAGAAAGAGGCGACCAACTTGCATAATAGATTTGAAATGTAGGCTTGGAGAAAAACGGAAAGGATTAAGTGGAGAGAAGAAGAAACAAATGTTGAAGTGCTAAGGAGAGTGAATTAACAATGAAATCTGTGAATGTAATTAATAAAAGAGAGACTATGCAGGGCACAGCTTAAGAGGAAATGGATTAACAAGTCTTCATGGAGGAAATGTTTCAAGGATAAAGAGTGAAAAGTCTGACAGCACCGGGGTAAAGTCCAGGTTTATTTGGTAGCACGAGCTTTTGGAGCGCTGCTCCTTCATCACCTGATCTGCAAAATTTGTAAAAAAAAAGGCATGATATATGATCAATATAATTAGACAGCCTCACCAATACAATCTTACCATGTTCTTTTTTGCTTTCCATTTTCTTTCCATCGTTCTCAGTCACGTCTGTTGTCTTGGTGTACAGAAAACTTCCCAGTGTTTCCTTTCTTTTTCTAGCTTTAAGCACTGAGAAGCATTCAGAAGAATTACATTTCTCAGGATTTTTATGGTCACCTGGTGTCCTGGCGCCCATGTACACGAGGGAGTCATTCTGACAGAATTCCTTGTCAGCTGACACTGCTCTCATGGGATATGAAGCTCTCCCAAAAGCAATTAAAAGTTGTCTGTAATTATCCAGTACTGACATATCAGAGCAGAGTGCTGAAGTGGGCTCACTATAGGTTGGAAATGTCTCAGCGAGAACAGGAACTGTTTTGTGAGTCATAGAGGAAGATTTTTGGTACATCACCGTGCCGGATGAAAGTGTGCGCTGTGTCGAGGTGGCCTCTGGGACTGATTCTGATTTACAAGATGCTGGCTGGGTCTTGTGAACAGATGCTTGTCTAATTGTGCTATCATCGACTTTAGATCTCTGTATTTGGGCCAAAGCTGAAACATGGTTGAATTCTGGTTCACGTGTATCCTTATCGTTGGCAGGAAATGCTTGCGTTATCATTGGTCCTGTTACAACTCTGTGATGAGCTGGTTCATGCTCAATGCTAGATGATGCATCGTCTTGGGTGACTGAAGAAGTATTTGTATAAATGTATGCAAAACCAGATTCGTCTTGGTTTACAGAGCATATATTTGTGTAAATGCATACAAAATTAGGTCCTTCCTCATCTACCATTTCAGGCATCTCCTTATTAGACACTGCATTCAATTTATCAAAACTTGGTTCAATCAGTAATAGACTGGGAGTTAAATCCTCATGTGTAGCAGATACTTCTTCCAGTGTGGATTTATTAAGACAATAAGCTTTTTGATCAGTGGGTGCAAGCATATTGGATGATATAGTTTCATTTTGATTAATGGGTGCAAGCATATTGGATGATATAGTTTCATTTTGATTAATGGGTGCAAGCATGTTGGATGATGCAGTTTCATTTTGATCTGCTGTTTCTTCTGGATATGATACTGATTCTCTTCTCTCCTCTGGGTCTGCAGTTATCACTACATGTTAAAACATCCAAAAGTTGTGATTTAAAGCACACATTAAGAATTGGAAACTAAATATTAGACACTAACAACTGACCTTTCCATTATAACGTGTGCAGTAATTCAATACAGGATCTACAGGATATGTGCTCCAGTATAGTTTCACAGGAAAGACTGGCTAATATTTTTACAACATGATTTCCTAGGGAACATTGAAATATTATAATTGTGCTTTCATAATAGAATTTATGTTGTTCCTGCTCGTCTAAAAGGTAAACACTAAATCAATTTGTATATACTTATTATTTTCAAAATAGCAGTTTGGAATAACTCCTGTGATCCCGCCTTTGACACATACGTTCCTTGATCACCAGGTAAAGGGTGGATAGACAAATGGATTTTTACTTTGAAGGGCTACCTTGATGTGCTGAGGGAAAACCAAGTTTATGAAATGAGGTTGGGGTTCAAATATTGGAAATGCAGCATAGTATTTACATAGCAAATATGCTGTTCTTTACTAGTAAACAACAATTTTCATTGGCATAGTACTTTTCATAAAGTGATATAAAATGTTCCGCAGGCACGTCACAGGAGTGCTAACTGATAAATTTTGACACGGAGCCACATAAAGAGATATTAGAGCAGGTGACTACCAAAGTGATAAAACATAAGAACATCAGAAATAGGAGCAGGAGTAGGCCATCTAGCCCCTTGAGCCTGCCCCACCATTCAATAAGATCATGGCTGATCTGAAAGTGGTTCAGTTCCACTTTCCCGCCTGCTCCCCATAACCCTTAATTCTCTTACTGATCAGAAATTTATCTACCTGTGACTTAAACATAGTGACTTCAACGAGGTAGCCTCCACTGCTTCAATGGGCAGAGAATTCCAAAGATTCATTACCCTCTGAGAGAAGACGTTCCTCCTCAACTCTGTTCTAAATTGACTCCCTCTTATTTTTGAGGCTGTGTCCTCTAGTTCTGGTTTCCTTTCTAAGTGGAAAGAATCTCTACCTCTACCCTATCCATCCCCTTCAGTATCTTATATGTCTCTATAACATCCCGCCTCAGCCTTCTAAACTCCAACGAGTACAGACCCAGTCTACTCAATCTCTTTTCATAAGCTAACCCCCTCATCTCCAATATCAACCTTCTCTGTACTCCCTCCAAGACCAATATATCCTTTAGCAAATAAGAGGACCAAAACTGCACACAGTACTCCAGCTGCGGCCTCACCAGTGCCCTGTACAGTTGCAGCAAGACCTCCCTGCTTTTATATTCTATCCCCCTCGCTATAAAGGCCAGCATTCCATTCGCCTTCTTGATCACCTGCTGCACCTGCAAACTGAGATTTTGTGATTCATGCACAAGGATCCCCAGGTCCCTCTACACAGTAGCACGTTGTAATTTTTCACCAGATCGGTTAGAGTGTCTTAAAGTGTGAGGATCCAAGCAAACTGGAGAGAGGATTCAGGATGGGTGACCATGTTTTTGTAAGGAGCTTTGGGAGAGTGTGGATCCTGGGGGAAGTGTGGAAAAGACTGGGCCAGGGTCATACATCATTAACATTTTGGGGAACAGAGTGCAGAAACATGTGGATCATTTCAGGCAGAGACAAGTGAGTGTTGCTTTGGGTTAAGTATTGTTGCGCTGGTCCAAGCCATCCAATCCAATTGGACACCATCCAATGTGAGTCAGGGTGAAGTGCATCCTCCAGTGAGTGAAACGACTTTGTCAGCATTGGCAGGTGAAGAGGGCGCTGGTCCAAGCAGCTTGTCATTGCTGGAAAGTCCATCCCGTGGAGAACGTGATGTGATTGCTCCAACAAAAGAGGGGCCTGCCCAACTCACTTCCAGTAAGTTTGGAAATCTCTGGAGAGACTGGACTGTATTTGATGCCCTACCACTATAAGACCATAAGACATAGGTGCAGAATTAGGCCATTTGGCCCATTGAGTCTGCTGCATCATTCAATCGTGGCTGATAGTTTTCCTCATCCCCATAACCCCTGATCCCCTTATTAATCAAGAACCTATCTACCTCTGTCATAAAGACACCCAATGACCAGGCCTCCATTGCCTTCTGTGGCAAAGAGTTCCACAGATTCACCACTCTCTGGCTGAAGAAATTCCTCCTTATCTCTGTTTTAAATAACTTTTGGGTTATTTTTGTTATGTATGCAGTTTGATTCTTAAAGTGGGACGATGTGGTGTTGTACCCTTTGAAGGGGTGATTGTCTGCTGGTACACACTGGTCCAATTGGGGACTCAGTCAGACTTGCCTGGGTTTGTTCCAGTAGTCAAAGTTTTGGGCCTGTGGAGTTAAGAGCTTTTCCCTTGTGTGTATAGTTATTCTGTCAATAAACCATTTTTTAGTTCCCTGACCTGAGTTCAAGCCTTACCTCACTAAGCCACGCTTTTGTTCTATTTACCCAATTACGTTAACCAGTTCTCCCTTCATGAAGATCTTTGGTTGCAATTGAAATACATCACTTTCAGACTTAACATGGAATTGAATGAAAGATGGAAAAGCTGCCTCTAACCTATTAATGGCCTTATGACTATTAAATGACAGTAGGCCAGCCACATTTCTCCTGAAAAGGCTCCCCACCAATTTATTTTTAGCCAGTGGTGCAATATGAATACATTTCCATTTTTTTCCCTTTTTGCCCACTAATCTGCTATGAGGGACCTTACCAGAAGCATCTGTGTTCCATCACACTCTTGATTTGTGTCTGGTGGATGGTGGACAGGCTTTGAGCAGGAAGGAGGTGAGTATTGGGGTGGCATGGTGGCACAGTGCTTAGCTCTGCTGTCTCACAGTGCCAGGAACCAGGTTCAATTCCTGGCTTGGGTCACTGTCTGTGCAGAGTCTGCATGTTCGCCCTGTGTTTGTGTGGGCTTCCTCTGGGTGCTCCAGTTTCCTCCCACAAGCCGAAAGACATGTTGGTTAGGTCCACTGGCCAAGCTAAATTCTCCCTCAGTGTACTCGAACAGGCGTTGCAGTGTGGCGACTAGGGGATTTTCAAAGTAACTTCATTGTAATGTTAATGTAAGCCTACTAGTGACATTAATAACTAAACTTTAAGCTTTAATCTCTAGAATTCCCAGCTTTAGGCATGTTCTTGCAGCCACAGTATTTAGACAGCTGATCCAGTTCAGTTTCTGGTCAGTGGGATACTGTAATGGTAATGCCATTGAATGTCAAGGAAAGTTGGTGAAGATGGTCATTGCCTGGCAATCATGTGGCACAGATGTTACTTTCCACTTGTAAGCTCAAGCCTGGATATTGTTCATGTTTTGGTGCACATGGGCACAGCCTGCTTCAGCATCTCAGGGGTTATGAATGGTGCTGAACATTGCAATCATCTGCAAATATCTCCTTAAGGCAGAGGGAAGGACATTGATGAAGCAGCTGAAGATGGTTGGGCCTAGCAGACTACACTGAGGAATTGTTTTAATCCCCATGTTTAGGTTATTTGTTCCATCATTGAGCCTGATACTGTAGCGAGGAGGCCATGATGAAGGTGGAGCCTGGATTCATTGCTGCCCGTACAATAGTGTACAAGCCTGAGAGAAAGAGGAGGAAATATCAACAAAGGAAGCTGGCTTGCCAAAGGCAGGAATAAAACCCTCACAAACAAGGGGCAGCAGGGCCCCTTCCGAATGCAGAGGATGAACAAAACTATTGTGCATAGGAAGCTCATTAGATGTACTCTGCAGAAGAGTGAGAACCAGTTTCTCTAATGTCTTCACATTTGATTTGATTTATTATTGTCACATGCATTATTGTACAGTTAAAAAGTATTGTTTCTTATGCACTGTACGGACAAAGCATGTCATTCATAGAGAAGGAAAGGAGAGAGTGCAGAATGTAGTGTTACAGTCATAGCTAGGGTGTAGAGAAAGCAACTTAATGTGGGATGGGTCCATTGAAAAGTCTGATGGCAACAGGGAAGAAGCTGTTTTTGTATTAGTTGGTATATGACCTCAGGCTTTTGTAACTTTTTCCTGATGTAAGAAGGTGGAAGAGAGAATGTCTGGGATGCATGAGATCCTTAACTATGCTAGCTGGTTTGCAGAGGCAGCTGCAAATTTAGACAGAGTCAATGGAAGGGAGGCTGGTTTGTGAGATGGATTGGTCTACATTCATAAGAACATAAGAAATAAGACCGGGAGTAGGCCATCTAACCCTTCGAGCCTGCCCCGCCATTCAATAAGATCATGGCTGATCTGAAGTGGATCAGTTCCACTTTTCCACCTGCTCCCTATAACCCTTAATTCCCTTGTCTACCAGAAATCTATCTACCTGTAACTTAAACATATTCAACGAGGTAGCCTCCACCACTTCACTGGGCAGAGAATTCCAGAGATTCACCACCCTCTGAGTGAAGAAGTTCCTCCTCAGCTCTGTTCTAAACTGCCCCCCTCTTATTTTGAGGCTGTGCCCTCTAGTTCTGGTTTCCTTTCTAAGTAGAAAGAATCTCTCTACTTCTACCTTATCTAGCCCCTTCATTATTTTGTAAGTCTCTATAAGATCCCCCCTCAGCCTTCTAAACTCCAATGTGTACAGACCCAGGCTATTCAATCTCTCCTCATAAGCTAACCCCCTCATCTCCGGTATCAGCCTGGTAAACCTTCTCTGCACTCCCTCCAAGGCCAATATATCCTTACACAAATAAGGGGACCAAAACTGCACACAGTACCCCAGTTGCAGCCTCACCAGTACCCTGTACAGTTGCAGCAAGACGTCCCTGCTTTTATATTCTATTCCCCTCGCTATAAAGTCCAAAATCCCTCTCACGATAAAGGCCAAGACACTTTGTAGTTTACATAGAAACATAGAACAGTACAGCACAGTACAGGCCCTTCGGCTCTCAGTGTTGTGCCGAGCTATATCCAAATCCAAGATCAAGCTATCCCACTCCCTATCATTCTGGTGTGCTCCATGTGCCTATCCAATAACCACTTGAAAGGTCCTAAAGTGTCCGACTCCACTATCACAGCAGGCAGTGCATTCCACACCCTAATCACTCTCTGAGTAAAGAATCTACTTCAGACATCCCTCCTATATCTCCCACCATGAACCTTATAGTTATGCCCCCTTGTAACAGTTACATCCATCCGAGGAAATAGTCTCTGAACGTCCACTCTATCTATCCCTCTCATCATCCTATAAACCTCTATTAAGTTGCTTCTCATCCTCCTCCACTTTAAAGAGAAAAGCCCCAGCTCTCTCAACTTTTCCTCGTAAGACCTACCCTCCTAACCAGGCAGTATCCTGGTAAATCTCCTATGCACTCTCTCCAATGCTTTCACATTCTTATCGTGAGGTGACCAGAACTGTACACAATATTCCAAATGTGGTCGCACCAAGGTCCTGTATAGTTGCAGCATAACCCCACGGCTCTTAAGCTCAAAACCCCTGTTAATAAATGCTAACACACTATAAGCCTTCTTCACGGCTTTATCCACTTGAGTGGCAACCTTCAGAGATCTGTGGATATGAACCCCAAGATCTCTCTGATCTTCCACATTGTTCAGAACCCTGCTGTTGACCCTATAATCTGCATTCAAGTTTGTCCTACCAAAATGCACCTTGCACTTATCAGGGTTAAACTCCATCTGTCACTTTTCGGCCCAGCTCTGCATCCTATCAATGTCTCTTTGCAGCCTACAAGAGCCCTCTGCCAAGCGTTTCTTGCAGTTTTTGGCAGAGCAGGAGCCCATACCAAGCTGTGATACAACCAGAATGAATGCTTTCTATGGTGCATCTGTAAAAGTTGGTGAGAGTCAAATTTCCTTAGTCTTCTGAGAAAGTAGAAGCATTGGTGGACTTTCTTAACTATAATGTCGGCATGGGGGGGCCAGGACAGGTTGTTGGTGATCTGGATACCAAAAAACCTGAAGATCTCGACCATTTCTAGTTCATCCCTGTTGTTGTAGGCAGGAGAATATTCTCCACTATGCTTCCTGAAGTTGATGACAATCTCCTTTGTTTTGTTGACACTGAGGGAGAGATTATTGTCGCCGCACTAGTTCACCATATTCTCTATCTCATTCCTGTACTCTGTCTATCATTGCTTCAGACCCAGCCCACCACGGGTATGTCATCAGCAAACTTGAAAATCAAGTTGGAGGGGAATTTAGCCACATAATCATGTGTGTATTAGTAGGGGCTGAGAGCACAGTCTTGCAGCACAATTGTGTTGAGGATGATTGTGGAGGAAGTGTTGTTGCCTATCCTTACTGATTGTGGTCTATGGGTTGGAAAGTTGAGGATCCAGTTGCAGACAGAGGAGCCAAGTCCCCAGCCATGGAGTTTGAAGATGAGTTTCGTAGGAATAATGGTGTTGAAGACTAGGCTGTAGTCAATAAGTAAGAGCCTGACTTAGGTGCCTTTGTTATTGTGTTATTTCAGGGTTGAGTGCACAGCCAGGGAGACGGCATCTGCTGTGAACCTGTTGTGGCGATAGGTGTTATCTAGGTGTCCAGATAGTAAAGTGGGGCATAAAACGATTAGCACATTTGGTGTTGATTTTTGTGACCGCCACCATTTTACGAGGATCGGAAATGGGGAGCGGCAGGTTAATTTATTTAAAGAAGCATTTAAATGTCATTAGCGAACCCGGCGCTCGCCTGCGTTTATGACATCACCGGGAAGGATCACGGCCAGCGAGGAATAGATACGCTCTCCATGAACAACCAGCAGTCGACTTGGCCTTGCTGATGCAACCGGAGCCCATTGGGGTCCTGTGGAGAGGCCAAGGAGGAGGGGAGAGGAGGGAGTGCTCCTTGAGCAGGGCCGGACTGGCAGTGCCACCCTGGCACCTTGGCAATGCCAGTCTGGAACCTGGGCAATGCCCACTGGGCAGCGCCGGGGATGGGGCTAATGTGGATGCGGCCAGTGGAGCAAGGCTAATGGGGGACGGGGGGCCCACTGCCACTCTGCAGCGATCATTGGCAGGAGGGCAGCAGAGCCGCAATCGCTGAGGGAGGGAGGGGGTTCCATGATTGGACTGGGCAGCCAGAGGGGAGGGGAGGGGAGGGGTGGGGGCCAGCCGGGGCTGTATCTCGGGCCACAGGCCCCTGCAATTGCAGGGAAGGGAGCTGCTTCAGGCTGCCTGCACTCTCTCTTTGTCTGTCAGATCCCTGCTAGTGCTAATGTGCATGTGTAGCATCAGAAACCTGCATGTGCACATTACGTCCCTCTGCAGGCTTTTGGGTGCACTTAGCCCTGCCCATAGGCTTCTGTAGTGAGCAACAGGCTTACTCAGAATTTTGCAGGCAGAGTGCGTATGGGGGGTGCTAAAAACACACCCAAAAGACAGATCTGAAACTCTCCCAGTTTCGAGTCCATCCAGCGCTGAGAGTCAGATGATTTTTTGTCTATGTACACTACGACTCTCACCAACTTTTACAGATGCACCATAGAAAGCATTTGTTCTGGTTGTATCACAGCTTTGTATAGCTCCTGCTCTGTTCAAGACCACAAGAAACTACAAAGGGTCGTGAACGAAGCCAAATCTATCAGGAAAACCAACCTCCCATCCATTGACACTGTCTACACTTCCCGCCGCCTCAGAAAAACAATCAGCATAATCAAGGACCTCACAGATCCCAGATGTATTTTGTTCCATCTTCTTCTGTCAGGAAAAAGGTACAAAAGTCTAAGGTTATGTATCAAATATTCAAAATAAGCTTCTTCCCGGCTGCCATCAAACTTTTGAATGCATCTACCTTGCATTAAGTTGATCTTTCTCTACACCCTAGCTATGACTGTACATTCTGCACCCTGTCCTTCTCTACGTAGAACATAGAACATAGAAAAACTACAGCACAAATAGGCCCTTCGGCCCACAAGTTGTGCCGAACATATCCCTATCTACTAGGCTTACCTATAACCCTCTATCTTACTAAGTCCCACGTACTTATCCAAAAGTCTCTTAAAAGACCCTATCGAATCCGCCTCCACCAACACCGACGGCAGCCGATTCCACACAGCCACCACTCTCCCCCTGACATCTCCTCTGTACCTACTCCCCAGCACCCTAAACCTGTATCCTCTTGTGGCAGCCATTTCAGCCCTGGGAAAAAGCCCCTGAGAATCCACCTGATCAATACCTCTCAACATCTTATACACCTCTATCAGGTCACCTCTCATCCTTCTTCTCTCCAAGGAGAAAAGACCAAGCTCCCTTGACCTATCCTCATAAAGCATGCCACCCAATCCAGGCAACATCCTTGTAAATTTCCTCTGCACCCTTTCTATGGCTTCCACATCCTTCCTGTAATGACGCAACCAGAACTGAGCACAGTACTCCAAGTGGGGTCTGACCAGGGTCTTATACAACTGCAGCATTATCTCCTGATTCCTAAGCTCAATCCCTCGATTGATGAAGGCCAGTACACCATTCGCCTTCTTAACCACATCCCCTACCTGTGAAGCTGTTTTGAGAATCCTATGAACCCGGACCCCAAGATCCTTCTGATCTTCCATGCTGCCAAGGCTCTTACCCTTAATATTATATTCCGTCATCCCATTTGACCTGCCAAAATGAACCACCACACACTTGTCTAGGTTGAAGTCCATCTGCTACCTCTCTGCAGTCTTGCATCCTATCTATGTCTCGCTGCAACTTCTGACATCCCTCCACACTATCCACAACACGTCCAACCTTGTATAGTATGTGTTGTCTGTATAGCATGCAAGAAACAATATTTTTCACTGTAAACTATTATATATTGACAATAATAAATCAAATTAAATGGCTCTCCTGCTTGTCCAACATCCAATGATGAATGAGCAGAAATTTTCTCCAACTAAATGTTGGGAATATGAAAGCTACAATCTCAATCCCCTGTGCAAACTCTGCTGCCACTGCCCCTGTGACTGACTCCATTCCTCTCTCTGGCAGCTGACTGAAGCTGACTCAAACTGTCTGCAATCGCAGCATCAAGTGTAATCTCAGTATTCCAACACAGTCCTGACCAGCTTTCTACATTCTGTCTTCCATAAACTTTAGGTTAGCATCTCCCATATCCTTACTCGCACAAGTCCTGCCCACCCATCACTCCTACATCACTGATCCCTGTAAGCTCCATTGACCAAAACCCAGATTTTAAAATTTACGTCTTTGTTTTAATGTCCTTCCATGGCTTTACCCCTCCCTATCTGTGTAATCTGTTCCAACTCCTCCACTCTCCGAGATCTCTGCACTCCTCTAATTCTGACCTCTTGTATATCCCTGATTTTAATCATTCCACTATTAGTGGCTGGGCTTTCAGCTGCCAAGCTCTAGAATTCTGTCCCTAAAGTTCTCTGCCTTTTTACCCCCTTTTTCCTTCAAGGCACTCTTTAAACCTACTTCTTTGATCAAGCTCGGTAGCTGTCCTAATAAGCATATCAGTTTATGTTGCTCAGTGCCAAATTCTATTTTATATCACCCGTGACACCACCTTGGTACCTTTTATTACATTAAAGGCTATATAAATATAAATTGTTGTTCTTAACACAGAATGGAAGTTGTACAGCTTTCAGTTTGGAGATGGCTGCTAATCAGAGTTTCCAGCACTCAAACAATCAAGTTAGTGAAGTTATGAGGAATAGTTTTTCAAAATAAAACTTGGCAAGTTTCAACCAAGATAGTTTAGTAAACAGACAACATTTATTTTTCTTACCTTTGTTTATATAGTATAAATGCACCAGTTCTTTTAAATCTAGAGTTGGGTTAACTGCATAACAGAAAAAATGTATTATGGCTTATATTTTTGACTCTTAATAAAAGTATACTTAATTATTTGGATACAAAAGAAGAATTTTAGAAAAACTGATCATATTACACGGAGATAAACTGAACACAAACCAGCTCTAAATTCCAGTAATTTCTTGAAGTAGATCGAGGCGAAGTGGTGTATATCTGTAGGTTGTTCAAACAGAATAGATTTGCCAAGCGTTTCAACAAGTGTTTTGAAGCCATAGGGAACTACAGATTTACTGCAAGCCATCTTGGGATTGTTTCAGTACTTCTGAATGAAGGAGAAAAAGAAAGCAATGTAGACGCAAAACAAAGCCTTTATGTTTCCATTAGCTCAAGATGATAACATTTTTACACATATTAAGGCTTCTTCATTGCATACAAGTTTTGCTAATAACAATCCCCAAACACACAAAAGTGTTTTGTATTTCAAACACTCTTGCAATTTACGAGGCATTGACAAAGCATTGTTCTACTTCATCCCTAAGTGCCTTGATTTTAACACTTTCTGCTTGATCTATAACTTCCGTTGTTATGTTGATGCTTAAACAATGGCATTAGGTAGAGAACCCAGAGATTTTGAAAGAACATTAAGCTACTTGAGGTCTATAAAATAATAAGGGCATAGATGAGATACATAGTCAACATCTTTTCTCCAAGGTAGGGGAGTCTAAAACTAGAGGGCAGAGGTTTAAGGTGAGAGATACAAAAGGGTCCGGGGCAATTTTTTTCATGCAGAGGGTGGTGAGTTCTGGAATGAGCTGCCAGGGGTAGTAGTAGAGGTGAGTACAATTTTGTCTTTTAAAAAGCATTTAGACAGTTACATGGGTAAGATGGGTATAGAGAGATATGGGCCAAACGTGGGCAATTGGCAATAGCTCTGTGGTAAGAACTGGGCGGCATGAACAAGTTGGGCCTGAAGGGCTTATTTCCATGCTGTAAACTACTATGACTATTTTGACTTATTATTTTCATGTATTAGTATACGATGAAAAGTATTGTTTCTTGCAGGTGATATAGACAAGAATATCATTGATAGAGAAGGAGAGAGTGCAGAATGTAGTGTTACAGTCATAGCTAGGGTGTAGAGAAAGATCAAGTTTGTGCAAAGTAGGTCCATTCAAAAGTCTGACAGCAGCTGGGAAGAAGCTGTTCTTGAGTTGGCTGATATACGATCTCAGACTTTTGTATCTTTTTCCCAGCAGAAGAAGGTGGAAAAGAGAATGTCTGATGTGCATGCGGTCCTTAATTATGCTGGCTGCTTTTCCGAGGCAGCGGGAAGCGTAGACAGAGTCAATGGATGGAAGGCCAGTTTGCATGATGGATTGGGCTACATTCATGACCTTTTGTAGTTCCTTGCAGTCTTGGGTAGAGCAGGAACCAACCAAGCTGTGGTACAACCAGAAAGAATGTTTTCAATGGTGCATTTGTAAAAGTTGGTGAGCGTCGAAATGCCAAATTTTCTTAGTTTTGAGGAAGTAGAGGCATTGGTGGACTTTCTTAACTATAGTGTCGGCATGGGGGGGACGAGGATAGGTTGTTGGTAATCTGGACACCTAAAAACCTGAAGCTCATGACCATTTCTATGTCATCCCCATTGTTGTAGGCAGGGGAATATTCTCCACTAAGATTCCTGAAGTCGATGACTATCTCCTTCATTTTGTTGACATTGTCGCACCAGTTCACCAGATTCTCTATCTCATTCCTTTACTCCATCTTGCCATTGTTTGAGATCTAAATGAAATGACCTCTCATTTTTCTAAACTCCTGAAAGCAGAGATACATTCTTCTTCATGTATCCTCTTATGATCACACTCTTATCCCCTCTAACGCAACAATTTTCTTCCTTATGCACAGGAACCAAGAACTAAGGGGGGCTTTGTTTTTCATATTTTCCAATTTTACGTACACACATAACTTGCAGCTCTCAATGCACAATGGGTTCCATTGTTTGTACTGGAAGTGTTATATTCCTCCTGAGCCCACCTTAGGGGAGATCATGGGTTGTTGAGATTTACCATTCCGGTTCAAAGAATGGGGGATTTTAACTACAAGGCTACAAGGAAGGTGCGGTTGTTCTCCTTGGAGCAAATGAGCTTGAGTAGAGATTTAATAGCAGTGTAGAAAATTAGGATAGGTTTAGAGAAGGTAGATAAAGAAATGGTGTTCCCATTAGTTGATAGTATGATTTTGATTTGAGTTGATTTATCATTGTCATATGTATTGGGATACAGGGAAAAGTACTAGGGGGGAGCGGGGGGACAATTCTCCCAAAAGTGCTAAATTGGAGGAAAAACTGTTCTAGATCACAACTGTTTTTTCAGTGCAACTTCAGATCTGAACCTCTCCACTCTGTGCAATGCAACTGCACAATTCACAATCATGAATATCATTAAAAAGCTGGGGGGCCAGGCCCTATTCACACCAGAGTCTGACAGTTCCAGAATCTGTATGTGTGCAGTGGCCTCAATCTGATAGTCTCCCCCTTTGCTGGCCAGCTCAATCGCTGGCCAGCCTGGGATCCCCAGAGTGCTGGCTCTCTAGCCACCCCCCTCCCCAATGGGAGGCAAGCCACTCCCCTAGCAGATTACCACACCCCTCCCCACCACCACAGCCTGTCCCATTCGCTGGCATCCCTCCAGCCCAGGCTGATCCCTATGCAAATTGACAGTGGGACCCCTCACTTCCACCGATCGCCCCTTTGGCCCTGCCCACAATAGGTCCCGCACCCTTGGCATGGGCACTTTGCCCCTTGGGCAGTGCCAGAGGCACAAGCTAGCACTGTCGGGATACCCATGCTTTGGGGGTGGTATCACCTCCCTGCTGCCCGACTCTCTGGGTGCCCCAATTGCCCCCACTTCACTTCAGCAGGGTCTCCCACTAGTTCCCCAAATGTGGGGAGCTACTCTAAACCCCGCCGGAGTGAAGTACTCCTGGCGTGGTGGGAGATACAATTGGGCCCGGAAGGTTCTGTGCCGGGCCCAATAATCACATTTAAAATAGCTTTAAAATACACATTAAAATGATTTAAATCACTTACCTCTTTTCCCACTGGTTTCCCAGCACGGACTCGACTGCGACTGTTCTCTGGCTCTGGGAGATGCACATGCATTGGGAACACACGCGCGAATCCTGTGAAATGGCCAGCATGCGCATCTCTTGACCTGACCACCAGAAAATTTGTGGGTCATGATGGGAGAATCACCCCCAATATAGACCAGACATAACGTTCACTGAGTAGAGTCATTGAGGTTTACAGCATGGAAACAGGCCCTTTGGCCTAACTTGACCACGCCGCCCTTTTTTTTGAACCCCAAAGCTAGTCCCACTTGCCCACATTTGGCCTATATTCCTCTATAGCTGTCTTACCCATGTAACTGTCTAAATGCTTTTTAAAAGACAAAATTGTACCTGCCTCTACTACTACCTCTGGCAGCTTGTTCCAGACACTCGCCACCCTCTGTGTGAAAAAATTGTCCCTCTGGACCCTTGTATCTCTCCCCCTCACCTTAAACCTATGTCCTTTAGTTTCAGACTCCCTTACCTTTGAGAAAAGATATTCACTGTCTAGCTGGTCTATGCCCCTTATTATTTTATAGACCTCTATAAGATCACCCCTCAGACTCCTGTGCTCCAGAGAAAAAAGTCCCAGTCTATCTAGCCTCTCGTTTTAACTCAAACCATCAAGTTCCTGGAGCATCCTAGTAAATCTTTTCCACACTCCTTCTAGTTTAATAATATCCTTTCTGTAATAGGATGACTAGAACTGTATACAGTATTCCAAGTGTGATCTTACCAATGTCTTGTACAACTTCAACAAGACATCGCAACTTCTGTACTTAATGTTCTGACCAATGATTCAATGTTCTGAGCACATGGGGAGAAGGAAAGGGGAAGGTGCAGAATGTAGTGTTGCAGTCACAGATGGGGTGACGAGAAAGAGCAACTTAACATATGACTAGGGAACACAGATTTAAGCTTTGGGTAAGAGATGCAGAAGGGACCTAGGAAGAACTACTTTTTACACAGCAAGCAGTAATGATTGGAAACTGAAAGTGGTGGAAGTGAAGACAATGAATGTTTTCAAAAGGAAATTGGAGGGAAATAAACGTTCAGGGCTGTGGGGACAGAGTGGGGAAATGAGATTGACTGGATTGATCTATAGAAAGGTGACATAATGGTCTGTTATTGGACGAGTAATCCAGAAACCCAGGGTAATGCTCTGGGGATCAGGTTCAAATCTCACTATGGCAGATGGTGGAATTTAAACTTGATAAAACCTCTGGAATTGAAAGTCTAATGATGGCCATGAAATCAGTAGCGATTGTCATGACAATCCATCTGGTTCACTAATGTCCTTTAGGGAAACAAACCTGCCATCCTTACCTTCTCTGGTGCCCATATGCACCCAGCCATGTGACTCCTAAATTCTCTCGTGACCTAGCAAGCCACTCAGATATATTCAAGCAGGTTGACACATCATTTTAAATGATTCCACAACCAACAGATCAGATCCAAGCTCCACAGCCCTGCCACATCAAATCATGAATGGTGATGGGCAATTAAGCAACTCACTGGAAAAGGAGGTTCCACAAGCATCCCCATCCTCAACGATGGAGCAGCCCAGCTCATCTGTGCGAAAGGTAAGGCTGAAGCATTTGCAGCAATTTTTAACCAGAAGTGCTGACTGGATGATCCATCTTGGCCTCCTCCAGTGGTCCCCAGCATCACAGATGCCAGTCCCCAGGCAATTCGATTCACTCCACGTAACATCAAGAAACAGCTAGAAGCGATTTATGAACAGCGAAATCTGTTCAGGTGTCTGGTCAAATATGATCAGAAAAAAAGTCTGTAATACCATTAAATAATGTAGGGAAAATCTCCGAGTGGGAAGTATGCACTTTTTAAAAAAAATGCGCAGATGAAGTAATGTAAAAATGTTGAGCTGCATGTTTGCAGTCTTAATTCGCTTCACTTAAGTTGTCAGAGGGAAGTGTTAAGCCAAAGTAACAACATTTTCCATTCACCTTATAGCTGTCAATTAAAGAACTGCATTGATGAAAATGAGTTGATACACTCACCATCTTAACATAGAAACATGGAAAATAGGTGCAGGAGGAGGCCATTTAGCCATTCGAGCCTGCAGCACCATTCAATATGATCATTTTTGATCATGCACTTTCAGTATCCCATTCTCACTTTCTCTCTCTTTGATCCCTTTAGCCTCAAGGGTCACGTCCAGCTCCCGCTTGAACACATTTAACAAACTGGCCCCAACAGCTTTCTGTGGTAGAGAATTCCACAGGTTCACAACTCTCTGAGTGAAAGGGTTCTTCCTCGTCTCAGTCCTGAATGGCTTACCTCTTATTCTTAGACTATGACCCCTGGTTGTGAACTTCCCCAACATTGGGTACATTCTTCCTGCATCAAGCATGTGCAGTCCCATCAGGATTTTGTATGTTTCTGTGAGATCCCCTCTCATTCCTCTATGTTTCAGAGAGCACAAGCCAGTCATTCCAGTCTCTCTTCATATGTCAGTCCTGCCATTCCAGGAATCATTCTGGTGAACCTTTGCTAGACATCCACAATAGGAAAAATGGTCCTTCCTCAGGCTTGGAGACCAAAACTGCACACAACACTCAAGGTGTGGCTTCAATAAAACCTTATATAACTGCAGCAAGACATCTTTACTCCTATACTCAAATCATCTTGCTATGAAAGCCAGCATGCCATTAGCTGGCACGACGATCGTCCTAGTACCAAAGAAAAGCCTGGCAGCATGCTTTAATGACTATCATCCTGTCTGACATCCATCATTATGAAGTGCTTCCAAAGGTTAGTCGTGGCATGAATCAATTCACGCCTCCCAGGTTGCCTGGATCCACCACAGTTCACCAACTGTCATAACAGGTCCACAGCAGTCCCCCCGGAACACCTAGATAACCTATGTCAGACTCCTATTTATCGACTACAGCTCAGCCTCAACACCATTATTCCTACAAAATTCATCTCTAAACTCCTTAGGCTGGGACTCAGCTCCTCCCTCTGCAACTGGATCCCGAACTTTCTAACCCATAGACTGCAATCAGTAAGGATAGGCAACAACGCTCCATCCATGATCATCCTCAATACTGTCGCCCCATAAGGCTATGTCTTCAGCCCCTTACTATATTCCTTATATACCTATGACTAAGTGGCTAAATTCCTCTCCAACTCAATTTTCAAGTTTGCTTATGACATTGCCATAGTACATTGGATCTCAAACAATGACGAGGCAGAGTACAGGAAAGAGATAGAGAATCTGGTGAACTGGTGCAACAACAATAATCTCTCCATCAATGTCAACAAAACAAAGAAGATAATCATTGAATTCACGAATTGTCAATCTCTCCTGCTCTCCCCATGCCTATTCTATAGTTAAAAAACCCACCAACTTTCTCAGAAGACTAAGGAAATTTGGCATGTCCGCTACGATTCTTACCAATATTTACAGATGCACCATTGAAAGCATTCTTTCTAGTTATATCACAGCTTGGTATGGGCTCCTGCTCTGCCCAAGACCGCAAGGAACTACAAAAAGTCATGAATGTAGCCTAATCCATCATTCAAACCAACTTCCCAGCCATTGACACTGTCTCAGAAAAGCAGCCAGCATAATTAAGGAGCGCACGCATCCAGACATATTTTCTTTCATCTCCTTCTGTTGGGAAAAACTTATAAAAGTCTGAGGTTACGTACCAACCAACTCAAGAACAGCTCCTGCCCTGCTGCCATCAGACTTTTGAATGGACCTATCTCACATTAAGTTGATCTTTCTCTACACCCTAGCTATAACTGTAACGCTACATTCTGCACTCTCAACTCCCTTCTCTATGTACAGTATGCTTTGTAAAGCATGCAAGAAACAATACTTTTCACTGTATACTTATTCACATGACAATAATAAATCAAATCAAAGCTTTCCTCACCGCCTGCTGTCCCACCATGACACCCAGGTCATGTTGTACTTCACCTTTTCCTAAACTGCCATAGAACATAGAACACTACAGCACAAACAGGCCCTTCGGCCCACAAGTTGCGCCGATCACATCCATACCTACCAAGCCATAGAACTACCTGTAACTCCCAATCCCATTAAATTCCATGTACTCATCCAGAAGTCTTTTAAAAGACCCCGGTGAGTTTGCCTCCACCACCATTGACGGCAGCCGATTCCACTCACTCACCACCCTCTGAGTGAAAAACTTACCCCTAACATCTCCTCTGTACTTGCTTCCCAGCACCTTAAACCTGTGCCATCATTCAGATAATAATCTTCCTTCCTGATTTTACCACCAAAGTAGACAACCTCATTTTTATCTACATTATGTTGCATTTGCTGAGTATTTGGCAACTTAGCCTGCCTGTCCAAGTCACCCTGCAGCCTCTTAGCATCCTCCTCACTGCACACATTGCCACCCAGTTTAGTGTCATCCACAAATTTGGAGATATTGCATTCAATTCCTTCGTCCAAATCATTAATGTATATTGTGAATAGCTGGGGTGCCCCAGTGGTCACTGTCTGCCACTCTGAAAAGGACCCATTTATTCCTACTCTCTGCTTCCAATCCCCAACCAGTTCTCTATCCATGTCAATATATTACCCCCAAAACCATGAGCTTTAAGTTTTCTCACTTAGCTCCTGTGTGGGACCTTGTCAAAGTTTTTTGAAAGTCCAGATACACAACATTCACTGGTTCACCCTTGTTCACTCTACTGGTCACATTCTCAAAAAATTCCAGAAGATTTGTCAAGCGTGATTTCCCTTTAGTGAATCCATGCTGACTTGGACCAATCATGTCACCCCTTTCCAAATGCCCAGTTATTTCACCCTTACTAACTGACTCCAGCATTTTCCGCACCACCGATGTCAGGCTAACTGGTCTATAATTCCCAGTTTTCTCTCTCCCTCCTTCTTTAAAAAGTGGGGTTATCTTAGCTACCCTCCAATCCACTGGAACTCTCCCAGTGTCTATAGGATGCTGGATAATGATCACCAATGTATCCACTATTCCTCGGGCCATTTCCTTGAGTTCTCTGAGATGGGTTTTAATCCCAACAATTTCCTGATTAATAAGGATTTCCTTTAGTTCCTCCTTCATGCTAGACCCTCTGTTTCTGGAAAGTTATTTGTGTCCTCTTTACTGAAGATCCAAAGTATTTGTTCAGCTGGTCTGCCATTTCTTTGTTCCCCATTATGAACTCACCTGCTTCTAAACTGTAAGGGACCTGCATTTGTCTTCCCTAGTCTTTTTCTCTTCCCTCTGCTAGATTTTAAATTTCTCCCAGTCCCCAGGTTTGCTACTTTTTTGGGCCAATCTATCTGCCTCTTCTTTGGCTTTAACATGATCCCTGATTTCCCTTGTTAGCAATGGATGAGCCACCTTCCCCATTTTACTCTTACGCAGACAGGGAATGTACAGTTGTTAAAGTTCATCCATATGTTCTTTAAATGTCTGCCACTGCCTATCCACCATCAATCTCTCAAGTATCCTTTGCCAGTTTATCCTGCACATCTCATACCATAAAAACTGGCTTTCCTCAAGTTCAGGACCATCGTCTCAGACTTAACCGTGTCACTCTCCATTTTAATGAAAAATTCTACTATAGTATGGTCACTCTTCCCCAAAAGATATCGCGCCATAAGGTTGTTAATTAATCCTCTCTCATTACACAATACCTAGTCTAGACGGCCAGCTCTCTAGTTGGTTCCTTGACATTTTGGTCGAGAAAACCATCCCTTATACATTCCAGGAAATCCTCCTCCATCGCATTGCTACCAGTTTGGTGAGCTCAATCAATGTGCAGATTGAAGTCACCCACAATAACTGCTGTACCCTTACTGCACACATCACTAATTTCCTGCTTGCTCCCAACCTCAACCTCACTACTACTGTTTGGTGCAACTTCCACTAGCATTTTTTGTCCTTTGGTGTTCCGCAGCTCCACCCATACAGATTCCATATCGTGCAGGCAAATGTCCTTCCTTACTTACTATTGCACTCTTTGTCGGGAAAAATGTAGCACTACATTCTGCGCTTTTCCCTTCCTTCTCTATGAACAGTATGCTTGTCTGTATCACGTTCAAGAAACAATACTTTTCACCGTATACTAATACACGTGACAATAATAAATCAAATCACCATCGCCTCTTCAACCAGCAATGCTATCTCACCCCCCCACGTCACCTACTCCCCCCCTCCCCCTTTTCCTTTCTGTTTATCCTTCCTGGATATTGAATACTCCTGGATGTTGAATTCCCATCCCTGGTCACCCTGGAGCCAGGTCTTCGTGATCCCAATTACATCATATCCATTAATAACCATCTGCGCAGTTAATTCTTATACTAAGAGAGTGACCACAGGATGGGATTTTCACAGTGACTTCATTGCAGTGTGAATGTAAGCCTACTTCTGACTAATATATAAACTTTACTTTTGACTGCGAGTGCTGGAAAATAACAAAAAGGAAAAAGTACATAACAAAATCAAGCAGCTACGGAACTAAAACTGGTTTCCAAAGACTGTGAAACAAAATCTGAGCGAAGGTTCTGGAAATTGGTTTTGAGCTCTGAAAGTACTGGGAGTATTTTCCATGATCTAGCCAAAAACAACCTTATATCTTGCACTCATCAGGCCACTTTACAAGAATATCTGTTTAAGGGGATAACAACAATTTATACTGTGTGAGAAGGGAATGCCGATTGGTAGAGGAATTGCCATGGAGAACATAACAGTTGATAGTGATTGGCAGATAACTGTCAGGCCTTGTTTGAAACGTAAGCGAGCAGCTCGACTCTGATTGATCAAGGTATTACCCTGGGAAATGAATCAGCCATTTCTGGGATAGTTGGAAAGCATTTGGGGAAGATGGCACCTGTACAAGTCAGATGGAGTACTGTGTGCAGTTTTGGGCGCCGCACCTGCGCAAAGATATTTTGGCCTTGGAGGGAGTGCAGAGGAGGTTTACTAGGCTGATACCGGAGTTGAGGGGGTTGAGCTATGAGGAGAGGCTGAATAAACTGGGCTTGTACTCGTTAGAGTTTAGAAGAATGAGGGGAGATCTCATTGAGACGTATAAGATGATGAATGGGATGGATAGGATAGAGGTGGAGAGACTCTTCCCGCTCAAAAAAGACAGTAGAACTAGGGGGCACAGCCTCAAGATAAAAGGGGGGCGGTTTAGAATGGAGTTGAGGAGGAACTTCTTCACTCAAAGGGTGGTGAATCTCTAGAATTCTCTGCCCGTTGAAGTGGTGGAGGCTGCCTCGCTAAATATTTTTAAGACGCGGGTTGATGGGTTTTTGATAAGAGAGGGGATTAAGGGTTATGGGGAGAAAGCGGGAAAGTGGAACTAAGCAGCGACAGATCAGCCATGATCTTATTGAATGGCGGCGCAGGCTCGAAGGGCTAGATGGCCTACTCCTGCTCCTATTTCTTATGTTCTTATGTTTTCTTATAACCTGAACAGAGCAGGGACTGAGTTCCTTGCTCATGTTTTGTTAGTGCTGTTGGAAGGGCTTCAAATTAACTTGACAGACGTGTAGGAACCAGAAGAGGATATTAACGAGGAATACTAGGATGCACAAAATACTGGGGGAGAAAGACAGCACTGGTGTAGAGAATAGCAAGTTAACAGGTGAATTTGGAGTAAGGGAGAATGTGATACCGTTTAAATCAGAGTTACTGTGCATATATGTGAACTCAAAAAATATAATAAATAAGTTTGGGGAGTTATAGCTGCAGATTGCGATATGGAAATCTGATGTTGTAGCGAATACAGGATGTTGCCTGGTATGGAGGGGAGGTCATATGAGGAGAGACTGAGGGATTTGGGGTTGTTTTCGCTGGAAAGAAGGAGGCTAAGAGGGGATCTTATTGAAACATATAAGATGATTAGAGGTTTAGACAGGGTGGATAGTGATAGCCTTTTTCCTCGGATGGAGAATGCTAGCACGAGGGGGCATGGCTTTAAATTAAGGGGTGGTAGTTATAGGACGGATGTCAGGGGTAGGTTCTTTACCCAGAGGGTGGTGAGGGATTGGAATGCCCTGCCTGCTGCGGTTGTAAATGTGCCTAGTTTGGGGGCGTTTAAGAGATCTATGGATAGGTTTATGGACGAAAAGGGATTGGTTTAGATTAGTGGGTCAGTGTTTTTTTTAAACAAAAACTGGTCGGCGCAACATCGTGGGCCGAAGGGCCTGTTCTGCGCTGTTATGTTCTATGTTCTAATACAGGGATCTGGTTAAAGGGCAGGGCTAAGTGTTAAATATTCCTGTGAACAAGACGTTCAGAAAAGATAGGGAAGAAAGGAGGAGGGATGTTGCTATTAATTAGGGTTCAAGGGCAGAAACAATTTGGCTAGAACTAAAGAGCAAAAAGGATGCAATTACATTGCTCAGTGTTGTTTATAGACCAGCAACTAGTGGGAAGGATATAGAGTAACAAATTTGCAGGGGAACTACTGAGATACAAACATTATGGAGGTTTTAGTGGGGATTTTAATTACCCAAATGTGGACTAGGATATTGATAACGTAAAGGACAGAGAGAGGCCAATATTCCTAGATATTTTTAGGAAAATTTTCTACAGTTGTAGAACAAGAAAGGATGCAGTGTTGGACCTGGTTCTTGGCAATAAGGAAATGACCTGCATGTATTTATGCATAAATCATTAAAGGTGTCTGGATAGGTGGACAGAGAGTTAATAACACATACAGTATCCTGGTCTTTATTAATAGGGGTATATAGTCCAAGATCAAGGAGGTTATGCTGAATTTATACAAGACATTAGTTAGACCTCAGCTGGAATACTGTGTCCAGTTCTTGGTGCCACACTATAGGAAGGATGTGAATGCATTAGAGAGAGTGCAGAAAAGGTTTTCGAGAATGAAGTTTCTCATCCCTGGAACCAGTTATGAGAATAGAACATAAGAACTAGGAGCAGGAGTCGGCCATCTGGCCCCTTGAGCCTGGTCTGCCATTCAATAAGATCATGGCTGATCTTTTTGTGGACTCAGCTCCACTTAGCCGCCCGCTCACCTTAACTCTTAATTCCTTTACTGTTCAAAAATCTATCTAGCCTCAACTGTTTCACTGGGCAAGGAATTCCACAGATTCAGAAGCCTTTGTGTGAAGAAGTTCATCCTCAACTCAGTCCTAAATCTGCTCCCCTTTATTTTGAGGCTATGCCCCCCTAGTTCTAGTCTCACCTGCCAGTGGAAACAACTTCCCTGCTTCTATCTTATCTATTCTCTTCATAATCTTATATGTCTCTATAAGATCTCCCCTCATTCTTCTGAGTTCCAAAGAGTATAGCCTCAGTCTCTTCACATAAGCCAACCCAATCAACTCTGGAATCAATCTAGTGAATGTCCTCTGCATGCCCTCCAGTACCAGTATATCCTTTCTCAAGTAAGGAGACCAGAACTGTACACAGTACTCCAGGTGCGGCCTCACCAGTACCTTATACAGCTGTAACATAATCTCACTGTTTTTAAACTCCATCCCTCTAGCAATGAAGGACAAAATTCCATTTGCCTTCTTAATTACCTTCTTAATTAGATTGGTGAGATTTGGACTGTTCTCCTTGAAGAGAAGGCGGCTAAGAGGAGATTTGATGGAGATGCTCAAAATCACAAGGAGGCTGGACAGAGTTGATACGGAGAAACTGGTCCTGCTTGTAAAAGCATCAAGAACGAGAGGGTACATATTTAAAATGAATTACAAAAGAAGCAAATGTGATGTGAGAAAAAACTTTTTTACACAGCAAATGATTTAGATCTGGATTGCTGTGCCTGGAAGTGTGATGATTCAAGAGGGCATTAGATAATTATTTGACTAGGGAGCATGAGGAAGAAGCACAAGAATGGCATAATACTTATTTGGAGAGCTGGTGCAGATATGATGGGCAGAAAGGCTTCCTCTTGCCCCAAAACAATTCTGCAACTCAATCAACATCATCGTTTGAAACACAGAATCATAGAATAGAATCGTACAATCTACAGTGCAGAAGGAGGCCATGTGGCCCATCGAGACTGCACTGACCACAATTCCACATAGGCCCTATCCCCATAACCCATGCATTTACCTTAGCTAATCCCCCTGACACTAAGGGGCAATTTACATGGCCAATTCATCTAATCTGCACATCTTTGGACTGTGGGAGGAAACCGGAGCACCCAGAGGAAACCCACACAGACACAGAGAGAACGTGCAACTCCATACAGACATTGACCCAAGCCAGAAATCGAACCCAGTCCCTGATGCTGTGAGGCAGCAGTGTTAACCACTGTGCCACGTGCTGCCCCAACAAGTTTGCTGCTTTTCCTTTATACTGGTGAAGTGTCGCTGGATTCCGGGGAAGTGCCAGAAGATTGGAAAACGGCTAATGTTACGCCGTTGTTTAAGAAGGGTGCCAGGCAAAAGGCGGGGAATTATAGGCCTGTTAGTTTAACGTCTGTTGTAGGTAAAATGTTAGAATCCGTCATCAAGGAGGAAATAGCGAGGCATCTTGAGGAGAACTGCTTGATAGAGCAGACGCAGCACGGTTTCCTTAAAGGGAAGTCGTGTCTGACAAATTTACTGGAGTTCTATGAGGATGTGTCTAGGGCGGTGGATAGAGGAGAGCCGGTGGATGTGGTCTTTCTGGATTTTCAGAAGGCGTTTGACAAGGTACCTCACAGGAGGTTATTACAGAAGGTCAGGGGGCATGGAGTTGGGGGTAGGGTGTTAGCGTGGATAGAGGACTGGTTGTCAAATAGGAGGCAGAGAGTGGGGGTCAATGGGTGCTATTCGGATTGGCGGATGGTGACTAGTGGAGTGCCCCAGGGGTCGGTGCTGGGGCCTCAGCTTTTTACCATTTATATAGATGATCTGGAGGAGGGAATCGAGTGTAGGGTGTCAAAATTTGCTGATGACACCAAAATTGGTGGAAAGGCAAATTGTGCGGAGGGTGGGGAGAGTCTACAGAAGGATCTAGATAGGCTGGGCGAATGGGCCAGGAAATGGCAAATGGAATTTAATGTTGGCAAGTGCGAGGTGGTCCACTTTGGTAGGAATAATGGTAGGAAGGATTATTACTTACGTGGAGTAAAACTGCAGCAGGCGACGGTGCAGATGGACCTCGGGGTCCTTGTGCATGAGTTGCAAAAACCCAGCCTGCAGGTGCAGCAGGTGGTCAGGAAGGCAAATGGGATGCTGGCCTTCATCGCGAGGGGGATTGAATATAAAAGTAGGGAGGTCTTGCTGCGGCTGTATAGGGCATTGGTGAGGCCGCAGCTGGAGTACTGTGTGCAGTTTTGGGCGCCGTACTTACGCAAGGATATTTTAGTATTGGAGGGAGTGCAGAGGAGGTTTACTAGGCTGATGCCGGAGTTGAGGGAGTTGAGCTATGAGGAGAGGCTGAATAGATTAGGCTTGTGCTCGTTAGAGTTTAGAAGAATGAGGGGAGATCTCATTGAGACGTATAAGATGATGAATGGGATGGATAGGATAGAGGTGGAGAGACTCTTCCCGCTCAGAAAGGATAGTAGGACTAGGGGGCATAGCCTCAAGATAAAGGGGGGACGGTTTAGAACGGAGTTGAGGAGGAACTTCTTCACTCAAAGGGTGGTGAATCTCTGGAATTCTCTGCCCGTTGAAGTGGTGGAGGCTGCCTCGCTAAATATTTTTAAGACGTGGGTTGACGGGTTTTTGATGAGAGAGGGGATTAAGGGTTATGGGGAGAGGGCGGGAATGTGGAACTGAGCCACGACAGATCAGCCATGATCTTATTGAATGGCGGGGCAGGCTCGAAGGGCTAGTTGGCCTACTCCTGCTCCTATTTCTTATGTTCTTATGTTCTTATGATGAGTACAGGATGAAAAGCTTTGTCAAGTCTCCTTTTTCAGCAATATTCAAATTCTATACTACCAAACAACAATCCAGCAGTTATCCTATTCTTGATAAACAATTACAATATGTATACAAAAAGGGCCAGATGTAAAAATGAAGAATACCTCTTTAAACAGATTGGTCCATGGAGCCAGCAAAAAGTGGTAGCTTCACAATCAGTAAAGGAATGTTTTGGGGGGGTTGTGGGAGAGGAGCAGATTCCAAATGAGAATACCTAACTGAGCTGAAGGTACAACTGTATTACAAACACAAGAACTTGTACTGAAATAACAACATTCATATATTAAAAGGACCAGTTTCTCCCTACCTATTCTGTCCAATGCAAGATACTTCACATAATTCATTATCAAACTGAATTTGGCACCAAGTCACATAAAGGGATACTAGGATAGGTGACCATTGGCTTAGACAAGGAGATAAGATTTCAGGGGCATTTTAAAAGAGGAGGCGGAGAGATTTCAGGAGGTAATTCCAAAGTTTAGGGCTCCAGATAGCTGAAGGTAAGGCCAGCAATACTGGAGCGAAGAAATATGCAAGAAGCCAGAATTTGAAGAACGTACAGATCCCAGAAGATTTTTGGGCTGCAAAAGATTATAGATAGGGAGGAACAAGGATAAGTTATTTAAAAGCAAGGATGACAATTTTAAAAGTGAGATGTTGCAGGCCCTGAAACCAACAGAGGTCAGTGAGCACAGAGGATGATGGGTGAACAGGCAGACTGATGCCTTCCCATTCTTCCAAAAGGTACATTATATCTGCAAAGGTATTGGGTGTCAGGGTGCTGGGTTTGGAGCCACGGTGCTGAGCTGGGAGTCAGGTACTGGGGGATGGGGTGCTGGATGTCACTGAGCTGGATTCTGGGGGGTATTGAGCTGGGTATTAGGGTGCTGAGCTGGGAGATAGGGTGCTGAGCTGGGTGTCAAGGGGTTGGGTTTGGAGTCAGAATGCTGAGCTGGGAGGCTGGGTGCTGGGCTGGGTGTCAGGGTGTTTCAATGAGTATCAGGAGCTGGGTGTCAGGGGACAGGGAGTGGGGTGTCAGATGCCAGGGAGCGGGGTGTCAGGGGCCAGGGAGCGGGGTGTCAGGGGCCAGGGAGCGGGGTATCAGGGTGCTGGGTTTGGAATCAGTGTGCCAGGGAGCAGGGTGTTGGGAGTCAGGGGGCTGGAGAGCGGGGTATTGGGTGCCATGAGTGGGGTGTCAGGGGCCAGAGGCCAGGGTGTTGGGTATCAGGGTGCTGGGTTAGGAGTCAAGGTGCCAGGAAGCAGGGTATTGGGTGTCAGGGAGTGGGATATTGGGTGCCGGGGCCAGGGTGTTGGGTGTCCGGGAGTGGGATATTGGTTGCAACGGAGCAGAGTATTGGGTGCCATTGGGTGAGGTGTTCGGATCGAGGCCAGGGTGTTGGGTATCTGGATGCTGGGTTTGGAGTCAAGGTGCCAGGGAGCATGGTGTTGGGTGCCATAGGGCAAGATGTTGAGTGGCAGGGAGTGGAATGTTGGGTGCCAGGGAGCAGAATGTTGGGTGCCAGGGTGTTGGGTGCCAGAGAGCGAGATGTTGAGTGGCAGGGAATGAGATGTTGGATGCCAGGGTGTTGGGTGCCAGGAAGCAGGGTTTTGGGTGGCAAGGAGAGAGAGATGTTGGGTATCAGGGTGCTGGGTTTGGAGCCAAGGTGCCAGGGAACTAGCAGAGTGTTGGGTGCCAGTCAGCAGGGTTTTTGGGCAGCAGGGAGCAGGGTGTTGGGTAAAAGAGTTCTGGGTTTGGAGTCAACATGCCAGGTAGCGAGTGGGTGTTGGGTGCCAGGGTGCTGGGGGTCAGGGAACTTGGTGTTGGGGTCAGGGAGCAGGAGTGTTGGGGATCAGGGAGCAGGGCTGTTGGGGGTCAGGGAGCAGGGCTGTTGGGGGGCTGGGAGTGGGGTGTTGGGGGTCAGGGAGCAGGTTGTTGGGGGGTCAGGGAGCAGGTTGTTGGGGGGTCAGGGGGCGGGGTGTTGGGGGTCAGGGGGCGGGGTGTTGGAAGGGCAGTGGGCGGGGTGTTGGGGGGTCAGGGGGCGGGGTGTTGGAAGGGCAGTGGGCGGGGTGTTGGGGGGTCAGGGGGCGGGGTGTTGGAAGGGCAGTGGGCGGGGTGTTGGGGGGTCAGGGGGCGGGGTGTTGGAAGGGCAGTGGGCGGGGTGTTGGGGGGTCAGGGGGCGGGGTGTTGGGGGCCAGGGGAGCGGGAAACAGGTGGGGCACCGGGGAGGCGGGGTCTACGCTCTGATTGGCCGCACTGTGCACGTAGGCAGCACGTTCCAAGATGGCGGCGGCAGTGTTCCTGCTCATTTTTCTCCCGACCTTTCCGAGTAAAAACCCAGCACCGGCATGGTTTGGGATCCGGTCTCCCGGAGTCAAACATTATCCCTCCCAGTCTGTGGGGCCGCCGTCAGCGCCGCCATGCACCTTGCTCACCGGCTGAAGAGGTTTGCAAGGGAGAGAGCTTGTCCTTGAGTCTGGCGGGCGGGCTGGTTTGAATGTTAACGGCCACCGGAGCGCGCGCTGGGGCATTGTGAGGTCAGCGGGGGCGGGGACAGCCTGATGACCCCGTCAATCAGCGGTCACGTGACGCTGACAGTGAGCCGCCGCATGTCACACCTGGACCATTCTCACAGGGCGGCAGGAGACCATTCAGCCCCTCTCCCAGTCACACCTGGACCATTCTCACAGGGCGGCAGGAGGCCATTCAGCCCCTCTCCCTGTCACACCTGGACCATTCTCACAGGGCGGCAGGAGGCCATTCAGCCCCTCTCCCTGTCACACCTGGACCATTCTCACAGGGCTGCAGGAGGCCATTCAGCCCCCCTCCCTGTCATACCTAGGCTATTCTGATGTCATGGCAGGAGACCATTCAGCCCCCTCCCTGTCACACCTGGACCATTCTCACAGGGCAGCAGGAGACCATTCAGCCCCTCTCCCTGTCATACCTAGGCTATTCTGATGTCATGGCAGGAGACCATTCAGCCCCCTCCCTGTCACACCTGGACCATTCTCACAGGGCAGCAGGAGACCATTCGGTCCCTCTCACTATCATAGCTAAGCCATTCTCGCAGTGCAGCAGGACACCATTCAGCCCCTCTTTCAATTCAATGGTGAACCAATTAGATTCCCACATAACCATCACTGAAGCAGTGTCACCCACATCCAATGAATGTATTTTTAAAATCTCAGGTACCCCCCACTCCTATCTAAATCATAATACCAGGCATGTTTCAGCTTTTTCTTTATATAAAGGCAACATACTGAGGGTGCTGGAACCTGAAACAAAGACAGGAAATGTTGGAAAATCTCAGCAGGTCTGAAAGCATCTATGGAGAGAGAATCGAACCAACGTTTTGAGTCTGGGTAACCCTTTAGCAGAGCTTTTTATTTCATTGGTGTGAAATGCCAACATTTATTGTCCATCTGTAATTGTTCTTGAGAAGTTTGTGGTGAGCCGCCTTCTTGAACAGCTACAATCCATTTGATGTAGATACACCCACAGTGCTGTTCAGGAGTGAGTTCTAAGAGTCAGACCCAGCGACAACGAATGAAGAGGCAATATATTTTCAAGTCAGGATGATGAGTGACTCGGAGGAAATTCACAGTTGGTAGTATTACCATGCAACTGCTACCCTTCTACTGAGGCGGGTAGAATTAGGGAACTTGCGGTGAAGGATCCTCTTGGGGAGAGTGATCATTGTATGGTGGAGTTTCTGGTGCAGATGGAGGAGGAGAAAGTGGGTTCCCGGACACGCGTCCTTTGTTTGAACAGAGGGGAGTACGGTAGGATGAGAGAAGGATTGGCGAATGAGGAGCAGTGGAGGATTTTTAAGGAGATCTTTCTTGGTGCTCAGCGGAAATTTATTCCGATGGTCAAAAAGGACCGTAGGAGGAGAGGTAATAAGCCGTGGATAACGAAGGAGGTGAAGGAAAGTGTTAAATTAAAAGCGGAGGCGTTTAGAGTAGCTAAGAGTAGTGGGCGAGAAGAGGATTGGGAGAGGTTTAAATGTCAACAAAGATTGACAAAGAAGTTGATGAAGAAGGGAAGGAGAAACTATGAAGCTGGGCTAGCGCTTAATATAAAAAAGGATAGCAAGAGTTTTTATAAATATATAAAAAGGAAGAGGCTGGCTAGGGTGAACGTTGGACCCTTAGAGGATGAGAAAGGGGGACTTAGTGGTCGGGGATGGGGATATGGCGGAGGTCTTGAATAACTTTTTTGTTTCGGTCTTCACGGAGTAGGACGTGAATAATTTGCCAGATGTTAGAGATGGAAAGATGGTAGGACTGGAGGGTCTTGATGACATTACTGTTACTAGAGAGGTGGTGCTCGACAGACTGGAGGGGCTGATTGTGGACAAGTCCCCAGGACCGGATGGAATGCATCCGAGGGTCCTGAAAGAAATGGTGGAGGTGATAGTGGATGCCTTGGTGGTTATTTTCCAGACGTCGCTGGATTCCGGGGAAGTGCCAGAAGATTGGAAAACGGCTAATGTTACGCCGTTGTTTAAGAAGGGTGCCAGGCAAAAGGCGGGGAATTATAGGCCTGTTAGTTTAACGTCTGTTGCAGGTAAAATGTTAGAATCCGTCATCAAGGAGGAAATAGTGAAGCATCTTGAGGGGAACTGCTTGATAGAGCAGACGCAGCACGGTTTCCTTAAAGGGAAGTCGTGTCTGACAAATTTACTGGAGTTCTATGAGGATGTGTCTAGGGCGGTGGATAGAGGAGAGCCAGTGGATGTGGTCTTTCTGGATTTTCAGAAGGCGTTTGACAAGGTACCTCACAAGAGGTTATTACAGAAGGTCAGGGGGCATGGAGTTGGGGGTAGGGTGTTAGCGTGGATAGAGGACTGGTTGTCAAATAGGAGGCAGAGAGTGGGGGTCAATGGGTGCTATTCGGATTGGCGGATGGTGACTAGTGGAGTGCCCCAGGGGTCGGTGCTGGGGCCTCAGCTATTTACCATTTATATAGATGATCTGGAGGAGGGAACCGAGTGTAGGGTGTCGAAATTTGCTGATGACACCAAAATTGGTGGAAAGGCAAATTGTGCGGAGGGTGGGGAGAGTCTACAGAAGGATCTAGATAGGCTGGGCGAATGGGCCAGGAAATGGCAAATGGAATTTAATGTTGGCAAGTGCGAGGTGGTCCACTTTGGTAGGAATAATGGTAGGAAGGATTATTACTTACGTGGAGTAAAACTGCAGCAGGCGACGGTGCAGAGGGAGCTCGGGGTCCTTGTGCATGAGTCGCAAAAACCCAGCTTGCAGGTGCAGCAGGTGGTCAGGAAGGCAAATGGGATGCTGGCCTTCATCGCGAGGGGGATTGAATATAAAAGTAGGGAGGTCTTGCTGTGGCTGTATAGGGCATTGGTGAGGCCGCAGCTGGAGTACTGTGTGCAGTTTTGGGCGCCGTACTTACGCAAGGATATTTTAGCCTTGGAGGGAGTGCAGAGGAGGTTTACTAGGCTGATGCCGGAGTTGAGGGGGTTGAGCTATGAGGAGAGGCTGAATAGATTAGGCTTGTGCTCATTAGAGTTTAGAAGAATGAGGGGAGATCTCATTGAGACGTATAAGATGATGAATGGGATGGATAGGATAGAGGTGGAGAGACTCTTCCCGCTCAGAAAGGATAGTAGGACTAGGGGGCATAGCCTCAAGATAAAGGGGGGGCGGTTTAGAACGGAGTTGAGGAGGAACTTCTTCACTCAAAGGGTGGTGAATCTCTGGAATTCTCTGCCCGTTGAAGTGGTGGAGGCTGCCTCGCTAAATATTTTTAAGACGCCGGTTGATGGGTTTTTGATGAGAGAGGGGATTAAGGGTTATGGGGAGAGGGCGGGAATGTGGAACTGAGCCACGACAGATCAGCCATGATCTTATTGAATGGCGGGGCAGGCTCGAGGGGCTAGTTGGCCTACTCCTGCTCCTATTTCTTATGTTCTTATGTTCTAAGTGATAGAAATCACAGGTTTTGTAAGGTGACTGAAGGAGGTTTGGCAAGTTGCTGCAGTATATCTTACAGATAATACACACTAATACAATTTACCTCAGGTGATTGAGGTAGAGAATGTTTAAGGAAGTAGGCGAAGTGCCAATTAAATAAGCTGCTTTGTCCTAGATGTCAAGGTATCATGATGCTGACACCATACAGGGTGTATGGTATTAACTCGACCCATACAGATTCCACATCATCTGTGCTAATATCTTTCCTCAATATCATATCACTGAAGTTTATTTATTAGTTTTGCAAGTAGGCTTCCATGAGCACTGCAATGTTACTTTGAAAATCCCCAAATTGCTACAATCCGGCACTTGTTTGGGTACATGGAAACATAGAAGATAGGAGCAGGTGGAGGCCATTTGGTCCTTTGAGCCTGCTCCGCTATTTATCATGATCATGGCTGATCGTCCACCTCAACAGCCTAATCCTGTTTTCTCCCCAAATGATCCCATTCACCCCATGGAGCAGTTGAACCAGGAGCACTCCTCGTCAGAATGGCTGTCGTAGCACTCTACACCAGCGTCCCGAACAACGACGGCATTGCTGCAACTGCCCTCAGTACTCAACGCTGACAACTGCCAATCTCCAGATGCAATTCTACAACTCATCCGCTTCATCCTGGACCACAATGTCTCCACCTTCAACAACCAGTTTTTCATCCAGACTCATGGAACAGCTATGGGGACCAAATTCGTGCTCAATATGCCAACATCTTCATGCACATGTTTGAAGAAGACCTCTTCACTGCACAGGACCATCAACCAATGCCACACACTAAATACATTGATTACATTTTCTTCCTTTGGACTCATGGTGAACAATCACTGAAACAACTATGTGAAGACGTCAAGAAGTTCCATCTCACCATCAGAGTCACCATGGACTACTCTCTGGAATCAGCTGCATTCTTGGACACACACATCTCCATCAAGGATGGTCACCTCAGCACTTCACTGTATCGCAAGCCCACAGATAACCTCACAATGCTCCACTTCTGCAGATTCCATCCTAAACATGTTAAAGAAGCCATCCCCTACAGACAAGCCCTCCATATACACAGGATGTGCTCAGATGAGGAGGATCACAACTGACACCTACAGACACTGAAAGACGCCCTCATAATAACAGGATATGGTGCTCGACTCATTCATCGATTGACAGTTTTGATGCACCACAGTGAGAAACCGCACCAACCTCCTCAGAAGACAAACACGGGACTCTGCGGACAGAGTACCCTTCCAGTACATCTCTGGAGTGGAGAAGCTACGACATTTTCTCAGGAGCCTTCAGCATGTCATCAATGAAGATGAACATCTCACCAACGCCACCCCCACATCCCCACTTCTTGCCTTCAAACAACCGCACAACCTTAAACAGATCATTGTCTGCAACAAACTTACCTGATGAAGGAACGGCGTTCCGAAAGCTAGTGGTGTTTACTCCCAAATAAACCTGTTGGACTTTAACCTGGTGTTGTGAGACTTCTTATAGCAAACTACCCAGCCTTCGGGAGAACAGTGACCATGACACCACATAGGGTCGTAAAGAGTGCTTTTGGAAGATTGGCTTTTATAAATCAAAGTATTGCGTATAAGAATTGGAATGTTATGGTGAGGTTGTATAAGACATTGGTGAGGCCGAATTTAGAGTATTGTATGCAGTTTTGGTCACCTAATTACAGGAAGGATGTTAATAAGGTTGAAAGAGTGCAGAGAAGGTTTACAAGGATGTTGCCAGGTCTTGAGAAACTGAATTACAGAGAAAGGTTCCCTGGAGCGTAGAAGAATGAGGGGAGATTTGATAGAGGTGTATAAAATTATGATGGGTATAGACAGAGTGAATGCAAGCAGGCTTTTTCCACTGAGGCTAGGGGAGAAAGAAACTAGAGGACATGGGTTAAGGGTGAAAAGTTTAAAGGGAGTATGGGGGGGGCTTCTTCACATAGAGTGGTGGGAGTGTGGAATAAGCTGCCAGATGAAGTGGTAAATGTGGGCTCACTTTTAACATTTAAGAAAAACTTGGACAGGTACATGAATGAGAGGGGTGTGGAGGGATAAGTCCAGGTGCAGGTCAGTGGGACTAGGCAGAAAAATGGTTCAGCACAGCCAAGAAGGGCCAAGAGGCCTGTTTCTGTGCTTGTAATGTTCTGTGGTTCTATGGTTCTATAACCCTGCCATAGCAACCTCTGCAAGATGTGCCCGATCGACACAGATGCCATCATCTCACATGAGAACACCATCCATCAGGGACACGGTACAAACTCTTGCAACTCGGCCCACGTTGTCTACCTGATACGCTGCAGGAAAGAATGTCCCACGGTATGGTACATTGCCAAGATCATGCAGACACTACGACAATCTCCAATTACAGTAAAAAGTCCCACAACACCAGGTTAAAGTCCAACAGGTTTATTTTATAGCACAAGCTATCAGAGTGTCGCTCCTTCTTCAGGTGAGTGAAACGTGGTGTTTACAAACAGGGCACAGATAGACACAAACTCAATTTACAAGATAATGGTTGGAATGCGAATTTTTACTGGGAATCAAGTCTTTACAGGTACAGACAATGTGAGTGGAGAGAGTTAAGCACAGGTGAAAGAGATGTGAATTGTCTCCAGCCAGGAAAGTTAGTGAGATTTTGCAAGCCCAGGCAAATCGTGGGGGTCACAGATTTTCTCCCTGTGGGGGAAATCTTCAGCAGTCACAGGCATTCAGCCTCTGATCTTCAGGTGACTGTTCTCCAAGGCGGCCGACAAAGCAGAACCGCCAAGCAAAAACTGATAGCCAAGTTTCACACACGAGGACAGCCTCAACTGGGATCTTGGGTTCATGTCACACTATCTGTGACCCCCACGATTTGCCTGGGCATTATTTCTGGTTGTATCACAGCTTGGTATGGCTCCTGCTCTGTCCAAGACTGCAAATACAAAACTAAAAAAGGTCATGAACGAAGCCTAGTCCATCATGCAAACCAGCCACTGACTCTGTCTACACTTCCCACTGCCTCTGAAAAGCAGCCAGCATAATCAAGGATCCCACACACCATGGACATAATCTCTTCCACCTTGTTCCATCAGGAAAACGAGATCAAAATCTGAGGTCATGTACTAACTGACTCACGAACAGCTTCTTCCCTGCTGTTATCAGAATGGACCTACCTCGCATTAAGTTGATGTTTCTCTAAACCCTAGCTATGACTGTAAAACTGTATTCTGCACTCTCTCGTTCCCTTCTCTATGAACAGTATGCTTTGTCTATATAGCACGCAAGAAACAATACTTTTCACTGTTTACTAAAGCATGTGACAATAATCAAATTAAATCAAATCTGCTCCGGGAAAACAATCCCAACCTATCTAATCTGCCTGTGCCATGAGAAAGTGAGACCAGGAATGGAATGAGGTGGAGGATAAATGCGTGGTTGAGGAATTGGAGCAGGGGCAGGGATTCAGGTTCCTGGATCATTGGGACCTCTTTAGGGGCAGGTGTGACCTGTACAAAAAGGACAGATTGCATTTGAATCCCAGGGGGACCAATATCCTGGCAGGAAGGTTTACTACTGGGTCTGCTGGGGAGAGTTTAGAATGGTGGGGGGGCGGGAATTGAAATTAAGTGACTGAGACAGAGAGGAGGTTAGCTTGCAAATAGAGAGAGCTTGTCGACGGCGTGAGAGGGAGGATAGGCAGGTGATGGAGAAGGGGAGCATTCAGGCCGAAGGTTTGAGATGTGTCTATTTTAACGCAAGGAGTGTTGTTAACAAAGTGGATGAGCTTAGAGCGTGGATCGCTACTTGGAAATGTGATGTGGTGGCCATTACAGAGACTTGGATGGCTCAGGGACAGGACTGGATACTTCAAGTGCCAAGTTTCGGATGTTTCAGAAAGGACAAGGAGAGGCAAAAGAGGTGGGGGAGTGGCACTGTTAATCAGAGATAGTGTCGCGGCTGTAGAAAAGATGGACGCCATGGAGGGCTTGTCTACGGAGTCTCTGTG
Source organism: Carcharhinus amblyrhynchos (assembly GCF_965287045.1). Lineage (NCBI taxonomy): Eukaryota > Metazoa > Chordata > Chondrichthyes > Carcharhiniformes > Carcharhinidae > Carcharhinus > Carcharhinus amblyrhynchos. The sequence continues at coordinate 124,117,118 of NC_137331.1, forward strand.
GGTGGAGGTAAAGGGGGGGCAGTTTAGAACGGAGTTGAGGAGGAACTTCTTCACTCAAAGGGTGGTGAATCTCTGGAATTCTCTGCCCGCTGAAGTGGTGGAGGCTGCCTCGCTAAATATTTTTAAGACGTGGGTTGATGGGTTTTTGATAAGAGAGGGGATTAAGGGTTATGGGGAGAGGGCGGGAAAGTGGAACTGAGCCACGACAGATCAGCCATGATCTTATTGAATGGCGGGGCAGGCTCGAAGGGCTAGATGGCCTACTCCTGCTCCTATTTCTTAAGTTCTTATGTTTATGTTCTTATGAGGTTCGGAACAGGAAGGGGTCAATAACTTTATTGGGTGTTTTCTATAGGCCAGTCAATTGTAACAGGGATGTTGAGGAGCAGATAGGGAAACAGATCCTGGAAAGATGTAATAATGAGTTGTCGTGATGGGAGACTTTAATTTATAAAACATAGAACACTACAGCACAAACAGGCCCTTCGGCCCACGAGTTGCGCCGATCACATCAACACCTACCAACCTACAGACCTATCTATAACCCTCAATCTCATTAAACCCCATATACTCATCCAGAAGTCTTTTAAAAGACCCCAGCGAGTTCGCATCCACCACCACTGACGGCAGCCGATTCCATTCACTCACCACCCTCTGAGTGAAAAACTTACCCCTAACATCACTTCTGAACCTCCCTCCCCGCACCTTAAATCTGTGTCCTCTCGTAGCAACCATTTCAACCTGGGGAAATAGCCTCTGAGAGTCCACCCTATCTATTCCTCTCAACATTTTGTAAACTTCTATCAGGTCGCCTCTCAACCTTCGTCTCTCCAGGGAAAAGAGTCCCAGCTCCCTCAACCTAACTTCATAAGGCATGCCTCCCAGTCCAGGCAACATCCTTGTAAATCTCCTCTGTACCCTCTCAATAGCTTCTACATCTTTCCTATAGTGAGGCGACCAGAACTGCGCACAATACTCTAAATGAGGCCTGACAAGGGTCTTATAAAGTTGCAGCATTACCTCCCGACTCCTAAACTCAATCCCTCGATGAATGAAGGCCAGTACACCATACGCCTTCTTGACCACCTCCTCCACCTGCGAGGCCGATTTAAGAGTCCTGTGGACCCGGACCCCAAGATCCTTCTGCTCTTCAACACTACTCAGACTTCTGCCCTTGATAGTGTACTCGTTCATCCCGTTGGTTCTGCCAAAATGGACGACTACACATTTATCTGCGTTGAAGTCCATCTGCCACTTCTCCGCCCAGTCCTGCATCCTATCGATGTCCTGCTGCAACTTTTGCCATCCTTCCAGACCATCCACAACACGACCAACCTTCGTGTCATCAGCGAACTTACTTACCCATCCCTCCACTTCCTCATCCAGGTCATTTATGAAAATGACAAACAACAAGGGTCCCAGAACAGATCCTTGAGGCACTCCGCTGGTGACTGACCTCCATTCAGAAAAAGCCCCAAATTTCCAAAAATTTCCCAAATATCGATTGGAATAAGAACATAAGAAATAGGAGCAGGAGTAGGCCATCTAGCCCCTCGAGCCTTCCCCGCCATTCAATAAGATCATGGCTGATCTGAAGTGGCTCAGTTCCACATTCCCGCCCTCTCCCCATAACCCTTAATCCCCTTGCCTATCAAAAACCTATCAACCCACGTCTTAAATATATTTAGCGAGGCAGCCTCCACCACTTCAACGGGCAGAGAATTCCAGAGATTCACCATCATTTGAGTGAAGAAGTTCCTCCTCAACGCCGTTCTAAACCGCCCCCCCCCCCCCTTTATCTTGAGGCTGTGCCCTCTAGTCCTACTGTCCTTTCTGAGCGGGAAGAGCCTCTCCACCTCTATCCTATCCATCCCATTCATCATCTTATATGTCTCAATGAGATCTCCCCTCATTCTTCTAAACTCTTAACGAGTACAAGCCTAGTTTATTCAGCCTCTCCTCATAGTTCAACCCCCTCAACTCTGGTATCAGCCTAGTAAACCTCCTCTGCACTCCCTTCAAGGCCAAAATATCCTTGCGTAAGTACGGCGACCAAAACTGCACACAGTACTCCAGCTGCGGCCTCACCAGTGCCCTATACAGTTGCAGCAAGACCTCCCTACTTTTATATTCAATCCCCCTCTTTATGAAGACCAGCATCCCATTCGCCTTCCTGACCACCTGCTGCACCTGCAGGCTGGGTTTTTGCGACTCATGCACAAGGACCCCGAGGTCCCTCTGCACCGTCGCATGCTGCAGTTTTTCGCCATGTAAGTAATAGTCCTTCCTACCATTATTCCTACCAAAGTGGACATCCTCACATTTGCCAACATTAAATTCCATTTGCCGGTTCCTTGCCCATTCGCCCAGCCTATCTAGATCCTTCTGCAGACTCTCCACACCCTCTGCACAATTTGCCGTTCCACCAATCTTGGTGTCATCAGCAAATTTCGACACCATATACTCGGTTCCCTCCTCCAGATCATCTATATAAATGGTAAATAGCTGAGGCCCCAGCACCGACCCCTGGGGCACTCCACTAGTCACCAACCGCCAATCCGAATGGCACCCATTGACCCCCACTCTCTGCCTCCTATTTGACAGCCAATCCCCTATCCACGCTAACACCCTACCCCCAACTCCATGCCCCCTGACCTTCTGTAATAACCTCTTGTGAGGCACCTTATCAAACGCCTTCTGAAAATCAAGAAACACCACATCCACCGGCTCTCCTCTATCCACCGCCCTAGACACATCCTCATAGAACTCCAATAAATTCGTCAGACACGACTTCCCCTTAACGAAACCGTGCTGCGTCTGCTCTATCAAACAATTCTCCTCAAGGTGCCTCGCTATTTTCTCCTCGATCACGGATTCTAACATTTTACCTACAACAGACGTTAAACTAACCAGCCTATAATTCCCTGCCTTTTGCCTGCCACCCTTCTTAAACAACGGTGTAACATTAGCCGTTTTCCAATCTTCTGGCACTTCCCCGGAATCCAGTGACGTTTGGAAAATAATCACCAAGGCATCCACTATCACCTCCGCCATTTCTTTCAGAACCCTTGGATGCATTCCATCCGGTCCTGGGGACTTGTCCACAATCAGTCCTTCCAGTCTGTCGAGCACCGCCACTCTAGTAACAATAATGTCATTCAGGCCCTCCACTCCTACCATCTTTCCATCGCTAACACCTGGCAAATTATTCACGTCCTCCTCCGTGAAAACCGAAACAAAAAAGTTATTCAAGGCCTCAGCCATTTCCCCATCCCCTACCACTAAGTTCCCCCTCTCATCCTTTAAGGGTCCAACGTTCACCCGAGCCAGCCTCTTCCTTTTTATATATTTATAAAAACTCTTACTATCCTTTTTTATATTAAGCGCTAGCCCAGCTTCATAGTTTATCCTACCCTTCTTTATCAACTTCTTTGTCATTCTTTGTTGACATTTAAACCTCTCCCAATCCTCTTCTTGCCCACTACTGTTAAGTACTCTAAACGCATCCGCTTTTAATTTAACACTTTACCTCCTTCGTTATCCATGGCTGATTATCTCTCCTCCTACGATCCTTTTTAACCATCGGAATAAATTTCTCCTGAGCACCAAGAAAGATCTCCTTAAAGATCCTCCACTGTTCCTCAGCAGACCTACCTTCCAACGCTCTCCCCCAATTAACATTCACCAATTCCTGTCTCATCCTACCGTACTCCCCTCTGTTCAAACAAAGGACACATGTCCGGGAACCCACTTTCTCCTCCTCCATCTGCATCAGAAACTCCACCATACAATGATCACTCTTCCCAAGAGGATCCTCACCAAAACGTCCCTAATTCATGAGGCGACCTCATTACATAACACCAGATCCAAGATAGCTCGCTCCCTCGTCGGCTCCAACACACACTGTTCAAGGAAACTATCCCAGCAGCATTCCAAGAACTCTTCCTCAAGCCCACCGCGTCCAACATGGGTCGACCAATCAATATGTAGATTGAAATCCCCCATAATTATCGCCGTCCCATTCCTGCACGCCACATTTATTTGCGCATTAACAGCCCGCCCCACCTCCAGATCATTATTTGGGGGCCTATAAACGACACCCACCAGCGTCTTCTTCCCTTTGCTGTTCCTAATCTCCACCCACGATTCCAGTTTCTGCTCTTTGGCTCCTATATCATCCCTTACTACCACCGTGATGCTATCCTTAATCAGCAGAGCTACGCCTCCCCCCCCTTTTTCCTCCTGCCTATCCTTCCTAAACACTTGATACCCCTGTACATTCAGCTCCCAGTCCCTGTCACCCTGCAGCCACGTCTCTGTAATGGCCATCAGATCATATCCATGGAATCTCCCTAGGGTAAGGGGTTTAGATGGGGAGGAGTTTGTTAGGTGTGTTCAGGAGGGTTTCCTGACACAGTATATGAATAAGCCTACAAGAGGAGAGGCTGTACTTGATTTGGTATTGGGAAATGAACCTGGACTGGTGTCAGATGTCTCAGTGGGAGAACATTTTGGGGATAGTGATCATAACTCTATCTCCTTTACATTAGCAATGGAGAGAGATAGGATCAGATAAGGTAGGAAAGTGTTTCTCTGGAGTAAGGGGAATTATGAACCCATCAGGCAGGAAATTAGAGGCATAAATTGGAAGGAGGTTTTCGCAGGGAAATGTGCAGAAGTAATGTGGCAGATTTTCAAGGAATATTTGGAGTTCTGCACGACAACGTTCCGTTGAGACAGGGAAGTTTTGGTAGGCTACAAGAACCATGGTGCACTAAAGCTGTAATGAATTTAGTCAAGAAGAAAAGCTTACAAAAGATTCAGGGAGCTCGGTAATGTTAGGGATCTAGAGGAGTATACAACTAGTAGGAAGGAACTTAAGGAAATTAGGAGAGCCAGAAGCGGTCATGAGAAGGCCTTGGCAGATAAGATCAAGGAAAACCCCAAGGCATTCTATAAGTATGTGAAGAGCAAAAGGATGAGATGTGAAGGAATAGGACTTATCATGTGTGACAGTGGGAAAGTTTGTATAGAACTGGTAGAAACAGCAGAGGTGCTCAATGAATACTTCAGTATTCACAGCAGAAAAAGATCTTTTTGGTTGTTGTGCAGGCTTGCAGCAGACTGAAAAGCTTGAGTATGTTGACATAAAGAGGATGTGTTGGAGCGTTTGAAAAGCATCAAGTTAGATTAGTCGCCAGGACCGGATGGGATGTACCCCAGGTTACTGTGGGAGGCGAGGGAAGAGATTGCAGAGCCTCTGGCAATGATCTTTGCATCAACAATGGAGATGGGAGAGGTTCTGGAGGATTGCAGATGTGGTTCCTTTATTCAAGAAAGGGAGGAGAGATAGCCCAGGAAATTATCAACCAATGAATCTAACTTCAGTGGTTGGTAAGTTGATGGAGAAGATCCTGAGAGGCAGGATTTATGAACATTTGGAGAGATATAGTATGCTCAAAAATCGTCAGCAGAGCTTTGTCAAGGGCAGATTGTGTCTTACGAGCCTGGTTGCATTTTTTGAAGATGTGACTAAACACATTGACGAAGGAAGAGCAGTGGATGTGGTTTATATGGACTTCAGCAAGGCATTCAATAAGGTCTGCTATGCAAGGCTTATTGAGAAAGTGAGAGGGCATGGGATCCAAAGGGACATTGCTTTATGGATCCAGAACTGGCTTGCCCACAGAAGGCAAAAACTGGTTGTAGATGGGTTTTTTCTGCAGGGAGGTCGGTCACCAGTGGAGTGCCCCAGGGATCTGTTCTGGGACCCTTGCTCTTTGTGATTTTAATAAATGACCTGGATGAGGAAGTGGAGGAATGGGTTGCTAAGTTTGCCGATGACACAAAGGTTGGAGGTGTTGTGGATAGTTTGAAGGGATGTCAGAAGTTGCAGCGTGACACAGAATGCAAGTCTGGGCGGAGAAGTGGCAGATGGACTTCAACCAAGATAAGTGTGTGGTGATTCATTTTGGCAGGTCAAATAGGATGACGGAATATAATATTAACTGTAAGACTCTTGGCATTGTGGAAGATCAGAAGGATCTTGGGGTCCGGGTTCATAGGACGCTCAGATCAGCTTCACAGGTAGAGGATGTGGTTAAGAAGGCGTATGGTGTACTGGCCTTCATCAATCGAGGAACTGAATTTAGGTGTCGGGGGATAATGCTGCAGCTGTATATGACTCTGGTCAGACCCCACTTGGAGTACTGTGCTCAGTTCTGGTCGCCTCATTACAGAAAGGATGTGGAAGCTATAGAAAGGGTGCAGAGAAGATTTACAAGAATGTTACCTGATTAGGTGGCATGCCTTATGAGGATAGGTTGAGAGAGCTTGGTGTTTTCTCCTTAGAGAGTCGAAGGATGAGAGGTGACCTGATAGAGGTGTATAAGATGTTGAGAGGTATTGGTCGAGTGGATTCTCAGAGGCTTTTTCCCAGGGCTGAAATGGCTGCCACAAGAGGACACAGGTTTAGGGTGCTGGGGAGTAGGTACAGAGGAGATGTCAGGGGTAAGTTTTTCACTCAGAGGGTGGTGGATGTGTGGAATCAGCTGCCAGCAGTAGTGGTGGAGGCAGATTTGAAAGGATCTTTTAAGAGACTTTTGGATAAGTAAATGGGACTTAGTAAGATAGAGGGTTATAGGTAAGCCTAGTAGGTAGGGACATGTTCAGCGCAACTTGTGGGCCGAAGGGCCTATTCGTGCTGTAGTTTTTGTATGTTCTAATCTCTTCTCATAGCTGAAACTTTCCATCCCTGGTAACATCCTGGTGAATCTCCTCTTTATCTTCTGCAGTGCAATAATATCCTTCCAGGGTGCCTTGGTGGCACAATGGTTAACACTGCTGCCTCACAGCGCCAGGGTCCCTGGTTGATTGCTGGCTTGGGTCACTGTGTGGAGTTGGCACGTTCTCTCCGTGTCTGCATGGCTTTCATCCAGGTACTCTGGTTTCCTCCCACAGTCTGAAAGACGTGCTGGTTAGGTACATTGGCCATGCTAAATTGCCCCTTAGTCAGGGGAATTAGCAGGGTAAATATGGGGATAGGGACTGGGTGGGATTGTTGTTGGTGCTTTTTTGTTTTGGTCTTCACGGAAGAGGACGTGAATAATTTGCCGGGTGTTAGAGATGGAAAGGTGGTAGGACTGGAGGGTCTTAATGACATTACTGTTACTAGAGAGGCGGTGCTCAACAGACTGGAGGGGCTGATTGTAGACAAGTCGCCAGGACTGGATGGAATGCATCCGAGGGTCCTGAAAGAAATGGCGGAGGTGATAGTGGATGCCTTGGTGGTTATTTTCCAGACGTCGCTGGATTCCGGGGAAGTGCCGGAAGATTGGAAAACGGCTAATGTTACGCCGTTGTTTAAGAAGGGTGCCAGGCAAAAGGCAGCGAATTATAGGCCGGTTAGTTTAACGTCTGTTGTAGGTAAAATGTTAGAATCCGTCATCAAGGAGGAAATAGCGAAGCATCTTGAGAGGAATTGCTTGATAGAGCAGACGCAGCACGGTTTCGTTAAGGGGAAGTCGTGTCTGACAAATTTACTGGAGCTCTATGAGGATGTGTCTAGGGCGGTGGATAGAGGAGAGCCGGTGGATGTGGTCTTTCTTGATTTTCAGAAGGCGTTTGACAAGGTACCTCACAAGAGGTTATTGCAGAAGGTCAGGGGACATGGAGTTGGGGGTAGGGTGTTAGCGTGGATAGAGGATTGGTTGTCAAATAGGAGGCAGAGAGTGGGGGTCAATGGGTGCTATTCGGATTGGCGGATGGTGACTAGTGGAGTGCCCCGGGGTCGGTGCTGGGGCCTCAGCTATTTACCATTTATATAGATGATCTGGAGGAGGGAACCAAGTGTAGGGTGTCGAAATTTGCTGATGACACCAAGATTGGTGGAATGACAAATTGTGCGGAGGGTGTGGAGAGTCTGCAGAAGGATCTAGATAGGCTGGGCGAATGGGCCAGGAAATGGCAAATGGAATTTAATGTTGGCAAGTGCGAGGTGGTCCACTTTGGTAGGAAGAATGGTAGGAAGGACTATTACTTACGTGGCGAAAAACCGCAGCAGGCGACGGTGCAGAGGGACCTCGGGGTCCTTGTGCATGAGTCGCAAAAACCCAGCCTGCAGGTGCAGCAGGTGGTCAGGAAGGCGAATGGGATGCTGGCCTTCATAGCGAGGGGGATTGAATATAAAAGTAGGGAGGTCTTGCTGCGGCTGTATAGGGCATTGATGAGGCCGCAGCTGGAGTACTGTGTGCAGTTTTGGGTGCCGTACTTACACAAGGATATTTTAGCCTTGGAAGGAGTGCAGAGGAGGTTTACTAGGCTGATGCCGGAGTTGAGGGGGTTGAGCTATGAGGAGAGGCTGAATAAATTAGGCTTGTACTCGTTAAGAGTTTAGAAGAATGAGGGGAGATCTCATTGAGACGTATAAGATGATGAATGGGATGGATAGGATAGAGGTGGAGAGACTCTTCTCATTCAGAAAGGATAGTAGGACTAGGGGGCATAGCCTCAAGATAAAGGGGGGGCGGTTTAGAACGTAGTTGAGGAGGAACTTCTTCACTCAAAGGGTGGTGAATCTCTGGAATTCTCTGCCCGTTGAAGTGGTGGAGGCTACCTCGCTAAATATTTTTAAGACGCGGGTTGATGGGTTTTTGATAAGAGAGGGGATTAAGGGTTATGGGGAGAGGGCGGGAAAGTGGAACTGAGCCACGACAGATCAGCCATGATCTTATTGAATGGCGGGGCAGGCTCGAAGGGCTAGATGGCCTACTCCTGCTCCTATTTCTTATGTTCAATGGGTCAAATGGCCAACTTCTGCACTGTAGGGATTCTGTGATTTGCCACTGGTCTGCCAATGTACCAGCTGAATAATATCAGGCTATAATTTAAGAACATCCTACTATCAACTTACCACCAATTTTTATGTCATCTGCAAACTTACAAATTACACCTTCTACATTTACATTCAAGTCGTTAATGTATATAACAAAGAACAAGGGTCCTAGCACCAATCTCTGTGGTAAACCGCTGGTCACACGCTTCCAATCACAAAAGCAACCATCTATGTCATCCTTTGGCTCCTTTAACAAGTCAATTTTGGATCCAATTTTCTAACTCGCCTTAGATCCAATGGACTGTAACCTTTTGGACCAGTCTTTTCATGTGGAACCTTGTCAAAGACCTTACTGAAATCCACGTAAACCACATCAACTGTGCTACCTTCGTCAATGTATTTATCTTTTAAAAAAGCTCAATTAAATTAGTTTTCAACAGGAGCTCCCACCAACAAATCCATGCCGGCTATACTTGAATAATCTTATCTCTCAGATTTTTTCCAATAATTTCCCTACCACTGACATTAGACTAACCAGTCTGTAATTTCCTGGTTTATCTCTGCTGCCCTTCTTGAGTAAAGGTCCCATATTAGTTATCCTCCAATCATCTGGTACTTCACCTGTGACTTGCAAAGATTTAAATAGCTCCATCAGTGCCCCTGCAATCTCCTCCCTTTCCTCCCATAGCAGCCTGGGATACATAGAACATAGAACATTACAGCGCAGAACAGGCCCTTCGGCCCACGATGTTGCGCCGACCAGTTAAAAAAATACAACAACAACAATGACCCACTAACCTAAACCAATCCCTTTTCGTCCATAAACCTGTCCACAGACCTCTTAAACGCCCCCAAACTAGGCGCATTTACAACTGCAGCAGGCAGGGCATTCCAATCCCTCACCACCCTCTGGGTAAAGAACCTACCCCTGACATCTGTCCTATAACTACCCCCCCTTAGTTTAAAGCCATGCCCCCTCGTGCTAGATTTTTCCATCAGAGGAAAAAGGCTATCACTATCCACCCTATCTAAACCTCTAATCATCTTATATGTTTCAATAAGATCCCCTCTTAGCCGCCTTCTTTCCAGCGAAAACAACCCCAAATCCCTCAGCCTCTCCTCATAGGATCTCCCCTCCATACCAGGCAACATCCTGGTAAACCTCCTCTGCACCCTCTCCAAAGCCTCCACATCCTTCCTGTAATGTGGGGACCAGAACTGCACACAATACTCCAAGTGCGGCCGCACCAGAGTTGTGTACAGTTGCAACATAACGCTACGACTCCTAAATTCAATCCCCCTACCAATAAACGCCAAGACACTGTATGCCTTCTTAACAACCTTATCTACTTGATTCCCAACTTTCAGGGATCTATGTACACATACACCTAGATCCCTCTGCTCCTCCACACTATTCAAAGTCATTCGTTAGCCCTATACTCAACACATCTGTTATTCCTACCAAAGTGAATTACCTCACATTTCTCTGCATTAAACTCCATCCGCCACCTCTCGGCCCAGCTCTGCAACCTGTCTAAGTCTTCCTGCAAACTATGACACCCTTCCTCACTATCTACCACACCTCCGACTTTGGTGTCATCAGCAAATTTACTGATCCACCCAACTATACCCTCATCCAGATCATTAATAAAAATCACAAACAGCAGTGGCCCCAACACAGATCCCTGAGGCACACCACTTGTAACCGAACTCCATGATGAATATTTACCGTCAACCACTACCCTCTGTCTCCTATCCGCTAGCCAATTCCTAATCCAGTTCCCTAGATCACCCCCAATCCCATACATCTGCATTTTGTGCAGAAGCCTACCATGGTGAACCTTATCAAACGCCTTACTAAAATCCATATACACCACGTCCACTGCCTTACCCCCATCCACCTCTTTGGTCACTTTCTCAAAAAACTCAATAAGGTTAGTAAGGCACGACCTACCCGCCACAAAACCATGCTGACTATCTCCAATCAACTCATTACTCTCCAAATAACTATAAATCCTATCCCTAATAATTTTTTCCAAAACCTTGCCCACAACAGAAGTGAGACTCACCGGTCTATAATTCCCGGGGAAGTCTCTGTTCCCCTTCTTAAACAATGGGACAACATTCGCTAACCTCCAATCATCTGGTACTATACCAGAGGCCAACGACGACCTGAAGATCAGAGCCAGAGGCTCTGCAATCACTTCTCTTGCCTCCCAGGACCTGGAGATTTATGAGTCTTTAAGCCTGTCCTTATTAATCTTCATGTGTTGTCGAACTTCACAGCCCCAATTGAAATCTCCAGCTATAATGTCTTTCTTCTCAGTGAATACAGATGAAAAATATTCACTCATAACCTCTGGCTCCATGCACAGATCGCCCCTTTGGTCTCTAATGGGTCCCATTTTTTTCCTGATCATCCTCTTGCTTAGTATACTTATAAAATGCCTTAGGGTTTTCCTTAACCTTACATAGAACATAGAACAATACAGCACAGTACAGATCCTTCAGCCCTGGATGTTGTGCCGAGCTATGTCTGAACCCAAGATCAAGCTATCCCACTCCCTATCATTCTGGTGTGCTCCGTGTGCCTATCCAATAACCGCTTGAAAGTTCCCAAAGTGTCCGACTCCACTATCACAGCAGGCAGTGCATTCCACACCCCAACCACTCTCTGAGTAAAGCATCTACCTCGGACATCCCTCCTATATCTCCCACCATGAACCTTAAAGTTATGCCCCCCTAGTAACAGCTACATCCACCAGAGGAAATAGTCTCTGCATGTCCACTCTATCAATCCCGCTCATCATCTTATAATCCTCTGTTAAATCACCTCTCATCCTCCTCCGCTCTAAAGAGAAAAGCCCCAGCTCCCTCAACCTTTCTCGTAAGACCTACCCTCCAAACCAGGCAGCATCCTGGTAAATCTCCTCTGCACTCTCTCCAGTGCTTCCACATCCTCCTTATAGTGAGGTGACCAGAACTGCACACACTATTCCAGATGTGGCCTCACCAAGGTCCAGTATAGTTGCAGCATAACCCCACAGCTCTTAAAACTCAAACCCCCTGTTAATAAATGCTAACGCACTATAAGCCTTCTTCACGGCTCCATCCATTTGAATGGCAACCTTCAGAGATCTGTGGATATGAATCCCAAGATCTCTCTGGTCTTCCACATTGTTCAGAACCCTGCTGTTGACCCTGCAATCCACATTCAAGTTTGTCCTACCAAAATTAATCATCTCGCACTTATCAGGGTTAAACTTAATCTCACTTTTCTGCCCAGCTCTGCATCCTATCAATGTCTCAGTCTTATCTGCAAATTATATTTTGTGGCCCCTATTCTGCCTTCCTAATTTGTTTTCAAGCACCCCCTGCATTCTGCATATTGCTGAAGGGCCTCTCCCACCTTGAATTCAAAATGTTAACTGTCTATTCAGACCTGCTGAGTTCTTCCAGCACTTTCACTTTTTATTTCAGATCTCTAGAATCCACAGTATTTTTCTTTTATATCAGATCAGCCATCATCTAACTGAATAGCAGAGCTGGCTCAAGGCACCAAAAGGCCTACTTCAATTCCCTTTTTTCATGATCTAACGCTGTCATCGCACTTTTCCGCTTTTTTTCTCAGGAATATCTAGCTTCCACTTAAATACTGATCACATGTGGTTTAGATCTAGAAAATATGAAACAATTTTTGCAAACTGTGGCAAGGGAAAAAATAATATCTAAATCTTTTCAAGGGATTAAATGTTCTTCATTGCAATTATCTGGAAACAGTAATTGAGACATTCCAAATAGGTTAATGAACACAAATCAGAATTAACTGGCAATAAGATCTTTATTGCACAGATTCTTACAAGTTTTCTTTTAAAGTACCAGGGTTCACTAATGTAACTACTGCCTTCAACCTGTTTTTAAAGAGTGTTTTACTTGAGAAGTCACAGTGTCTTTTCATAAAGGTGAGAATGGGGGGAAACTGCTGTCCTGGTTCCATCATTTATTCTGCTTTTGTTTTTACCTAAGCTTCTGGTTCTGCTTCTGGTTCTGGTTCTGGTTCTGCTGGCGTTGGTGATTTTGATTCTGGTGTTGCTGTTCGTGGTGCAGCTTCTGGTGATGGTGGTGGTGATTTTGATTTTGGCTGTTCCTCTCCTTGCTCCTTGCTCATAGAATCTGCAAGAGATTTAATACTGTCTATCAGGCCATCCATCTTGCTTCCCAATGCATCAATTCTGCAATTTACTCTTTTAAAACCATTATCAACAATGGAGGGTAACTGCTCTCCCTTTGCCTCTGATGCATTTTGTTCCATCGGACAAGACTCAGCTGCCTCTTCTGTTTTCTCCTCTTCTGCAGAATCAGTCTTTGCAGCCTCTTCTGTTTTTGAAGATTCTTCTTCCATAGGGCAAGACTCAGCTGCCTCTTCTGCAGAATCAGTCTTTGCAGCCGTGTCTGTTTTTGAAGACTCTTCTTCTGTAGGGCAAGTCTCACCTTCTTCAGTTGCCTTCTTCTCTTCAGCCTCTGTTTTTTCTGCTTTTTCTTCTATGGGACAAGTGTCATCTGCGGGGGGAGGTGATGAGCATTCGTCTTTATCTGTAGGCTCCTGAATACCTACAACAAAGATACCAAATGAGTGGAATAGATTGGAACAATAACTTACACTTCTACAGAAAGTTCATTTGGGATAATTTTGAATCAGAAATGTAAGTTGCAGCTTTTAAGAATGTCAATATGTTTTTACACTATTTCTAACTGAGACAAAACAGTGCATAATGTGGGTTAAATTGGATCCAATTATAGAATCATAGAATCTCTCATGTGCAGAAAGAGGCCATTCGGCTCATCGAGTCTACACCAACAACAATCCCACTCAGACCCTATTCCCGTAATCAAGGGATTAGCAGGTTAAGTACATGTAACCCCATGTACTTAACCTGCTAATCCCCGACACAAATGGTCAATTTAGCATGGCCAATCAACCTAACCTGCACATCTTTGCAATGTGGCAGAAAATCAGAGCACCCGAAGGAAACCCACAAAAACTGATGTTTTCAAAAACCAATTTATTTAGCTTCAACAACTTATATTACACGGTCCTTGTGCATGAGTCGCAAAAACCCAGCCTACAAGTGCAGCAGGTGGTCAGGAAGGCAAATGGGATGCTGGCCTTCATAGCGAGGGGGATTGAATATAAAAGTAGGGAGGTCTTGCTGCAACTGTACAGGGCACTGGTGAGGCCGCAGCTGGAGTACTGTGTGCGGTTTTGGTCGCCGCACTTGCGCAAGGATATTTTGGCCTTGGAGGGAGTGCAGAGGAGGTTCACTAGGCTGATACCGGAGTTGAGGGGGTTGAGCTATGAGGAGAGGCTGAATAGACTGGGCTTGTACTCGTTAGAGTTTAGAAGGATGAGGGGAGATCTCATTGAGACATATAAGATGATGAAAGGGATGGATAGGGTAGAGGTGGAGAGGTTCTTCCCGCTCAGAAAGGACAGCAGGACTAGGGGGCACAGCCTCAAGATGGGGGGGGGGGGGGGAGGGCAGTTTAGAACAGAGTTGAGGAGGAACTTCTTCACTCAAAGGGTGGTGAATCTCTGGAATTCTCTGCCCGTTGAAGTGGTGGAGGCTACCTCGCTAAATATATTTAAGACGCGGGTAGATAGGTTTTTGGTAGGCAAGGGGATTAAGGGTTATGGGGAGAAAGCGGGAAAGTGGAACTGAGCCACTTCAGATCAGCCATGATCTTATTGAATGGTGGGGCAGGCTCGAAGGGCTAGATGGCCTACTCCTGCTCCTAATTCTTATGTTCTTACATTCTTATGTTCTAATGTAGTTTCAATATTGAGTTGAGGCAGGGATAGAATCAGCTGATTTTACAAATGGAAGTAGGTGGTCTTGGTAATAGAGCATCCAATACATGGTTTGAAGTTCATCTGAGTGTCAAATATGATACCAGGATTGCAGATGATCCTGGTTCAGCCTCAAGACAGATATCATGGAGAAGGTGTTTAGAGTCAGTGGCAAGAGAATAGAAATTATGCTGGGTTCAGTGTTCCTAATATTAAGCTTGGAAAAATTTCTGCTTATCCAGAGGTGTTAGACAAGCAATCTGACAATTTTCAGACACTGGATGGGTATCATTTGCAAAACATGTGGGTCTGCCTGACATTGTGTTTCAAATGGTATTGCCAAAGGATAGCATACAGTAGTGGCTGGGAAGTATGAAGGGGCCAAGGGGCTTTCTTGGAGGCTGCAGAGATGATAGAGCTTGGAAGTAATTCTCTTATTAGGACTGCACAAGGAACTAGATGAGAGTAGAAGTGCCTAGCTGAAAGATATATAGCATTATACTGGATGGATTTCAGGACTAAAGATATAATACTGCAAAGTTAGATGCATGTAAATAAATAAACTCGGTGGTGAAATACAGAGCTTAAAGATTTGAATTATCAGGTTTTTCAAATAGAAGGTAATTTAAGAGCATCAAAGGTTTACAGCAGAACTATGGCTCAGGGAAAAGCAATGATAGGGAGAAATAACGAACTGTGAAAAGGCATGAAGTATCTTATATCTATACTGCATACGCTTCAAGCAACTGGGTGATAATAAAACATTTGACAGTATTGCATCTAGCAGAAGTAACATAAAATAAAACAGTATAAAAACATATCATGTCATGTTTTTATGTAGAAAGAGAAAAAGACCTTTATCGTCTTTGAGATTAAGCTTGCAGAAGTTATTTTCACAGGCCTCAGTAATATCCATGCATGGAAGTTTTACATATGAGGTTAATGTGAATTTCTTTCTGGTCGTTTAGAGTATTCAGAGATTAATAGCAGAAATAAATTAAGTGAATAATCAAATGTAAAGATAAAAGTAAAATACTGCAAATGCTGGAATCTGAAGCAAAAACAGAAATTGCTGGAAAATCTCAGCAGGCCTGACAGCATCAGTGGGGAAAGAACAGAGCTACAGGGGGCGGGGGTGGGTGCAATCTTAACTTCTTGTCCTGCTGGTCGATTATCGGGGTGAGAGTTATGGTCACGAGATCAGCCTATCGTGATCTATCAGGCCCGGATACCCTGCAAGATCAGCCTCACACCCGGAACAATGCCTGGGGCTGTGGGGCCTAAGCAGAGAGGGGGGGGGGTCTGGATGAAGCGGGGCATAAGGGGAGATCGGGTGGGGGGGAAAGGGAACGCTGCACACTCTGCAACTGGTAATTGATCAGGAATGAGAGAGTATGGTAATGGCCAGGCCAGAAGTGGGGAGTGGTTGACAGGGCAGGAAGTGATCGGCCTGGCTGATGGTGGGAAGCAATCAGCCGGATTGGGGATAGTGAGGTGCAGTTGGCTGGGCTGGGGGCAGGGAATGATCTGTCAGGGGGCTGATTGGCTGGGCCAGGGATGAGGAATGATTGGCTGGGCATGGGAGGGTGGGGGGAGGGGGTGGAGGTGTGTGGTTAGGTCAGTGATAGCGGGGTTGGGTGCCTGACAGATCTCTCTCTCTGCTGTTGTGACGGGGCCTACGGGGGAGAGGGTAGGCTGATCAGATAGGGAAGGGGGCCCGCTTCCATTTGCTGCAGTGAGGCAGGGGGGTGTGGTGGCGGGGGTGATATTTCAGGGAAAGGGGCCCTCGCAATCAGCCACGGGCCACCAGGATATCTGCGGTGGGGCGTGCTTTGTCGAGGCCAGATTTGGCGATCTCTGAGACCTATCAGGGCTCTGCTGGTTGCCACTGCGTATGTACAGTCACAAAGGTATGCCATGCAGCTGTCTTCCTGGTGAGTTAAGCCATGCCCCTTCCTCGAGTGGCTAGAAACAGTCTAGTCCATTTTTTCCACTCTGAATGCATAGGATATGGAATTTGGACTCGTCCAGAAAACGGATCTGAAACACTCCCGTTTTCACACTAGCTAGGCACTTAAAATGTTTCTCATAAAATTGCCCCCATTAGCTCTGTTCTCTCTCCACAGATGCTGTCAGACCAATGAGAATTTACAGCATTTTCTGGATTATCAAACATATTATTGTTTCTAGTTATGCAAATGAGTGAAGGATGTACATAGGCAATGCAATGGTTATCAGGATCAACTGAGACTCTCAGAACTGAGCCTGATGATTTCTGAAAATTTCAAAAATGACCATATGACAGCAAGGAAAAAAGTTTGATGAAAACTATTTTTTTATTCAATTTGTATAGATCTAAACTTGCTCCTAGCTGTCTGGGGGGTTGAACATACTGGGAGATCTACACCATATAGTATCACCACCCCACCTCCATCTCATCTGCCCACAATAAGATTGCCTTCAGTTTGTCATAAGCATTGAGCAGAAATGCAAAGAGAAAAAAGGGAGGACGTGAGGAATGCAGATTTCTAAGCATGTCACTTTCCTTAAGAATATTTAGGCAACACAAGTTCTATTTGGATCTTAATGAGGAGAACAGCATTGCATAAGATTAAATAGGATTTATAGCAGAGAAACAGACCTTTTGGCCACCAGTCCATGCCAAGAATTTATGTTCTCCATGAGCCTCTTCCTTATTTTAATCTATCCCTCAGTTCCCCTCTTCCCATATGTTGATGTAGACTCCCAGTAAATGCAACAATGCTATTTGTTTTAGCCAATCCTTGTGTTGCAACTTACACTTCACATTCTCACCACTTTATGGATAAATTCACTAGATTTTTTTTCTAACTATCTTACATTGATAGTCTCTAGTTTTGTTCTTTCCCTCAAGTGAGTCTACTCAAGTCACCTCTGAAACTTTCCAAGAGACCCAATATGTTCAACCTTTCCTGATATGCACCCTGCATTTTTTCATAATATGATAGTAGTATTAGGAACATAGAAATTGAAGCAGCCTATTTAGTCCCTTGGATTTTTTTGCATTCCATGTTTAGTTACCATTACAGATGAGGCAGTGTGGTATTGTGACTAGACTAATAATCCAGAAACCCAGGGTAATGCTCTGGGGATCCAGGGTCAAACCCCACCACAGCGTGTGAAATTTGAAATAAAAATCTGGAATTAAAAGTTTAATGATGAACATGAAATTATTGTCAATTGTTGTAAAACCCCTACCGGTTCACAAAATCTGCTGTCCTTGTCTGGTCTGGCCAACATGACACAGCACCATAGCTGGCTCTCAAATGCCCTCTGAAATGGCTTAGCAAGCTAACCTGTTCACAGGCAATTAAGGAACAAATGTGGCCTTGCCAGCAATGCCCAAATCCCATAAAAGAAAAAAGAAAAACATAATTGTATAAAACTGATGGATCTATGAATTTCTAAAGTGCAGAGGTTATCTGCTGGTATCCAAGATCTTCTAAAATTAGCCTTGATCTGGAGGTTTATTTAATTGCTCACATTGACCTGTGGGATTTTCATTCTTGAATTTTGTTCCTGGTTGCATCGTGGATTGTTTCCTTGATGCAGTAGGGCTGAATGGTGGGTGAAGATATGGAATAGATTTGAGTTGTCCTCGGTCATGTCTCACCATTGTACCTTTGTGTGTAATTATTTTATAGGACCTTAGCTCTGCACAAATCCTTATCACCTTGGCTTGTTGTGATATTTCTTCTGGCCTCAATGCAAACTTGTCCCACTGTAATCTTGGCATTTTTATCATGTACTTTGGTCACCTTTTCTTTGGAGTTTAAAGAAGAATGGGTACTTACTAGTCTGGTTAAAATTACTGGTAAAAAAGAATTAGTACATACTGGCCTACCAAACATAGGCTCTGCCAATCATGCCAATCAGCTCTGCCAAGCACTTAAAGATGTCACTCTCGGATGTGACACTGCAATGTGTGGATCTTGTTTGAACATAGAACATAGAACACTACAGCACAAACAGGCCCTTCAGCCCACGAGTTGCGCCGATCACATCAACACCTACCAACCTACAGACCTATCTATAACCCTCAATCTCATTAAACCCCATATACTCATCCAGAAGTCTTTTAAAAGACCCCAGCGAGTTCGCCTCCACCACCACTGACAGCAGCCGATTCCATTCACTCACCACCCTCTGAGTGAAAAACTTACCCCTTGATCTGTTTACATTTGAAAATTAGAGATTTCACTGTTTGAGTCATTTGTTCAGCTTGGTTCTTAAATCTCAGGTAATAAGGATATCGAGGAAGTTGTTTTAACTCAGTTAGCTGGACAGCGGGTTTTGATACAGCGCAACACCAGTAATGCAAATTCAATTTCTATACTGGCTGAGGTTATTCATGAAGGCCCTCTTTCCTCAACCTTGCTCCTCACCTGAAGTGTGATGATCCTCAGGTTAAATGACCACCGGTCACAACCTGTGGTCATATGGGACTATGGCAACTTTACCTTTAATGAGGATAAAAAGTAATGTGATAAATATTCCATTTCTCACACATATCCTTAAATGACTTACCAATATATGCAGACTTATTGGTAGTGATATCTTGAGGTGCATTGAATGAACTGAAACTAACACTTACTGTGCAAGTTTTGTTTGTCCAATAATATGCTAATAAAACGCTGAAGTCAGTGTCATGGACATGAAAGAGATCTGATATAATTTTGGACCAAGGGCTGGAACTTCATGTGGAATCAATGGTTCTTTTACTCTCTTGACATGCCTCACATTTACGAATTCATACCTGGCCAATAGACTGTGTCACTTGTGAGTCTTCTCGTTCAATGTATGACTGATGAAGTTTTTGAAGAATATCAAGTCACAAATGCCTGCCTGCATTTAAAAATTGCCCTCCCTGGAGACGCCTATCCCACCCCGAAGACAAAATCTTTCAAAGATGGTTTTCCACAGATTTTGCAGCATAGAATCATTTGCTGTTTCTCCATGGAGCTGTTGCATGTAGTGCAATCACACTGTTGGGGTTGTACTACAGACCTCCTAACGTCCGCATGAAGTGGAGGAACTGATATATCAGCAGATTATGGGAAGATGTAAAAACAACAGGGTTGTTGTGATTGCAGATTTTAACTTCCCCAACATAGACTGAGATTCCTTTAATGCCGGGCACTTGGACAGGTCAGAGTTTGCACATTGTGTCCAAGCGAGTTTTTGAGGCAACATGTAGATAGTACAACTTGGGAAGGGCTATTTTAGACCTGGTTCTGGGAAACGAGCCCAGACAGGTGATTGATGTCTCAGTGGGGGACCATTTTTGGGAACAGTGATCACAATTCTATAAGTTTCAAGATACTTCTAGAAAAGGATAGAAGTAATCCCAGAGTGAAAGTTCGAAACTGGGGGAAAGCTAACTACGACAGTATTAGGCAGGAGCTAGGGAATATAGACTGGGGTGGCTGTTTGAGGGTAAATCCACATCTGATACATGGGAGTCTTTTAAAATTCAATTGTTAATGATTCAGGACAAGTATGTCCCTGTAAAAATGAAGGATAAAGATGGCAAGACTTGGGAAACCTGGATGACAGGAGAGATTGTGAGCTTAGTGAAAAAGAAGAAGGAGGCATACATAAATTTCAGGAAATTGAAAATGAATAAGTCTCTTGAGGAATACAAAGATAGCAGGAAAGAACTTAAACAGGAGCTTAGGAGGGCAAAAAGGGGGCCATGAAATGTGCTTGGCAGGCAGGATTATGGAGAATCCAAAAGCTTTTAATGCAAATGTAAGGAGGAAGAGGGTAATAAGGAAAGGGTAGGTCCACTCAAGGGCAGTGGAGGGAATTTGTGTGTGGAGCAAGATGAGGTGGGTGAGATCCTTAATGAGAACTTGCATCAGTATTCACAAAGGAAAGGATGTGTGGATGGTGAGTGTAGAAAGAAGGATTTTGACGTTTTAGATTATGTTGTAATAAAAAGGGAGGAGAGGTATTGGAGGTTTTGAAAAACATTAAGGGGGACAAGTCTCCAGGGCCAGATAGTCCCCAGCCCCATTCTCCTGATCGACGGGCACCTGGTGCAGAGGGGGGCGGGGAAGGCAGAGGACCTCCTCATGAACCTACTCCTGGGCCAGGCTAAATTTGTCATAAACAGGCCCAGGCAGCTGGCAACAGAGGGAGTCATCTGACCCAACTGTCTGCCCCAAAACTGCAGCTTCCGAGGGCACTGTTGAGGCCTTCCGTGCCTACTAAGCACTGCAGGGACTGAGGTGCATTACCTACTCATTTAATCACATTCTAATTTGATGTTTTTTGTTTCCTTTCTACTTTGTCTTTTGGGTGCTTCCCTTGGAAGGTGATAGTGGATGCCTTGGTGGTTATTTTCCAAACGTCGCTGGATTCCGGGGAAGTGCCGGATGATTGGAAAACGGCTAATGTTACGCCGTTGTTTAAGAAGGGTGCCAGGCAAAAGGCGGGGAATTATAGGCCGGTTAGTTTAACATCTGTGGTAGGTAAAATGTTAGAATCTGTCATCAAGGAGGAAATTGCGAGGCATCTTGAAGGGAATTGCTTGATAGAGCAGACGCAGCATGGTTTCATTAAAGGGAAGTCGTGTCTGACAAATTTACTGGAGTTCTATGAGGATGTGTCTAGGGCAGTGGATAGAGGAGAGCCGGTGGATGTGGTCTTTCTAGATTTTCAGAAAGCGTTTGACAAAGTGCCTCACAAGAGGTTATTGCAGAAGGTCGAGGGACATGGAGTTGGGGGTAAGGTGTTAGCGCGGATAGAAGATTGGTTGTCAAATAGGAGGCAGAGAGTGGGGGTCAACGGGTGCTATTCGGATTGGCGGATGGTGACTAGTGGAGTGCCCCAGGGGTCGGTGCTGGGGCCTCAGCTTTTTACCATTTATATAGATGATCTGGAGGAGGGAACCGAGTGTAGAGTGTCGAAATTTGCTGATGACACCAAGATTGGGGGAACGGCAAATTGTGCGGAGGGTGTGGAGAGTCTGCAGAAGGATCTAGATAGGCTGGGCGAATGGGCCAGGAAATGGCAAATGGAATTTAATGTTGGCAAGTGTGAGGTGGTCCACTTTGGTAGGAAAAATGGTAGGAAGGACTATTACTTACGAGGCGAAAAACTGCAGCAGGCGACGGTGCAGAGGGACCTCGGGGTCCTTGTGCATGAGTCGCAAAAACCCAGCTTGCAGGTGCAGCAGGTGGTCAGGAAGGCGAATGGG
Source organism: Carcharhinus amblyrhynchos (assembly GCF_965287045.1). Lineage (NCBI taxonomy): Eukaryota > Metazoa > Chordata > Chondrichthyes > Carcharhiniformes > Carcharhinidae > Carcharhinus > Carcharhinus amblyrhynchos. The sequence continues at coordinate 124,139,042 of NC_137331.1, forward strand.
ATGCTGGCCTTCATAGCGAAGGGGATTGAATATAAAAGTAGGGAGGTCTTGCTGCAGCTGTATAGGGCATTGGTGAGGCCGCAACTGGAGTACTGTGTGCATTTTTGGGCGCCGCACCTGCGCAAAGATATTTTGGCCTTGGAGGGAGTGCAGAGGAGGTTTACTAGGCTGATACCGGAGTTGAGGGGGTTGAGCTATGAGGAGAGGCTGAATAAACTGGGCTTGTACTCGTTAGAGTTTAGAAGAATGAGAGGAGATCTCATTGAGACGTATAAGATGATGAATGGGATGGATAGGATAGAGGTGGAAAGACTCTTCCCGCTCAAAAAAGACAATAGGACTAGGGGGCACAGCCTCAAGATAAAAGGGGGGCGGTTTAGAACAGAGTTGAGGAGGAACTTCTTCACTCAAAGGGTGGTGAATCTCTGGAATTCTCTGCCCGTTGAAGTGGTGGAGGCTGCCTCGCTAAATATTTTTAAGACACGGGTTGATGGGTTTTTGATAGGAGAGGGGATTAAGGGTTATGGGGAGAGGGCGGGAAAGTGGAACTGAGCAGCGACAGATCAGCCATGATCTTATTGAATGGCGGGGCAGGCTCAAAGGGCTGGATGGCCTACTCCTGCTCCTATTTCTTATGTTCTTATGTTCTTATGTTCTTTTTGGGGACTGTCCCTTTTAATTTGTCCAGCAGTTAATTTGATTTACTTTAATTGTTTTGTCAAAAAAATTGACAAGCCAATTGATAAAAATTTTAAAGGGTTCGTGGACATTTGGAAAAGCACTTTGATCCCACAGCAGCAGTTATTGCCGAGTGATTCAACTTTCACCAAAAAGAATAGCATGAGGGTATCACGTGCGACACGGTAGCACAGTGGTTAGCACTGCTGCTTCACAGCTCCAGGGACCTGGGTTCGATTCCTGGCTTGGGTCACTGTCTGTCTGGAGTTTGCACATTCTTCGTGTGTCTGCGTGGGTTTCCTCTGGGTGCTCCGGTTTCCTCCCACAGTCCAAAGATGTGTGGGTTAGGTTGATTGGCCATGCTGAAATTGCCCTTTAGTGTCCTGACATGTATAGGTTAGGGGGATTAGCAGGTAAATGTGTAGGGATAAGGGGCAGGGCCTGGGTGGGATTGTGGTCGGTGCAGATTCGATGGGCCAGATGGCCTCTTTCTGCACTGTAGGGTTTCTATGATAACAGATTTCCAGTTCCTGGCCGTATAAAGAAAATTAGTGGAATGTTGTGACTTTACAGCTTTGCATGATCACGCTACGAGAGGACACAGATTTAAGGTGCGGGGAGGAAAGTACAGAAGTGATGTTAGGGGTAAGTTTTTCACTCAGAGGGTGGTGAGTGAATGGAATAGGCTGCCGTCAGTGGTGGTGGAGGCGAATTCGCTGGGGTCTTTTAAAAGACTTCTGGATGAGTATATGGGGTTTTATGGGATTGGGGGTTATAGATAGGTCTATAGATTGGTAGGTGTTGATGTGATCGGCGCAACTCGTGGGCCGAAGGGCCTGTTTGTGCTGTAGTGTTCTATGTTCTATGTTCTATGATTTGTGGACTAGGAAATGGAAGAATTTGTGTTGATTGTTAGTGGAGCTAGAACTGACACTGAAGAAAGCATAGAAATAGTGCTGGAGTTAAAGTAGTAATCATGGAGTACTCGCTTTCAAATCTGTTGGCACTGTAGTGGAAAAGGGTAAAATGCATATGCCTATAAGAGGAAAACCACTGATTGTTGCTACTGTGGACAAAAGGGACACAAACAACGTGCATGTAGAGTTGCAGAGCTCCGGCTGATCACAGGAATGGGCATCATGAAGAGCTCACAGACAAGTCATACATGTAAATAGACAGTTGAAAAGGACATATTACTTGGAAGCAAAATGCATAAGTAATGTGAATCCAAGTGAGACAGAAAGTGAAACGTAACAGTGACAATTCAGAAAAATATTGTGTTGCATTCAGTTTGATTTGAAACTTGACGACGGACTAAAATTTGACATTGCCTTAATGGTAAAATGGTTAAAATGAGTTGACGTTGCAGCATTTGCGTCTATTACTTCAAAGAAGACAAGGAAAGATTTTTTTCAAGAAATGCCTATCGGAGAAAATCCTCCTCCAGTTTAGTACCTACACTGGTCATCCTGTGAATATAATTAGACAAATGTCAGTTCAAGCTAAATATGAGATCAGATAGCTAAGTTGCCATTTAACAACGTATGGACAGAAAGTGGCTAAAAGAAATTCGGCTGGAATAAGATGAAGAAAGTGCATGGCAATCTCATGCTGCAATGTTTGTTAGACAAGCATGCTGATGTCTTCAAAGAATAAGAACATAAGAAATAGGAGCAGGAGTAGGCCATCTAGCCCTTCGAGCCTGCCCCGCCATTCAATAAGATCATGGCTGATCTGTCGTGGCTCAGTTCCACTTTCCCGCCCTCTCCCCATAACCCTTAATCCCCTCTCTTATCAAGAACCCATCAACCCGCTTCTTAAAAATATTTAGCGAGGCAGCCTCCACCACTTCAACGGGCAGAGAATTCCAGAGATTCACCACCCTTTGAGTGAAGAAGTTCCTCCTCAACTCCGTTCTAAACCGCCTCCCCCTTATCTTGAGGCTGTGCCCCCTAGTCCTACTGTCTTTTTTGAGCGGGAAGAGTCTCTCCATTATCCTATCCATCCCATTCATCATCTTATACGTCTCAATGAGATCTCCCCTCATTCTTCTAAACTCTAACGAGTACAAGCCTAGTTTATTCAGCCTCTCCTCATAGCTCAATCCCCTCAACTCCGGTATCAGCCTAGTAAACCTCCTCTGCACTCCCTCCAGGGCCAAAATATCCTTGCGCAGGTGCGGTGCCCAAAACTGCAAACAGTACTCCAGCTGCGGCCTCACCAATGCCCTATACAGCTGCAGCAAGACCTCCCTACTTTTATATTCAATCTCCCTCGCTATGAAGGCCAGCATCCCATTCGCCTTCCTGACCACCTGCTGCACCTGCAAGCTGGGTTTTTGCGACTCATGCACAAGGACCCCGAGGTCCCTCTGCACCGTCGCCTGCTGCAGTTTTTTGCCACGTAAGTAATAGTCCTTCCTACCATTCTTCCTACCAAAGTGGACCACCTCACACTTGCCAACATTAAATTCCATTTGCCATTTCCTGGCCCATTCGCCCAGCCTATCTAGATCCTTCTGCAGACTCTCCACACCCTCCGCACAATTTGCCGTTCCCCCAATCTTGGTGTCATCAGCAAATTTCGACACCCTGCACTCGGTTCCCTCCTCCAGATCATCTATATAAATGGTAAATAGCTGAGGCCCCAGCACCGACCCCTGGGGCACCCCACTAGTCACCAACCGCCAATCCGAATAGCACCCATTGACCCCCACTCTCTGCCTCCTATTTGACAACCAATCCTCTATCCACGCTAACACCCTACCCCCAACTCCATGTCCCCTGACCTTCTGCAATAACCTCTTGTGAGGTACCTTGTCAAACGCCTTCTGAAAATCCAGAAAGACCACATCCACCGGCTCTCCTCTATCCACTGCCCTAGACACACCCTCATAGAACTCCAGTAAATTTGTCAGACACGACTTCCCTTTAATGAAACCGTGTTGCGTCTGCCCTATCAAGCAATTCCCTTCAAGATGCCTCGCAATTTCCTCCTTAATGACGGATTCTAACATTTTACCTACCACAGACGTTAAACTAGCCGGCCTATAATTCCCCGCCTTTTGCCTGGCACCCTTCTTAAACAACGGCGTAACATTAGCCGTTTTCCAATCTTCCAGCACTTCCCCGGAATCCAGCGACGTCTGGAAAATAACCACCAAGGCATCCACTATAACCTCCGCCATTTCTTTCAGAACCCTCGGATGCATTCCATCCGGTCCTGGCGACTTGTCCACAATCAGCCCCTCCAGTCTGTCGAGCACCACCTCTCTAGTAACAGTAATGTCATTAAGACCCTCCAGTCCTACCACCTTTCCATCGCTAACACCCGGCAAATTATTCACGTCCTCCTCCGTGAAGACAGAAACAAAAAAGTTATTGAAGACCTTAGCCATTTCCCCATCCCCTACCACTAGGTCCCCTTTCTCATCCTCTAAAGGACCAACGTTCACCCTAGCCAGCCTCTTCCTTTTTATATATTTATAAAATATATATATTTATAAATTTATATATTTATAAATGACTTGGAGTTATTAAAGACATTGAACCCAGACTGGCAATGAAGGGCAAAGCTATTCCAAGGTTCTTCAAATGGCATTCAGCTCCCTATTCAATGCAACAGGAAATTGAGCAGGAGCGAGACTGACTTGAAAACTTTCAGATAATTGAGAAAGTTGATTATGCAGAGTGGGCAGCTCCCATAGTCCAAGTAGTGACAGGTCTGTTAGAATATATAGTGACTATAAAATCACCAGTAACCCTTTTCTGGAAATGCACAAGGGTATCAGTTTTCCAGTTCCTGGCTGAGTACAGAAAATTAGCGGAATATTGTGACTTTATAGCTTTGTCTGCTATTGAGAATTGAGGACATGTTCGCTGCTCTGAATGGAGATAAATTATTCACAAAGCTTGAACCTATCACAGGCATTTTTGGCAATGCGACTGCTTGAAGATTGCAGGAATTATACGACCATCAGCACACACAGTTTATGAAATTATAAGGGTTATAGGTAGGGTGAACAGTTGGAAGCTTTTTCCCAGGGTAGAACTGACAATTACAAGCATGCACAAGTTTAAGATAAAGGGGGAAAGGTTCAGTGGAGATGTGAGGGGGAAGTTTTTTACACAGAGAGTGATGGGAGCCTGGAATGCACTGCCAAGTGAAATGGTTGAGGCAGATACATTAGCAACATTTAAGACTTATCTGGACAGGCACATGAAAGATGGGGAATAGAGGGATATAGGCGGTTGGTCTAGATAGGACATGATCAGTACAGGTTTGGAGGACTGAAGGACCTGTTTCTATGCTGTACTGCTCTTTGTTCACACAGTCTATATCAATACAAAATCTACCATTCAGAATTGTATCATCATCAGCCTTTTTCTAGCAGGCGTCCTTGGTGTCATTGCTTCCAAGATGACACGCTTATCATTCAGAAAAAAATCCTCACCTCATTTAGAGAACCTAGGCAGGATCCTGTAAGAAATCCAAAAATCATTCTTGAAGCCCTCAAAGGTGTAGCTGGGACATGTGATTAACAAAATTAGCTTCGCAACCTCACCCAGAAAGGTGGAGGCAGTGGTGAAAACATCACAGCCCAAAAATGTTAAGGAGCTTTATTAATTTTTCTGAATTACCATTGTAATTACTATTTCCAGTTTGGCTACCAAGGTAGCACTACTGAATAACTTTTTTTATTCATTCATGGGACATGGGCATCGCTGGCTGGCCAGCATTCATTGCCCATCCCTAGCTGCTCTTGGAGGGCAGTTGAGAATTAACCACACTGCTGTGGCTCTGGAGTCACATGTAGGCGAGACCAGGTAAGGATGGCAGATTTCCATTCTGAACAGATATTAGTGAACCAGATGGGTTTTTCTGACAATCTACTGTGGTTTCCTAGTGATCAGTAAATTCTTAATTACAGATATTTTCCAGACACCTTGCCTAGGAAATCTCAGAATTCGGGAATGGGTGACAGGGTAGGGAAGTGAGTAATTTTCATTTTGTGTGACTCCACCATGATGCCTTTTAAAATTTAAAGTTTATTTATTAGTGTCACAAGTAGCCTTACATTAACACTGCAATGAAGTTACTGTGAAAATCCTCTAGAAGACACAGTCCGGCGCCTGTTCAGGTACGCTGAGGGAGAATTTAGCAAGGCCAATGCACCTAACCAACATGTCTTTTGGACAGTGGGAGGAAGCTGGCGCACCTAGAGGAAACCTATGCAGACACGGGGAGAATATGTAGACTCTGACAATGGTTTCATGGTCATCAGTAGGCTCTTAATTCCAGATATTTTTAATTGAATTCAGATTCCACCATCTGCCCTGGCAGGATTCAAACCTAGTCCCCAGAACATGAACTGAGTTTCTGGATTAATAGTCTAGCGATAATACCACCAGGCCACTGCCTCCCCCTTCTGCTGAAGGAAAATGCAAAATGGGATTAGTCAAAGCCTGTCAGGAAAGTTTTAATGAACGCAAGCTAGAGCTCACTTCTGTTAAAGTCTTGGCACATTTTAGTGAAAAATTTCCTGTCAGCTTGGCTTGTGATGCACCTGGAAATGGTGTTAGAGTTGTTATAAGACATAGGAGGTGAAGTGGGCCATTTGGCCCATCAAGTCTGTTCTAGGATTCAATGAAATCATGACTGATTGATATAATCCTCAACCCCACTTTCCTGCCCTATTCTTAATAACTGTTGATCCCCTTGCTGATCAAAAACCTGTCTATCTCAGTTTTGAACATACTTAACCAAGCCTCCAATAGTAAAGAATTCCACATATTCACTATCCTCTGAATGAAGAAAGTTCTCATCTCTGTCTGTACTAAGTGACTTCATGTTATTCTCATGATCAATTCTTCAACAAAGACCATTGATGCTCTCCAAAATGTGTCCACTATTTTTGGCTTGCCAAAGCAGATTGTTTCTGACAATGGCACACAGCTCACATCATTTCAGTCACAAACATCCTTAAAAACCTTGTGATTCAGCAAATTCTCATCTCACCTTACCACTCAGCTTCAAATGAAGAAGTGGAGTGCATTGTCCAGACTTTGAAAATAGCTATATTGAAGTGGAGAATGCAAACAAATTGGAAGCTGAAACTGAAGACCATTTTGAAGATGTACTGTAATACTCCACAGTCAACAATAGTTGTGTATCCTGCTGAGTTGATGTTTGAAAGACGACTGATGTTTGAAAGACAGCAGTGGGAAGTTATGTGTGGAACCGGAAGAGATTGGAGAGGCACTGAACAAATATTTCTCTTCGGTATTCATGCGGGGAGACGTAAATGTAGTTGTGGAGAACACTGGGTTACAGGGTTGTAAACTGGATAGTACTGCAGTAGATAAGGACGATGTGCTAGATATTCTTGAGGGTTTGAAAATAGATAAGTCCCCTCGGCCAGACAGCATTTACCCTAGGATTCTCTGGGAGGCAAGAGAGGCGATTGCAGAGCCTCTGGCTCTGATCTTCAGGTCATCGTTGGTCTCAGGTATAGTGCCAGAAGACTGGAGGATAGCGAATGTTGTCCCATTGTTTAAGAAGGGGAATAGAGACTTCCCCGGGAATTATAGACCGGTGAGTCTTACTTCTGTTGTGGGCAAAGTATTAGAAAAAATTATTAGGGATAGGATTTATAGTTATTTAGAGAGTAATGAATTGATTGGAGATAGTCAGCACGGTTTTGTGAAGGGTAGGTCGTGCCTTACTAACCTCATTGAGTTTTTTGAGAAAGTGACCAAAGAGGTGGATGGGGCTAAGGCAGTTGACGTGGTATATATGGACTTTAGTAAGTCGTTTGATAAGGTTCACCATGGAATGCTTCTGCAGAAAATGCAGATGTATGGGATTGAGGGTGATTTAGTTAATTGGATCAGGAATTGGCTAGCTGATAGAAGACAGAGGGTGGTGGTTCATGGAAAGTATTCGTCATGGAGTTCGGTTACAAGTGGTGTGCCTCAGGGATCTGTTTTGGAGCCACTGCTGTCTGTAATTTTTATAAATGATCTGGATGAGGGTATAGAAGGATGGATTAGTAAATTTGCTGACGACACCAAAGTCGGAGGAGCGGTAGATAGTGAAGAGGTCTCTCTATAGTTTATAGAGAGACTTGGACAAGTTGCAGGGCTGGGCCGAGAGGTGGCAGATGGAGTTTAATGCAGAAAAGTGTGAGGTAATTCACTTTGGCAGGAATAACAGATGTGTAGAGTATAGGGCTAACGGTAGGACTCTGAATAGTGTTGACGAACAGGGATCTAGGTGTATATGTGCATAGATCCCTGAAAGTTGGAAATCAAGTCGATAAGGTTGTTAGGAAGGCATACGGTGTCTTGGCGTTTATTGGTAGGGGGATTGAATTTAGGAGCCGCAACGTCATGTTGCAACTGTACAAAACTCTGGTGCGGCCGCACTTGGAGTATTGTGTACAGTTCTGGTCCCCACATTATAGGAAGGATGTGGAGGCATTGGAGAGGGTGCAGAGGAGGTTTACCAGGATGTTGCCTGGTATGGAGGGAAGGTCCTATGAGGAGAGACTGAGGGATTTGGGGTTGTTTTCGTTGGAAACAAGGCGGCTAAGAGGAGACCTTATTGAAACATACAAGATGATTAGAGGTTTAGATAGGGTGGACAGTGATAGCCTTTTTCCTCTGATGGAGAAAGCTAGCACGAGGGGACATAGCTTTAAATTAAGGGGTGGTAGTTTTTGGACAGATGTCAGAGGTAGGTTCTTTACCCAGAGGGTGGTGGGGGACTGGAATGCCCTGCCTGCTGCAGTTGTAGATGCGCCTAGTTTGGGGGCGTTTAAGAGGTCCGTGGATAGGTTTATGGATGGAAAGGGATTGGTTTAGGTTAGAGGGTCATTGCTTTTTTCTTAATTGGTCGGCGCAACATCGTGGGCCGAAGGGCCTGTTCTGCGCTGTAATGTTCTATGTTCTATGACTGCATACCAGAATGGATTTGCTATGTCCGAATTTGAAAGAAAAGATTGGTTGAACGCAATTTGATCAGAAAAGGTCACAAGTAAATCAGTTTGTGAGTTTAACCTGTTTGTGTTAGAAATCACAATGGAATACCACAGTGGCTCCTTGGAAGAGAATTAAGTGTCGAGCACCGCTGACCTACAATGTTGAAACTTAAAGAAATCAAATCAAGAGAACCAAATTTCCAGGGATCTCTAGTGGAAGATTTCTGGGAAGCATCTGCTCAACTTGGTGAAACCTAACACAATTCAACTGATGGATCTGACAAGTGGCACAGGAGAACATAAGAAATAGGAGCAGGAATAGGCCATCTAGCCCTTCGAGCCTGCCCCGCCATTCAATAAGATCATGGCTGATCTGAAGTGGATCAGTTCCACTTTCCCGCTTTCTCCCCATAACGCTTAATTCCCTTGTCTGTCAAAAACCTATCTACCCGTGACTTAAATATATTTAGCAAGGTAGCGTCCACCACTTCAACGGGCAGAGAATTCCAGAGATTCAGCACCCTTTGAGTGAAGAAGTTCCTCCTCAACTCTGATCTAAACTGTCCCCCACTTACCTTGAGGCTGTGCCCTCTAGTCCTGCTATCATAAGAACATAAGAACATAAGAAATAGGAGCAGGAGTAGGCCATCCAGCCCTTCGAGCCTGCCCCACCATTCAATAAGATCATGGCTGATCTGTCGCTGCTCAGTTCCACTTTCCCGCCCTCTCCCCATAACCCTTAATCCCCTCTCCTATCAAAAACCCATCAACCCGCGTCTTAAAAATATTTAGCGAGGCAGCCTCCACCACTTCAACGGGCAGAGAATTCCAGAGATTCACCACCCTTTGAGTGAAGAAGTTCCTCCTCAACTCCGTTCTAAACCGCCCCCCTTTTATCTTGAGGCTGTGCCCCCTAGTCCTACTGTCTTTTTTGAGCGGGAAGAGTCTTTCCATCTCTATCCTATCCATCCCATTCATCATCTTACACGTCTCAATGAGATCTCCCCTCATTCTTCTAAACTCTAACGAGTACAAGCCCAGTTTATTCAGCCTCTCCTCATAGCTCAACCCCCTCAACTCCGGTATCAGCCTAGTAAACCTCCTCTGCACTCCCTCCAAGGCCAAAATATCTTTGCGCAGGTGCGGCGCCCAAAACTGCACACAGTACTCCAGCTGCGGCCTCACCAATGCCCTATACAGCTGCAGCAAGACTTCCCTATCCTTTCTAAGCGGGAAGAATCTCTCTACCTCTACCCTATCCATCCCTTTCATTATCTTATATGTCTCTATAAGATTCCCCCTCGTCCTTCTAAACTCCAGCGAGTACAGACCCAGTCTATTTAGTCTCTCTTCATAGTCCAACCCCCTTATCTCCGGTATCAGCCTAGTTAACCTCCTCTGCACTCCCTCCAAGGCTAAAATATCCTTGCGCAAGTGCGGCGACCAAAACTGCACACAGTACTCCAGCTGTGGCCTCACCAGTGCCCTGTACAGTTGCAGCAAGACCTCCCTGCTTTTATATTCTATCCCCCTCGCTATAAAGGCCAGCATACCATTTGCCTTCTTGATCACCTGCTGCACCTGCAGACTGGGTTTTTGCGACTCATGCACAAGGACCCCCAGGTCCCTCTGCACTGTAGCATGCTGCAGCTTTTCGCCCTTTAAATAGTAATCCCTCCTACTATTATTACTGCCAAAGTGAATAACCTCACACTTGCTGACATTATACTCCATCTGCCAGGTCCTCGCTGGCAAGAACCTTTCAGTTAAAGCAAACAAATTTATCTACCTCAGCCAACACTTCTCTCCAGACCAAAGCAAACCTGCAAACTACCTGACCAGTTTGTTCCTGGCTAAAAGGGCAGGAGATGTGATGCTTCTGCCTGAAGTTTATACTTTTGTAAAAGGTAATTTTAGTTAGAAGTACTTTACAAAAACCTGCAAGTAGGGTGTACTTAGGTGGAATTCCTAATGTATTTATGTTTTGTGTAGAAAATAATGGAAGAGGCCCTCCTTTAGTGGGCATTTCAGTTCAGAAGCTGGTGTGTGTGTTTTTATTTATAGTCTTTATTGTTTTGAAATCACAAAACACTTCCAGTAACTTCTGGGCAAGTTTGTAGACTCCCTAACAGTAGTTACACTTCAGGACAGAGGATAAAAGGGATGTGTAAGAAAGATACCACAATCATGATGAGTGACTTTAACCTACAGGGAAAATCAGATTGGCAAAGGTAACCTGGAAAATGAGTTAATAGAATGCTTTCAAGATAATTTCTTAGAGCAATAGATTCTACAGCCAACCAGGGAGCATGCAATACTGGATCGAAGTAATGTGCAATGAAGTGGGATCAATTAATAACCTCATGGTAAAGGAGCCTCTAAGTAACAGCGATCAAATAGAAGTTCATGTTCACTTTGAAATGGAGACATAACCCAAATAAAGAATGAGAGCCTGAAGACAAGTTGACTAAGGTGAACTAGGAAACCATGCTAAAAAGTTAGCACAGTAGCGTTGCAGTGACAGACTTTTAAGGAGACATTTAAATAACACTCAGAAAAGATTTATGTCAGTGAGAAAGAAAAGGCTTTTTGAGAAGCATACATCATCCGTGGCTAAATAAACAAGTGAAACAGATCCTAGAGAGATGTAGTAATAACAACACTGTCGTGATGGGAGACTTTAATTTCCCAAACATCAACTGGAATATCCCTAGGGTAAGGGGTTTGGTTGGGTAGGAGTATGTTAGGTGTGTTCAGGAGAGTTTCCTGACATAGTACATGGATAAGCCTATGAGAGGAGAGGCTGTACTTGACCTGGTGCTGGCTAATGAAACTGGACAGGTGTCGCATCCCTCGGTGGGAGAGCATCTTGGAGATGGCGATCATCATTCTATCTCCTTCACGATAGCACTGGAAAGAGATAGGATCAGGCAGGCTAGGAAGGTGTTTGTCTGGAGTAAGGTGAAATATGAAGACATCAGGTAGAAAATTGGACGAGTAAACTGGAAGGAGGTGTTGTTGGGGAAAAGTACTGAAGGAAGGTGGCGGATTTTCAAGGAATGCTTGTCTGGAGCTCTGCACGACAACGTTCCGATGAAGCAGGGAGGTTTTGGTAGGTCGCAGGAACCGTGGTGCACGAAGGTTGTGATGAACCTAGTCAGGAAAAGAAAGGCGTACAGAAGGTTCAGAGAACTAGGAGAGGTTAAGGATCGAGCGGAGTGTACGGGTTGTAGGAAGGAGCTTGAAAAGGAAATTAGGAGAGCCAGAAGGGGTCATGAGAAGGCCTTGGCAGGTAAAATTAAGGAGAACCCCAAGGCGTTCTGCAAATATGTGAAGAGTAAAAGGATGAGAAGTGAAGGGATAGGACCTATAAAAGGTGAAGGGGGGAAAAGTCTGTGTGGAACCAGAAGAAATGGCAGATGTGCTTAATGAGTACTTTGCCTCAGTATTCACGGTGGAAAATGATCTGGAAGGTTGTACTGCAAATCTGCGGCAGACTGAAAAGATTGAGTATGTGGACGTTAAGAAAGAGGATGTGTTGGAACTTTTAAATTCTATCAAGATAGATAAGTCGCAGGGACCGCATGGGATGTACCCCAGGTTACTGTGGGAGGTGAGGGAAGTGATTGCAGAGTTCCTGGCGATGATCTTTGCGTCGTTGATGGAGATGGGAGGGGTTCCGGAGGATTGGAGGATTGCGGATGTGGTTCCTATTTTCAAGAAAGGGAACAGGGATAGCCCAGGAAATTACTGACCGGTGAGTCTGACCTCAGTGGTTGGTAAGTTGATGGACAGGATACTGAGGGACAGGATTTATGAACATTTAGAGAAGTTTAGTATGATCAGAAATAGCCAGCACAGCTTTGTCCAGGGCAGGTCGTGCCTTACGAGCCTGGTTGAGTTCTTTGAAAATGTGACTGAACACATTGACGAAGGAAGAGCGGTGGATGTGGTTTACATGGACGTGAGCAAGGCATTTGATCAGGTCCCCCATGCAAGACTTCTTGAAAAGGTGAGACGGCTTGGGATCCAAGGGACTGTTGCCTTGTGGATCCAGAACTGGCTTGCCTGCAGAAGGCAGAGAGTGGATGTGGATGGGTCTTTTTCTGCATGGAGGTCGGTCACCAGTGGAGTGCCCCAGGGATCAGTTCTAGGACCCTTGCTGTTTGTCATTTTCATAAATGACAAGGATGAGGAAGTGGAGAGACGGGTTAGTAAGTTTGCCAATGACACAAAGGTTGGTGGTGTTGTGGATAGTCTGGAGGGATGTCAGAATTTGCAGCGAGACATAGATAGGATGCAAGACTGGGTGGAGAAGTGGCAGGTGGACTTCAACGCAGATAAATGTGTAGTGGTCCATTTTGGCAAGTCCAATGGGATGAAGGAGTACAATATCAAGGGTAGGACTCTTAGCAGTGCTGAGGAGCAGAAGGACCTTGGGGTCCGGGTCCATAGGACTCTTAAGTTGGCCTCACAGGTGGAGGATGTGGTCAAGAAGGCATATGGTGTGCTAGCCTTCATTAATCGAGGGATTGAGTTTTGGAGTCAGGAGGTAATACTGCAACTTTATAAGACCCTTGTCAGACCCCACTTGGAGTACTGTGCGCAGTTCTGGTCGCCTCAGTACAAGAAGGAAATGGAAGCTATTGAGAGGGTGCAGAGGAGATTCACAAGGATGTTGCCTGGATTGGGAGGCATGCCTTATGAAGATGGGTTGAGGGAGCTAGGTTTCTTCTCCCTGGAGAGACGAAGGTTGAGAGGCGACCTGATAGATATTTATAGGATGTTGAGAGGTATAGATAGGGTGGATTCTCAGAGGCTATTTCCCAGGGCTGAAATGGTCGCTACGAGAGGACACAGGTTTAAGGTGCTGGGGAGCAGGTACAGAGGAGATGTCAGGGGTAAGTTTTTGACTCAGAGGGTGGTGAGTGAGTGGAATCGGCTGCTGTCGGTGGTGGTGGAGGCGAACTCGTTGGGGTCTTTTAAGAGACTTCTGGATGAGTACATGGGATTTAATGGGATTGAGAGTTATAGATAGGGCTGGTAGGTAGGGATATGATCGGTGCAAATTGTGGGCCAAAGGGCCTGTTTGTGCTGTAGTGTTCTATGTTCCATGTTCTATGAAGAATAGCATAGTACGTTCGTGGCGTTCACGACACCTTCATTCGTAAATTTGTTTACACACATGCACGTAGTTTTTTTTATTCATTTAAGGGATGTGGCTTTCACTGGCTAGGCCAGCATTTATTGCCCGGCCCTCATCACCATTGAGAAGGTGGCAATGAACTACCACCTTTAACTGCTGCAGTGCATGTGATATAATTATGATTCGTGACGCCAAAACAATTCAAAATGTTGAACTCTCACCTTTCCCTTGGTGAAAGAATGCACTGCACATCTGCCGAATGTGCACGGATAAATTTTGCCATTCATGATTTTACACATCGTGAGGCAACAGAAGAGTTTAGTGTATTACACTGAAAGAAATACTATAAATCTACAAAGAATACTGGCAAGTCAAAGAACTGGACAGATTTTAAGAGCCAGCAAAGAATGACTAACAAGCTAATAATGATGCAGAAGGAAGATTATGACAGAAAGCTGCCTAGTAATATAAAATCTGACAGTCAAGATTTATACAAATATTTAAACAGGAGAAAAGCAAATAAAGCTCATGTTGGGTTTCTGGAGATTGAGTCTGGAGAATTGATAATGGAAAACATAGAACTGGTAAAAGCGTTAAACAAGTATGTTATGTCTGTCTTCATGGTAGATGACTTAAGAAACGTCCCAAAGGTTCATGAAAATTGAGACATGGTAGGGAGCGATGAACTTACTACAATCGCCATCACCTGGGAAAGAGTGCTAGGCAAACTATTAGATCTAAAGGCTGGCAAGTCCCCAGGACTGGACACTTACGTCCTGGGGTCTTAAAAGTGATGGCACAGATAGCCCTACATGGGTTATAATCTTCCAAAATTCCTTAGATTCTGGAAAGGTTCTGGCATATTGGAAAATAGCTAATGTAGCTCTTCTATTCAAGAAAGAAGGGAGAAAGGAGGAAGCTATAGGCCAGTTAGTGTTACACCTATCATAAGAAAAGTGCTAGCATCCATTAAGAATGTCGTAGTGGGACATAGGATATTTAGATAATCACAGTTTTATCAGGTATTTCAAGCTGTGCAGCTGTATAGAACTTTAGTTAGGCCATGTTTGGAATATTGCGTACAGTTCTGGTCACACTACTAGAAGCATGTGGAGGCTTTGGAGAGGATACAGCAATGGTTTACTAGGATGTTGCCTAGTTTGGAGAGTATTTGCTATGAGGAGAGATTTGTCCTCACTTGAACATTGGAGACTGAGGGCAATCTGACAGGAGTTTGCAAAACTGGAAACTGTCAGTGCCGAGACTGGCGCATGCACAGTGGCCCAGCACTGACGGTCTCCCAATTGCTGGCCAGCTTAATCACTGGCCACCCCCACTATGGCTGATATCCAGCCACACCCTCCCCCTCTCGATCGCTGGTCTCCTTTCTTCCCCCACTGATCCCAAATGCAGAGAGGCAGTGGGACCACCTCCCCCCCCCGCCCCCAGGACCTGCCCCCATCAGGCACTGCCCTCCAGATTCCCCCCATTTAATCCACCCCCTTGCCCCATGCCCAGTGGGCAGTGCCAAAGTGCCCCCTGGGCATGGGCACTTTGTCCCCGGTCAATGCCAGAGGCACAGGCTGACACTGCCAGGGTGCCAATGCTCTGGTGCCCTGAATGCCCCTCTCCCCTTCACTCCAGCGGAGTCAGGCCACTAGTTTCCAAAAGTGAGGAGGTACTGTAAACCCTACTGGAATAAAATACTCCTGTTGGGGGAGGCGGAGTGAAGAGGCGAATGGGCCCGGAGACTTCACTCCCGGGCCAGCTAATCATGTTTAAATCGAATTTAAAGTAATATTTAAATTACTTCCTTGCCTCCCTGCCGATTTTCAGCATGGAGCAGATGCTGCCGGAAATCCAGCACTGGGAGACGCTATTGGGGCAGGAACGAATGCATGAATCCTACGCCCACCGCAATATTCTCCCAGCCCACTGTGCTAAAAAATTAACACAACAGGATGGGAAAATCGCGGCCCTGGTTTATTTTGTAGTCGGACTCTAGTGACATCATTAGAGACCGGTCTACATATTTACAATGATTGTCATCTTCCCAAATGTTACATTACACTGTAAAATTGCAACAAAAGTATAACATGCTACATTGTTAGAAGGGGTTGTACATACATCAAGATCAACTGGATCAATTTTAAATGACAGACTTAATGCAGTAATGATCCTTGCCACTTCAGTTTGGAATTTTCATTGGTCAAATCAGTGAGTAAGTCCACTATTGTTATTAACTGCCAATCCCGGCCCCTTCCCACAACCTTCCCATGCTCTTTTTACTCCTGGACAGGAGGGTTAGATTTTTAATGGTTTGTGGCAAGACATGAATGGCCAAATTGTTTGTCCTCATTCTTAATTCTCATGTTTAAAATTTCATACCAAATCTTTTATTCTTCATCTAATTTGCATTTTCCTTACCAGCTTCTTCTTCACAAGTGGGTGGTAATTCTTCCTGTTTATCTTTTTCCCCACATACAGAATCTTTTGAGCTTTGACAAGATATGTCTTCTTCAGAGGGAGGAGCAGGTGAGGCTGCATCAGCTTTTTTGCCTTTGGATGCAGCGTCAGAGCATACACCAGTATCTTTAGATTGAGCTGCTTCAGGTTCATCCCTCAGGTGAATTTCTGTTACTCGATGAACAGTAGATTCATGGTACACGGTTATAGGTTCAAGGCAAGTTGATGAATCACTGTAGTTCACAATGCAACATTTTGTGGAAAGGTGCATGAAAATGGGCTTATTGGTGGGTAATGTGTCACCATTACCTCCACCAGGACTTCCTTGGTTGTAGGGTGCAGCCTTACACATACTATTTTGTGGACTAAATGTTGTTGAGGGATCTGTGGATGCACCATATGCAGATGATGGGGCTTTATACAAACACTGCAATGTAGGATCCTTTGTGTCTTGGGGATTTACTGAATCTTGTTGAGAGCGTTTTTGTGAACATTCACTACAAACCCCGCATGGATTTGTTTCTTCATAAAATGAGTTCTTTTTGCATAGATCACATGAATGTTCTTGACCAGTAGATGAGACATTGCTTCCTGGAGTCTTTGATGTCTTCTTACATTGATCACATGAAGGATCTTGACAGCTGAATGAAGCATTGGTACTTGGAGCAGTTGAATAATCTTGATGAGTAGATGACGCAGTCTTACACTGACCACATGAAGGGTCTTGACAACTAGCTGAAGATTTTCCAGTTGGAGCAGCTAAACGATCTTGTTGTATAGATGATGTCTTCTTACATTGACCACATGAAGGATCTTGGCAACCAGCTGAGGATTTGTTACTAGGAGCAGTTGAATGTTCTTGAGTGGTTGATGATCTTTTACACTGACCACATGAAGGATCTTGGCAACCAGCTGAGGATTTGTTACTAGGAGCAGTTGAACGTTCTTGAGTAGTTGATGATTTTTTACACTGACCACATGAAGGATCTTGGCAACCAGCTGAGGATTTGTTACTAGGAGCAGTTGAAGGTTCTTGAGTAGTTGATGATCTTTTACATTGACCACATGAAGGATCTTGGCAGCCAGCTGAGGATTTGTTACTAGGAGCAGTTGAATGTTCTTGAGTAGTTGATGATGTTTTACATTGACCACATGAAGGATCCTGGCAGCCAGCTGAGGATTTGTTACTAGGAGCAGTTGAATGTTCTTGAGTAGTTGATGATGTTTTACATTGACCACATGAAGGATCCTGGCAGCCAGCTGAGGATTTGCCACTTGGAGCAGATGAATGATCTTGTTCAGTAGATGTTTTTTTGCATTGGTCGCATGCGCTATCTCTACAACCCGATGAGACAGTGTTGCTTACAGCAGTCGAATTACCTCGCTGAGTAGATGATGTCTTCTTACACTGATCACATGCATGGTCTTGACAACCAGATGAGGCAGTACCACTTGGAGAAGTCAAACTATCTTGATTTGCAGAGGATATCTGCTTACATTGATCACATGCATGGTCTTGACAACCAGATGAGGCATTGGTAGTTTGAGATGAATAATCCTGATGTGTCGATGAAACTTTTTTACATTCGTCACATGCACGGTCTTGACAACCAAATGAGGCATTGGTACTTAGAGAAGATGAATAATCCTGATGTGTCGATGAAACTTTTTTACATTCATTGCACGCATGGTCTTGACAACCAGATGAGGCATTGGTACTTAAAGACGAATAATCTTGATGTGTAGATGAAACTTTTTTACAATCATCACATGCATGGTCTTGACAACCAGATGAGGCCCTGCTACTTTGAGATGAATAATCTTGATGCGTCGATGAAACTTTTTTACATTCGTCACATGCATGGTCTTGACAGGCAGATGAGGCATTGGTACTTAAAGATGAATAATCCTGATGTGTCGATGAAACTTTTTTACATTCATCACATGCATGGTCTTGACAGGCAGATGAGGCATTGGTACTTAGAGAAGATGAATAATCCTGATGAGTAGATGATACCTTTCTACATTGATCACATGCATGATCCTGACAGGCAGATGAGGCATTGGTGCTTACAGAAGATGAATAATCTTGAGTAGATGACACCTTCCTACACTGGTCACATGCATGGTCTTGACAACCAGATGAGGCATTAGTGCTTAGCGCAGATGAGTAATCTTGATGGGTAGATGAAACCTTCCTGCATTGATCACATGAATGGGCTTGACAAATAGAAGAGGTGCTTGGAGCAGATGTATTATCTTGATAAGTAGATGACACCTTCTTGCACTGATCACATGAATGGGCTTGACAAGTGGATGTGATGCTTGGAGTAGATGAATGATCTTGACAAGTAGATGACACTTTCTTACATTGATCACAAGAAGGGTCTCGACAAGCATATGCGCTATCACCACTTGGACCAGATAAAGACTGTTGACAGGTTGATGACTTCATCTTACACTGATCACATGAATGTTCTTGACCACCAGTTGAGACATCATCAGTCGGTGAAAATGAATTAGCTTGACAAGTGGATGACTTCTTCTTACATTGACCACATGAAGGGTCTTGACAACCAGTTGAGACATCACCACTCTGGGAAGGTGAAGACTGTTGACAAGCAGATGAATTATTTTTACATTGACCACATGACTCTTCTTGACAACCTGATGAGAGATCACCACTTGGAGCAGAAAAAAACACAATACAGGTGGATGACTTCTTTTTGCATTTATCACATGAGTCGTCTTGACAACCAGCTGAAAGATCATTACTTGGAGCAGATTGATAGGTTGATGACATCTTCTTACATTGATCACATGAATGGTCCCCGCAGACAGGTGAGATATCACCATTTGGAGCAGAGGAGGGTTGTTGACAGGTAGACGACTTCTTCTTACACTGATCACATGAATGTTCCCCGCAAGTAGGTGAGGCATCACCACTTGAATCAGATGATAACTGACAGGTAGATGATTTCTTCTTACACTGATCACATGAATGTTCCCCACAGGTAGGTGAGGCATCACCACTTGAATCAGATGATATCTGACAGGTAGATGATTTCTTCTTACATTGATCACATGAATGGTCCCCACAAACAGGTGAGGCATCACCACTTGAATCAGATGATGAAAACTGACAAGTAGATGAATTCTTTTTACATTGATCGCATGAATGTTCTTCACAAATAGTTGCAAAATCATCACTTGGAGCAGAAGATAACTGTTGACAGGTAGATGACTGCTTCTTACACTGATCACATGAATGTCCTCCACAAACATCATCACTTGATTCAGATGACTTCATCTTACATTGATCACAAGAATGTTCTTCACAAACAACTGAGACATTGCCACTTGACGCAGATGATTTCTTCTTACACTGATCACACGAATGTTCTCCACAAACATCATCATTTGACGCAGATGACTTCTTCTTACATTGATCACATGAATGTTCTCCACAAACATCATCATTTGACGCAGATGACTTCTTCTTACACTGATCACATGAATGTTCTCCACAAACGTTACCACTTGACGCAGATGACTTCTTCTTACATTGATCACATGAATGTTCTCCACAAACATCATCATTTGACGCCGATGACTTCTTCTTACATTGATCACATGAATGTTCTCCACAAACGTTACCACTTGACGCAGATGACTTCTCCTTACATTGATCACATGAATGTTCTCCACAAACGTCATCATTTGACGCAGATGACTTCTTACATTGATCACATGAATGTTCTCCACAAACGTCATCATTTGACGCAGATGACTTCTTCTTACATTGATCACATGAATGTTCTCCACAAACGTCACCACTTGACGCAGATGACTTCTTCTTACACTGATCACACGAATGTTCTTCACAAACATCATCACTTGATGCAGATGACTTCTTACATTGATCACATGAATGTTCTCCACAAACATCATCATTTGACGCAGATGACTTCTTCTTACATTGATCACATGAATGTTCTTCACAAACATCATCACTTGATGCAGATGACTTCTTCTTACATTGATCACATGAATGTTCTCCACAAACATCATCATTTGACGCAGATGACTTCTTCTTACATTGATCACATGAATGTTCTTCACAAACAACTGAGACATTGCCACTTGACGCAGATGACTTCTTTTTACATTGATCACATGAATGTTCTCCACAAACATCAACATTTGATGCAGATGACTTCTTCTTACATTGATCACATGAATGTTCTCCACAAACATCATCATTTGACGCAGATGACTTCTTACACTGATCACATGAATGTTCTTCACAAACAACTGAGACATTGCCACTTGATGCAGATGACTTCTTCTTACACTGATCACATGAATGTGCTTCACAAACACTATCACTGGATGCAGATGACTTTTTCTTACATTGATCACATGAATGTTCTTCACAAACAGATGAGACATCGCCACTTGGAGCTGACGTTAACAGTCGACGACTTGATGATTTCTTCTTGCACTGATCACATGAATGATCTTCGCAGACAACTGAGGTATCGCCACATGGTGCAGAGGACTTCTTACACTGATCACATGAATGTTCTCCACAAACATCATTACTTGATGAAGATGTCTTCTTACACTGATCACATGAGTGATCTTCACAAACAGATATAATCTCACCACTTGCAGCCTTTTCTTGATGGAGAGAAGGGCTGATCTTCAAACTGTCAAATGGTGTAGGTGTTAGAAGCCCCACATTATCTTGTGGAACAGATTTACATACTAAAGTCTCACCTGGAGCTAGTTGATACACAGAAGGGATGCTATATTGAGGTGATGCGGGTTGGTAAACGACTGGTGCCATATTTGCATATTGAGCAGGTACCCCTTGGTGATAGTAAGATGGAGGCTTAGATTCAAATGGAGATGGTACAGGTTGAGAATAAATGGGCGGGGACTGATATTGAGGTACCACTGCTTGTTGGTAAATAGTTGGGGACTTCCTTTCATACTGAGAAGATATATTTTCTTGAGGTGCCATTGCTTGCTGGTAAACTGTTGGAGACCTCCTTTCATATTGCTCTTGAGAAGCAGGTGGGGACGTAGTCCGTAGAGTTTCCTGACAAACCTCTGAGATATTACTGCCATAACTAGCAGGTTTTGGTTCTGTATGTGTAGGTGAGGACATAGTTTCATGTTCAGCTGGAACGTAGACAGGCATGGACTTACCATCGTTTGAAGAAGGTACATTTCCTTGATGACCAGGCGACGATCTTGCATCAAATGTAGAACGTAAAACTTCTTGACGGACAGGTGAATTTTGAATCACGTAATCAAACGCAGCAGGCACAGGTGCTTGACGAAAAGGCTGTGCCATAATCACTGTTTCATATGGAATGGGAACAGGTTCTGTTCGAATAGCAGGGGCCACAATCACAGGCTCGTGTGTGCCACCTATGGTTTCCTGGTGATAGTATGGAGCCCTAACGTAAGGATCATATGGAGCAGGGATGATTTCTTGATAATATGGAGCCCTAATCAAAGGTTCAATTGGAACAGGTACAGGTTCATGGCGAATATATGGTGCACGAATCATAGGTTCGAGTGGAACAGGGACTCCTTCAGGATGAGCATATGGTGCCCTAGAGAAATTTGGACCAGGTACTGCTTGCTGAGGGAGATTTTCCATTTGAGTGGGTGCAACATTCTGCTGTACACTAGGATCCTTCAAGATTGGCACAGATGGACAAGATACGGCTTCATGACGAACCAAAGGGGTCTTCTCACCAAGAATTTTAGTCATAACTTCCTGATTAATAAGTGAAGAATCCTTAGAGAGAGATTTTACATTTCGATCATCGGATGTTGTTCGGTGTGCCTTCCCATCAATACTTACAGCTATTACGATTTGTAAAGAAAGAAGTAAAAGTATTTTTAGTTAGAGAGCTAATGCTAATAATTTTCATAAGCATTCTATGCCTGTATTCACACTGGTCCATTATACTTATACATCTAACAATAGAGTGGGAGGAATTTTATAGAATTATATAGAATTAACAGTTCAAAAGCAGCCATTTAGCTGGTCTGTGCTAGAGTTTATGTTCCACAAAAGCCTCCTATCCATACTTCATCTCTATCAAAATATCCTTTTATACCTTTCTCCCTAACATGTTTGTCTAGTTTTCCCTTAAACAGATCAATGCTTTTTGCCTCAACCACTTTATAAGTTGCAAGCTCCACATCCTAGTTTTCCTAAAATTAAGAAGTTTTCTCGCTGTTTCCTATATTTAGCAGTGGAGAATTTTTTTGGCAAATAAAATTATGGGGATCCTTGAATAGGCTTTCTCCCAAGTTTGTTTCTGATTCTGTGATAATTTGCCAATTATCTAGGGGCAGCATGGTGGCACAGTTGTTAGCACTGCTGCCTCATAGCACTAGGGACCTGTGTTCAATTCCCGGCTTGGATCACTATCTGTGCAGAGTCTGCACATTTTCCCTGTGTCTGTGTGGGTGTCCTCCAGTTGCTCCAGCTTCCCCCCACAGTCTGAAAGACATGCTGGTTAGGTGCACTGGCTGTGCTAAATTCTCCCTCAGTGTTACCCGAACAGGTGCCAGAGTGTGGTGACTAGGGGATTGTCACAGTAACTTCATTGCAGTGTTAATGTAAGCCTACTTGTGACAATAATAAATAAATAGATATCTGTCAATAATTTTATTTACACATACCTGCCTGAGAATGACGCTGTGAATGGAGTTTCCTGGACCTAACTTGCCATTGCAGTTGTGCAGCTGGGGCAACTTCCACCTGTTTTAATGAGCCACCTGTTTTAATGTTGTCAGGATCAACTCTTAAAAATAGAACTGAGTTGTTCCCCAAATTTTACTGAATAGCTTTGAAGGAAGTGAAAAAAAACTAAGATGTGATTCTACCTACAAGATCCTTGAATTTGCTTTTGCCTATTTCTCAGAGGGTCAGAATTCCAGCAGATGTTCAGACCCACTCTGTTTCCTCCCCTCCCATCTCAGGTGCACACAGGAGGAAATATGATAATTCCTAATGAGGATCTATTCTTGTGCTTCCTCAAGGTAAAGTGGTTAGTTCCTTTTGCTCACAGAAGAATCATGTCACTGAGGTTTCCTTGTCCAGAGAAAGCTGGCTGCTGACATTGAGCCACTGTTCTCAGCATTTCTATAAAGTGCTCCCCATTTCATTTGCCATATTATACTCGCATCGTCCCTGAGCAGTTTGGCCAGAGGTCTGACGTGCTGCTGTCCTGAAGGATGGCAAAATCACACAGCTATGACTCCTGGGTTGCTTAGTCTTTCTTCATCATTATCCTCTTTGCCATCATCATTTACTTCTTGTCAACCATTGTTTTGGTGGATCTGCAGGAAGGGGAGAATGGATATCATCCCCCTTGAGACTGCAGAGACAAAGAAAAGATGACTGATACAGTTTGTGCATCACAACGATACCAGGGCAACAGATGATAAGCCAAGAAAATACCAACCTCAACATCTCCCAAGGCAAAAGCTGAGTGTTGCCACTTGTCTTCAAAACAGATAAGGAAACTGAAGGATTTGAAGCTTTTCAATGAGTTTTATAGAAATTAAGATTGGCTAGACATCTGGGCTAATTTCCATAGTTTGGTTAATAGTATGAATTCAATAAAGAAACTGATAATCTGTCTGTTCAATGTGACATTGTGACAATGTGACATTGGGGGAAGTTGGTTATTTGCGAGTGTTACTTAATTTCTCTGAAAGACTTTGAAACAGTTGTAAACTCCTCGTGTTGCTTCTGTAGCATTACTCTTTGTAATTATAGAAAAATTAAG
Source organism: Carcharhinus amblyrhynchos (assembly GCF_965287045.1). Classification (NCBI taxonomy): domain Eukaryota; kingdom Metazoa; phylum Chordata; class Chondrichthyes; order Carcharhiniformes; family Carcharhinidae; genus Carcharhinus; species Carcharhinus amblyrhynchos. The sequence continues at coordinate 124,163,139 of NC_137331.1, forward strand.
GATCACAAAGTTACTGAGAAGCTTATTATTATCAGCAAGAATGGAAGAAGCAGCCATTCTACTGTGAAGAAAGGAAACAGTCCATTAAGAGACCACAAGACAGATTACACAGGATGTTGATGGAGAATTACCTTTCCCATAGCAGAACAACTGGAAACTTGACCTATCTGCAGTTGTTGACATAGTTGACCAAAACATTGTCCTCTAAAGTATCTCCACATTTGTTAAGTTGGTTGGTATTACCCTTTACAGAATCACAGAATTGTTACAGCACAAAAAGAAACCATATAGCCCATCTTTCTGCACGGGTTCCACAGATGAACAGTTCATTTAATGCCATTTCCTTGCCTTCTCCCATTTTGAATGCTTCGTTTGAACCTGTTTCCACTTTGCTCTCAGGCAGTGCATTCCAGACATCAGCCACTTGCTATGTGAAAAAATTCTATCTCATATCACTTTTGCTTCTTTTGCCAATTACTTTAAATCTGGGCCTTCTCATTCTCATTCATTTCATGAGTGGGAACAGTTTCTATCTAATCCGTCCTCATGATTTTGAACATCTCTATCAAGTTCCTCTCAGCCATCTTTCCTTCAAGAACGCAAGATTCTCCAATCTATCTTCATAATTGAAATCCTTCATTCCTGGAAACATTTTCATGGATCCCCCCTAAATTGCAGCACCCAGAAATGGACATGATACTGCAGCTTAGGCTGAACTAATAATGACTTAGACAAATTCAATGTAACCTATTTGCCCTTGTACTATTAATAAATTGTAAGATACTGTATGCTTTATTAACCCCCTTTTCAATCTTCCCTGCCACCTTCAATGATATGCATATTTATAAATATCCAGTTCCTTCTGCTTCTCCACCTGTTGTAGATTATACCCTTTATATTGTCCTTCCAAATCCTTTGCAGGAAAAACCCTCGCAAGAATCCTGCTAACTCGTCTGGTCACTCATGTGGAGCTGGGCTTGCTTCCAGAGTCACAGTGTGGCTTCTGCAAAGGTCGCGGTACTATTGACATGATTTTTGCTGCGCACCAGCTTCAGGAGAAGTGTCAGGAGCAGAATCATGAGCTCTTCGCAATTTTTGTTGACCTCACAAAAGCCTTTGACACTATCAGCCGACAAAGCCTGTGGAGGATCATGTCAAAATTTGGCTGCCCCCCAGATTCATTCAGATGGTACACCAGTTCCATGATGGCACGATGGCAGAGTACTGGACAGTGGAGAATCCTCTGAGGCATTCCCAGTCACCAGTGGCATTAAACAGGACTGTGTGCTCGCACCCACATTGTTCAGCATGATGTTTACTGTCGTGCTGAATGATGCCTTCCAGGACAGTGTTGCTGGAATCAGCTGCAAGTACAGAGCGGATGGGAAGCTCTTCCACCTGAGGAGACTTCAAGCTATTACCAAAGTGAAGGAGACTGTTCTGAGAGACTTTCTCTTCACCGATGACTGTGCCCTGAATGCTGGCTCAGAGCCAGAGATGCAAATCAGTATGGACAAATTTTCCACGGCTTATTACAACTTTGGACTCACCATCAACATTAAAAAGACCAAAGTCATGCACCATACGCAGAACCCATAATCACAATCAAAGGGCAAAAACTACTGGCAGTGGACCAGTTCACTTATCTTGGCAGCACCCTCTCCCGAGCAGTGACTATTGATATAGAAGTTAACTGCAGAATAGCAAAGGCAAGTTCTGCTTTCGGTAGACTGTGCTCCACTGTATGGGAATGTCGAGGAATCAGCCCAGCAACAAAACTGAAGGTTACAGCACCGTGGTGCTCACTACCCTCCTGTATGCCTGTGAAACGTGGACTGCGTATTGAAGGCATGCAAGACAGCTCAATCATTTCTACATGACTTGTCTTCGCAGAATATTATGCATCAGATAGCAACACAAAGTACCAGACACTGAAGTTCTCTCTAAAATAAGTCTACCATTAGTCCACACACTGCTGATGAGAACAAAGACCCGGTGGACAGGTCATGCCGTCTGTATGCTGGATGAGCGCATACCCAAGCAGCTCCTTTTTGGGGAACTCTCTGCTGGAAGACGCTTGCAAGGAGGGCAGAAGAAACGTTTCAAAGACACACTCTTTGTTCTTTGTTCTTCTTTGTAAAACACTCAAAGCCTCCCTGAAGTCACGTGACATAGACATGACCACCTGGGAAACGGTGGCACAAAACTGCCCTACCTGGCGCTGCCTCATCCACAAGGGCCATCAAGCTTATGAAGCAAGATGCAAAGCTGAAGTACAATTTAACGTGAGCTGCGCAACAACTACAGTGCCTACACAAGTCTGCCCAATATGTGCCAGGACATTCCGTGCCCGAACTGGCCCTGATCAATCATCTTCAGGCACACCGCATACAGCCTCAAAATGACTAATGGTATCGAGGTCCTCATCGTCGATGATAGACGAACAACAACAACCCTTTATATTGTCCTTCCAAATTCTTCCTACCAATAAATCACTTCACATTTCTCTGCATTGAATTTAATCTGCCATCTTTTTAGTCATTCCACCAACTTGTTTAAGAACATAAGAACATAAAAAATAGGAGCAGGAGTAGGCCATCTAGCCCTTTGAGCCTTCCCCGCCATTCAATAAGATCATGGCTGATCTGAAGTGGATCAGTTCCACTTTCCCACTTACTCCCCATAATCCTTAATTCCCTTGTTGATCAAAAACCTATCTACCCGTGACATAAATATATTCAGCGAGGTAGCCTCCACCACTTCAACGGGCAGAGAATTCCAGAGCTTCACCACCCTTTGAGTGAAGAAGTTCCTCTTCAACTCCATTCTAAACTGCACCCTCCCTTATCTTAAGGCTGTGCCCTCTAGTCCTGCTGTCCTTTCTGAGCGGGAAGAATCTCTCTACCTCTACCCTATCCAACCCTTTCATTATCTTATACATCTCTATAAGATCCCCCCCATCCTTCTAAACTACAACGAGTACAGACCCAGTCTATTCAGTCCCTCTTCATAGTCTAACCCCCTCATCTCCGGTATCAGCCTAGTGAACCTCCTCTGCACTCCCTCCAAGGCCAAAATATCCTTGCGCAAGTGCGACAACCACAACTGCACACAGTACCCCAGCTGCAGCCTCACCAGTGCCCTATACAGTAGCAGCAAGACCTCCCTGCTTTTATATTCTATCCCCCTCGCTATAAAGGCCAGCATTCCATTCGCCTTCTTGATCACCTGCTGCACCTGCAGACTGGGTTTTTGCGACTCATGCACAAGGACCCCCAGGTCCCTCTGCACTGTAGCATGCTGCAGCTTTTCGCCCTTTAAATAGTAATCCCTCCTACTATTATTTCTGCCAAAGTGGATAACCTCACACTTGCTAACATTATACTCCATCACCAGGTCCTTGCCCACTCGCTCAGCCTATCCAGATCCCTCTGCAGATTTTCCACACCCTCCGCACAATTTGCTTTTCCACTCATCTTCGTGTCATCAGCAAATTTCGTTACCCTACACTCAGCCCCCTCCTCCAGATCATCTATATAAATGGTAGATAGCTGAGGCCCCAGCACCGATCCCTGCGGCACTCCACTAGTCACCAACCGCCAACCAGAATAGCACCCATTGATACCAAGTTTAAGTACTTCTGAAGTTCTAATTATCCTTTCAACAGTTCACAATGCTTCCATGTTTTATGCCATCTGCAAAATTTGAAATTATGCCCTATATACCAAAGCCAAAATCTGTGATATATAACTGGAAAAGCAAGAATTCCAAAACTGATCTCTGAGGAACTCCACTACAAACCTTCCTCCAGCTTGAAAGTATCCTGATTCCTGTTCATATTTCCACAATTTAATCCAATAACTATGCTGATAGGTCTGTTATGTGGCTTTGTATGAAATGTCTTTCGAAGTCTGTGCACACTAACTACATCAAATTATTGCCCTCATCAGTCTCAAATGCTGCTTCAAAAAGCTCCAGCAAGTTAACTAAACACGATTTTCCCAAAGAAATTCTGTGCAGACTTTCCTTAATTAACCCATATTTGGCTATGTGAAGATTAACTTTACCCCAGGTTTTTTTTTTCTAGACATTTTCCAGCACTGAAGTTAAACTGATTGTCCTGTAGTTGCTGGGCTTATCTTTCTACCCTTGTTTGCAATTTTCCAGTCCTCTGGCACCAGCTCTGAGTCTAACAAAGACTGAAAAATTATAGGCAGTACCTCCGTGATTCTCACTCTCACTTCCCTCAGTATTTTTGGATGTATTTCATCCAGCTCTGGTGTCTTATCAACTTTAAGAACTGACAGCCTATCTAATACTTCCTCCTTATCAATTTTTAGCCCTTCTGATATCTGAGTTACTTCTTCTTTCACTGTGGCCAAGGTAGCATGTTCTTCCTTGGTAAAGGCAGATGGAAAGTATTCATTTAATTCCTGACCTATGCCCTCTGCCACCAAATGTAAATCCCCTTTGTACGTTCCAACCAGCCCTATTCCTCTTCTTATCCCCTCTTTTACTCTTTATATACCTATTGTACTTTGGGATTCCCTTTTATGTCGGCTACCAATCTATTTTCATACTCATGCTTTGTTTCTCTTGCTTTTTCAGCTTCCTTCTGAGCCTTCTATAATCATTCTGGTTTTCACAAAATCATACCATCGAGCCCATTGAAGTGGCACCAACACATTAGAAACACCCAAACTCCCACCTAATCCCATCTGCCGCATTTGGCCCATAGCCCTGAATGTTATGATGTGCCAAGTGCTCATCCAGATACTTTTTAAAGGATGTGTGGCAACCTACCCCTACCATCCTCTCAGGCAATGCATTCCAGATTGTCACCACTCCCTGGATGAAAAGCTTTTCCCTCACATCCCTCATATCTCCCCCGTGGAGTCTAAAACTAGAGGGCACAGGTTTAAGGTGAGCGGGGAGAGATACAAAAGTATCCAGAAGGGCAATTTTTTCACACAGAGGGTGCTGAAGTGTCTGGTACAAGCTGCCAGAGATAGTAGTAGAGGCGGGTACAATTTTTTCTTTTCAAAAGCATTTAGATAGTTACATGGATAAGATGGGTATAGAGGGATATGGACCAAATGTGGGCAATTGGGATTAGTTTAAGGGTTTAAAAAGAGAAGGGTGGCATGGAAAAGTTGGGTCTAAGGGCCTGTTTCCATGCTGTAAACCTCTATGACTCTATAAAACCTCCTGCCCCTCACCTTGAACCTATGTCCCCCCTCTCATGACTGACCCTTCAACTAAGGGGAACAGCTGCTCCTTATCCACTCTATCCATGTGCCTCATAATCTTGTACACCTCGATCAGGTCTCCTCCTCAGTCTTCTCTGCTCCAACCAAAACAACCCAAGCCTGCCTAACCCCTCTTCATAACTGAAAAGTTTTATCATAGGCAGCATCCTGGTGAACACAGAACATAGAATGCTACAGCACAAACAGGCCCTTCGGCCCACAAGTTGCGCCGATCACATCTATACCTACCAAGCCATAGAACTATCTGTAACTTCCAATGCCATTAGATCCCATATACTCATCCAGAAGTCTTTTAAAAGACCCCAGCGAGTTTGCCTCTACCACCACTGATGGCAGCCGATTCCACTCACTCACCACCCTCTGAGTGAAAAACTTTCCCCTAACATCTCCTCTGTACTTGCTTCCCAGCACCTTAAACCTGTGTCCTCTCATAGTGACCATTTCAGCCCTGGGAAACAGCCTCCGAGAATCCACCCTATCTATTCCTCTCAACATTTTATAAACCTCTATCAGGTCACCTCTCAACCTTCGTCTCTCCAGGGAGAAGAGACGTAGCTCCCTCAACCTATCTTCGTAAGGCATGCCTCCCAATCCAGTGAATCTCCTCTGCAGCCCCTCCACTGTAAGCGCACATAATGTGGCGACCAGAACCATACACAGTACTCTGGCTGTGGCTTCACCAAAGTTCTCCAACTCCAACATGGCTTCCCTGCTTTTGTAATCTATGCCTTGGTTGATAAAGTCAAATGTCCCATATGCCTTTTTCACCACCCTACTAACATGCCCTCTGCCTTCAGAGATCTGTGGACAAACATGTCACAGTCTCTGCTCCACCAAACTTCCTAGTGTCCTATCATTCATTGAATACTTACTTCCTTGTCATATTACTCCCTCCAAAGTGTATCATCTCACACTTTTCAGGGTTAAATCCCATCTGTCACTTACCTACCTATTTGATCATTCTGTCTATATTTTCTTGTACCACAAGACACTCTGCCTTATTGTTAACCACTCGGCCAATCTTTGTGTCATCCGCAAACTTACTAATCCTAATCCCCACATAGTCATCTATGTAATTTATATAAATAACAAATAATAGGGACCCAATGCAGATCTCTGTGGTACGCCACTGGACACTGGCTTCCAGTCACTAAAGCAGCCTTCTTCATCTCCTATAACTAAGCCAATTTTAAACCCACTTTTCAACTGTATTTTCTACCTGATATGTCACAAGCATACATTTTCTTTATCTTAATTTTTATCTCTTTTGTCATCTAGGGACCTCTGGATATGTTTGCCCTATCTTTCCCTTTCAAGGAAAAATACCTTACTGAGGCCAAACTATCTTCTTTGAAGATTACCTATTTTTCTACTATCGTTTTTCCTGCCAAACTTTGACTTCAACTTATTTGGCACAGACCTCTTCTTATCTCACTGAAGTTGGCTACCCCCAATTAACTTACTACTTTTTGTCCTTTTCCATAGTCAGCCTAAAACTTATAATACAATGCTCACTATCCCCAAAATGTTCTCCTACTGACGCTTGATTCATTTGGTCCACCACACTCCCAAGAATCAGGTCTAGTAGCAGTGTTTTGTTTCTCATTGGACTGAAAATATACCACCTCCTCCACTGTTGTTAAATTATCAAGTCTGCTTGTCTGACGTCCAGTAATGGATCAGCAGAAATGTTGTCTAATTCTAATGTTGGGTTAGTCAAATTACCTTCTGTTCCCATCACAAACTCTATTCCCTACCTATTGAATTCATCCCTCTTCCTGGCACCTGACTGAACCAAACTGTAACAAAATTGGTGTCACATATGACCCTAAGATGAATTTCTGATCATACATCCATACCATCACTAATAGAAGTAATATCATTGGACTCCATCCTGCCTCTGTTCATATGCTGCTGAAATCCTTATTCATATACTTGCTACCTCTTGACTCCTCTATTCCAATATACTCTTGGCTGACCAACCATATGCTACCCTCTGTAAATTCAAGGCCAGAAACTCTCCACATACCCTTCACCTGTGTTCACAGACCTAGTGGACCTGGTTCCCAGTTAAGTAACAGATTGATTTCATAATTCTCATCCTTGTTTTTAAAAATTCTCATCCTAGTTTACAAGTCCTTCCACAGCCTTGCTTTCCCTTCCCTTGTAATCTCATCTCAACATCCCATCACCAACCCCCCGCACCCCCCCCCCCCCCCCCCACCCACCGAATCTAATTCTGGCATCTTGGCCTTCCCTGATTTAAATTGCTCCATGTTTGGTACCGTGCCTTCAACTACCTTGGCCTAAAGAATGGATTCCTTCCTTAATCATCTTTCTTTCCTCCTACAAATGGTTCCTTTAAATGTATCTTTGATCAAGGTTTTGGATATTTGTCTTAATATCGCTTTTTGTGGCTTGGTGTCAAAATGTTAAACTCCACTGAAGCACTAGTAGTGATGTGGAACTTCTTGCAACATTATCCTGCAGTCCTAGGAGTGAGAAAGTTGACTTTTAGTGTGCACTGCCACTTCCCTCTAAGTTGCACAAGTGGGAATTCCTAGTGATGTGATGGTGCTTAGAAGTCTGGTTGTCCAGTCTTCATTTCTCCCAGGAGATCTGAAGAAGTAAAGCTGTAGATATTTCACACCTGTGCTTGATGCCACGTCATAAGTTCTGTCTATGCGCAACAGTTATTGGTAAGACGTGTAGTGTAATTTGAGACAGAAAGAAAAAGCCAACCAGTTATTGCCTTACCTTAATGTACTTTAGTGTTCGGAATGCAGAAGGACAGAATTTTAAAGGCTGCATTGAAATTTCTGCTGCTTTTATGTGAACAGATGTACAAATAAGCAAATTCAGGGAAATTCTATGTATCTCCTTCTATACACCAGTGATTATCACAAAAAATATTATTTTTTAAAGATGCAACAGCAGTAGCAGTAGAAATTACTGGTGAAATTCTGGGCCAGTATAATTCAAGAACTTTCAAGTATGTTATATATCAAACTGAACTCACCTAACATGATTGCTTATGTTGAAACATATTCTAGATCACATTCAATTCTTCTCACCTTCGAAGATTATATTTTTGAGAATTTACAATGTAGAAGCAGGCCTATTATGCCAATGTTTACGTTCCATATGACTGTCTTCTCACCATAACTCTTAAAACCTTAAGGACAAAACCTTCTGATCCTTTCTTTTCATGAATCTCTCTAGCTTCACTTTAAAGGTATCTTTGCTATTCCTTATGTTAGCATGCTCCACAATCCGAGTAAAAAAAATTCTCCTGAAGTTCTTTATTTTTACTAACTACCTTACATTTATCACTGCTGGTTTTTTCACTCCCTCACAACTGAAACATCTCTATGTCCACGCCATCAAACCCCTTCACAATGTTTAGATCTTTGTTAGGTGACTGGTCAGCATTCTTTTTTAAAATAGACCTAGCAATCTTTCCTCTTCATTCTGATATCCATCCTTATAGATCTATTTTTGCACCTTCTCCAGTGTCTATAATGTCTGTTTTGTTAAATGTAAAGCAGACTGTGCACAATATTCATGTATGATCTAACCATGGTTCACAGCAGGTTTAACTGTCACAGCCTTGTCTCTCCATTTAGAGAAGAATGTTACACTGTTTCTTCCATACATTCATCCTAATTCTGGTTTAGTTAAATTGACCTGCCAACAACTGCTTTGAATTAAGCCAATCGATCAACTTGCATCCCCAGATCTACCCAAGTGCTACAGAGATTCAGATTTTGAATTGTGGATCAGAATAAGATTCTGGCCAGAAATTGAGACTGTTCTGTCTTGTCAAAAGGGGATGAGAGATCTGGCAATGGCACAGTATTACCACTCCGCTGTCCTGTAACACACATTCGCTGACAGTTGCCTTACACTGTTATAAATTACACCAACCACTTTCTCAAGGATAATGATGGACAAACAATTACTAGCCTTACCAGCGATACTAACATCCCAAAAAGTATTTTTCTAAAAAAAGTCTGACCCCATTCTTTTATGCATTATCTCCATGCATGTGCTCCATGCCTACCCCACCTCTGCTGTGTCAATTACTTCACTGCATATAGTTATCCGAATCCCCAATCATCCAGCATGTTGACCCCTAAAGGGCCTTAAGTACCATCTCCCCTTTAGATAGTTGTGCTATGCCAACCAGATGAGTCTGTCAACAGTCACTAGGCTGACACAGACAGATCTGTTTAACTCCTTACTGTGTAATAGTGGATAGGGAAGTTTTCTTTCCCCATTAAAACTTTGACGTGCTATTCAAAAGCAGTGCATTGAGCAACAATTGTAGGTCAACGATCAAACAATAGTTGGAGGACCAAAACACAATAATGTTGTAAAACTAAAGCCGAGACAAATATGATTAGGTCAGTAGGCTGGAAAAGATAAATGAAAAGGTGGACTGAATAGTAGCCATTAGCATCCACCATTAAGAGCAGTTAATATCTTTATGCAGTTTTTAAAAGGTGTCACTAAATTGTGAGCAAAAGAGTAAAACAAGGATTTTAATATATTCTCCCTATTATTCACCTTATTTCAGTACCTTCTTTGGAAACCAAAAGAAATGAAAAATGGTTTTCCAAACACCTAGGTATTATGATGCCAAATAGGTTTATTTAAATTGTGGAAAGGTAATTTGTACATAATAGTTATCATTTAATTGCTATCAGCTGCAATATCCAAACAAAAATAACACCATCTCCAAATTTGATCTCCCTCTTTCTCATCTCCTCCCCTTTTATGGTCAAATGTCTGTCTCACCGTTTTGAGAATCAGTGACTTCTTTTGTGCAGTAATTTCTTAAAATATCAACGATTGAATTGTAGATGCAATTTTATTTAACAAATAAGAAATAAAAGGAATAAGAGCAGGAACAGACCATTCAGTCACTTGAACCTGCTCTGCCATTCAGTATGTTCACAGCAGATCATCTGCCTCAGTTCCACTTTTCTGCTTCCTATATCCCCTCCTTTTGAGAGGTCGAGAATCTGTCAATCTCAGTCTTAAGTGTACTCAACCATGTTGCATCCACAACTATCTGGGGTAGACAGTCCCTCTAAGCAAAGAGATTTCTCCTCATTTCAGTTGTAAATAATTGACCTCTTAGTGAGGCTGCAGTGTCATGTTCTAAATTAAGAAGTCTCACAACACCAGGTTAAAGCCCAACAGGTTTATTTGGAATCATGAGCTTTCGCAACACTGTTCCTTCATCAGGTGAGTGATGAATGACAATGGGTCAAATGGCCTCTTGTAGTGCTGTAAAACTCTGACTGTAACCTTTTCATCCAAGGAACTAATCTAATGAACTTTTGCTGTTCAAAGTTAGGTATAAAGTTAGGAAGAAAAGATTTACTAGGATGCTACCGGGACTTGATCGTTTGAATTATAAGGACAGGCTGGATAGACTGGAACTTTTTTCTCTGGTGCATAGGAGGCTGAGGGGTGATCTTATAGAGGTCCATAAAATAATGATGAGCACAAATCAGCTAGATAGTCAATATCTTTTCCCAAAGTTGGGGAGTAAAATTAGAGGGCATAGGTTTTGAGGTGAGGGGGGAGAGATACAAAAGTGTCCAGAGGGGCAATTTTTTCACACAGAAGATGGTGAGTGTCTGGAACAAGCTGCCAGAGGTAGTAGTAGAGGCGGGTACAATTTTGTCTTTTAAAAAGCATTTAGACAGTTACATGGGTAAAATGGGTATAAAGGGATATGGGCCAAATGCAGGCAATTGGGATTAGCTTAGGGGTTTAAAAAAAAGGGTGGCATGGACAATTTGGGCCGAACAGCCTATTTCCATGCTGTAAATCTCTATGACTCTATATCCTTCCTTAGATATGGAGTCCAAAATTGCACACAGTATCCAAGAAGTAGTCTAATTAAAGACCTGTACAACTGCAGCCAGATTTCCTTATTCCTGTATTTCAATCCCTTTGCAATTAAGGTCAACATGCAATTTGCCTTCCTAATTGCTTGCTGTGCTTGCACGCTAACTTTCTGTGTTCCTTGTACAACTCTCCTAAGTCCCTCAGAACATTGACATTTTCAAATATTATGCCTTTTTAAAAACACTGTGCTTTAAGGTGTAAAAAGTAACAGGATTGTGGTGGGAGATTTTAACTTCCCCTATATTGACTGGGACTCACTCAGAGCTAGGGGCATGGATGGGGCAGAATTTGTAAGGAGCATCCAGGAGGGCTTGTTGAAACATTATGCAGATAGTCCAACTAGGAAAGGGACTATACTGGACCTGGTATTGGGAATCAGCCCGGCCAGGTGGTCAGTGTTTCAGTAGGGGAGCAGTTTGGGAACAGTGACCACAATTCAGTAAGCTTTAAGGTACTGATGAATAAAGATAAGTGTAGTCCTCAAGTTAAGGTGCTAAACTGGGGGAAGACTAACTGCAACAATATTAGGCAGGGACTGAAGAATGAAGACTGGGGACAGATGTTTCGGGCAAATCAACATCTGGCATGTGAGAGGCTTTCAAATGTAAGCTGATAGGGATTCAGGACCGGCAAGTTCCTGTAAGGATGAAAGATAAGTATGGCAAATTTTGGGAATCTTGGATAACGAGAGATATTGTGAGCCTAGTCAAAGAGAAAAAGGAAGCATTTGTCAAAGCTAGTAGAACATACGAAGCAAGTGTGAATACAAGGAAAGCAGAAAGAAACTTAAGCAAGGTGTAAGGAAGGCTAAAAGAGGTCACGAAAAAGCATTGGCCAGCAGGACTAAGGAAAATCCCAAGGCTTTTTATACATATATAAAGAACAAGAAGGTAGCCAGGAACAGGGTTGGCCCACTCAATGACGAGAGAAGGAATCTATGCGTGGAGCCTGAGGAAATGGGCAAGGTATTAAATGCGAGCTGATGCATTTCGGAAGAAAGAATGTAGGGGGGAGTTACACATAAGAACATAAGAAATAGGAGCAGGAGTAGGCCATCTAGCCCTGCGAGCCTGCCCCGCCATTCAATAAGATCATGGCTGATCTGAAGTGGATCAGTTCCACTTTCCCGCTTTCTCCCCATAACCTTAATTCCCTTGTCTGTCAAAAACCTATCTACCCGTGACTTAAATATATTCAGTGAGGTAGCCTCCACCACTTCAATGGGCAGAGAATTCCAGAGACTCACCACCCTTTGAGTGAAGAAGTTCCTCCTCAACTCTGATCTAAAGTGCCCCACCCTTGTCTTAAGGCTGTACCCTCAAGGGACTCATGCAGAGGGACCTCGGGGTCCTTGTGCATGAGTCACAAAAACCCAGCCTGCAGGTGCAGCAGGTGGTCAGGAAGGCAAATGGGATGCTGGCCTTCATAGCGAGGGGGATTGAATATAAAAGTAGGGAGGTCTTGCTGCAGCTGTATAGGGCACTGGTGAGGCCGCAGCTGGAGTACTGTGTGTAGTTTTGGTCGCCGCACTTGCGCAAGGATATTTTGGCCTTGGAGGGAGTGCAGAGGAGGTTTACTAGGCTGATACCGGAGTTGTGGGGGTTGAACTATGAGGAGAGGCTGAATAAACTAGGCTTGTACTCGTTAGAGTTTAGAAGAATGAGGGGAGATCTCATTGAGACATATAAGATGATGAATGGGATGGATAGGATAGAGGTGGAGAGACTCTTCCCGCTCAGGAAGGACAGTAGGACTAGAAGGCACAGCCTCAAGATAAGGGGGGGGGGGGGCAGTTTAGAACAGAGTTGAGGAGGAACTTCTTCACTCAAAGGGTGGTGAATCTCTGGAATTCTCTGCCCGTTGAAGTGGTGGAGGCTGCCTCACTGAATATATTTAAGACGCGGGTCGATAGGTTTTTGATAGGCAAGGGGATTAAGGGTTATGGGGAGAAGGCGGGAAAGTGGAACTGAGCCACTTCAGATCAGCCATGATCTTATTGAATGGCGGGGAAGGCTCGAAGGGCTAGATGGCCTACTCCTGCTCCTATTTCTTATGTTCTTAGTCCTGCTATCCTTTCTAAGCAGGAAGAATCTCTCTAACTCTATCTATCCCATTCATTATCTTATACATCTCTATAAGATCCCCCCTCAGCCTTCTAAACTCCAACGAGTACAGACTCAGTCTATTTAGTCTCTCTTCATAGACTAACCCCCTAAGCTCCGGTGTCAGCCTAGTGAACCTTCTTATCAGCCTAGTGAACTTTCTATTACACGATAAATGGTAGGCCTATTAAGAGTATAGAAACGCAGAGGGATCTGGGGGTGCAAATACACAAGTCCTTGAAGGTGGCAGTACAGGTGGAGAAGGTGATGAAGAAGGCCTGTGGTGTGCTTGCCTTTATAGGGAGGGGTATAGAATATAAAAGCTGGAGTCTAATGTTGCAGTTGTACAGAACGTTGGTTCGCCAGCATTTGGAGTACTGCATCCAGTTCTGGTCGCCTTACTACCGGAAGGATGTGGAGACCCTGGAGAGAGTGCAGAGGAGGTTTACCAGGATGTTGCCTGGTATGGAAGGCCTGAGCTACGAGGAAAGATTGGGCAAATTGGGGCTGTTCTCCTTAGAAAGGTGGAGGATGAGGGGAGATCTCATAGAGGTGTATAAGATTATGAAGGGTATAGATAAAGTGAACAGTGGTAAGCTTTTTCCTAGGTTGGATACAATAATTACAAGGGGCCATGGGCTTAGGGTGAGGGGGGCGAGGTATAACTCAGATGTTAGAGGGAGGTTTTTCACACAGAGGGTGGTGGGGGCCTGGAATGCACTGCCAAGTAGGGTGGTGGAGGCAGGCACGCCGGGGTTGTTTAAGGCTTGAGCAGACTAGAGATGGAGGGATTCAGGAGACTTTTCTAAATAAAGATCAAGAGCTTTGGGATGTCCCTGGGAATCAATTGATTCCTTTGGACTTTCCAAAATATTTCATGGCTCACTTGCTTTATTTCTGCGCTTCTGGGGATTCCGTAAATGTCTAAGTTTTGCATGTCTATTGATATCTTTTCTTTTACTTCACAGGTGATTCGGTCCGCCTTGTTGACCAACAAGGGGCATACACGCAGTGGGTCGTGCGATGGCTGCTCTTCGATGTTGCTTCGAGAGTTGCCTAGTGCTTCACAAAGAACAACAAAGAACAAAGAACAACACAGCACGGGAAACAGGCCCTTCGGCCCAACGAGCCCGCGCCGCCGTCCCACTGTCTCAGTGACCTATTCATGATTTTAGTCTACGCCTAATGTGCGAGGATCAGGGAGGTCCAATTTAGGGACAATTTAGTACCCAATCAATCAGCCTAAAAGCACATCTTCACGTCGTTAGTGTATGCTCAAACTGGACTATCTGATGGGCAACATGACAGCTCAGTGACTATCACTGTTTGCTGTGCAGATACATGGGTTTGGGCCGGTGTCTGCGGGAGTTTGCACATTCTCCCCATGATTGCGTGGGTTTTCTCCGGGTGCTCCGGTTTGCTCCCACATCCCCAAAAACGTGCTCTTAGGCTGATTGGTGTAACAAATTGTCCCTAAATTAGTCTCCCCTCAATCTTCCCCAATAGGTGTAGAAAAAGGTCATGGGTAGAGGAGGGCACTCATAATGTTAAAATGGCGGCACGGGCTCACTGGGCTGAAGGGCCTGTTTCCCATGCTGTGTTGTTCTTTGCTCTTAGTTCTTTGAGTATTTGTGTTAGTATTCACCAAAGAGAAGAACTTGGTGGATGATGAGACTGGGAAAGGGTGTGTAGATAGTTTGACTCATGTTGAAATCAAAAAGGAGGTATTGGGGCTCTTGAGAAATATTAAGGTAGACAAGTCTCCAGGGCCTGATGGGATATACCCTAGAATACTGAGAGAGGCAAGGAACGAAATTGCTGGGGCTTTGAGAGAAATCTTTGTATCCTCACTGGCTACAGGCAAGGTCCCAGAGGATTGGAGAATAGCCAATGTTATTCCTTTGTTTAAGAAGAGTAGCAAGAATAATCCAGGTAATTACAAGCTGGTGAGCCTTACATCAGTGGTAGGGAAATTATTGGAGAGGATTCTTCAAGACAGGATTTATTCCCACTTTGAAATAAATGGACATATTACTGAGAGGCAACATAGTTTTGTGAAGCGGAGGTCATGTCTCACTAATTTGATCAAGTTTTTCGAGGAAGTAATGAAGATGATTGATGAGAGTAAAGCACTGGATGTTGTCTACATGGACTTCAGTAAGGCCTTTGACAAAGTTCTTCATGGCAGACTGCTGCAGAAGATGAAGTTGCATGGGATCAGAGGTGAGCTGGTAAAGTGGATATAAAACTGGCTCGGTCAAAGAAGTGGAGATGACGGCGCTGGACTGGGGTAAACACAGTAAGAAGTCTCACAACACCAGGTTAAAGTCCAACAGGTTTATTTGATAGCAAACGCCACTAGCTTTCGGAGCACTTTAACCTGGTGTTGTGAGACTCCTTACTCAGTCAAAGAAGACAGAGGGTAGCAGTGGAATGGTGCATTTCTGAATGGAGGGCTGTGACAAGTGGCATTCCTCAGTGATCAGTGCTGGGATTTTTGCTGTTTGTAATATATATAAATGATTTGGAGGAAAATGGAACTACTTGAATAGTAAGTTTGCGAATTTCATAAAGGTTGGTGGATTTGCGGAGAGCGATGATGACCACCAAAGGATACAGATCAGCTGGAAACTTGGGCACAGAGATGGCAGATGGAGTTTAATCCGGACAAATGTGAGGTAATGCATTTTGTAAGGTCCAATACAGATAGGAAATATACAATAAATGGCAGAACACTTAAGAGTATTGATAGGCAAAGAGATCTGGGTGTACAGGTACCAGGTCACTGAAAGTGCCAGTGCAGGTGGAAAAGGTAGTCAAGAAGTCATACGGCATGCTTGCCTTCATCAGCCAGGGCACTAAGTTTAAAAATTGGCAAGTGATGTTGCAGCTTTATAGAACCTTAGTTAGACTGTACTTGGAATATAGTGTTCAATTCTGGTTGCCACACTACCAGAAGGATGTGGAGGCTTTGGCTTTGGAGAGGGTACAGAAAAGATTTATCAGGATGTTGCCTGGTATGGAGGGCATTAGCTATAAGGAGAGGTTGGAGAAACTTGGTTTGTTTTCACTGGAACGACGAAGGTTGAGGGGCGACTTGATCGATATCTACAAGATTATGAGAGGCAAAGACAGAGTGGATAATCAGAAGCTTTTTCCCAGGATGGAAGAGTCAATTACCAGGGGGCACAGGTTTAAGGTGCAAGGGGGGGCAAGGTTGAAAGGAGATGTACAAGGCAAGATTTTTTACACAGATGGTAGTGGGTGCCTGGAACTCTTTGCTGGGGGAGGTACTGGAAGTGGATACGATAGTGACATTTAAGAGGCGCCTTGACAAATACATGAATAGGAAGGGAATAGAGGGATGTGGTCCCCGGAAGGGTAAGGGGTTTTAGTTCAGTCGGGCAGCATGATCGGTACAAGGTTGGACGGCCGAAGGGCCTGTTCCTGTGCTGTAATTCTCTTTGTTCTGTTCTTACTACCAAAATCAATAACCTCATACTTCTTCTCATAGTACTTCGTCTGTCACCCTGTTACTCACTCATTGAACCTGTATTGTTTGCAGCCTCTTTGTGTCCTCCTCATAACTTACATTCTCACCCCTCTTTGTATCAAGAAATTAGATACATTACTGATATAAAAACAGACAAAGCTGCAAGTTCTAGCAGGCCAGACAGCATTTGTGAAGAGAGAGATAGACAGACACACAATTAAGGTTCCAGCTCAATGACTTTTCATCAGTTGTGATGAAAGGTGGCCCTTTCTTGTTGAGTTTTGCTATTTTTAATAGAATGCATTTTTATTGATCATTTCCACCAACTTTAGCCTGACCGCACCCTCCACCGTAACCTGTGTACATGACTTTAATGTGAAGATTTTTATTTTGGACTGGAGTATGTTACTTTCAAACTTAATATGGAACTTAATTGTATTATGATCACTTTTTCCCAGAGATTCTTTTACCCAGAGATTAATAATTAAATCTGTCTTATTATACATCACAAGATCTAGAATAGCTTTATCCCTAGCTAGTTCCACAATAAATGATCCCAAAGCATTCTACAAACCTATCTTCCAGACTACCTTTGGTTACTGTTAAAATGGAGGAAAATAACACTAGAGCACACTCTTAATTGGTGCAGCCAAACAAGCTAAGCACTATAATCCCCGTTCAATAAATTATTTTGTTCTTCTTACCTCTGCTCAAGTGGAACATTTTCACTAGGTCGCATATATCAAGAGCTGGATTCCCTATACAACAGATGGAAATATAAAAAGCTGATCTGTATTTTAATTAGACCATACAAAAATAAGATTCAATTATATTTGAAATCTTGATCATTTACAGCACAAAAATATAAATCAGACAGAACACAAACCATCTCTAAATTGAAGCAACTCTGAGAAATATGATGAGGCAAACTGGTGGATATTTTCTGGCTGGTCTTGCACAACAGCTTTGCCTAATGCCTCCAGTAGAGATTTCAAACCTTCAGGCACCATTAGTTTACCGTGTGACGGCATCTTGGATAATTTCTGCTGTACCTGAATCAAAGAGAACAAAATAAATACAATGCACTGAAAAAAAAACTATTTTAAAAGATAACCTCATTGTGCTGTTCTTCATCAAAGTTTACCAACGTGGCAATCTGTGCTATTTCAACCTCCTAAATTGAATTATAGTATTAAATTAACTGTGTTAAGTATTATTTTTCCTTTATTTTATTAAATGCTTCTCTGGATTACTAACACCATTCTGCTATGGCCTCCCTAGCAGTGCGATTATATATTATATTCATATACATATTACATATTAGGGTTCATGAAGGACAGGTCATGTTTGACTAATTTGGTGGAATTCTTTGAGAACATTACATGTGCAATGGACAATGGGGAACCTGTGGATGTGGTGTATCTGGAGTTCCAGAAGGCATTTGACAAGGTGCTGCACCAAAGACTGCTACATAAGATAAAGGTGCACAGTGTTAAGGGTAATGTATTAGCATGGATAGAGGATTGATTAACTAACAGAAAGCAAAGAGTGGGGTTAAATGGGTGTTTTTCTCGTTGGTGATCAGTGACTAGTGGTGTGCCTCAGGGATCAGTGTTGGGACCATAATTGTTTACAATTTACATAAATAATTTGGAGTTGGGGACCAAGTGTAGTGTGTCAAAATTCACAGATGACACTAAGCTGGGTGGAAGAGCAAAGTGTGCAGAGGACACAAAGTCTGCAAAGGGGTATAGATAATCTAAGTCAGTGGACAAGTGTCTGGCAGATGGAGTACAATGTTGGTAAATGCGAGGTCATTCATTTTGGTAGGAATAATAGCAAAGTGGATTATTATTTAAACAAAAAATTGCAGCATGCTGCTGTGCAGAAGGATCTGGGTGATTGTGAGTGTGAGGGAACACTTTGGATGGAATGATCATAATGCCAGTAGTTTCAACCTGATCATGGATGAGGATAGATCTGGTCCTCGGGTTGAAGTTCTGAACTGGAAAAAGGCCAAATTTGCTGAAATGAAAAGGGATCTGGGAAGTGCGGATTGGCACAGGCTGTTCTCTGGTAAGGATGTAAATGGAAAGTGGGAGACCTTCAAAGGAGAAATTTTGAGAGTGCAGAGTTTGTATGTTCCTGTCAGGGTTAAAGGCGAAGTAAATAGGAATAAGGAACCTTGGTTCTCGAGGGAGACTGTAATGCTGATTAAGAGAAAGAGAGAGCTGTATGAAATGTACAGGCAGCAAGGAACAGATCAGATGCTCGAGAGGTATAAAAAGTGCAAGAAGCTACTTAAGAGGGAAATCAGGAGGGCTAAAAGAAGACATGAGGTTGCTTTGGCAGACAGAATGAAGGAAAATCCAAAGAGCTTCTCTAGGTATGTTAGGAGCAAAAGGACAGTGAGGGATAAAATTGATTCTCGTGAAGACCAGAGTGGGAGACTGTGTATGGAACCAAAAGAGATGGGGGAGATACTAAATGTTTTTTTTGCATCCGTATTTACTGAGGAAACAGGCAGGGAGTCTACGAAAATAGGCTAAACAAGTAGGGAGGTCATGGAACTGTTACAGATTAAAAAGGAGGAGGTACTGGCTGTCTTGAGGCAAATCAGAGTGGATAAATCCCCAGGACCAGATAGGATATATGGGAGGCTAGTAGTGATCTTACAGGGGCCCTGGCAGACATATTTAAAATGTCAGTATTCACAGGGGGAGGTGCCGGATGATTGGAGGGTGGCTCATGTTGTTCCGTTGTTTAAAAAAGGTTCCAAAAGAAATCCAGGAAATTATAGGCCAGTAAGTTTGATGTTGGTGGTGGGCAAGTTATTGGAAGGTGTGATAAGGGATAGAATCTACAAATATTTGGATAGACAGGGACTTAATAGGGAGGGTTAACATGGCTTTGTGCGTGGTAGGTCATGTTTGACCAATCTATTAGAATTTTTCGAGGAGGTTACCAGGAAAGTGGATGAAGGGAAGGCAGTGGATGTTGTCTACCTGGATTTTTAGCAAGGCCTTTGACAAGGTCCCTCATGGGAGGTTAGTTAGGAAAGTTCAGTCACTAGGTATACGTGGGGCGGTGGTAAATTGGATTAGACACTGGTTCAATGGAAGAAACCAGAGAGTGGTTGCGGAGGATTGCTTCTCTGAGTGGAGGCCTGTGACTAGTGGAGTGCCACAGGGATCGGTGTTGGGTCTATTGTTGTTTGTCATCTATATCAATGATCTGGATGATAATGTGGTAAATTGGATCAGCACATTTGCTGATGATACAAAGATTGGAGGTGTAGTGGACAATGAGGAAGGTTTCAAAGCTTGCAGAGGGATTTGGACCAACTAGAAAAATGGGCTGAAAAATGGCAATTGGAACTTATTGCAGACAAGCGTGAGGTATTGCACTTTGGAAGAACAAACCAAAGTACAGGGTAAATGGTCGGACTCTGAAGAGTGCAGTTGAACAGTGGGATCTGGGAATGCAGGTACAAAATTCCCTAAAAGTGACGTCACAGGTGGATAGGGTCGTAAAGAGTGCTTTTGGTACACTGGCCTTTATAAATCGGAGTATTGAGTGTAAAAGTTGGAGTGTTATGTAAGGTTATATAAGACATTGGTGAGGCCAAACTTAGAGTATTGTGTACAGTTTTGGTCACCTAGTTACAGAAAGGATGTAAACAGGGTTGAAAGAGTGCAGAGAAGGTTCACGAGGATGTGGCTGGGACTTGAGAAGCTGAGTTACAGAGAGAGATTGAATAGGTTAGGACTTTATTCCCTGCAGCGTAGAAGAATGAGGGGAGATTTGATAGAGGTGTATAAGATTTTGATGGGTATAGATAGAGTGAATGCAAGCAGGCTTTTTCCACTGAGGCTAGGGGAGAAAAAAACTAGAGGGCATGGGTTAAAGGTGAAAGGAGAAAAGTTGAAAGGGAATATTAGGGAGGGCTTCTTCACGCAGAGAGTGGTGGGAGTGTGGAATGAGCTGCCAGATAAAGCGGGCTCACTTTTAACATTTAAGAAACACTTGGACAGGTTGATGGATGAGAGGGGTGTGGAGGGATATGGTCCAAGTGCAGGTCAGTGGGACTAGGCAAAAAATGGTTCGGCACAGACAAGAAGGGCCAACAGGCCTGTTTCTGTGCTGTAATTTTCTATGGTTCTATGGGTGCCCTTGTGCAGGAATTTCAAGGAGTTGGTTTGCGGGTGCAGTAGATAATTAAGAAGGCAAATGGAATTTTGTCCTTCATTGCTAGAGAGATGGAGTTTAAAAACAGCAAGATTATGTTGCAGCTGTATAAGGTGCTGGTGAGACCATAGCTCGAGTAGTGTGTACAGTTTTGGTCTCCTTACTTGAGAAAGGATATACTGACACTGGAGGGGGTGCAGAGATTCACTAGGTTGATTCTGGAGTTGACACGGTTTGCTTATGAGGAGAGACTGAGTAGACTGGGGCTATACTCAATGGAATTCAGAAGAATGAGGGGAGATCTTATAGAAACATATAAGATTATGAAAGGAATAGATAAGATAGAAGCAGGGAAGTTGTTTCCACTGGTGGGTGAAACTAGAACTAGGAGGCATAGCCTCAAAATAAGGGGAAGCAGATTTAGGACTGAGTTGAGGAAGAATTTCTTCACACAAAGGGTTGTGAATCTGTGGAATTCTCTGCCAGTGAAGCAGATGAGGCTACCTCATTAAATGTTTTTAAGGCAAGGATAGACAGATCTTTGAACAGTAAAGGAATTAAGGGTTATGGTGAGTGGGCAGGTAAGTGGAGCTGAGTCCACGAAAAGATTAGCCATGATCTTATTGAATGGCGGAACAGGCTCAAGGTGCCAGATGGCCTACTCGTGCTCCTAGTTCTTATGTTCTTATATTTTTATTACAATACACAAAGTTGTAGAATTGTTCTGGCAGTTAATTCCAGTTTGCCTTTGGGATTTGAGCAGCCTGGCACTTACCATCTGCCTTGCGATAACACTACAGGATGTATGAGCATTTGGAGCATTGCGATCTGATTAGGGATACGCAACATGGCTTTGTTCGGGGGAGGTCTTGCCTTACGAATCTGGTGGAATTCTTCGAGGTGACAAAAACAGTTGACGATGGGCGAGCTGTTGATGTCATCTATATGGATTTCAGTAAGGCGTTTGACAAAGTCCCTCACGGTAGGCTGGTAGAAAAGGTTAAGGCACATGGGATACAAGGACAGGTAGCTAGGTGGGACACAGATTTAAGGTGCAGGGAGGAAAGTACAGAAGTGATGTTAGGGGTAAGTTTTTCACTCAGAGGGTGGTGAGTGAGTGGAATCGGCTGCCGTCAGTGGTGGTGGAGGTGAACTCGCTGGGGTCTTTTAAAAGACTTCTGGATGAGTATATGGGGTTTTATGGGATTGGGGTTATAGATAGGTGTTGATGTGATCGGCGCAACTCGTGGGCCGAAGGGCCTGTTTGTGCTGTAGTGTTCTATGTTCTAAAACTGGCTAGGAAATAGGAGACAGAGAGTAGTTGTCGAGGGGACCTTTTCTGGCTGGAGGCCAGTCACCAGTGGTGTGCCGCAGGGCTCAGTACTGGGACCTCTCCTCAGTAGTATATATAAACAACTTGGAAGAGGGTGTACGTGGTGTGATCAGCAAATTTGCGGATGACACCAAGATGGTAGGATTGGCAGATACTGAGGAGGACTGTCAGGTGACACAGCAGGATATAGATAGGTTGGTATATTGGGCAGATAGATGGCAGATGGAATTTAATCCTGACAAATGCGAGGTGATGCATTTTGGAAGGAATAATGCAGGGAGGAGTTATGTGATAAAAGGTAGACTGATTAAGAGTATAGAGTTACAGAGGGACCTGGGAGTGCAGGTGCACAACTCTCTGAAGGTGTCGACACAGGTAGAGAAGGTTGTGAAGAAAGCTTATGGAATGCTAGCCTTTATAGGAAGGGGTATAGAGTATAAGAGCTGCCGTCTAATGCTTCAGTTGTACAGAACGTTGGTTAGACCGCATTTGGAGTACTGTGTCCAGTTCTGGTCACCTTATTACCGGAAGGACGTGGAGACCCTGGAGAGGGTGCAGAGGAGGTTTACCAGGATGTTGCCTGGCATGGAAGGACTGAGTTACAAGGAAAGGTTGGAGAAACTGGGGCTCTTCTCCTTAGAAAGACGGAGATTAAGGGGTGATATAAGAACATAAGAACATAAGAAATAGGAGCAGGAGTAGGCCATCTAGCCCTTCGAGCCTGCCCCGCCATTCAATAAGATCATGGCTGATCTGTCGTGGCTCATTCCACTTTCCCGCTCTCTCCCCATAACCCTTAATCCCCTCTCTTATCAAGAACCCATCAACCAGCTTCTTAAAAATATTTAGCGAGGCAGCCTCCACCACTTCAACGGGCAGAGAATTCCAGAGATTCACCACCCTTTGAGTGAAGAAGTTCCTCCTCAACTCCGTTCTAAACCGCCTCCCCTTTATCTTGAGGCTGTGCCCCCTAGTCCTACTGTCTTTTTTGAGCGGGAAGAGTCTCTCCACCTCTATCCTATCCATCCCATTCATCATCTTATACGTCTCAATGAGATCTCCCCTCATTCTTCTAAACTCTAACGAGTACAAGCCTAGTTTATTCAGCCTCTCCTCATAGCTCAACCCCCTCAACTCCGGTATCAGCCTAGTAAACCTCCTCTGCACTCCCTCCAAGGCCAAAATATCCTTGCGCAGGTGCGGCGCCCAAAACTGCACACAGTACTCCAGCTGCGGCCTCACCAATGCCCTATACAGCTGCAGCAAGACCTCCCTACTTTTATATTCAATTCCCCTCGCTATGAAGGCCAGCATCCCATTCGCCTTCCTGACCACCTGCTGCACCTGCAAGCTGGGTTTTTGCGACTCATTCACAAGGACCCCGAGGTCCCTCTGCACCGTCGCCTGCTGCAGTTTTTCGCCACGTAAGTAATAGTCCTTCCTACCATTCTTCCTACCAAAGTGGACCAATATAAAATACTGATGGGAATAGATAAACAGTGGTAGGCTTTTCCCTAGATTGGGGACAATTACGAGAGGTCACGATCTAAGGGTGAGGGGGGAGAAGTATAATTTGGATATGAGAGGAAGGTTTTTCACGCAGAGGGTCGGGGGGGTATGGAACGCGCTACCGAGTAGGGTGGTGGAGGCAGGCACGTTGGACTTGTTTAAGGTTTACTTAGACAGACACATGAGCGAAGCAAGGATGGAGGGTTATAGTAGAGGGTATTAAATAGGGTCAGAGCCTTGGGACAACACCGGAAATGTAGTTTTATATGTTAACGTATTGTCTTTTTATTCCACAGGGTCGGTCCACCTTGTTGTCAAACGAGGGGCATGCACACGGTGGGTCGTGCGTGGGCTGCTCTTGGAGGTTCCGGGAGTGGCCTAGTACTTCACGTCGTTGTGTGTGCTTAATCCTGGACCAGCAGATGGGCACCGCAACAGCTCAGTGACTATCACTGCTAGCTGTGCAGACACATGGATTTGGGCCTGTGTCTGTGGGAGTTTGCGCATTCTCCCTGTGGTTGCGCGGGTTTCCTGCAGGCGCTCCGGTTTCCTCCCACACCCCAAAGATGTGCTCTTAGGCTGATTGGTGTACCAAATTGACACTATTCTCCCCTGAATCTGGCTACATTAGGGGTTCCACTCACATACACACAGGGCGGGGTAGGTGTGGGAAGATGCAGTGGTGCGGGCTCGTTGGGCTGAAGGGCCTGTTTCCCGTGCTGGGATGTTCTTTGTTCTTTGTTTGTTCTTTGTACTACAAATCTAACTGCGTGTGCCAAAATGAGTCCACCTGGGTGTAGATTTAGATTCTCATTTTGAAATTTTAGTAGGTGCCAACGTTAAAAGAGAACAATCAATCCTGGGGAATCAGGCATTGCACACAGAAATAGATGTCATTTAGCTGAGATGCAAATAACATTTGAACACTTTTCCTCTTTGGCTCAATGTGCTAAAGTGGAGTGCCGACAGCTGAGTTTCTGTTGTGTCCTCCCTGCTTACTTTGCCTTTGATTACTGAAAAAATCCCGTCACTGCATTTTGTGATAAGGCTAGGGCGTGGTGAAATATCAAAAGTTTAGAATTTCATAGAAGATCAAGGATTTCTCAGAGTGGTTGCAGGATGTTCTGAAGGTGGAGTTGAACAACTAGTGGTCGTAATACACATGGTTACAAACAACATAGGTAAAAAGCAGAATTTAAGCAACTAAGAAACAAGCTGAAAAGTAGGACCTCAAAGGTCGTGAACTCAGGATTACTACCAGCGCCAAGTCCTAGTCAGAGGAGAAACAGCAGGATACATAGGATGAATATGTAGCTGAAAAGATGGTGTGAGCAGAGGAGTTCAGATTCCTGAGGCATTGGACTGGTTCTGGGGGTGGTGTAATTTGTACAAACTAGATGAGTTACACCTGGACAGGAACGGGTCTGATGTCCTTGGAGGGGGTGGTATTTACTAGCGAGGTTGGGGAGGCTTTAAACTAATATGGAAGGTGGGAGGGAACCTATTTAAGGATTCAGAGCAATAGGAATCAAGAACAAGAGGAAAAGACAGCAAGGTGAATAAGAAAAGTGATAGGCAGAGAAAGCAAAGGCCAGAGTGAGATAAGATCATAGTACAAAATAGTAGGAATGGGATAAGAAATGTTAAAAGAGCTCACCTTAAGGTTTTGTACCTGAATGCTTGGAACATTTGAAACAAAATGGATCGTTGCGCAGATAAACGTAAAGGGGTATGATATAGTTGGCATTACTGAGACATGGCTCCAAGGTGATCAAGGATGGCGAGTAAACATTGAGGGCTATTCAAGACATACAAGACAGAAAGGAAAAGGCGGTGCAATTGCATTGTTGATTAAAACACATGTTGATGTGATATTGTGGGAAGATATTAACACAGACGATGTGAAATCTGTATAGGTCGAGTTAAGAAACACCAAGGGGTAAAATATGTTTGTGGAGATGGGTATACAGACCATTAATGTGTAGTGCTGATTTGATTTGGTTTGATTTGAGGAGCAACCTGATAGAAGTCTACAAGACTGAGAGGCATGGACAGAGTGGATAGTCAGAAGCTTTTTCCCAGGGTGGAAGAGTCAATTATTAAGGGGCATAGGTTTAAGGTGCGAGAGGCAAGATTTAAAGGAGATTACGAGGCAAGTTTTTTACACAGATGGTGATGGCTGCCGGGGAGGTAGTGGAAGCAGATACAATCGTGAGTTTTAAGGGGCGTCTGGACAAATACATGAATAGGATGGGAATGGAGGGATTCGGTCCCCGTAAGGGTAGGGGGTTTCAGTTCAGTTAGGCAACGTGGTTGGTGCAAGCTTGGAGATTCTCTTTCTGTGCTGAAATTTTCTCTGTTCTTTGACTTATTATTGTCACATGTATTAGTATATAGTGAAAAGTATTGTTTCTTGCATAGCTAGGGTATAGAGAAAGATCAACTTAATGCAAGATAGGTGCATTCAAAAGTTTGATGGCAGCAGGGAAGAAGCTGTTCTTGAGTCAGTTGGTACATGACCTCAGACTTTTATATCTTTTTCCCGACAAAAGAAGGTGGAAGAGAGAAGGGCTGCGTGGGGGTCCTTAATTATGCTGGCTATTTTGCCGAGGCAGTGGGAAGTGTAGATAGAGCCAATGAATAGGAGGCTGGTTTGCGTGATGGATTGGGCTACATTCATGATCTTTTGTAGACTCTTGGGCAGAGCAGAAGCCATACTAAGCTATGATGCAAACAGAAAGAATACTTTCTATGGTGTATCTGTAAAAGCTGGTGAGAGTCGTAACTGACATGCCAAATTTCCTTAGCCTTCTGAAAAAGTAGAGGCATTGGTGACTTTCTTAACTGTAGTGTCAGCATGGGGGGGATCATGGCAGTTGTTGGTGATCTGGATACCTAAAAACTTGAAGCTTTCAACCATTTCTACTTTGTTCCTGTTGATGTAGACGGGCATGTTTTCCACTACACTTCCTGAAGTCAACGACAATCTCCTTCATTTTGTTGACATTGAGGGAGAGATTATTGTCATCTCATCAGTTCACCAGATTTTCTATCTCACTCCTGTACTCTGTTTCGCCTTTTTGAGATCTGACCCACTACGGTGCTGTCATCAGCAAACTGGAAGATCGAGTTGCAGAGGAATTTTGCCACACAGTCATAGATATATAAAGAATATAGCAAGCAGCTGAGAACTCAGCCTTGTGGGGCACCAGTATTGAAGATGATCGTAGAGGAGGTGTTGTTGCCCATCCTTATTGATTGTGGTCTGTGGGTTAGGAAGTTTAGAATCCAGTCGCAGAGGGAGGAGCTGAGGCCCAGACCCATGGAGTTTGGAGATGAGTTTTGTTGGAATAATGGTATTGAAGGCTAAGCTGTAGTCAATAAATAGGAGTCTGACATAGGTGTCTTTGTTTTTTAGGTGTTATAAGAACATAAGAAATAGGAGCAGGAGTAGGCCAACTAGCCCTTCGAGCCTGCCCCGCCATTCAATAAGATCATGGCTGATCTGAAGTGGATCAGTTCCACATTCCCGCCCTCTCCCCATAACCCTTAATCCCCTCTCTTATCAAAAACCCATCAACCCGCGTCTTAAAAATATTTAGCGAGGTAGCCTCCACCACTTCAACGGGCAGAGAATTCCAGAGATTCACCACCTTTTGAGTGAAGAAGTTCTGGGCCAGGAAATGGCAAATGGAATTTAATGTTGGCAAGTGCGAGGTGGTCCACTTTGGTAGGAATAATGGTAGGAAGGATTATTACTTACGTGGAGAAAAACTGCAGCAGGCGACGGTGTAGAGGGACCTCGGGGTCCTTGTGCATGAGTCGCAAAAACCCAGCTTGCAGGTGCAGCAGGTGGTCAGGAAGGCGAATGGGATGCTGGCCTTCATCGCAAGGGGGATTGAATATAAAAGTAGGGAGGTCTTGCTGCGGCTGTATAGGGCATTGGTGAGGCCGCAGCTGGAGTACTGTGTGCAGTTTTGGGCGCCATACTTACGCAAGGATATTTTGGCCTTGGAGGGAGTGGAGAGGAGGTTTACTAGGCTGATGCCGGAGTTGAGGGGGTTGAGCTATGAGGAGAGGCTGAATAAATTAGGCTTGTACTCGTTAGAGTTTAGAAGAATGAGGGAAGATCTCATTGAGACGTATAAGATGATGAATGGGATGGATAGGATAGAGGTGGAGAGACTCTTCCCGCTCAGAAAGCATAGTAGGACTAGGGGGCACAGCCTCAAGATAAAGGGGGGGCGGTTTAGAACGGAGTTGACCAGGGTTGAGTGCAGGGCTAGGGAGATGGCATCTGCTGTGGACCTGTTGCAACGGTAGGCAAACTGTAGTGGACCTAGGCAGTCCGGGAGGCTGGAAATGATTTGTGCCATGACTAGCCTTTTGAAGCACTTGATCACTTCACGGGGGCACAGTGATTAGCAGTTCTGTCTAACAGCGCCAAGGACCCGGGTTCGATTCCCAGCTTGGAACTGTCTGGAGTTTGCACATTCTCCCCGTGTCTGCATGGGTTTCCTCCAATGCTCCAGTTTCCTCCCACAGTTCAAAAGACGTTATGGTTAGGTGCATTGACCCAAACAAGCATCAAAATGTGGCGACTAGGAGAATTTCACAGTAACTTCATTGCAATAATGTAAGCCTTACTTGTGACTAATAAATAAACTTCAACTTCAATGGTGGTCAGAGTCACTGGACAATAGTCATTAAGCCACGCTGTTTGGTTTTTCTTCGGTACCTGGATGATAGTCATCTTCTTGAAGCAGATAGGGACCTCAGATTATTGTAAAGAGAGGTTGAAGATGTATGTGAATACCTCCGCCAGCTGAACCGTACAGGATCTGAGTGCACATCCGGGCCGGTCACTTTCCGTGGGTTGACCTTTGAGAAGGCTGCTCTGACATCTGCAATGGTGACCTCAGATGTAGGTTCATCCGAGGCTTCCCAGGTGGAGGGTATGCTCTCGCTGACCTCTTGCTCAAAATGGGCATAGAATGCATTAAGCTCATCAGGGAGAGATGTGTTGGAGCTGGCTATTTTACATATCTTCATCTTGTTGCCTGTTATAGAACATAGAAAAACTACAGCACAAACAGGCCCTTCAGCCCACAAGTTGCGCTGAACATCTCTACCTACTAGGCTTACCTATAACCCTCAATCCTACTAAGTCCCATGTACTCATCCAGAAGTCTCTTAAAAGACCCTATCGAATCTGCCTCCACCACTGCCCCCGGCAGCCAATTCCAAGCACCCGCCACCCTCTGAGTGAAAAAAATACCCCTGCCATCTCCTCTGTACCTACTCCCCAGCACCCTAAACCTGTGTCCTCTTGTGACAGCCATTTCAGCCCTGGGAAAAAGCCTCTGAGAATCCACCCGATCAATACCTCTCAACATCATTATACACCTCTATCAGGTCACCTCTCATCCTTCTTCTCTCCAAGGAGAAAAGACCGAACTCTCTCAACCTATCCTCATAAGGCATGCCACCCAATCCTGGCAACATCCTTGTAAATCTCCTCTGCACCCTTTTAATGGCTTCCACATCCTTCTTGTAATGAAGTGACCAGAACTGAGCACAATACTCCAAGTGGGGTCTAACGAGGGTCTTATACAACTGTAGCATTATCTCCCAACTCCTAAACTCAATTCTTCAATTGATGAAGGCCAGTACACCATTCGCCTTCTTAACCACATCCTCTACCTGCGAAACCAATTTGAGAGTCCTATGAACCCGGACCCCAAGATCCTTCTGATCTTCCACACAGCTAAGAATCTAACCCTTAATATTGTATTCCTTCATCCTATTTGACCTGCCAAAATGAACCACCACATACTTATCTGGGTTGAAGTCCATCTGCCACTTCTCCGCCCAGTCTTGCATCCAATCTGTGTCTCGCTGCAACTTCTGACATCCCTCCACACTATCCACAACACCTCCAACCTTCGTGTCATCAGCAAACTTACCAACACATCTCTCCACTTCCTCATCCAGGTCACTTATAAAGATCACAAACAGCAAGGGTACCAGAACAGATCCCTGGGGCACTCCACTGGTGACCAACCTCTATGCAGAAAAAGACCCATCTATAATCACTCTTCGCCTTCTGTGGGCAAGTTAGTTCTGGATCTACAAAGCAATGTCCCCTTGGATCCTATGCCCCCTCACTTTTTTAATAAGCCTTGCATGGGAGACCTTATCGAACACCTTGCTGAAGTCCATATATACCACATCTACTGCTCTTCCTTCGTCGATGTGTTTAGTCACATCTTCAAAAAACTCAACCAGCTCGTAAGAACATAAGAACATAAGAAACAGGAGCAGGAGTAGGCCATCTAGCCCCTCGAGCCTGCCCTGCCATTCAATAAGATCATGGCTGATCTCAAGTGGCTCAGTTCTACTTTCCCGTTTTCTCCCCATAACCCTTAATCCCCTTGCCTACCAAAAACCTATCTACCCACGTCGTAAATAAACTCAGCGAGGTATCCTCCACCACTTCAACTGGCAGAGAATTCCAGAGATTCGTAAGAACATAAAGAATGGTAGGAAGGACTATTACTTACGTGGCGAAAAACTGCAGCAGGCGACGGTGCAGAGGGACCTCGGGGTCCTTGTGCATGAGTCGCAAAAACCCAGCTTGCAGGTGCAGCAGGTGGTCAGGAAGGCGAATGGGATGCTGGCCTTCATAGCGAGGGGGATTGAATATAAAAGTAGGGAGGTCTTGCTGCAGCTGTATAGGGCATTGGTGAGGCCGCAGCTGGAGTACTGTGTGCAGTTTTGGGCGCCGCACCTGCGCAAGGATGTTTTGGCCCTGGAGGGAGTGCAGAGGAGGTTTACTAGGCTGATACCGGA
Organism: Carcharhinus amblyrhynchos; assembly: GCF_965287045.1. NCBI lineage: Eukaryota > Metazoa > Chordata > Chondrichthyes > Carcharhiniformes > Carcharhinidae > Carcharhinus > Carcharhinus amblyrhynchos. The sequence continues at coordinate 124,193,811 of NC_137331.1, forward strand.
GTTGAGGGGATTGAGCTATGAGGAGAGGCTGAATAAATTAGGCTTGTACTCGTTAGAGTTTAGAAGAATGAGGGGAGATCTCATTGAGACGTATAAGATGATGAATGGGATGGATAGGATAGAGGTGGAGAGACTCTTCCCGTTCAAAAAAGACAGTAGGACTAGGGGGCACAGCCTCAAGATAAAGGGGAGGCGGTTTAGAACGGAGTTGAGGAGGAACTTCTTCACTCAAAGGGTGGTGAATCTCTGGAATTCTCTGCCCGTTGAAGTGGTGGAGGCTGCCTCGCTAAATATTTTTAAGAAGCGGGTTGATGGGTTCTTGATAAGAGAGGGGATTAAGGGTTATGGGGAGAGGGCGGGAAAGTGGAACTGAGCCACAACAGATCAGCCATGATCTTATTGAATGGCGGGGCAGGCTCGAAGGGCTAGATGGCCTACTCCTGCTCCTATTTCTTATGTTCTTATGTTCTTATGTTCTAACATAAGAAATAGGAGCAGGAGTAGGCCATCTAGCCCTTCGAGCCTGCCCCGCCATTCAATAAGATCATGGTTGATCTGTCGCTGCTCAGTTCCACTTTCCTGCCCTCTCCCCATAACCCTTAATCCCCTCTCTTATCAAAAACCCATCAATCCGCGTCTTAAAAATATTTAGCGAGGCAGCCTCCACCACTTCAACGGGCAGAGAATTCCAGAGATTCACCACCCTTTGAGTGAAGAAGTTCCTCCTCAACTCCGTTCTAAACTGCCCCCCCCCCCTTATCTTGAGGCTGTGCCCTCTAGTCCTGCTGTCCTTTCTGAGCGGGAAGCGCCTCTCCACCTCTACCCTATCCATCCCCTTCATCACCTTATACGTCTCAATAAAATCCCCCCTCATCCTTTTAAATTCCAACGAGTACAAGCCCAGTCTATTCAGCCTCTCATCATAATTCAACCCCCTCAACTCCGGTATCAGCCTAGTGAACCTCCTCTGCACTCCCTCCAAGGCCAAAATATCCTTGCGCAAGTGCGGCGACCAAAACTGCACACAGTACTCCAGCTGCGGCCTCACCAGTGCCCTGTACAGTTGCAGCAAGACCTCCCTACTTTTATATTCTATCCCCCTCGTTATGAAGGCCAGCATCCCATTTGCCTTCCTGATCACCTGCTGCACCTGTAGGCTGGGTTATTGTGACTCATGCACAAGGACCCCCAGGTCCCTCTGCACTGTAGCATGCTGCAGCTTTTCGCCCTTTAAATAGTAGTTCCTCCTACTATTATTCCTGCCAAAGTGGATAACCTCACACTTGCCAACATTGTATTCCATCTGCCAGGTCCTCGCCCACTCGCTGAGCCTATCTAGATCCCTCTGCAGACTTTCTACACCCTCCGCACAGTTTGCTTTTCCACTTATCTTTGTGTCATCAGAAAATTTCGACATACTACACTCAGCTCCCTCCTCCAGATCATCTATATAAATGATAAATAGCTGAGGCCCCAGCACTGATCCCTGGGGCACTCCACGAGTCACCAACCGCCAATCCAAATAGCACTCATTGACACCTACTCTCTGCCTCCTATTTGACAGCCAATCCTCTATCCACACTAACACCTTACCCCCAACATGCCCCCTAACCTTCTGTAACAACCTTTTGTGCGGCACGATCTGCCTTTGACAAAGCTGTGCTGACTACTTTTGATCATACTATACTTCTCCAAATGTTCATAGATCCTGTCTCTCAGGATCTTCGCCATCAACTTATCAACCACTGAGGTTAGACTCACCGGTCGATAATTTCCTGGGCTATCTCTACTCTCTTTCTTGAACAGAGGAACCATATCCGCAATCCTTCAATCCTCCGGAATCTCTCCCGTCTCCATCGATGATGCAAAGATCATCGCCACAGGCTCTGCAATCTCTTCCCTTGCCGCCCACAGTAACCTGGAGTACATCCCATCCGGTCCTGGCGACTTATCTAACTTAATGCTTTTCAAAGCATCTTGCAGATCTTGCCATAGTCTGCGGGGATCCATGTGGCTAGCCTGGGACTCTGTCTTTTGGCATCTTTGATGGATCTCCTTTGATCATATCTGGTTTTCTTGTGTAGGTCAGGGTCGCCTGACTAGAATGCTTCAGACCTAGATTTCAGCAAGCGATAAATATCCCTGTTCATCCATGGTTTCCAGTTGGGAAACACACAGATTTGCTTCTTCGGCACATAGTCTTCTACACTTACGAATGGAGCAGTTACTGTAGTGGCATATTCATTCAGGCTAGTTGCTGAGTTTTTAAACACTGACCAAACAGTCCCATAGGCGATCACCCGATTCTTCAGACCAACGACTTCAGCTCTTAACTAAAACCTGTTTCTCTTGGAACTTCTGATACATTATTCATGTATGCCTTTGTGAAGATAGAAGCAAAGTACAAATTTAGTTTTTCCGCCATTTCTTTATCCCTGTTATGAGTTCTCTCATTCAAAGGTGATGTTGGGAATAGCAGTAAACAAGAAATCAGAGATGCATGTGTTAAAGGAATATCTGTGATTTTGGATGACTTTAATCTGCATATAGATTGGGAGAGTAAAATTTGTCACAGCACAATAGAGGAGGAATTTCTGGACTGTATACGGGATGGATCTTGGACCAATATGTTGAGGAACCAACCAGGCAACAAACCATCTTGGAATAGGTATTGTGCAATGAGAAAGGATTAGTTGGCAACCTAGTTGTGAGAGAGCCTTTGGGGATGAGTGACCATAATGTGATAGAATTTTTTGTCAAGGTGGATAGTGATGTAGTTGACTCTGAGGTCAGGATCCTGAATCTCAATAAAGGTAATTATAATGATATGACACATGAATTGGCCATGATAGGCTGGGAAGGATTAATGAAAGAAAGGACAGTGGACAGGCAATGGCAGACATTTAATAACAAATAGGGGAACTCCAAACATGGTTTATTCCTGTTTGGCAGAAGAATGGTAAGGGAATTTGGCCAAATCATGGCTTACAAGGGAAATTAGAGACAGTATAAGATTCAAGAAAGAAGCATACACATTGGCAAGAAAAATCAATAGACCTAAGGACGGGGACAATTTAAAATTCAGCAAAGGAAGACTAAAGGACTGATCAAGAAGGGGAAAATACAGTATGAAAGTTAGCTAATGGGTAACATAAAAACCAACTGTAAAAGTTTCTATAGGTATTCAAAGAGAAAAAGACTGATAGAAACACATGTAGGCTCCTTACAGTCAGAAATGGGATACTTCATAACAGGGGATAAAGAAATGGCTGAGGAACGAAATTTGTACTTTCCTTCTATCTTCACAAAGGAAGACATGAATAATGTACCAGAAGTTCTGAGAGAAACAGGTTTTAGTGAGGAACTAAAGGAAATCCATATTAGCAGAGAAATGGTTCTGGGGCAATTGATTGGACTGAAGGTGTATAAATCTCCAGGGCCTGCTCTTCATCCCAGAGTACTTAAGGAAGCAGTCCTGGAAATATCCATTGCTGGTAATTTTTCAAAATTCTTTGGAATCTGGACTGTTTCCTACAGATTGGAGGAGGGTAGCTAGCGTAAATCCTTTTTTTCTATTAATTTGTGGGACGTGAGCATCACTGGCTGACCAGCATTCATTGCCCATCCCTAGTTGCCCTTGTTCAGAGAGCAGTTGTGAGTCAACCACATTGTTGTGGTTCTGGATTCGTCTATAGGCTAGACCAGGTAAGGATGGCAGATTTTCTTCCCTAAAAGACATTAGTGAAGAAGGTTTTTTCTGACAATCAACAATGTAAATCAGTAAATTTTTAAATTCCAGATATTTTTTATTGAATTCAAATTCCACCATCTGCCACGGCGGCATTTGAACCCAGGTCCTCAGAATTTTATTTGAGTTTCTGGATTAAGTCTAGTAATAATATCACTAGGCCACCGCCTCCCAGCTAAACAAGGAACCGTAGACCAGTGAGCCTCATGTCAGCATTGAGGAAGTTGCTGGAGCTCATTATCAAGGGTTGCATAGCTCAGCATTTGAAAGGCAGTGGTATAATCAGACAAAGTCAGCATGGACTTGCAAAGGTGAAATCATGCTTGACAAATCTACTGGAATTTGTTGAGCATGTAACTAGTAGAGTTGACCAAGGAGAACTAGCAGTTGTGGTTTATTTAGACTTTCAGAAGGCTTTCGACAAGGTCTCACATAACAGACTACCATATAAAGTTAAAGCATGTGGGATTACAGGTAATGTCTTGAGATGGATAAAAAGCTGGTTAGCAGACAGGAAGCAAAGAGTTAGATGGACTAAATCTTTTTCCAGTTGGTAGGCAGTGACTAAGGATCCACAGAGATCTGTGCTAAGACTCCAACTGTTTGATTTGATTTGATTTGATTTATTATTGTCACATGTATTAACATACAGTGAAAAGTATTGTTTCTTGCACACTATACAGGCAAAACATACCGTTCGTAGAGAAGGAAAGGAGAGAGTGCAGAATGTAGTGTTACAGTCATAGCTAGGGGTAGAGAAAGATCAACTTAATGCGAGGTAGGTCCATTCAAAACTCTGACAGCAGCAGGGAAGAAGCTGTTCTTGAGTCGGTTGATATATGACCTTCCTTTTTCCCGAAGGAAGAAGATGGAAGAGAGAATTTTCGGGGTGTGTGGGGTCCTTAATTATGCTGGCTGCTTTTCAGAGGCAGCAGGAAGTGTAGACAGAGTCAATGGATGGGACGCTGGTTTGCGTGATGGATTGGGCTACATTCATGACCTTTTGTAGTTCCTTGTGGTCTTGATCAGAGCAGGAGCCATACCAAGTTGTGATACAACCAGAAAGAATGCTTTCTATAGTGCATCTGTAAAAGTTGGTGAGAGTCATAGCTGGCATGCCAACTTTCCTTTGTCTTCTGAGAAAGTAGAGGCATTGGTGGGTTTCTTAACTATAGCGTTGGCATGGGCATAAATTACAATATATATTAATGATTTGGAAGAGGAAGTAAATGTACTATTTTCAAATTTGCAGAAGATAGAAAGTTGAGCGGTAGGATGAGCTGTGAGGGGGGTGCAGAGATGCTTCTTCATGATTTGGACAGGCTGAGACAGGCATATGAATGGCAAATGCAGTATAATTTGGATAAATGTGAGGTTATTCACTTTAGAAACAAAAACAAGAAGGCAGATTACTACCTGAATTGCTGTAAATTGGGAGAAGGGAGTGTGCAGTGGAACCTGGGTGTATTTGTGCATCAGTCACTGAAGATAAGCATGTAGGTGTAGCAGGCGGTAAAGAAGGCAAATGGCATGTTGGCCTTCTTTGCGAGAGGTTTCGAGTACAGGGGCAGGGATGTGTTGTTGCAATTATACAGGGCTTTGGTAAGGCCACACCTAGAGTATTGTGTGCAATTTTGGTCTCCTTTTCTGAGGAAGGATGTTCTTGCTCTTGAGAGAGTACAGCAAGGTTTACCAGGCTGATTCCGGGGATGGCGGGACTGATGTATGAGGAGAGATTGACTAGGTTAGGATTGTTTTCGTTGGAGTCCATACAAATGAGGGGGGATCTCATAGAGACTTATAAAATTCTAACAGGCCTAGACAGGTTAGCTGCAGGGATGATACTCCCGATGGTTGACGAGTCCAGAACCAGGGGTCACAGTCTGAGGATTCAGGGTAGATCATTTAGAACCAAGGTGAGAAGACATTTCTTTACCCAATGAGTGGTGAGCCTGTAGAATTCATCACCACAGGAAGTAGTTGATGTCAAAACATTGAATGTATTCAAGAGGTGGCTGGATATAGCACTTGGGGCAAATGGGATTAAAGATTATTGGCAGAAAGCAGGATTAGGCTATTGAGTTGGACAATCAGCGATGATTGTAATGAATGGCGGAGCAGGATCCTATTTGCTCCTATCTTCTATGTTTCTATGGCACAAGGAGAACTTCCTGCGTTTAAAGATGGAATCTTTTGTGCTTATCTGAACAAGCAGACTGACCCTGAAATTAACATGTCATCCAAAAGATAGCAACTCTGACAAAATAGTCCTTTCACTGCTGCATTGATGTGTCAGCCTACATCTAAGTACTCAGAATAGGAAATATTTAATTTAAATAATCTGAAAAAAAACACAGGTGTGTAATATATAATACATTTAGCCAGAGGTCTGACTGGATTGTGAAAACAGAATACATATAGAAAACTCTCCTGAATAAATATAGAAAAATCTTCTAAATATGCAGGAATAAAATTGCTTTCCACGTATCATAAAAGAATATATGAACTGAAAAACATCACTATCACTTGTGTGCTGATGTTGTGCCTTTAAGAAATATATTTATATTGTATCTCTTCTAAGGGTTATGTTTAAAACTCAACTCTGTTTTGTAGGGTGACTGCTTGTCTAAGAAAACCTTTTAATAGCTGGGAGAAGATAAGTATTCATTTAAGACATGAAGTAGTTGTTTAAGCAGACCTAATGCATTTGTGTTTAAGTTTCTCCTGGGGTCTCAGAGCAGTTTTGATTAGATTGCTTGACAGAGATATATTCATGTGGTTAATGGGAGGAGCTCTGTTTATAAGAAAGAAACAGCTTCAGTTTCATTTTAAAATACAAGCAGTTGCTGTCTGGGCTGCCTGAAGAAAGCAGTGTCTCTCTATCTCTCTCTTTGCAAAGACTTTATGAAAGCTCCAAACCTGCTAACCTAAGTCACAAGCAAGTGTATCTGTGTTTTGCCAACTAATTTTAATAAGAGGTTTAATTCTGTAAGGGAAATTTTGCTAGCTTGGAATTCATAGTGATAGGTTTGCAGTTAAGAATTGTATCTTGTCATGTTTAAATATTGTTCATAAAGGCAAAATACTGTAGATGCTGAAATCTGAAACAAAAACAGAAAATGCTGAAAATCTCAGCAGGTCTGACAGCATTTGTGGAGGGAGAATAAATTATTGTTCAATTTTTATAATTAAACTGTGTTGTTAAATAAAGTTTCTTTTGATTAAAGCTTCCCAGTTTGTCAGTAGAATTGCGCCTGGTGTGAAATATCTTATCCTCACATTAATGCCAAAATAAGAAGAATTATTGGGGTCTAGTCTGGCTTCATATAGAAGCCTTGGGGTTTCTGATCTGAAGAGAATAATCAACGGTATGTTGCTATCTTTTCACTGTTCGGTTAAATCAGGTCAGACGATTACAAAAAGAAAGCTTTTGCTTTGTACAAATACATTCTTAGAACATTGTCTTCACTCAATGTCTGAATTTTGAATTTAAGTTATGATATTTGTAAAAGTATGTAAATTGCTAGGTTAAATTTTAAATAATTTTGCAGAATTGTTGACAAAAAGCATCTAAAATAAAGTGACAGGATAAACTTCACTCACAATCTTTTAATGTCACTGATCGCCATTTCTTATATTTATGAAATTATATCTTGGGAGATAATTATTTTAATATGGTAGCGTGCCTTTATAAAATTGGGCTAATTTTCTAAGAGTAAACTGAAGTGAACATTGAAGAGCTCTTCATCTTATGATCAGATTGTGAAAGTTTACATTACCTGTCAACAACTGAAAAAATATCTGTTAGTTCACTTCAGAAGGAATCATATCACCTTACTCCACACTTCCAAGAACCTGAAAAAATTTGAATACAGATTTAGTATTTTTTCAGATTGCAGCCGTAGTCTCTCGCACATTATTTCTCACGTTTTGTCTGATTAGGTAGATTGGAGGAGAGTGGCCTCCAAGGATCAAGATTTTGATTTGATTTATTATTGTCACATGTATTAGTATGAAGTGAAAAGTATTGTTTCTCGCACACTATACACATAAAGCATACTGTTCATAGAGAAGAAAATGAGAGAGAGTGCAGAATGTAGTGTTACAGTCATAGCTAGGGTGCAGAGAAAGATCGACTTAATGCAAGGTTAGTCCATTCAAAAGTCTGATGGTATCAGGGAAACAGTGTTCTTGAGTCGATTGGTATGTGTCCTCAGACTTCTGTATCTTTCTCCCAAAGGAAGAAGGTAGAAGAGAGAACGTCCTGGGTGCATGGGATCCTTAATTATGCTGGCTGCTTTGCTGAGGCAGCGGGAAGTTTAGATGGAGTCACAGATTTAAAGTGCTTAGTAAAAGAAGCAACAGCCACATGAGGACAACCTTTTATGCACTGAATGGTTAGGATCTGGAAGCACTGCCTCAGAATAAAAGTAGATTTGATCAAACCCATCGAAAGAGATTCAAATATATATCTGAAGAGAAAAAGATTGCACAATTACAAGGAGAATGACAGGAATTAGAACAAGATGATAAGACATTTGTTGAGAGAATGAGAGCAGAGTTTGCAAGACTGTGAGTGGAATGCGGAGGATAAAAGGGTGTGACAAAGGCAAGATTGAGAGCAGAACCAGGAGGATAAAAGAATGCACGAAAGAGGAGCTCTGAGACCGGAGCCAGGGAGATAAAAGGTGTGAGAAAGAGTGACACACAGAGCAGAGTGGGAAAACACGAGGGCATGGGAAAAGACAAGGCCAAAAGTGAAACTGGGAAATAGAATGTTGTGGAAAGTATGATACCAAAAGCAGATCCGGGAAAAGAACAGTGAGGGATAGAGCAAGACCAAGAGCAGAAATGAGACATTTAATGGTGTGGGAAAGAGTGAGACTGAGAGCAGAGTGGGAAGTATAATGGAGCAGGAAAGAGTGAGACTGAGAGCGGAACCCCAGGAAATACAATGGTATGGGAAAGAGCGAGACTGAGAGTGGAGCTGGGAAATATAACGGTGCGCAAAATAGTGAGACTGAGTGCGGAGCTGGGAAATATAATGGAGTGAGACTGAGCGTGGAGCGGAGAAATATATTGTTATAGGAAAGAGTAAGATGGAGCACGGAGACAGGAAATATAACGGTGCAGGAAAGAGTGGTAAAGTCGGGTGTGAAGCCTTTAACACGATCCATACCCGCGGTTGCGCAGATGGCCACTTTACCTAAACCTGAGATTGGTGGTGATCTGATTCGTGCCCAAAACAGGCGCAATGGAGATTTAAATGCATTTACATGTATTTCAATTGAATTAATGAACTGCCCGCCCAACTTTATCAGCATTTCCCCTTTTACCACCACATTTGCCAATCCAGAATCGGGCCAAAATGAACCTGCTGAATAAATGTCTAAATCGGGCGCTCCAGCTGCTGAAGCAGCGAGTTCAGAGCTCCCAACGGCTCCCTGACTCAGATCAGTGCTGGAAGGGGAAGAGGGAGGCAGGTCTGATCATTCGCTGGTTTGGTGCAGGGGAGGGCAGTGAGGCCAGATCATTGTCTGGTTGGAGGGGGGGAGAAGGCAGGTCAGATGTATCTCTGGTGGGGAGGAGGGGAGGGAGGCCGATCATTGCCTGGGTGGGGGTGGAGGGTTGATCGTTGTGTGGGGGTGTGGGGGAGAGGGCGCGAGTCAGGGGTGAGGCCAGGTCATTTTCTGAGATGGGGGTGGAGGTGAGTGAGACCAGACTATTCTCTTGGAGGGGGGGTGGTGAGTGAGGCCAGATCATTTCTGAACGGGGAGGGGAAGGAGGTAGACAGGTAAGATGTATCTCTGATGCACAGGGGAAGCCCGATCGTTCACTGGTGGTGGAGAGGGCGGGGATAGATAGATCTCTGGTAGCAAGAGGGGAGGGATGAGGCAGGGGGGAGTCTGCTGCCACTCTGCAGGCGATCAGTGTGGGGGGAAAGGGGGCAGGGGTCACGATGGGTCTGGGTAGTGGGGGGAGCTGGAAAAGGGGGACAGTGATGTGCGTGTGGGGGCCATTGCTTCTGCTTTTCACTGCCAGGCCACTTTTTCCGCTTTTTGCAGCCCAGAAGGAATCTGACACGGCTGCACTTTTTCAAACTTTTTTCCAACAGCGCATGCACAGTTCAGAGCTCCGATCGTTTTGAGTGCGCTAAGAACATAAGAAATGGGAGCAGGAGTAGGCCATCTAGCCCCTCGAGCCTGCCATTCAATAAGATCCTGGCTGATCTGAAAGTGGATCAGTTCCACTTATCCGCCTGCTCCCCATAACCCTAAATTCCCGGATTGATCAGAAATCTATCCACCCGTGACTTAAACATATTCAATAAGGTAGCCTCAACCGCTTCAATGGGCAGAGAATTCCAGAGATTTACTACATTCTAAGAGAAGTTCCACCTCAACTCTGTTCTAAACTGCACCACCCCCCCCGCCTTATTTTGAGGCTGTGTCCTCTAGTTCTTGTTTCCTTTCTAAGTGGAAAGAAACTCTCTACCTCTCTCCTATGTAGCCGCTTCACCATCATATGTGTCCCTATAAGATCACCCCTCAGCCTTCTAAACTTCAACGAGTACAGGCCTAATCTACTGAATCTATTCTGTAAACTCAGTTCACTCTACATTCTCTAAACTCAGTGCTCACTCTGCATTCTCTAAACTCAGTGTTCGCTCTGCACTCTCTAAACACAGTGCTCACTCTGCATTCTCTAAACTCAGTGCTCAATCTGCATTCTCTAAACTCAGTGCTCACTCTACATTCTCTAAACTCAGGGCTCACTCTGCATTCTCTAGACTCAGTGCTCACTCTGCATTCTCTAAACTCAGTGCTCACTCTGCATTCTCTAAACTCAGTGCTCACTCTGCATTCTCTAAACTCTGCTCACTCTGCATTCTCTAAACTCAGTGTTCACTCTGCATTCTCTGAACTCAGTGCTCACTCTGCATTCTCTAAACTCAGTGCTCACTCTGCATTCTCTAAACTCTGCTCACTCTGCATTCTCTAAACTCAGTGTTCACTCTGCATTCTCTGAACTCAGTGCTCACTCTGCATTCTCTAAACTCAGTGCTCACTCTGCATTCTCTAAACTCAGTGCTCACTCTGCATTCTCTAAACTCAGTGCTCACTCTGCATTCTCTAAACTCAGTGCTCACTCTGCATTCTCTAAACTCAGTGCTCAATCTGCATTCTCTAAACTCAGTGCTCACTCTGCATTCTCTAAATTCAGTGTTCACTCTGCACTCTCTAAACTCAGTGTTCACTCTGCATTCTCTAAACTCAGTGCTCACTCTGCATTCTCTAAACTCAGTGTTCACTCTGCATTCTCTAAACCCAGTGCTCAATCTGCATTCTCTAAACTCAGTGTTCACTCTGCATTCTCTAAACTCAGTGCTCACTCTGCGTTCTCTAAACTCAGTGTTCACTCTGCATTCTCTAAAATCAGTGCTCACTCTGCATTCTCTAAACTTAGTGTTCACTTTACATTCTCTAAATTCAGTGCTCACTCTGCACTCTCTAAATTCAGTGCTCACTCTGCATTCTCTAAACTCAGTGCTCACTCTGCATTCTCTAAACTCAGTGCTCACTCTCCACTCTCTAAACACAGTGCTCACTCTGCATTCTCTAAACTCAGTGCTCATTCTGCATTCTCTAAGCTCAGTGCTCATTCTGCATTCTCTAAACTCAGTGCTCACTCTGCATTCTCTAAACTCAGTGCTCACTCTGCATTCTCTAAACTCAGTGCTCACTCTGCACTCTCTAAACTCAGTGCTCACTCTGCACTCTCCAAACACAGAACACACTCTGCATTCTCTAAACTCAGTGCTCACTCTGCATTCTCTAAACTCAGTGTTCACTCTGCATTCTCTAAACTCAGCGCTCACTCTGCATTCTCTAAACTCAGTACTCACTCTGCATTCTCTAAACTCAGTGCTCACTCTGCATTCTCTAAACTCTGTGCTCACTCTGCATTCTCTAAACTCAGTGTTCACTCTGCATTTTCTAAACTAAGTGCTCACTCTGCACTCTCTAAATTCAGTGCTCACTCTGCATTCTCTAAACTCAGTGCTCAATCGGCATTGTCTAAACTCAGTGCTCACTCTGCATTCTCTAAACTTAGTGTTCACTCTGAGCATTTGTCTGAAGTCAGAGCAAGAATGATCTTGTCTCAACTTTTGCTCAACACGATGAGTTGCTGCTTCTAGGCTGCCGACACCCAGTGCAACCACACACTGCTTGATTCCATGTCCCCACTGACTCTAAATTATTACACCACTTGTTTGACAAATGTACTCAACATAGAACATTACAGCGCAGAACAGGCCATTCAGCCCACGATGTTGCGCCGACCAGTTAAAAAAACAATGACCCTCTAAAACCTAAACCAATCCCTTTCCATCCATAAACCTATCCACGGATCTCTTAAACGCCCCCAAACTAGGCGCATTTACAACTGCAGCAGGCAGGGCATTCCAATCCCTCACCACCCTCTGGGTAAAGAACCTACCCCTGACATCCATCCTATAACTACCCCTCCTTAATTTAAAGCCATGCCCCCTCGTGCTAGCTTTCTCCATCCGAGGAAAAAGGCTATCACTGTCCACCCTATCTAAACCTCTAATCATCTTATATGTTTCAATAAGGTCCCCTCTTAGCCGCCTTCTTTCTAACGAAAACAACCCCAAATCCCACAGTCTCTCCTCATAGGACCCCCCTCCATACCAGGCAACATCCTAGTAAACCTCCTCTGCACCCTCTCCAAAGCCTCCACATCCTTCCTATAATGTGGGGACCAGAACTGTACACAATACTCCAAGTGCGGCCGCACCAGAGTTGTGTACAGTTGCAGCATGACGCTGCGACTCCTAAATTCAATCCCCCTACCAATAAACGCCAAGACACCGTATGCCTTCTTAACAACCTTATCTACTTGATTCCCAACTTTCAGGGATCTATGTACACATACACCTAGATCCCTCTGTTCATCCACACTATTCAGAGTCCTCCCGTTAGCCCTATACTCAACACATCTGTTATTCCTGCCAAAGTGAATTACCTCACACTTCTCCGCATTAAACTCCATCCGCCACCTCTCGGCCCAGCTCTGCAACCTGTCCAAGTCTCCCTGCAAACTATGACACCCTTCCTCACTATCTACCACACCTCCGACTTTGGTGTCATCAGCAAATTTACTAATCCACCCAACTATACCCTCATCCAGATCATTAATAAAAATTACAAACAGCAGTGGCCCCAAAACAGATCCCTGAGGCACACCACTCGTAACCAAACTCCATGACGAATATTTACCATCAACCACCACCCTCTGTCTCCTATCTGCTAGCCAATTCCTGATCCAATTACCTAGATTACCCCCAATCCCATACATCTGCATTTTCTGCAGAAGCCTTCCATGGTGAACCTTATCAAACGCCTTACTAAAATCCATATATACCACGTCAACTGCCTTACTCTCATCCACCTCTCTGGTCACTTTCTCAAAAAACTCAATAAGGTTAGTAAGGCACGACCTCCTTGCTACAAAACCATGCTGACTATCTCCAATCAATTCATTACTCTCCAAATAACTATAAATCCTATCCCTAATAATTTTTTCTAAAATCTTGCCCACACCAGAAGTAAGACTCACCGGTCTATAATTCCCAGGGAAGTCTCTGTTCCCCTTCTTAAACAATGAGACAACATTCGCTATCCTCCAATCTTCCGGCACTATACCTGAGACCAACGACGACCTGAAGATCAGAGCCAGAGGCTCTGCAATCGCCTCTCTTGCCTCCCAAAGAATCCTAGGATAAATCCCATCTGGCCCAGGGGACTTATCTATTTTCAAACCCTCAAGAATATCCAGCACATCCCCCTTATCAACTGCAATACTGTCAAGTTTACACCCCTGTAACCCAGTGTTCTCCTCAGCTACATTTATGTCCCCCTGCGTGAACACCGAAGAGAAATATTGGTTCAATGCCTCTCCAATCTCTTCCGGTTCCACACACAACTTCCCTCTGCTGTCTGTAACTGGCCCTAATCTTACCCTAACCAACCTTCTGTTCTTAACATATCTATAGAACGCCTTACGATTCTCCTTAATCCTATCAGCCAAAGTCTTCTCATGTCCTCTTTTGGCCCTTCTTAACTCACTCTTCAACTCCCTCCTAGCCAATCTAAAGCTGTCCTGGCACATGTCCTGGCAAATATTGTGATGAATGCACTCTACACACTGGCTCTGTTTCTGGCACTGGTCTGAAGGTGAATCATGTTATTTGCAAGGTGATGCTAAGATGAGCTGCTGACCACATATCTACATCACACCGCCATAACATTGTTCATCCCACCTTCCTTGAAAATGGCCTTCCTTCGACATATTTTAAGTCATGCAAAGCCCTTCTGCACATTCACCTTCATCATCATACAGTATATACATACTAACCCCACAGTGCAGAAGGAGGCCATTCGGCCCATCGAGTCTGCACCGGTACAATCCCATCAGGCCGTATCTCCAAAACCCCACATATTTACCCTGATAATCCCACTAACACACACATCCCAGGACACTAGGGGCAATTTCGCATGGCCAATGAACCTAACCTGCACATCTTTCAACTGTGGGAGGAAACTGGAGCACCCGGAGGGAACCCACATAGACACAGGGGAATGAGACACTCCATACAGACAGTTACTCGAGCTGGAAATCCAACCCAGGCCCCTGGAGCTGTGAGGCAACAGTGCTAACAACTGAGCCACTCTGCCACCCATATCACTCACCTACATTATTCTCAGTCCAAAAGTACCTCAATTTTAAACTTCTCATGTGTAACTCTTCTTAAACCTCTCTGATTTGGCTGGTCATCACCTGTCCTCATCGTTCCTTCAGTTCAGTTTCAACTTTGATGGCACTCACATGGGATGCCTTGGGACATTTTGCTCTGTTGTAGGCACTATTTAGGAAGGATGTTCTGGCCTTGGAGAGGGTCCAGAGGAGGTTCATGAAAATTTGTTCAGCAAGGAAAAGCTTGATGTATGAAGAGCTTTTGAGGACTCTGGGTCTTTCTCAATGGAATTTAGAAAGAGGAGGGGAATCGCATTGAAACTTACAGAATACTGAAAGGCCTGGATAGAGGGATGTGGGGAAGAGACCATGAATAGGAGAGACTAGGAATTAAGTGCACACAGCCTTTAGAAAGGAAGAGGAATTTCTTCTGCCACAGGGTGATGAATCTATGGAATTCGTTGCCACAGAGGGTTGTGGAGGCAGGTCACTCACTGAGTGTATTTAAGATAGAGATAGATGGATTCCTGGGGGTTAGGGCATCAAAGTTTCCAGGGAAAATGCGGGAGAATGGTTTTAAGAAACTTATCAGCCATGAATTGAAAGGCTGAGCAGAATTGAAGGGCCAATTTTGCTCTTACATCTTATAGAACATAGAACATTACAGCGCAGAACAGGCCCTTCGGCCCACGATGTTGCGCCGACCAGTTAAAAAACAATGACCCACTAATCTAAACCAATCCCTTTTCGTCCATAAACCTATCCACGGATCTCTTAAACGCCCCCAAACTAGGCACATTTACAACTGCAGCAGGCAGGGCATTCCAATCCCTCACCACCCTCTGGGTAAAGAACCTACCCCTGACATCCGTCCTATAACTACCACCCCTTAATTTAAAGCCATGCCCCCTCGTGCTAGCTTTCTCCATCCGAGGAAAAAGGCTATCACTGTCCACCCTATCTAAACCTCTAATCATCTTATATGTTTCAATAAGATCCCCTCTTAGCCGCCTTCTTTCTAGCGAAAACAACCCCAAATCCCTCAGTCTCTCCTCATAGGACCTCCCCTCCATACCAGGCAACATCCTGGTAAACCTCCTCTGCACCCTCTCCAAAGCCTCCACATCCTTCCTGTAATGTGGGGACCAGAACTGCACACAGTACTCCAAGTGCGGCCGCACCAGAGTTGTGTACAGTTGCAACATGACACTGCGACTCCTAAATTCAATCCCCCTACCAATAAACGCCAAGACACCGTATGCCTTCTTAACAACCTTATCTACTTGATTCCCAACTTTCAGGGATCTATGTACACATACACCTAGATCCCTCTGTTCATCCACACTATTCAAAGTCCTCCCATTAGCCCTATACTCAACACATCTGTTATTCCTACCAAAGTGAATTACCTCACACTTCTCCGCATTAAACTCCATCCGCCACCTCTCGGCCCAGCTCTGCAACCTGTCTAAGTCTCCCTGCAAACTATGACACCCTTCCTCACAATCTACCACACCTCTGACTTTGGTGTCATCAGCAAATTTACTAATCCACCCAACTATACCCTCATCCAGATCATTAATAAAAATTACAAACAGCAGTGGCCCCAAAACAGATCCCTGAGGCACACCACTCGTAACCGAACTCCATGACGAATATTTACCATCAACCACCACCCTCTGTCTCCTATCTGCTAGCCAATTCCTGATCCAATTTCCTAGACTACCCTCAATCCCATACATCTGCACTTTCTGCAGAAGCCTACCATGGTGAACCTTATCAAACGCCTTACTAAAATCCATATATACCACGTCAACTGCCTTACCCCCATCCACCTCTTTGGTCACTTTCTCAAAAAACTCAATAAGGTTAGTAAGGCACGACCTCCCCGCTACAAAACCATGCTGACTATCTCCAATCAATTCATTACTCCCCAAATAACTATAAATCCTATCCCTAATAATTTTTTCTAAAACCTTGCCCACAACAGAAGTAAGACTCACCGGTCTATAATTCCCGGGGAAGTCTCTGTTCCCCTTCTTAAACAATGGGACAACATTCGCTGTCCTCCAATCTTCTGGTACTATACCAGAGACCAACGACGACCTGAAGATCAGAGCCAGAGGCTCTGCAATCACCTCTCTTGCCTCCCAGAGAATCCTAGGGTAAATCCCATCCGGACCAGTGGACTTATCTATTTTCAAACCCTCTAGAACATCCAGCACATCCCCCTTATCAACTGCAATACTGTCTATTTTACACCCCTGCAATCCAGTGTCCTCCTCAGCTATATTCATGTCCCCCTGCGTGAACACCGAAGAGAAATATTGGTTCAATGCCTCTCCAATCTCTTCCGGTTCCACACACAACTTCCCTCTACTGTCTGTAACTGGCCCTAATCTTGCCCTAACCAACCTTCTGTTCTTGACATACCTATAGAACGCCTTAGGATTCTCCTTAATCCTATCAGCCAAAGTCTTCTCATGTCCTCTTTTAGCCCTTCTTAACTCACTCTTCAACTCCCTCCTAGCCAATCTAAAGCTTTCTAATGCACTACCTGAGCCCTCAAGCCTCATCCGAACATAAGCCTCCTTTTTCTTTTTAACCAACGAATCAACTTTTTTAGTGCACCACGGTTCCCTAGCCCTACCAAATCCTCCTTGCCTGACAGGGACATACCTATCACGGACTCGCAGTAGCTGCTCCTTGAAAAAACTCCACATTTCGGACGTTCCCAGTCCCTGTAATCTCCTAGTCCAACCTATGCTTCCTAATTCTCTCCTAATAGCCTCATAATTACCCTTCCCCCAGCTAAAACTACTGACCCGAGGTTTATATGGTTTATATAAGTTGCTGCTTTGATTCTCTCTGAACTTGTAACCTGAATGAAGTTACACATTCCAAAGTATTGAATGAACAATAAAAGCAGCAAACACAGGAAACAACTTAGGCTTTTGTATTAGTGTTGAATGAGTATTGTCCTCCCATTTCCTGCTGGTCAGGGTAGGATTTTCCTGTACTTGTGCCACAACAGTGTCTGTAGATGCAGCCAAAGGGTGTGAGCATTAAATGTCAACAATAACTTGCATTTATATACCATCCCTAACATAGTAAAAATATTTCAGGGCGCTTCGCAAGTGACTCCATGTCACACCAAGATTTCAGGACAGGGTCTAAGAAATGAGTTTTAAGCAGGATCTTAAGGAAGGTAAAATAGAGGTAGAGAACTGATAAGCGGATGCTAGAGCCATGGGGATCACAGTGTGGGCTACCAGTAGTGAAGCAGTTAAAAAGTCAAATGCTGAAAATACCAAGAGGTCAAGCAGGTGATTGACATCAAAGTTAGTTTTGTTCACTGTCTATACAGGCACTGCCCGGTCTGTTTAGTGTTTTCTATTTTTATTTCAGGTTTACAATATCTGCAATAAAACAGGGCTGTGCAAAAGAACAGAACTGGAGGAATACTGACTTCATAAGGTGAGGTGATGGCCTAGTGGTATTATCACTATACTATTAATCCAGAAACTCAGATAACGTTCTGGGGTCCCAGGTTCAAATCCCACCAATGGCAGATAGTGGAATTTGAATTCAGTAAAAATCTGGAATTAAGAGTCTACTGATGATCATGAAATAATTGTCAGAAAACCCCATCTTGTTCACTAATGTCCTTTAGGGAAGGAAATCTGCTGGTCTGGCTGACATGTGACTCTAGAGCCACAGTGACTGTCAACTGCCCTTGAGCAACTAGGGATGGGCAATAAATGCTGGCCAGCCAGCAATGGAGAACTCTCCATTCACCTGACGAAGAGGCAGTCCCCTCGAAAGCTTGTGAGTATTATCAAATAAATCGGTTGGACTAAAACCTGGTGTTGTCAGACTTTTTACTGAGCCAGCAATGCCCATATCTCATGAATTTTTTTTTAAAAGTGGCTATCGTGTTACAATGTCAGCTAATGTTCCAACTACACAAATAGGATCCCATCCTGAATCCTATCTTTTATTTTTTGCTTAGAGATGTGGGTGAACAGTGTCAGAGGAATTCCAATTAACGCTTAACATTAATTAAACTAGATTAGCTTCATTACCTTTGGATATATATGGAATTGTAAGGATAATACATGAGTTACAAAATCTATCTTGTACTAATTATGATGTCATCTAATTGTGATGGTCTTTTGGAATTATGATGTTTTTGCAATTACAGAGACAAGGTTAAAGGAAGGGCAGGTCTGGTAGCTTAACATTTCAGGATATCGTTGTTTTAGATCGGACAGAAGAGGAAACAAAACAGGTGAGGGAGTTTTTTTTTAATTTAATCGTGTCAGATAGGCTTACATTAACAGTGCAATGCCAGGTCAGGTGATCGACGTTTCAGTGAGAGAGCATTTTGGACTTAGCGACCACAATTCCATAAGATTTCGGATAGTCATGAATAAGGACAAGAGTGACCCATGGACGAGCACCAATTGCATTCAAATTAGACAGGAACTGGGGAATGTGGATTGGGATTAAGGGTTATGGGGAGAGGGCGGGAAAGTGGAACTGAGCCACGACAGATCAGCCATGATCTTATTGAATGGCGGGGCAGGCTCGAAGGGCCAGATGGCCTACTCCTGCTCCTATTTCTTATGTTCTTATGTTCTTATGAACAGCTATCTGAGGGCAAATCCATGTCTGCCATGTGGAAGGCTTTTAAAGGATAATTGGTTGAAGTGCTGGCCAGGCATGTTCCCGCAAAAATGAAGGATAGGAATGGCAGGATTCGGGAACCACGGATAACAAGGGAAATTGTAAGCTAAGGAAAAAGGAAGCATACAATAGGTCGAGGCATCTAATAAAAACTGATGGAGCCCTTGAGAAGTACAGTGAGTATTGGGATACGGTCCTCGGAAGGGTAGGGGGTTTTCGTTCAGTTGGGCAGCAATGGTTGGTGCAGACTTGGAGGGCCAAAGGACTTATTCCTGTGCTGTAATTTTCTTTGTTCTTTGAAAGTAGGAAGGAACTTAAACAGGTAATTCAACGGGACAAAAGGGGCCATGAAATGTCTTTAGCAAACAAGGAGAATCCCAAGGCTTTTTATGCAACAGGATAGCAAGAGAAAGAGTAGACCAACTCAAAGACAACGGAGGGAAGATATGCGTGGACTGACAGAAAGTAGGCAAGATGCTTAATGAGTACTTTGTATTGGTATTCACCAAGGAGAAGAACATGATAGACATTGAGGTCAGGGATAGGTATATGAATGCTCTAGAGAATGTCAATATATCAAAGAAGGAAGTGTTGAATATCCTAAATTGCATTAAGGTAGATAAGTCCCTGGGGCCAAATGGGATCTATCCCAGGTTACTCGGGGGCGGGTGGGGCCGGGGTGAGGGGAGGGGTGCGTGGTCAAGGGAAGAAATAGCTCGGGCCTTAACAGATAGCTTCACATCCTCTTTGACTACAAGCAAAGTTCCAGAGGACTGGAGAGTAGCCTATGTTGTTTCCTTGTTTAAGAAAAGGAGCAGGGATAATCCAGGAAATTAATAGGCCGGTGAGCCTGCCATCAATGGTGGGGAAGCTTTTGGAGAAGATACTGAGGGACAGCATATTTGGAAGAAAATGGTCTTAGTGACAAGGCAGCATGATTTTGTATGGGAAGGTCACGTCTCACCAACTTGATTGAGTTTTTTAAGAGGTGACAAAGATAATTGATGAGGGAAGGGCTGAGGACATAGTTTATATGGACTTTAGTAAGGGATTTGACAAAGTCCCACATGGCAGACTGGGTACAAAAACTAAAATCATATGTGATTTGGGGTGGGCTGGCTAGATGGATACAGAACTGGCTTGGTTATAGAAGACAGAGAGTAGTGGTGGAAGTGTATTTTTCAGAATGGAGCTCCGTAGCTAGTGATAAGAACATAAGAACATAAGAAATAGGAGCAGGAGTAGGTCATCTAGCCCCTCGAGCCTGCCCCGCCATTCAATAAGATCATGGCTGATCTGTCGTGGCTCAGTTCCACATTCCCGCCCTCTCCCCATAACCCTTAATCCCCTCTCTTATCTGGGATCTCTGTTGTTTGTAGTATATATAAATGATCTGGAGGAAAATGTGGGAGGTCTGATTAGTAAGTTTGCGGATGACACGAAGATTGGTGGAGTGCTGAGGATTGTCAGATACTAGATATAGATAAATTGGAGACTTGGTCACAGAAATGGCAGATGGAGTTTAATCTGGACAAATACAAGACGATGCATTTTGGAGGATCAAATTTAGATGTGAATTATAGTATAAATGGCAGAACTCTTTCGAACATTATCATACAGAGGGATCTGGGTGTCACCTAAAAGTGGCCAAAGTGATTAAGAAAGCACATGGCATACATACCTTCATCAACCAGGCTACCGAGTACAAGAGTTGGGAAATCAGGTTGCAGCTTTATAAAATCTTGGTTAGGCTGCATTTGGAGTTTTGCAAGCAGTTCTGGTCACCACACTACTAGAAGGACATGGAAGCATTGGAGAGAGTGTAAAGAAGCTTCATCAGGATGTTTCCTGGTCTCAAATGCATTGGCTATGATGAGAGTTTGAATAAACTAGGATTGTTTTCACTGGAAAGACTGAGGCTGAGGGGAGGCCTGATAGAGGCCTGCAAAATTATTTAGAGGCATTGACAGGGTGGATAGTCAGAGGCTTTTCCCCAAGTTTGAAGTGTCAATTACAAGGGGACATAGGTTCGGGTAAGGAGAAAGTTTAATGGAGATGTGCGGAGGAAGTTTTTCATGCAGAGTGGTGGATGCCTAGAACAGGCCACCAGAAAAGGTGGTAGAAGTAGGCACATTAGCAATATTTAAGAGGCTGGGTACATGAATCATAGGAATTCTACAGTGCAGAAGGAAGCCATTCGGCAAATCAAGTCTGCATTGATCATAATCCCACCCAGGCCCTATCCCCGTAACATAGAACATAGAACACTACAGCACAAACAGGCCCTTCGGCCCACGAGTTGCGCCGATCACATCAACACCTACCAATCTATAGACCTATCTATAACCCCCAATCCCATTACACCCCATATACTCATCCAGAAGTCTTTTAAAAGACCCCAGCGAGTTCGCCTCCACCACCACTGACGGCAGCCGATTCCATTCACTCACCACCCTCTGAGTGAAAAACTTACCCCTAATATCACTTCTGTACTTTCCTCCCCGCACCTTAAACCTGTGTCCTCTCATAGCGACCATTTCAACCTGGGGAAATAGCCTCTGAGAATCCACCCTATCTATTCCTCTCAACATTTTATAAACCTCTATCAGGTCGCCTCTCAACCTTCGTCTCTCCAGGGAAAAGAGGCCCAGCTCCTCAACCTAACTTCATAAGGCATGCCTCCCAATCCAGGCAACATCCTTGTAACCTCACATATTTATCCTGCTAGTCCCCCTGACACCACGGAACAATTTAGTATGGCCAACCCACCTACCCTGCACATCTTTGGAATGTGGGCGGAAACCAGAGCACCTGGGGGAAACTCATGCAGACATGGGGAGAATGTGCAAACTCCGTGGAATCGTTGTGGGTGGAGATTAGGAACAGCAAAGGGAGGAAGATGCTGGTGGGTGTCGTCTATAGGCCCCCGAATAATGATCTGGAGATGGGGCGGGCTGTTAACGCGCAAATAAGTGCGGCGTGCAGGAATGGGACGGCTGTAATTATGGGGGATTTCAATCTGCATATTGATTGGTCGACCCATGTTGGACGCGGTGGGCTCGAGGAGGAGTTCTTGGAATGCTGCTGGGATAGTTTCCTTGACCAGTGTGTGTTGGAGCCGACGAGGAAGCGAGCTGTCTTGGATCTGGTGTTATGTAATGAGGCGGGTGAAGGATCCTCTTGGGGAGAGTGATCATTGTATGGTGGAATTTCTGGTGCAGATGGAGGACGACAAAGTGGGTTCCCGGACACGCGTCCTTTGTTTGAACAGAGGGGAGTACAGTAGGATGAGAGACAAATTGGCGAATGTGGACTGGGGGAGCGCGTTGGAGGGAGGGTCTGCTGAGGAGCAGTGGAGGATTTTTAAGGAGATCTTTCTTGGTGCTCAGCAGAAATTTATTCCGATGGTCAAAAAGGACCGTAGGAGGAGAGGTAATCAGCAATGGATAACGAAGGAGGTGAAGGAAAGTGTTAAATTAAAAGTGGAGGCGTTTAGAGTAGCTAAGAGTAGTGGGCGAGAAGAGGATTGGGAGAGGTTTAAACGTCAACAAAGATTGACAAAGAAATTCATAAAGAAGGGTAGGAGAAACTATGAAGCTGGGCTAGCACTTAAAATAAAAAAGGATAGCAAGAGTTTTTATAAGTATATAAAAAGGAAGAGGCTGGCTAGGGTGAACGTTGGACCCTTAGAGGATGAGAAGGGGGACTTAGTGGTAGGGGACGGGGAAATGGCTGAGGTCTTGAATAACTTTTTTGTTTCTGTCTTCACGGAGTAGGACGTGAATAATTTGCCGGGTGTTAGAGATGGAAAGGTGTTAGGACTGGAGGGTCTCGATGACATTACTGTTACTAGAGAGGTGGTGCTCGACAGACTGGAGGGGCTGATTGTGGACAAGTCCCCAGGACCGGATGGAATGCATCCGAGGGTTCTGAAAGAAATGGCGGAGGTGATAGTGGATGCCTTGGTGGTTATTTTTCAGACGTCGCTGGATTCCGGGGAAGTGCCGGATGATTGGAAAACGGCTAATGTTACGCCGTTGTTTAAGAAGGGTGCCAGGCAAAAGGCAGGGAATTATAGGCCGGTTAGTTTAACATCTGTTGTAGGTAAAATGTTAGAATCCGTCATCAAGGAGGAAATAGCGAGGCATCTTGTGGGGAATTGCTTGATAGAGCAGACGCAGCACGGTTTCGTTAAGGGGAAGTCGTGTCTGACAAATTTACTTGAGTTCTATGAGGATGTGTCTAGGACGGTGGATAGAGGAGAGCCGGTGAATGTGGTCCTTCTTGATTTTCAGAAGGCGTTTGACAAGTTACCTCACAAGAGGTTATTGCAGAAGGTCAGGGGACAGGGACTTGGGGGTAGGGTGTTAGCGTAGATAGAGGACTGGTTGTCAAATAGGAGGCAGAGAGTGGGGGTCAATGGGTGCTATTCGGATTGGCGGTTGGTGACTAGTGGAGTGCCTCAGGGGTCGGTGCTGGGGCCTCAGCTATTTACCATTTATATAGATGATCTGGAGGAGGGAACCGAGTGTATGGTGTCGAAATTTGCTGATGACACCAAGATTGGTGGAAAGGCAAATTGTGCGGAGGGTGTGGAGAGTCTGCAGAAGGATCTAGATAGGCTGGGCGAATGCGCCAGAAACTGGCAAATGGAATTTAATGTTGGCAAGTGCGAGGTGGTCCACTTTGGTAGGAATAATGGTAGGAAGGATTATTACTTACGTGGAGAAAAGTTGCAGCAGGCAACGGTGCAGAGGGACCTCGGGGTCCTTGTGCATGAGTCGCAAAAACCCAGCTTGCAGGTGCAGCAGGTGGTCAGGAAGGCGAATGGGATGCTGGCCTTCATAGCGAGGGGGATTGAATATAAAAGTAGGGAGGTCTTGCTGCAGCTGTATAGGGCATTGGTGAGGCCGCAGCTGGAGTACTGTGTGCAGTTTTGGGCGCCGTACTTACGCAAGGATATTTTGGCCTTGGAGGGAGTGCAGAGGAGGTTTACTAGGCTGATGCCGGAGTTGAGGTGGTTGAGCTATGAGGAGAGGCTGAATAAACTAGGCTTGTACTCATTAGAGTTTAGAAGAATGAGGGGAGATCTCATTGAGACGTATAAGATGATGAATGGGATGGATAGGATAGAGGTGGAGAGACTCTTCCCACTCAGATAGTAGGACTAGGGGGCACAGCCTCAAGATAAAGGGGGGGCGGTTTAGAACGGAGTTGAGGAAGAACTTCTTCACTCAAAGGGTGGTGAATCTCTGGAATTCTCTGCCCATTGAAGTGGTGGAGGCTGCCTCGCTAAATATTTTTAAGAAGCGGGTTGATGGGTTTTTGATAAGAGAGGGGATTAAGGGTTATGGGGAGAGGGCGGGAATATGGAACTGAGCCACGACAGATCAGCCATGATCTTATTGAATGGCGGGGCAGGCTCGAAGGGCTAGATGGCCTACTCCTGCTCCTATTTCTTATGTTTTTATGTTCTTATGTTCCACACAGACAGTGACCAAAGCCGGAATTGAACCCGGATCCCTGGCATTGTGAGGCAACAATGCTAAACACTGTGTCACTGTGCTGCCCTGAATAGGGAAGGAATAGAGGGGTATGGGCCAAGTAAGGGCAGAAGATTTTTTTTGTTTAGTTAGGGCATCATCATCAGCACAGGTTTGGTGGGCCAATGAGCCTGTTCCTGTGCTATATTTTTCTTTGTTCTTTATTTCTTGTCCTCTAATGTTCTTACCAAGTATGTAGACCATGTAAACTTTAATAACTCAGGAAGCCAACTGGAAAGGAACAGTGTTTTATTCCATACAGCAGAAGTTAAACCACAAGCTTATGGCCCATGTACAAATGTCCCATCCGGACAATACAATAATGAACCCACTCAGGGGCCTACTCTATAAAGGGCTCAGGATATGAGTTCCATTTGTTTAGGTAATTACTTATCACCATGGGAACTCATATTCTAAAAGTCCCACTGGTAGGTCAATCAGGGATTCCCCATGTAAGTCTTGGGATTATCACATCCCTCTGAGTCCAAGGGTTCCCCTCACTCCTATGAGATCACGACATCTTTGTCATTTGGCCTGCATTCCTTCTTTCCATTTCGTACTCCACCTGGTCAGATGAGGTATATAGAATCAACGAGCAAGCTCTTTCTGGATGATAGCCGAAGTATCACTGCAGGCAGCTCACTCTCAACAACGACCTCTAGTTGAGATTCCTCTAGTTGAGGGCCTACCCTTCCGGGGACCATATCCCTCTATTCCCGTATTTGTCAAGATGCCCCTTAAAAGTCACTACTGTATCCTCATCCACTACCTCCCCGACAATGAGTTCCAGGCACCCACTACTCTCTGTGTAAAAAATCTGCCTCGTACATCTCCTTTAAACCTTGCCCTTCACACCTTAAACCTGTGCCCCCTAGTAATTGACTCTTCCACCCTGGGAAAAAGCTTCTGACTATCCACTCTGTCCATGCCTCTCATAATCTTGTAGACTTCTATCAGGTCGCCCCTCAACCTCTGTCGTTCCAGTGAGAACAAACCAAGTTTCTTCAACTTCTCCTCATAGCTAATGCCCTCCATACCAGGCAACATCCTGGCAAATCTTTTCTGTACTCTCTCCAAAGCCCCCACATCCTTCTGGTAGTGTGGCAGCCAGAATTGAACACTATATTCCACGTGCAGTCTAACTAAGATTCTATAAAGCTGCAACATGACTTGCCAAGTTTTAAACTCAGTGCCCCAGCTGATGCAGGCAAGCATGTCATATGCCTTTTTGACGACTTTCTCCACCTGCATTGCCACTTTCAGTGACCTGTGTACCTGTACACCCAGATCCCTCTGCCTATCAATACTCTTAAGAGTTCTGCCATTTACTGTATATTTCCCATCTGTATTAGACCTTCCAAAATGCATTACCTCACATTTGTCTAGATTAAACTCCATCTGCCATCTCTCCGTCCAAGTCTCCAACCGATCTATGTCCTCCGGTATCCTCTGATGGTCCTCATCGCTATCCGCAAATCCACCAAGCACTGTGTCATCCACAAACTTACTAATCAAACCAGTTACATTTTCCACCAATCATTTAAATACATTACAAACAGCAAAGGTCCCAGCACTGACCCTTGAGGGACGCCACTTGTCATAGCCCTCCACTCAGAAATGCACTCTTCCACTACTACCCTCTGTCTTCTTTGACCGAGCCAGTTTTGTATCCACCTTGCCAGCTCACCTCTGATCCCATGCGACTTCATCTTCTGCACCGGTCTGTCATGAGGGTTCTTGTCAAAGGCCTTTCCGGTCAATGGTAACCCCAAGGATGTTGACATTAAGGGATTCAGTGATGATAGCACCATTGAATGTCAAGGGACAATAGTTAGATTCTCTCTTATTGGTGATGGTCATTGCCTGGCATTTGTACAGCACGAATGCCGCTTGTCAGCCCAAGCCTGGATATTATCCAGATCTTATTGCATTTGAATTGCTTCAGTATCTGAGAAGTCGCGAATGGTGCTGAACATTGTACAATCACTGGCAAACATCCCCACTTCTGACCTTATGACAGGTCACTGATGAAGTAGCTGAAGATTGTTGGGCCTAGGACACTCCCCTGAGGGACTCCTGCAGAGATGTCCTGTAACTGAGATGACTGACCCTCCACAACCACAAACATCTTCCAATGTACCAGGAATAACTCCTGGAGTTTGCCCCCTGATACCCAAAGATTCCAGTTTCACTAAGGCTCCTTAATGCCACACATGGTTGAATGATGTGGAGATGCCGGCGTTGGACTGGGGTAAGCACAGTAAGAATTTCTTACTACACTTGGTCGAACGCATCCTTGATGTCGAGGAGCAGTCACTCTCACCTCACCTCTGGAATTCAGCTCTTTTGTCCATATTTGAACCAAGGCTTTAATGAGGTCAGGAGCTGAGTGACCCTGGTGAAACCCAAACTGGGCATCACTGAACAAGGGCTGCTTGATAGCACTGTTAATGACCCCTTCCACCACTTTACTGATGATCGAGAGTAGACTGATTGGGGGAATTAGCTGAGTTGGATTTGTCCTGCTTTTTGTGTATAGGACATATCTGGGTAATTTTCCACATTGTCAGGTAGATGCCAGTGTTGTAACTGTACTGGAAGAGCTTGGCTAGGGGAGTGGCAAGTTCTGAGCACAGGTCTTCAGTACTATTGCCAGAATGTTATCAGGGCCTACTTAGTTTTGCAACATCCAGTACCTCCAATCGTTTTTTGATATCAAACGGAGTGAATCAAATTGGCTGGAGACTGGCATCTGTGGTGCTGGAGGCCACTGGAGGAGGCCGAGATGGATCATCCACTCGGCACTTCTGGCTGAAGATTGCTGTGAATGCTTCAGCCTTATCTTTCGCACTGATATGTTGCGCTCCTCCATCATTGAGGATGGGGATATTTGTGGAGCCTTCTCCTCCAGTGAGTTGTTTAATTGTCCATCACCATTCACGACTGGATGTGGCAGGACTGCAGAACAGAGATCTGATCCGTTCGTTGTGGGATTGCTTAGCTCTGCCCATCACTTGCTGTTTATGCTGCTTGGATGCAGATAGTCCTGTTTGGTATCTCCAGGTTGATATCTCATTTTTAGGTATGCCTGGTGCTGCTCGTAGCATGCCCTCCTGCACTCTACATTGAACCAGGGTTCATCTCCTGGCTTGATGGTAATAGTTGAATGTGCCAGGTCATGAGGTTTCAGATTGTGATGAAATACAGTTCTGCTGCTGTCAATGGCCCACAGTGCCTCACGGGTGCCCAGTCTTGCATTGCTAGATCTGTTTGAAATCTGTCCCATTTAGTATGCTGATAGTGCCACACAACACGATGGAAATCATTCTCAATGTGAAGGCGAGACTTTGTCTCCACGAGGACTGTGCAGTGGTCACACTTACCGATACTGCCATGGATACCTGCAGCCAGCAGTTTGATGAGGGTAAGGTCATGTATGTTTTTCCCTCTTCACCATCTGATGCAGATCCAGTCCAGCAGTTATATCCTTTAGGACATAAGAACATAATAAGAACATAAGAAATAGGAGCAGGAGTAGGCCATCTGGCCCTTCGAGCCTGCCCCGCCATTCAATAAGATCATGGCTGATCTGTCGTGGCTCAGTTCCACATTCCCGCCCTCTCCCCATAACCCTTAATCCCCTCTCTTATCAAAAACCCATCTGACCAGGACCTGACCAGTTTGATCAGTAATGCTGCTGCTGAGCCACGCTTGGTGGTGGATATTGAAATCCTCCAGCCTGAGTACATTCTGTGCCCTTGTCACCCTCAGTGCTTCCTCCAAGTGCTGTTCAACGTGGAGGAATACTGATTCATCAGCTGAAGGAGGACGGTTATGTGGTAACCAGTAAGAGGTTTCCTTGCCTGTGTTTAACCTGAAGCCATGGGAATTCAGGAGACCACTGTGCTGCCGCCATCTCTGCTAGGTCTGTCGTGCCAGTGGGACAGGATTTTTCCAAGGATGATAACAGATGTTATCAATAAGTTGTTGCTTGGTTAGTCTGTGAGACAGCTCTCCCAATTTTGGCACTAGCTCCCAGATGTTAGTAAGAAGGACTTTGCAGGGTTGACAGGGCTGTTTGTTTTACCGTTGTCTTTTCAGGTGCCTAGTTTGATGCCAGGTGATCTGTCCGGTTTCATTTCTTTGTGCGACTGATACAATTAAGTGTCTTGCTCGGCCATTTCAGAGGGCAGCTGAGAGTAAACCACATTGCTGTGGCTCTGGGGTCACGTGTAGGCCAGACCAGATAAGGACGGCAGATTTCCTTCCCTAAAGGACATTAGTGAACCAGATGGGATTTTCCAACAGTGGTTTCATAGTCATCAGTAGACTCTTCATTCCAGATTTATTTTATTGAATTCAAATTCCACCATCTGCTGTGGTAGGATTCGAACCTGGGTGAGTTTCTGAGTTCCAGTGATAGATAATAAAACCAACTGGCCAACATCTCCTCTCATTTTACAGTATGTGGGTGTCGTTGGCTGGGTCAGAATTAATACCACCCCAGTTGCTCTTGAGAAGGTGATAATGAGCTGCCTTCTTGAACTGCTGTAGTCCATGAGGTGCAGCTACATCCATTGTAGAGTTCCGGGGTTTTGACACATTGACAGTGAAGGCATGATGATATATTTCCAAGTCAGGATGGCAAGTGATTTGGAGGGGAATCCCTAGGTGGTGCTGTTCCAATGGACCTGCTATCCTTCTCCTAGATGGTGCTGGCTGTGGGTGTGGAAGGTGCTGCCTCAGAAACCTTCTTTTTCTGGGTTACAAATGTTAACTTGTCATTCAAATGTCACAGGCGGCATGAATCCTGGGCAAATCCTCTCAGTACAAACTCCAAATAACAACCTCCATTCAATAGCACGTTCAATATTTTAAAATAAATACAGACATCAAACCAAAGAGTAATTTGGGAGGGTAGCCAAAAAGCTGGATCAAAGTGTGGATAAAGGACAGAGAGGTGGAAGGATTTGGGAAGAAAACTGCAGAGCGTTAATGCTGCAACTGAGGATGTTGGGAATGCACAAAAGGCCATATTGGAAAAACAGCAGACAAATGGTGAAATAGGGACAACAGAAGTGTTTTAGGATGGAGGAGAAGGTTACAAAGGTGGCAGTGAAAGGAGGAATTAGGGGGAAGACGAACACAAAAATAAAAATTTTTAATTCAAGGTACCGATGTAATGGGAGCCATTTCTGTCTGAAAGCACAATAGGTAATGCTGGAATATGAATGGAGGGATTTAATCTCAAAATAGAGATTTTTAATTTCGTTGTCATGAAGGATTGCAAGCCAATATGTCAGTATAGCTGATGGATAAGCAGGACTTGGTGTGCTGAAATAGAAACAACAGAAGTTTGGATCAGCCAGCTATGACAGGGAATGTTAGGAAAGCACTAGATCTTCATCCCAGAATACTAAAGGGAGTGGCTCTGGAAATAATATGTTCTTGGTCACAGTCAAGGTATGCTCTAAGTGGACAGGCGTGGTTGCGATAAAATCCACCAGCATGGAGGAAACCATCAAGGAACTGGAGGAGATCTTTGCAAGGTTCGGCAAGCCAGAACAAATTATCAGATTCTTGCATCATAAGAATTTGAAGATTACCTCAAGGAGAATGGTATCCAATATATCCGCCGAAATTCAATCGCCCTGCCCACCACGGATTCAGAGCAGGAGAGAGGCGGACAATGGAAAAGTCCATTGATCCTGGGTGGGACTTTCCAGTCTCGATCGAGCGAGGCTGTAAAACCCACCCATCAAATCTGCACTCTATCATCCAGCTATGAATGGATTAGCTGAATGATTTGAACATGCACTGAAAGCTTCTCAAGACCAAGGCTCTTTAACCCAATGCCTCAAAAGGCATTGTACAAGAATACTACAAATGTGACAACACAAATTTCACCCACATTGCTACTCATGAAGACAAAACTTTGACCAACATTTGATCGGTTAACATCCCAAGAGACATCAGCGATAGTGGAATGAAACCAACAGTCACAAGAAGCCATGAGACAAGCATGTGCTTTAACACTTGTTTCACCAAGGGGAGTGAGTGTTAGCACATCGCTTTACTGCTTGGGAGATGTGGGTACCTGCAATTGTCTTGACTCAAATTAGCCCCATATCAAACATGGTCCAAACTGAAGATGAACTGGCTTGGAGACACAATGCTGACCAGTTCATGAAGCCAAGTATAAACACCCCTACAACTGATTGAGTGCAGCGGCGGGGGAGTGGGGGTGCTGAGATGTAAAGGGGTGGGATGTTGTGTATTTAGGGGATTACTATGTGTGGCATGGCCCCTTTAAGATGATAGTCACATGATCACTCCATGACATCACCAGGGCCTCCACAGCCTGCTGGCAGTTGGGGATTGGAGCTTATATAGTGCACATCTGAAATAAACATGCTTCCTGTTTTTATTCAAACTTGTGAGGACCTCTAGAATGAAACTGATCTCTGGACTCCCCCAGCCACAGACAACACAACACTCTGCATCAGATGTTTGTCCTTTAACATTACCTTGGCACCTGAGATCTTTCAGCCTTGTCAGCCATTTTAGAAGGCCTGAAAGACTAACCTACCAAATGGAGGATGTTCTTTTCTGGTTTGGACTGCTGGTGGAAATGACAATAGACTCACAGCTGTCCTGAAATGCTTACAAGAAGCAGGATTGACACTAAATAATAATGACCCAGTGACAGTGAAGGAACGGTGATATTTCCAACTCAGGATGATGGGTGACTTGGAGGGAAACTTCCAGGTGTGCTCATGTGCCTGCTTCTTTTACCTATTAGATGGTAGAGATCACGGGTTTGGAAGGTGCTGCTGAAGGAAGTCATGATGTCATTGAATAGCGGAGCAGACTTCATGGATCCAACCACCTACTTCTTCTCCTACACCTTATGGTCTTATGGAAGCTTGGTGAATTGCTGCAGTGAATGAATCTTGTAGCTGGTACACACTGCTGCTACTGTGCATTGGTGGTGGAGGGAGTAAGTGATTGTAGATTGGATGTCAGTCAAGCCGGCAGCTTTGTGGCAAGCTTCTTGAGTGTTGTTGCAGTTGCACTTATCTAGACAAGTGGAAAGTATTCCACCACACTGCTAATTTGTGCCTCGTTTGGACTCTGGGGAATCAGGAGGTGAATTACTTGCCAGCCTCTGACATGTTCTTGTAGCCATGATAGTTATACTGCTAGCACAGTTGAATTTCTCCCCAGGATGTTGGTAGGTCATATTGAGCAGAAAATGTTTAGCATCTGTGGAATTCATGGGTGGCACAGTAGCACAGTGGTTAGCACTGCTACCTCACAGCACCAGAGACCCGGGTTCAATTCTGTCTGTGTGGCGTTTGCACATTCTCCTTGTGTCTGCATGGGTTTCTTCCAAGTGCTCTGGTTTCCTCCCACAGTCCAAAAACGTGCGGGTTAGATTGATTTGTCATGCTAAATTAACCCTAGTGTCAGTGGGATTAGCAGGCTAAATGTGTGGGGTTATGGGAATAGGGCCTGAATGTGATTGTAGTTAGTACAGACTTGATGGGCCAAATGGCCTCTCTGCACTATAGGAATTCTATGATTTACTGTTGCCTCAGCACTAGGGACTTGGGTTTGATTCCTGACTTGGGTCATTATTTGTGCAGAATCTGCACATTCTCTCCATGTCTGCATGGGTTTCCTCCAGATGCTCTGGTTTCCTCCCACATTCTGCAAGACGTGCTGGTTAGGTGCATTGGTCATGCTAAATTCCCCCTCAGCGTACCCGAACAGGTGCCAGAATGTGGCGGACTAGGGGATTTTTACAGTAACTTGAGGGGGCTGCTGAGAAGAGGAAGGAGGGTGGGGAGAGGAGGAAGGAGGGTGGGGAGAGGAGGCCTCAGACTCTCAAGCTGCATAACAGGTTTGAGGTTCTTGCTTCCAGTCTGGACGAGGACGAGGGAGGTGAGGTCAGTGAGCAGACTGGACACGGTACAGTGATGCAGCAGGACATAGGCAAAGAGAAGGGGAAAAGGAATGTAGTTGTAATTGGGGATAGTGGGGTGAAGGGTATTGACACTGTCCTTTGTCACAGTGACAAAGTGCACAGAAGGGTGTGTTGTCTGCCTGGTGCTCGGGTCCGGGATGTCACATCTGGGCTGCAGCGGAACCTGGAGTGGGAGGGTGAGAATCCGGTCGTTGTGGTTCATGTGGGTGCCGACGACGTAGGCAAAATGCAAAATGAGGATCTGGGGAGGGAGTATGAAAAGCTGGGAATGGAATTAAAAAGTAGAACCGACAAGGTGGTCATCTCTGGGCTACTGCCTGAACCGAGTGCAGACGGGCGTAGGGTAGATAGGATTAAGGAAGTGAATGGGTGGCTCAGGGATTGGTGTGGGAGGAATGGGTTTGAATTTATGGGGCATTGGCACCAGTATTGGGGTAGGTGGGACCTGTTTGGGCGGGATGGGGTTGGTCTGAACCGTGCTGGGACCAGAGTGCTGGCGAATCGTGTAAAGAGGACTGTAGACAGGGCTTTAAACTAATTGGGGGGGGGGAGGGTGTGAGGGTAGGTGACATTACGGGGTCTAAAGTTAAGGAGACGGTACAGGTAAGGATAGAGGCCGAGGATGTCCCAATAATAGAGGGAGTAGAGGGCGTGAGTATGGTTGGTGGCGTTCCAGCAAATAAGGTCCAGGTGAAGGCTGGGATGAAGGCGCTTTATCTGAATGCACGAAGCATTAGGAATAAAGTGGATGAGTTGGTGGCGCAGATCGACACAAATGGATATGATCTGGTGGCCATTACAGAGACGTGGCTGCAAGGTGACAGGAACTGGGAGCTGAATGTACAGGGCTATCAAGTGTTTAGGAAGGATAGGCGGGAGGGAAAAGGGGGGGGCGTAGCTCTGCTGATTAAGGATAGCATCAGGGTGGTAGCAAGGGATGATATTGGAGCCAAGGAGCAGAACGTGGAATCGTTGTGGGTAGAGATTAGGAACAGCAAAGGGAGGAAGACGCTGGTGGGTGTCGTCTATAGGCCCCCGAATAATGATCTGGAGGTGGGGCAGGCTGTTAACGCGCGAATAAGTGCAGCATGCAGGGATGGGACGGCCGTAGTTATGGCGGATTTCAATCTGCATATTGATTGGTCGACCCATGTTGGACGCGGTGGGCTCGAGGAGGAGTTCTTGGAATGCTGCCGGGATAGTTTCCTGGAACAGTGTGTGTTGGAGCCGACGAGGGAGCGAGCTATCTTGGATCTGGTGTTATGTAATGAGGCGGGTAGAATTAGGGAACTTGCGGTGAAGGATCCTCTTGGGGAGAGTAATCATTGTACGGTGGAGTTTCTGGTGCAGATGGAGGAGGAGAAAGTGGGTTCCCGGACACGCGTCCTTTGTTTGAACAGAGGGGAGTACGGTAGGATGAGAGAAGGATTGGCGAATGTGGACTGGGGGAGCGCGTTGGAAGGTAGATCTGCTGAGGAGCAGTGGAGGATCTTTAAGGAGATCTTTCTTGGTGCTCAGCAGAAATTTATTCCGATGGTCAAAAAGGACCGTAGGAGGAGAGGTAATAAGCCGTGGATAACGAAGGAGGTGAAGGAAAGTGTTAAATTAAAAGCGGAGGCGTTTAGAGTAGCTAAGAGTAGTGGGCGAGAAGAGGATTGGGAGAGATTTAAATGTCAACAAAGATTGACAAAGAAGTTGATAAAGAAGGGTAGGAGAAACTATGAAGCTGGGCTAGCGCTTAATATAAAAAAGGATAGCAAGAGTTTTTATAAATATATAAAAAGGAAGAGGCTGGCTAGGGTGAACGTTGGACCCTTAGAGGATGAGAAGGGGGACTTAGTGGTAGGGGATGGGGAAATGGCTGAGGTCTTGAATAACTTTTTTGTTTCTGTCTTCACGGAGGAGGACGTGAATAATTTGCTGGATGTTAGAGATGGAAAGGTGGTAGGACTGGAGGGTCTCGATGACATTACTGTTACTAGAGAGGTGGTGCTCGACAGACTGGAGGGGCTGATTGTGGACAAGTCCCCAGGACCGGATGGAATGCATCCGAGGGTCCTGAAAGAAATGGCGGAGGTGATAGTGGATGCCTTGGTGGTTATTTTCCAGACGTCGCTGGATTCCGGGGAAGTGCCGGAAGATTGGAAAACGGCTAATGTTACGCCGTTGTTTAAGAAGGGTGCCAGGCAAAAGGCGGGGAATTATAGGCTGGTTAGTTTAACGTCTGTTGTAGGTAAAATGTTAGAATCCGTCATCAAGGAGGAAATAGCGAGGCATCTTGAGGAGAATTGCTTGATAGAGCAGACGCAGCACGGTTTCGTTAAAGGGAAGTTGTGTCTGACAAATTTACTGGAGTTCTATGAGGATGTGTCTAGGGCGGTGGATAGAGGAGAGCCAGTGGATGTGGTCTTTCTGGATTTTCAGAAGGCGTTTGACAAGGTACCTCACAAGAGGTTATTGCAGAAGGTCAGGGGGCATGGAGTTGGGGGTAGGGTGTTAGCGTGGATAGAGGACTGGTTGTCAAATAGGAGGCAGAGAGTGGGGGTCAATGGGTGCTATTCGGATTGGCGGATGGTGACTAGTGGAGTGCCCCGGGGTCGGTGCTGGGGCCTCAGCTATTTACCATTTATATAGATGATCTGGAGGAGGGAACCGAGTGTAGGGTGTCGAAATTTCCTGATGACACCAAAATTGGTGGAAAGGCAAATTGTGCAGAGGGTGTGGAGAGTCTACAGAAGGATCTAGGTAGGCTGGGCGAATGGGCCAGGAAATGGCAAATGGAATTTAATGTTGGCAAGTGCGAGGTGGTCCACTTTGGTAGGAATAATGGTAGGAAGGATTATTACTTACGTGGAGTAAAACTGCAGCAGGCGACGGTGCAGAGGGACCTCGGGGTCCTTGTGCATGAGTCGCAAAAACCCAGCTTGCAGGTGCAGCAGGTGGTCAGGAAGGCGAATGGGATGCTGGCCTTCATCGCGAGGGGGATTGAATATAAAAGTAGGGAGGTCTTGCTGCGGCTGTATAGGGCATTGGTGAGGCCGCAGCTGGAGTACTGTGTGCGGTTTTGGGCACCGTACTTACGCAAGGATATTTTGGCCTTGGAGGGAGTGCAGAGGAGGTTTACTAGGCTGATGCCGGAGTTGAGGGGGTTGAACTATGAGGAGAGGCTGAATAAACTAGGCTGTACTCATTAGAGTTTAGAAGAATGAGGGGAGATCTCATTGAGACATATAAGATGATGAATGGGATGGAGAGGATAGAGGTGGAGAGACTCTTCCCGCTCAGAAAGGATAGTAGGACTAGGGGGCACAGCCTCAAGATAAAGGGGGGGGCGGTTTAGAACGGAGTTGAGGAGGAACTTCTTCACTCAAAGGGTGGTGAATCTCTGGAATTCTCTGCCTGTTGAAGTGGTGGAGGCTACCTCGCTAAATATTTTTAAGACGCGGGTTGATGGGTTTTTGATAAGCGAGTGATTAAGGGTTATGGGGAGAGGGCGGGAATGTGGAACTGAGCCACGACAGATCAGCCATGATCTTATTGAATGGCGGGGCAGGCTCGAAGGGCTAGTTGGCCTACTCCTGCTCCTATTTCTTATGTTCTTATGTTCTAACTTCATTGCAGTGTTAATGTAAGCCTACTTGTAACAAATAAATAAACCTTACTTTCATTCTCTCCTATGTACTCTAAGAAAGGCATACTTTGTCTGTATAGCACACAAGAAACAATACTTTTCACTGTATTCCAAATCATGTAACAACAATAAAAAAATCAACTTCTTAACTTCTTCAATTCAGCCAAGAGCTTCCTTCTCAATTTGGACATAGTACTGTTCTGTCTTGGATAACGTACATGAGGTGTATGCAATGGGGCTTTCACTGCCATCAGGACATGGATAGAAGATGACCATGCGAGAGGTTGAGTCAGTTGGGTCTATATTCGTTGGAGTTTAGAAAAATGAGAGGCAGCTTTACTGAGCCATATAAGATTCTCCAGGGGCTTGACAGGGTATGCTAAGGGGATATGGGGTTGACCATTTAAGACAAAGATGAGAACTTTCCAGATTATAGGTGTTTTAAGCAAGAACATAAGAAATAGGAGCAGGAATAGGCCATCTAGCCCTTCGAGCCTGCCCCGCCATTCAATAAGATCATGGCTGATCTGAAGTGGATCAGTTCCACTTTCCTGCCTGTTCCCCATAACCCTTAATTCCCTTATCAATCAGAAATCTATCTACCCGTGACTTAAACATATTCAACGAGGTAGCCTCTACCACTTCAACGGGCAGAGAATTCCAGAGATTCATCACCCTCTGAGAGCAGAAGTTCCTCCTCAACTCTGTTCTAAACTGCACCCCCTCCTTATTTTCAGGCTGTGCCCTCTAATCCTGGTTTCCTTTCTAAGTGGGAAGAATCTCTCTACCTCTACCCTATCTAGCCCCTTCATTATCTTGTAAGTCTCTATAAGATCCCCCCTCAGCCTTCTAAACTCCTACGAGTACAGGCTCAAGACAGAGGTGAAGGTAAACGAGATGGAGGTGTTCCAGTACTGTTTAGAGAACATATTATAGCTTTACCGAGGGAGGACACCTTGGGAGAATCATGTAATGAGACGCTGTGGGTAGAACTCAAAAACAGAAAGGAAGCAGTCACTATGATGGGGGTGTACTACAACAGTCCTTCCAACAGCCCACGGGAAGTTGAAGAACATATATCTAAGCAGATTCTGGTCAGATGTAGAAATAATAGGGTTGTTGTAGTTGGAGACTTCAATTTTCCTCACATTGACTGGAAATCCCTTCAGGCCAGGAGTCTGGATGGTGAGAAATTTGTAAAGTGGGTCCAGGAAGGTTTTTTGGAACAATCTGTGGATAGTCCGGCTGGAGAGGGGGCTGTACTGGACCTGGTACTAAGGAATGAGCCCAGCCTGATGAAACACGTGGCAAACAGTGATCACAATTCTGTAAGCTTTTGGATATTGATGGAAAAGGACGAGTGTTGTCCTAGGGTTAAGGTGCTAAATTGGGGAAAGGCTAACTACAAGCAGATTAGGCAGGCTTTGGAAGCTGTTGTTTGGGAGATGCTGTTTGAAGGGTAAATCCACATTTGCATTGTGGGAGTCTTTTAAAGAGCAGTTGACTGGAGTGCAGGACAGATGCCTGTGAAAAGGAAGGAAAGGCAGGATTCAGGATCCATGAATGACCAGGGAAATTGCAAATCTAGTCAAAAAGAAAAAGGATGCATATGTGAGATGTAGGCAACTAAAAAGATAAAGCACTTGAAGAATACAGGGAAAGTAGAATAGAACTCAAACAGGGAGTTATGAGGGCAAAATGTCCTTGGCAGGCAGGATTAAGGGGAATACTAAGGCATTTTATACATATATTAGGAACAAGAGGGTAGCTAGAGAAAGAGTTGGTCCACTCAAGGACAAAGGAGGGAAATTATGCATTGCACCAAAGGAAGTGGTGAGATCCTTAATGAGGACTTTATTCACAACGAGAGGGATACATCAATTGATGGTGTCTTGGAGGGGTGTGTAAACCCTTTAGAATAAGTCATTACGAGAGAAGTGTTAGGTGAATTAAAAAGCATTATGACAGACAAATTCCAAGGGCCAGATGGCATGTAGCCCAGATTCTTGAGGGAGACGAGAGATGAGATTGCTAGGCCTCTAATCTTTGTTTCTTTATTGGCCACAGGTGAGGTCCCAGAGGACTGGGATTTAGCCAGTGTTATCCCATTATTTAAGAAGGGTAGCAAGGATAACCCAGGTAATTATAGGCCAGTGAGCTTGATGTCAGTGATAGTGAAACTGTTGGAGAAGATCCTTAGAGATAGGATCTATACACATTTGGAACTGAATGGTCTTGTTAGCAACAGACAGCATGGTTTTGTACAAGGGAGGCCATGTCTCACTAATTTAGTTGAATTTTTTGAGGACGTGACAAAAATGGTTGACGAGGGAAGGGCTGTGGATGTTGTCTACGTGAACTTTAGTAAGGCATTTGACAAGGTCCCTCATTGCAGGCTGGTGCAAAAGATTAAATCTCATGGGATCGGGTGAACTAGTTAGATAGATTCAGAACTGTCTTGGCCATAGAAGACGGAGGATAGCGATGGGAGGGTGTTTTTCTGAGTGGAGGTGTA
Source organism: Carcharhinus amblyrhynchos (assembly GCF_965287045.1). NCBI lineage: Eukaryota > Metazoa > Chordata > Chondrichthyes > Carcharhiniformes > Carcharhinidae > Carcharhinus > Carcharhinus amblyrhynchos. Next base: position 124,232,709 of record NC_137331.1, read on the forward strand.
TAACAAGTGGTGTTTCGCAGGGATCAGTGCTGGGACCTCTGCTGTTTGCAATATATATGCAGAATACTTGGAAAAAAACATATCCGGTCCGATTAGCAAGTTTGCGGATGATACTGAGATTGCTGGAGTTGCAGATAGTGATGAAGATTGTCAGAGAATACAGCAGGATATCGATAGGCTGGAAAATTGGGTGGAGAAATGGCAAATGGAATTTAATCCGGACAAATGTAGGATGATGCATTTTGGTAGATCCAATTCTGGTGGGAGCTATAAAATAAATGGCAGAACCATCAGGAGCACAGACACACAGGGAGATCTGAGCGTGCAGGTCCACAAATCCTTAAAAGTGGCAGCACAGGAGGAAAAGGTGGTGAAGAAAGCATACGGCATGTTTGCCTTCATCGGATGGGGCATCGAGTATACAAGTTGACAAATTATGTTACAGTTGTATAAAATGTCCGTTAGGCCACATTTGGATACAGTGTCCAATTCTGGTCACCACACTACCAGAGGGATTTGGAGGCTTTGGAGAGAGTGCAGAAAAGGTTTACCAGGATGTTGCCTGGTATAGAGGGTATTAGCTATGAGGACAGATTGAATAAAGTGGGATTGCGCTCTCTGGAAAGATGGAGACTGAGAGACGACCTGATAGAAGTTTATAAAATTATGATGGGTATGGATAGGGTGAATAGTTGGAAGCTTTTTCCCAGGGCAGAAATGACAATAACAAGGGGGCACAAGTTTGTGCTGTAGTTTTCTATGTTCAATGTTCAGGATGGGGGGAAAGGTTCAGTGGAGATGTGAGGGGGAAGTTTTTTACACAGAGAGTGATGGGGGCCTGGAATGCTCTGCCAAGTGGGATGGTTGAGGCAGATACATTAGTGACATTTAAGACTTATCTGGATAGGCACATGAACAGTTGGGGAATAGAGAGATACAAGTGGTTGGTCTAGATAGGACAACATGATCGTTGCAGGGCTGTTCCTGTGCTGTACTAGAACCATAGAACCATTAAAAATTACAGCACAGAAACAGGCCTTTTGGCCCTTCTTGTCTGTGCCAAACCATTTTTTGCCTAGTCCTACTGACCTGCACTTGAACCATATCCCTCCACATCCCTCTCATCCATGAACCCGTCCAAATTTTTCTTAAATGTTAAAAGCAAGCCCGCATTTATCACTTTATCCGGCAGCTCATTCCACACTCCCACCACTCTCTGCGTGAAGAAGCCTCCCCTAATATTCCCTTTAAACTTTTCTCCTTTCACCCTTAACCCATGCCCTCTGGTTTTTTTCTCCCCTAGCCTCAGTGGAAAAAGCCTGCTTGCATTCACTCTATCTATACCCATCAAAATCTTATACACCTCTATCAAATCTCCCCTCATTCTTCTACACTCCAGGGAATAAAGTCCTAACCTATTCAATCTCTCTCTCTAACTCAGCTTTTCAAGTCCCGGCAACATCCTTGTGAACCTTCTCTGCACTCTTTCAACCTTATTAACATCCTTCCTGGAACTAGGTGACCGAAACTGTACACAATACTCTAAGTTCGGCTTCACCAATGCCTGATACAACCTCACCATAACACTCCAACTTTTATACTCGATACTCCGATTTATAAAGGCCAATGTACCAAAAGCACTCTTTACGACCCTATCCACCTGTGACGTCACTTTTAGAGAATTCTGTACCTGCATTCCCAGATCCCACTGTTCAACTGCACACTTCAGAGTCCGACCATTTACCCTATACATTCTACTTTGGTTTGTCCTTCCAAAGTGCAATACCTCACGCTTGTCTGCAATAAGTTCCAATTGCCATTTTTCAGCCCATTTTTCTAGGTGGTCCAAATCCCTCTGCAAGCTTTGAAAACCTTCCTCACTGTCCACTAACCTCCAGTCTTTGTATCATCAGCAAATTTGCTGATCCAATTTACCACATTATCATCCAGATCATTGATATAGATGACAAACAACAATGGACCCAACACCGATCCCTGTGGCACTCCACCAGTCATCGGCCTCAACTCAGAGAAGCAATCCTTCACTACCACTCTCTGGCTTCTTCCATTGAGCCAGTGTCTAACCCAATTTACTACCTCCCCATGTATACCTAGCGACTGAACCTTCCTAACCTCCCATGAGGGACCTTGTCAAAGGCCTTGCTGAAATCCATGTAGACAACATCCACCGCCTTCCCTTCATCCACTTTCCTGGTAACCTCCTCGAAAAACTCTTAATAGATTGGTCAAACATGTCCTACCATGCACAAAGCCATGTTGACCCTCCCTAATAAGTCCCTGTCTATCCAAATATTTGTAGACTCTATTCCTTATCACACCTTCCAATAACTTGCCCACCACCAACATCAAACTTGCTGAAGTCCATTCCAGACACACACTTTACATCCCCTGTTTGTGATCAGAACTCTCTACTCACCTGACAAAGCATCAGAGGTCCGAAAGCTAGTGGCTTTTGCTGTCAAATAAACCTGCTGGACTTTAAACTGGTGTTGTGAGACTCCTTACTGTGCTTACCCCAGTCCAATGCCGGCATCTCCACATCAGGGTTAAAATTAGACACAGCAACCAGTACCGCCCACATTATGATGTAGAGAGTCACATGGAAGGGCAATGGTTAGTCTGGTCAAAGTCAGCATGAAGACAGTACCTAGCCAGGGCTGCATCCAATATATACATTATTTGTTGCTAATCAACAGTTACTATTCCAATCATGCAAACTTCTTGGCCTCTTAATGGCACAACATAAAACAACCCCAGATCAGAACACACTGCAATGTAACTCCTCCCAGATCCCAATTCACGGTAGTGTCATCCCTGCCACACCAATTCATTGCAATGTGATCTCCAGATCACAACAATTGCGGTTTGATATCCAGATTCCCACTATATGAATTGAATTGATTGGCACATGTGTTGGGATGCAATGAAATTCGTGCGCTATCGTTCATACAATACATAGGCGAGAAGCAGAGGATACAGAATATAGTGTTACAGTTACTGATAAGGTAAAGAGAAAGATCAGTTTAATGTGTGATAGGACCATTCAAAAGTCTGATGATAGCAGGGAAGAAACTGTTCTTGAGTTGGTTGGCATGTGTTTGCAGACTTCTGTATCTTCTTCCCAATGGAAGAAGGTGGAAGAGAGGCAGAAGTGAGTATGTCCAGGGTGTGTGGAGTCCCTGATTACGCTAGCTTCTTTTCTGAGGCAGCGATAAGTGTAGATGGAGGCTGGTTTGCGTGATGCCTAGATCGCAACTATTTCAGTGTGAAATTGATGGGATTGGAGGCAATATAGGGCTTAATAAATCTTCATCCCAGAGTACTTAAAGAAGTAGCCCTAGAAATACTACCTTCATTGGTGGTCATTTTCCAAACTTATTTGGACTCTGGAATGGTTCCTAAAAATTAAAGGAGAGCAAATGTAGGCCCACTATTCAAAAAGGGAGATAGAGAGTAAACAGGAAACTATAGACCATTGAGCCTTACATAAGAACATAAGAAATAGGAGGAGTAGGCCATCTAGCCCTTCGAGCCTGCCCCGCCATTCAATAAGATCATGGCTGATCTGTCGCCGCTCAGTTCCACTTTCCCGCCCTCTCCCCATAACCCTTAATCCCCTCTCTTATCAAAAACCCATCAACCCGCGTCTTAAAAATATTTAGCGAGGCAGCCTCCACCACTTCAACGGGCAGAGAATTCCAGAGATTCACCACCCTTTGAGTGAAGATGTTCCTCCTCAACTCCGTTCTAAACCGCCTCCCCTTTATCTTGAGGCTGTGCCCCCTAGTCCTACTGTCTTTTTTGAGCGGGAAGAGTCTTTCCACCTCTATCCTATACGTCAGTATTGGGGAAGTTGCTTGAGTCTATTATCAAGGATTTAATAACTCAGCATTTAGAAGGCAGTGGTATAATCAGACAAAGTCAGCATGGATTTACAAAACGGAAATCATGCTTGTCAAATCTATTGAATGGAATTAGTAGAATTGATCACGAAGAACTGGTGGAGGTGGGCTATGTAGACTTTCAGACAACTCTTTACATAGTAATCTGTTATGTGAGACCTTGTGAAGTTAAAGCACATAAGCTTACGGTTAACATCTTAAGATGGAAGAAAGCAGACAGGAAGCAAAGAGTTGGAATAAATGGATCTTTTTCTGATTGGCAGAAAGTGACTAGTGGGGTAGCAGGGATCTGTGCTAAGACCCAATTGTTCACACTGCATATTCATGATTTGGACGAAGAAACGAAGAACATAAGAACATAAGAAATAGGAGCAGGAGTAGGCCATCTAGCCCTTCGAGCCTGCCCCGCCATTCAATAAGATCATGGCTGATCTGTCGTGGCTCAGTTCCACTTTCCCACCCTCTCCCCATACCCTTAATCCCCTTGCCTATCAAAAACCTATCAACCCACGTCTTAAATATATTTAGCGAGGCAGCCTCCACCATTTCAACGGGCAGAGAATTCCAGAGATTCACCACCCTTTGAGTGAAGAAGTTCCTCCTCAACTCCGTTCTAAACCGCCCCCCCTTTATCTTGAGGCTGTGCCCTCTAGTCCTACTGTCCTTTCTGAGCGGGAAGAGCCTCTCCACCTCTATCCTATCCATCCCATTCATCATCTTATACGTCTCAATGAGATCTCCCCTCACTCTTCTAAACTCTAACGTGTACAAGTCTAGTTTATTCAGCCTCTCCTCACAGTTCAACCCCCTCAACTCCGAACTAAATGTTTTATTTCCAAATTTACTGATAATACAAAATTGGATGGGAGGGTGAGCTGTGAGGAAGATGCAGAGATGTTTCAGCGTGATTTAGACACGTGGTGAGCGGGCATATGCATTACAAATGCAGTATAATGTGGATAAATGTGAGGTTATCTACTTAAGTAGCAAAAATAAGAAGGCAGATTATTGAGCCAACATTTTGAGTCTGGATGACCCGTAGGACAAGTCACCTAGATTTTACCACTAAACTAATCCCAATTGCTTGCATTTGGCCCATATCCCTCAATACCCATCTTACCCATGTAACTGTCTAAATGTTTTTTAAAAGTCAAAATTGTACCCACCTCTTACTACTACCTCTGGCAGTGCGTTTCAGACACTCACAACCTTCATCACCATCCTATCCACTTCTGACTCCACATTCAAAGAGCTATGAACCTGTACCCTTAGATCTCTTTGTTCTATAACTCTCCCCATTGCCCTACCATTAACTGAGTTAGTGCTGTGAGAAGTGGATACTCAGTGAGAGCTAGGTGTCCTGTGTATCAGTCGCTGAAAGTGAGCGTGCAGGTACAGCTAAAGAAGGCAAATGGTATGTTGGCCGTCATAGCAAGTGGATTTATGAACAGCAGTAGGGGTGTTTTACTGTAATTGTAAAGGGCGTTGGTGTGGTCACACAGCGTATTGTGTGCAGTCTTGGTGTCCATATCTAAGGAAGGATGCCTTGCTATAGAGTGACTACAGTGAAGGTTTACTAAGCTGATTCCTGGGATGGCAGGTCTATCATTTGAGGAGAAACTAAGTCGGTTAGGATTATATTCATTGGAGTTTAGAAGGGTAAGAAGCAATTTCATAGAAACTTATAAAATTCTAACAGGATTAGGCAGGGTTAGATTCAGAAAGAATGAATCCAGTATGATAAGGATGAACTTTTCAGAATTGATACGAAGAGAAATTTCTTCACCCAGAAGATGGTGAATGTGTGGAATTCACTGCCACATGAAGTAGTTGAGGCCAAAACTTTGTCAAGAAGAAATTAGCTCTTGGGGCTCAAGGGATTGAGGGGAGGGGGGGAAATCAGGATATTGAATTTGATGATCAGCCATGATCAAGATGAATTGTGGAGCAGACTCAAAGGGCCAAATGGCCTACTCCTGCTTCTACTTTATATGTATGTTTCTATATGTAATCCCCAGATCCCACCTCACTACACTGTGATACCTCAAATCCCAAAACATTGCAATGTGACCACAGAACTCAATTCACTGCAATGTGATCTCCAGATCACAAATATTGAGATCTCAACCCATCACAATATCACCCCATGGACACCAACTCATTGCAATGTGAACCCCACATTCCAATTTACTATAATGTAACCCCTGATCCCAACCCAAAACATTTGCTGTATTCTCTCCCCACAGATGCTGTCAGACCTGCTGAGATTTTCCAGATCCCAACTCACTGCAGTGCGATCGTCAGATCCCAACGGATTGCAGTGCGATCCCCAGAACCCAATTCATTGCAGTGTGATTCCCCAGATCCCAATTCATTGCAGTGTGATCCCCAGATCCCAACTCATTGCAGTGCGATCCCCAGATCCCAACTTATTGCAGTGTGATTCCCCAGATCCCAACTCGCTGCAGTGTGATCCCCAGATCCCAACTCATTGCTGTGCGATCCCCAGATCCCAGCTTATTGCAGTGTGATTCCCCAGATCCCAACTCACTGCAGTGGATCCTCAGATCCCAACTCATTGCAGTGCGATCCTCAGATTCCAACTCATTGCAGTGGATCCTCAGATCCCAACTCATTGCAGTGCGATCAACCAGATCCCAACTCATTGCAGTGGATCCTCAGATCCCAACTCATTGCAGTGCGATCCCCAGATCCCAACTCATTGCAGTGGATCCTCAGATCCCAACTCATTGCAGTGCGATCAACCAGATCCCAACTCATTGCAGTGGATCCTCAGATGGCAACTCATTGCAGTGCGATCCCCAGATCCCAACTCATTGCAGAGCGATCAACCAGATCCCAACTCATTGCAGTGCGATCCCCAGATCCCAACTCATTGCGGCGCGATCAACCAGATCCCAACTCTCTGCATAAATCCCCAGATCCCAACTCATTGCAGAGCGATCAACCAGATCCCAACTCATTGCAGTGCGATCCCCAGATCCCAACTCATTGCAGTGCGATCAACCAGATCCCAACTCATTGCAGTGGATCCTCAGATGGCAACTCATTGCAGTGCGATCCCCAGATCCCAACTCATTGCAGAGCGATCAACCAGTCCCAACTCATTGCAGTGCGATCAACCAGATCCCAACTCATTGCGGCGCGATCAACCAGATCCCAACTCTCTGCATAAATCCCCAGATCCCAACTCATTGCAGAGCGATCAACCAGATCCCAACTCATTGCGGCGCGATCCCCAGATCCCAACTCATTGCAGCGCGATCCCCAGATCCCAACTCATTGCAGAGCGATCAACCAGATCCCAGCTCACTGCATAAATCCTCAGATCCCAACTCATTGCAGTGGATCCTCAGATCCCAACTCACTACGATGTGATCCCCAGATCCGAGTCCATTATAGTGTGGTGGAGATGTTCCCAGGAGCTGCACTCACCAGTAGAGACCTTTGCTCAGTGTGTGGAGGGAATTGCTCCTGGACCTTGCTGTGGATGTTCTTACTGAATCTCTGTGCTATGTCGCTCTGTGGCGGCCGGCTTTCCGTCGCTTGCGCCTCTCGCGGATGCTCAACGCGTTTTGAAACCAAACCGCCAGCGGGGCACGTAGCGGCCCCGCACACACAGGGTCATTGTCCACCGCAGCAGCACGCGGCCTGCCAGTCATCCTGACCCCGCCCCGCGTCCCGCCCCGCCAATCACCCTGACCCCGCCCCCCGGCCCGGCCCGCCCGCCAATCACCCTGGCCCCCGCCCCTCGGCCAGCCAATAACCCTGACCCCGCCCCTCGGCCCGCCCTGCCAATCATCCTGACCCCGCCCCTCGACCCGCCCTGCCAATCACCCTAACCCCGCCCCTCGGCCCGCCCAACCAGCCAATCACTCTGATCCCGCCCACTCGGCTCCCCCCCCCCCCGGCCTGCCAATCGCCCTGACCCCGCCCCAGGCGTTCTCACGTGAGCCAATCACATTCCCCCTTCCAGGAGCCCTATTCAACACACACACCCTGGCCCAGGCTGTCAGCAACAAAGCAGCATTGCCCCAGTCAGTGCCCCCAGCCCAGATCCCATGCAGATTCATACAAACCCGACCGTGCAGAAGGAGGACATTCAGCCCAAAGAATCTGCACCAACTACAATCCCACCCAAACCCTATCACCCGTACATTTTATCGTGGCTGGTGCCCCTGACACTAAGGGGCAATTTAGCATGGTTAGTGCCCCTAACCAGCATGTCTTTCAGACTGTGTGAGGAAACTGGGGCACCTGGCGGAAAACACACGCAGACATGGGGCGAACATACAGACTCCACACAGACAGTGGCCCAAGCTGGGAACCGAACCCAGGTCCCTGGCACTGTTAGGCAGCAATACTAATCATTGTGCCACCGTGCTGCCCTTAAATTGATTCAGCTTCCCAACACTGTAAACCAATTTCAGAAAGTCATATTGGACTCAAAACATTAACTCGGATTCTCTCTCCACCGATACTTCCAGACATCAGTTCTTCCAGCATTTTCTGTTTCTATTTCGTACTTTACCAGTTATAGAACTCTTTGAGAAATTCAGTGGTCATGAAAGATGCTATATAAACACAAGTATTAGTAACATTTTTGTTGGTAATACTCTTGCCTTAAGGTTTCAGATGTCAGGTCCCAATAAAAATCCCAAACAATTCCACATACACTGTCTCACAGGGTCCTGCCCAATTTAAAGCAGGGATAAGCTCACAATCCATTCTGGCATTGTATCCTGGCTCCACAGTCTGATTCATTAGTCTATAGCGGGCATTTGGCCAATACCTGCTCTTCTGTTTCTTCAAAACCAATTAAGGTTGACCAAACAAGATGTTTTTTTTTGAACCCTATGCTCTTGATCACTGTACTTGTAGATGTACTTCTCTTTGCTCCTTAGTAAGGATTCCATTATTTGTCCTACTGCCCCTATTAATCTAATTCCTTGGACAGGTTCTGTTTTCCTTGTTAAATATAGGAATTATATTATCTACTGGCCAGTTTGCTAGTATTACACCGTTGTCTAATGAAGCCTCTGTCATCTCTTCCCTAGGTGTTTTTAATTTGTGTGGATATAATCCATCTGAACCAGAATCTTGATCCTCAATGGGATTAGATTTTAAATGCACTTAGTCCATCATTCGATGTCACGTCTACCCATTATACTTGCCTGGTAAACACCAAGGCAAACTAATTAAGATTGCTGCCATCTCTGTTGCTACCTGTAGCACTGTCCAGTCTATCCTTTAATGGTTGATTCTGTTCCCATCTCAGCCTAGCAATAATTGATGGATAAGAAATTTCAACTTTGGCAATAGTGCCCATACATGGAGAACAAACTGAACCAAAAGGGGGTTAGCTTATGAGGAGAGATTAAATACTTTTTCACTCAAAGGGTGGTGAATCTCTGGAATTCTCTGCCCGTAGAAGTGGTGGAGGCTACCTCGCTAAATATATTTAAGTCACGGGTAGATAGGTTTTTGGTAGGCAAGGGAATTAAGGGTTATGGGGAGAAAGCCGGAAAGTGGAACTGAGCCACTTCAGATCAGCCATGATCTTATTGAATGACGGGGTAGGCTCGAAGGGCTAGATGGCCAACTCCTGCTCCTATTTCTTATGTTCCTATGTCAAGTCCGACTGTTTACATTTGGAAAAGAACCACAATTTTGGATGGGATACAAAGCTGAAACTAAAGTAATACAGAAAGTGATTATATATAGAGTAATGTAGAATCCTGCACAATAGTTACAATAGCGCTCAGTTTAATATTTTGATCAAATATTTTGAACCACAACATATCTGGACACATTTTTTTAATACGGCTGAATAATAGCAGTCTACATACAGTCAAAAACACAGTGACAGTTTTCATCACCATTCAGTTAGTCAACATTTCCACTCATACACAACGAACAGATTCAGTTCCCAATCCCAATCAGCATCACCGAAACAGTGAGTGCTGGGCAGGCAAGTGCTCATTCCTTCTGTAATCAAATCACTCGTCAACGCAAAGTGAACAAATTCTTCCTCCATTTATGAAATACAGTTACCACAACCAGGTTCGCAGTCATTTCTTGGATATCCTACAACATTCAGTTCATTAACATTTTTGTTTTTTTTAAATTTTCCCTTCCCCTGAGCAATGTATGTACCAGAGCAAAAATGTTGATAACATTCTCCAGTGTAAGCAAGTTGGAAGATTCACATTACATTACTTTATCACATTACTCAATGTTAAACAGTTCAGTTATTTAATTCTACTGTTAAAACAAAAATAGCCACAACATAGAATTATACAACTGTGTAAATAAAGGGGACTTAAATACTAGGATTGCAAGTTTGGAAAGAAAGGACAATAAAATTCCAAATTACAAATAAAACACTTGCTGAGCAACAGCCTGAAAATTCAAAAATAAATAAAATCTAACGTAACCAGCAACAGTGCAGGTGAGCACCTCCAAGGAGTTGCTTAGTCACACAAAGACCCTAGATCTGGGCCAAGTCAACTGGCCAGCTGGACAAGGTACCAGACGGCAACCAGCGCCTATAGAATCAAAGCAGCAAGCTTGAGGAAACAACAAAAACCGGTACAATAAATATCCATGGCTGCTGGAGAATCCACACAACATACAATTCAGGAATGATGGATTCTTTCTGATTTTAATGCCACTAGATCATGCCTCAGATTGTAAATGGGGTTTTATAAAAAATACATTTTTAAAATGAAACTTGATAGTGCTTGCCTATGACATCTGCATCCAAGTGATATATTCTTATTCAATGGCTCACACCTTCAGATAATGGACATAAGTAACTTGGCATAGGCATAATCTAGTAGAATAAAATCTTGTTTACCCTGTTGAGATGCTATTAACAGTAGATACAAACATGTCATAATATGACAAAACAAATGACATAGATAATTAGACACAGATGCTACAAGACAATTTCATTTGCCCATTATCCTGTTTCCCAGAGATATCCTTTAAAAATGTATGAATTTCACAATTTTTGTTTCTTTTTCATCTGATCTACAATTGAGGTATTTGGATTTTTTTTAAAAGAATACCAGAAGATCTCAAAGAACATCTTAGTGTAGTGGCATGACAGGATTAAACAAGCTTTTCAAAAAATAAGACTTGTAGATACTGCATCTTTCATTCATAATTAACAAATGACCCTGAGCAGAAATGAACTCAAGTCCTTTGCTGCTGGTGTTCTGTGGGGTCTGATACAAAAGGGAATTTAAAAAGTGCTAACAATATTTTACACATCTTAAAATAACTGTGGTTTTAAAGCTAGTCAAATTAAAAATACAACTAGTGCAACAAAAATATGGCTATTAACAGGCAAAAGCCATGAACACTTTTTCCTTCCTGAACTTCTGCTACCTAACTGAAGCACATTTAGAATCTGCCCCAATGACGTGAATAGGCTCTGTGCTTTAAACCGCACTGACAGAGTTAGCTCTAAGTTGAACTACAGTCATCAAAGTGGGAAAAAAAAGCAAGGTCACTTGATAATCCTTGGAACCCCCTAAGCCTCCTCCTGTTTAGCTACCTGTAATAAAGAGCAACAGCTTCAATGCAACTCTCACTTTTTTAGTGAAACTGCCCCTACATATCCAAAGACAATCCACATGCTTAGGTTTAATGCAGCCTTCATGAGCTCAGACCAACCACTCTATTTCCTTTGCTGTGTATTTACAGCATAAAGTGCAGGAACTGATTTAAGTTCAATCACACGTGCACTGAAGAAGATTCCTGTTTGGCAAAGATCATTGTGGAACAACTTCTTTCAAAGATGCTAACGCAGTATGAATACGCACGTGAAGACGGTTTTCAAAATCATAGCCAGCAAACTCTTCCTGCAGAGGAAGAAAATAAGAATTAACTGGCCTGGCTTCCCCTGAATCGCCAATATCAATAAAAGAAACTTGTTTTCAATCATAACACTGATAATAATTGGACTAAATTCATTGTAAAGTATTTCCATCCATCAATGTCATATCCACAAGTAGAAAATTAAACATAATTGAAAATACACCACAGTATAATCCTGAAAATATTGCTTCCCGCCTCACAAAAGTTCTTGATAGTGTAAGTGTTAAAATTACTCCGGGATTTTTTGAAAAATATAATTAAACTCTAGCATCTCAAATGTCGTTCAGAAACAGTGTCAGTTAACAGTAGGTCAGTTAATCTTTGATTTGATTTGATTTATTATTGTCACATGTATTAACATACAGCAAAAAGTATTGTTTCTTGCAATGCTATACAGACAAAGCATACCATTCATAGAGAAGGAAAGGAGAGAGTGCAGAATGTAGTGTTACAGTTATAGCTAGGGTGCAGAGAAAGATCAACTTAATGCAAGGTAGGTCCATTCAAAAGTCTGATGAGTTAAATACACCGCACCAGTGAAAATCAGTTGTATGGAATTTGAAACCAGAGCATCTGGGTCTATCAGGGCTAAAGAATGGGGCTTGGACTGGGGGCCAACAGCTCCCTCTAAAATTTACCATCTAGAAGGACAAAGAGAACAGACATATGGGAACAACGCCACCCTCCAAGCCACTCACTATCCTTAGCTGGAACTTGATCACTGTTCCTTCACTGACACTGGTTCAAAAACCTGGAACACCCTCCCTAAAGCGGTGTGGGTGTACCTACACCTCAGGGACTGCAACAATGGCACATTACCACCTTCTCAGGAGCAATTCGGGTTGGACAGAAACGTTAGCTTAGTCATCTACATTCACAGCCCAGGAAACAATTTAAATAAACTATCCATTGATATTTTAGTGTATCAAGTGTGACCATAAGACCAGAAGACATAGAAGCAGAATTAGGCCAATCAGCCCATCGATTTCAATCGTGGCTCATCCCCATTCTCCTGCCTTTTCCCCAAAACCCCTGGTCCCCTTGTTATTCAAGAACCTATCTATCTCTGTCTTAAAGACATTCAATGACCTGGCATCCACAGTCTTCTGTGGCAAACAGTTCCACAGATTCACCACTCTCTGACTGAAGAAATTCCTCCTCATCTCTGTTTTAAAGGATCGTCCCTTTAGCCTGAGGTTATGCCCTCAGGTTCTAATTTTTCCTACTGGTGGAAACATCCTCTCCACTTCCCCTCTATCCAGGCCTCGCACTATCCTACAAGTTTCAATAAGATCACCCCTCATCCTTCTAAACTCCAATGAGTACAGATCCAGAGTCCTCAACTGTGCATCATACAACAAGCTCTTCACTCCAGGGATCATTCTTGTGAACCTCCTCTTGACTCTTTCCAAGGCCAGCACTTCCTTCCTTAGATATGGGCCCAAATATGCTCACAATACTCCAAACAGGTCTGACCAGAGCCTGACACAGCCTCAGAAGTACATCCCTGCTCTTGAATTCAAGCCCTCTCGACATGAATGCTAACATTGCATTTGCCTTCCTAACTGTCAACTGAACCTGCATGTTAACCTTAAGAAACTCTTGAACAAGCCCCCTTGTGTTCCTGATTTCTTAAGCATTTTCCCATTTAGAAAATATGCCTCCATTCCTCCTTTCAAAGTGCATAACCTCACACCTTTCCACATTGTATTCTATCTGCCACTTCTTTGCCCACTCTCCTAACCCGTCCAAGTCTTTCTGCAGCCCTCTGTTTCCTCAAAACTATCTATCCCACTGCATATATCTTTGTATCATCTGCAAACTTAGCAACAGTGTCTTCAGTTCCTTCCTCCAAATCGTTAACATACATTGTGAAAAGTTGTGGCCCCATCACTGAACCCTGAGGCACACCACTGATCTTAACATGACAGCTATTTAATTAATAAGTGATACATTTGAAAGGGTGGATGTTTGCTTACGATATTGACATTAATTTCACCAGCCAAATGTATCAAAACCGTAAAACAAATATTCTTATTGGGCATTGGTTATCTAACTTACCTTGGCTTGGTACAATAACGTTCTGCCTTTGTCCAAAGTCTATCATAAAAACAAACAAAAATGTAAGATCGATATCTTCTTTGGCCAAATAATGTCAGTACTGTTGGATATTTCTCTCAATTCCAGAGTGCAACAAAATTCATAGAATCCCTACAGTGCAGGAAGCCATTCGCCCCATCTAATTTGCACCAATTCTCTATAGAGAATATTGACAAGAGTATCTTACCCAGGCCCCATCCGCCATTCTATCCCTGTAGCCCCACATTTACCATGGCTAATCCCCTTAACCAACACATCTTTGGACATTAAGGGGCAATTCAGCATGGCCAATCCACCTAACTTGTGCATGTTTGGACTGTGGGAGGAAACTGGAACATCCAGAGGAAACCCGCACAGGTACGGGGAGAATGTGCAAACTCCACACAGTCACCCAAGGTCAGAATTGAACCTGGGAAGAGGCCATTCATCCCTGCAAGTGTGTTGCTCATTCAATCAGAGCATGTTTGAGTTGTATCCTAATTCTGCCTCTAGAGCACAATTTTCAGCTTTCAAATGTATTATTTCTTTTGCATCACAATTTTCTCAAAATTTTGACCATGAATAGGAACTACTAAATCAGTGGGATGGATAAATAGAAATAAATCTGGAATAAAATTCAGAAAACTAATGTGGCTTTCAAACATTGCATAACAGAATAAGCAGTTCTTTCAGATCCAGAAACATACAATCAATTGCAAAAAATGGTTCTTTGTGGTACAATTCTTAACTAATAATTCAACAAAATGTAAAAGATGTTACATTTAGCTAGGTTAGTAACTTGCAGTTTTGAATAATGTTGGATATATCAAAAGCAGCTCGTCATACCTCTGAATTTTCTAACAACAGACATCCAAGCTCGTAACAAGCATATGGCTGTATGTATGCATTGTTCTGACGACTCAACTCATCTTTTATAGCTAGCTGGAAGAACTGCAGAAAGAAAAAGCAAGTTACAACGTGAAAACTGTGTCACACAAACTGATGTGTATATTATGTATAAATGCACATGCACACACACACTTACGTATGTAAGACTGTGCACCCATAAGGGAAGGGATTAGCCTTTAAATACTAAGCCATCCAATACTATGATAAGCAATAACAGCATTATTCTTGTAAATTGAAGTTGCTGATTTTCAAATGCATTTTTCTCACAAGTAAATTACGAAACACACTGAAGACAGGCAGAATGAATTGAAGTAAACTGTACAACAGTAACTGGGCTAATCACAGATTCGTCTGTGCAATTGCAGGTTTCTGCAAAAATATTTTTGCACTTTAATTCTGGTTTCACAATACATCATTACAGTACAGAATTGTAGACATATTTTAGCCTCAAGCCTCATATTGCACTTAATTTTGTTTGCTTTTATGCTCATTATAAACAGTCAATTCTTATAAACAGAAAGTGTTACAGTTTCTCTATACAACACAAGTAGAATTGTTAAAAATCAAACCAATCTGTACACACCTGAATAGCACCATCTGAATTTCCTAGACATTTGTGTATTGCACCAAGGAGCAGATGTTTTAACCCAATTGTTAATGGCTCATGCATTTCCTGACAAGCTGGATAAAAGAGCACAAGTTAGTTTGTCTACTGCTAGCACCATTCAGACTTAGAATCACCAGTCATTCGGAAAATTAAATAGTTAAGAGTCAAATATTATGAAAAAGTACCATAAAATACTACAACAGTTTTATTATGAATATATTTGCTGCACTAAAATTTCAGATTATGTTAATGTAAAATTACAAACACAATATGCAGTATCAAGCTAATATTGTTAACAGTTAAATAATCTCTCCCTGATAGTGTAATTGCTTCATTAATTCTGCAAGAGTGAACATTGGGAACTTTGAATTGTCAATGTGCTAATCCTCCCACAAGAAAGGATTAGGTAGACAAATGCACTTAAATGCAAAAGATATTCTATCTACATAAAGCAATATAAATCAGAGAAGTGGTTAAATGTTAATGTCCTAATCATTGAAGCTGTCTCCACAAGGAAATACAGTGGCCAATCAATAAGCTGTCAGTCAATAATTAACCACACCAATGTTGGAGCATTGTTAGTGCTGAACTCTCAACAGGTAGGTGAATAGAGAGAAAAGGAGGTTGCATGTCCTGGTCAGAAGAGTGTATAATTCCCCTGACAATCAAGGCCACAGACCACAGTGCTTTTAAGTGGCTGGGGATTCTGCAACTCACCTCCACTGAGTACATTTTGCTGCAGAATTAATCCAGGAAACTGTTGCAATTTCATTTATAAGTGGAGTTTGCTGAACTGGTGGAGATGGTTTTTAAATAGACTGTTGAGACAAATGTTTGCTGTGAGCCTTGCCTCACCACCGACTGGCATAGTGGTGCCAATGTCCATTTAAGATAAAGATATGAATAGAAATATTTGCTGTTTCTAAAGAAGAGGTGCAGGAATGAAGGAAATTAGAGGCATAGAGTTTTACAGCATGGAAACAGGCCCTTCAGCCCAACTTGTCCAAGCCACCCTTAAATTATGTTCATTATTGCACTTCATTACACAGAGGAAGCTGCTAACTGAATAAAGTGGATCCAATAATGACGGGGGCATTGAGTGGTCACATTGCAGTTCACAATTTGTATCCATCTCATCTTATCAAACGTCTTAGTTCACTCTCAAAAACATTGGAGTGATACATGTGGGAATTAATTGAAAAGATGTACCAGTTTAGATGTTAGGGATTATCTACTGTTTAGTTACATATCAGGTAGTACAAAGGCACTCAAGATTACCAATGGGAACAACAGCATCAAAAGATTATTGAGCATAAGGCTTGAATTCACAACGAATAAAGGAGCCAGAATAAGATAACTGTAGTTAGCACTACTACTTCGCAATGCCAGAGACCCAGGTTTGATTTCCAGCTTGGGTCACCGTCTGTATGTAGTCTGCATATTCTCCCCATGTCTGTGTGGGTTTCCTCCCACAATCTAAAGATGTGTGCGTGAATTGGCTGTGCTAAATGGACCCTTAGTGCCAGGGGGACTAGCTAGGGTAAATGCATGGGGTTAAGGGGATAAGGCCTGGGTGGGATTGTGGTCAGTGCAGCCTTGAAAGGCTGAATGACCTCCTTCTGCATTGTAGTATTTAATGATCTATGAAACACAGTTTTAAACAGAGGATATCTTGGGGTAAACACATATTATAATATGACTTAGGCATCACCCAATTTCAAATAAATTCTACAAAGTGAAAGCATTCACAGAGCATTCCTTTATAAAACATTAGCGTGGTATACATGAATAAATTGTAAACACACACACACACGTCAATGACCTTATCTGAAAACCTCCTGTAACTACTTATGTGCCATCTTTCGGTTTTACCTATCTCTCTCACACACAAATAAGCAGGGGCACAGGCCCAGGCAAAATACTCAAAAATACAGTCAGTCAGAATTCCAACGATGACTCAGTAATTGAACATCCGCAATGCTCTTGGGTAGAGCTCTCTGAGTCAAGAAATTCCTCTTTAAAAGGCAAGAGATCAATAAATGTTGGAAGGAAATTGAATTCCAAGAGTAAGGAGGTTTCCCGCAGTTATATAGGTCTTCAGTGAGACCATCTGGAGGAGATTTTCCATAAAATCGCAAAGTCCAAAAGTGGCAGAGAATTTGATGCTTGACCCACCAGTAGCAATAGAGTTGTGAACCTTTGGTATTCTCTACCCTGGAGAACTGTGAGTACTCTGTCGTAGAGAATATTCAAGACAGACACTGATAGGATTTTGGGCACTAACAGAACTGGCGGGGCAGGGGTGGAGAGATACAGGGATAAGGTGAAAAGGTGGAGCTGTTTTAGAAGTTATGCTCATATTGATTAGCTGAGGAGTAGCTTTTAGAAGTGATATGGTCTACACCTGCTTCTATGGCTGGAATTTTACCCATCTTGGCTCGGAGAACAGCATTCTCCTTTGGCCTCGGACAGGATCGTACAAACCTCGAGCAGATGTGTTGGTAAAATTCCGTCCTATTTCTTATTTTCTTCGGAAAATAGATTTTTATTGCCCCTTTCTGGTAATGGGTAAAAATCAATTTTACGATGATCTATTTAGCAAAGGAGCTGTTTATCTATTCAGTCAGCCTCCAAGCCAATTTGTACACCGCATTATCTAAGTGGACAGCCTCTCCTGCTATTTCTATATGGGATAAAAATATATTATTCTGTGAAAATTACATCCGTAATTACTGCTAAACTAGTAACTTTGAACAACTAAGCTGATTGCAGCGTGAAAAAATTTCAATTCCTTTGCAAAAATGGGAGGAACAAGCCACAAGTCATGTCAGCCCAAGATACTTTTGTACAAAAGATTCTGGATAATGGAGAAACCTGGTTCTTATTCAGGAAAATTGGTGTGGAGGACGTTAATTAGAATAGTGCCAGGAATAAGGTTCAATTATGTAAGGAGCAGGGAGAATGTGGAACTTGCTAACACATAGAATGTTTGCAATGAAGAACAAAGATACTTTTAAGGGAAAGCGAGATAACTCAAAAGGGAAAAAGGTCAGAAAGTAATGGGGGTCAATCACGAGGGGGCACAGTTTTAGGGTGAGGGGCAAGAGATTCAGAGGGGATTTGAGGAAAAACACTTCCATTCACAGGGTGGTGAGAATCTGGAATGCACTACCTGGAAAGGTAGTGGAGGCCAAAAACCTTGCAACCATTTAAAAAAAAATTTGGATATGCACTTGAATGGAACATCATAACATTCAAGGATATGGGACAAGTGTAGGAAAATGGGATTAGTGTGACTTTAATGGTAGTTGTCAGTGCTGACTTGATGGACCAAAGGGCCTTTTCTGTGCTGTATGACTTGATGACTCTTATCGGGTGCAAAAAGGTCCATGTGGGTTACAACTGCTGGAATAGACCATGAGACCCAAATGGACTGTTCTTGTGCTGCAACTCTCAACGTAAAATGAACAAAACTATGGGAAGTATTGAGTTACCTTGATTCATTCGTTGTAGGTTTGAAGGGGAACAATTGGCGAGTGCTTTCCACAAATACAACACTTCAATGGCAGCGAGAACACATAATTCTTTGGTGGGTTTCTCCTTCTGGAATCTTTCAGCCTGCACACAAATGAATAAACATGACACTAAAAATGTTCATCTAATTTTCACCAAATTTACAACAGACTCATCCAAGCAAGAATGGAAAACACTGGAAATCCTTAGCAGGGTCAAGCAGCTGTGAAGAGAGAAAACAATGTTCACATTTCAGGTTAACGTTCTTACATCATCATCCTGAATGTTAACTCTGTTTCTTTCCGTAGATGCTGCCTAATGCTAAGTATTTTAATCATTTTCTGTTTTCAGCATTTCTCATGCGTGGGACATGGAAGGAGTGGGAAAAAGGGTGGATGATGATGCGGTGCAATGTTGAGGGGGAGTGGAGGGTTTGCTCAATTCAAACTGTGCTTCTATTGTGCTTAGAAAGGGTTACAGCATGAAACATAAATAAACCGTCAGAAGCATGTGACTATTGCTTGGCAACTAGGGACCTTTTAAGGTAGAAAGGCTTGAAAGTTTAACTTTTCACTGCATTTGCTGGCAGTTGGAAACAAGGCACAGAGGACTGAACATCTCTCAACTCTGCCAGGAGAAACAGCCCAGAAAAAGGGAGCTGTAAAGAGGCAGACTTTCCAAAGAACCAGATACAGTCCAGATAACCAGGAAAGCGAGACATAATGAATGTGTTAAGACTGAAGTTAAGAGACAAGAGACTCCGAAGTTGAACAAAGTACTGTTCAGGAGAATTCAAAGGAAAAGCAAACAAGTGCTGTGTGTGAAAAAGACAATTGCAGTAACCAAAGCTACAGGTAAATGAAAAGTTTGATGCCATTTCAATAGTCTGGGAATCACAGGTTAAAATAATTGTGAACAGTTTGTACAACAGTCAAGACAAAGAAATCCGGGGGGAGGCGGTGTGTGTGTAAAACCTGGATATTGGATTCTTTGTCAAAAGGGGAGCGGAAACTTTGTTTCACAGGATCATAGAAATCTTACTGTGCAGAATGAGGCCATTCAGTCCATCGAGTCTGCACCAACCATATTCCCACCCAGGCCCTATCCCCATAACCCCACCTTATTTATCCTAGCCAGCGCCCCTGACAATAAGGGGCAACTTAGCATCGCCAATCAACCCACACATCTTTGGACTGTGGGAAGAAACCGGAGCACCCAGAGGAAACCCACGCAGACACAGGGAGAATGTGCAAACACCACACAATCAGTGACCCGAGGCTGGAATTGAATCTGGGTCCCTGGTGCAGTGAGGCAACAGTGCTAACCACTGTTAAACAGGCAGCATGGTGGCAAAGACTAATTTGGTAAAGCTGGACTGAATTTCAGAATGCAAACTGATGTAAAGCATTATTGTGAAAGGGGATTTTAAAGCGTGTTTTTTGGGAGTGGAATTTGGAAACACTCATATGACAATCATCTGGGAGGATTTTGAGGGGAAATCCGTAGAATCTAAATTGCGGTCAGAGTGGATAGTGTATTTGACCACAGCCAATTTGTACATTTAAAAGGACTTTCTGATACTGAGTCCTTTATAGCTTAAGATATTGTTTATAACTCATTATTAATCTTAAAATTTGTGTATAACTGTCAAGCTAAGGAGGAGTAAAGGAGTATCATACCCAAGTTTTCATATTTAATTAAAAAGTTTTATTGTTAAAATTAATTAGCGCACCCATGACACTGTTCCTCCATCTTTTCTAAAAAAAGTTATGGTCATTTGAGCTAGGGTTTCATTCTGGAATAGGCCCAGCCACCAACTGGGAATGTAACACGTTACAAGCAGTCCCTCTTCTTGTCGGCTTTGATTAGCTAGAAGCACTCTGAGCTAAGACAGAAGATTGTGGATTAAAGCCACCATAGCAGATTTCAGCTCATCATTTATGTTAAGAGTAGGACTAAGGAAGCTTAAATTACATTGGTATTACTCAATTCCTTCAACAATTTTGACTTCAATTTTCCAAGGCATTTTAGGAGAACAATTGGCTGGATTTGTTCAAGCATTTCATTGACATTTTTTCCTTCATTGCATTGTCAAGATTAAAATACAGGAACAGAATCTGTGCAGTATCTGGCAGAATTATGTCAGCTGAAAAGACTCATAGAATCATAGAAAAACCAGAGCACAACCAGGCCCTTCGGCCCACAAAACATAAGAAATAGGAGCAGGAGTAGGCCATCTAGCCCTTCGAGCCTGCCCCGCCATTCAATAAGATCATGGCTGATCTGTCGTGGCTCAGTTCCACATTCCCGCCCTCTCCCCATAACCCTTAATCTCCTCTCTTATCAAAAACCCATCAACCCGCTTCTTAAAAATATTTAGCGAGGTAGCCTCCACCACTTCAACGGGCAGAGAATTCCAGAGATTCACCACCCTTTGAGTGAAGAAGTTCCTCCTCAACTCCGTTCTAAACCGCCCCCCCTTTATCTTGAGGCTGTGTCCCCTAGTCCTACTATCCTTTCTGAGCGGGAAGTGTCTCTCCACCTCTATCCTATCCATCCCATTCATCATCTTATATGTCTCAATGAGATCTCCCCTCATTCTTCTAAACTCTAACGAATACAAGCCTAGTTTATTCAGCCTCTCCTCATAGCTCAACCCCCTCAACTCCAGCATCAGCCTAGTAAACCTCCTCTGCACTCCCTCCAAGGCCAAAATATCCTTGCCTAAGTACGGCGCCCAAAACTGCACACAGTACTCCAGCTGCGGCCTCACCAATGCCCTATACAGCCGCAGCAAGACCTCCCTACTTTTATATTCAATCCCCCTCGCTATGAAGGCCAGCATCCCATTCGCCTTCCTGACCAGCGCTGCACCTGCAAGCTGGGTTTTTGCGACTCATGCACAAGGACCCCGAGGTCCCTCTGCACCGTCACCTGCTGCAGTTTTTCTCCATGTAAGTAATAATCCTTCCTACCATTATTCCTACCAAAGTGGACCACCTCGCACTTGCCAACATTAAATTCCATTTGCCATTTCCTGGCCCATTCGCCCAGCCTATCTAGATCCTTCTGTACTCTTCACACCCTCCGCACAATTTGCCGTTCCACCAATCTTGGTGTCATCAGCAAATTTCGACACCCTACACTCGGTTCCCTCCTCCAGAGCATAGTTGCGCTGATCATATCTCTACCTACTAGGCTTACCTATAACCCTCAATCCTATTAAGTCCCAGGTACTCATCCAGAAGTCTCTTAAAAGACCCTATCACATCCACCTCCACCACCACTAATAGCAGCCAATTCCACTCACCCACCACCCTCTGAGTGAAAAACTTACCCCTGACATCTCCTCTGTACCTACTCCACAGCACCTTAAACCTGTGTCCTCTTGTGGCAGCCATTTCAGCCCTAGGGAAAAGCCTCTGAGAATCCATCCGATCAATACCTCTCAACATCTTGTACACTTCTATCAGGTCCCCCTCTCATCCTTCGTCTCTCCAAGGAGAAAAATCGAGCTCTCTCAACCTATCCTCATAAGGCATGCCACCCAATCCAGGCAACATCCTTGTAAATCTCCTCTGCACCCTTTCTATGGCTTCCACATCCTTCCTGTAATGACGCAACCAGAACTGAGCACAGTACTCCAAGTGGGGTCTGACCAGCGTCTTATAAAGCTGCAGCGTTATCTCCCGACTCCTAAACTCAATTCCTCAATTGATGAAGGCCAGTACATCATACGCCTTCTTAATCACATCCTCTACCTGTGAAGCCTATTTGGGAGTCCTATGAACCCAGACCCCAAGATCCTTCTGATCTTCCACACTGCTAAGAGTCTTACCCTTAATATTATATTCCTTCATCCCATTTGACTTGCCAAAATGGACCACTACACATTTATCTGGGTTGAAGTCCATCTGCCACTTCTCCGCCCAGTCTTGCATCCTATCTATGTCTCGTTGCAATTTCTGACATCCCAATCCACAACACCTCCAACCTTCATGTCATCGGCAAACTTACCAACCCATCCCTCCACTTCCTCATCCAGGTCATTTATAAAAATCACAAAAGCAAGGGTCCCAGAACAGATCCCTGGGGCACTCCACTGGTGATCGACCTCCATGCAGAAAAAGACCCATCCACAACCACTCTCTGCCTTCTATTCCTTGATAGCATCGTTGGTGTCACACTCTCGAATGCCCCATATATTGTCCAACATGCAATGTGTCAAATTTAAAAACTGAACTCTGTCAGCTTACCTTCCGGAAGGAAAATTGCTCAATTTGATTATTCTTTCTTCTGAACAGCTTCTGGACTTCTATGAATACGTCTTGTGCTTTGTCAGTCTCACCTGTTGCGCCCTGGCATGCTTGATTAAAAATAAAACACGATTTTTGCAATTTCCTCAGCTCAAAGTATCAATATACAACAGTACTGCAAGTAAAACAAAGTAAACAAAAGTGAAAAAGCAATCATAAATTATGTACCATATCCTAACTAACCACTTCTAAAAAAAAATCATTCCTGGGACGTGAGCATTGCTGACCCCCAGTATTTATTATCCATCCTTATTGCCCTTACAAAGGTGCTGATTTTTCTTGAATCTCGGTAAGAAGCCTCAAACCACAGACTTCTTACTGTGTTTACCCCAGTCCAACGTCAGCATCTGCACTTCTTGAATCTCTACAGTCATGTGGTATAGGTACACTCAGACAGGCAGCCAGGATTTTGACCCAGCGACAGTGGAGAAATGGCAATATATTTCCAAAACAAGATTGCAGGAAGGCCTATGCTTGGCTGAAGTCAAAGTGTGCACCAGTGAACAGGTGATTGCTAAGTAAGAGCTGCTTGACAGCATTGTGATAACCCTTTCTGTCACTTTGTTGATGATTGAGAGTAGACTGATAATGGGATGGTAATTGACTGGGTTGGATTAATCCTGTTTTTTTAATGTACAGGGCATAACTGGGCAAGATTCCACGTTTCCAGATAGATGGCAGTGTTGTAGCTGGAATGGAACAACTTGGCAGAGATGCAGCAAGTACTAGAGCAGAAGTCAAAAGAGAAAATGCTAGAAAATCTCAGCAAGTCAGGCAGCATCTGTAAGGAGAGAAAAGAGCTGACGTTTTGAGTCCAGGTGACCGTTTGTCAAAGCTCTGCAGAGCAAAGCTCCAGCTTTGACAGAGTCATCTGGACTTGAAATGTCAGCTCTTTTTTCCCCTTACAGATGCTGCCTGACTTGCTGAGATTTTCTAGCATTTTCCCTTTTGCTTTCAGTTTCCAGCATCCACAGTAATTTGCTTTTATCTAGAGCAAAATTCTTCAGTACTGTACAGTACCCACAGGACGAAGGGTCATCCAGACTCGAAATGTTGGCTCTATTCTCTCTCCACAGATGCTGTCAGGCCTGCTGAGATTTTCCAGTATTTTCTATTTTTGTCTTCAATACTATTGCTGTAATGTTGTCAATGCCCACAGCCTTTGCAGTATTCCAGTATCTTCAGCTTTGTCCTGATGTCACATGGAGTGAACTGAATTGGCTAAAGGTTGGTATCTGTGATGCTGAGGACCTCCGGAGGCTGAAACGGTTTAATCACTTGGCAGGACATTGTCTCCACAAGAAATACGCAGTGGTCACTCTTACCAGTACTACCATGGACAGATGCATTTGCGACAGGCAGGTTGGTGAGGATGAGGTCAAGTATGGTCAGGGATAGGTGGCAGCTAAGGAGAGATTGACAAAGGTGTCATGAATACAAGACAAAGGGAGTGTTAATGGCAGCATGGAAGACTAAAGGTGCTGACAGCAGCAGATAGGTAAGGTATAGGAGAATAAAGGTCAGTGCTCAGTGAGAAAAAAAAAGAACAAGTGACAGATGACCCTGTAGGGGAGAGGAGGGTTTGAATTAGAACAAAGAACACAACAAAGGGGTCAAGATAGAAGAGGACGTTCACAGTTGTTGAACTCACTACAGTCCAGAAGGCTGTAATGTATCTAAATTGGAAAATGAATTGTTCCTCCAGTTTACGTTTCCCGGCAGCACTGAGAATTCATACAGACTTGGAATTTTGTTTCTCTCTCCACAGATTGACGCTGCCAGTCTTGCTGAGTTTATCCGACATCTTCTGTTTTTATTTCACATTTTCAGCATCTGCAGTATTTTACTTTTATGCGTATAATTATTTTGCTGCAATAGAAACAGTGGTAGAATTCTGGATCCTGTACTTCTACCTGGAGACCTGACGGAATATGTCAGTAACCAGAAACAACACAAGAACAAGAAAGAGGAGCCGACAACAAATAGTTCCATTCTTTTTTTTAAATCCAAGAATGGAACTTATTGTACATACAAGGATTGTTCTCCGATAACTGCACGGTTTCACTAATAATCTAAGGTATTCTTTCAATCATTTAAAGACTCTTGGGAATCAAGTAGATAAGGTTGTTAAGAAGGCATACGGTGTCTTGGCGTTTATTGGTAGGGGGATTGAATTTAGGAGTCGCAGCGTCATGTTGCAACTGTACACAACTCTGGTGCGGCCGCACTTGGAGTACTGTGTGCAGTTCTGGTCCCCACATTACAGGAAGGATGTGGAGGCTTTGGAGAGGGTGCAGAGGAGGTTTATCAGGATGTTGCCTGGTATGGAGGGGAGGTCCTATGAGGAGAGACTGAGGGATTTGGGGTTGTTTTCGCTGGAAAGAAGGCGGCTAAGAGGGGATCTTATTGAAACATATAAGATGATTAGAGGTTTAGATAGGGTGGATAGTGATAGCCTTTTTCCTCGGACGAAGAAAGCTCGCATGAGGGGGCATGGCTTTAAATTAAGGGGGGGTAGTTATAGGACGGATGTCAGGGGTAGGTTCTTTACCCAGAGGGTGGTGAGGGATTGGAATGCCCTGCCTGCTGCAGTTGTAAATGCGCCTAGTTTGGGGGCGTTTAAGAGATCCGTGGATAGGTTTATGGACGAAAAGGGATTGGTTTAGGTTAGTGGGTCATTGTTTTTTAACTGGTCGGCGCAACATCATGGGCCGAAGGGCCTGTTCTGCGCTGTAGTGTTCTATGTTCTATGTTCTGGAGTTGTGGGGAGAGGGAGCACAAATTCACTTGTTTAAAAGCCATAACCCTCATGTTGCTTCACACCAAATAGACCTGATCTGACCTTCAAATCTGGACCAAGCAACATAGCCTGTGTTTAGCATTATATAGCACAGGATATTATTATAAACAGTTACAAAAAAAAATGTACAAACCTGCAGTCAAATACGCATAATAGCACTGTGACCACCTGGACTCGTTTTTAAGCCGTGCAAAAGACTTGTATGCATCCTTAAAATTCATTTCTATCATGCTGCACCAACCTGAAAACAGGAACAAAGTTCCAGTTAAATATAAATATAAACCAACTGACTCAATAACACATATCTTAATAGAACCTGGCGTTTTATCCTTTAAACTATTTAATGTATTGCACAGGTGCATCCATTGGTTGTCCTTCCATGCAACATAGAGTCGTACCTCACTTGCCAAATTCCAATCCTCTTTCCACCACTCTGCACCATTCTCCCTAAAATGATTATTTCATGCAATATTACAAAGCTGCAAGTCACCAGATTTCAATCAATGTATTATTTTCAAGTCTTACTCTGTTCCTCCAGTGCTGATATTTGAAATGAACTTTCCCTTTTCATGTCAGTCCACATCACGACTATTTTAACTGCCCTTCCCATTCAGTAGGCTGACTTGTTTTTTTTTCATACAAATCTGCATCAGAAGCCTGAACCCAAGGGACACAGGGAACTTCTCTTTCCCCAAAAAACTCAGCAAGGCAGGAGTGATGAGTTGATGAGAATTTACTGGTACATCTTTGGCGTGATGGTGCACACTAGAAGACAAATCATAGAGAATGCACAAACCTTTGACAGGCTGACTTGTCCCATTCTTTCAGCACAACTGATTTTGTTCTCCAGTTCTTCCTGTGAGCCCAGCACTGCTCACACTTCCTCCAATCAAATCCCTCCTCCTTTAACGTCTACAAACATCCAGTTGCCTCTGGACTAGAATCCCACCAAACTCCACCCTCAGGCTAATCTCAGTTAGTCCAAAATGAAAATGAAGTCTCTTCCACTTTGCCAACAGTCACCTACGCACCCAGAGCTTGGCTGAGTCTAGGTTTTGGCACCAGCAAAAGGATATTGAAACCACACAGAGCTCATCAATACCAGCTAGGGAGGCTAGAAAAGCAAACTAATGCATTCAAAAGAAAAAGGGCCTAGGAAAAGGTCTAGTCAGCAAAAAAAAATTGAAGTGTTAATTCAGTAAATGCCCAAGATAGGAAACAGGGTAGGGGAAATTCCTGGCCCTAGTGACAGATCTACTCTCTGGGTTCCATTAATGACCAGGCTGGCTGATAAAAAAACAGACCACTAGAGACTGTAGACCTACCCAGTTTATGTATAAGATTACTGATTGAGCCATAGCTGGTTGACTTAACTCCAAACTTCCATCACCAGGCATGTCACTTTTGAGCCACCTAAAATCAAAAAAGGCCTCTCACTTACCTCTATTATCCCTCCTCTTCTCCTTCCCCTCCCACCAAACCCAAGGAGAATTGCCATTACTTGAATCTCTCTGGGCATTAGCATAGAGAAATGCAAGTACATACCCTGGGTGAATTTTAAAATAGTCTTGCATACAACATGACCTTACTTCATCTTATGCAGAGAACCATGACACAGGCAATAATTCATTCAGATTTAAGTCGCTACTTATAAACCTCAACCCATGGAAATAAAGCACTTACCTATCTCGTACAGGCATACATGTTGGATTTCACGCTGATCTATAGCTAGTTCCAACGCAGTTTGAAATGACGTCAAGGCACTATTAATTTTACACTAGAGAAAAACAAATTGATTTTAAATCCATGCTAAATCCATATAAAGGAGATACTTTGCTACTTTCCTTTCACACTGAAGCTGCATTTATATTGTTTTCAGCCATCAGCATCCAGGTGCGTAAATTAATCAACCAGTGCCACCAAGATGACATTTACATCTGTCCTAATGTGGCTTGGTGTCCAATTTCATTTGATTATATGTCTGTGAAGCCTTGGGATAGCTGACTACATTAAAATGCTATACAGATACGTAGGAAATGAGTAGGAGTCAGCCATTTGGCCCGTGAGCCACCTCAACTATTCAACTAGATCATGGCTCAATGTTCATGTCAACTCATTTTTCCACGCTATCCCCATATCTCTGGGTATCTTTACTATCTACAATTCTAACAATTTCTATCTTGAATATAGTCGATGACCGAACCCCCACAGCTCTCTGGGTAGAGAATTGCAAAGATTCACCACCCTTGGAGTGAAGAAACCTCACCTCACCCCAATCCTAAATGGCCAAACTCTTATTCTGAGACTGTCTCCTGGTTCTAGACCCTACAGTCTGGAAACATCCTTTCTACTTTGTTGAATCATGTAATAATTTTGTATGTTTCAATGAAATTCTTCCAAACTCTAGAGAATACAGACCCAAGTCTCCTCAATCTTTTCTCTCAGACTGTTTTCAAATTTATCCTTTCAGGGTTGTGGGGTCTCTAGTTATTCCAGCATTTATTGGCCATCATCAAATGCCATATGGAAAGGTGCTGAGGAGCCACCTTCTTAAACCACTGCAGTTCAAGTGGTGCAGGTATAACCTGCTGAGAGGGAGGGCATCCTAGCATAGTGATCCAGCAACAGTGAAGGAATGCAATATAATTCCATATCAGGATTAAGTGTGGCTTGGAGAGGAACGTGCAAGTGAAAGAATTCCCATGCATTTGCTGTCCTTGTTCTTCTATGGTGATGGAGTTTGTGGGTTTGGAAGATGCTGTCGAAAGAGCTGCTGTGGTGCATCTGTACATGGCACATAGCATTACCAAGTGTCAGTGGTGGAGGGAGTGAACACTGAAAATGGCTGGTCAGGTGCTAATCAAGCAGCCTGTTTTGTCCTGGATGGCATCAAGCTTCTAGACTGTTGTTGGAGTTGCATCCACCCAGGCAAGTGGAGAGTATTCCTTCACATTTCTGATTTGTTCCTTGTAGATGATTTATTATTGTAACAGGAGTTAACATACAGTGAAAAGTACTGTTTCTTGCATGCTATACAGACAAAGCATACTGTTCATAGAGAAGTAAACGAGAGAGTGCAGAATGTAGTGCTATAGTCATAGCATACAGTCATAAATGATCGACAGGCTTTGAGGATTCATGTGGTGAGTTAGTCACTGCAAAATTCCCAGCCTTTATTTCTCTTATAGCCATAGTATTTATATGGATGGCTCCAGTTCAGTTTCTGGTCAATGGCAACCTGCAGATGTTGATGGTGGGGGATTTAACAATGGTTATGTAATTGAACACCATGGCAAGACAATTGCATTATCTCTTTTTGGAAATGGTCATTGTTGGGCACCTATTGGCATGAATGCTATTTGCAATGTGTCATCCCAAGCCTGAATGCTGTTCAGTCTTGCTGCATATGGACACAGACTGCTTCAGTACCTGAGGAGTTGCTGACCCTATGACTGGAGGGGACGTCATTGATGAAGCAGTTCAAGATTAGGTTGAGGACATTTACCCTGAGAAACTCCTGCAACGATGCCCTGGATAGACCTCCAACCACCAAAACCAGCTTGCTTTTTCAATACGAAAACAGGAAATGCTGGAAAACCTCAGTAGGTCTAACAGCATTTGCAGAGAGAGAATAGAGCCAACGTTCAGAGTCTGGATGACCCTTTCTCTCTCCCTCTCCACAGATGTGGTCAGATCTGCTGAGATTTTCCAGCATTTTCTGTTTTTAATTCAGATTCCAGCATCCACAGTAATTTACTTTTTGCTTCCATCTTCCTATTTGTTAGGTATGACTTCAACCAGTGGAGAGTTTTCCCCCGATTCCTAATGATTCCAGTGTGCAAGTGAATCCTGATGCCACACTCAGTCAAATGCTGCCTTGATGTAAAAGGCGATCACGCTCATCTCACCTCTCATGTTCAGCTCTTTTGCCCTTGTTTGGGCCAAGGTTCTAATGAGGTGAAGCATGGCAGAACTTAACTCAGCATCAATCAGCAGATTATTTCCCATGATGTGCCACCTGTTACACTGTCAATGACACCTTCCATCACTTTACTGATGAGCCAGAGTAGATTGATGGGCAGTTATTGGTCAGGTTGAAATTGTTTTACGTTTTGAGGTAAGATATACCTGGGCAATTTTTCACATTGTTGTGGCTATGTCAGTTCAGTAGCTGGACTGGAACAACTTGGTTAGGGCACAGAAAGTTCTGGAGCAGTAGCCCTTAGTACTATTACCAGAATATTGTCAAGTCCCATTGCCTTTGCACTATCCAGTGCTTTCAGCCATTTCTTGATACCTCGTGAAGAGAACTGGATTGGCTAAAGACTGGTGGCATCTGTGATGCTGAGGACTTCAGGAGGAGGCTAAGATGGATCATCCACTCAGCAGTTCTGGTTGAAGATGATTGAAAGTGCCTTCTGTATATGCTGGGCTCCCCCATTATTGAGGGTGGAAATATTTGTGGAGTCTCCTTCTTCAGTTAATTATTTAATTGTTTACCACCATTCAGGAGTGGATTTGAGAAGACTGTAAGGCTTAAATCTGATCTGCTGCTTTGGCATACAACTAGTACCGTGTTGTAGCTTCATCACTTTGACACCTCAGTTGTTCCTGGAGTGCCCTCCTGTTCTCTTTGTTAAACCAGGGTGGATCATAGAATCCCGAAAATGCAGGACACCGCCACTTAGCCCGTCCAAACTGCACCAACTCTCCGAAAGAGCATCTTATCCAAGCCCACCACTCGCCCTATCCCCATAACCCCATGCATTTACCCAGCTAATCCCCCTATTTTATACATCTTCGAACATTAAGGGGCAATTAGCATGGCCAATCCACTTAACCTGCACACCTTTTGGACTGTGGGAGGAAACCTACACAGACACAGGGAAAACATGCAAATTGCCCAGCTTGATGGTAACAACTGAGTAAAGGAAATTCTGGGCAATTCTGCTGTTGCTGATGGCTCACAGTGCCTCACGAGGGCAAATTTTTTGAGTTGCTACATCTGGATCCTTTTTCTACTTGGGTTAAAGTGAACAGTCGGGTTAAACCCACAAGTTGTCAAAGAGGGGCATCCCTGATGATTGATGAAAGAACAAGGTTGCATCACCAAGACAAGCTTGATGGGTGAAGGCAGGTGCATACAGGGAGGAGGATGAGAAGGGGAAGGTTTCAAATCACTTCACACAAATCAAGCTTCCACATGAATCCAGAATGTGCTGCTTGAGGTACTAGTTTCATATTATCCAACTTGTTGCTAATAGATCTGGCAACCCAACCACTAAAAGTGGGGGGCGGTTTAGAACAGAGTTGAGGAGGAACTTCTTCACTCAAAGGGTGGTGAATCTCTGGAATTCTCTGCCCGTTGAAGTGGTGGAGGCTGCCTCGCTAAATATTTTTAAGACGCGGGTTGATGGGTTTTTGATGAGAGAGGGGATTAAGGGTTATGGGGAGAGGGCGGGAATGTGGAACTGAGCCACGACAGATCAGCCATGATCTTATTGAATGGCGGGGCAGGCTCGAAGGGCTAGTTGGCCTACTCCTGCTCCTATTTCTTATGTTCTTATGTTCTAACCCTAACCATTGCCCTGAAAGACATTACAATAGTGGCACAGTCTTTTTTCACCTATCAGGAATTCAGAATCATGAGAAAGAAGTTAAACTTTTCTACTTTATGAGGCTTAAAAGGATCCGGAACTTCTAAAATCATATGAAGGGGAGAAACTACTTCTCTCAGAATGTTGAGAATCTGTGGAACTCACTGTCCCAGAGTGCAGTGGAGACAGAATTCAAGAAAGAGAATTCTATGTTTTGGACGACTAGCGTGAGGGCTATGGGGAGCAGGCAGGAAAGTGGAGTTGAGACCAGGATAAGATCGGCCATGATCCTGTTAAATAGCAGAGCAGACTCAAAGGGCTGAACTGCTTACTGCCACTCCCAATTCCTATGTTCCTAAGTAGCTCATGAATTCTTGGACAAAATGGCTTGATGGGCCAATTCAGAGGAAAGCATATTTCTGTGGATCTGGAGTCACATGTAGGTCAGACTGGATAAGGATTGCAGGGTTCCTTTCGTATGCTCTGTCTGTATAGCACACAAGAAACAATATTTTTTACAATGTGACAATAATAAATTATATCAAAAACATACGACTATATGAAATTGCAGCAGAAATAGACCATTCAACTCCTCGTGCCCACTCCACCATTCAATAAGATCATGGCTGATCTGCTTGCGTTTCAAGTTCCACATTTCCCCCTCCGATTCCTCATGCACATGGATTACCTTGCCTAACAAGAATCTATTTGCATCAAAAACATTCAGTGATCCCATTTGCTCTGCCTTCTGAGGCAGAGAGTTCCAAAGTCACACCACACTGAGAAAAACATTCCCCTCGTCTCTGTCCGAGAAGAGTCACCTCCAATTCTAAAGCAGTGCCCCCGCCGGCTCTGAACTCATCCACAAGTGGAAGCATCCTTTCCACATCCACCTTGTCGAGACCTTTCAGGATCTTACATACATCAATCAAGTCACCCCTCACTCTTCTAAATGTCAGTGGAAGCAAGCTCAGCCTTTCCAACCTAGCCTCATAAGACAGCCTGCTCATTCCAGGTGCCAATCTGTACCATCTTCAATGCATTTACATCCTTCCTTAAATAAGACCAAAACTGCACACAGTATTCAAGATGCACTCTCACTAAAGACCCAAAGGATATTCGTGAACCAGATAGGTTTTTAGTTTCATGAGAAAAGCCTTCAATTCCAGATTTTTTTTATTAATTGAATTGGGATTTGAATCCTTTTCCCCAGGGCATTAGCCTGAGCTTCTGGATTACTGATCCAGTGACATTAGCACTACACCATTAAATGGTCAATCCAAGCAAAATGCTCACAATGGTGAAGGGTTTCAATTCTAATCAAAATTAGGAAGTTAGACAGAATTTTGTTTATTTTTATAAAAATCCTAAAATACTTGTGAAACCATTTACCATCCAGGCATTTGAAATAAGACAGGGATAAATAGATTCAAAAAATGGTATTGGTTAAATTTCTGTGGACAGAAAAGAAAATGGCAAAAAGGCAGGTCAAGCAGGATAAAGTCTGTCAACGGGTGTAACAACTATCTTCTGACTCTTATCAAAGCTTTTTTCCATTTCTGCTCATCATGAACACTTTAAGGTCTATAAATACAACAGAGCTGTACCTCCAATCGTTGAATTCTTCCCTTGAAAAACAGAAACAACGAGGAGTCTGGATAAATGGCTTCCTTTGTCTGTAGGATGTCTTTTGCCTCCCTCAGCCCAGCTTGCGCATCCACGCCGTCCAAAGCGAAGAAAGGACGCACCACTGTGTGGTACCATAGCAAGGCTAATCTAAAAGAGAAAGCAGCAGAGGTTTACCATTTGTGCACGATTTAAATACTACAACTCACTTTGAGAGAGGAAACTGTTTTCTGCAGACAAGTGCATGACCCAAGGGCCAAAACTGGACAATAAACCACAAGCACAATCTAGCAAGCTGGAGTGACCAAGTGTTTCACGCTATTGATATGCTGATTGTAAATTAGTATGGGATGTTTCCTGGATTCTCCATGTGGTTAGACAGGTACCATCCTGATAGACGGTATCATGGAAACATAGAAAACTAGAAGCAGGTATATGCCATTTGGCCCTTCGAGCCTGCTTTGCTATTCGTTTTGACGATGGTTCATCATCAAATTCAATATCCTGATTCCTCCCTCCCTCCCATATCCCTTGAGCCCCAAGAAATCATCTTGAGTTTTCATCTATGAATCATGTTTATGAAACTCTGGAAATCTGTGTATGATTCTCTGCCACATCCCCCAGCAGCCTTTGTTCAACTCTCCGGATAACTCATGTGCATCAATGTCAATTTTTGTCTCACAATGCTCCACTTCCCAAGATTTTACTCCAAGATACTGCAGTGGACCTTCAGAGATACTTCTGGTGCATCAGTCATAAGCAACGAAAAAAATTTTGGATGGCACAGAAAGCCAGTCATAGGGCCACAGGAGAAGTCTACAGTTCAGCAAAGCCATGGAGAGATTTAGAATCAGAAACAGGAACCTGCTCTGCCATTCAATAAGATTATGGTTTTTCTTGTCCTTCAATTCCATTTTTTCCACCTGCTCCTTATTACAGTCGATTCCCCAAGATCAAAAATCCGACTCTCAGTTTTGAACATACTCAACTGTGGAGCAAACAAAACCCTCGGCTAGATAATTCTAAAACTTCATTCAAATTCAACTTCATCATCTTCTTTCTCACTTCCATTTTCCCACTTCTCCATTCCCACTCTCCTTCTTGCCCCGCCCCCTGGATTGTAAATAGCCGAAACACCCCAGCACTGATCCTTGAAGCACTCCGCTAATACAGCATGCCAAACAAGAACAATGGTTTCAAACTGATTTAGTTAAGAAACATAGAAAATCCAGATCCGTGAAAATAGAGGTGATGGAAAAACTGTGCTAGGTTTGGGAGTGGATACAAGTGGTAATGTATTAGGCAAATTAGCACTTATGTCAGTAGCTAAGAAGTGAACCAGTGAAATAGAATCTAGGGTTGACAAGTGTGACAGTGGCTGTATAGAAGAAACAATGGCGACAAAAGGCTGCAGAGGAAGAACTATGCAATCTTAAAAATTGATGGTCTATGGGGTTTGCAAATTAATTTTAAGCATGCCGCCTGGTTCAACACCACTTATTCATAAAGAGATGGAATTCAGAGAAAGCCACCAGAAGAGCAGCAAGCGGAGAGCAGTTTATGCAGTGCTCTTTCACGGAGAGAAGCATTCCAAGGCACTTAGCAGAAACATATCATAAACCAGTAGACTCCGAGCCAAAGGTGATGATACTAAGGGTGGGGGTGGTAACTGAAAGGAGGAGAAGGAGGTGGAGAAGCAGTGAGGTTTCTACGTTACAAAGCTACAGGGTAATACTGAGATGCTCAACTGCAGTATATGTAAATGTAACATTGGGCAAATGCCACATGATCAAAACCATGATGAAATGGTCGCTACGAGAGGACACAGGTGAAAGGTGCTGGGGAACAGGTACACAGATGATGTCAGGGGTAAGTTTTTCACTCAGAGGGCGGTGAGTGAGTGGAATCGGCTGCCGTCAGTGGTGGTAGAGGTGAACTCGTTGGGGTCTTTTAAGAGACTTCTGGATGAGTACATGAGATTTAATGGGATTGAGAGTTATAGATAGGCCTGGTAGGTATGGATATGATCGGCGCAACTTGTGGGCTGACAGGCCTGTTTGTGCTGTAGTGTTCTATGTTCTATGATCAAATCTCGGTGACGACCAGAGCTCAAATAGCAACAACACTATGGCGGGGGGGAAGGTGGTGCGTGGTTGGTTCCATTTCCCCTCACAAGGTGTAGTTTAACAAATTCTGGAATAAATCAGTTTTGGCAGGATATTTAACAACACTTAGTACAGCTTTGTTAAAGGCAAATCATGTTTAGCTAATTCAGTTTGAGATTTTTAATGATTAACAGAGAGGCAGATAATAATGCAGCTGATTTGGTGTATTGAAATACAAAGAACAGTAGCAACATGGATATGACATCATAAAACATTTGTTCAGCCTTTAATGGAATAGTGTATTCAATATAGGAAGGATGTGAGGCCTTTAGAGAGGGCAAAGAAAATTTATAACAATGGTTCTGTGGATGAGGGATTTTAGTTATGTGCATAAACTGGAGAAGCTGGAGTCATTTTCCTTAGAAAAGGCTGATGGAGCTGTTTAAAATCGTGAAGGATCTGGACAGTGTAGATAGAGGGAACATGTTTCCATTGGCAGAACAGCTGAGAACTAGAAGACACTGATTTAAGTTGATTGGCAAAAGAACAAAAAGAAAGCTCGCTGTTTAAAGCAGCAAGTGGAAAGATCTAGAATGTACTGCCAGAGAATGTGTTGAAGGCAGATTCAGTCACAGATTTCAGAAGGGAACTGGAAAAGCACCTACAGAGAAAATAATTTGCAGCATAACTGGAAGGACGGGGAAATGGGACTAGCTCGTGTTCTTGCAGAGAGCTGGCAAAGATGTAGAAGCTACACCACTGTGACTCCATAAGAACAGGTTTTCAGATGTAAGCTGTGAAATAATAAAAAAGCACATTTTTCAAAACAAGATTGGCGTTCTCAAGCACTAATTACTTGTGCCAACACAAAGTCAGACCATATCAAAGACGATTAACAAGCTGAACTGCCTCAATTTAATTCAGCATGTTCCTTCCCCTGAAAAACCGCACTAACATTCATAAGGTGAACAGGAAAGATGATCCAAGTGATATGACACCGAGAGGTATATTTATTCAAATAGATTGCAGTCATAAAAAAATTAAAAATCAGATACTCAATACACCTACTCACGTAGCTAATGGAGCCTTCATGTCCTTACTTTCACTTGCATACATTAGGGAAGATAATCCTTGCAAGCGGTCTCCAGGAAACCCCAGTAGGTTGATGATTTTCAGCAAATTAGGAGGTACCATTGATATACAAAGATGGAAAAGCCCGTAGCCAAAGCTGACAGCACCTTTCAGTCTACTTAGTGACTCTTCTTGTAGCGATACAGCAGGAATGTGGTTATCATTTGCCCGATCAGACCTCAGCGATTCCTGAGACCTCTTTCTATGCAACATCTGCAGAGCATCAATTTCAGCATAACACTTATTGTAAATTTTCCATGCTTTTCGGAGGATCCACCCACCTTTAATGTATGCTTTAATTTGGGAGGAGAGAAAGAGAACTTTTGTCAATCTTTTACAAGCAACCCTTTTTTAAAAAATACCCCTTTTACTACAGCAAAGCGAAATTGACCAAATACACCAAAAAGCAAAAAAAACCCAAAACTGATGTTAAAAACTGGTGTGCTCTAAACTGTTTCTTTTTTGCCAATGACAGGTGGACCAGCCAAGCTACATGTGCATATAAATATCATCTATATGCAGATATACCTCAGACAGACTGGCAACTGTGCACTAAAGGACTGCGTGCAAGGCAGCAATATAAAAATTATAAAAGGGAATATTGAATAAAGACAAAAATGACCACAAGACAGAGGCAGAAGTAGGCCATTCAGCCCACTAAGTCAGCTCAGTCACTCAACAAAATCATCACTAATCTGGTATGATAATCCTCAACTTCATTTCCCCTCCCCTTATCCCCAAAACCTTTAAATACCTAGCTGATTAAAAATTTGTCTGTGAACATACTTAATAACCCAGCCTCCACAGCCCTCTGTGGTAAAGAACTCCACAGATTCAATATTATTCCTTTTATTACAAATAAAAATTTTCCAAAGGATATCCAAGTAACTTTCCAAACAGAAACATTAAAATAAAAGTGTTCACTTGAACTCACAACATACCCGAGAGCTCCTGCTTCACAAAGGCAAGTACAGCAAGATAGACTTGACAGTCTGCAATGATGATTTGTCTTTGGAGTCGATCAACATCCATTGCACTGGGCTTCTGCATATCAACCTGTTAAATAGAAGGAAAAGAAAAACTTTAACACAAACAAGCAGCTCAAAGATCAATTATTACCAACCTTACCTTTCTCCAATGCAAGAAGTTTCACAACACATGTCTAACAGGCTCATTTGGAATTGAGTTTTCAGAGCACTACTCCTTCCACAAGAGAGTGGAGAGTTGGGTTCACAAAACGGCATGCTATGAACCCAACTCTCCACTTACCTGATGAATGGGCAGCACTCCGAAAGCTTGTGACTCCAAATAAACCTGTTAGGCCTTAACCTGGTGTTGTGAACTTCTTACTGTGCCCATCCCAGTCCAACACCAGCATCTACAACTTCTCCAATGGTCAGATAACTTTGGTATCAAGTGAAGCACAAACTGAACTCTGTGAAATGAAACAGAGAGAGCTCCAGGGTGATCGAGGGATTGAGTTTAGGAGTCGGGAGTAATGCTGCAAAGTTATAGGACCCTTGTCAGACCCCACTTGGAGTACTGTGCGCAGTTCTGGTCTTCTCACTACAGGAAAGATGTGGAAGCTATTGAGAGGGTGCAGAGGAGATTTACAAGGATGTTGCCTGGATTGGGAGGCATGCCTTACAAAGATAGGTTGAGGGAGCTAGGACTCTTCTCCCTGGAGAGACAAAGGTTGAGAGGCGACCTGATAGAGGTTTATAAAATGTTGAGAGGAATAGATAGGGTGGATTCTCAGAGGCTATTTCCCAGGGCTGAAATGGTCGCTACGAGAGGACACAGGTTTAAGGTGCTGGGAAGCAAGTACAGCGCAGGTATTAGGGGAAAGTTTTTCACTCAGAGGGTGGTGAGTGAATGGAATCGGCTGCCGTCGGTGGTGGTAGAGGCGAACTCACTGGAGTCTTTTAAAAGATTTCTGGATGAGTATATGGGATCTAATGGCATTGGAAGTTACAGATAGTTCTATGGCTTGGTAGGTATAGATGTGATCGGCGCAACTTGTGGGCCGAAGGGCCTGTTTGTGCTGTAGTGTTCTATGTTCTATGTAAACCAAGCTTAGTGTCACTCAGCTCCAAGGCACTGTGATATTAGTTATTTTGCCATGCAATCATCTTGTGCCTGGGAACTCATGGCAGGCTTATTTTCTAATCAAATCCAGTCCTTAATAAGTATGAGTATCAGGATTAATCTTACTCTTTGATACAGGAGAAACAAAATGAAGTATCTACCATGCTGCGGCAGATTCACATCCCAGGCATTTATTAAAAGGTCTTGGGTACTAAGGATACAGAACAATTTGGCAAACTCGAAAACAAAACATGCCAAGAAACAGCTCAGCTTGCCCTCTTCCTGCAATCAAACATAAAAGGCTTTGCAATCAAAGTGCCAAACTTTTAAATGCTCTGTTGGACTTTAAAGCATTGACTAGTCTTTGTTCCAAGTTGCATAAAATATTGTACTCCTTGAATTGCTGATACATCAGAACCTGCACATTAAATGATTGTTCTCCTGAAGCTTTCTATAAATATAGACTTTAAAGTTTTGTATGAAGGTAGGCAGTAATGATCCGAAGGGATTCTGAATTATTTCAAATGATACAAATATCTTTTCCCAAAGGTAGGGGTGTCTAAAACTAGAGGGCATAGTTTTAAAGTGAGAGGGGAGAGATACAAAAATGTCCAGAGGGTCAATTTTTTCCACACAGAGGGTGGTGAGTGTCTGGAACAAGCTGCTAGAGGTAGTAGTAGAGGCAGGTACAATTTTATCTTTTAAAAAACATTTAGATATTACATGGGTACAATGGGTACAGAGGGATATGGGTCAAACATGGGCAATTGGGATTAGCTTAGGGGTTTCAAAAAAAAAGAGGGCGGCATAGACAAGTTGGGCCAAAGGGTCTGTTTCCATGCTGTAAACCTCTGACTCTACAACTCTAAATGGGTTGTCTGAATTCCCCAAGAATTTTCATGCATATAATGTCAAGAAAACCACTCAAGACACTGAATATTAACAAATGACAGCATCACAGCCAAGATTCATTCCTAAACACTTAAGACAAAGAACGGAATTTCAACGAGCATGTCTTAATTGAGTAAAGAGATGTAGAGTCAGAAGTTTAAGGAGGAAATTGCAGAATTAAGAAGCTAAGTCAGGATATTGTGTTGCATGGAGGGAGCCTACAGGAGCTAGTGTTCCCAAAGTGCTGTAAAAACAGCCTTGACGAATCGCTGCAGAGTATCTTGTAGATGGTATACACGGCTGCCACTGTGCAATAGTAGTGAAGCGGTTGAATGTTGAAAGTGGTTGATGGGATGCTAATCAGTGGGCTGGATAAACCTGCATTGTGTTGAACTTAAGAATGTTATTGGAGGTGCATCGTTCAGCAAATGTGAAGGGAATTCCATCACACTTCAGTCTTAAGCTTTGTAGATGGTGGACAGGATTTGAGGAGTCAGGTGAATTGCTCGCTATAGAATTCCAATCCTCTGATTTGCTCTTGCAGCCACATTATTTGTATGGCTAGTCCAGTTCTATTTCTGGTCAATGGTAACCACCATAATGTTGGGGGGGCATGGTGACAGTGGTTAGCACTGCTGCCTCAATGCAGCGACCCGGGTTCGATTCCCAGCTTGGGTCACTGACTGTGTAGAGCTTGCACGTTCTCCCCGTGTCTGCGTGGATTCCTCCGGGTGCTCCGGTTTCCTCCCAGGATCCAAAGATGTGTGGATCAGGTGGGTTCGTTGTGCCAAATTGCCCCTTAGGGATTAGCTAGGATAAATGCGTGGGGTTATGGGGGTAGGACTTGAGTGAGATTGTGGTCGGTGCAGTCTTGATGGGCCGAATGGCTTCCTTTTGCACTGTAGATTCTACGATTGAAAGAAAGGTTCGAAGATGTAATGCCATTGAACATCAAGGAGGGGATTAGATTCCCTCTTACTACTGATGATAATTGCCTAACGCTTGTGTGATGCA
This sequence comes from Carcharhinus amblyrhynchos, assembly GCF_965287045.1. NCBI lineage: Eukaryota > Metazoa > Chordata > Chondrichthyes > Carcharhiniformes > Carcharhinidae > Carcharhinus > Carcharhinus amblyrhynchos. The sequence continues at coordinate 124,273,216 of NC_137331.1, forward strand.
AATGTTATTTCCCCTCGTCAGCCCAAGCCTGACTGTTGTCCAGGTCGTGCAGCATTTGGAGAAATGGTCGAGGGCTTCAAGCTTTCAGGTATCCAGATCACCAACAACCTGTTCTGGTCCCCCCCATGCCAACGCTATAGTTAAGAAAGCACATCAACATCTCTACTTTCTCAGAAGGCTAAGGAAATTTGGTATGTCCACTACAACTGTCACCAAATTTTACAGATGTACCATAGAAAGCATTCTTTCTGGTTGTATCACAGCTTGGTGTGGTGCCTAACCAACAAGAAGTGAGGCTACATTGGATTTGGTACTGGATAATGAACCAGGCCAGGTGTTAGACTTGGAGGTAGGTGAGCACTTTGGTGAAAGTGACCACAATTCGATTACGTTTACTTTAGAGATGGAAAGGGATAGGTATATACCGAAGGGCAGAAGTTATAGCTGGGGGAAAGGTAATTATGAGGCAAGATTTAGGATACATAGGTTGGAGTAGGAGACTGCAGGGGCTGGGAACATCTGAAATGTGGAGCTTATTCAAGGAGCAGCTACTGTGAGTCCTTGATAAATATGTACCTGACAGGCAGGGAGGAAGTGGTCGAGCGAGGGAACCATGGTGTACTAAGGAAGTTGAATCTCTGGTGAAGAGGAAGAAGGAGGCTTATGTAAAAATGAGATGTGAAGGCTCAGTTAAGGCACTGGAGAGTTATAAATTAGCCAGGAAGGAGCTAAAGAGAAAGTTAAGAAGAGGACATGAGAAGACTTTGGCAGATAGGATCAAGGAGAACCCTAAAGCTTTCTACAGGTATGTGAAGAATAAAAGATTGGTTAGGGCAAGATTAGGGCCAGTCAGAGACAGCAGTGGGAAGTTGTGCGTGGAGCCTGAAGAGATAGGAGAGGCACTGAATGAGTATTTTTCGTCAGTATTCACGCAGGAAAAAGCCAATGTAGTCGAGGCGAATACTGCGATACAGCGTTGTAGACTAGACGGGATTGAGGTACATAAGGAGGAGATGTTAGCAATTCTTGAGAGTATGAAAATAGATAAGTCCCCTGGGCCGGATGGGATTTACCCTAGGATTCTCTGGGAGGAGATTGCAGAGCCTTTGGCTTTGATCTTCATGTCATCATTGGCTACAGGTATAGTGCCAGAAGACTGGAGGATAGCAAATGTTGTCCCCTTGTTCAAGGAGGGGAGTAGAGACCATCCTGGGAATTATAGACCGGTGAGCCTTACTTCTGTTGTGGGCAAAGTTTTCGAAAGAATTATAAGGGATAGGACTTATCTAGAGATATATCCAGAGAGAAATAACTTGATTAGGGATAGTCAACATGGTTTTGTGAAGGGTAGGTCATGCCTCACAAACCTTAGAGTTTTTTGAAAAGGTGACCAAAGAGGTGGATAAGGGTAAGGCAGTTGACGTGGTATATATGGATTTTAGTAAAGCGTTTGATAAGCATTCAATGTTGCGCCGACCAGTGGAACCAATCTAATGACCCTCTAACCTAAACTATTCCAATGTTATCCAAATGCCTATCCACTGACAATTTGAACGCCCTTAAAGTTGGTGAGTCCACAACTGCTGCAGGCAGGACATTCCACGTGTGTTGACGAGCAGACAGATCTCGGTGTACATGTGCATAGCTCCCTGAAAGTTGGCGCCCAGGTTGACAAGGTTGTTAAGAAGGCGTACAGTGTATCAGCTTTTATTGGTAGAGGGATTGAATTTCGGAACCGTGAGGTCATGTTGCAACTGTACAAAACTCTGGTGCAGCCGCACTTGGAGTATTGTGTACAGTTCTGGTCGCCGCATTTTAAGAAAGATGTGGAGGCATTGGAAAGGGTGCAGAGGAGGTTTACCAGGATGTTGCCTGGTATGGTGGGAAGGTCTTATGAGGAAAGGCTGAGGGACTTAAGGTTATTTTCATTAGAAAGAAGGTTACAAGGTGACCTAATTAAGGCATACAAGATGATCAGAGGGTTAGATAGGGTGGATAGTGAGAGCCTTTTTCCTTGGATGGTGATGGCTAACACGAGGGGACATAGCTTTAAATTAAGGGGTGGTAGTTATAGGACGGATGTCAGAGGTAGGTTCTTTACTCAGAGGGTAGTAAGGGTGTGGGATGCCCTGCCTGCAGCAGTTGTGGACTCGCCAACTTTAAGGGCGTTCAAATGGTCAGTGGATAGGCATTTGGATAACATTGGAATAGTTTAGGTTAGAGGGTCATTAGATTGGTTCCACTGGTCGGCGCAACATCAAGGGCCGAAGGGCCTGTACTGCGCTGTAACGTTCTATGCTCTGCCTTCTCTGCCCAAGACCACAAAGAAACTACAAAGGGTCATGAACGAAGCCCAGTCATAAGAACATAAGAATTAAGAGCAGGAGTAGGCCATCTAGCCCTTCGAGCCTACCCCACCATTCAATAAGATCATGGCTGATTTCCTACTAGTGAGAACATCCTCTCCACGTCCACTCTATCCAGGCGTCGCAGTATACTGTAAATTTCAATAAAATCCCCCCCTCACAGAAGGATTCAGCTCCTAGCTGTAATGAATAGACAGATTCAGCCTCCAGTGATAAGGGAACAGAAAACAGACAAGAAAGATGACACCCCTCCTGGGACAGCAGGTGTCAGGGTGACCCTTGGCCTTACCGGATTCGCATAGGCACCGGGGGGGGGGGGGGGGGGGGGGGTGTGTGTGGAGTTTGTGATATCTCTCGGTTCAGTTGGCCAATGAATCCCTAATTCTGCTAGAAGGTACAATGCTATTGGCCAATGTAAATAGAGTCATAGAGGTTTACAGCATGGAAACAGGCCCTTCAGCCCATCTTGTCCCTGCCATTTTTTTTTAAAATCTCCTTAGCTAATCCCAAATGCCCACATTTGGCCCATATCCCTCTATACAATCATATCCATGTAACTGTCTAAATGCTTCTCAAAACATAAAATTGTACCCGCCTCTACTACTACCTCTGGCAGCTTGTTCCAGACACTCACCACCCTCTGTGTGAAAAAACTGCCCTTCTGGACACTTTCGTACCTTTTCCCTCTCGTTTTAGACTCTCCTACCTTTGGGAGAAGATATTAACTTTCTCCCTTGTCTATGCCTCGCATTATTTTATAGACCTCTATAAGATCATCCCTCAGCCTCCTACGCTCCAGAGAAAAACATAAAAACATAGAACACTACAGCACAAACAGGCCCTTCGGCCGATCATATCCATACCTACCTGGCCATAGAACAATCTGTAACTCCCAATCCCATTAAACCCCATGTACTCATCCAGAAGTCTTTTAAAAGACCCCAGCGAGTTCACCTCTACCACCACCAATGGCAGCCGATTCCACTCACTCACCACCCTCAGTGAAAAACCTACCCCTAACATCTCCTCTGTCCTTGCTCCCCAGCACCTTAAACCTGTGCCCTCTCGTAGCAACCATTTCAGCCCTGGGAAACAGCCTCCAAGAATCCACCCGATCTATTCCTCTCAATATTTTATAAACCTCTATCAGGTCGCCTCTCAACCTTCATCTCTCCAGGGAGAAGAGACCTAGCTCCCTCAACCTATCTTCATAAGGCATGCCTCCCAATCCAGGCAACATCCTTGTAAATCTCCTCTGTACCCTCTCAATAGCTTCCACATCCTTCCTATAGTGAGGCGACCAGAACTGCGCACAGTACTCCAGGTGGGGTCTGACAAGGGTCTTATAAAGTTGCAGCATTACCTCCCGACTCCTAAACTCAATCCCTTGATTAATGAAGGCCAGTACACCATATGCCTTCTTGACCACATCCTCCACCTGCGAGGCCGACTTAAGAGTCCTATGGACCCGGACCCCAAGGTCCTTCTGCTCCTCAACACTGCCCCAGTCTATCCAGCCTCTCCTTATAACTCAATCCATCAAGTCCCAGTAGCATCCTAGTAAATCTTTTCTACACTCTTTCTCATTTAATAATATCCTTTCTATAATAGGGTGACCAGAATTGCACACAGTATACCAAGTGTGGCCTTATCAATGTCTTGTACAACTTCAACAAAATATCCCAACTCCTGTATTCAATATTCTGACCGATGAAACCAAGCATGCTAAATGCGTTCTTCTTCATCACTCTGTCCACCTGTGACTCCACTTTCAAGTAGCTATGAACATGTACCCCTAGATCTATTTGTTCTGTAACATATGAGGTGTATGAATATAATTGAACCATCCAGCTTGGATGACAGGTGGGGGCAGGAGGATCGAATCTTCAAAAATATATATCTGTTGTGCTCACGTGATGGTAACGTCAGAGAGAAGTTGGAATCCTCTGATCATCTAGCTCCCAATAGATGTTGGTCAAATAAAATATAATTTCAACGGCATACTGTCTTTCGCAACTCTGTTAGTTGAGATCAGCTGAATACAAGAATCCCAGTGGGATGTCCTGAGATAATCAACTTACACTCCCCCACAAATCCCACTGCAGGGTGGCAATGGGCCCCCCCTCCACCAGCGATTGCACCCCCTCTCCAATCCCCCAATAGGCCCAGCTTCCTAGTATGGCCGCCAGCTGCCTGCTGCACCCCCCCCATTCCCTTGGCATTGCTTGGTGCTCAGTGCCAGTGTGCCACTGCCAAAGGGGATCCCCCCAACCTCCTGGGGGAGGGGGCAATGCCCTCTGTCCCCACCAGCAGAGTGAGGACGCTTAGTCCCCTGTTCCTGCTGGTGGGAACCACTTCTGGCAGTGGGGAGGGGAAGGGCTGGGGGGGATACACTAGCAGCCCAAAAGACTACCCCCCCCCCCCCCCCCCCGGGCCCGCTAATCATACGGAGATTCAAATTTCTATATGATAGTCAGCTCTGTGCCGATTTCCAGCACAAAGCTGATGGCGCTTGTAGCGCCTCAAAGCTATTTACCATTTATATAGATGATCTGGAGGAGGGAACCGAGTGTAGGGTGTCGAAATTTGCTGATGACACCAAGATTGGTGGAACGGCAAATTGTGCGGAGGGTGTGGAGAGTCTACAGAAGGATCTAGATAGGCTGGGCGAATGGGCCAGGAACTGGCAAATGGAATTTAATGTTGGCAAGTGCGAGGTGCTCCACTTTGGTAGGAATAATGGTAGGAAGGATTATTACTTACGTGGCGAAAAACTGCAGCAGGCGACGGTGCAGAGGGACCTCGGGGTCCTTGTGCATGATTCGCAAAAAACACTGTGCAGTTTTGGGCGCCGTACTTACGCAAGGATATTTTGGCCTTGGAGGGAGTGCAGAGGAAGTTTACTAGGCTGATGCCGGAGTTGAGGGGGTTGAGCTATGAGGAGAGGCTGAATAAACTAGGCTTGTACTCATTAGAGTTTAGAAGAATGAGGGGAGATCTCATTGAGACATATAAGATGATGAATGGGATGGATAGGAGAGAGGTGGAGAGACTCTTCCCGCTCAGAAAGGATAGTAGGACTAGGGGGCACAGCCTCAAGATAAAAGGGGGACGGTTTAGAACAGAGTTGAGGAAGAACTTCTTCACTCAAAGGGTGGTGAATCTCTGGAATTCTCTGCCCGTTGAAGTGGTGGAGGCTACATATTTTTAAGACGCGGGTTGATGGGTTTTTGATAAGAGAGGGGATTAAGAGTTATGGGGAGAGGGCGGGAATGTGGAACTGAGCCACGACAGATCAGCCATGATCTTATTGAATGGCGGGGCAGGCTCGAAGGGCTAGATGGCCTACTCCTGCTCCTATTTCTTATGTTCTTATGTTTATGTTCTTATTGGCTGGACACTGATCACGAGTCTCACGAAAGGCTCCAGCACAGCAGGCTGGGAGAATCCCAGCTCATATTCCCTTAAATTCAAAGTTTGATCTGATAATACAGTTCTTTAAAACCACTAAATTCCTGTTTAAGTTGCATTGCTTAGTTCAAAGCACAGGAAGTACAGAAAACAACTCAATCGCTGTATAAATCATTAAATCACAGCTTGAAAGGCATATACGGTTCTAGGAGCCCTTCTTCAGGAAGGAAGCAGCAGCTCTGCAGTGTGTAAAGGGATTTAGTAAAATGAGACTAGGGATAAGAACGTACATTCGTAAGTATTTATAATTGATTTAGGACACACTGGAGATTATAAGCTCTTTTCGCCAGGCTATTGAAGGTTAAGGTCAAGGCTTTGATAAAATAATTGGGAAAAACGTGAGCATAAATTAGAGGCTATCAGAAATAATTAAAGCTATTGCTATATAGTAAAAAGTAATGCTATTGAGACAATGAATTCCCTATCACAAAGCAGAATTTATCATAACCTTTCAATGGAATAAGCAAATGAAAAGTTCAGAGATGGGCAGTATTAAAAGTTCTGCGATTCTATATTTATAAGTGCCTGATATATAGATAAGAAATCTAATGCTACCCTGGAGTCTAGACTTAGTGTCAGTATTTCTGTCTCAAGAGTCCAAACATGATGGGTTGGAACTGCACTGCAGACTGTACCAGCAAGCACAAAAAAACTTCACTCTCCAAGGATGTCAGTCAACAGTCAGTGAGATATTTGCATCTAATCAAAGAGGTGTCATACCTTCCCCAACAATCAGAATATGAAATACTATTGAATTAGTTGGCACAGGGATTCTGTCATTCTGAGTCTCCAGTAGCACTGGAGGGAGTCATAAAATTTAATGCATTTAAATAAAATGGAAATTTAAGTTTGTTTTCTTCTACCAACAGAAGATGAGGTTCAAGAGTCATGGAGTTGTGCACAATTTGATTTATTATTGTCACATGTACTGGGATATAGTGAAGAGTATTGTTTCTTGCATGCTATATAAATAAACCATACCATTCACAGAGTACATTTTGGAGAAGGAAAGGAGAGAGTGCAGAATGTAGTGTTACAGTCACAGGTAGGGTGTAGAGAAAGGTCAACTTGGTGCAAGGTAGGTCCATTCAAAAGTTTGGCAACAGCAGGGAAGAAGCTGTTCAGTCAGTTGGTACGTGATGTCAGACTTTTGCAATTTTTTCCCCCGATAGAAGGTGATGGAAGAGAGTATGTCTGAGGATACGAGAGGTCCGTGATTACGTTGGGTGCTTTTCTGGGGCAGAAGTGTAGACGGAGTCAACTGACAAAATGCTGGTTTGCACAATGTACTAGGCTACTTTCACAACACTTTGTAGTTTTTGCAGTCTTGTTCAGAGCAGGAGCCAGACCAAGCTGTGATATATCCAGGAAGGATGTTTTCTATGGTACATCTGTAAAAATTGCTGAGATTCATAGTTGACATGCCAAATTTCCTTAGTCTCCTGGGAAAGCAGAAGCATTGGTGAGCTTTCTTAACTATAGCTTCAGTGTGGACAGGTTGTTAGTGATCTGGACACCTAGAAACTTGAAGCTCTCGATCATTTCCATTTCATCCTCGATGTAGATTGGGGCATACCTTTTACTAAGCTTCCTGAAGTCAATGACAATTACCTTCATTTTATTGACATCGAGGGAGAGATTATTGTCTTCACACCAGTTCACCAGACTCTCTATCTCACTCCTGTACTCTTACGTCATTGTTTGCGATCCGACCCACAATGGTGCTATCATCAGCCAACTAGAAAGCGGAATTGGAGGAATTTGGTCACACAGTCTTTGGTGTACCAGGAGTATAGTAGGGGGCTGAGGACACAGCTTCATGGGGCACCAGTGTTGAAGATGGTCATGGCTTTGATAAAGGGTCATCTGGACTCGAAACGTAGGCTCTTGTCTCTCCTTAAAGATGCTGCCAGACTTGCTGAGATTTTCCAGCGTTTTCTCTTTTGGTTTCAGATTCCAGCATCCACAGTAATTTGCTTTTATCCATGTCATGGAGGAGGTGTTGTTGCCTATCCTTACTGATTGCAGTCTGTGGGTTTGTAATTCTAGGATCCAGTCGCAGGGGGAGGAGCCAAACCCTAGACCACGGAGTTTGGAGATGAGTTTGGTCAGTTGTGGAATATTTGTTTTGTTGGCTTGTCATAGAAACATAAAAAGTAGGAGCAGGAGGAGGCCATTCAGCTCTTCGAGCCTGTTCCACCATTCATTACAATCGTGGCTAATCATCCAACTCAATAGTGTGATCCCACCTTCCCCCCATGTGAGAACATAAGAAGTAGGAGCAGGAGTAGGCCATCTGGCCCCTCGAGCCTGCTCCGCCGTTCAATAAGACCATGGCTGATCTTTTCACAGACTCAGCTCCACTTACCCACCCACTCACCATAACCCTTAATTCCTTTACTGTTCAAAATTTTATCTATCCTTGCCTTAAAAACATTCAATGAGGTGGCCTCAACTGCTTCACTGGGCAGGGAATTCCACAGATTCACAACCCTTTGAGTGAAGAAGTTCCTCCTCAACTCAGTCCTAAATCTGCTTCCCCTTATTTTGAGGCTATGCCCCCTAATTCTCATTTCACCTGCCAGTGGAAACAACTTCACTGCTTCTTTCTTGCCTATTCTCTTCAGAATCTTATATAAGATGTCCCCTCATTCTTCTGAATTGCAATGAGTAAAGCCCCAGTCTACTCAGTCTCTCCTCATAAGCAAACCCTCTCAACTCCGGAATCAACCCAGTCAATCTCCTCTGTACCCCCTCTAGTGCCAGTATATCTTTTCTCACGTAAGGAGACCAAACCTGTACAGAGTACTCCAGGTGTGGCCTCACCAACATCTCATATAGCTGCAACATAACCTCTCTATTTTTAAACTCCATCCCTCTAGCAATGAAGGACAAAATTCCATTTGCCTTTCTAATTGAGGGAGTCTGTGGGAAGGCCAAGGGACATCTGGTAAGTGGGAAGCTTTCAAAAGTGTGTTAACCAGGGTTCAGGGTAAGCACATTCCTCTTAGAGTGAAGGTCAAGGCTGGCAGAAGTAGGGAACCTTGGATGACTTGGGATATTGAGGCCCTGGTCAAGAAGAAGGAGGAGGCACATGACATGCATAGGCAGCTGGGATCAAGTGAATCCCTTGAAGGGAATAGGGGGTGTAGGAGTAGAGTTGAGAGAGAAATCAGAAGGACAAAAAGGGGACACGAGATTGTTTCAGCAGATAAGGCAAATGAAAATCCAAAGAGCTTCTATAAATACATAAAGGGCAAAAGAGTAACAAGGGAGAGAATAGGGCCTCTTAAGGATCAACAAAGGCCATCTATGTGTGGATCCACAAGAGATGGATGAGATTATAAATGAATATTTCTCATCAGTATTTACTGTTGAGAAAAGCATAGATGTTAGGAAACTCAGGGAAATAAATTGTGATGTCTTAAGGTGTGAACATATAACAGTGCTGGGAGTCTTGGGTGCAAAACAGTGCTGGGTGGTGCTGGGAGTCTTAAAGCGCATTAAGGTTGATAAATCCCCGGGATCTGATGAAGCGTATCCCAGGATATTGTGGGACGTTAGGGAGGAAATTGTGGCTCCCCTAGCAGAAATATTTGAATTATCAATCATCACCGGGTGACATGCCTGAAGATTGGAGGGTGGCAAACGTTGTGCCTTTGTTTAAAAAGGGCAAGGAAAAGCTTTGGAACCATAGGCCAGTTAGCCTCACATCTGTGGTGGATAAGTCACTGGAAGGTATTTTGAGATACAGGATCTACAGGCATTTAGATACACAAGGACTGATTAGGGACAGTCAGCACGGCTTTGTGAGTGGAAAATCATGTCTCACAAATTTGATTGAGTTTTTTGAAGGGGTAACCAATTAGGTAGATGAGGGAAGTGCAGTTGATGTTGTCTAAATGGATTTTAGCAAGGCCCTTGACAAGGTACTGCACGCTAGGTTACTACATAAGGTTAAATCTCTCAGGATCCAGGGTGAGGTATCTAAATGGATACAAAATTGACTTGATGACAAAAGCCAGAGGGTGGTTGTAGAGAGTTGTTTTTCAAGCTGGAGGCCTGTGACCAGCAGTGTAGTTCAGGGTGCTGGATCCACTGTTATTTGTCATTTATATTAATGATTTGGATGAGGATATAGGAGGCATGCTTGAACTTTGCAAGATTGGTGGAAAAGTGAACAGTGAAGAAAGTTATCTCCAACTGCAATGGGATCTTGATCAATTGGGCCAGTGGACTGACGAATGACAGATGGAGTTTAATTTAGATAAATGCGAGGTGATGCATTTTGGTAGATTGAACCAGGGCAGGACTAACTCAGTTAATGGTAGGGCACTGGGGAGAGTTACAGAACAAAGAGATCTAGGGTTACATGTTCATAGCTCCTTGAAAGTGGAGTCACAGGTGGACAGAGTGGTGAAGAAGGCATTCGGCATGCTTGGTTTCATCGGTCAGAACACTGAAAACAGGAGTTGGGACATCTTGTACAAAACATTAGTAAGGCCACACTGGAAGGATATTATTAAAATAGAAAGAGTGCAGAAAAGATTTACTAGGATGCTACAGGACTTGATGATTTGAGTTATAAGAAGAGGCTGGATAGACTGGGATGTTTTTCTCTGGAGCATAAGAGGCTGAGGGGTGAACTTATAGAGGTCTATAAAATAATGACACAAATCAGCTAAATAGTCAATATCTTTTCCCAAAGGTAGGAAAATCTAACACTAGAGGGCATAGGTTTCAGGTGAGAGGGGAGAGATACAAAAGTGTCCAGAGGGACAATTTTTTCACACAGAGGGTGGTGAGAGTCTGGAACAAGCTGCCAGAGGTAGGAGTAGAGGTGGGTACAACTTTGTCTTCTAAAAAGCATTTGGAGAATTACATGAGTAAGATGGGTATAGAGGGATATGAGCAAAATGCGGGCAATTGGGACTAGCTTAGGGGTTTCAGAAAAAAAGGGCGGCATGGACAAGTTGGGCCAAAGGGCCTGTTTCTATGCTGTAAACATCTACGACTCTAATTACCTGTTGCACCTGCAAACCAACTTTTTGAGATTCCTGCACAAGGACACCCATGTCCCTCTGCACAGCAGCATGCTGCAATTTTTTACCCTTTAAATAATAGTTCACTTTGTTGTTAAAATAGACGACGTCACATTTATCAACATTGTACTCCATCGGCCAGATCCTTGCCCACTCACTTAGACGATCTATATCCCTTTGCAGACTTTCAGCATCCTCTGCACACTTTGCTCTCTCACCCATCTTTGTATCATCGGCGAATTTTGACACACTACGCTTGGTCCCAACTCCAAATCACGTGCAAGTTGTAAACAATTGCGGTCCCAATACTGATCCCTGAGGCACACCACTAGTCACTGAACATAAGAACACAAGAAATAGGAGCAGTAGGCCATCTAGCCCTTCGAGCCTGCCCCACCATTCAATAAGATCATGGCTGATCTGAAGTGGATCAGTTCCACTTTCCCACTTTCTCCCCATAACCCTTAATTCCCCATGTCTATCAAAAACCTATCTACCCGTGACTTAAATATATTTAGCGAGATAGCCTCCACCACTTCAACGGGCAGAGAATTCCAGAGATTCACCACCCTTTGAGTGAAGAAGTTCTTCCTCAACTCTGATCTAAACTGCTCCCCCCGCCTTATCTTGAGGCTGTGTCCTCTAGTCCTGCTATCCTTTCTAAGCAGGAAGAATCTCTCTACCTCTACCCTATGGGCTTCAACGCGGACAAATGTGTAGTGGTCCATTTTGGCAGGGCCAACGGGATGCAAAAGTACAATATCAAGGGTAGGAGTCTTAGCTGGGTTGAAGAGCAGAAGGATCTTGGGGTCCGGGTCCATAGGACTCTTAAATTGGCCTCGCAGGTGGAGGATGTGGTCAAGAAGGCGTATGGCGTACTGGCCTTCATTAATCGAGGGATTGAGTTTTGGAGTCGGGAGGTAATGCTGCAACTTTGTAAGATCCTTGTCAGACCCCACTTGGAGTACTGTGCGCAGTTCTGGTCGCCTCACTACAGGAAGGATGTGGAAGCTATTGAGAGGGTGCAGAGGAGATTTACAAGGATGTTGCCTGGATTGGGAGGCATGCCTTATGAAGATAGGTTGAGGAAGCTAGGTCTCTTCTCCCTGGAGAGACGAAGGTTGAGAGGCGACCTGATAGAGGTTTATAAAATGTCGAGAGGAATAGATAGGGTGGATTCTCGGAGGCTATTTCCCAGGGTTGAAATGGTCGCTACAGGTTTAAGGTGCTGGGAAGCAAGTACCGAGGAGATGTTAGGGGAAAGTTTTTCACACAGAGGGTCGTAAGTGAGTGGAATCGGCTGCCGTCGGTGGTGGTAGAGGCGAACTCGCTGGGGTCTTTTAAAAGACTTCTGGATGAGTATATGGGATCTAATGGCATTGGAAGTTACAGATAGTTCTATGGCTTGGTAGGTATAGATGTGATCGGCGCAACTTGTGGGCCGATGGGCCTGTTCGTGCTGTAGTGTTCTATGTTCTATCCATTTCCTTCATTATCTTATATGTCTCTATAAGATCCCCCCTCATCCTTCTAAACTCCAACGAGTACAGACCTAGTCTATTTAGTTTCTCTTCATTGTCCAACCCCCTCATCTCCAGTATCAGCCTAGTGAACCTCCTCTATACTCCCTCCAAGGTCAATATATCCTTCCGCAAGTGCGGTGACCAAAACTACACACAGTACTCCAGCTGCGGCCTTAGCAATACCCTGCACAGTTGCAGCAAGACCTCCCTACTTTTATATTCTATCCCCCTCGCTATAAAGGCCACTGATCACCAACCAGAGAAACACCCATTTACCCGCACTCTTTGCTTTTTGTTAGTTAACCAATCCTGTAACATCATGCACCTTTAACTTATGCAGCAGCCTTTGGTGCGATACCTTGTCAAATGCCTTTGGAAATACAGATACACTACATCCATAGGCTCCCCATTGTCCACCGTGCACATAATGTTCTCAAAGAATTCCACCAAATTAGTCAAACATGACCTGCCTTTGTGAATTTTAGATTCCCTTCGCTCCGAGTGGTATGTCTAACTCCTTCTTGTTGCTCTATGTATGTATTAATAATCTGAAGAGTATCAGTTGAGACTATTAATAGGCAGACATTCCACTTGAACCGATTACCTGCAATCCACTTTATTTTCAGTCACATGATTTGACCTCAACTGCTTACTGTGGTAGCAAATTTCACAGGCTGACCACTCTCTGGGTGAAGAAATTTCTCCTCATCTTGATCCCAAAAGGTTTAATCCCCTTAGACAATGACAGTTCTGAACACCCCTACCATCAGGCACATTCTTCCTGCATTTACCTTGTCCAGTTAGAATTGCCAGCCCCCCACCTCCATTTTTCAGAACTCCAGCAAATATAATCTGAAGCTTCTCAATCTCTCTTCATACGTCATCCCCGAATCCCAGGAAGCAGTCTGGTAAACCTTTGCTGCAGTCTCTCTATAGAAAGTCACCTTCTGCCTGAAAATAAAGTGGATGCAGGTAATCTGTTCAAGTGGAATGTCTGTCTGTTAATAGTCTCAACTGATACTCTTCAGATTATTAATACATAAATAGAGCAACAAAGCTTCTCACTAATGGGATGGAAGGTGGCGTAAATGAAGAAGAAGGAAGAGAAAGTCAGAATGAAACATTCACCTGCACTTAAAAATTCACGGCAATACAATTAAAGAAAGGATTGATCAGTAATCATCTCAAACTAGCCATTATACACATCATGGTGAAGAGTCTCATCATACCATAAAATTCTCCAAGTTGCTGATAAGTGGCAAATAACATTTATGCCACAAAAGTTCCTGTGCAACACAGATGTAACAGCTGCCTCTTTACCTCCTTGCTGCCCACTGCTCAAGTCCCAAACAGTTTTTTCCAAATGCAACAGCAATTTGAATACATCTTTCTGTGTAGGATACTTTATTTGCTTCACATATCATCTTCTACATGGGGGCGATCAAATGCAAATCGGATGATTGTTTTAACGAAAACTCAATCTGCAAACCGGATGGTTCTTCCAGTCACTTGTTATTTTAATTGCCTGCCCCATTCCCACTCTGTCTAACTCTGCTCTTGGCCTCATACACTGCCCAAATGAAGCTTGAAGCAGTTAACAGCCTTCCAGACTTAATTTCAGATCATAACCGCTTCTCCCACAGCTTGGTGTGCCTCCTGCTCTGACCAAGACTGCAAAAAAAAACACTGCAAGGGGTTGTGAATGTAGCCCAGTCCATCACGCAAACCAGTCTCCCATTCATTGACTCCATTTACACTACCTGCTGTCTTGGAAAAGCAACCAGCATAATCAAGGACCTCATGCACCCCTAGACGTATTTTCTTCCACCTTCTTCCAATGGGAAAGAGATACAAAAGTCCAAGATCACGTGCCAACTGACTCGTGTGTCGCAGGGATCAGTGCTGGGGCCTCAACTGTTTACCATTTACATAGATAATCCGGAGGAGGGGGCTGAGTGTAGGGTAATGAAATTTCCTGATGACACAAAGATGAGTGGAAAAGCAAATTGCGCAGAAGGTGCGGAAAGTCTGCAGAGAGATCTGGATAGGCTGACTGAGTGGGCGAGAACCTGGCAGATGGAGTATAATGTTGGCTAATGTGATGTTATCCACTTCGGTAGAAATAATAGTAGGAGGGATTATTATTTAAAAGGCGAAAAGCTGCAGCATGCCACGGTGCAGAGGGACCTGGGGATCCTTGTGCATGAATCCCAAAAACCCAGTCTGCAGGTGATCAAGAAGGCGAATGGAATGTTGGCCTTTATAGCGAGGGGGATGGAATATAAAAGTAGGGGGTCTTGCTGCAACTGTACAGGGTACTGGTGAGGCCGCGAGTACTGCGTGCTGTTTTGGTCACCGCATTTGCAGAAGGATATATTGGCCTTGGAGGGAGTGCAGAAGGTTCACTAGGCTGATACCGGAGATGAGGGGGTTAGCCTACGAGGAGAGATTGAATAGACTGGGTCTGTACTCGGAGTTTAGAAGGCTGAGGGGGGGATCTTAGAGACATATGAGATAATGAAGGGGATAGATAGGGTAGAGGTAGAGAGATTCTTCCCACTTAGAAAGGATAGCAGACCTAGAGGGCACAGCCTCAAGATAAGGGGGGAGGGGGGCAGTTTGGATCAGAGTTGAGGAGGAACTTCTTCACTCAAAGGGTGGTGAGTCTCTGGAATTCTCTGCCCATTGAAGTGGTGGAGGCTACCTCGCTGAATATATTTAAGTCACGGGTAGATAGGTTTCTGACAGACAAGGGAGTTAAGGGTTATGGGGAGAAAGCGGGAAAGTAGAACTGATCCACTTCAGATCAGCCATGATCTTGATGAATGGCGGGGCAGGCTCAAAGAGCGAGCTGGCCTACTCCTGCTCCTATTTCTTATGTTCTTGTGACTCAAGAACAGTTTCTTCCCTGCTGTCATCAGACTTTTGAATGGATCTACCTTGCACTAAGTTGATTTTTCTCTACATTCTTGCTATGACTGTAACACTACGTTGTGCACTCTCTCCTTTCCTTCTCTGTGAATGGTATGCTTTGTCTGTGTAGCGCGCAAGAAACAATACTTTTCATTGTATATCAAGACACGTGACAATAATAAATCAAATCACTCTCTCCTACTTTCCACCCTATTACAAGCTTTACCTTTGCTTCTTTTCTCTCCTTCCCTTGCTCTGTAACTTGCTTAAAACCTGTTACATGTCTAACACTTTACAGTTCTGAAAAAGGGCCATTAACTGTTTATTATATTAACTATTTCATTCTTCACAAATGCTGCCTAACCTAACTAGCATTTTCTGCCCCAACATTCAGTATCATCCTGGCTTAACCTCCATCCTAACACCTTACTCCCACTCTCCTCATACCCCTTGATGCCACAAACCTGGCTTTGACTGCATCCCTATGGATGGACCAGCACCTTCAGTTTCCAAAATGGAAAACAGGTTTCTGAGCAGGATCCAGGGGACTCCTGCACCACCTGCCCAGTTCCCTTCGACTGCCTGATGATCACCCATTCCCTCTCTGCCTTTGGACCCTTTCATCTCCACCTCCATGTACATACTAACCATCCTGGTGGACGTACCAAAGTGACCCCCACCACTACATGAGCTCTGAAACCCTGGGCTGAAGTTTCTGTAGCCGAGAGCACTTCCTGCGCACATGATCAACTAAGACATCGGTAGCAACCATGACTTTGCACACATTACAGGACACAGCAAGAATTTCTCCAACCTTCAAGTATTGCCCTGCCATCAATTATGGCCTTAATTTAGCATTTCACCCAAAATATAGCACATCCACATGAAAGCAAGTCCTCAGCACTGTAGATTGGATCAATTGCCAGCTTAGATCATGTGCTCAAACCTTTGTGGTGGTGCTTGAGCCAGCAGCCTTTCTACACAAGAACACGAGAACTAGGAGCAGGACTGGGCCATCTGGCCCCTCAAGCCTGCTCCGCTATTCAATAAGATCATGGCTGAAGTTCGTATAGTTGACAGCAATTCCTGCACACATGATCATCTAGATTCAGAGGTATTGAAACAAAGCACGTGTACTGCAATAATAAAGAGGGCTTTGCTCAAATTCATCCTGAAACGTTGCAACAACAGCTCGATGCAAAGCAAATTAAATGGTACTTTCATTCTATGAATCACAAATTGATACAAGGTCAAAAAGGAAGGAATGAACAAGATGAGACTCATTGTTGCCTACAACAACCTGTATTTATGTTGTGCCTAAGTAGTAAACGGTCCAAGGTAGAATCAGTACAATCCCTACAGTGCAGGAGGAAGCTATTTGGCCCATCAAGCCTGCACTGACAACAATCCCACCCACACCCGATTCCTGTAACCCCACATATTTACCCTGTTAGTCCCGCTGACACCAAGGGGCAATTTACCATGACCAACCTACCTAACCCACATATTTAGAATGGTAGAAACTGGAGCTCCCGGGGGAAACCCATACAGATACAGGGAGAACATGCAAACTCCACACAGACAAATATTCAAGGCTGCAAGTGAAACCAGGTCCCTGGCACTGAGGCAGCAGTGCTATCCACTGTACATCCTAGAGTGGTTATAGTTTAGAGACTGAATTCCAGAACTTAATTCAAGACAACTGAAAGTACGACTGTCAATGACAGTAATTAAAAATCGAGATGTTAACAAGGCTGGAACTGGAGGAGCAGACATTTCTGAAGGTCATAGGGCTGGAAGAGATTCCAGCTATGTAGAAGAGTGAGAACTGACTGCACTACAGTTAGAATGTTTGTAGTGCGGCTTTCTCCATAGATTTCTATTCTCTATTGTTCTCACTGTCTGCCCCATTGAGAGGCCAGTCCACATTCTGATATTATCCATCTATGCCATCTTGGGTCTTGTATCTCAGTGTTTTGTCTTGCATCGTTTCTTTTCCCAAACACTTTCCTCTTGTTTGTATCACATGTCCAAAATATGGGAATTGCCTTGATGTCACTGCCTCAAACATGTTGACCTCCATGCCAGCTTTCTCGACTACCCGTGTATGTCCAGTTGACTGTCCATGATATTCGTAATATCTATTTCTCGATAATCCATCTAATCCATTTCATCTCTCGTGGTCGTATGAGGCCAGATTTCTCAGCCATACGTTGTCACTGGCTATACAGGGATCTTGAGAAGACAAAATTTGTTGCAGTCGGGATGTTGTGGCTACCCCATACCCAACAATGCCACGACTCTCGTTAAGTCTAGCCCAAATTTCTTTGGTAGACTCTGCATCTGCTGTGATGCCTGACCCACTTTATACCACTACTAATAAAGCCAAGTATCCCATATTTCTTAACAGCCTGCTCAACCTGTCGAAATCTTTGAAGGTTGCAGGACATGTACATCCATGGGCCCCGTTCCAAAATGGAACACGGATTTCTGAGCGGGATCCAGGGGACTCCTGCACCACCTGCCCCGTTCCCTTCGACTGCCCGATGATCACCCATTCCCTCTCTGCTTCCGGGCTCTTTCAGCTCCACCTCCATGTACATACTAACCAACCTGGTGGACATACCAAAGTGACCCCCACCACTGCTTGAGCTCTGAAACCCTGCGCTGAAGTTTCTGCAGCTGAGAACACTTCCTGTACACATGATCAACTGGGACATCAGTAGCAGCCATGATTCATTCCTGCGCTCTTTTAAATTGTACCATTTTGTTTTTGTTGCCTTTGCTGATACTTCCTGGCAAAAATGGGCCACTTCACACTTTTCTGTATTAAATGTCATCTCAGGAATCTGACCATTTCATCCATTTGCTGATGTCCTCCTGAAGTGTTGTTACTACTTACCCTATTGTTTACTACATTGCTGATTTTAGTGTTATCAGCAAATTTTGGAATTCTGCCAATGTACATTTAATTCCAGATCTTCAATACAGTATTGGCCCTGGGAGACATGCTGTGCACTTCCTTTCAGCCTAAAAAACTGTTCACACTACTCTCTACTGTGTTCCGTTGCCAATTTTGTATGCACACAGCCCCTTTAATTCCTGGGCTTCAGTTCTAACAAATCTATTATATGTTGCTTTTGTTTATTCATTCAGAGATGTGAGCACTGCTGACAAGATCAGCCTTTACTGCCAACCTCTAAGTGCCCTCGAGAAGGTCCTCTCCACCATCCTATCTCCATAAGCCACACATTTACCATCACTAATCCATCTAACCAACACTTACTGGGACACAAGGGGGCATTTTTCTTTTATATGATTTATTGTTGTTACATGTATTGGTATGCAATGATAAGTATTGTTTCTTGCGCACTATACAGACAAGGCATACTGTTCACAGAGAAGGAAAGAAGGTGCAGAATGTAGTGTTACAGTCATAGCTAGGGTGTAGAGAAAGATCAACATAAAATGAGGTAAATCCATTCAAAAGTCTGATGGCAGCAGAAAAGAAACTGCGTTGAGTCCGACCTCAGACTTCTGTATCTTTTTCCTGATGGAAGAAGGTGGAAGACAGGATGTCTGAGGTGTGTGGGGTCCTGGATTCTGCTGGCTGCTTTTCTGAGGCAGAGCAAAGTGTAGATAAAGTCAATGGATGGGAGGCTGATTTGCGTGATGGATTGGGCTACATTCACGATCTTTTGTAGTTCCTTCAGTCTTGGGCAGAGCTAAAGCCATACCAAGCTGTGATACAACCAGAAAGAATGCTTTCTATGGTGCATCTGTAAAAGCAGATGAGAGTCATAATGGACATGGCAATTAAGAACACAAGAACATAATTTCCTTCGTCTTCTTGGAAAATAGAGCTGTTGGTGGGCTTTCTTAACTATAGTGTTGGCATGGGGGAGGCGGGAAGAGAGAGAGAGATCAGGACAGGTTGTTGGTGATCTAGACACCTAAAAATCCGAAGCTTGCAACCATTTCTACTTCGTCCCGTTGATGGCATTCAGATCTGGCAATTTGGAATAGCTTGATCAGCTTTTCTTACTTTGTACCAAATACTTGACCAGTTTTCCCATCATGCCACTACTTCATTCATACAACTTCACAAGGCAACATCCTGGTAAATCTTTTCTGCATTCTCTTCAAAGCCTCCACATCCTTCTGGCAGCGTGGTAACCAGAATTGAACACAGTATTCCAAATGTGGCCTAACCAACGTTTTATACAACTGTAACATAATTTGCCAACTTTTATACTCGATGCCTGTCTGAAGGCAAGCATGCCATATACTTTCTTTACCACCTTTTCAACCTGTGCTGCCACTTTTAAGGATTTGTGGACCTGTACTGCCAGATCTCTCCGTCTGCCTATGCTCCTGATTGTTCTGCCGTTTATTTTATAGCACCCATCTGAATTGGATATACCAAAGGGCTTCGCCTCACATTTGTGCAGATTTAATTCTATCTGCCAATTCTCTGCCCAATTTTCCAGTCTATATCCTGCTGTATTCTCTGACAATCTTCATCACTATCCGCAACTCTGCCAATCTTCGTATCATCCACAAACTTGCTAATCAGACCAGCTACCAAGTCATTTATATACATTACAAACAGCAAAGGTCCCAGGACTGATCCCTGCGGAACACCACTAGTTACAGATCTCCATTCAGAAAAACACTTTTCCATCGCTACTCTCCGTCTTCTATGGCCAAGCCAGTTCTGAATCCATCTAGCTAGGTCACCCCCCCCATGAGATTTAATCTTTTGCACCAGCCTGCCATGAGGGACCTTGTCAAATGCCTTACTGAAGTTCGCATAGACAACATCCACAGCCCTTTCCTCTTCAATCATTTTTGTCACCTCCTCAAAAAATTCAACTAAATTAGTGAGACATGACCTCCCTTGTACAAAACCATGCTGTCTGTTGCTAACAAGACCATTCAGTTCCAAATTTGTATAGATCCTATTCCTAAGGATCTTCTGCAACATTTCACTATCGCTGACTGGTTTATAATTACCCGGGTTAGAACATAGAACAATATAGTCCTTTGGCCCTCAATGTTGTGCAGAGCATTGTCCGAATCCAAGATCAAGCTATCCCTGTCATTCTGGTGTGCTCCTTGTGCCTATCCAATAACCACTTGAAAGTTCCTAAAGTGACCGACTCCACTATCAAAAGCATGCAGTCCATTCCACACCCCAACCACTCTCTGAGTAAAGAAAGAGGGTTATCCTTGCTACCCTTCTTAAATAACAGCACAATACTGTCTATCCTCCAATCCTCTGGCACCTCACCTGTGGCCAATGAGGAAACAAAGATTAGAGGCCCAGCAATCTCATCTCCCTCAGGAATCTGGGACAGATACCATCTGGCCCTGGGGATCTGTCTACCTTAATACATTTTAATTCACCTAACACTTCCTCTCTCAATGATGACTTGTTCTAAAGAGTTTATGCACCTTTTCAGCATACCCTGTTGAAATCGAGGCCCAATAGTAGACACGAGGTATTTTCACATTTATAATACATTTTAATGGTACAATGACAGCAGATGGATAATTTCAATATGCATGAATAAGGAGGAATATTGGCAATGTGTCACTTGTTCTTTCACACAAAACAAACTCCATTTTTATCACACAGGGTGGTCACCAGGCTGTGAAATACACAATGACTGAAGCAGCCAACAACTTAAAAAATGCAGAAAAGGTTCAAGGTGTGGTTAAAGGAGATAAAAAGGGATTTTAGGGACAGAGCAGATAAATTGAACTAGACACTTGTGTTGGCAAAAGCTGACTGGGACAAACCATAAGACACAGAAGCAGAATTAGGCCACTCGGCCCATCGTGTCTGCTCCGCCATTCAATCATGGCTGATATTTTTCCTAGCCCCATTCTCCTGCCTTTTCCCCATAACCCTAATCCCCTTATTAATCAAGAACCTATCAATCTCTGTCTTAAAGATACTCATTAACCTGGCCTCCACAGCCTTCTGCGGCAAAGAGTTCCACAGATTCACCACTCTCTGGCTGATGAAATTCCTCCTCGTCTCTGTTTTAAAGGTTCATCTCTTCAGCCTAAGGTTGTGCCCTCTGATTCTAGTTTTTCCTACTGATGGAAACATCCTCTCCATGTCCACTCTATCCAGGCCTCAGAGTATCCTGCAAGTTTCAATAAAATTCTCCCCTCATCCTTCTAAACTCCAATGAGTACAGATCCACAGTCCTCAACCGCTCCTTATACGACAAGCTCTTCATTCCAGGGATCATTCTTGAGGGGAGATTTGATAGAGTTGTATAAAATTATGATGGGTATAGATAGAGTGAATGCAAGCAGGCTTTTACCACTGGGATTAGGGGAGAAAAAAAACTAGAGGACATGGGATAAGGGTGAAGGGTGAAAAGTTTAAAGGGAATATTAGGGGGGGGGCTTCTTCACAGAGAGTGGTGGGAGTGTGGAATGAGCTGCCAGATGAAGTGGTAAATGCGGGCTCACTTTTAACATTTAAGAAAAACTTGGACAGGTACATGAGTGAGAGGGGTGTGGAGGGATATGGTCCAGGTGCAGGTCAGTGGAACTAGGCAGAAAAATGGTTCGGCACAGCCAAGAAGGGCCAAAAGGCCTGTTTCTGTGCTGTAGTGTTCTATGGTTCTAACCTCCTCTGGACCTTACCAAGGTCAGCACATCCTTCCTTAGATATGAGACCCAAAACTGCTCACAATACTCCAAATGGGATCTGATCAGAGCCTTATACAGACTCAGAAATACATCCCTGCTCTTGTTGAGAGGGCTAGAATTCATGAATGCTAACACTGCATTTGCCTTTCAAACTGCCGACTGAACCTACAAGTTAACCTTAAGAGAATCTTGAACAGTGACTCCCAAGTCCTCTTATGTTTCTGATTTCCTAAGCATTTTCCCATTTAGAAAATAATCTATGCCTCCATTCCTTCTTCCAAAGTGCATAACCTCACACTTTTCCACATTGTGCTCCATCTGCCACTTCTTTGCCCACTCTCCTAACCTGTCCATATCCTTCTGCAGCCTCCCTGCTTCTTTGTATCGTCTGCAAACAACCTGTTTTGAAGTTGTGAAGTCTATGTAATTCTATGCATATGGCTCGAATGAAGGCTCATCTGCCTGATCTGGTAATAAGAATCAGAAATGTCAAGTTTGTTTTGTATGAAAAGGCAGGTGACGCATTGTCAGCATTAGTCGTTCCTCAGTAACATGATGTAACTACTCAAGCATAGAAAAAAAATCCATCTGCTGCCGTTCTGTCTGTGAAATCCGTTTTATTTGTATAAACATCCTTACATTTATAATTAGGGTAAATTGTGCATTTTCTTCATGCTTTGCCAGTGCAAACCACTGTATAATTGGAAACAGTTATGAGAGATTCTTGACACACAAGACACGGCCTTGTTCAGAGAAAGCATACGCTCATTTCCAAAACAGAATTCTGCAGATTCTGGAAACCAGTATCTCAAAAAGCATCTGTAGGAAGACTGTGCTTTGGTTGATAATAGATTATAAATGAAAGGAATGAGGATGGCTTAAAGAAAGGGGAATGGCTGTGAAGGGATGGAAGGCAGGAGAAGTTGAATGACTAAAGAGTCAGTGATGCAAGGCCAACGGGAGTGGTAATGGGACAACAGGATAAGGCTTTGGTTAATGGAGTGCTGCAAGAGCCAATGCTAAGGCGTCAGCTATTTACAAATCTCTATTAATAACTTGGATGAAGAGATAAGAGTAATTTATCTATTTGCTGACAACACAAAGTTAGGTGGGAATGTCAGCTTCATGGTGGACACAAAAAGGCAAATGGACCAGGGCAAAGATGGGAAATTATTATGCAAGTACAAGTAGGCAGTTTTGTTAATGGAGAGGCTGTGGGGTTGAAACTTCAGCTTATGTCTTCTCAATAATTAACTGGAAGAAATTTCTTCTTGCCTCGGCTCCGATATTGGAGTGGCACGGTAGCACAGTGGTTAGCACTGTTCCTTCACAGTTCCAGGGACCTGGGTTCAATTCCTGGCTTGGGTCACTGTCTGTGTGGAGTTTGCACATTCTCCTCATGTCTGTGTGGGTTTCCTCCGAGTGCTCCAGTTTCCTCCAACAGTCCAAAGATGTGCGGGTTAGGTTGATTGGCCATGCTAAATTGACCGTAGATCATAGGTTAGAGGATTAGTGGGCAAAATGTGTACGGATATGGGGGTAGGGCCTGGGTAGGATTGTGGTCGGTGCAAACTCGATGGCCAAATGACCTCTTTCTGTACTATGGGGTTTCTATGATTTCTATGGAGAATTTATCTAGTTACAAGGCAGAGAGATGATCAGCATATATGTCAAACCTGCTGTTGTGTTTTGGATGATGTTGCCACAAAGTGAATCAATGCAACACAGGATGAGGACAAGTAATAAGTGCTTGGAGACATCAAAGGCAAGTGGTGAGCTGAGAAGCCAATGCAGGAGATCCTCTTGTTATGACTGGACGAGAGTGAAACAAAGGTTAGTTTAATGGGAATAGGGTTGAGAAAGCAGAGTCATGTGCACAAGATGAGCTCAAAGAGGGCATAAACAAAAGGAATATTATGGAATGTGTTGAAGAGTGAACTTAGGAAATTAGTACCCCTACTTGCAGCCGAGGTAAAGAGCTAAGTCACACAATATGCTCTGTGGTACCTTTTTCATAAGTTTATTACAAATATAGTCAAATGTTTCCTTTCTAAGAGGAAGTATACATGCTTACACATTGTAAGATATTCACCCCATTATTTATTGTTAATCGGTATATATTGAATACTACATTGAATATTACTCCCAATGTGGACAGTGTACTCACATTCTTTTTAATTTTATTTCTGATTGTTTCAATAACACCTGCTTCACTACTTTCACACAGCTTCTCGGTGTTTTTTAAATCGTCACAAGCCAACTGCATTTTTTCATCTTCAAAGGTCATCATGGCATTCTGGAAAATGAAGTCTGAATTAACAATATCCATTTTGTTATGGTCAGTGATAAGTACAGTGGAAATAATCTTGATCAGCCATCAAATAAACTCACATTTGTAACTAGCACGTTCAATAAATATACTTTTGATTAGCATTACATTACACAACATCTGGAAGTATCACTTAAGTAATTCAATGCTGTAAAAATATAAACTAATGACACACAAAAGATATTCAAACCCCATTCATCCTCATTCTGTACTAGTACGACAACACTTTCAGAGAAAGTGCCCTTTCTATATATTGAAATCTCAAACCAAAAGGATCAGACCGATAAATGTGCAAAGGCATGGCAGAATTACTCTCCCCTTCAAGTTGCAGAGCTTTGGAGGCGAAGTGAGTGACTGTCCCTGACATCAAGGGGCACATCATGTTGCATCAAAGAGCCTGAACAAAACCGGAATCAAGGGAATTGGGAGGAAATATCTCACTGGTTGGAGTTATACCTGGTACGAAGGAAAATGGTTGTGATTGTTGGAAGTCAGTCATCTCAGCTCCAGGGCATCATTGCAGGAGTTCCTCAAGGTAGTGTCCTAGGCCCAACCATCTTCAGCTGCTTCATCAATCACCTTCCTTCCGTCACAAGGTCAGGAGTGGGGATGTTTACTGATGGTTGCACAATATTCAACACCATTTGTGAAGACCCACATGAAAGCAATCCATGTCATAGAGGCCTACAGCACTGAAAAGGGCCCTTTGGTCCATCACATCTGCACTGGTCAAAGACAAACCACCCAGCTATTTGAATCCTATTTTCCATGTCCAAATGTAATAAGACCTGGACAATATCCAGACTTGGATTGACAAACAGCAAGTAACATTCACATCACAAAAGTGCCAGGCAATGACCACCTTCAACAGAAGGGTCTAACCACTTCCCTATGACATTCAGTGGCATTACTGTCAATATCCTGGGGGCTACCATTAGCCAGAAACTCAACTGGACAACCACATAAATACTGTGACTATAAGTGCAGGTCAGAGGTTAGGAATCCTGTAACAAATAACTTACCTCCCAACTCCTCAAAGCCTGTCCACCACCTACAAAGCACAAGTTGGGGTGTGATGAAATATACTCCTCTTTCCTGGATAAGTGCATCTCCAACAACACTCAAGAAGTTTGACACCATCCAAAACAAAGTAGCCCCATTTGAGTGACATTCCATCCACAAACATTCCCAGCCCCCAACACCAACGTACAATGGCAGCAGTGTGTACCACCTACAAGATGCATTGCAACAACTCACCAAAACTCCTTAGACAGCACTTTCCAAACCTACAACCATTACCAGCCAGAGAACAAGGGCAGCAGATGCATGGGAACATCACCATCTGGACACAACCATCCAAGCCATTCACTTTCCTGACTTAGAAATATATCACCATTCCTTCACTGTCTGTGGTAAAAGTCATGAAACTCCCTTTCCAACAGCACAATGGGTGTATCTACTTCACATAGATGGCAGTGGTTCAAACATGATAAGGCAAAGTACAGGAATGAGATAGCAAATCTGGTGAACTTGTGCGATAACAATAATCCTCCCCTCAATATTAGTAAAATGAAGGTGATAGTCATCAACTTCGGGAAGCATAGTGGAGAACAGGCCCCTATCAACATCAATCAGGATGAAGTGGAAATAGTCGAGAGCTTCAGCTTTCTAGGTGTCTAGATCACCTACAACCTGTCCTAGTCGCTCCATGCCGATGCTATAGAGCCATCAATGCCTCTCCTTTCTCAGGAGACTAAGGAAAATTGGCATGTCAGCTACGACTCTCACCAACTTTTACAGATGCACCACAGAAAGCATTCTTTCTGGTTGCATCACAGCTTGGTATGGGCTCCTGCTCTGCCCAAGGCCACAAGAAACTAAAAGGGTCATGAGCGAAGCCCAGTCCCATCATGCAAACCAGCCCCCACTACCACCACCACCACCACCTCCCCCCCCACCATCCATTGACTCTGTCTACACTTCCCATTGCCTCCAAAAAGCCGCCAGAATAATTAAGGACCCCACGCACCCCAGACATTCTCTCATTCACCTTCTTTGGTCGGGAAAAAGATACGAAAGTCTGAGGTCACATACCAACCGAAACAAGAACTGGTCTGCTGCTGTCAGACTTTTGAATGGACCTACCTTGTATTAAGTTGATCTTTCTCTACACCCTAGCTATGACTGTAACAATACATCCTGCACTCTCTCATCTCCTTCTCTATGAACGGTATACTTTGTCTGTATAGCACACAAGAAACAACGCTTTACACCGTATGTTAACACATGTGACAATAATAAATCAAAGAAAGCAGTGTGTAAACAGCTTCATGGGCAATTAATGTTGATCTCACCAGTGAAGCCCACATTCTTTGAATGAATAGAAAAGTAGGTTTACTTATTTAAAACGATGCCTTATTTTCAGGGTATAAAATGAAGGAAGTCCCAAGACAATGTAGATATTCAAATCTGGTGACTCAGCAAGAAATAGATGAGAATTAATGGGATGGCTTGCATGGTAATCTTTTTAGAAAACATTTACAATTAGGCAATCTGGCCTATTTCAGAGTTGAACCTGGAGAGTGAATACTTTCCTTGTCATTGTCATATTTATGCCAGAATCCTTTTTTTACGGAAAGCAGCCATTTCCAATCCAAAACTAAAAATTCTGACCTTTTAGTTGGAACAGCAACAGACTGCCAGATTGACAGTTTTGTAGGGAGTCAGAGAGAATAAATCTTGAAGGCAAGAGCCAATTATTATTGGCCTCCCAAATGCCAAAATCAAATGTAGCAATCCAGCTGACCCAAGCCTACTCTGCAAGGAAAACAAAATGTAACCTTCCAATCTGCAGGTTTTATGGAGGAATGGCTACCTTCTGTGCTGTAACCATTCAGCCCATTGTCATTGTGCTGCTTATCTGAAGGAGCAGCTCACATGCCCCTTGTTAAGAAACCCAAGGATAGATTTAAGGGATTTATATTTGAGTGGGTAAAACGTTAAAAGGTATAGTTTTAGGTAGGTTTAATTTTATACTTCTTTGTCTGGAGGGGTGCTGTGGATAAAATACACGTTGAAAAAAATGTTTGGGTATTTCAGGGTTAACTTCAATTCCTATTGAAATCAAAAATGATCTACCACGACAGCAAGTTTCAAAATCGGACAGAAAGCATGCAGCCAGAGCACTCTGCGTTCACGAGCGTAGCTTATGCCTTGAGAGCTGAGGGAGAGCTGCGGAAAAGATTTCTCTCTTTCCCTTATTTCTGCTCTAGGTCGTAAAAAGCTGTAACAATACAATAAACACAGGTCAACTCAACAGACCCAGATAAAGATGAGAGAAAATAGACTTCAGAATGCTGAAGTTAAATGATTAGAAACGTTGGCTCTGGTCTCTCTCCACCGATGCCGTCAGACCTGCTGAGATATTCCAGCATTTTCTGTTTGTCATCAAATCTAATCCCATTTATACCATTTTTCTTTTAGGTCATTTTTTATGCCATTAATCCCATAGGGTTTGATTCACGGCTCGAGTCCCTGTCTGTGTGGAGTTTACACAGTAAGAAGTCTCACAACACCAGGTTAAAGTCCAACAGGTTTATTTGGTAGTAAACACCACTAGCTTTTGGAACACTGCTCCATCGTCAGGTGAGTGGGGAATTCTGGTCACAAACAGGGCATATAAAGGCACAAGCAGTTTACAGAATACTGATTAGAATGCAAGTCTTTACACCTAATTGAATATTAAAGGTGCAGACAGTGAGAGTGGAGATAGCATTAAGCATAGGTTAAAGAGATGTGTATTGTCTCCAGACAGGACAGTAAGTGAGATGTTGCAAGTCCAGGCAAGTCATAGGGGTGACATAGAGTGTGACATGAACCCAAGATCCTGGTTGAGGCCATCCTCATGTGTGCGGAACTTGGTTATCAGTTTCTGAGTCGCAAAAACCCAGCTTGCAGGTGCAGCAGGTGGTCAGGAAGGCGAATGGGATGCTGGCCTTCATAGCGAGGGGGATTGAATATAAAAGTAGGGAGGTCTTGCTGCAGCTGTATAGGGCATTGGTGAGGCCGCAGCTGGAGTACTGTGTGCAGTTTTGGGCGCCGCACCTGCGCAAGGATATTTTGGCCCTGGAGGGAGTGCAGAGGAGGTTTACTAGGCTGATACCGGAGTTGAGGGGGTTGAGCTATGAGGAGAGGCTGAATAAACTAGGCTTGTACTCGCTAGAGTTTAGAAGAATGAGGGGAGATCTCATTGAGACGTATATGATGATGAATGGGATGGATAGGATAGAGGTGGAGAGACTCTTCCCGCTCAAAAAAGACAGTAGGACTAGGGGGCACAGCCTCAAGATAAAGGGGAGGCGGTTTAGAACGGAGTTGAGGAGGAACTTCTTCACTCAAAGGGTGGTGAATCTCTGGAATTCTCTGCCCGTTGAAGTGGTGGAGGCTGCCTCGCTAAATATTTTTAAGAAGCGGGTTGATGGGTTTTTGATAAGAGAGGGGATTAAGGGTTATGGGGAGAGGGCGGGAAAGTGGAACTGAGCCACAACAGATCAGCCATGATCTTATTGAATGGCGGGGCAGGCTCGAAGGGCTAGATGGCCTACTCCTGCTCCTATTTCTTATGTTCTTATGTTCTTATTATGACTCTGCGCTGTCGCATTCTCCCAGTGTCTGCGTGGGTTTCCTCCGGGTGCTCTGGTTTCCTCCCACATTCCAAGATGTGCGGGTTAGGTGCATTGGTTAAATTGCCCCTTAGTGTCCTGGGATGCGTATATTAGATGGCTTAGCAGGGTAAATATGCAGGGTTATGGGGATAAGGCCTAGATAGGATCGTTGTCGGCGTAGACTTGATGGGCTGAATAGCCTCCTTCTGCACTGTAGGTTTAAAGTTTAAAGTTTATAAAGTTTATTTATTGTCACAAGTAGGCTTATATTAACACTGCAGTGAAGTTACTGTGAAAATCCCCTAGTCGCCACACTCTGGTGCCTGTTCGGGTACCCAGAGGGAGAATTTAGCATGGCCGATGCACCTAACCAGCACATCTTTTGGACTGTGGGAGGAAACCGGAGCACCCAGAGGAAACCCACGCAGACGCCACACAGTGACCCAAGCTGGGAGTCAAACCCGGATCCCTGGAGCTCTGAGGCAGCAGTACTAACTACTGTGCCACTGTTCCACCCCATGGCAGGTGCTCTATGATTCGACGAAGTATTTCTATAAAATTTAAATTGAGTGGGCAAGGGGAAAGAGTAGAGGAACGGGATCAATTTGATAGCTGTTTCAAAGAGTTAGCACAGGTAGGATTGTCTGAATTATACGGCCTCCTTTTGTATGAAAATTAAGCTGGTTAAGTCTAAAACACAAGACAGTGCTTTCCCACTATTCCTTCACCTCAGGGGTAAGTATTATTCCAAGCAAGATGATTTTAAATTTTAGTGGCTGGTGATGGGTAGCT
Source organism: Carcharhinus amblyrhynchos (assembly GCF_965287045.1). Taxonomy (NCBI): domain Eukaryota; kingdom Metazoa; phylum Chordata; class Chondrichthyes; order Carcharhiniformes; family Carcharhinidae; genus Carcharhinus; species Carcharhinus amblyrhynchos. Next base: position 124,302,991 of record NC_137331.1, read on the forward strand.
AAGCTCCCATCTCACAGGTTCTGCAATACAGAATTGTTTCTATATTCAATACATTTAAAGTAAATCTCAATGAAGCAATTACACAAGATAAAATATAGTCTTTGTCCCCATCATAAAAAAGGGGGTTTAAAAAAACACTCAAATTTCTTGTCTTAATTCAATAGCCTTTCCTTTACTCACCCCGCCTCCCTCCCTCCCACACCAGATCATCTGTCTCTTGTCCCGAAGTTGTAATCTCTCACAGCTACACTTTAATATCTAACACACTTCTCCCTCTCTTTAGATCCGGTAACGAGCCAAATAAACTTGAAACATTAACTCAGTTTCTCTCCTCCCTGCTGCCGGACCTGCTGAGTTTTTCCAATGTTCTCTGCTCATTTCAGATTCCAGCCTCTGGAGTATTTTGCTTATTTTACAAAATATTGAGGCCTTGCTGTCTCAATTTCCCTTAATGTACTATCAAGTGTTTTGGCCAAATAATGCCATAAATACATCACCCCCTACAGACATAACAACAATGTGCAATGATAGCTAAATCTGGGCATTCCTTAAAAGAGAAAATGCAGCACTAAAAAATACAAGGTCCTTGTGGGAGATGATGGTTTCATTGAGTCAGCAAGGTTATAAAATCAATGCATTTAATCTTTTTACATAAACTAAATTTACAAATGGGGTTGAAAAGCCCAGGGTACGAAGATCATCATCTTATCAAAGTTTACTGGATGAAACAGCTACATGGTGGCATGTTGACAAGTGTTTCTTTCTCCACCCAACTTCTGGTCAAACTCATTTGCATATCACCAAATGTATAATCTGCCATGAAGCCACACAACCCAGCAGAGTTTAAAAAAACCCTTTTTTAAAGGTAAAAAAATTGTGGTTAAAAAATCCCCAATATATTTAAATTGCTATAGCTAAAAATGTAGTTAAATAGATTTATCGCAGCAAAAGTCCTTTAAAATCAGTTGTAATTCACCACCATGAGTAACTCAGTTCTCAAGTTCTGGAAAGCACTTCAATTCAGGTTGGAGATGTGGCTTGTGTTTAAAGTTCCACAATTTTTTTCTTATTTGTTTGTGGGACATGGGTGTCGCTGGCTGGCCAGCATTTATTGCCCATCCCTAGTTTTCGAAGGGTAATTGAGAGTCAACCACATTGCTGGTTCTGGAGTCACATGTCGATCAGATCAGGTAAGGATGGCAGATTTCCCTCCCTAAAGGATATTAGTGAACCAGATGAGTTTTTCTGACAATTGACAATGGTTTCATCATCAGTGGGTTCTTAATTCCAGATTTTTTTATTGAATTCAAATTCCATCATTTGCCGTGGCGGGATTCCAACCCAGATCCCCAGTACATGAGCTGGGTTTCTGGAATAAAAGTCTGGTGATAATACCACTAGGCCATCACCTTCCCATGTTACACTGAGGTCAGGGGAAGTTGTGGCCTCATTATTGGAAGCTTTGTCCAGAATGACTTCTATCATACCATAATGAATCAAAAGCAGTGCGTGACTTGAGAATCATAGAATCCCTAGTCAGGCCTGCACCGACCCTATCCGGCATATAAAATTCTCATCTTTCCCTAACAAAATCTAAAGGATTATGGTACGACTCTACCCCAGTGAAAAAGCAGGATAATATTGTTCACTTTTCTGTGTACTTCCTGCTTAGACAGAGTTGATCAAACACAAATCAACATGTTGGCTACAACCATATTTGGTTTCATATTCAAATTCTCAGTGATCTATATGCTGTGCAATACTTGATGCAGAAAAATGTGCATTTACAACTACGTAATTAATGAGTTCTCAGCAAAAGATGGTCTAATAATTAACTATCAATTCTTATTTGTGATCATAATTGACAAAATACACACACATTACTTGTATAGTTACTCACCAAGAAACTAACAAAACTTGCTCCGAAGCTCATCAGAGGACTGTTGTTCCTACAAAGGATACATGAAAATTTTTACAATTAAAAACTACCATCACACTTCCATATTCCACCCATATTTTATACTACACCAAATGGAACATATCCACTTCTACCAAATTTGAATGATTAGTATTAAAACAATGCCACTTATTAACACTACTATGAAAGCCTAAATTCACTGCTATAAATTTAACCAACTAATTTCCACAACCAAAGGCTGAACAATGTATGGACCGCCACGGAGTTAATCATTTAATTCAAAGTGTCAGTTTTGCGTAATACATGTAATAACCTCAGTTTTCAATTAACAATTGCATCCTGAGGAGGTCATTTAGCTCACATTTCTGCGATTATTGAGGGAGGGGGTGGTAACAGTCACTTGTCTGGCAATCCAGAAGCAAAACCTAAGACTCTAGGGGTACAGACTCAGCATGGCAGCTGGTGGAATTTAAAAAACAATTAATAAATCTAGTTTGTTTAATGGTGACCATGATGCTACGGTTGATTGTCATTAACACCCACCTGGTTCAATAATGTCCTTTGACGACGAAATCTGCTGTCCTGATTTTGTCTGACCTACATGTGACTCTAAACCCACAGCAATGTGGTTGATTCTTAACTGCCTTCTGAAATGGGCCTAGCAAGCCCCTCAGTTGTATCAAACTGCCACAAGTTCTCAACTTAATGAAACTGACTACTCAACATCAAACTAGGCACCGAAAATGATGGCAAACCCCGTCCTGTCGACTTAGTAAAGTCCTCCTTATTAACAGCTGAGGGCTTATGCCAAAACTGGGAGAACTGTCCTGCAGACTGATCAAGGAACACCCTGACATAGTCATGCTCTCATCATATCTTGCAGACAGTGTCTCAGATACTACTATCACCAACCCTGAGGTGGTGGCAAAGTGGTACACAATACAGCGGAAGTTGCCCTGGTAGTCCTCAGCATCAGCTCCAGACCCTACAAAGTCGCATGGAATTAGGTCAAACATGGGCAAAGAAACATCTTGACGGATACCACTTACTACCCACCCCGCAGCAAATGAATCAGAACTCTTCCATGTTGAGCACCATTTGGAAGAAGCAAGGTAGAAAGGGCACAGAATATAATCTGATTGGGGGACTTCAACGTCAATCAATAAGGGATGGCACAGTGGTTAGCACTGCTGCCTCACAGCACCACGGACTTGAGTTCAATTCCTGCCTTGGGTGACTGTGTGGAGTTTGCACTTTTCCCCTTGCCTGTGTGTTTTCTCCGGGTGCTCCAGTTTCCTCCCAAAGTCCAAAGATGTGCAGGTTAGGTTGATTGGCCATGCTAAATTTGACCCTTAGTGTCAGGGGAATTGGCAGGGCAAATACATGGGTACACGGGACTACAGAAATAGGGCGTGGGTGGGATTGTCAGTGCAGGCTCAATGGACGAAATGGCCTCTTTCTGCACTGTAGGGATTCTATGATTCCATGAAGAATGACTCGTTAGCACTAGAATGAAATGAGCCGGCTGAGTCTGCAAGGACATAGCTGCCAGACTGGGTCTGTGACAAGTGGTGAGCAAGAACACCATCACCTGCAAATTCCCCTCTAAGCCACAAACCATCCTCACATGGAATTATATCGCCATTCCTTCACAGTTGCTGGGTCAAAATTCTGGAACTCCCTCCCTAACAACATCATAGTACTTACAGCACTATAGCACTGCAGGGCCAACTGCTCACCTCCACCTTCTCAAGGACAATTAAGGATGGGTATGAATGCTGGCCTAGACAGCAACGCCAAACATCCCATGAAAATTTTTTTTAAAAATCACTGCCTGATATCATGTTGGACAGCAATTCAACAGTGTACGTCAGTGAACGGAAGTGAATTAGATAAATATTTGAAGGAAAATATGCTGGGGAACTAGCAGGGCAGTGAGACTAACTAAGCTTCTCTTTAAAAAACTATTCTAAGGTTTGACCTGTGATCCAACTCCAGATACAATGCGATATCAGACATCCAGTTAAATTACCATTTTCTGCACTGCTATTATCATCCACCTAGCAAATTACTGAACAATACATTCCTACAGCAAAATTTTGGCAACCTGATAATTTGCATTAAGTTTCATTTTCTGGGTAAAATAGAGTCGTATCCATGTTGTACCTAGGTGTTCAGAGAATTATCTCTGGAAGCAAAGTGACTTGTCTAATATGTGAGAGGTACTGAGATCAATGTTTGCAGTGTACACTAGTTTTATTCAGACTATATCTGGAACCCTGCCTTATATTGTGAGCACCAAAATAAATAAGAGTCAAAGACATCCTGCGAGATAAAAGTTGCCACCCTGATCAATTATTATTTGTTGTATATCTCACAGAATGAGAAATAGTCCAAAGGCTGTCACTTCAATCCTGAAAATTACTCAGTCTACCTCAGATTGCTCCTCAACAATAATACATCTCAAAAATTTGAGCAGCTGGTGAAAGTAGCTGTTTCACACTGCTGTGCAATAGCAACACAAACAAGTGTGGGCATTAAGCCAAAAAAATGTTCTGCCTATTACACAAATAAGCAAAGCAATATATGAAGTTCAGTGCCGGTGTGATGCTGGTTAAGTAAGCCTTGTATCCCAATGACTGGCAGATCACATGAAACAGCAAGCTATTTAAAACAAAGTCCTGACCGTGCCCAATCAGCTGTGCTTACAAGACAGTGCTCAATATTAGATTTGCTTTCACGATTGTTCAGCAAATGTTGTCCAATCTTGATTGTGCTAAGAGTTACACAGACAAGTAAATTATCAGTCGGAGTCTCAAGGTGGCTCATTAATGCATGCTGAAAGCCACATATATTCAAACACACTACCCTGTCCTTTGCAGACATGGAGAACATGTCCATCCGTTGCACCTTTCTCAACTAAACAAAAACTTGGGTGACAGCAATTCTCTGGTTTATTCGCCATGGCGATGCCTTGACCAGAGTCCACCCAGCAACTGATCAGCACTCTCTTCTCATGCAGTACAAATTATTATTCTTTTACTATTTATATTAAAAAAGTTCAGTTTTTTTAATTAGTCATAAGTAAGGCTTACATTGACACTGTAATGAAGTTACTGTGAAATTTCCCTAGTTGCCAGCGCCTGTTTTGGGTCAATGCACCTAAACAGCACGTCTTTCAGACTGTGGGAGGAAACTGGAGCACCCGGAGGAAACCCATGCAGACAGAGGGAGAACGTACAAACACCGCACGGACAGTGACCCGAGGCTGGAATTGAACTCAAGTCCCTGGTGCTATGAAGCAGCAGTGCTAACCACTGTGCCACCCCTGACAAGTGCAAGACAACAAGCTTTGACAACAGGTGTCTTTTTTCAGCATTACTCAAATAAAAGTTACTTGGAATTTAGTGGCTAGATACCCTGGCATGAATCAGTGAACAAGAGGAGGGAAAAGGAAACTAGGCAAGCAACTACAATAATAAAAGCATCATGTACTACCCTCCTTTCTGCTCATCTACTTTTGAAAATCAACGTAATATCACCCATTTCCCTTCCAAGTCTTTCACCATTCTGACTTGGAACAAAATTGCCATTCCTTCCCTATCACAGTGCTACTAGGGAGGGAGTTTCATGATTTTTGACCTAATGAGTGCATGCACACCACATGGAGGGGCAGGGGGTCTGTTTCTTTGAATGAACGAGAGCAGACCAAATATTTGACTTGGATTTATTATTGTCACATGTATTGGGATACAGTGAAAAGAATTGTTTCTAATGCTATATATAGCATGAAACAAGAGAGTGCAGAATGTAGTGTTACAGTCATAGTTAGGGTGTAGATAAAGATCAATTTAATGCGTGGCATGTCCGTTCAAAAATCTGATGGCAGCAGGGCAGAAGCTGTTCTTGAGTCAGTTGGTACATGGCCTCAGATTTTATATATTTTTCCCCGACAGTAGGAGGTGGAGAAGAATGCCTTTGGGGAGTATGGAGTCCTTAATAATGCTGGCTGCTTTTCTGAAACAGTGGGAAGCCTAGATAGTCAGTGGATGTGAGACTGGTTTGCGTGATGGACTGGGCTCATTCACAACCCTTTGTAGTTTCTTGCAGCTTCTTGGGCAGAGCAGCAGCCATACCAAGCTGTGGTACAAATCAGAAAGGATGCTTTCAATGGTGTATCTGTAAAAATTGGTGAGAGTTGTAGCAGACATGCCAAATTTCCTCAGCCTCCTGAGAAAACAGAGGTATTGGTGGACTTTCTTTACTGTAGCGTCAGAATGGAGGGACCAGGACAGGCTGTTAGTGATCTGGACAACTAGAAACTTGAATATCGAGATCCACTTATTTTTTCTGCTCTTTGGTGAGATGTGGGTATCACTGCCAAGGCCAGCATTTGTTACCCATTCCTAATTGCCTTTGGACTGAATGCTTTGCTAAGCTAGTTCTGAGTATGGTTAAGAGTTAACCACATTGCTGTGGGTCTGGAGTCTCATGTAGGCCAGACCAGATGAAGACAGCAGATTTCCTTTCCTAAAAGACGTTAGTGAACCAGATGGCTGTTACTGAGACTAGTTTTATTAATTACATGAATTCCTCAACAATAACGTGCAAATTTGATTACACATTATATTAAGAAAGCAGTGATTACACAGTCTTCACTCAAAGGGTGGTGAATCTCTGGAATTCTCTGCCCGTTGAAGTGATGGAGGCTGCCTCACTAAATATATTTAAGACACGGGTTGATAGGTTTTTGATAGGCAAGGGGATTAAGGGTTATGGGGAGAGGGCGGGAAAGTGGAACTGAGCCATGACAGATCAGCCATGATCTTATTGAATGGCGGGGCAGGCTCGAAGGGCTAGATGGCCTACTCCTGCTCCTATTTCTTATATTCTTATGTTCTTAATGACACTTGGAAAAAACAGTAAGCCCCAAAAAGAACTAGTGGCTCTAAGAAGAACAGAGATTTGAGGCAACTTATTTCTAAAGTTCAGTGCATTTACTTTAAGTGTTTATGCTTGCATTGTGATTCCACTGTCCTTCATACATTATCTTCAGATGTACTGGGACAGCACTGTGGACATCCAGCAATTTGTTGTGTACTGCTCCAAGTTCAAAACAGTTAGTGGGCATAACCACTGAAGTACTTTTAATGTGTAGTCAATGTAATCTAGGAAACCAATCAACCTATTTAAAGTTTATTTATTAGTGTCACAAGTAGGCTTACATTAACACTGCAATGAAGTTACTGTGAAAATCCCTTAGTCATCACACTCTGACACCTGTTTGGGTACACCGAGGGAGAATTTAACATGGCCAGTGCACCTGACCAGCACATCTTTTAGATTGTGACGGGAAACCAGAGCACCTAGAGGAAACCCATGGAGACACGGGGAGAATGTGCAGACGCAGCACAGTCAGGAATCAAACCCAGGTCCCCGACACTGAGAGACAGCAATGCTGACCATTGTGCCACCATGCTGTGCCACACAATGAGAGCTCCCAGAAACAGTGAAATAAATTACAACCATCTTGTGGGCTCTTTTAAATCCAGCCGAGAGGGCAGGCATAAACTTAGAAAACTTATTAGTCCTACAAACTGAAGTGTTAGCCTAAATTAAGCGCTCGAGTCTCCAGAGTGGGAATCGAAAACCACAACCTATTGACTCAAAAGCAAGAGTGCTACCATGAAGTAAGGACTTCTTAAGGACTTAAGTGCAGGAAACTGCAAGTCTGCAAAACACAATGACCCATTCTCTTTTCCTGCCATCCCGAGGACTATGGAAGACTTCTTTCCAGCCCTATTACAAGATACCTAAAGAAATGATATACCTACAGTATCCAGAAGTTGAAGATGAACCATTCAAAAGCTAATTGTTTGGAAACAAGTTTTTCTTAAGGTAGCAATGGCAGACAAGCTATCAAGTTATAACTGGAATATACAATTATGCTTGAATTATTGGCAGAGACCACATGGCCAGCCAAGTTTTTTGTGTGCTTTTAAGCAGATGGGTTCCTCAACAGATGGAACGAGCAGCTGAGGCAAGTGGAACTCCTACCTCTTCTAACATGTTTGGGATCCTGTCTATTAATTTGGCTGTGTCTCATTCTACAGTTGACAGAGATTTTTGAAAAAGGGCACAACTCAACAGCAAGAACAATCAATTAATATCTACATCTTAATGTGAAGTCAGCAGACTCCAAGATAAACTTATTTCTTATGATTCTAATTTGTGTGTGTGTGGAAACAGTTAGATACTCACTGAACTGGCAAGTATAATCATTATTTTAAATAAAAATTCTGGTGCAGTTAAACATGAAGAAGGAAGAGAGGGGAGCCATTTAATCCCTTCTCACATGGTTGCGACACTATATATTAAAATGTTATCACCACAGTTCCATTATATACTGGAACAGGCTGAAGGAGAAGTTAACCTTGAGGAAAGAACGCTGCTTCTACAGCAGACTAATATTTGAAAAAGATTAAGGCAACATGGAAAACCATGGCAAAATGTCCTCTGGGTGGACAGTACACCATTCCAAGGTGACATCTAGAATCTTGTTCCACTCTTTATTAGAGATCTGGGGCAGGATATTCATGATCTGATGGAGATAGGTGGCCAGGGAACTTCACACTGCCTGCTGGTTTATCAGAACCATCCCATCCAACAGCCATTTGTTGGGGGCAGGGGGGAGGCCATGTGGAGAGTTGAATGGCTACCTGCCATTTTCTGGTTAAGGTCATTAACAGGCCAATCAAGGCCTTGGATCAGAGTCCAATTGGAATTCAGACTGGCATCAAAGCAGCTGCCTCAAGACAACCTCCCAGTGGCAGTTTGGAAATAGAAGGGGTCAAGCCTCAGGAAGATTCCTAGACACCCCTGCCATCAACTTGGCTAGAGAGCTGCAGCCAAAGGCTATGTGGAGGGGAAATCTGAGGAAGAACATTTTATACATGTTTTAAATAAGGTTCGGGAGCCTTGGGACGTCCCTGGGAATCAATTGATTCCTATGGACCTTCCAACATATTTTCTGGCTCACTTGTTTCACTTGGGAATTCCCTTGAAAGGGTGTATAAGGATGTGGATGATACTGATGTTTTTCTCTTTTAACCCACAGGTGCTTCGGTCTGCCTTGTTGTCCAACAAGGGGTGTACACGCAATGGGTCATACAAGGGCTGCTCTTGGTTGTTTCGAGAGTAGCCTAGTACTTCACGTCGTTAGTGTACGCTTAAACTGGACCAGATGCTGGGCAACACGACAGCTCAGTGACTATCACTGTTTGCTGTGCAGATACATAGATTTGGGCCAGTGTCTGCAGGAGTTTGCGCATTCTCCCCGGGTGCTCCAGTTTCCTCCCACACCCCAAAGATGTGCTGTTAGGCTGATTGATGTAACAAATTGTCCCTAAATTAGTCTTCCCACAATGTGGAATGCCATAAGCATAGACAAGGGTCATGGGTGGAGAGGGGACTCAATGTTAAAATGGCGGCGTGGGCTCGTTGGGCCAAAGGGCCTGTTTCCCATGCTGTGTTGTTCTTTGTTCTTTGGTTGGTAATGACTGGAACTTCTGCCCATGAGGGTGGTTTATTTGAACTCAATCAATGAGTTCAAAAGGAAATCAGATGGGCCCTTGTGCTATTAAAGATTCTATGACCTGAGGAAGCAAATGGGGCTTTACTTAATGTTTCCAACAGTGCAGCACTCTCCAGGCACTACATTGGAGTACTGTGACTTTTTTGTGCTCATGTCTCTGGAGTGGGATTTGAAACCACAACTTTGAGTTGTATGTGAACAAAGTGAGTCAGTGAGAAAAGAAATGTGTAGTTATATCCCATGAATGTATCCATAACAAACCAAAATTGCTTATTAATCTATAAAAGCAAAACAAGAAAGATTGAGTGGAGTGGTTATATACTGGAATTTCATCTCCTGAATTTAAATTCAGATAAAACAGTTGGAAAAATCTTCTCTATGCTATCTATAAAGTCCTAAGTGAAATCAGCTCCTACAATCTTAATTTGATTTCTGCCATAAGTACTGAACAGTGCCAGAACATCTGGTATGACATAAGAACATAAGAAATAGGAGCAGGAGTAGGCCATCCAGCCCTTCGAGCCTGCCCCGCCATTCAATAAGATCATGGCTGATCTGTTGTGGCTCAGTTCCACTTTCCCGCCCTCTCCCCATAACCCTTAATCCCCTCTCTTATCAAGAACCCATCAACCCGCTTCTTAAAAATATTTAGCGAGGCAGCCTCCACCACTTCAACGGGCAGAGAATTCCAGAGATTCACCACCCTTTGACAATCTGGCCTCGACAGCATGCAACCAGGTAGATCACCAAGCAGGTGTAATAAAACTAACATTAATAATATCCTAAAGGAAAACTGCTCCAGCGGCTGGAGTCCAAAAGATGCCATAGTTATCACTGGCCAATCATTAAAATTCTAGGGCATCTCAGTAATGCCCAAATGCTATTAATTCCACAGCTCCTGCATTAACAAATCATCCTGGCTGAGTTATCAAGCAGCAGATATTGGTCAGGTCACACAACATTAATCACCACCATTGCAGAGACCCACTCTTCAACATTTTGAACATCAACAATGACCTGAAGCTGAACTGTACTGATCAGACCAGCAATGTGTCTGCAAAAGCAATGCCCAGGCAGAGTAGTTTGACAATGATGGCGCCACAGCACCTCTATTTCTAGAAGTTTAAGTCAAAGAGTTTGTAATGGAATACTTAACATTTGCATAAGTGGGGGCAATTGCAATACTCAAGCATCCAGAAGGCTAAATGAACACCCCTCACAGCAGGCTGTAACTTCAGCTGTACTGTAGCAACGCTACATCAAGCTTACCTCAACCGCACCCTTTGTCCTGAAATCTATATCCTTGAAAAGGGACAAAGTAGCAATGTGGGGCAGCATGGTGGCACAGTGGTTAGCATTGCAACCTCAACGCCAGGGACCTTGGTTCAATTCCCGGCTTGGGTCACTGTCTGTGCAAAGTTTGCAAGTTCTCCCCGTGTCTGCATGGGTTTCCTCCCACGGTCTGAAAGATGTGTTGGTTAGGTGCATTGACCCGAACAGGCGCCGGAATGTGGCGACGAGAGGAATTTCACAGTAACTTCATCCGTTGCAGTGTTAATGTAAGCCTTACTTGTGACACTAAAACTTTAACTTACTTTATATAACACCACCAGCTTCTAGCCACACATCATCCTTACATGGACCTATAATCAGCATTCCTTTATCATCATGGGGTCAGTGTCCAGGATTTCCCTATCCAACACCATTGAGGAGAAAAAGAGGACTATAACTGCTCTGGGCTCAGCACAAACAGCAGCAAATGCAGCCTGTGCAGCACATAGTGTACAAAAATAAAATCATATATTAAAAGGCATTTGTGAATGGTGATTTGGTTAATTTATTGTATGTCATCAACACAGAACTCAGAATATGATTTGATTTCAAGTGGGATAGCTTGAACATGGGTTTGGACATAGCTCGGCACAACATTGAGGGCCGAAGGGCCTGTACTGTGCTGTTCTGTTCTATGTTCTATGTTATTGTCACATTAGTATACAGTGAAAAGCATTGTTTCTTGCTTGCTGTACAGATAAAGCATACCATTCATAACGTACGTAGGGGAGAAAGGAGAGAGTGCAGACTGCAGTGTTAACAGTCATAGCTAGGGTGTAGAGAAAGATCAGCTTAATATATGGTAGGTCAGTTCAAAAGTCTGATGGCAGCAGAGAAAAGGCTGTTCTTTAATCAATTGAGACGTGGTCTCACACTTTTGTATTTTTTTCTCGACAGAAGATGAAAGAGAGAAAGTCCGGGGCGCTTGGGGTCCTTGTTTACGCTGGTTGCTTTTCTGAGACAGCAGGAAGTGCAAACATAGTCAATGGATGGGAGGTTTTCTTAACTATAGCATTGGTGTGGAGGGACCAGGACCAGGACAAATTGTTAGTGATCTGGATACCTAGAAACTTGAAGCTGTCAACCATTTCCACTTCATCATTGTTGATGTAGACAGAGGCATGTCCTCCACTGTGCTTCCTGAAGTCGCTAGCTATCCCCTTTGTTTTCTGACATTGAGAGATTATTTTTGTCATACCATTTTACCAGATTCTCTATCTCTTTCCTGTACTCTGCCTTATCATTGTTTGAAATCTGACCCACTACGGTGGTGTCATCAGCAAACCTGAAAATGGAGTTGGAGGGGAATTTGGCCACATAGTCATAAGTGTATAAGGAGTATGATAAGGGGCTGAGGACACAGCATTACAGGGCACTGATGTTGAGGATAATTGTGGAGATGTTGTTGTTGCCTGTCCTTACTGATTGGGGACCATGGGTCAGGAAGTCTAGGTTCCAAATGCAGAGGCCACAGAGTTTGGAGATGAGTTTTGTTGGGATAACATACTGAAAGCTGAGCTGATTAACCTTCCAAATGATGGATGGCAGAGCCATCAGGCAGCAGTCATTAAGGCACACTGCCTGGCTTTGGCACAGCGGGGAGTGGTATGGATGGAGTAAGAATACTTCAATAAACAGTACATCTCTCTGTGCAACCCACACATTTCAAAATTTCCTTTTCCAATGATGCTAGCTAGTGAAAGATTAACAAGCAGTTGACCACAGGAAATGTCTCAATGGCACCACATACAGTAAAGCAGTTAATATTATATTATCACTGAATTCAGGCCATAGCTAATTGAAAATGTAATTAAAATGTATTTTGAAGACAGCCTCAACTTGAAAATTCCTTCACATACCATTGAAATGCAGAACAGGAAAGGTGAGGCTGCCTAGAAATATAGCATGTAGAGGGACCGGGACAGACAATAGAACAAGTAGCCTCCTTCTGTGCCTTAAACTTCGAATGATCCTAATGGTTCACTCTCCTCATAAGCCTTCACTCATGAAGAAATACTTTTCTGTATGAATTTTAATAGAAACATGTCCACAAATCCGTGTTATGCATCAAAGCACTTATCATTTGACTGCCTCAGCTTTTAACAAGATAGACTCCGTCACCCTACATAACCCTGTGTTTTGTAACCAAACTTGTGCTACTTCCAATATGAAGTAGAAATCAATTTAATCTGCAAAACTAAAGGAAGCAAATCCAAATATTTTAATTTCATACTTTAGGGAAAAAGTTAGAATATAATATTAATTTTGTTGCAGAGTTGCTTATGCAATCTTAAGATTGCACTTTTGTGTACATAAAATAATTAAATAAATTCCAGGCACACTTCTTTTGATCACTGCAGGATAACAGAGCAGAGAATTGCTTTTCAATCTTGTGCCTCACAGCACCAGGGACCCTGGTACAATTCCCGGCTTGGGTGCCCGACTGTGTGGAGTCTGCACATTCTACACGTGTCTGCGTGGGTTTCCTCCAGGTACTCTGGTTTCCACCCACAGTCCAAAGACATGCTGGTTAGGTGCATTTGGCCGTGCTAAATTCTCCGTCAGTGCACCCGAACAGGCGCTGGAGTGTGGCGACTAGGGGATTTTCACAGTAACTTCACTGCAGTATTAGTGTAAGCCTACTTGTGACAATAATAAATAAATTCAAACCAGAAATAGAAACAGGGTTATGTGGACTTACAAAAGAATGAAGGCTTTAAGTTTTCTCTCACTAGCTATACTTAAACAAGAAATACATATCTCTCTGCTCTTTGTGATTTGACATACAATTTCTTTTCCCTTTATTTCACACTAATTTCATTGCAGTGTTAATGTAAGCCTTAATTGTGACTAACAAATAAACTTTACTTTATTCTCATGGGACGTGGATGTTGCTGGCTGGGCCAGCATTTATTGCCCATTTCTAATTGCCCTTGAATTGAATGGCTAGCTAAGTCATGAATCAAATAATCGAAGTGAAGATTAATAGGCTTTGCACATAACTGAATTCAAGTCACATTAAAGCCCAGTCACTTTTACAATAAATAGGGAGAAAGGCAAATTGTTTTTAATATGTCTAAGTAGGGAGGATACATTTTTGGAAGATAAAGTGTTGCTAACAGTTCTATGGTTTCTGTAAATTTTGCCATAGTACCATTTGTGAAATGAAAAGAGCTACAGAGACATGGGGGCAGGGCCTTTTTACTCTGGAAAAACAACATTTGTGGAGATTTGACTATTTAATTCAATGGAAGGACTATATTGTGTACATGGGGACAGAATAACTCAATTAAATACATTAGAGAGAAGTCCCTAAATTACATAAGCATGTAACAAGGTTAGAAGTCAGGAGGTTCTGCTTTGTACAAACATTTAGAATAAGTTGTTTGTGCAGTGGTTGCAAATCAGCTGCAAACATTCAAAAAGGAAACCGGATGAGCTTGAGGAGGAAGTTAATGCTGCTGGATGGGATGTTGAATGATGTACCCATGGATACTTATTTTCTAGAAAACGTCTTTGACGACCTTTGGGGCACTCGTGGCAAAATCAATAGCAATTAACAGCAGAGTCAAATATACATAAAATGTCTGCCTCAACAATAGGATTTTTGTCTATCCTCTATACCTGTTGTGTGAATTGTTCCCCTCATGCTACACCAGTCATTGCAGTGAGGTTGCAAAACAGTGAATTGTCCTGCAGAAATTGTACCCACAAGGAATTAGGTTAAGGTGTTTACTTTGCAAATGTACATCAGAATGGTTCTCCCGTTTTGACTAAACCCAAGTCTAAATACTGAGAACTGCAGAAGATCCATGTGCCTCTCCCTCACCACAAACATTAAAAACTTCTGCTGTTAGCTTCAGTACTACTCAAGTTAGCTCTCATATCTTTTTACATCCGATTGCTTTCCTTTCCCAGCCCTCTGCTACTCTGTATAGCTGGATTTCCACTTCTCTTACACGCAAGACGACTTTTTCGGTTGGAGTCTTGATTTTGTATTATAACAATTACTTATTAAAACACACCCTATTGTTGCTTGGTAGGTTTACTCATGAACAGTTAAACCCAGTTTATTGCGGTCAATTCATTTCTCATGCCATTAAATTTTCCTTTATTTAAATATAAAAACTCAGTTTGTCACTGTCCTAAGTGTGGCGACCAAAATACTCACAGTAAATTCCTACAAACTGGAATGTGTTATGACCCAGGCCAGGAATTCCAAGGTGTTTTATGGAGTTACCCAAGACCCTAAGTTTTATATTTGATTTTGGCATTGGTGAGCATAAGGTATTTCAGTCCAGGTATGATTCAAGTGACCACTACAAGCTTCTATCAAACAAAGTTTTTAAATAAACAGTTAGAATATAACAAAAAAAATTAGCATAACTTTTATTGATTACAAGACTCAGCTAGCTATCTCTGTTGTTCCAATTTAAAGGGACACCCCATAGATATACAATATTCTTTAGAATTAGCACAAAATCAAGAATGCTCACATGATGCTGGATTTTCAGTTTTTTAAGCACTTCTGGACAAAGGTCAGACAGCAATTTTCACAGAAGGATATATCCTCAAAACAGCAAAATCTCAGAAGCGAAGCAAACCCAACCCCTGGCAGTTTCCAGTCTCCAGACCCCAGACACAGAAAAGGATACCTCTCTCTTTGCAACTTCCAAAATAGCAACTCTCATATAGCAGAATCTTCAAGAAAGAGACTTGTCTCCTGGCAGAATTCTTTCTCCAACTTCAGAGAGGGATAAAGAGAGAGATCTTCCTCTCAACTCAAAGCAGCATCTAAGCTTGAATACGCTGTCAAAAAGCCCAACTTCCCTAGGGAGGTCTTGCTGCGGCTGTATAGGGCATTGGTGAGGCCGCAGCTGGAGTACTGTGTGCAGTTTTGGGCGCCGCACTTACACAAGGATATTTTGGCCTTGGAGGGAGTGCAGAGGAGGTTTACTAGGCTGATGCCGGAGTTGAGGGGGTTGAACTACGAGGAGAGGCTGAATAAACTAGGCTTGTACTCGTTAGAGTTTAGAAGAATGAGGGGAGATCTCATTGAGACATATAAGATGATGAATGGGATGGAGAGGATAGAGGTGGAGAGACTCTTCCCGCTCAGAAAGGACAGTAGGACTAGGGGGCACAGCCTCAAGATAAAGGGAGGGCAGTTTAGAACGGAGTTGAGGAGGAACTTCTTCACTCAAAGGGTGGTGAATCTCTGGAATTCTCTGCCCGTTGAGGTGGTGGACGCGGGTTGATGGGTTTTTGATAAGCGAGGGGATTAAGGGTTATGGGGAGAGGGCGGGAATGTGGAACTGAGCCACGACAGATCAGCCATGATCTTATTAAATGGCGGGGCAGGCTCGAAGGGCTAGATGGCCTACTCCTGCTCCTATTTCTTATGTTCTTATATACCTGCCAATCATCCCAATGAAACCCCACTCTGCAAAATCCCAGGGAAAGACAGAACAGCATTAGTTCAGATTAATACCAATGTCCTAGCCATTAGAACAATTAGGTTGCTGCAGCAACAATACAGGTAGACACTATGGCTCTGAGTACATAAAAAGACTGCTACAACAGATGCTGCATAAGAACACGGCTCAAATACATTTCTTAAAGGCACAGCATCAACATGAGCGTGATGACAATCAGATAATCTGCTTTAAGTGATGTCGCTTGAGGAATAAACATTGACCAGCGCTGGGGATAATGGTCCCAACATTCTTTGATTGGCACCAGAGGGTTGAATTTTGAGGGTGCCTTGTAAACATCAAGTGCACCATCTCAAAAATTTGAATGCCCTTTGGTCCTCCCAATTGGTCTCCAAAACCAGCCCCCAACCCCCTGGCTGTGTCTCCTCTCCCATCACAACCTCAAGTTGCCCAATTCCTCCTCACACAAAAATGCCCTACTCACTTGGCTCTGACATTTGTTTTCACTTCTTCACAGGCCTGCTAACAGTCCCAGCAGTTTCCACTACTGAACTCTGATACTGGTGGGTACAAGTCTTCGCCTGGTTTGCATTTAACTTTAACCCAGTATTTCTGCAGATGGATTAGATTCTTGGGGTGCACAGTTCAGGGGCTTTTTAAATATAGCACTCAAAAGTTCATGAACAGACTTTCCCTTCATGATTTTACCATGGACAAACTGGTGCAAGTATTCTCAGCTAAACACAACTGCTAGCATTTGGGCAAAGCACTGCTGCATGCAAGTCATTGCCTTTGCAGTGTACATCACCGGTGCTTCAATTTGCAAGAAGACAGCTCCCAAGCCTGTTTTTGAAGTGACCACTGCTATCTTAACTGGCTAACATCATAACACTTTAATACTGCTGTCTCTGGAGGCTGGTCAAAGCTTCTTGCTGAAAAAAAAGTTAGTTACTGCAGATGTTGGAATCTGAAACCAAAAGAGAAAATGCTGGGAAATCTCAGCAGGTCTGGCAGCATCTGTGAGGACAGAAAAGAGCTGACATTGAGTCCAGATGACCTAAAGGGGATCCTAAAGGCTGCTGAGATTTTCCAGCGTTTTCTCCTTTGGTTAAAGCTTCTTGGTGACTGTTCCCAGTGCCATTCCACATCATTTTGTTGAAGTAGTTCACTAAATGTGCACTGGCATTCTACAGCAATTTTTTTTTCACCAAAGTAGTCAGCTTCACTTTTGTTTTAGTTAGCTGTTTTCCTTTACTTATCATACAATGTAGGCTTATGGGAATGACATTCGGTTGTGCACCCATGACAAGCTTGAAATTCACCCATGTTGACAATTTTTAAACCTTCCATTCACCTTCCTTCGAATTGCTCTAATTGCAGCAATGAAAACATCAGATCCTACGACTGCCTCATCATCTGAACGTGAACTTTATTTGACTTACACATCTTGGCAAAGTGATTTATCCGTTTCCATAGGCCGGACAATGGTAAATGCCCTGTTCTGCATTGACTGTATTTGAATGTTTCCATCACAGATTAACTCTTCTTACCTTCAGGCTGTTGATTTGTTTTTTTCCCCCATTCCTCTGCATCTAGTAGATTGACTATATGAGGCATCCCCATCATCGGTTTAATCTGATATTCTGTAGATATTTACTGCTTTCTCCAATCTGAGATCCACTTTCTCCAAAGCCATTCTCTCAGAATCATTTGTGGTCCCACAAATTATTCTACCCAGATGAATGATTCTTCAAGTTCTCCAAATTCACACGGTTTAGCTTATTTCCTCACAGTTATGCACTGACACATCACTACCTTGTCTGCACATAAAAATTTTATATCATTCAGACATGATGTTTCTCTTAAGGCTGCAATAAGCATTTTCCTTTTTTTTCCCCAAATCATTTAATTTCTAATCATTTTCAAATGTGAATGTACTATAAAATTCCAGGGCTCCTACCTCTGCTACACAAAGAAAGACATCAGACTGTATCCGTGGGTTTTTCACATCACTGCCGTTGCTGTGAAGTTGAGGTCAAAGCACTGCTGGAACCTCCTCTAGTTTTCTGAGAGATTACCATCCCAACTGCCTGTTGGTGCTTTCAGAACCTCCATTGTTGCATTTAGTTCACTCCTGACACCATGACTTGCAGGATGACCAATATAATTGTTGTAAATGAACAGAGGTCTGGTGGCCCTATGAACCAGAGTATTATCTCCAATATGACAATCTCACAAATATCATGACAGGAATTGGGCTACAGGACATAATCTAGAAACGCTGAATTAAGGTACTTATAAAACTTTATAGCATCCAACTACGTGTGTTATACTGAATTATTTTTGCAGTGACATGATGCAAAGGTTTAATCCGATGTTCGTCCCCCTTGTCAGTGAGAGAGAGGTGGCAGTCGAGGTAGGGGAAGTCTGGTATGGAGTCTATGGAAATAAGGCAAACAAGTAGGGAGGTCATGGAAGCTATACAGATTAAAGGGGAGGAGGTGCTTGCTGTCTTGATGCAAATCAGAGTAGATAAATCTCCAGGACCGGACAGGGTATTCCCTCAGACCTATGAGACTAATGTTGAAATTGCAGGGGCCCTGGCGGATATATTTAAAATGTTGGTATCCATGGGTGAGGTGCTGGATGATAGCTCATGTTGTTCTGTTGTTTAAAAAAGGCTCAAAAAGTAATCCGGGAAATTATCTGGTAAGCTTGACGTCAGTAGTAGGTAAATTATTGGAAGGAGTACTAACAGATAGAATCTACAAATACTTGGATAGACAGGGACTTATTAGGAAGAGTCAACATGGCTTTATGCGTGTTAGGTCATGTTTAACCAATCTCTTAGAGTTTTTCGAGGAGGTTACCAGGAAAGTGGATGAAGGGAAGGCAGTGGATGTTGTCTACAGAGGCTTCAGTAAGGCCTTTGACAAGGTCCTGCATGGGAGGTTAATTAGGAAGGTTCAGTCGTTAGGTATACATGGAGGGGTAGTAAATTGGATTAGACATTGACCCAATGGAACAAGCCAGTGAGTGGTAGCGAAGGATTGCTTCTCTGAGTGGAGGCCTGTGACTAGTGATGTGTCACAGGGATCAGTGCTGGGTCCATTGTTGTTTGTCATCTATATCAATGATCTGGATGATAATGTGTAAATTGGATCAGGAAATTTGCTGATGGTACAAAGATTGGAGGTGTAGAGGACAGTGAGGAAGATTTTTAAAGCTTGCAGAGGGATTTGGACCAGCTAGAAAAATGGGCTGAAAAATGGCAGATGGAGTTTAATGCAGACAAGTGTGAGGTATTGCACTTTGGAAGGACAAACCAAGGAAGAACATACATGGTAAATGGTAGGACACAGAAGAGTGCAGTACAACAAAGGGATTTGGGAATACAGATACAATACAGGTGATCAAGAAGGCGAATGGAATGCTGGCCTTTATAGCGAGGGGGATAGAATATAAAAAGTAGGGAGGTCTTGCTGCAACTGTACAGGGTACTGGTGAGGCTGCAGCTGGAGTACCGAGTGCAGTTTTGGTCACCGCACTTGTGGAAGGATATACTGGCCTTGGAGGGAGTGCAGAGAAGGTTCAATAGGCTGATACTGGAGATGAGGGGGTTGGACTATGAACAGAGACTAAATAGACTGGGTCTGTACTCATTGGAGTTTAGAAGGATGAGGGGGGATCTTATAGAGGGGGGGGGGGCAGTTTAGATCAGAGTTGAGGAGGAACTTCTTCACTCAAAGGGTGGTGAATCTCAGGAATTCTCTGTCTGTTGAAGTGGTGGAGGCTACCTCGCCGAATATATTTAAGTCATGGGTAGATAGGTTTCTGCTAGACAGGGGAATTAAGGGTTATGGGGAGAAAGCAGGAAAGTGGAACTGGTCCACTTCAGATCAGCCATGATCTTATTGAATGGCGGGGCAGGCTTGAAGGGCTAGATGGCCTACTCCTGCTCCTATTTCTTATGTTCTTATATATAATTCCCTAAAAGTGGCATTACAGGTAGATAGAGTCATAAGGAGTGCTTTTGGAACACTGGCCTTTATAAATCAAAGTACTGAGTATCAGAGTTGGAATGTTATGGTGAAGTTGTATAAGACATTGGTGAGGCCGAGTTTAGAGTATTGTGTGCAGTTTTGGTCACCTAATTACAGGAAGGATATTAGTAAGGTTGAAAGAGTGCAGAGAAGGTTTACAAGGATGTTGCTGGGATTTGAGAAACTGAGTTACAGAGAAAGGTTGAATAGGTTAGGACTTTATTCCCTGGAGCGTAGAAGAATGAGGGGAGATTTGATAGAGGTGTATAAGATTATGATGGAGTGAATGCAAGCAGGCTTTTTCCACCAAGGCTAGGGGGGAAAAAAAACTAGAGGACATGGGTTAAGGGTGAAGGGGGCAAAGTTTAAAGGGAATATTAGGGGGTGGCTTCTTCACACAGAGTGGTGGGAATGTGGAATGAACTGCCAGGTGAAGTTGTGAATGCAGGTTCACTTCTAACATTTAAGAAAAACTTGGACGGGTTCATGGATGAGAGGGGTGTGGAGAGATATGGTCCAGGTGCAAGTCAGTGGGACTAAGGCAGAAAAAGGGTTTGGCACAGCCAAGAAATGCCACAGGAACTGTTTCTGTGCTATAGTGTTCTATGGAAGTATTCAGCATCTTTCAGAATTTCTCCTTCAACATATATGAGATGGAATAGTTGGTTGACCAGCGATGACTCCATTCCTGCCTCAGCTTGCTGTTACCTTAGACTTGAACACAAACCTGGATTATCATGGATAGTCTACCCTCCATAAACTTAAAGTCATTCAAAATTTGCATCTTAACCCATACAAAGTCCCGATCCCCTATCACCCCCATGTTCAGTAACCCAACATTTGCTTCTACTGTAGCAATACCTTGATTTAAAAATTCTTGCTGTTTTCAAATCTCTCACGGCCTCACCTTTCTCCATCTCTAATCTTCACAGCCCTCTCATTCTCTGACATGTTTATACTTCCCCAGTACTGGCATCTTGAGTTTATCCAATTTGAATACTCAGCTATTGGTGGCCATACCTTCTATTGCCAAGCCATGGCCCAAATCCCAAAAACTCTAACATTCCCTCTTTAAATGTTACCACCTCTCCAATGCACTCTCTGTCTTTATGACACTCTTTAAAACCTACCTCTTTCACCAAGCTTTCCTCTAATACCTTCTTACATGGCTCAGTCTCAAACCTGGTCTGTTAACACTCCTTAGGCATTTTACAACATCAAAAGTACTATATAAACACAAGTGTTTGTTGCTGCATTCTGTTCAGTATTGATTAACTGATGA
Source organism: Carcharhinus amblyrhynchos (assembly GCF_965287045.1). Classification (NCBI taxonomy): domain Eukaryota; kingdom Metazoa; phylum Chordata; class Chondrichthyes; order Carcharhiniformes; family Carcharhinidae; genus Carcharhinus; species Carcharhinus amblyrhynchos. Next base: position 124,324,595 of record NC_137331.1, read on the forward strand.
ACAAGTAGAGTTCAGGACATGGGGCCATAACCTTAAAGTCAAAGGCAGGCTATCAAGGGTGATGTCAAGAAGCAAGTATTCACACAACGGATAGCATAAATTTGAGGTAGAGTTTTTCTAATCGTGGTAAGGGTATTAGGAACCAAGGAAATAGCAGCACAGATAAATGGATTGGAGGTGCAGATGTTCTTAATGAATGACAGAACAGGAGCATCTGACTCTCCTCCTTTCTGTGATTAACAGAATGCCTACAGTGCAGAAGGAAGCCATTCAGCCCACCAAGTCTGCACCAAATTTCCAACAGAGCATTTTACACAGCCCTATCCCTGTCACCCTACACATTTACCTGCTAATTCCCTCAACCTACATATCTTGGATGGCCAATCCACTTAATCCGTACATCCTTGGATGTTGAGGACTGAGTTTGAGCAATATAATAGTCTAATTCTTCACACAAATAATATGAGTATGTGGAACATGGTACCACTTGTGTTCGAGACATAACAAATAATGGATATATTTTAGGGGATGCTAGATAACTGCATAAGGAAGAAAGGGATTGAAGAATATGTTGGATCACATGAAGTGGGAGGAGGCTTGTGTGGTGCATAAAAGAGTTAAGTTGACTGCAGCAGTCACATCAGGCACTGGAACCCAGGTTATGTTAATACTAGATGGGAAAACTTAGAATGGAACCCTAGCTCAAAAGATTAACTTCTTTTTATATCAAATGTGGAGGAACAGAGTCTCAAGAGTGCCAATTACCTTTTAACAACAAGAAAACATTAAACATGAAAAGTTTGACAATAACACAATATTCCTTCTCTCTCATGTATCTTCAAGAAGGTATGCAGATTTCAATGATAACACTCCACCCCAGAACAAAAGAACTAGGAGCAGGAGTAGGCCATCTGGCCCCTCGAGCCTGCTCCGCCATTCCATAAGATCATGGCTGATCTTTTCATGGGCAGAGCTCCACTTACTTGCCGCTCACTTACAATTTAAAAATTTATCATTGTCTTAAAAACATTCAATGAAGTAGCCTGAACTGCTTCACTGGGCAGGGAATTCCACAGATTCACAACCATTTGGGTGAAGAAGTTCCTCTCCAACTCAGTCCTAAATCTGCTCCCCTTATTTTGAGGCTATGCCCACTAGTTCTAGTTTCACCCTGTTTCTACCTTCTCTATTCCCTTCATAATTTTATATGTTTCTATAAGATCTCCCCTCATTATTCTGAATTCTAATGAGTATAAGAACACAGAAAATTACAGCACAGGAACAGGCCCTTCGGCCCTCCAAGCCTGTACCCACCATGCTGCCCAACTGAACTAAAAACCTCCTACTCTTCCAGGCACCATATTCCTCTATTCTCATCCTATTTATGTATTTGTCCAGACACCCCTTAAAAGTGGCTACCGTATCTGGTTCCACTACCTTCCCCGGCAGTGAGTTCCAGGCACCCACCACTCTGTAAATAAACTGGTTTCAAAAATCTAAAAATGACAGTATGATACTAAAATGATAGTCCCAATCTACTCAGTCTCTCTTTATAAGTCAACTCCCTCAACTCCGGAATCAACCTAGCAAATCTCCTCTGCACTCCCTCCATTGCCAGTACATCCTGTCTCAAATAGTACTGTACACAGTACTCCAGGTGTGGCCTCATCAGCACCTTATACAATTGCAACATAAATGTGAAACCCAGTGGCAGATACCACTCAATCAATCGCCTGTGGATTTCTACTCAAATGCCCCACAGATGCTTGTCATCAGTGTTTCCAAACTTCACTCTCAAAAAAAATGCACAGCCTACAGCAGAAGTAACATGGGGCTAAGTCAAGGACAGAAGTTACCCAAATTGACAATGTAAATTGAGATTTCTCTCCATCTTCCAGACCCCTGCAGGTAAAGCCAATTTATAAACATTTCATTTAGATAGACTTGGGATAAAAGTAAGTGAAATAAGATATCTTTAAAACATTCAACCCGAATACAATAAATCTAATAACTGTGCAGGGCACAATTAGATGTCAAGACCTCTGACGATAATTAATACATCTGACAAACAAGGAACTTAGATGGCAGTCTGACTGTTCCCAGTTTGACGCAAGTGGAGAGATTTTAGAAGCATGTGACATTGTTTCCACCTTGTGACTGGCTGGTGATTGCATCATGGAAATGATTCTGTAGGCCCCTCCTGTATTGTAACTCCCTTCTAAACATAAATGCAATCCTACTCAAGAGCATACTGACAAAAAAAAGAGAATACTTCAGCATTTTCATATTGCTGCAGTGCATATTTCACCCAGTGTGAATGTCTGACCATTCAGGAAGAAGAGAAACACAACCAGAAGGCCACCAATCAATAAATGGATGCTTCCTTCCAAATATTACAAACATCAAATGCAATGGTTATAACTAATGTACTCATTCATTTGCAGGGAGTTTACCTTCTGAATGAGGTCATAATTGGTATTCTGCAACATTCGGTTAAATCAAGATCACCTTAAAAGTCAGAGGCTGTCCAACAACTGCAACATAAGCAGTGCAGTGAACCAAATGATTTGAAGAGAAGAACTCACACAATTAAACATCCTGCAATAATCTCTAACGTGTGCCTCAAATATTGCCCCTGACTCAAACGCCCAAAATGCAATAAAAAGATACAAATTTTGATATAAACATAGAACACTACAGCACAAACAGGCCCTTCGGCCCACAAGTTGCGCCGATCACACCCATACCTACCAATCCATAGAACTATCTGTAACTCCCAATCCCATTAGATCCCATATACTCATCCAGAAGTCTTTTAAAAGACCCCAACGAGTTTGCCTCTACCACCACCGCAGCCGATTCCACTCACTCACCACCCTCTGAGTGAAAAACTTACCCCTTACATCTCCTCTGTACTTGCTTCCCAGCACCTTAAACCTATGTCCTCTAGTAGCGACCATTTCAGCCCTGGGAAATAGCCTCCGAAAATCCACCCGAACTATTCCTCTCAACATTTTATAAACCTCTACCAGGTCGCCTCTCAACTTTCGTCTCTCCAGGGAGAAGAGACCTAGCTCCCTTGACCTATCTTCATAAGGCATGCCTCCCAATCCAGGCAACATCCTTGTAAATCTCCTCTGCACCCTCTCAATAGCTTCCACATTCTTCCTGTAGTGAGGCGACCAGAACTGCGCACAGTACTCCAAGAGGGGTCTGACAAGGGTCTTATAAAGTTGCAGCATTACCTCCCAACTCCTAAACTCAATCCCTCGATTAATGAAGGCCAGTACACCATACACCTTCTTGACCACATCCTCCACCCGCGAGGCCGATTTAAGAGTCCTATGGACCTGGACCCCAAGATCCCTCTGCTCTTCAACACTGCTAAGACTCCTACCCTTGATATTGTACTCCTGCATCCCATTAGTCCTGCCAAAGTGGACCACTACACATTTATCCGTGTTGAAGTCCATCTGCCACTTCTCCACCCAGTCTCGCATCCTATCCATGTCATGCTGCAACTTCTGACATCCCTCCAGACTATCCACAACACCACCAACCTTTGTATCATTGGCGAACTTACTAACCCATCCCTCCACTTCCTCATCCAGGTCATCTATGAAAATGACAAACAGCAAGGGTTCTAGAACAGATCCCTGGGGCACTCCACTGGTGACCGACCTCCACGCAGAAAAAGACCCATCCACAACCACCCTCTGCCTTCTGCAGGCAAGCAGGTTCTGGATCCACAAGGCCAAAGCCCCTTGGATCCCATGCCTTCTCAAGAAGTCTTGCGTGGGGACCTTATCAAACGCCTTGCTGAAGTCCATGTAAACCACGTCCACCGCTCTTCCTTCGTCAATGTGTTCAGTCACATTGTCAAAGAACTCAACTAGGCTCGTAAGGCACGACCTGCCCTTCACAAAGCCGTGCCGACTATTTCTGATCATTCTAAAACTTCTCTAAATGCTCATAAATCTTGTCCCTCAGAATCTTCTCCATCAACTTACCAACCACTTTGTGTTAATGTCACTTTGCTCGTTCAGGACAAGTCACATGACAGAATGACACTCAATTTGATCTTTCTCTGCACCCTAGCTATGACTGTGACACTACATTCTGCACTCTCTCCTTTCTTTCTCTATGAACGGTATTGTTTTGTCTGTATAGCATGCAAGAAACAATACTTTCACTGTATGTTAATACATGTGACAATAATAAATCAAATCAGCATTACAGCAACTTTTTCTTTTTAAAATCACTCTAAGAACCAAAAATGAAATGCCCACCTGGGAATAAGATGCAAAGCAACAGAATTCATCTAATCCCACTGTAAATGAATAAAGAACTGTAACACCAGACTCAATTTACTTTAATGCATGGGCATTCTCTAAACTTTTCAGTGAATCATCCAAGATGATTTGAAATCACAATAGCAAGGTACATCATCCTTGGGCATGCTATAAAAAACTTTCCACATCACACAAGGAGCTCTCAATGATTGTAACCTCAGGTACTTCATAGCAACTTTTTTTCAATCTACTTGATACAAAATATGACTTTAAACATTTAGCCCAGTTTTTAGAATAAGCACCTGTCCTTCCTTCATTACGTAGGGGGCCAATTTAGTACCACAACTCAGACTCATAGGAACAAATTTTCTTCATATTAACATTATTCTATGAACTGAAATGGACAGTTATAATTCTACAAGTCGAGAAGCTTACATCATCAGGTCACATTTCAAAATACGAGACGAAATACGTTTAAGCAAAATTAACTTTCATTTAAACAAATGAGAGGTCACCTGTTAGGTCAAATTCTGGAGTCAAAAGGATGCAAAAGCAAAAGATGTTCACTAGAATGGTATCAGACATGAGGGACTTTTCATTAACGAGGGGGAGACTGGAAAAGCTGGGATTCTTCTCCTTAGAGCAGAGAAGGTTAAGAAAGATCTGACAAGAGATGTTCAAAATCATGGATTTTGAAAAGTGGCAAAGACCACATTGAATTCCAGACTGAAAATGACATATTCCAATCACAATTAAAAATCTTACCTCTAAATAAAGCCAATGACACAAGTATGAAACAAAAAAATCATGGTTAGCGCTGCCACCTCACAGTGCCAGGGACCTGGGTTCTATTCCAGGCTTGGGTCACTGTGCGGAGTCTGCATGTTCTCCCCGTGTCTGCATGGGTTTCCTCCAGATGCTCCAGTTTCCTCCCACAGTCGAAAAGACATGCTGGTTAGGTGCATTGGCCATACTAAATTCTCTCTTAGTGTACCTGAGCAGGCACCGGAGTGTGGCAACTAGGGGATTTTCACAGTAATTTCACTGCGGTGTTATTGTAAGCCGACTGCGACACTAATAAATCAACTTAATAAACTCCCTCTGGCTTACAAAGCAGGTTAAGAATAGCATTAGAACAAAAGGAGAGGCTTATGATATTGCAAGAAATAGTAGAACGTTTGAGGATTTGGAGTGTTGTAGAAACCAACGGGTACCACAAAGCAGATAAAAAGAGAAAAATGGAATGAAAAATAAAATGTAAACAAGATGAGAATATAAAACCAGATTGTCAGACCTTCTAGAAATATATAAGAGTAGCTAAAGTGAACATCAATCCCTTAGAAGCAGATGCAAGAGAAATTATGCATCATGGGAAATGGAAAAGACAAATATTTTGTGTCTGTCTACTTAGTAGAAGACTCACGTTACATACCAAAAACATAAGGCAAGCCAGAAACTAAAAAAAATTGGGAAATTAATATAACTACCAGAGATAAAGTATTGGAGAAACTCAAGGGTTAAAATCCAACATATCACCCAGTGGCCTACATCAGAAAGTTCTAAAAGAGATAACAGCAGAACTATTGATGTTCTGTTATGATTGGAATACTGCATCCAATTTTGGTCACCACACTACCAGAAAGATGTGGAGGCTTTGGAGAGAGTACAGAAAAGGTTTACCCCCCCACCCCACATACCAGGCAACATCCTGGTATAGAGGGCATTAGGTATGAGAAGAGATTGAATAAACTGGGATTGTTCTCCCTGGAAAGACAGAGGCTGAGGGGTGACCTGACAGAATTTTATAAAATTATGAGGAATATGGATCGGGTAAACGGTTGGAAGCTTTTTCCCCAGGGCAGAAATGACAATTATAAAGGGGCACAAATTCAAGATTATGGGGGGAAGATTCAGTGGAGATGTACAGGAGAAGTTTTTTTTTACAGTGGATGGTGGGGGCCTGGAATGCACTTCCAAGTGAAGTGGTTGAGGCAGTTACGATAGTCACATTTAAGACTTATCTTGATAGACATATGAACAAACAGGGAATAAATAGAAGGATATGAGTGGTTGATCTAGATAGGACAATGTGATCGGTGCAGGCTCGGAGGGCCGCAGGGTCTGTTCCTGTGCTGTTCTTTGTTCTTTAATTTTCCAAATTTCCCTGGTTTCTGGATTTCCCCATCAGATTGGAAGTTAGCAATTCTAACAATACTATTCAAGAAAGGAGAAAGAGAGAAAATATTGAACTACAGATAAGTTAGACTCATTAGTCATTGGGAAAGTGCAAGAATCTATTATTAAGGCGTTCTGAACAATGTACGTTAAAAAAAAATCAGTGTGATTAGAACAAGTCTACATCGTTTTACAACAGTGTTTGACAAATTTATTTGAGATTTTTGTGAATGGAACCAGTAGGGTAGATAAAAGGAACCAGCAGATGAAGTATACCTGGATTACCAAAAGTCATTCAATAAGGTGTCACACAAAAGGTTAATGGACAATAAAGGGATTCATGGAGTTCAGGTGATATATTAGCATGGGCAAAAGATTCAGAGCTGACAGGCAGCAAAGAGTAGGCAAAACGGGATATTCTCAGGCTGTGACTAGTGGGATGCTGCAAGGATCAATGCTGAGGTCTCAGCGATTTACAACCTATATTAATGATTTAAAGAGAGAGAGTAATGCACCCAAATTTGCTGATGATATAAAACTAGTTGCAAATGTAGGTTCTGAAAAGGACACAGCGAGGCTACAAAAAGATAGATTAATCGACTGGGCAACTGGGTGGCAGACAGAGTATAATGCAGAAAAGTGAGAATCTATTCCGTTTGGTTGTAAGAATAGAACAACACTCCATCCCAAAACATACGATTATAAGAACTTGGTTTATGGATGGAAAGGGATTGGTTTAGGTTACAGGGTCATTGCTTTTTTTAATTGGTCGGCGCAACATCGTGGGCCGAAGGGCCTGTTCTGCGCTGTAATGTTCTATGTTCTAGGAGCAGGAGTAGGCTATCTAGCCCCTTGAGTCTGCTCCACTATTCAATATAATGATGGGTGATCTTTTCATGGACCCAGTTCCACCTACCTACCCCCTTACCATAACCTTCAATTCCTTTACTGTTCAAAAGTGTATCTCTCTTTGCCTTAAAGACATTCAGTGAGGTAGCCTCAACTCAGTCCTAAATCTGCTCCCACTTATTTTGAGGCCATGCCCCCTCATTCTGGTTTCACCTCCCCGCTTCTGTCTTATCTATTCCCTTCATAATTTTGTGTGTTTCTATAAGATCCCCCCTCATTCTTCTGAATTCCAATGAGTATTTGATTTGATTTATTATTGTCACATGTATTAACAGTGAAAAGTATTGTTTCTTGCACAGTAAACAGACAAAGCATACCGTTTATAAAGAAGGAAACGAGAGAGTGCAGAATGTAGTGTTAAACACAGCTAGAATATAGAGAAAGATCAACTTAATGCAAGATAACTCCATTCAAAAGTCTGACAGCAGTGGGGAAGAAGTTGTTCTTGAGTTGGTTGGTACGTGACCTCAGGCTTTTGTATCTGGAAGAAGTGGAAGAGAGAATGTCCAGAGTGTGGCACCTTGTCAAATGCCTTCTGAAAATCCAGATACACCCACAGGTTCTCCATTGTCCACCTTGCTCACAATGCCCTCAAAAGAATGCTAGTGTGTTAGTTAAACGTGATCTGCCTTTCATGAACCCATGCTGCATCTTCCCAATGGAACAATTTCTATTTTGTCAAGATAGAGATATTCAAAACCATGTGGAGGCTTGAGAGTATATAGGAAGAAACCGTTCCTGCTCATTAAAAGATCAAATATTAGACGGCACAGATTTAAAGTGTTTGCATAAGAAACAAATGTGACATGAGAAAAAAAGCATAGCAGAGGCAGGTTCAATCGAGCACGAGATGATCATTTGAATGTGCAGGTTTCCAAGGACAGTAATCAGTCATGACACTCATTTGTACAGCTCGCACTGATATGATGGGCCGAATGGCCTCCTTCTGCATCATAATTCTTTGACTGTGGGAATGGATCAATAAAAATAGATAGGCATTTACTTTAACTATGAGTGGTGTTCTGGAATGAGCTGCCTGAAAGGATGGTGTTAATGGTAACTTTCAGGACAAAGGGGACAGCAGGGGAGGTGGAACTAACTGGATGGATCCTTCAAAGAACTGGCAGTGATACAATAAGCCAAATGAACTCTTTTTGTAATAAGAAAGAAAATGTTGGAAAAGTTCAACAGGTCGGGCAGCATCTGTGAGGAGAGAAGCAGAATTAATGTTTTGAGTTTGTAAGACTTCTTCAGAGCTAAAGGAAGGGAGAAATGTGATGGATTCTTTACTAGTTTAAGAAGGGGTGCAGCAAAGCAGGTCGGGTAAGGGTTTGATTTGATTTATTGTCACACGTATTGGGATATGGTGAAAAGTATTATTTCTTGCGCACGATACAGACAAAGCATACCATTCATTACAGAAAGTACAGAATGTAGTGTTAATCACAGCTAGGATGTAGAGAAAGATCAATTTAACGAGAGGTAAGTCCCTTCAAAAGTCTGACAGCAGCAGGGAAGAAGCTGTTCTTGAGTTGGTGGGTTGGTATGTGACCTCAGGCTTTTGTATCTTTTTCCTGGTGGAAGAAGGTGAAAGACAGAGGGTATGTAGGGTCCTTAATTATGCTGGCTGCTTTGCCAAGACAGCGAGCGGGAAGTGTAGACAGAATCAATGGATGGGAGATTGTCAGGCCTGCTGAGATTTTCCAGCACTTCTGTTTTTGTGTCAATGGATGGGAAGTTGATTTGCGTGACGGGAGCTCAAGGGAGATTCGGTCTCCTTCTGTGCCTGATGAAGGGTGGGATGGTGGAGAATCAGGTTAATGAGGAGGAGAGACAGACAGACAGAGAGAGCAGTGAAGTGTGGAAGGCAGTAGGCTGAGGGCAGCCCCGGGGCGATGAAGTTGGTCATGATGTGGAGATGCTGGTTGGGGTAAACACAGTAAGGAGTCTGGTGAGATTTCTGACTGTGATGAAGTTGGTGCAGGAGGAGCCGAGCCCGGGAGCCGAGTCCCCCCGAGTGATTCCGACTCCAGCCGAGTGATCCCGAATGGAGCCGATCGGCTCCGATCGCCAGCCGGTGGATCCCCCAGCCTGACTCACCGGTATTTTTTGAAGAGCTGGTCCGATTCCCTGAAGCCGTTGTTGAGCAGCATGTTAATCCCGGCCAGAGCCAGCTCCGCATCGTCCGCCGGCGGCTGGGGGCTGCTGGCCGCCGAGCCCGACTCCGAGCCGGTGGCTGAGCCGGAAGCCTCCCCGCGCCGGCGATCCATCTCCCGCCCGCTGGGCTCGGCTCCGGCTGTGTGTGCAGAAGGCGGCCCCCCTTTCCCGGCTCCGGGCTGCGCTGCCTGGTTCTCCGGCCCCGCCGCCGCCTCACTCCATCCCCTCCCCCCCCCGGCGCCGCTCCCGCTCGCTCGCTGTTGCCCCTTTCGCGTCCGCCTGTCCAGCCGGTCCGTCCAGTGCGCACCTCGCAACGCGCAGGCGGTGACATGGCAACGGTGACCTTTCACCCCGCCCGCCCCCATCCAGCGCGCGTCGCGGGTTCCCAACTCTCCCGGATTCCCCGGAACCTTGTCAGTCCATCCCTACCTTACAGTTCCCAACTCTCCCGGATTCCTCGGAACCTTCTCAGTCCATCCCTACCTTACAGTTCCCAACTCTCCCGGATTCCCCGGGACCCTCTCAGTCCATCCCGACCTTACAGTTCCCAACTCTCCCGGATTCCCCGGGACCCTCTCAGTCCATCCCGACTTTACAGTTCCCAACTCTCCCGGATTCCCCGGGACCCTCTCAGTCCATCCCTACCTTACAGTTCCCAACTCTCCCGGATTCCTCGGAACCTTCTCAGTCCATCCCTACCTTACAGTTCCCAACTCTCCCGGATTCCCCGGGATCTATCTCCCACAGGTTACCAGTTCTCCTGGAATCTCTCATAAGGGACCCTTTCACCATCCACCCTGTCAGCTCCTCTCGGGATCTTGCTGTTTCAATAATATCACTCTTATTCTTCTCCAATATATGCACACCCATCCTTTCCTCATAAGATTCCCCCCACCCCCCATTACAGGAGCTAATGGAGTGACACTCTGAACTGTTTCTGAGTTAAATGAGGAGATGAGCTGCACACAGGAGATGTGGATCTGATCTCGCCAATGTCACGCCCAGTAAAACCTCCCTCAATTTCATCCCCCTTGCAGCAAATGACTGTGCGAAGCACTTTAGACTAAACTGAGTCTGAGTGACCGCCTTGTGGAACACCAAAAGCAGTTCAGGCCAAAGCGTTATGTTTTCAAGAAGACATTGGCTGCTATCACTCTTGGGACTAAAGGAGTCAAAGGATGGCGGGGGAAAGTGGGACCCTGTTACTGAGGTGGATGATCAGTCATGATCATAATGAATGGTGGAGTAGGCTAGAAGAGCTGAATGGCCTTGTCCTGCTTCTAGCCTCTATGTTTCTATAATCCATCATGTTTCTCCCTCTCTTTCTTTTTGAAAAAGAGTCATACAGATTGTAAATGTTAACTCTGTTTCTCTCTGCACACGTGTTGCCAGACCTGCAGAGTTTTTCCAGCATTTGTAAACTCCTGATGTCCTTTTCACAGCTTCCTGTCCTGCCCATAGTTGTGCCTTTTGGAACCACAGCCCATCTATAGGTTCCTCTTTATTCTCCTCGTGCTTTACTTCTTCAAGTAACTCTAATGCAGTAGTCAGGCAGGACTTACTCAGTTAATGGTAGGGCTTTGGGGAGAGTTACAGAATAAAAAGATCGAGGGGTACAGGTTCATAGCTCCTTGAAAGTGGAGTCACAGGTGGACAGAGTGGTGAAGAAGGCATTCAGCATGCTTGGTTTCATTGGTCAGAACATTGAATACAGGAGTTTGGACATCTTGTTAAAGTTGTACAAGACATTGATAAGGCCACACTTGGAATACTGTGTACAGTTCTGGTCACCCTATTATAGAAAGGATATTATTAAATTAGAAAGAGTGTAGAAAAGATTTCCTAGGATGCTACCGGGACTTGATGGTTTGAGTTATACAGAGAGGATGGATAGACTGGGACTTTTTTCTCTGGAGCGTAGAAGTCTGAGTCTTTTAGTGACCTATAAAATAATGAGGGGCACAGATCAGCTAGAAAGTCAATATCTTTCCCCAAAGGTAGGGGAGTCTAAAACTAGAGGGCACAGGTTTAAGGTGAGAGGGGAGCGATACAAAAGTGTCCAGAGGGACAATCTTTTCACACAGAGGGTGGTGAGTGTCTGGAACAAGCTGCCAGAGGTAGTAGTAGAGGTGGGTACAGTTTTGTCTTTTAAAAAGCATTTAGACAGTTACATGGGTAAGATGGGTATAGAGGGATATGGACCAAATGTGGGCAATTGGGATTAGTTTAGGAGTTTTAAAAAAAAGGGCGGCATGGACAAGTTGGGCCAAAGGGCCTGTTTCCATCCTGAGTCCTCTATGACTCTATGACTATATTCCACGCTCTTTCATTTCCTTCTCTATGAACGGTCTGCTTTGTATAGCATGCAAGAAACAATACTTTTCACTGTGACAATAATAAATCAAATCAAAGAATGTGGAACCTCAAAGTACACAAGAAACATGAGGCTTCAAATCTCTCGTGAATAAAAGGCTTGGATTTGTAAAGCTACCAGATGTTTCAACACACTCCTCAGCCAAGGAAGATCCCAAACAAATCCCCAACCACCACCATTCTCCTCCACCTGCTGAACTTGTTCTTTCACGAAATAATTTCTCCTTATCTCATTTCTGACAAATGAAAGGTGTGGCTTTGGATATCCTCATGGGCCCCAGTTATGCCTCTCTCTTTGTGGGTTATATGGAACATGTCTTGTTCCAGTTCTGATCCCACAACTCTTTCTCCGTTACATCATTAGCTGTATCGGTGCTGCTTCTGGTTCTTGTCAGGAGCTGTAAAAATTTATTGATTTTGTTTCCAATTTCCACCCTCTTTCACCTTCACACAGTTCATCTCCGACACTTCCCTTCCCCTCCTTGACCTGTCTGGCTCCATTTCCCACCGGCTCCCACAGCTACCTCAACTCCAGCTCCTCACATCCCGCTCCCTGTTCGGACTCCATCCCGTTCTTCCAGTTTCTCCACCTCCCTCACATCTGTCCTGATGATGTCACCCTCGAAAATGGAGGCACGTCTGTTTTTACTTCAACCCAGATTCCACCCACCTGTGGATGACAGGACACTCAGGCAGGTTCAACCCATGTCTCGCACCTCTGCCCTCAGCATCTCTCCCAGAACCAGGATAGGCCCCCCCTCCCACACCCCCCACCCCCCACACCCCCCACCATGTCATCACTTTCCACTCCACTAGCCTCAACATTCAAAGGATCTGCTCCGCCATTTCTACCATCTCCAGCAGAATGCTTATTGTCACCTCCTTGTCATCATCATTCCACAGACACAGCTCTGTGACATCCCATCCACTCACCCATCACACCCAACTTCCCATCCACTTTGCATGGCACCTTCCCTTGCAATTGCAGACGGTGCAACTCCTGCCCCATTACCTCCTCCATCCCTGCTGTTCAGGGCCTTAAACACTCCTTTCAAGTTAAGCAGCATTTTCTTCCTTCAGTTTGGTTTATTGTATTTGCTGTTCCCAAATCTCACCTCCATTAAGGGCAGACTGAGTGATTGTTTTGTGGAACTCCTTTTGATCAATCCGCAAGCATGACCCCAACCTTCCTGTTGCGATCCATTTTAGTTCCACACCTTGCTCCCCATGCTCAATGTCAGTCCTCGACCTGCTGCAACTTTCCACCTGAGAAGCAGCATCTCATCGTCCAATTGGGCTCAGTTCAGCACTCAGTACTCAACACTGAGTTAAACCACTGTAGAGAACATAAGAACATAAGTTGTCGTCCATTTTGGCAGAACCAACGGGATGAACGAGTACACTATTAAGGGCAGAAGTCTGAGTAGTGTTGAGGAGCAGAAGGATCTTGGGGTCCGGGTCCACAGGACTCTTAAATCGGCCTCGCAGGTGGAGGAGGTGGTCAAGAAGGCGTATGGTGTACGGGCCTTCATTAATCGAGGGATTGAGTTTAGGAGTCGGGAGGTAATGCTGGAACTTTATAAGACCCTTGTCAGGCCTCATTTGGAGTATTGTGCGCAGTTCTGGTCGCCTCACTATAGGAAAGATGTAGAAGCTATTGAAAGGGTGCAGAGGAGATTTACAAGGATGTTGCCTGGACTGGGAGGCATGCCTTATGAAGTTAGGTTGAGGGAGCTGGGACTCTTTTCCCTGGAGAGACGAAGGTTGAGAGGCGACCTGATAGAAGTTTACAAAATGTTGAGAGGAATAGATAGGGTGGACTCTCAGAGGCTATTTCCCCGGTTTGAAATGGTCGCTACGAGAGGACACAGATTTAAGGTGCGGGGAGGGAGGTTCAGAAGTGATGTTAGGGGTAAGTTTTTCACTCAGAGGGTGGTGAGTGAATGGAATCGGCTGCCGTCAGTGGTGGTGGAGGCGAACTCGCTGGGGTCTTTTAAAAGACTTCTGGATGAGTATATGGGGTTTAATGAGATTGAGGGTTATAGATAGGTCTGTAGGTTGGTAGGTGATGTGGTCGGCGCAACTTGTGGGCCGAAGGGCCTGTTTGTGCTGTAGTGTTCTATGTTCTATGTTCTAACTAGGAGCAGGAGTCGGCCATCTGGCCCCTCGAGCCTGTTCCGCCATTCAATAAGATCATGGCTGATCTTTTTGTGGACTCAGCTCCACTTACCCACCCACTCACCATAACCCTTAATTCCTTTACTGTTCAAAAATGTATCTATCCCTACCTTAAAAACATTCAATGAGGGTGACCTTTCTCCTCCATCTTGATCCTTGCTGTTTTTAATCCAAAATACTTTTGTCCCCCTCCTCCACTGGGCCATCTGTTATTTGTTCTTTAGCTTTTTCACTGTGTAGTGATCTTTGTTTTCTGACTAACACATTCTGCAATCTTATTATGCATTATTAGCACCTTCTTTAGCCCTTCACACTGCCATTAACTGTGGAGTTTACGTGGAGTTTTCACATTTTGCATGGATTTCCTCCGGGTGCTCCGGTTTCCTCCTACACCGCAAAGATGTGCAGGTCAAGTTGATTGGTTGTGCTAAATTGCCCATTAGTGTTGGGGAATTAGCTAGGGTAACCGCATGGGATTACAGGTTAGGTTGATTGGCCAAGCCAATTTGACCTGAGTGTCAGGGGGATTAGCAGAGTAAATATGTGGGGTTATGGAAATAGGGCCAGGGTGGGATTGTGGTCAGTGCAGACTCGATGGGCTGTAGGGATTCTATGGATTCAATAACTTCCTCTGTCTCAGGCCCTACACATCTTTGTCAAATCACTCCGAGGTCCCACTGACCTGCTCTGCTCCAGCTGCTACACCCCCTTCTTGTACAGTATATAATCCATCACAGGCATCCCACTCTGCTGACTGAGCTGCGTTCCATCACTGAGGCACCAGCTGACACACATCAATGTCAATGTCAAAAGGGGGCAGGGGGGCAGAGCTTCTCAAACTGACTCCAGCTGTCCCTCCCTCTCAAAGTGGCACCTGGCGGGAGGAGGGGAATTGGTGCACATCCTGGGGCCATCCAGCCAGGTGACACCAGGAGTGTGCAGCCCAACTGACTCCCCACTTCCTGTGACCCCCTTCCAGTTCCAAGGCCAAGGAGGGTGACACTGCCACAGAGCAGGACCCCCAAACCAGGGGACTCCTAGATCTCAGCCCTCCAGGGGCTGTCCACCAAGGTCAACACAAACAACAGGATGTGGCAGTCAGCAGACTGACTCCACGTCCACTGTGATTATTGGGGGAGCACCAAGATGTAGCAGCAGGTTAGAAAAGTCAAATGTGTTAATTAATTGTACATAATGGAGCTAGTGGTAGGGGATGGGGATATGGCTAAGGTATTGAATAACTTTTTTGTTTCTGTCTTCACGGAGGAGGACGTGAATAATTTGCCGGGTGTTAGCGATGGAAAGGTGGTAGGACTGGAGGGTCTTAATGACATTACTGTTACTAGAGAGGTGGTGCTCGACAGACTGGAGGGGGCTGATTGTGGACAAGTCCCCAGGACCGGATGGAATGCATCCAAGGGTTCTGAAAGAAATGGCGGAGGTTATAGTGGATGCCTTGGTGGTTATTTTCCAGACGTCGCTGGATTCCGGGGAAGTGCCGGAAGATTGGAAAACGGCTAATGTTACGCCGTTGTTTAAGAAGGGTGCCAGGCAAAAGGCGGGGAATTATAGGCCGGTTAGTTTAACGTCTGTGGTAGGTAAAATGTTGGAATCCGTCATTAAGGAGGAAATTGCGAGGCATCTTGAAGGGAATTACTTGATAGGGCAGACGCAACACGGTTTCATTAAAGGGAAGTCGTGTCTGACAAATTTACTGGAGTTCTATGAGGATGTGTCTAGGGCAGTGGATAGAGGAGAGCCGGTGGATGTGGTCTTTCTAGATTTTCAGAAGGCGTTTGACAAGGTACCTCACAAGAGGTTATTGCAGAAGGTCAGGGGACATGGAGTTGGGGGTAGGGTGTTAGCGTGGATAGAAGATTGGTTGTCAAATAGGAGACAGAGAGTGGGGGTCAATGGGTGCTATTCGGATTGGCGGTTGGTGACTAGTGGGGTGCCCCAGGGGTCGGTGCTGGGGCCTCAGCTATTTACCATTTATATAGATGATCTGGAGGAGGGAACCGAGTGCAGGGTGTCGAAATTTGCTGATGACACCAAGATTGGGGGAAAGGCAAATTGTGCGGAGGGTGTGGAGAGTCTGCAGAAGGATCTAGATAGGCTGGGCGAATGGGCCAGGAAATGGCAAATGGAATTTAATGTTGGCAAGTGTGAGGTGGTCCACTTTGGTAGGAAGAATGGTAGGAAGGACTATTACTTACGTGGCGAAAAACTGCAGCAGGCGACGGTGCAGAGGGACCTCGGGGTCCTTGTGCATGAGTCGCAAAAACCCAGCTTGCAGGTGCAGCAGGTGGTCAGGAAGGCGAATGGGATGCTGGCCTTCATAGCGAGGGGGATTGAATATAAAAGTAGGGAGGTCTTGCTGCAGCTGTATAGGGCATTGGTGAGGCCGCAGCTGGAGTACTGTGTGCAGTTTTGGGCGCCGCACCTGCGCAAGGATATTTTGGCCCTGGAGGGAGTGCAGAGGAGGTTTACTAGGCTGATACCGGAGTTGAGGGGATTGAGCTATGAGGAGAGGCTGAATAAACTAGGCTTGTACTCGTTAGAGTTTAGAAGAATGAGGGGAGATCTCATTGAGACGTATAAGATGATGAATGGGATGGATAGGATAGAGGTGGAGAGACTCTTCCCGCTCAAAAAAGACAGTAGGACTAGGGGGCACAGCCTCAAGATAAAGGGGAGGCGGTTTAGAACGGAGTTGAGGAGGAACTTCTTCACTCAAAGGGTGGTGAATCTCTGGAATTCTCTGCCCGTTGAAGTGGTGGAGGCTGCCTCGCTAAATATTTTTAAGAAGCAGGTTGATGGGTTCTTGATAAGAGAGGGGATTAAGGGTTATGGGGAGAGGGCGGGAAAGTGGAACTGAGCCACGACAGATCAGCCATGATCTTATTGAATGGCGGGGCAGGCTCGAAGGGCTAGATGGCCTACTCCTGCTCCTATTTCTTATGTTCTTATGTTCTTATAATGTGTAAATAAACTCATATTAATGATTTTATTATTTGTTCATGGGATCACTGGCAAGGCCAGCTTTTATTGCCCATCCTAATTGCTCTTGAACTGACTGTCCTGACTGAAGGTTCACTAGGCTGATACCGGAGATGGGGTTAGCCTATGAAGAAAGACTAAATAGACTGGGTCTGTACTCATTGGAGTTTAGAAGGATGAGGGGGGACCTTATGGAGACCTATAAGATAATGAAGGGGATGGATAGGGTAGAGGTAGAAAGATTCTTCCAGCTCAGAAAGGATAGCAAAACTAGAGGGCACAGCCTCAAGATGAGGAGGGGGGGGGCGCAGTTTAGATCAGAGTTGAGGAGGAACTTCTTCACTCAAAGGGTGGTGAATCTCTGGAATTCTCTGTCTGTTGAAGTGGTGGAGGCTACCTCGCCGAATATATTTAAGTCACGGGTAGATAGGTTTTTGACAGACAAGGGAATTATGGGTTATGGGGAGAAAGCGGGAAAGTGGAACTGATCCACTTCAGATCAGCCATGATCTTATTGAATGGCGGGGCAGGCTCGAAGGGCTAGATGACCTACTCCTGCTCCTATTTCTTATGTTCTTATGTCCTGTTAGGCCATTTCAGAGAGGCTTAGTTGAGGAGTCAATCTTGAGAGGGCATGGTTTTAGGGTGAGGGACAGGAGATTCAGAAGGGATTTGAGAAAATTACTTTGACTCAGAGGGTGGTGGAATGCACTGCCTGGGATGTTAGTGGAGGCTGGAAACCCTACAACCTTTAAAAAATATTTGGATGAACACTTGAACTGTCATAACATTCAGGGACAAGTGCAAGAAAATGCATGTTTAGTGATAGTTTATGTCAGTGCAGACTGGATGGGCCAAAGGGTCTTTTCTGTGCTCTACGACTCTTATCAGTCTTTGATTTTTATGAGAGGCAGTTAAGAGTCAACCACATTGCTGTTGGTCTAGAGTCACATTTAGGCCAAACTAAGTAAGGACAGTAGATTTCCTTCCCTAAAAGGACATTAGTGAATCAGATGGGTTTTTATAATAATTGACAATGGTTTCATGGTCATCAGTAGACTTTTTAATTCCAGATTCTTACTGAATTCAAATTTCACCATCTGTTGTGATGGGATTTGAACCTCGGTCCCTAGAACATTACCCTGGATTTCGGGATTGCTAGGCCAGTGACAATACCACTACGTCATTTAAAGTAGTTAAAGTTTATTTATTAGTCACATGTAGGCTTACATTAACACTGCACTGAATTTACTGTGAAATTCTCCTAGGTCATTGCCTCCCGGGTCCCTCTGTCAATGGCTCCTTATTAGGACTCCTACACTGCAGAAGTAGGCCATTCAGTCCATCGAGTCTGCACTGACTCTCCGACAGAGCATTTTACCCAAGCCCCACCTCCCCCCGCCCCTGCCCTATCCCCATAATCCCACACATTTACCGTGGCTAATCCACCTAAACTGCACGTGTTTGGATTCTGGGAGGAAACCAGAGAACCCAGAAGAAACTGCAGGGACATCAGGAGAATGTGCAAACTCTCACAGTTATCCATGGCCGGAATCATACCCAGGTTCCTGATGCTAATGAGGCAGCAGTGCCACCCTATGGTTCTATGGTCAAGACAAGCAGCATTTGTGTCAGTCTAATGGGTGCACAGGTTCAAGGTGAGAGGGGGAAAATTTAAGGGAACTGTGCAATGTAAGTTTTTCACACAGAGTGCTGGGTGCCTGGAACATTCTGCCACAGGTGATGGTGGAAACAGGCACTTTCGTAACAGTTAAGAAATATCTGGATGGATACATGAATAGGGAGGGAATAGAGGGATATGGACCAAGTAAGGGCAGAAGGTTTTTAAAGTTTAGTTAGGGCATCATGATCGGCACACACTTGGAGGGCTGTACTTAGCTCTGTGAAAGCCTGCTTCCTGCACGAGATAAAGGCAGCTGTCTCAGTCCAAACCCCCTCTGTGTGCAGCCTTCCCAGCTTGCTGGTAGAATGGCTTAAAATTGCCCCAATAGAACAGGTTCCAAAATTCACTAATCCTGTGGGTTCCCTAGCCAGTGAGTTAGGTTAAGGTCCTAACTCAGTGCTGAGTGTGCCACTCACTTGTTATCTATCTACTTTTAATTAAAAAAAAGGATGTAGACACATATCACAAAAAAACAATAAGCTGAGATAAGGTACTTTTTATTACATTAGTGAGAGAAATTACACAAGTTACCAGAATCAGCAAAACATGAGTAAATGAAGATGCACACCTTACATTTCACATCCGTAAAATTTTGAAGTTCAAAACCAAAATCTAATCCAACCATCCACCTAAAAGTTAGATGGTAAATTTAATGAGTTAATAAAATATTATAAAATTAATAAAAGGGTCTCTGACACTCTGTCTGATATTTCAATGAAGGATATATCACACTGAAAACAAACGGAGTAACAATTGCATTGCAACAGCAACCAACAGGTTAAAGCTTCTATGTTTGCACAAATCACTAAGTGGTTTGAGATCAAAATTTGGATTCATTTTAATCATCTGGAGATCGGTGAATAATGTGGGTCTTCCATATCATTCCAATTAAAAACATAACCTGAACCACTATTGATATATATTCCTTAAAAAATATGAATTCTAAATAAAAAGCTAACTGGAATTTTTTTTAAATTTACTGCCCTGCTAAAGTGTGATATTTTGTCAATAACATTTTTATGGTTGTCTAATTAAGCAATAATATTGGAGCAGTTTTATATCTAGTAGACAGTAATTTGAGTTACGATGCACTTTGGGACATGAAAGGCTTATTATAAATGCAAATTCTATCTTCAAGCATTTGACTATAACAGAGATATAACTGGAGGTGATTTTAGTCCAGGTCCAGTTTGGTGTCAGTAGATTTCAGTTCTCGGCAGAGGCAGCAGGAAATAGGATAGACACAGTAATTTTAGCTGCTAAGCTTCACCTGGTTGCTGTCAGCTGAGTTCTCACCTGGAACACGCCTGAAGCAAGTGTGGAGCTGGTGTCAAAGACTAGACGGCCAAACTGGGGTTGAGGAGACAAGGAGAGCCTTGGAAAAATAAACAGTGCGGGTTCAGAGAAGGCTGAGATTTTCACAGTGGAGTCTGGAGGTTTGCTATAGCTTTTACCTAAAGGGACTGAGAAACTTGATGCTTTTACCTGAGGGGGATTGGTACCGATAGAATGCTTTCCCTTGAAGAAGGGACTAGAATGAGGGAACACTGTTAAAGAAGGGATCTCCCATTTAAGAAGATGAGAAGTTTTTGTCAGAGGGTGGTGAATCGTTTGGAACTCACTTCCTGAGGGGCAGTAGAGGAAGGGCCAATGAATATTTTTAAGGCAGAGATAAATGGATTCTTGACTAATAAGAGATTCAAAGGTTATATGGGTTGTAGGTGGACCGCAAAGTTGAAGCCCCAATTAGATCAGCCCTGACCTTACAGAGCAGGCCCGTGGGGCTAATGACCTAAACCTTCTCCTAATTCTTATGTTGCTAAGTTCACACGCAGGTCCTGGATAAAATTGTGTAGAAGTCCCAGTTTACACTTATTTAAGTGGCTTTAGTTCTTTGCCTTGTTAATATCTCAGTCAGGGTCTAACCTGGTGAAATATCCTGCTCATTTTAACTATTGGATGGCTGGGATTACAATTGATTCACTGTGTAAACCCTCTCCTTTCCAATACGTTGTGTTCATTCTTGCCATTAGAACATGGGTTTACCGTTGCTGTAGCTGATTCTATTGACACCAAATGCATGAGCAATGAACATTCTGGAGCATTCACATTGGAGCATTTCATGGTTTTGAAATGAGCCTGATTTTAATTCTGCAAATGGATGATTTTTGAGTTAAAATTTCACCCAATGATTTTTACAAGTTGTCATGTAAGAAGCACAGCAACTGATTTGTACACAGCAAGATCCCACAAAAAGCTGTGTGATAAAACAGTCAGATTATACGGTAATTGAAATGATTTTTCTGTGGCTATAGTTTGGTGTGGTCATGTGAATCGAGTGACACTGTCTGTCAGAGATGTGATATTGCTTGGTGAGATCTGCTATTCTAAGGATGTCAATATCAGACAAGGACTCAATGATGGATTGTGCAATAAAATAAAAACACAGCAACAGAAAAATATTAGAGGAGATGATGGAAAGGAATTGAAACTAAAATGTTCTCCAATAGTAACAATTTACATATGTATATTGTTTTATACCCTTTGTCGGAATCATGTTCACACAGCGCGGAGCCATTTTACTCTAACTTGGCAAGTAGAATGGTGAGTCTACAGCCCACCAGATATTGACAACAATGGAGAATGAAACCAGACAGCTTCCTGATCGATGGGTCAGGTTACAATTTCCCCCAGAATCTCCATCTGAGATGCTGTTCTGTCATTTTGTTTCAGATCCCGACAGCCCGCTTTCCATTTCAGGCTTCTTGTTTTCTTTTTAAAAACAGCAAGTTCTATTTACATATAATTACAAAGCGTATAAAACATTAAAATAGGCCATTCGGCCCAACCAGTCTGGGCTGGTGTTCATCCTGCATCTCATTCATCTCGACATTCTATTCCTTTCTCCCTCATGTGCTTGTCTTGTTTCCTTTCTAATCCACACTATTCACTCCAGCTCCCAATGTGGTACCAAGTTCCACATTGCTCATTGCTCTCAGCAAAGCAGTTTCTCCTGAATTCCAAAATTTGTACAGGGCTTGACAGTGTTATGTTGAAAGGCTGTCTTCCTTGGCTGATGAGGTAAGGGTCATAACCTCAGAATAAGGGAGCAGCCATTTAGACGAGGGGAAATTATTCCTTTGTTCGGAGTATTGTGAATCTTTGGAATTCTCTACCACAGAGGGTTGTGGATGGTTCACCTTGAATATATTCAAGACTAAAGCTGATAAATGTTTTGGCAGTAAAGGCAATAAGGAAAATGTGGATAGGGCAGGATAGTGGAGTTGAAGATCAGTTATGATCTTATTGACTGGTGGAGCAGGCTCAAGGAGCAATATGGCCTCCACTTGCTCCTATTCTTTCTTATTTTGTTTTGTTGGCCCCTCATTTTGGCAGAGATTTCATTGGTGCACCCATGTATAATGCCAGAGTTACAAGTGCCAGGCTCCACTCCAGTCTCTGGCTTGCTTCGTTGGTGTTCACAGGAAGAAGCATAATCCACACTCTTTCTGCATGTTCCCAATAAGGCAGCGCAAGACAGGGAGCGTGGTGGAGGGAGCAACATTCCCCTATTAGAAGATCATAAACTCTCACCAACAATATAATTTAAAAAGTTTTGAGTAATGATGATTGATATTGTTTATTTTAGAAATATGATTAACATATTAATTATTCAAGTATAAAAATATAAAATTAGCAGCAAGATTTAGTAATGTATTTGGCCCCACAGAATATAGCACCAGTTGGAAAGTAAAGTATCTGCATCACATTTCAGAAAGTTAATGGGTCATTTTTTATTTAATATGATTGTCATAATATTCAACCAAACATAGGTGTCAAACTCAACTGATTGAAATGGGAAGAATGCAAAATTCAAGTTACAATAAATTAATAGTTTTGCGCTTTGACAGAGATTCAGTTGTCCATTACAATCATATGCAGGAAGGTTTAATTATCTTTGCAGTTACAGACAGTAGCTGGAGTTCACATGATGGGGCATCGAGTCACACTAACAGCACCGTGGACAGCCACTGCTTTCTTTAACGATACTGGCTTCGCATTGATGAATACATTCCCCATGCAGCCAGTGAGTGGATTACGAGTTGGGAAATGAGGTAACTGTACAGTATCTGCAAATTCAAAAAGATTGACAGGTTATAGAATGAAATGTAACTATAACATGAAAAAGAGTGAATTAGGAAGCATGGATTGGATTAGGGGATTACAGGGACTGGGAACGTCTGAAATGTGGAGTTTTTTCAAGGAGCAGCTACTGCGAGTCCTTGATAGGTATGTCCCTGTCAGGCATGGTGGATTTGGTAGATCTAGGGAACCGTGGTGCACTAAAAGAGTTGAGTCGATGGTTAAAAAGAAAAAGGAGGCTTATGTTAGGATGAGATTGGAGGGCTCAGATAGTGCACTAGAAAGCTTTAGATTGGCTAGGAGGGAGTTGAAGAGTGAGTTGAGAAGGGCTAAAAGAGGACATGAGAAGACTTTGGCTGATAGGATTAAGGAGAATCCTAAGGCGTTCTATAGGTATGTCAAGAACAGAAGGTTGGTCAGGGCAAGATTAGGGCCAGTTACAGACAGCAGGGGGAAGTTGTGTGTGGAACCGGAGGAGATTGGAGAAGTATTGAACCAATATTTCTCTTCGGTGTTCACGCAGGGGGACATGAATATAGCTGAGGAGGACATTGGGTTGCAGGGGTGTAAAATAGACAGTATTACGGTTGATAAGGAGGATGTGCTGGAAATTCTTGAGGGGCTGAAAATAGATAAGTCCCCTGGTCCGGATGGGATCTACCCTAGGATTCTCTGGGAGGCTAGAGAGGTGATTGCAGAGCCTCTGGCTCAGATCTTCAGGTCGTCATTGGTCTCTGGTGTAGTCCCGGAGGATTGGAGGATAGCGAATGTTGTCCCATTGTTTAAGAAGGGGAACAGAGACTTTGCCGGGAATTATAGACCGGTGAGTCTTACTTCTGTTGTGGGCAAGGTTTTAGAAAAAATTATTAGGGATAGGATTTATAGTTATTTGGAGTGTAATGAATTGATTAGAAATAGTCAACATGGTTTTGTAGCGGGTAGGTCGTGCCTTACTAACCTTATTGAGTTTTTTGAGAAGGTGACCAAAGAGGTGGATGGGGGTAAGGCAGTTGACGTGGTATACATGGATTTTAGTAAGGCGTTCGATAAGGTTCACCATGGTAGGCTTCTGCAGAAAATGCAGATGTATGGGATTGTGGGTAATCTAGGAAGTTGGATCAGGAATTGGCTATCAGATAGGAGACAGAGGGTGGTGGTGGATGGTAAATATTCATCATGGAGTACAGTTACGAGTGGTGTGCCTCAGGGATCTGTTTTGGGGCCACTGTTGTTTGTAATTTTTATTAATGATCTGGATGAGGGTATAGTTGGGTGGATTAGTAAATTTGCTGATGACACCAAAATTGGAGGTGTGGTAGATTGTGAGGAAGGGTGTCATAGTCTGCAGGGAGACTTAGATAGGTTGCAGAGCTGGGCCGAGAGGTGGCGGATGGAATTTAATGCGGAGAAGTGTGAGGTAATTCACTTTGGTAGGAGCAACAGATGTGTCGAGTATAGGGCTAACGGGAGGACTTTGAATAGTGTGGATGAACAGAGGGATCTAGGTGTGTGTGTACATAGATCCCTGAAAGTTGGGAATCAAGTAGATAAGGTTGTTAAGAAGGCGTACGGTGTCTTGGCGTTTATTGGTAGGGGGATTGAATTTACGAGTCGCAGTGTAATGTTGCAACTGTACACTACTCTAGTGCGGCCGCACTTGGAGTACTGTGTGCAGTTCTGGTCCCCGCATTACAAGAAGGATGTGGAGGCGTTGGAGAGGGTGCAGAGGAGGTTTACTAGGATGGTGCCTGGTATGGTGGGGAGGTCCTATGAGGAGAGACTGAGGGATTTAGGGTTGTTTTCGTTGGAAAGAAGGCGGCTAAGAGGGGATCTTATTGAAACATATAAGATGATTAGAGGTTTAGATAGGGTGGATAGTGATAGCCTTTTTCCTCGGATGGAGAAAGCTAGCACGAGGGGGCATGGCTTTAAATTAAGGGGGGGTAGCTACAGGACGGATGTCAGGGGTAGGTTCTTTACCCAGCGGGTGGTGAAGGATTGGAATGCCCTGCCTGCTGCAGTTGTAAATGCGTCTAGTTTGGGGGCGTTTAAGAGATCTCTGGATAGGTTTATGGACGAAAAGGGATTGGTATAGGCTAGTGGGTCATTGTTTTTGTAACTGGTCGGCGCAACATCGTGGGCCGAAGGGCCTGTTCTGCGCTGTAATGTTCTATGTTCTATGTTCTAACACCCGATTCAAAACCGTGTGCTAAAGGTTTGAGCCAACAACTGTTTCTTACTGAAATATATTAGGGTGATAAATCCTTCGGTTATTAAGGTTGTGCTTTCTCCTTTTCTTCATTTTATGTTTTGTAGAATAAAGCATAATTCAAAGAAGAAAACAGCAGTTTCCCTGGTAGGCTGAACAATATTTCTCCCTTATCATCATTGGATTATCTAGTCATTATCACTTTGTTGTTTATGACAATGTGCAAATTAGCTGTCAAGTTTCCTATATTACAACAGAGACTACACTTCAAAAGTACTTCAATGGCTATCAAGTTCCTTGAGATATCCTTTGATCAGGAATATATATATATATATATGCAGCCATTTCTTTAACATCAGTGAGATGCTTTACAACATTTCAGTCTTTGTTTTGTCCTTCAACTACATCCCAATTCCAGCCTGAGAAAGGTCAGTCATAGAATCCTTCCAGTGCAGAACGAAGCTGTTTGGCCCATTGAGTCTGCACTGACTCTCTGATAGTGTATTTTACCCAGGCCCTCTCCTCCGCCCTATCCCTGCACATTTACCACGGCCGACCCACCTAACCCCGCATATCTTTGGACTGTGGGAGGAAACCAGAGCACCTGGAGGA
Source organism: Carcharhinus amblyrhynchos (assembly GCF_965287045.1). Classification (NCBI taxonomy): domain Eukaryota; kingdom Metazoa; phylum Chordata; class Chondrichthyes; order Carcharhiniformes; family Carcharhinidae; genus Carcharhinus; species Carcharhinus amblyrhynchos. The sequence goes on from NC_137331.1 coordinate 124,350,327, forward strand.
AACCCACGCAGACACAGGGAGTTACCCGAGGCTGGAATTGAACCCGGGTCCCTGGAGCTGTGAAGCAGCAGTGCTAACCACTGTGTCACTGTAAGGTCAGCTGTTCATTGAGGCACTAATTTCCATGTCTCAACCTGGTTGCTTCACATGTGACTCCATGAATTTGACAATCGAGCAGTATTAACAGTGGGTTGTGGGAAAGTTGCCTCAGAAATCTGAGGATGTTATGGTGGGGTGGGGAGAGTCTGAAAAATGGGGGCTTTGTAAATATTCTATATTCTTGGTTAACCATATAGACATCATAGGCGTTGATAAGTAAGTTGTTGCATTGGGCACCAGCTCAAAGCTTTGCTGTGCTTATTATCACTGAGAATCGTTAGTTCTCTTCAACAGCTCATGCCATACACTGTTACGTGTTGATGTTTTTCTCTTTTACTCCACAGGTGCGTCAGTCCATCTTGTTGTCTAACGAGGGGCACACACGCGGTGGGTCGTGCGTGGGCTGCTCTTGGATGTTTCGAGAGTGGCCTAGTACTTCGTGTCGTTTGTGTGTGCTTAAACTGGACCAGCAGATGGGCACCACGACAGCTCAGTGACTATCACTGTTAGCTGTGCAGATACATGGATTTGGGCCTGTGTCTGTGGGAGTTTGTGCATTCTCCGGGTGCTCCGGTTTCCTCCCACACCCCAAAGATGTGCTCTTAGGCTGATTGTTGTCACAAATTGTCCCTAAATTATTCTCCCCTTAATCTGGTTTTCAATGGGGGTACCATAAGCATAGACATGGGTCAAGGGTGGAGGAGGAAAAGCACATTGTTAAAATGGCGGCACAGGCTGGTTGGGCAGAAGGGCCTGTTTCCCGTGCTGTGTTGTTCTTTGCTCATATCCAGGAGGCCCCATGATCTAATGCAGTCTGGTGCCCTGTGAAATTCTGACTATATTAACATAAATGACTGCAGATGTGCTCATAAATAACAAACAAATATTAATCACAGATAAGTTATATTGAATAAAAGGGTGTGAAACAAGGCATTCAGCTCAACAGTATATGCTGGTATTTATACTCTCACAGCCTCTTCCCATTCAATCTACCTCATGCCATTTTTCATGTGACATAAAATTTTGTTTCAATGACACTTCAGTGAAGGGTCTTTAGATGGTTTACTACACCAAAGGTGTCACACCAATGCACAATGTTGTTGTAATAGAAATATTTGCCCTTATTTAAGAGAAACTGGTGAAAATTAAAATGACCAGGGGGCAAATCTCAAAAGGATTTTTTTTCCCCTTAAAGCAAGCTTCATACCTGGGATGCCACCAATGTAGAGAGGGTCAGCAGTGTTCGTCGAGAACGAGGCAGCAGGTCCTACAACATGGTCACGTTCTGCATCCACATCAAGCTGCACCACATTATTTCTCTTAATTACTGTTTTAGGTAAAATAAAACACACAACGATGATTACACTTCAATAATGTATTTCATTGGCTGTAAAACCTTTGTCAATTGAAACTGAGGCTGGGATTTTCCATATCCGTTGGTGGCAAGAATTGGCATGGCCAGAACTGGAAAATTTGCAGCCAAAAATCTGTTAACTTTGGGCGAGATTTTTCTGGGGGGAGTGGAACATCTCACCCTGAGTTCGAAAGCTTTTTGTTTGGTAAGGATATTAAGAGTTATGAACCAAGGTGGCTAAGTGAATTTTGGATACAGATAAGCCATGGTCTAATTGGCAGGAGAAGGTATGTGGCCTCCATCTGTACTGACTTTTCTAAAGTGCTTTGACACATCCAGAAGTTGTGAAACATGCTGTATAAATGCATGTTTTTCTTTTAAATATTTGGTAAAACTATTACTGTTTTGACGTATGTTTATTTGTTTCAGAATTATAAATAACAACTTAATATTTCATTTGTTCAGTGTCCCCAGCCAATTTTTATCACTGAACCAACATCACAAAAACAGAAAATGAGTCATTGCGGAAATCTGGATATTTATGGCAGCTTGCTGTGCACAGATTGGCTTCTTGGTTTCGCCAGAACATAAGAAGGAGGAGCAGGAATAAGCCACATGTCCCCCTCTAACCTGCTGCACATTCAGTAAGATCATGGTTGATCTGATTGCGGCCTTAACACCGGTCTCCTCTCTACTCCTCATAATTCCCGAGTCCTTTATTGATTAAAAATCTAACTCAGTTTTGACCGCATTCAGTAATCCAGCCTCCACTGACATCTGGGAAAGAGAATTCTCTCAGGGAAAAAAAATTCTTTATCTCAGCCTTAAATAGCAAACATTAAATAGCAAGCATTTTCAAACTGTATCTATTAGTTCTAAATTCCCCAACAAAGGGAACATCAGTTTCCTACATCACAACAGCGAGTACACTGCTGTAAAGTGCTTTGGAATGTCCTGTGGTTGTGTAGATGTTATATAAACGCAAGTGTGTCTTTCTTTCTGTTCCTTCTGATTTTTGAGACAAAACAGCCAATAATTTCTGTAACAAACAAAAAAAATCTCAACAGTAATCTTGGAGCTTTTGTTTTGTAGGTGATGATGAAAATTGATTTTGAAAACTAGGGCCAGGATTCCCCCACCCCTGACACCTCCCCCACCCCTGACACCCCCCCCACCCCCCCCCGCCCACCACCACGCTCTCTCTCTCTCTCTCCCCCCCCGCCACCACTGCAATTATACTGGGCAGGTTGCAGACAATTTTAAGGTCCATTGACAGTTGGGCAGGAATTTCTGGCTTTTAGACTAGCACAGCCAGAGAATTCTGTCCTACATCTTTGTGTGGGATAAGTGCAGAAATTTTACTCACATTAGAATGTTACTGGATATTTACTTTTGTTAGTTAGAACTTGGCGTGGGCATCAATCCAGTCTTTCTATAAGTCTGATTTTATATGTTTATTTGCAATTTAAACAGCTGAGGTATTTGATGGAACTAAACGATTTTTTTAAAAAGAAAAGGTGGTTCAGAAAATATGTCACACAAGGAATCCATTTGATCCATCATGCTGGCTTCATGAAGGAGCAATCCAATTTGTCCCATTGCTCCTCATATCAGAGCTCCATGTGATTTCAGAGGGATTTAATTCTGGAAAAATCTTGGTGATTCTAGGTAGGGAACTCAGAGTCACAGAGATTTACAGAATGGAAACAGGCCCTTTGGCCCAACCTGTCCATGCCACCCTTTTTTTTAAAACACCTAATCTAATCCCAATTGCCTGCATTTGGCCCATATCCCTCCATACCCATTGTATCCATATAACTATTTAAATGCTTTTTAAAAGATAAAATTGCACCCGCCTCTACTACTACCTCTGACAGCTCGTTCCAGACATTCACCACACTCTGTGAAAAAATTGTCCCTCTGGACACTTTTGTATCTCTCCCCTCTCACCTTAAACCTATGCCCTCTCGTTTTAGACTCCCCTATCTTTGGGAAAAGATATTGACTATCTACCTTGTCTATTCCCCTCATTATTTTATAGACTTCTGTAAGGTCTACATAGACCTCTATAAGATTACCCCTCCAGCCTCTAAGCTCCAGAGAACATAAGAACATAAGAAATAGGAGCAGGAGTAGGCCATCTAGCCCTTCGAGCCTGCCCCGCCATTCAATAAGATCATGGCTGATCTGTCGTGGCTCAGTTCCACTTTCCCGCCCTCTCCCCATAACCCTTAATCCCTTCTCTTATCAAAAACCCATCAACCCGCTTCTTAAAAATATTTAGCGAGGCAGCCTCCACCACTTCAACGGGCAGAGAATTCCAGAGATTCACCACCCTTTGAGTGAAGAAGTTCCTCCTCAACTCCGTTCTAAACCGCCTCCCCTTTATCTTGAGGCTGTGCCCCCTAGTCCTACTGTCTTTTTTGAGCGGGAAGAGTCTCTCCACCTCTATCCTATCCATCCCATTCATCATCTTATACGTCTCAATGAGATCTCCCCTCATTCTTCTAAACTCTAACGAGTACAAGCCTAGTTTATTCAGCCTCTCCTCATAGCTCAATCCCCTCAGCTCCGGTATCAGCCTAGTAAACCTCCTCTGCACTCCCTCCAGGGCCAAAATATCCTTGCGCAGGTGCGGCGCCCAAAACTGCACACAGTACTCCAGCTGCGGCCTCACCAATGCCCTATACAGCTGCAGCAAGACCTCCCTACTTTTATATTCAATCCCCCTCGCTATGAAGGCCAGCATCCCATTCGCCTTCCTGACCAAAATGTCCCAGTCTATTCAGCCTCTCCTTATATCTCAATCCACCAAGTCCCAGTAGCATCCTAGTAAATCTTTTCTGCACTCTTTCTAGTTTAATAATATTCTTTCTATAATAGGGTGACCGGAACTGCACACTGTATTCCAAGTGTGGCCTTATCAATGTTTTGTACAACTTCAACAAGACGTCCCAACTCCTGTATTCAATGTTCTGACGGATGAAACCAAGCATGCCGAATGCCTTCTTCACCACTCTGTCCACCTGTGACTCCACTTTCAAGGAGCTATGAACATGTATTCCTAGATCTTTTTGTGCTGTAACTCTCCCCAGTGCCCTACCATTAACTGAGTAAGTCCAGCCCCGGTTCAACCTACCAAAATGCATCACCTCGAATGTGTCTAAATTAAACTCCATCTAAGGGTGTGGGGAACTCTATTCCCCACCAGCGCTTCAGGGCACAGGCCTCATCTCACTTCTTCCCAAATTTTGGGTATTCCATCTCCCACTATACAACACTTATTTGAGTTTTGCCTGAACTAATCCTCCAAAATCAGCCATTGTCAAACCCATCAGGTCTCGACAGCTTGATAAAGGATCTATTTTCATTCTTGTATAAATAGTGATTTTAAAAAATGCTTTTTAATAAATGTTGTGGTAGATCTCGGTTTAATCCCGAAAATGCCTGCATTAAAGATATTCCTTGGTTGTTTGTGCCTATAGTTAAGGAAAACTCAGAACGAAAGTAAAAGATATATCTCACCTAATATTTTGTGCAGCTGTCCATCACACAGTGACTGAGGTGTGACTGATGTGTTGAAATCACCAGCTCCATTGTTTACATGGACAGTAACCTGAGAATAACAATGAGAACACATTTAAAGAAAACTGGCACTTGTTTTTCACATATTGAATTAAATGCAATATTAAAAAATAACTCTGCTCAACAAATCCTACTGGAGCAAAACCTGGGGCAGTTGTGAGACTGGAGTCAGATATCGGCTCAGACTGGATAAGAATGGCTGGTCTCCTTCCCTAATCCTGCACATTAGACATTAAACCAAAATCTCATTTACTCCCTCACATGGATGTAGACAATCCCATGGCACAATTTCACAGTGCAAAGTCTCACAGCACAGGTTCAAGTCCAACAGGTTTATTTGTAGCAAACGCCACTAGCTTTCAGAACTGGCTGTTCCTTTGTCAGATGGGTGTGAGTTCTGATCACAAACAGGGCATACAAAGACACAAACTCAATTTACATGAATAATGATTAGAATGCGAGTCTTTACAGCTAATGAAGTCTCTAAGTTACAGACAATGTGAGGGGAGACAGCATTAACCACAGGCTAAAGAGATGTGTATTGTCTCCATACAGGACAGTTAGTGAGATTTTGCAAGCCCAGGCACGTCATGGGTGTTACAAATAGTGCGATATGAACCCAAGACCTCGGTTGAGGCCATCCTCATGTGTGCGGAACTTGGCCATCAGTCTCTGCTTGTGTGACGTGAAGGCCATCCTGGGGAACGTTTACCCGAAGATCAGAGACCGAATGCCCGTGACTGCTGAAGTGTTCCCCAACAGGAGGTTGATTGGTGATTGATGATTGTCGAGCGATGTTCATTCATCCGTTGTTGTGGCGTCTGCATGGTCTCCCCAATGTACTATGCCTCGGGACATCCTTTCCTGCAGCTTATCAGGTAGACAACGTTGGCCGAATTGGAAGAGTATGTACCGTGTACCTGGTGAATGGTGTTCTCACGTGAGATGATGGCATTCGTGTTGATGATCCAGCACACCTTGCAGAGGTTGGTGTGGCAGGGTTGTGTGGTGCCGTGGTCACTTTTCTCCTGAAGGCTGGGTAGTTTGCTGTAGACAATGGCCTGTTTGAGGTTGTGCAGTTGTTTGAAGGCAAAAAGTGGGTATGTGGGGATGGCCTTGGCGAGATGTTCATCTCCTTCAATGACATGCTGAAGGCTCCGGAGAAGAAGTTGTAGCCTCTCCGGTCCGGGGAAATTCTGGATGATGAAGGGTACTTTGTCCACTGTGTCCCGTGTTTGTCTTCTGAGGCGTGTCGGAACTGTCAATTGATGACTTGAGCATCATATCCTGTTCTTATGAGGGCATCTTTCAGCATCTGGAGGTGTCTGTTGCGATCCACCTTATCTGAGCAGATCCTGTGTATACGGAGGGCTTGTCCATAGGGGATGGCTTCTTTAATGTGTTTAGGGTGGAAGCTGGAGAAGTGGAGCATTGTGAGGTTATCTGTGGGCCTGCGGTACAGTGAAGTGCTCAGTGACCGTCCTTAATGGAGATGCGTGAGTCCAAGAATGCCACCGATTCCAGAGAGTAGTCCATGGTCTGATGGTGGGCTGGAACTTGTTGATGTCATCATATAGTTATTTTAGTGATTGTTCACCATGAGGCCAAAGGAAGAAAATGTCATCGATGTATCCAGTATATAGCAATGGTTTAAGGTCCTAAGTGGTGAAGAAGTCTTGTTCAAACCTGTGAATGAAGATGTTGGCATTTTGAGGTGTGAATTTGGTCCTCATGGCTGTTCCGTGTGTTTGGATGAAGAACTGGTTGTTGAAGGTGAAGACATTGTGGTCCAGGATGAAGCGGATGAGTTGTAAAATTGCATCTAGAAACTGGCAGTTGTTGGCGTCGAGTACTGAGGCAGTTGCAGCAATGTCATCGTCGTGGGGGAGGCTGTGTAGAGTGCCAAGACATCCAATGTGATGAGGAGTGCTCCTGGTTCAATTGCTCCATGTGTGCTGAGTTTTTGTAGGAAGTCCATAGTGTTGCGACAAAAGCTGGGGGTTCTTGTACAATGGTTTCAGGATGCCCTCGATGTTGCTGGAGAGATCCTTGCACAAGGTCCCATTGCCCGATACGATGGGATGGCTGGGTAAGTTTGCCTTGTGTATCTTCGGGAGGCAGTAGTACTGCATGGTCCTGTGTACTGCATGGAACTAAATACCACGACAATGGATGAATGAACACTGCTCAACAATCACCAGGCAAGACTGTTCTCTTCCTGTTGGCGAACACTTCAGCGGTCACAGGCATTCGGCCTCTGATCTTCAGGTAAACTCCAAGATGGCCTTCACGACATACGACAGCGCAGAGTTGCTGAGCACAGACTGATAGCCAAGTTCCGCACACATGAGGACGGCCTCAACTGGGATCTTGGGTTCATGTCAATCTATCTGTAATACCCACAACTTGCGTGAACTTGCAAAATATCATTAATTTTCCCATCTGGAATCAATACACATCTTTTTAACCTGTGCTTAATGCTCTCCCCACTCACATTGTCTGTACCTTTAAGACTTGATTAGCTGTAAAGACTCACATTGCAATCATTACTTATGTAAATTGAGTTTGTGTCTTTGTATGCCCTGTTTGTGATCAGAACTCACACCCATCTGACGAAGGAACAGCCAGTTCTGAAAGCTAGTGGCGTTTGCTACAAATAAACCTGTTGGATTGAACCTGGTGTTGTGACACTTCTTACTGTGTTTACCCCAGTCCAACATCGGCATCGCCACATGACAATTTCAAAGAACAGCAGAGGAGTTCTCTCCCGCTTCCTGGCCAATATTTATCCCCCAAATGAATGTTGCAAAAACGGATCATCTGGTCATTACTTCAGTACAGTTTCTGGGAGTTTGCTATACGCTAATAGGCTGTTGTGCGTGCTACATGACAAGTGACTGCACTTCAAAAAGTACTTCATTGGCTGGACAATGATTTGAGAAGGCCAATGCTTGGGTAAGCACGTGTAAATACAAGCCTTTGTTTCTTTCATGAAACAGTTGTTATTTACAACAGTTTCATGATCACTAATTGGTTCCAGTTTTTTTTTATTTTGCATTTCAAATTATCAACTTAATATGCTGCACTTTAAATTCAGTTCTCTCTGGGCTACCAGTCCAGGCCAATAAGGATTTCTAGTCTGGAAGCAAAACAAGACAATTGCTCGAGGAGACAAATGAGATGATTGTGCCTGTGTACTGCATGGAACAAAATAATAATAATAAAGTGGCATTGCAAATTGTCACTCGTCATGAACCTGATTCATAATCATTGCCACTGTCATATTGTACAGTGAGTTTGACTGAGAGGAGTGCTTCTGGAGTTGGATGAAAACGGAGTTAGGTGAAACAGGCAGCAGAGTGCTGATTGGTAAGTAACTGTTATTTTTTACTTTTTGCTCTTGGCTTTGTAGTTGTTGTACACTACTATAATGTTCCTGCATAATTTCTGTGGTTTATCGTTTGAAAAGGTTATACTCGGCAGTAACAAGGAGCAGGAAAGAAGGGCCCTAGAAAGTTGGGTATAATCTGAAAGAAAACATCTTTCAAAAGTTTAATTTAAAGGGGTAAGACACGACAGGAGAGCTCCAAGCTGTGGTTTGCTCCTCTTGCTCCACGTGGGAGGCTGGGGACAGTTCCAGTTCCCTGGGTCAGCAGGTGTGCAGGAAGTGATTCCAGCTACAGCTCCTGGAAGCTCGAGTTTCAGAGCTGGAGTGGCGGCTGTACAGCATCCACGAGTCAGAGAGTATCTCAGATAGCACGTATAGAGAGTTGGTCACACCGCAGACTCAGACTCCACAGGCAGGAAGGGAATGGTGATCACCAGACAGAACAAGAGAGATAGGCAGGTAGTGCAGGAATCTCCTGTGACCATTCCCCTGCAAAACAGACATACCACTTTGGATATTGTTGAGGGGAATGACCTCTCTGGGGAAACAGCAGCAGCCAAACACGTTGCACCATGATTGGCTCTGCTGCAGAGAGGAGGGGTAAAATGTGTGCCAGTGCAATAGTTATAGGGGATTCAATTGTAAGGGGAATAGACAGATGTTTCTCTGGCTGCAAGTGAGACTCCAGGATGGTATGGTGCCTCCTTGGTGCTAGGGTCAAGGATGCGAAGGGGATTGAATATAAAAGTAGGGAGGTCTTGCTGCAGCTGTATAGGGCATTGGTGAGGCCGCAACTGGAGTACTGTGTGCATTTTTGGGCGCCGCACCTGCGCAAAGATATTTTGGCCTTGGAGGGAGTGCAGAGGAGGTTTACTGGGCTGGTACCGGAGTTGAGGGGGTTGAGCTATGAGGAGAGGCTGAATAAACTGGGCTTGTACTTGTTAGAGTTTAGAAGAATGAGAGGAGATCTCATTGAGACGTATAAGATGATGAATGGGATGGATAGGATAGAGGTGGAAAGACTCTTCCCGCTCAAAAAAGACAATAGGACTAGGGGGCACAGCCTCAAGATAAAAGGGGGGCGGTTTAGAACGGAGTTGAACTTCTTCACTCAAAGGGTGGTGAATCTCTGGAATTCTCTGCCCGTTGAAGTGGTGGAGGCTGCCTCGCTAAATATTTTTAAGACGCGGGTTGATGGGTTTTTGATAGGAGAGGGGATTAAGGGTTATGGGGAGAGGGCAGGGAAGTGGAACTGAGCAGCCATGATCTTATTGAATGGCGGGGCAGGCTCGAAGGGCTGGATGGCCTACTCCTGCTCCTATTTCTTATGTTCTTATGTTCTTATGTCTCAAAATGGCTGTAGGACATTCTGAAGTGGGAGGGCGAACAGTCAGTGGTCGTAGTACACATTGGTACAAACTGCATTGGTTAAGAACATAAGAACATAAGAACATAAGAAATAGGAGCAGGAGTAGGCCATCTGGCCCTTCGAGCCTGCCCCGCCATTCAATAAGATCATGGCTGATCTGTCGTGGCTCAGTTCCACATTCCCGCCCTCTCCCCATAACCCTTAATCCCCTCTCTTATCAAGAACCCATCAACCCGCTTCTTAAAAATATTTAGCGAGGCAGCCTCCACCACTTCAACGGGCAGAGAATTCCAGAGATTCACCACCCTTTGAGTGAAGAAGTTCCTCCTCAACTACGTTCTAAACCGCCTCCCCTTTATCTTGAGGCTGTGCCCCCTAGTCCTACTGTCTTTTTTGAGCGGGAAGAGTCTCTCCACCTCTATCCTATCCATCCCATTCATCATCTTATACGTCTCAATGAGATCTCCCCTCATTCTTCTAAACTCTAACGAGTACAAGCCTAGTTTATTCAGCCTCTCCTCATAGCTCAATCCCCTCAACTCCGGTATCAGCCTAGTAAACCTCCTCTGCACTCCCTCCAGGGCCAAAATATCCTTGCGCAGGTGCGGCGCCCAAAACTGCACACAGTACTCCAGCTGCGGCCTCACCAATGCCCTATACAGCTGCAGCAAGACCTCCCTACTTTTATATTCAATCCCCCTCGCTATGAAGGCCAGCATCCCATTCGCCTTCCTGACCACCTGCTGCACCTGCAAGCTGGGTTTTTGCGACTCATGCACAAGGACCCCGAGGTCCCTCTGCACCGTCGCCTGCTGCAGTTTTTCGCCTCGTAAGTAATAGTCCTTCCTACCATTCTTCCTACCAAAGTGGACCACCTCACACTTGCCAACATTAAATTCCATTTGCCATTTCCTGGCCCATTCGCCCAGCCTATCTAGATCCTTCTGCAGACTCTCCACGCCCTCCGCACAATTTGCCTTTCCCCCAATCTTGGTGTCATCGGCAAATTTCGACACCCTGCACTCGGTTCCCTCCTCCAGATCATCTATATAAATGGTAAATAGCTGAGGCCCCAGCACCGACCCCTGGGGCACCCTACTAGTCACCAACCGCCAATCCGAATAGCACCCATTGACCCCCACTCTCTGCCTCCTATTTGACAGCCAATCCTCTATCCACGCTAACACCCTACCCCCAACTCCATGTCCCCCGACCTTCTGCAATAACCTCTTGTGAGGTACCTTGTCAAACGCCTTCTGAAAATCCAGAAAGACCACATCCACCGGCTCTCCTCTATCCACTGCCCTAGACACATCCTCATAGAACTCCAGTAAATTTGTCAGACACGACTTCCCTTTAATGAAACCGTGTTGCGTCCGCCCTATCAAGCAATTCCCTTCAAGATGCCTCGCAATTTCCTCCTTAATGACGGATTCTAACATTTTACCTACCACAGACGTTAAACTAACCGGCCTATAATTCCCCGCCTTTTGCCTGGCACCCTTCTTAAACAACGGCGTAACATTAGCCGTTTTCCAATCTTCCGGCACTTCCCCGGAATCCAGCGACGTCTGGAAAATAACCACCAAGGCATCCACTATAACCTCCGCCATTTCTTTCAGAACCCTCGGATGCATTCCATCCGGTCCTGGGGACTTGTCCACAATCAGCCCCTCCAGTCTGTCGAGCACCACCTCTCTAGTAACAGTAATGTCATTAAGACCCTCCATTCCTACCACCTTTCCATCGCTAACACCCGGCAAATTATTCACGTCCTCCTCCGTGAAGACAGAAACAAAAAAGTTATTCAAGACCTTAGCCATATCCCCATCCCCTACCACTAAGTCCCCTTTCTCATCCTCTAAAGGACCAACGTTCACCCTAGCCAGCCTCTTCCTTTTTATATATTTATAAAAACTCTTGCTATCCTTTTTTATATTAAGTGCTAGCCCAGCCTCATAGCTTCTCCTACCCTCCTTTATCAATTTCTTTGTCAATCTTTGTTGACATTTAAACCTTTCCCAATCCTCTTCTCGCCCACTGCTCTTAGTTACTCTAAATTCCTCCGCTTGAGGTCCTAAAAGCAGAATACAGGGAGCTAGGAAGAAAGTTAAGAAATTGGACCCCAAAGGTAGTGATCTCAAGATTACTATCTGTTAGTCAGGGTGGAAATGACAGAATATATCAGATAAATATGTGGCTGAAGAGATGGTGTCAGGGTGAGGGTCTCAGATTCCTGGGGCATTGGGACCGGTTCTGGGGGAGATGGAACCTGTATAAATTGAATGGGTTACACCTGGGCAGGACTGGGACTGATGTCCTAGGTGGAGAGTTTGCTAGAGTGGTTGGGGAGGGTTTAAACTAATATGTCAGGGGGATGGGAACTTATGTAAGGAATCTGAAAAGGAGGGAGCAAGGACAAAATGTGGGGAGACTATTCCAACGACATCAAAAATCAGGAAAATAGTTAAAAGGAAGGAGAACTCAGGAGATGTTATTAATGCAAGTATTAGAATTCAAAAAGAAGATACAAAATTTAGCAGGACACTTTATCTGAATGCTTGTAACATTTGAAACAAAGTAAATGAATTGACAGCACAAATCGTTTCAAACGAGTATGTTTTGGCGGCCACTACAGAGACATTGTTGCAGGATGGTTACGACTGGGAGTTAAATATCCAGGAGTATCAGACTGTTTGGAGGGACCGACAGGAAGATAAGGGAGGTGGTGTAGCACTGATATTTAAGGATGACATCAGGGCGGTAGTGAGAGATGATACAGGTTCTATGGAAAAAAAGGTTGAATCCATTTGGGTGGAAATTAGAAATAATAAGGAGAAAAAGTCACTGATAGGCGTAGTCTGTAGACCACCAAATAATGACATCATGGTGGGGTGAGAAATAAACAAAGAAATAACTGATGCATGTAAAAATGGTACAGCAATTATCATGGGGGATTTTAATCTACATATCAAACCAGGTCGGTCAAGGCAGCCTTGAGGAGAAGTTCATAGAATGTATCCGTGATAGCTTCCTTGAATAGTATGTCAAGGAACTCTTAAAGGAGCAAGCTATCCTAGATTGGGTCCTACGTAATGAGACGGGAATGATCAATGATCTGACAGTTAGGAATCCTCTCGGAAGAAGTGATCACAGCATGGTTGAATTTAAAATACAGATGAGAAGGTAAAATCCAATCCCAATGTCTTGTGCTTAAACAAAGGAGATACAAAAGGATGAGGAAGGAGTTGGCTAAGGTAGACTGGAAGCAAAAACTTTATGGTGGGACAATTGAGGAACAGTGGAGGACTTTCAAAGTGATCTGTCACAGTGCTCAGCAAAAGTACGTACCAGTGATAAGGAAGGACTGTAGAAAAAGAGCCATGGATATCGAAGGAAATAAAAGAGGGTATCAAATTGAAAGAAAATGCATACAAAGTGGCAAAGATTAGTGGAAACCTAGAGGATTGGGAAATTTTTAAAGGTCAGCAGAAAGCCATGAGAAAAAGCTAAAAAGAAAAGGTGGATTATGAGAGTAAATCAGCCCAGAATATAAAAACAGATAGCAAAAGTTTCTACAAATATATAAAACGAAAAAGAATGGCTAAAATAAACATTGGTTCCTTAGACGATGAGAAGGGGGATGTAATAACTAGAAATAGGAAAATGGCTGAGGCTTTGAACAGGTATTTTGTGTCAGTCTTCACAGTGGAAGACACAAATAACATGCCAAAAATTGATGACAGGAAGGCTATGGCAGGTGAGAACCTAGAAATTATCATAGTCATGAAAGAGGTCGTGTTGGGCAAGTTAATGAGGCTAAAGGTAGACAAGTCTCCTGGTCCTGATGGAATGCATCCCAGGGTACTAAAAGAGATAGCAGGAGAAATAGCAAATGCACTAGCGGTAACAAGAGGTTATTGCAGAAGGTCAGGGGACATGGAGCTGGGGGTAGGGTGTTAGCGTGGATAGAGGATTGGTTGTCAAATAGGAGGCAGAGAGTGGGGGTCAATGGGTGCTATTTGGATTGGCGGTTGGTGACTAGTGGGGTGCCCCAGGGGTCGGTGCTGGGGCCTCAGCTATTTACCATTTATATAGATGATCTGGAGGAGGGAACCGAGTGCAGGGTGTCGAAATTTGCTGATGACACCAAGATTGGGGGAAAGGCAAATTGTGCGGAGGGTGTGGAGAGTCTGCAGAAGGATCTAGATAGGCTGGGCGAATGGGCCAGGAAATGGCAAATGGAATTTAATGTTGGCAAGTGTGAGGTGGTCCACTTTGGTAGGAAGAATGGTAGGAAGGACTATTACTTACGTGGCGAAAAACTGCAGCAGGCGACGGTGCAGAGGGACCTCGGGGTCCTTGTGCATGAGTCGCAAAAACCCAGCTTGCAGGTGCAGCAGGTGGTCAGGAAGGCGAATGGGATGCTGGCCTTCATAGCGAGGGGGATTGAATATAAAAGTAGGGAGGTCTTGCTGCAGCTGTATAGGGCATTGGTGAGGCCGCAGCTGGAGTACTGTGTGCAGTTTTGGGCGCCGCACCTGCGCAAGGATATTTTGGCCCTGGAGGGAGTGCAGAGGAGGTTTACTAGGCTGATACCGGAGTTGAGGGGATTAAGCTATGAGGAGAGGCTGAATAAACTAGGCTTGTACTCGTTAAGAGTTTAGAAGAATGAGGGGAGATCTCATTGAGACGTATAAGATGATGAATGGGATGGATAGGATAGAGGTGGAGAGACTCTTCCCGCTCAAAAAAGACAGTAGGACTAGGGGGCACAGCCTCAAGATAAAGGGGAGGCGGTTTAGAACGGAGTTGAGGAGGAACTTCTTCACTCAAAGGGTGGTGAATCTCTGGAATTCTCTGCCCGTTGAAGTGGTGGAGGCTGCCTCGCTAAATATTTTTAAGAAGCGGGTTGATGGGTTCTTGATAAGAGAGGGGATTAAGGGTTATGGGGAGAGGGCGGGAAAGTGGAACTGAGCCACAACAGATCAGCCATGATCTTATTGAATGGCGGGGCAGGCTCGAAGGGCTAGATGGCCTACTCCTGCTCCTATTTCTTATGTTCTTATGTTCTTATTTCTTAATTTACCAAAATTCGCTGGACTCTGGGGTGGTTCCCGCAGATTGGAAAACATCAAGTCTGACACCACTTTTAAAAAAGGCGGTAGACAATAGATGGGTAACTATAGGCCGGTTAGCTTAACTTTTGTAGTAGGGAAAATGCTTGAACCTATCAAGGAAGAAATAGCGAGGCATCTGGATATAAATTGTCCCATTGGTAAGACGCAGCATGGGTTCATGAAGGACAGGTCATGTTTGAGTAATAAGGTAGAATTCTTTGAGTTCATTACATGTGCAGTGGACAATGGGGAACCTGTGGATGTGGTGTACCTGGATTTCCAGAAGGCATTCGACAAGACGCTGCACCAAAGACTGCTACATAAGGTAAAGACGCATGGTGTTACAGGTAATGTATTAGCATGGATAGAGGATTGGTTAACTAACAGAAAGCAAAGAGTGAGGGTAAATGGGTGTTTTTCTGGTTGGCGATCAGTGACTAGTGGTGTGCCTCAGGGATCAGTGTTGGGACCGCAATTGTTTATGATTTACATAGATGATTTGGAGTTCGGGACCAAGTGTAGTGTGTCAAAATTCACAGATGACACTAAGATGGATGGCAGTTCAACATGTGCAGAGGACACTGAAAGTCTGCAAAGGGATATAGATAGTCTAAGTGAGGCAAGGGTCTGGCAGATGGAGTACAATGTCGGTAAATGTGAGATCATCTATTTTGGTTGGAAGAACAGCAAAATGGACTATTATTTAAATGGTAAAAAATTGCAGCATGCTGCTGTGCAGAGGGACCTGGGTTTCCTTGTTCAGGAATCTCAAGGGGTTGGTTTGCAGGTGCAGCAGATAATTAAGAAGGCAAATGGAATTTTGTCCTTTATTGCCAGCGAGATGGAGTTTAAAAACAGTGAGGTTATGTTGCAGCTGTATAAGGTGCTGGTGAGACCATACCTGGAGTACTGTGTAAAGTTTTGGTCTCCTTATTTGAGAAAGGATATACTGGCACTGGAGGGGGTACAGAGGAGATTCTGGAGTTGAGAGGGTTGGCTTATGAGGAGAGATTGAAGAGACTGGGGCTATACTCATTGGAATTGAGAAGAATGAGGGGAGATCTTATAGAACATAAGATTATGAAGGGAATAGATAAAATAGAAGCAGGGAACTTGTTTCCACTGGCAGATGAAACTTGAATTAGGGGGCATATCCCCAAAATAAAGGGAAGCAGGTTTAAGACTGAGTTGAGGAAGAATTTCTTTACCCAAAGGGTTGTGAATCTGTGGAATTCCCTGCCCAGTGAATCAGTTGAGGCAACCTCATTGCATGCTTCTAAGGCAAGGATAGATAAACTTTTGAACAGTAAACGAATTAAGGGATACAGTGAGCGGGCAGGTAAGTGGAGCTGAGTCCACAAAAAGATCAACCATGACCTTATTGAATGGCAGAGCAGGCTTGAGGTCAGATGGCCCACTCCTGCTCCTAGTTCTTATGTTCTTATACCTATTAATGTGTTTGCCCAATTCACTGAAGCCAATTTACCCCTCATACTTTTGCTTTTCCCATTGTTTAGATTTATGACCCTCGTTTTGGATTGAGCTACATCATGTTCAAACTTACTGGAGAATTCTATCACATTGTTATCGGACAACAAATTTTATGAAATTGGGCACACAAAGTGGAAGCAGACTAAAGCTACACTCAGAGCCTCTCCGCTAAAAATCACAAAGTAACAGACACCGATCAGCAGGCAAGAGCATGCTTTTAGAATGCAAATGAGGGCTAACACATAAGGGAAGCTGGAGAGGATGGCACTGTGATGTGGATATGCTGGCGTTGGACTGAGGTAAACACAGTAAAAAGTCTGACAACACCAGGTTTAAGTCCAACTGATTTATTTGATAGTCCACTCACAAGCTTTCGGGGTTTGTCCCTTCGTCAGGTGAATGGAGAGTTCTGGCCTCAGACACAGCATATAAAGCACAGACAGTTTACAGGTTACTGATTAGAATGCGAATCTTTACACCTAACCTGCTGTTCAAGTCTTAAAGTGGCCGACAATGTGAGTGGAAGGAGCACTGATCACAGGTTAAAGAGATGTGTATTGTCTCCAGACAGTACAGTAAGTGAGGTTTTGCAAACCCAGGCAAGTCACGGGCGTTACAGGTAGTGTGACATGAACCCAAGATCCTTGTTGAAACCGTCCTCGTGTGTGCGGAACTTGGCTATCAGTCTCTGCTCAGCGACTCTGCACTGTTGTGTGTCGTGAAGGCCGCCTTGGAGAATGCTTACCTGAAGGTCAGAGGCTGAATGCCCGTGACCACTGAAGTGTTCGCCAACAGGAAGGGAACAGTCTTGCCTGGTGATTGTCGAGCGATGTTCATTCATCCGTTGCCGTAGCGTCTGCATGGTCTCCCCAATGTACCATGCTTCGGGACATCCTTTCTTGCAACGTATCAGGTAGACAACGTTGGCCAAGTTGCAAGAGTATTTACCGTGTACCTGGTGGATGGTATTCTCACGTGTGATGATGGTATCCATATCGATGATCTGGCATGTCTTGCAGAGGTTGCTGTGGCAGGGTTGTGAGGTATTGTGGTCACTGTTCTCCTGAAGGCTGGGTAGTTTGCTGCGGACAATGGTCTGTTTGAGGTTGCGTGGTTGTCTGAAAGCAAGAAGTGGGGGTGTGGGGATGGCCCTGGCGAGATGTTCGTCTTCATCAATGATATGTTGAAGACTCCGGAGAAGATGTCGTAGCTTCTCCGCTCCGGGGAAGTACTGGACGACAAAGGGTACTCTGTCCACCGTGTGCCGTGTTTGTCTTCTGAGGAGACCGGTGCGGTTTTTTGCTGTGGCGCATCGGAACTGTCGATCTGTGAGTCAAGCGCCACATCCTGTTCTTATGAGGGCATCTTTCAGGGTCTGGAGGTGTCTGTCACGATCCTCCTCATCTGAGCAGATCCTGTGTATACGGAGGGCTTGTCCATAGGGGATGGCTTCTTTAACATGTTTAGGGTGGAAGCTGGAGAAGTGGAGCATTGTGAGATTGTCTGTGGGCTTGCGGTACAGTGAGGTGCTGAGGTGACCATCCTTGATGGAGATGCGTGTGTCCAAGAATGCAACTGATTCTGGGGAATAGTCCATGGTGAGTCTGATGGTGGGATGGAACTTGTTGATGTCATCATATAGTTGTTTCAGTGATTGTTCTCCATGAGGCCAAAGGAAGAAAATGTCATCGATGTATCTAGTGTGTAGCATCGGTTGAAGATTCTGTGCGGTGAAGAAGTCTTGTTCGAACCTGTGCATGAAGATGTTGGCATATTGAGGTGCGAATTGGTCCCCATGGCTGTTCTGTGTGTCTGGATGAAAAACTGGTTGTTGAAGGTGAAGACATTGTGGTCCAGGATAAAGCAGATGAGTTGTAAAATTGCATCTGGAAACTGGCAGTTGTCGGCATTGAGTACTGAGGCAGTCGCAGCAATGCCATTGTTGTGGGGGATGTTGGTGTAGAGCGCTGAGACATCCATTGTGACGAGGAGTGTCCCTGGTTCAACTGCTCTGTGTATGCTGCGTTTCTGTAGGAAGTCTGTAGTGTCACGACAAAAGCTGGGGGTTCTTTGTACAATGGGTTTCAGGATGCCCTCAATGTGGCCGGAGAGGTGCTCACACAGAGTCCAGTTGCCGGATACGATGGGACGGCCGGGTGTGTTTGCCTTGTGTATCTTTGGGAGGCAGTAGAGATCTCCAACGCGGGGAGTACGTGGAATGAGAGCACGGAGGGTGCTCTGAAGGTCCGGATCAAAGGTCTTGATCAGATCGTTGAGTTGACGAGTGTGTTCTTTGGTTGGATCTGTGGGTAACTGTCTGTAGTGTTCCTCATTGTTTAGTTGTCGGTATACTTCTTTACAGTAATCTGTTCTGTTCAGTATGACGATGGCCCCTCCTTTGTCTGCTGGTTTGATGACAATGTTGCGGTTTGTCTTGAGAGCGTGGATGGCGTTGCGTTGTGCTTGGGTGATGTTTGGGGCTGTCTTGTGAGTGCGGCTGATGAATCTGGTGTTAACGCACCTCCTGATGGTTTGGGCATACAAGTCCAGTCGAGGGCAGCAGCCTTCCGGAGAAGTCCAATTGGACCTCCCTACATGCACACCAAGAACAGGAAACTTGAAAAACTCGGCATCACCACCAGCAACAACCAAGCCTCTCCCGGCATCACACTAGAAAACAGCACTACCGCAGGGAGGTCCATTGTCACCTTGTCGGACTACACACTTCAACCAGATGAAATCGAAGTTCTCAGCCGAGGGCTCAATTTCTGCCCCACCACCAAAATGGACCCCATCAGTCTTGCAGCAGACACAGGGGAATTCATCAGGCGAATGAGACTGCGGGAGTTCTTCCACAAATCCCAGGAAGACAACAGCAAACACAGTGAGACAGCTGATGAACCAGAACAGCCTACAGAGAGATCCACAGTGCAGCAACCTAAGAGGAAGGAGTCCAATTGGACTCCTCCGGAAGGCTGCTACCCTCGACTGGACTTGTATGCCCAAACCATCAGGAGGTGCGTTAACACCAGATTCATCAGCCGCACTCACAAGACAGCCCCGAACATCACCCAAGCATAACGCAACGCCATCCATGCTCTCAAGACCAACCGCAACATTGTCATTAAACCAGCAGACAAAGGAGGGGCCATCGTCATACTGAACAGAACGGATTACTGTAAAGAAGTGTACCAACAACTAAACAATGAGGAACACTACAGACAGTTACCCACAGATCCGACCAAAGAACACACTCGTCAGCTCAACAATCTGATCAAGACCTTTGATCCGGACCTTCAGAGCACCCTCCGTGCTCTCATTCCACGTACTCCTCGCGTTGGAGATCTCTACTGCCTCCCAAAGATACACAAGGCAAACACACCCGGCCGTCCCATCGTATCAGGCAATGGGACTCTGTGTGAGAACCTCTCCAGCGACGTTGAGGGCATCCTGAAACCCATTGTACAAAGAACCCCCAGCTTTTGTCGCGACACTGCGGACTTCCTACAGAAACTTAGCACACATGGAGCAGTTGAACCAGGGACACTCCTCGTCACAATGGATGTCTCGGCGCTCTACACCAACATCCCCCACAACGATGGCATTGCTGCGACTGCCTCAGTACTCAATGCCGACAACTGCTAGTTTCCAGATGCAATTTTACAACTCATCCGCTTTATCCTGGACCACAATGTCTTCACCTTCAACGACCAGTTTTTCATCCAGACACACAGAACAGCCATGGGGACCAAATTCGCACCTCAATATGCCAACATCTTCATGCACAGGTTCGAACAAGACTTCTTCACCGCACAGAATCTTCAACCGATGCTAAACACTAGATACATCGATGACATTTTCTTCCTTTGGCCTCATGGAGAACAATCACTGAAACAACTGTATGATGACATCAACAAGTTCCATCCCACCATCAGACTCACCATGGACTATTCCCCAGAATCAGTTGCATTCTTGGACACACGCATCTCCATTAAGGACGGTCACCTCAGCACCTCACTGTACCGCAAACCCACAATCTCACAATGCTCCACTTCTCCAGTTTCCACCCTAAACATGTTAAAGAAGCCATTCCCTATGGACAAGCCCTCCATATACACAGGATTTGCTCAGATGAGGAAGATCGTGACAGACACCTCCAGACCCTGAAAGATGCCCTCATAAGAACAGGATGTGGCGCTTGACTCATAGATCGACAGTTCCGATGCGCCACAGCCAAAAACCACACCGATCTCCTCAGAAGACAAACACGGCACACGGTGGACAGAGTACCCTTCGTCGTCCAGTACTTCCCCGGAGTGGAGAACCTACGACATCTTCTCCGGAGTCTTCAACATATCATTGATGAAGACGAACATCTCGCCAGGGCCGTCCCCACACCCCCACTTCTTGCTTTCAGACAACCACACAACCTCAAACAGACCATTGTTCGCAGCAAACTACCCAGCCTTCAGGAGAACAGTGACCACAATACCACACAACCCTGCCACAGCAACCTCTGCAAGACATGCCGGATCATCGACATGGATGACATCATCACACGTGAGAATACCATCCACCAGGTACATGGTAAATACTCTTGCAATTTGGCCAACGTTGTCTACCTGATACGTTGCAAGAAAGGATGTCCCGAAGCATGGTACATTGGGGAGACCATGCAGACACTACGACAACGGATGAATGAACATCGCTCGACAATCACCAGGCAAGACTGTTCCCTTCTAGTTGGCAAACACTTCAGCGGTCACGGGCATTCAGCCTCTGACCTTCGGGTAAGCATTCTCCAAGGCGGCCTTCACGACACACGACAGCGCAGAGTCGCTGAGCAGAGACTGATAGCCAAGTTCCGCACACATGAGGACGGTCTCAACAAGGACCTTGGGTTCATGTCGCACTATCTGTAACCCCCGTGACTTGCCTGGGTTTGCAAAGCCTCACTTACTGTACTGTCTGGAGATAATACACATCTCTTTAACCTGTGATCAGTGCTCCTTCCACTCACATTGTTGGCCACTTTAAGACTTGAACAGCAGGTTAGGTGTAAAGATTCGCATTCTAATCAGTAACCTGTAAACTGTCTGTGCTTTATATGCTGTGTCTGAGGCCAGAACTCTCCATTCACCTGATGAAGGGACAAACCCCGAAAGCTGTGAGTGGACTATCAAATAAATCGGTTGGACTTAAACCTGGCGTTGTCAGACTTTTTACTGAGGATGGCACCTACAGGAACTAAAATCTCCACCCCATCAAAATCAGCACTTCTAAAACAGTCAAACAACTCATGGAGACACCTAAAATTAGCATAGTTACGGAAACGTCCCTGGCCCCTCAAACCTCTTTTGAGATCAATGACACAGCTATGGTTCAAACCCCAGAGATTCTAGACCATTAATAACCAATCAGACAAAAACGATTAACACACACTTAAAACAATTGCTCCAACACTCGAAAACATCGAGACAGGATGGCTGAAGTCAAATACTGTAAATAAAGGATTAATATTTGAATTGCGTACTACACTGAAGTTCAGGTATAACTGTAGCCCATTGCGGGGGAGTCTTTAGTGTGCTTTCAGGACAGTCCGATTGTATGTCCTGACTGCACCTCCATCGACATAAAAGAAAATAAAGCTGTGCCGCTATTGAACTACACCCTGAGTCCGTAGTGGTTGTTTTGCCCACGCACGCTAACAATATTATGGTCACTCTTCCCTTAGGGTTCTTTTACAACAAGATTATTAACTAGCCCTCTCTCATTGCATAATACTAGATCTAATATAGTCTGTTCCCTGGTTGGTTCCTCAAATGTTGTTATATATACAGAGTACTGGCTGTGAATTCTGAGCCTATGATTTTGCTCAAGTCTCTGGTGTAGGACTTATAACCATGGTATGGCGCTTTGAGCCATGGCTGACACTGTGGCAGAGATTATAATCTCACACATATAGAGAGACTATAAAAATGATGATGTACCTGCTCACACTTTCAATCACGTTGGATTTGATCAGCAACAAACAAGTGCTTCACACTGTCGATAGTTTGAAAGGCAGAGCACGTTCAGCTCTTTGCTGACTTTTGTTTTTAGATAATACTGCTTGAGGTCCAGTTTTCTAGCTGTAGATGTAATGTTTCTGGCCCAACTGCTCTTTGCAAAATTGGTGATAAATAATTGATGCAGCTATTGGAAAGATTCTTACATGAAGCTAAATTTGGAGCAATAAATGGGACTGCTGCCCTTCACCAAAGGCCCGGCAGATCACAAACTTTTAGTTTGAGTGCCAGCCATGATAAAAGTGGCTTTAGTATAGAAATTGGTGATCGGTGTTGATCTTAATAGGGGTGGGGTAAGTGAAGAGTTGGTTGCTGTAGTGATACCATCACTCCCAGCTGCAATGGAGATGATTGGGCAATTCACCTGTCAATCACACTTGGAAACCACACAGATGTAAGTGAATGGGATTGATTTCACTCAGATTTTGTATTCTGCATACTCAATGCATTTTGCAAGGGAAATAATCTTGCTACATTAGGGAAACTTAGCAGTATATATGTAAATAGTTTTAATTTATACATAATCTGAAGCAAACTATGACCTGGATTTTCAGCGGGTCAGGAGCCCTTCAAGAATAGCAGGTGGGTCCAGATGTTGGATTCCTCACACCTCAGGGCATCTACTTTTCAGAATGCCTTTAAAGGTGAGGGATTCTTCCTGTCACCCAGCACTCCTGACCTGGCTGGCTTCACTGCAAAGATAGGTATTCACATTGCTCGGCAAGTTTTATGGACACAGGCCAGGTTTTTAAAGAGTGAAGTTTCCCTCGGAGGGAACAGCACTCAGAGGTGTTGTGAGCCCTAGCCTGCATAAGGAAACCTTTTAAAGATTTCAGAAGGTCCGCCTCATGCCCCTTATGGTTATGCTGTGCCTTTAACACCCACCCCCAATAGACCCTCGTGCTCCCAATGCCAAGCTATGGAACCTCCATATCTACTGGCCCACTGTAGGGTGCATAGAACCAAGGAACCATATATAGTGATATAGCATGTGTAATACAAAAAAACTCATTCATAACAAAAACCCCAAACACTGGAAACAACTAGGTTGATCCCAGGTGTGGAGAGATTTTCTTAAGAGGACAGGTTGAGTAGATTGAGCCTTTCCTGACTGGAATTTAGAAGAATGAGAGGCAACCTTCTTGGAAGAAAAACCAATACATTTTTCCAGTTCCAGGTAAGGGCATGAAGAGTCACTGACAGTCATCAATGTAACAGAGAAAGAGAGGGAGCAGGTCTGAGTAGGACTGCAACAAGGAGTGTTCCACAAAAGCCGCAAAAAGACAGGCATCCCATGTGGATACCTGTAGTCGCACCTTTTATTTGGGGATGTAAAACAAGTTAAAGGTGAAATTACTTAGTGAAAGAACATGTGCACTATCTCTCTCCTCTGCCTGGCTGCAAAGGCTAGAGGACTATTCTGTTTTTATTATAATGGAGATAAAGTCCCAATGCACCAACAGCTGCCTCTGCACCTGGCAGCCTTGACTCTATAACTCTCACCATTTGGAATAGCCTACTGACCCAACAGCACAAAACTCCCAGGAAACTAGTGTGATACAAACCATCTAGTTCTGCCTAAAAAGCCCTTCCGATGTAGATGAGTTGACGATAGTGCAAATACCCGTAGAACCAAAGAATGCTTACAACACAGAAGGAGGCCATGTGGCTCTTCTTATAGAATCCACAGAATTCCTACAATGCAAGAGGTCATTTGGCCCATTAAGTCTGCACTGACTCTCCGAAAGAGCACCTTACCCCCCTTGCCCTATCCCTGTAACTCCGCGCATTTAGCATGGCCAATCCACCTAATCTGCACATTTTTGAACTGTGGGAGGAAACCGGAGCACCCGCAGGAAACCCACACAGACACAGGGAGAATGTGCAAACCATTTACAGACAGTCACCCAAGGAATTGAACCCAGGTCTCTTGCGCTATGACGCAGCAGTGCTAATCACTGTGCCATCATGTTGCCCAGTTGAGACTCAGCCAGTGTTTTATACAGGTTTATAACAACTTCCTTACTTTTGTGCTGTCTTCCCCTATTTATAAAGCCCAAGGTCCTCTGTGGTTTCTAAAGCTGCTCTACTATCGTCAAAAGATTTATACACATATACCCCAAGGTCCCTCTGCTCCTGCACCTGCTTCAGAATTGCATGATTATTTATTGTATATTGTCTCTCCTCTTTCTTCCTACCAAATGAATCACTTCACACTTCTCTGCATTTAACTTCACCTGCTCACACCTGGTCTATCATTATTCTCCTACCACTTACAATACACCCAAATGTTGTGTCATCTGGAACCTGTGTCTTAAGGTCATTAATATAGATCAAGAAAAGCTGGTTCCTGGGGAAGGCCATGCCTGCAGTTTGGAAACCGTTCAGCATTACTCTCAGTCTGTGCCCATTTATATCCATGCTACTATTCTCATTTTGCTCAAAAGCCTGTGCTATGGCAGCAGGAATGATGAGCACTGCTCAGCCCGAGATGATACTTGCAAAAAGACTATAAAGACACGTGTCAATGGTGTTTAGCTGGCATTCCTACCTTTCCCTTGTACATATACAGGCTGAGATAATTTCCCTGTGGGCTGTTAACATGGAAAAGAACACCACTCTGGCTTCGAGGACGCAGTTCAAACAGGAGTTCAAAATCCTTGCCCACCACAAACGAGTTATCTGAAAATAAGCATTCAGGTATCAGTAATGAGATATATTGGGCTACGACATTGATTATGATATCTATAGCAATATGCTGAGCTAGTGGATAAAGAGGTGCTTGCAACTTGTGATTCCTTACCAGATTAACCTGCACTTTCAATCAGTCTTACAAAGAAAGGTGTTGAACAGAGTAACATGGAAAACAAGAACGAAGAAAGTACATTTTTTGAATCTGACTCACTGCTGCAATAAACATAGGAATACAGAAAGTAAGAGCAGGTGGGGGCCATTCAGCCCTTCAAGCCTGCTCCACCATTCATTATGATCATGGCTGATCATTCAAAGCAATAATCTGAACCCACTTTCCCCCCATATCCTCTGATCTCTTTCACTCCAAGAGCTATATCTAACACTAATGTAAGAAATGTAACAATTAATTTGCATAGAACAAACTCCCACAAACAGCAATCTGATAATACTCTGTTTTAATAAAGTTAGTTGAAGGATAAATATTGCCAACATTCCTCAGTACTATCTCTCAAACAGTGCACAGCTTCCTTAGACGTGCCCTGCAGACAGTGCAGCATTATCTAACTTTTTAAAAATTCATTCACAGGATGCAGGCATCACCAGGCCAACAATTATTATCCCAGTTATCCCTAATTTCCTCTTGAGAAGGTAACAATGGCAATATATTTCCAGTCAGGATGGTGAGTAGCTTGGAGGGGAACTTGCAAGTGGTGGTGTTCCCATGTTCCTCCTGCCCTTGTCCTTCTAGATGGTGACATTTGCAGGTTTGAGAGGTGCTGTCTTAGAGCTTTGGTGAGTTCCTGCAATGTAGATGGTACAACCAACTGCTGCTGCGTATTGGTGGTGGAGGGAGTAATTGTTTGTGGATGGGATGCAAATAAAGCAGCTCCTGGATGGTGTCAAGCTGCTCGAGTGTTGCTGGGAGCTGCACCCATCCAGCTAAGTGGAGAGTATTCCATCACACTCCTGACTTGTGCCTTGTAGATGGTGGACAGGCTTTGGGGAAACAGGAGGTGACTTCCTTGCTGCAGGATTCCCAGCCTCTCATCTGCTCTGTCATCAGTGTTTATATGGTTAATCCAGTTGAGTTTCTGGTCAATGGTAGAGGGAGATTGAGTGATGGCAATGCCATTGAATATCAAGGGGTGACGGTTAGAATCTCTCGTTGCTTAGCACTAATGTTACTTGCTACTTGTCAGCCCAAACCAGGTCTTGATGCATATAGACACGGACAGCTTCAGTATCTCAGCTGTCACAAATGGTGCAATCATCAGCAAACTTCTCTACTTGGGGCCTTATGATGGAAAGTCATTAATGAAGCAGCTGAAGGTGGTTGGGCTGAGGACACTACCCTGAGGAACCCCTGCAGTGATACCCTGGAGCTGAGATAATTGACTTCCAAAAACAACAAGAACAATCACAGAAACTCCTTGATGCCACATTCGGTCAAATGCAACTTTAAAGCCAAGGGCAGTCACTCTCCCCTGGAGTTCAGACTTTTTTGTCCATTCTTAAATTAAGACTGCAATGAGGTCAGGTTCTGAGTGACTCTGGCGAAATCCAAACTGTTTGCAAGTTACTGTTAAGCAAGTGACACTTGATAGCACTGCTTATGATCTCTTTCATCAGACTATTGATGATCAAGAGTAAGCTGATGGGGCAGTAATTGGCCACGTTGAATCTGTCTGCTCCTTGTTGAGAAGACATATTGGGTAATTTACCATATTGCTGGGTAGATGCCAGTGTTGTAACTATATTGGAACAGCTTGGCTAGGGGCATGGCAAGTTCTGGAGCACAAATCTTTGGTACTGTTACCAGAATGTTGTCAGGGCCCATTGCCTCTGCAGCATCCAGTGCCGTCAGCTGTTTCTTGATATCATATGCAGTAAAGACTGACATCTGTGATGCTGGGACCTCTGGAGAAGGTTTGGGGGATGGGAGAATCCTGCTGGCGTGAACGGTCGGAGAATCCTGCCCCTCATTTTTAGGTATGCATGGTACTGCTCCTGGCATACCTTCCTGTGCTCTGCATTGCATCAGGATTGATCTCCTGGTAATTGTAAAGGGACAATATGCGAGGCCTGGAGGTTGCAGACTGTGGTTAAATACAATTCTGCTGCTGCTGATGGTCTGCAGCATCTTACTCTTGCCCAGAATTGCCAGATTTGATCAAAATCTATCTATCTAGTATATTGGGAGTGCTAAACCAATGTGAAGATAGGAATTTGACTGCCTGCATGAAGCTTCCTCAGCACTGACCTTCTGAAGTGCGGCACTCCCTCAGTACTGACCCTCTGATAGTGCGGCACTCCCTCAGCACTGACCTTCTGAAGTGCGGCACTCCCTCAGTACTGACCCTCTGACAGTGCGGCACTCCCTCAGCACTGACCCTCTGACAGTGCAGCACTCCCTCAGTACTGACCCTCTGACAGTGTGGCACTCCCTCAGCACTGACCCTCTGACAGTGCAGCACTCCCTCAGCACTGACCCTCTGACAGTGCAGCACTCCCTCAGTACTGACCCTCTGACAGTGCGGCACTCCCTCAGTACTGACCCTCTGACAGTGCGGCACTCCCTCAGCACTGACCCTCTGACAGTGCAGCACTCCCTCAGCACTGACCCTCTGACAGTGCAGCACTCCCTCAGTACTGACCCTCTGACAGTGCGGCACTCCCTCAGTACTGACCCTCTGACAGTGCAGCACTCCCTCAGCACTGACCCTCTGACAGTGCGGCACACCCTCAGTACTGACCCTCTGACAGTGCAGCACTCCCTCAGCACTGACCCTCTGACAGTGTGGCATTCCCTCAGTACTGACCCTCTGACAGTGCAGCACTCCCTCAGCACTGACCCCCTGACAGTGCGGCACTCCCTCAGCACTGACCCTCTGACAGTGCGGCACTCCCTCAGTACTGACCCTCTGACAGTGCAGCACTCCCTCAGCACTGACCCCCTGACAGTGCGGCACTCCCTCAGCACTGACCCTCTGACAGTGCGGCACTCCCTCAGTACTGACCCTCTGACAGTGCGGCACTCCCTCAGTACTGACCCTCTGACAGTGCAGCACGCCCTCAGTACTGACCCTCTGACAGTGCAGCACTCCCTCAGTACTGCATTGGGAGTGTTAGTGTAAATTTGTGCTCAAGTTCCTGGATGGGGTCTTGAATCCACAAGTTTTGACTCATAGGTGAGCTGGTATCTACTAATTGGTTCACTTTCTTAATGTGTATGCATTTTAAAAGGTTTGAAGAGTTTTTTTAAGAGAATGTACAATAAGTTAAGGACTGAACTCACCTAAAACAACATATCCTCCTTCGGATGAGAAATACGTTCCTTGCTCAAAGTTGCTCTCGAAGCATGGTGTGACTCCAAATGTATGCAAAGGGGAATCCAGTAGATTACCATCCAGTTTAAAGTTTCTAAGACATCCCTGGAAACTGTGTCGTGGCAGCTGCTTAGCAAATAAAAGATAATCAATGGAATATAATTATAACAACAACAGTAGTTTCTGAGTTATTTGTCAACTAATCCTACATTATGTCCTTATTTCAGTGATAAGGCCCTCACTATTTGCAGCAGTTTACACTTATTTTCCTTTGGACCAGAAGCTGCAGTGAAAGTCAGGCTTCATACAATGGGACCTTACATTACTACATAATTGTGGACTGAATATTCTGGCAATGAATTATTGATCTGAACTATATAGAACAGAGGTGACTGGCCCTTTATGTTTGTGATGACTCTAACTAATTAAGAGTTATGTAATTAAACCCATTCCACTGCTGTTTTCCTATTGTTTTTTAATACGACTAGAGAAACATAAGAAATAGCAGCAAGAATAGGCCAACTGCCACGAGAACCTGCTCCCCAATTCAACAAGATCATAGCTTAGCAGGATTTAACACCCAACATGTTTCCTGGTGACAGGAGGTAATCCACCATTGGCTGGCACTGGGATCTTCTAGTCCTGTTGAGCACGTTCCTTACTGCTGTGGAACCACAGTGGGGAGTGCTGTCAGCGAGACTGGAAAATCCTGCTGCCGTGAACAGCCAAAAACCTCTGGGCCATGTTCCCCTTGTCTTTCCCATGGTTGACAATTTGTTATTTAGTCTTGAATATAGAGTCATAGAGATTACAGCACAGCAAAGGCTATCTGGCCCATCGTGTCTGTGCTGGTCAAAAACAAACACCTAACTATTCTAATCCCATTTTCCAGCACTTGTTCCAAAGTCTTGTCTGCCTTAGCATTGCAACCACATATCTAAATACTTCTTAAATATTATGAGGGTCTCTGCCTCTACTGCCCTTTTAGGTAGTAAGTTCCAGACTCCCACCATCCTCTGGGAGAAAAAGATTTTCCTCACATCCTCTGTAAACCTTTTGCCCCTAACCTTAAAGCTATACCTCCTTGGTCATTGATAAACATAAGAACATAAGAAATAGGAGCAGGAGTAGGCCATCTAGCCCTTCGAGCCTGCCCCGCCATTCAATAAGATCATGGCTGATCTGAAGTGGCTCAGTTCCACTTTCCCGCTTTCTCCCCATAACCCTTAATTCCCCTTGCCTACCAAAAACCTATCTACCCGTGTCTTAAAAATATTTAGCGAGGTAGCCTCCACCACTTCAACATGCAGAGAATTCCAGAGATTCACCACCCTTTGAGTGAAGAAGTTCCTCCTCAACTCCGTTCTAAACTGCCCCCCGCCTTATCTTGAGGCTGTGCCCCCTAGTCCTACTGTCCTTTCTGTGCGGGAAGAATCTCTCTACCTCTACCCTATGCATCCCTTTCATTATCTTATATGTCTCTATAAGATCCCCTCTCATCCTTCTAAACTCCAACGAGTACAGACCCAGCTTGCAGGTGCAGCAGGTGGTCAGGAAGGCGAATGGGATGCTGGCCTTCATAGCGAGGGGGATTGAATATAAAAGTAGGGAGGTCTTGCTGCAGCTGTATAGGGCATTGGTGAGGCCGCAGCTGGAGTACTGTGTGCAGTCTTGGGCGCCGCACCTGCGCAAGGATATTTTGGCCCTGGAGGGAGTGCAGAGGAGGTTTACTAGGCTGATACCGGAGTTGAGGGGATTGAGCTATGAGGAGAGGCTGAATAAACTAGGCTTGTACTCGTTAGAGTTTAGAAGAATGAGGGGAAATCTCATTGAGACGTATAAGATGATGAATGGGATGGATAGGATAGAGGTGGAGAGACTCTTCCCGCTCAAAAAAGACAGTAGGACTAGGGGGCACAGCCTCAAGATAAAGGGGAGGCGGTTTAGAACGGAGTTGAGGAGGAACTTCTTCACTCAAAGGGTGGTGAATCTCTGGAATTCTCTGCCCGTTGAAGTGGTGGAGGCTGCCTCGCTAAATATTTTTAAGAAGCGGGTTGATGGGTTCTTGATAAGAGAGGGGATTAAGGGTTATGGGGAGAGGGCGGGAAAGTGGAACTGAGCCACGACAGATCAGCCATGATCTTATTGAATGGCGGGGCAGGCTCGAAGGGCCAGATGGCCTACTCCTGCTCCTATTTCTTATGTTCTTATGTTCAGTCTATTTAGTCTCTCTTCATAGTCCAACCCCCTCATCTCTGGTATCAGCCTAGTGAACCTCCTCTGCACTCCCTCCAAGGCCAAAATATCCTTACGCAAGTGCGGCGACCAAAACTGCACACAGTACTCCAGCTGTGGCCTCACCAGTGCCCTGTATAGTTGCAGCAAGACCTCCCTGCTTTTATATTCTATCCCCCTCGCTATAAAGGCCAGCATTCCATTCGCCTTCTTGATCACCTGCTACACCTGCAGACTGGGTTTTTGTGACTCATGCACAAGGACCCCCAGGTCCCTCTGCACTGTAGCATGCTGCAGCTTTTCGCCCTTTAAATAATAATCCTCCTACTATTATTACTGCCAAAGTGGATAACCTCACACTTGCTAACATTGTACTCCATCTGCCAGGTCCTCGCCCACTCGCTCAGCCTATCTAGATCCCTCTACAGACTTTCCACACCCTCCACACAATTTGCTTTTCCACTCATCTTTGTGTCATCAGCAAATTTCGACACCCTACACTCAGCTCCCTCCTCCAGATCATCTATATAAATGGTAAATAGCTGAGGCCCCAGCACCGATCCCTGCGGCACTCCACTAGTTACCAACCGCCAATCAGAATGATCCCTCCACCAAGAGGAAAAGTTTCTTCCTGTCTATCTATGCCCCTCCATTTTATATATCTCAATCATGTCCCCTCCTCAGACTCCTCAGCTCTAAGGAAAACAACCCCAGCCTATCCAATCTCTCCTCATTCTCCAGTCCAGGCAGCATCCTGGTGAATCTCCTCTGCATCCTCTCCAGTGCAATCAAATTCCTCCTATAATGCGGGTTCCAGAACTGAACACTATATTCTTGCTGCGACTTAATCAATGTTTTTGTACAATTCCAGTATAACTTCCCTGCTCTTAAACTCTACGTCTCCGCTAATAAAGGAATGTATACCATGTGGCTTCTTAACCACTTCGTATAGTTAATAAGTTTCTCCCTTTCAAGTTTATCCAACTCTTTTTGCCAGTTACTGCTGAATCAGCTTCCATCACTGTTTAGGCAGCACATTCCAGATCATTCCTCACTGGATCGTTTACTGTGGCATTATTTATTAACCCTGCTTCATTGCACAATACTAGATCTAAAACAGCTATCTCCCTAGTTGATTCCACAAGGCATTGCTCCAATAAACTGTCACAAAAGTATTCTAAAAACACACCTTCTGGATCACCTTTTCCTCTTTGATTGGTCCAGTCTATATGAAGATTAAAGCCCCTCACAACTATTACATTGTCTTTCTTACAATTTCCAATAACTTGTTTAACACCCTGTTCAGCAGTATAATTACAATTATAAACGATTCCCATAAGTGTTTTTTGTCCTGTGCTCTTCCTAATCTCCATTCATACAGATTCTACTCTCTGAGCTAATATTCTTTCTCACTTGGCTTTGTGTTTTCCTTTACTATTAGGGATACCCCCTCCTCCTTTACCCTTCTGCCTGTCTTTTCAAAATGTTGTGGACCCTGAAACTTTTAATTCCCAGTCTTGGTCATCTTGTAACCATGTCCCTCTCATGGCAATTAGATCAAAACCACTTATTGCTATTGTGCTGCCAGTTTGTCCATCTTATTGTGGATGCACTGTGCATTCAGATAAAGTGACTTTGTTTCTTTAAATTATTATTGGCTGCATGCACCTTATTCTGAAGCACTATTACCATTAAACTCTCTGTCCCGCCCTGTCTTATTTTAGAACATTGATGTACATCTCTATTTGTCAACTTGCATCTGTGAATTTCTAAGTCTTCCTTCACCTGGCTCCTCCTTCTTTGCTACTTTAAAGCCATTTTCTCCTATCCTGAACAACATGCGCTGGTGTAAACTTTAGTTTGCATGCTCAGGCCCTTCTTCTTAACTTTCCCTTAGTGTCCCGTGATGGTGGGATTAGCAGAATAAATAAATGGGGCTATGGGGATAGGACCGAGGTGGGATCATTGTTGGTGCAGACTTGATGGGCCAAATAACTTCCTTTTGCACTGTAGGGATTCTATGATTCTCACACACTGGCTATTACCCTGATCGCTACCCTGCTATGTTGCCTTGTCCTTTCTCTTTAACATTCCAAACCTTTCCTCACATGAAGACTCTTCCTTCCAACCCACTCTCATTCGCATGATTTAGTTTCAAGCTTTATTTACGCCCCTAGTCATACAGGTATACAGCAAGTAGAAACTGGCTCTTAATACCCGATTTATGTCTAATGGGGATACTTGTATTTGATGGTTGCGGGTCCTCATTG
The DNA here is from genome assembly GCF_965287045.1 of Carcharhinus amblyrhynchos. Lineage (NCBI taxonomy): Eukaryota > Metazoa > Chordata > Chondrichthyes > Carcharhiniformes > Carcharhinidae > Carcharhinus > Carcharhinus amblyrhynchos. The sequence continues at coordinate 124,383,326 of NC_137331.1, forward strand.
TGGTGGGTAGATGGAACTCTTTAGATGATCATGAGGAATGACAGAACCTTGAAGAATATTGATAGGCAGAGGGATCTGGGTGTACAGGTAGACAGGTCACTGAAAGTGACAACGCAGGTGGAGAAGGTAGTCAAGAAGGCATACAGCATACTTACCTTCATCGGCCGGGGCACTGAGTTTAAAAATTGGCAAGTCATGTTGCAGCTTTATAGAAACTTAGTTAGGCCGCACTTGGAATATAGCGTTCAATTCTGGTCACCACATTACCAGAAAGATGTGGAGGCTTTGGAGAGGATACAGAAAAGATTTACCAGGATGTTGCCTGGTGTGCAGGGCATTAACTATGAGGAGAGATTGGAGAAATTTGGTTTGTTCTCACTGGAATGACGGAGGTTGAGAGATAACGTGACAGAAGTCTACAAGATTATGAGGGGTGTGGACAGAGTGGATAGTCAGAAGCTTTTTCCCATGATGGAGGAGTCAATTACTAGTGGGCATAAGTTTAAGGTGCAAGGGGCAAGATTTAAAGGAAGTGCACAAGGCAAGTTTTTTACACAGAAGTTGGTGGGTGCCTGGAACTCGCTGCCAGGGGAAGTAGTGGAAGCAGATGCAATAGTGAGTTTTAAGGAGCGTCTGGACAAATACATGAATAGGATGGGAATAGAGGATATGGTCCCTGGAAGGGTAGGGGGTTTTAGATCAGTCGGGCAGCATGGTCGGTGCAGGCTCTTCCTGTGCTGTAATTTTCTTTGTTCTTTGTTAATGTACTGCTAGGTTCAGCTATTCCTCCCCAGCAAGCGACTCAAGAATCGCAGGTGAAACCAACCCTCTCACAATTTACACTTATATAGCTCCTTTAATGTAAGGCATTTCACAGGAGCATAATCAGACAAAATCTGACAGGGCCACATGAGGAGGTACTAGAATAAGTGACTAAAATGCATGTTGATCAAAATGTCATAATCAAGTACAGAAAATAATCAAAGAAGCAAACGAATGCCGATCTCTAAAAAAATATGCTTCAGTTACACAAAGCCCTGGTTAGCCCATTACCCCATACCTGCAAACAGCTATGTGTATACTATTGTAGGAAGGATATATTGACTTTGGAAGTAAAATTATCAGAATGACAACTGGACCCCAAGAGTTGAAATACAAGGGGTGATAGTTAAGAGGTAACTTCATAGAATCCCTACACTGCAGAAGGAGTCTGCACCGACCACAATCCCACCCAGGCCCAATTCCTGTAACTCCACATATTTGCCTTGTTAATCCCTCTGACACTAGGGTAATTTAGCATGGCCAATCAATCTATCCTGCACATCTTTGGATTGTGGGAGGAAATTGGAGCACCCAGAGGAAACCTACGCAGGTTAGGGGAAAACGTGCAAACTCCACACAGACAGTGACCTGAGGCCAGAATTGAACCCAGGTCTCTGGCACTGTGAGGCAGCAGTGCTAAACACTGTGTTACCGTGCTACCTGGTTGTGCTGGTTTGCAAGTCTAGCATTAAGAGGCATAGTCTAAAGATTAGAGCCTGATCTTTCAGGAGTGAAATTAGGAAACACTTCTACACACAAGAGCCAGGATTTCCCAGTCGTACCAGCCACCGAGATCTTCCATTCTTGCTAAATATCACAAGAAGGCAAGAAAATCCCATCCAAAGGATCATAGAAATTTGGAACTCTTTTCCACAAATAGCAATTCATGCTGGATCATTCGCTAATTTTAACTCTTAAATTGATAAATTGTTGATAGAATTTGATATTAAGGCACATGGGGCAAAGGTCAGTATATGGAGTTAGGTCACAGATCAACCATGGTCCCATTGAATAGAAGAACAGTCTGGAGGGGCTGAATGGTCTCTTCCTGTTCTTATTTTTACATGGTCAAAGAAGTAGGATTTGGAGAGCATCTTAAAAGAAGAAAGATGGACAGAGAGGTATAAGGAGAATATTTCAGAGTGATAGTCCTTGATAGTTGAAAGCAAGTACAGTTACAAATGATGGTGCAGTCACAGTCTGGGGATGTGCTAAAGGCCAGTAGTGGAGAAATGCAGAGATCCTGGTGGGCTGTATGACTGGGTGGGGTTGCAAGAATAGGAAGGGGGCAAGGCCATGGAGGTATCTGTGAACAAGAATGCAAATTGCCAATTTACCTTCTTATTGCGTCGCCTTTTGCTTGGAGGTAATCCACCCAGATAAAATGGAGATTCAACTTTCAGGAGGGGACTACTGGCCATACTGTCCTGTCGTGTCCGGAGTCCATCGATAACCAGCTTTCCTCTGTTATTTTCTCTGCTAAACACCACCTTTAAAAAAAAGTCATAAAAATGGTAAATTATGCAGCTAGTTGTACAGGAATTGAGAGCAAACAACACTTAGCTACTCAATGCTTTTTAAAATTAGATTGAAGTATGAATTTTCTTGAACCCAAGTCAAATTTTCCATAAGTTATTTTTAACTTCTTACATTCAGGATTGTGAAATTTTAACGAAAGCTGGATGGATTAGATCATTTCCATGCAGGGTATAAGGAATGCTTTACTACAAAGAGCTGTTGTAGCTGAAACAGTCATGATGTTAAAGTGGAATTAAACACACAGAGAAACATTAAAGAGTGTTGGTATAGGAAAATGGAATTAGTTTAAGATTCTACAGTTGGGTGGATATTGGATGGGTCAAATGACCTTCTTCAGCCCTGTGTTTTGATAATTCAAATTTCAATGTAAAGGTCCTAATGGATAATTGTAGAATTCCATGTACAAGTACGGATTAGTTCCATTCATCATTTGGGTTTGGCAGCTTGGTGTAAACATTGCAGCAGCCAAAGTATCAACAAAAACCTCACTATATAACACCTTTAATGTGGTCTCAAGGCCCCTCACAGGAACATTCGCTTTTGACAGCGAACCACATAAGGAGATAAGGTGGCCAAAATGTTGCAATTGATAGCCTGTTTAAATAGGCTATCTGAAAAAGTGGACAGAGATGGTGACACAAAAAGTTTAGGGAGGGTATTCTAAGGTTCAAGGGCAAAGCAGCTGAAAGCATGGCCATTGGTGGAGAGAAGGAACTGCAGATTTGCAAGGGGCTACAACTGGAGGACTGTAGGGATGTTGGGGGGTTGTAGGGCTGGGAAAGATTACAAAGGTACTGAGAGATGAGGCAATATTTTGGACAAGTGTTAAACTTGAAGCACAACTTGGTAAAGGCACCTCTTTCATGTGCAATAGTATATTTACTGCTTTTCATTTGTGAGAATGAATGTTTTTGAAATATATTTTTTGGGAATATTGGGTGGGATTTTCCATCCGCATTTGCCCCAAAACCAGAAAATCCCACCTGGAGTCAATGGACAACTCCTGCCTGCTACTATTCCTGTGGTGGACGGGATGGGAAAATCTGCCCTTTCTGTTATTTTATAAGGAAGGTTGTATTTGTGTATGTGTGCAATGAAAATTATTTACTTACATTGAGAGAAAAAGAGTTAAAGATCCTAGATGCATGTATTTGTAATGAGACTTTCCTGGTCAAGTGGTTTATATGTAAATGTGAGGATTTGATTTTGAATATTACGTTTAAGATGCGAGGGGCAAGGTTTAAAGGAGATGTACGAGGCAAGTTTTTTACACAGAGGGTGCCTGGAACTTGCTGCTGGGGAAGTAGTGGAAGCAAATACAATAGTGAGTTTTTAAGGGGCGTCTTGACAAATACACGAATAGGATGGGAATAGAAAGATATGGTCCCCTGAAGGATAGGGGGTTTTAGTTCAGTTGGGCAGTATGGTTGATGCAGGCTTGGAGGGCCAAAGGGCCTGCTCCTGTGCTGTAATTTTCTTTGTTCTTTGTTTTAAATAGGCTAGCTATAGGAATTTGCATTCAAAGATACTTAGGGACCTGTTTACTTTTGGCTGTTAAATTCCAAAGGGAAGTAATTGGCTTCTACAGCTTGCAAAGGTTTCATAATTTATCAAGGGAAGGTTAAAGAATTTTATTTGACCCAAAAGTGGAGGTTTGGAAAAGTTGAATTCCAAGAAGATCTGAGGACAATGAAATTGTAGATGAAATGGAGAAATGATATTGAAGAAGAGGTGTTGAAGGGATGAGGTTGAGGGGTTGGCGGTATGAGGAAGACCTGTTGGAAGCAGCTGGGAGAAGATGTGCAGTTTGAATCAGTCATCCAGTCAAGCCATAAAAGTCTTGGGCTGCAAAAAGCAGTCTTGTTTCTGAAGTTTTCTTGGATTTCCACAGCAAAGTGGAAGTGAGTTTGAGGGGTCCTTGTTGAAGGCACAGCAGCTTAGCCTTGGATAATGTTACTGGATTTTTTTCGTCTTTAAACATCTTTATTTATTCATTTGTGGACATGGGCTGGTTGGCCAAAATTTATTGCTCATCCATAGTTGCCAATGGCAGTTGAGAGTCAACCATATTACTGTGGTTTTAGAGTCATATATGGCCAGGGACATTAATGAACCAGACAGGTTTTTCTGACCATCAACAATGGTTTCATGGTCTTCACTGGATTCTTACTTCCAGATATTTTTACTGAATTCAGGTTCCCAGAACATTTGCTGAATTTCTGGCTTAATAGTCTAGAGATAATACCACTAGGCCATCACTTTCCCCTCTATGAGGTAGTCTTGCCTAGGAAATGCTTACTTGTGAATCTGATCAAGAAGAGTCTTCCTGGGCGAATGTTTTGTAAGACTACATTCAACTGTGTGACTGTAATCTTGTGTGCTTAAGTTTCCTTTTCTCCCAATTAATAAACCTTTTACTTTTGATTACTTTTAAAATTTTCCAGAAGTATTTCTGGATTTCTGCATTTCCTTCTCATTTTCTGAATACAAAGAAAAGGGTATGGCCTGTAAACCAATGTTCCCTCTGGGATTTAGTTCATTCGGCAATTAAGATCTTATTGTGGTTAGAACACTTTACTTACTGTATGCCACTGTCCATCATTATGCTTAGCTTTGCTCTTAATTTTCAGTTGCTTTCCGTCAACAGCAAAGGAAAAGAAGAAGCGGCCTCTTGAAACATAAAGGGTCATGTAAGATTTCCCCGACTTATCTGCTACATAAAAGATGGTTCCTTCTGATGCAACTGTTCGTATGTCAATGGAGAACTTTGATCTGAAAGATGAAAATGTCTCATTTAAAGTATATTGGTGTGCCTTTTGTTGTATTGCTCAGTGAGAGTCAGCTGGGGTTTTTTTTCCAACACAACCACCAAGCCACACAATACATGACATACTTTCTTTTAAATACTTGAAGTGCTCAGGTAGTATGTAACATTGGAAATGTGACAACTGTTATTTAAACATTAATATTAATAGATTTCTAATTAAATACAAGTACTAAAATAATAATTCATTTTACCTCTCTTTAAATGATTCAGGAATAAAGTCATACTCCAATCTGCTATCCGGTGAATCTCCAAATTGATAGGCACCAGTGATTGCTTTTGGTTGCCATGATAACTGACACCCTTTTGATTCTTGACGGGCATTTTGTTTTATTGAATGATCAGGATTTTTTCCATTCTGCGACAAAGACAACATTTCATCAACATACATTTATTATTATTTTACTCAGGCTGCTGTAAATACCAAAAAAGTTTTCATACCTTATTCACCTTTACTGACTCTTGGCCATTCCATTTTCTGCCTTCTTTTAGCATGAGCATTTCTGGGGCTCTCTGTTGGGGACAAATGTCCAGAAATACTCCAGCATCCTGAGTAGAATGTGCCAAATTTTCAACTGCCAGGAAGCGGTGATCTCTAAAGGGAGAGAATGGAGATCAGATCTTTCCAGCCCTAAATCATTTGTTTAGCACAGCAATCTGATCAGTGTATTCCAGAAAATACCATTACTAATGTCCCATCTTTCAATGGATTCTTTGGGTAAACCAGAACGATACATTAATGTGTATGTAAGTTGAAATATACATACTTTCTAATGCAAACAAACCTTGTTCATCCCGAGGGTAAAGAAGGAATGTAGGAGAAGGGATAACCAGCCCTGGTTATCGAAGGAAGTAAAGGAGAGTATTAAATTAGGGCTAAAAGAGGACATGAGAAGACTTTGGCTGATAGGATTAAGGAGAATCCTAAGGCGTTCTATAGGTATGTCAAGAACAGAAGGTTGGTTAGAGCAAGATTAGGGCCAGTTACAGACAGCAGAGGGAAGTTGTGTGTGGAACCGGAAGAGATTGGAGAGGCATTGAACCAATATTTCTCTTCGGTGTTCACGCAGGGGGACATGAATATAGCTGAGGAGGACACTGAGTTACAGGGGTGTAAAATAGACAGTATTGCAGTTGATAAGGGGGATGTGCTGGATATTCTTGAGGGTTTGAAAATAGATAAGTCCACTGGTCCGGATGGGATTTACCCTAGGATTCTCTGGGAGGCAAGAGAGGTGATTGCAGAGCCTCTGGCTCTGATCTTCAGGTCGTCGTTGGTCTCTGGTATAGTACCGGAAGATTGGAGGATAGCGAATGTTGTCCCGTTGTTTAAGAAGGGGAACAGAGACTTCCCCGGGAATTATAGACCGGTGAGTCTTACTTCTGTTGTGGGCAAGGTTTTAGAAAAAATTATTAGGGATAGGATTTATAGTTATTTGGAGAGTAATGAATTGATTGGAGATAGTCAGCGTGGTTTTGTAGCGGGTAGGTCGTACCTTACTAACCTTATTGAGTTTTTTGAGAAAGTGACCAAAGAGGTGGATGGGGGTAAGGCAGTTGACGTGGTATATATGGATTTTAGTAAGGCGTTTGATAAGGTTCACCATGGTAGGCTTCTGCAGAAAATGCAGATGTATGGGATTGAGGGTAATCTAGGAAATTGGATCAGGAATTGGCTAGCAGATAGGAGACAGAGGGTGATGGTTGACGGTAAATATTCGTCATGGAGTTCGGTTACGAGTGGTGTGCCTCAGGGATCTGTTTTGGGGCCACTGCTGTTTGTAATTTTTATTAATGATCTGGATGAGGGTATAGTTGGGTGGATTAGTAAATTTGCTGATGACACTAAAGTCGGAGGTGTGGTAGATTGTGAGGAAGGGTGTCATAGTTTGTAGGGAGACTTAGACAGGTTGCAGAGCTGGGCTGAGAGGTGGCGGATGGAGTTTAATGCGGAGAAGTGTGAGGTAATTCACTTTGGTAGGAATAACAGATGTGTCGAGTATAGGGCTAACAGGAGGACTTTGAATAGTGTGGATGAACAGAGGGATCAAGGTGTATGTGTACATGGATCCCTGAAAGTTGGGGATCAAGTAGATAAGGTTGTTAAGAAGGCATATGGTGTCTTGGTGTTTATTGGTAGAGGGATTGAATTTAGGAGTCGCAGCATCATGTTGCAACTGTACACAACTCTGGTGCGGCCGCACTTGGAGTACTGTTTGCAGTTCTGGTCCCCACATTACAGGAAGGATGTGGAGGCTTTGGAGAGGGTGCAGAGGAGGTTTACCAGGATGTTGCCTGGTATGGAGGGGAGGTCCTATGAGGAGAGACTGAGGGATTTGGGGTTGTTTTCGCTAGAAAGAAGGCGGCTAAGAGGGGATCTTATTGAAACATATAAGATGATTAGAGGTTTAGATAGGGTGGATAGTGATAGCCTTTTTCCTCGGATGGAGAAAGCTAGCACGAGGGGACATGGCTTTAAATTAAGGGGGGATAGTTATAGGACGGATGTCAGGGGTAGGTTCTTTACCCAGAGGGTGGTGAGGGATTGGAATGCCCTGCCTGCTGCAGTTGTAAATGCGCCTAGTTTGGGGGCGTTTAAGAGATCCGTGGATAGGTTTATGGACGAAAAGGGATTGGTTTAGATTAGTGGGTCATTGTTTTTTAACTGGTCGGCACAACATCGTGGGCCGAAGGGCCTGTTCTGCGCTGTAGTGTTCTATGTTCTAAATTAAAAGCTGATGCATTCAGAGTGGCTAAAAGTAGTGGGTGATTAGAAGATTGGGAAAGGTTTAAAAATCAACAAAGAATGACTCAGAAGTTGATAAAGAAAGGAAGGATAGACTACGAAGCTAAACGAGCACTCAATATAAAATGTCGTCATTGGCTTCAGGTATAGTGATGGAAGACTGGAGGATAGCAAATGTTGTCCCCTTATTCAAGAAGGGGAGTAGAGACCATCCTGGGAATTATAGACCAGTGAGCCTTACTTCTGTTGTGGGCAAAGTTTTGGAAAGAATTATAAGGGATAGGATTTATAATCATCTAGAGGGAAATAAATTGATTAGGGATAGTAAACATGGTTTTGTGAAGGGTAGGTCGTGCCTCACAAATCTTATTGAGTTTTTTGAAAAGGTGACCAAAGAGGTGGATAAGGGTAAGGCAGTTGACGTGGTGTATATGGATTTTAGCAAAGCATTTGATAAGGTTCCCCATGGTAGGCTATTGCAGAAAATGCAGATGCATGGGATTGAGGGTGATTTAGCAGTTTGGATCAGGAATTGGCTAGCTGATAGAAGACAGAGGGTGGTGGTTGATGGGAAATATTCAACCTGGAGTTCAGTTACAAGTGGTGTACCTCAACGATCTGTTTTGGGGCCACTGCTGTTTGTCATTTTTATAAATGACCTAGATGAGGGTGTAGAAGGATGGATTAGTAAATTTGCTGACGACACCAAAGTTGGAGGAGTTGTAGACAGTGAGGATGGATGTTACAGTTTGCAGAGGGACATAGATAAGCTGCAGAGCTGGGCCGAGAGGTGGCAAATGGAGTTTAATACGGAAAAGTGTGAGGTGATTCACTTTGGTAAGAGTAACAGGAGTACAGAATATAGGGCTAATGGAAGGACTCTTAGTAGTGTTGACGAGCAGAGAGATCTCGGTGTACATGTGCATAGATCCCTGAAAGTTGGCACCCAGGTTGATAAGGTTGTTAAGAAGGCGTACGGTGTGTTAGCTTTTATTGGTAGAGGGATTGAATTTCGGAGCCGTGGGGTCATGTTACAACTGTACAAAACTCTGGTGCGGCCGCACTTGGAGTATTGTGTACAGTTCTGGTCGCCGCATTATAAGAAAGATGTGGAGGCATTGGAAAGGGTGCAGAGGAGGTTTACCAGGATGTTGCCTGGTATGGTGGGAAGGCCTTATGAGGAAAGGCTGAGGGACTTGAGGTTATTTTCATTGGAGAGAAGAAGATTACGAGGTGACCTGATTGAGGCATAAAGATGATCAAAGGATTGGATAGGGTGGACAGTGAGAGCCTTTTTCCTCGGATGGTGATGGCTAACACAAGGGGACATAGCTTTAAATTAAGGGGTGTTAATTATAGGACGGATGTCAGAGGTAGGTTCTTTACTCAGAGGGTAGTAAGGGTGTGGAATGCCCTGCCTGCAGCAGTTGTGGACTCGCCAACTTTAAGGGCGTTCAAATGGTCAGTGGATAGGCATATGGATAACATTGGAATAGTTCAGGTTAGAGGGTCATTAGATTGGTTCCACTGGTCGGCGCAACATCGAGGGCCGAAGGGCCTGTACTGCGCTGTAATGTTCTATGTTCTATGAGTTTTTACAAATATATAAAGAAGAGGAGGCTGGCTAGAGTGAATGTTGGACCCTTAGAGGATGAGAGGGGGGATTTAGTGGTGGGAGATGAGGAAATGGCTGAGGTAGTGCCTGATAGACTAATGGGACTGAAGGTGGACAAGTCCCCAGGACCGGATGGAATGCATCCCAGGGTTCTGAAGGAAATGGCAGAGGTGATAGTGGATGCCTTAGTGATTATTTACCAAAATTCAATGGATTCCGGGGAAGTGCCGGAAGATTGGAAAACGGCTAATGTTACGCCACTGTTTAAAAAAGGTAGCAGACAAAAGGCAGGGAATTATTGGCCGGTTAATTTAACATCTGCAGTTGGAAAAATGCTTGAATCCGTCATCAAAGAAGAAATAGTGAGGCACCTAGAAAGGAATGGTTTGATAGAGCAGACGCAGCACGGATTCGTTAAGGGGAAGTCGTGTTTGATGAATTTATTGGATTTCTATGAGGATGTGACTAGTGTGGTAGACAGAAGGGAACCGGTGGATGTGGTGTTTCTCGATTTTCAAAAGGCGTTTGATAAGGTGCCTCGTAAAAGGTTGCTACAGAAGGTTAGGGGGCGTGGAGTTGGGGGTAAGGTGTTAGCAAGGATAGAGGATTGGCTGTCGAATAGGAAGCAGAGAGTTGGTATCAATGGGTGCTATTCTGATTGGCGGTTGGTAACTAGTGGAGTGCCCGCAGGGATCGGTGCTGGGGCCTCAGCTACTTACCATTTATATAGATGATCTGGAGGAGGGGGCTGAGTGTAGGGTGACGAAATTTGCTGATGACACGAAGATGAGTGGTAAAGCGAATTGCGTGGAGTGTGTGGAAAGTCTGCAGAGAGATCTGGATAGGCTGAGCGAGTGGGCGAGGACCTGGCAGATGGAGTATAATGTTAGCAAGTGTGAGGTCATCCACTTTGGCAGAAATAATAGTAGGAGGGATTACTATTTAAAGGGTGAAAAGCTGCAGCATGCTACGGTGCAGAGGGACCTGGGGGTCCTTATGCATGAGTCGCAAAAACCCAGTCTGCAGGTGCAGCAGGTGATCAAGGCGGCAAATGGAATGTTGGCCTTTATAGCGAGGGGGATAGAATATAAAAGCAGGGAGGTCTTGCTGCAACTGTACAGGGTACTGGTGAGGCCGCAGCTGGAGTACTGTGTGCAGTTTTGGTCGCCGCACTTGCGCAAGGATATTTTGGCCTTGGAGGGAGTGCAGAGGAGGTTCACTAGGCTGAAACCGGAGATGAGGGGGTTGGACTATGAAGAGAGACTAACTAGACTTGGTCTGAACTCATTGGAGTTTAGAAGGATGAGGGGGGAATCTTATAGAGATGTATAAGATAATGAAAGGGATGGATAGAGTAGAGGTAGAGAGATTCTTCCCGCTTAGAAAGGATAGCAGGACTAGAGGGCACAACCTCAAGATAAGGGGGGGGTGCAGTTTAGATCGGAGTTGAGGAGGAACTTCTTCACTCAAAGGGTGGTGAATCTCTGGAATTCTCTGCCCGTTGAAGTGGTGGAGGCTGCCTCGCTAAATATATTTAAGTCACTGGTAGGTAGGTTTTTGACAGACAAGGGAATTAAGGGTTATGGGGAGAAAGCAGGAAAATGGAACTGATCCACTTCAGATCAGCCATGATCTTATTGAATGGCGGGGCAGGCTCGAAGGGCTAGATGGCCTACTCCTGCTCCTATTTCTTATGTTCTTATGTGTCAGGGTCATTTTTATCACTACACCCCAAGATTGTCTCATCTGAGCATAAACATAATGACAGAAGTATAAAATGATCATATTCTGTGGTAAGAGTCATCTCCATTGATAGCACTGTTGCCTTCAAGTTAAAAGGTTATCGGCTGATTTACCCAGCCTGGTCTACATATAACTCCAGACCCACAGCAATGTGGTTGCTCTGAAATGATTTGGCTGACTGGAGTTGTATTAAGAGCAACAAGTATTGGCCCTGAAAGCATGCCCACTTCCAGGAATAAATAACAGCTCATGAAAACACTATCCTACAATAAATGTGAGCTTGCCAGTGTCTCACAGACCTCAAGAACAAATTAAAAAAAAAAATCAGCTGGCACTACTCCTCCAATCACATTTCCAAACAAAAGACAGCCAGGGAATTTGGTGGGCAGTTCCGTAAGTGTACAAAATACTGGGTTCTTTGATGGCTATTATGCATTTTAATGTTTAATTTTGAAATGGTTTTCAAGATTAATGGGTTGAGAGCTTGTGCTGAAACTAAGTCCTGCAAAGGAAACAAAGTGCAAACCAGAGTTAAGACAAACATTTATGTTCAGCTGCTTGGGAAGAGGAATCACAAAATGGTTACAGAGCAAAAAGGTCACTTGACCCATCATATTCCTGCTTGTTCGTAACAATAGGTGGGATAGTGACACTAGATGAAGTGACCATAATTTTGTTAAGAACATTTGATTATTAATGCAGTACTCTGTCCACATTTTCCAGCATTACTGTCCTCAATGTCAACCAGATTTGAAGAGTATTATCATAGATACTTTGTACCAGTCAACACTCAATTACATAGAATTAACTGCACAGAAACAGGCCATACTGGTCTATGTTTATGGTCTACAAAAATCATCCCTACTCTAGTTCATCTAACTATTTCAACATATCCTTTCTCTGTCATGTATTTATCTAGTTACCCAATTAATGCTATTCACCGCAACAATTTCCTAGTGAACTAACATTTCTCAGTGTTAGTTGAAATGAGTTACATTTGTCCTTTGTCAAGTAGTTGATTGAGAGAGAGGGAGAGATGGAGAGAATAATTTACCTTTGTAATAAGACATTACTGATGCAACCATCAAAGTTTCTCCTATCTTTGTCTCCACCCAGGTATATCAAGGTTTTTGGAGCAGGCTGGGCTGATTGTAATTCTGTTGTTTGTTTTTCTGAATCATCTATATTCAGATAGACTTTGGAATTTGATCTAAAACAAAACAAAGTTGTAAATACAGAACAGCAGAAGAACATAAAAGCGATGATCAATATTTATTTCTACAAGGACATTATATAGAATGTACAGGTCAGGCCTACAGCCAAACATGTTTGAGTTTCTTCCTTTCCCCTACATGTCATTATCAGCATATCCTTTATTTCTTTCTCCCTCTCATAGCTTCCACTCACATGCATCTATTATATTCACCTCAACTATTAAACATGGTAACAATAACTCAGATTAGAGCACATCAGACAAACAATTATACATCATTGCAATTAGGAACGTACTTACAAATCATAAATTTATAAATAACAATTTATATTTTTAAATCTATTTTAACCAATTTTAATTGTTCTACCATTGGTGCATTCAGTTGCCTAAACTTTAAGCTCTAGAATTCTCCTGCTACATCTCTTCACCTCTAACTTATTTTTCTCCTCCAAGTGCTCTTCAGATCTACTTCTGTGACCAAGTTTTGATCATCTGACCCAATATCTTATCCGATAATTCTGCATAACACTGCAAATATTTTATCTGACCCGATTCCCTTTTGAAATTACGACTCAATCTGCTTCTATCATCCTTTCAGACAGCGCATTTCAGATCATTACACAATTCACTGTATAAAAACTTTCCTCTTATCTCTCTTCAGGCTCCATTGGAATTGTTTTCAATCTGTATCCTCTGGTTACTCACCCTTCTGCCATTGGAAACAGTGGGCCCGATTTTAACTCTAAGCAATTTGACTGGTTCACCCCACCAAAATCCTTTATGATTTTGAACACCTTCTTGAAACTTCCCCTTCAGGTTCTCTGCTCTAAGGAGAGCAATTCTGGCTTCTTCAATCTCTCCACATAAGTGAAGTCCTTCATACCTGGTATCATTCTAGTTAATCTCCTCTCCAATTTCCAGGGCCTTAATATCTATGATGATGGCTATTCTTCCTGCAGTATGGTGCCCAGAATAGGGTCCAATACGCCAACTGAATCCTAACCAAATGATTTCTAATTCTCAGCTGTTATGCAATCTAAAATTGAATAATATGTTTTGAAAACAACGTATGGGGAGTATTTCTCCGCCGGGAAATGTATCTCCTGTGTGTTGTGTGGGTGTAGATTATGGTCTACGAGTCTACCCTTACTTATTCTTTTGTTTCATAAGAACATAAGAACATAAGAAATAGGAGCAGGAGTAGGCCATCTAGCCCTTCGAGCCTGCCCCGCCATTCAATAAGATCATGGCTGATCTGTCGTGGCTCAGTTCCACTTTCCCGCTTTCTCCCCATAACCCTTAATCCCCTTGCCTATCAAAAACCTATCAACCTGTGTCTTAAATATATTTAGCGAGGCAGCCTCCACCACTTCAACGGGCAGAGAATTCCAGAGATTCACCACCCTTTGAGTGAAGAAGTTCCTCCTCAACTCTGTTCTAAACCACCCCCCCCCCGCTTTATCTTGAGGCTGTGCCCTCTAGTCCTACTGTCCTTTCTGAGCGGGAAGAGTCTCTCCACCTCTATCCTATCCATCCCATTCATCATCTTATATGTCTCAATGAGATCTCCCCTCATTCTTCTAAACTCTAACGAGTACAAGGCTAGTTTATTCAGCCTCTCCTCATAGTTCAACCCCCTCAACTCCGGTATCAACCTAGTGAACCTCCTCTGCACTCCCTCCAAGGCCAAAATATCCTTGCGTAAGTGCGGCGACCAAAACTGCACACAGTACTCCAGCTGCGGCCTCACCAGTGCCCTGTACAGTTGCAGCAAGACCTCCCCACTTTTATATTCAATCCCCCTCGCTATGAAGGCCAGCATCCCATTCGCCTTCCTGACCACCTGCTGCACCTGCAGGCTGGGTTTTTGCGACTCATGCACAAGGACCCCGAGGTCCCTCTGCACCATTGCATGCTGCAGTTTTTCGCCATGTAAGTAATAGTCCTTCCTACCATCATTCCTACCAAAGTGGACAACTTCACACTTGCTAACATGAAATTCCATTTGCCAGTTCCTGGCCCATTCGCCCAGCTTATCTAGATCCTTCTGCAGACTTTCCACACCCTCCGCACAATTTGCCGTTCCACCAATCTTGGTGTCATCAGCAAATTTCGACACCATACACTCGGTTCCCTCCTCCAGATCATCTATATAAACGGTAAATAGCTGAGGCCCTAGCACCGATCCCTGGGGCACTCCACTAGTCACCAACCGCCAATCCGAATAGCACCCATTGACCCCCACTCTCTGCCTCCTATTTGACAGCCAATCCCCTATCCACGCTAACACCCTACCCCCAACTCCATGTCCCCTAACCTTCTGTAATAACCTCTTGTGCGGCACCTTATCAAACGCCTTCTGAAAATCAAGAAACACCACATCCACCGGCTCTCCTCTGTCCACCGTCCTAGACACATCCTCATAGAACTCCAATAAATTCGTCAGACACGACTTCCCCTTAACGAAACCGTGCTGCGTCTGCTCTATCAAACAATTCTGCTCAAGATGCCTCGCTATTTTCTCCTTGATCATGGATACTAACATTTTACCTACAACAGACGTTAAACTAACCGGCCTATAATTCCCTGCCTTTTGCCTGCCACCCTTCTTAAACAACGGCATAACATTAGCCGTTTTCCATTCTTCCGGGCACTTCACTGGAATCCAGCGAGGTTTGGAAAATAATCATCAAGGCATCCACTATCACCTCCGCCATTTCTTTCAGAACCCTTGGATGCATTCCATCCGGTCCTGGGGACTTGTCCACAATCAGCCCCTCCAGTCTGTCGAGCACTGCCTCTCTAGTAACAATAATGTCATTCAGGCCCTCCACTCCTACCATCTTTCCATCGCTAACACCCGGCAAACCATTCACGTCCTCCTCCGTGAAGACCGAAACAAAAAAGTTATTCAGGGCCTCAGCCATTTCCCCAACCCCCACCACTAAGTCCCCCCTCTCATCCTCTAAGGGTCCAATGTTCACCCTAGTCAGCCTCTTCCTTTTTGTATATTTATAAAAACTCATACTATCCTTTTTTATGTTTAGCGCTAGCCCAGCTTCATAGTTTATCCTACCCTTCTTTATCAACTTCTTTGTCATTCTTTGTTGATATTTAAACCTCTCCCAATCCTCTTCTCGCCCACTACTCTTAGCTACTCTAAACACATCTGCTTTTAATTTAATACTCTCCTTCACCTCCTTCGTTGTCCACGGCTGATTATCTCTCCTCCTACGATCCTTTTTAACCATCGGAATAAATTTCTGCTGAGCACCAAGAAAGATTTCCTTAAAGATCCTCCACTGTTTCTCAGCAGATCTACCTTCCAACGCACTCCCCCAATCAACATTCCCCAATTCCTCTCTCATCCTATCGTACTCCCCTCTGTTCAAACAAAGGGCACAGGTCCGGGAACCCACTTTCTCCTCCTCCTTGCCCATTTCGAATTGCCTAAGAGCTGAATGGCCTGTGAGATCATTTCAGAGGTGGGCTTAAGAGTCTGGTTGTGATCTGGAGTCACATGTAGGCCGGATCATGTAAGGTTGACAGATTGCCTTTCACCATAGTGAACCAGATGCGTTTTTCTAATAACTGATGATAGCTTCATAGTCATCATTACTGAGACTAAGTTTCAATTCCAGATTTTATTAGTTGAATTTAAATTCCACCAGCTGCCACATCCCTTGAGCCTCTGAATTACTGTTCTAGTGCCACTATGACTAAGCCATCATCTCCCCCTATGCTGTGCTCTACAAAAAGAGACAGACTCGCAATTGATAAAACATGAAGAAAACAGTTGTAAGAAACATACCCATCTCCTCCCCTCTGGATTGATACATAGTGGCTGGCACCATCATTGAAAGAGCTTTTAGACGTTAGGACTTTTCCCAGAATATTAACCTTCACTTTGCCATTTTCCAGTAAAATTTCAAAGTTTTCCTACAAAATGGAATCAAATATTTTAGTTTGGTTAATAACCTATGGTGCACATAAATTTTAAAATCTCTTCAAAGAGCTTCTTAAGATGTCTTATTCAAAGCCTGAAACCTTGACTTCCACAATCACCCATTGGACAGGAAACTGTTGGGTGGGAATTAAAATCCTGAAATTAAAGCAGCCCTCCACAACCCACTGTTCCTCAGAACAGAATAATATTAATGATGGATGGGGCTCCCATTTATAGCAGATAGAGACCTACTTAAGATGCAGAGATCACAATGCAATTACACCATTAAGCTGAAAATTAATAGGGATGAGTTAAAACCTCTGAGTACAATTTACTATATTTTTTGAGAAGATTCTGCTCTCTTTTTCACTAATTAGGTAATTAGGAAAACCAGGTCCATGCTCCAGCGCTGTGGAACTACAGGTGCCAACATTCAGATACAATGTTAAACTGAAGCTCCATCTGCCCTCTCAAATGGTTAGAAAATACCTCAATGGTGTGTCTAAATAATTTGGCCCATTGTGTCAGAGCAACTCTTTGGAAGAGTTATCCTATGAGTTGAATTTCCTTTCACTTTCCCCACGGTCTCATAATTATTTCCTTTGCAAGTATTTATCCAATACTCTATTGAAAGTTATGACTGAATCTGCTCCCACATGGATCAAAATTTATCCCTCAATCAATCTCACTAAAAAGGATTAATCTGGTCATTACCTGGTTTGTGGGAGCTTGCTGTGGATCAAATGGCAGCTGCATTTCTGACATTACCACAGTGTTATATATTTAAGTGGCTGGATGATAACTTTCAGAATCAATCACATGATTTGACGGTGATGTCACAGGTTCCTGCTTAGTTTCATTGTCTACTCTATAAAGACAAAAGCTCCCCACCCAACAGGCTATCCCCGATGCCACATTCACCCCCACCCCTTCAGATCTCCCAGGGCACTCGGGACTCTCAGGACCTCTACTGAACACAGTCCTGGGACTTGGTCCAGGCAGAGCACTTCAGTACTTCTCCTGGCCACTGCACTGCTGTGCCTGGATAAGTTAGAGAGCTGTCAGCCAATCAGATTGGTTGACAGCTCTCATGGGCGGCACTTCCTTCCAAGGGCAGACAGAAGCTCCTGCACACTGTCAATCCATGCTCAAGTAAGCAATAAATTGCAGTCAGCTTCTGAGAGTTGGCAGTACCTCATCATCCTTAACATTCTATTCTCGGAATATTTCTAGGTTGGAATTATGAAGTCAGACTGCAGGAAAGTCCGTGGTGTCCACGAACAATAGGTGCTCAAGGAGAGTGAGAGGATTGCTTGATCAGATGTCAATGGAAGGAAATGCTAGCCATAGTGTTGTTAGTAGTACTTGCTCTGTTTAACTTTAGAACAGTGAAAGTTTTCATTTAAAATGTGGCACCTTGTGGTGTAACTCGCAGTTAATAACGAGGAGTTTAACTTTTTTCTTCAAAATTAACAGTCTCCTTTGACATCATAATGTCTCTATTATTCATATATATAAACTACTCAATTTTGAGAAAAAAATATTTTTAAAGAAAATCTGAACGACTTTGCTGCAGGATAGCAATAGGCTGATGTGTTTGTCCATAGATCTCTGAAGGTGGAAGGGCATGCTAGTTGGGTGGTGAAAAAGGCATGTGGGACACTTGCTTTTATCAATCGAAGCGTAGATTACAAAAGCAGGGAAGTCATGTTGGAGTTGTATAGAACTTTGGTGAGGCTACAGCTCTAGTCAGAACATTATAGAACATAGAACATTACAGCGCAGTACAGGCCCTTCGGCCCTCGATGTTGTGCCAACCAGTGGAACCAATCTAATGACCCTCTAACCTAAACTATTCCAATGTTATCCATATGCCTATCCACTGACCATCTGAATGCCCTTAAAGTTGGCAAGTCCACAACTGCTGCAGGCAGGGCATTCCACGCTCTTACCACCCTCTGAGTAAAGAACCTACCTCTGACATCCATCCTATAATTACCACCATTAATTTAAATCTATGTCCCCTCATGTTAGCCATCACCATCCAAGGAAAAAGGCTCTCACTGTCCACCCTATCCAATCCACTGATCATCTTGTATGCCTCAATCAGGTCACCAATGAAAATAACCTCAAGTCCCTCAGCCTTTCCTCATAAGGCCTTCCCACCATACCAGGCAACATCCTGGTAAACCTCCTCTGCACCCTTTCCAATGCCTCCACATCTTTCTTATAATGCGGTGACCAGAACTGTACGCAATACCCCAAGTGTGGCCGCACCAGAGTTTTGTACAGTTGTAACATGACCTCACGGCTCCGAAATTCAATCCCTCTACCAATAAAAGCTAACACACCGTACGCCTTCTTAACAACCTGATCAACCTGGGTGCCAACTTTCAGGGAGCTATGGACATGCACCCCGAGATATCTCTGCTCGTCAACACTACTAAGAGTCCTTCCATTAGCCCTATATTCTGTACTCCTGTTACTCTTACCAAAGTGAATCACCTCACACTTTTCCGTATTAAACTCCATCTGCTACCTCTCGGCCCAGCTCTGCAGCTTCTCTATGTGCCTCTGCAAACTGTAACATCCATCCTCACTGTCTATATAACCTCCAACTTTGGTGTCGTCAGCAAATTTACTAATCCATCCTTCTATACCCTCATCTAGGTCATTTATAAAAATGACAAACAGCAGAAGCCCCAAAACAGATCATTGAGGTACACCACTTGTAACTGAACTCCAGGTTGAATATTTCAAATCAACCACAACCCTCTGTCTTCTATCAGCTATGATGTGGATATGCCGGCGTTGGACTGGGGCAAACACAGTAAAAAGTCTGACAACACCAGGTTTAAGTCCAACCGATTTATTTGATAATAGACTCACAAGCTTTCGGGGTTAGTCCCTTCGTCAGGTGAATGGAGAGTTCTGGCCTCAGACAGAGCATATAAAGCACAGACAGTTTACAGATTACTGACTAGAATGCAAATCTTTACACCTAACCTGCTGTTCAAGTCTTAAAGTGGCCGACAATGTGAGTGGAAGGAGCACTGATCACAGGTTAAAGAGATGTGTATTGTCTCCAGACAGTACAGTAAGTGAGGTTTTGCAAACCCAGGCAAGTCACGGGGGTTACAGATAGTGCGACATGAACCCAAGATCCTTGTTGAGACCGTCCTCATGTGTGCTAAACTTGGCTATCAGTCTCTGCTCAGCGACTCTGCGCTGTCGTGTGTCGTGAAGGCCGCCTTGGAGAATGCTTACCCGAGGGTCAGAGGCTGAATGCCTGTGACCACTGAAGTGTTCGCTAACAGGAAAGGAACAGTCTTGCCTGGTGATTGTCGAGCGGTGTTCATTCATCCATTGTTGTAGCGTCTGCATGGTCTCCCCAGTGTACCATGCTTCGGGACATCCTTTCTTGCAACGTATCAGGTAGACAACGTTGGCCGAGTTGCAAGAGTATTTACCGTGTACCTGGTGGATGGTATTCTCACGTGTGATGATGGTATCCATGTCGATGATCCGGCATGTCTTGCAGAGGTTGCTGTGGCAGGGTTGTGTGGTATTGTGGTCACTGTTCTCCTGAAGGCTGGGTAGTTTGCTGCGGACAATGGTCTGTTTGAGGTTGCGTGGTTGTCTGAAAGCAAGAAGTGGGGGTGTGGGGACAGCCCTGGCGAGATGTT
Source organism: Carcharhinus amblyrhynchos (assembly GCF_965287045.1). Classification (NCBI taxonomy): domain Eukaryota; kingdom Metazoa; phylum Chordata; class Chondrichthyes; order Carcharhiniformes; family Carcharhinidae; genus Carcharhinus; species Carcharhinus amblyrhynchos. The sequence goes on from NC_137331.1 coordinate 124,403,460, forward strand.
CGTCTTCATCAATGATATGTTGAAGACTCCGGAGAAGATGTCGTAGGTTCTCCGCTCCGGGGAAGTACTGGACGACGAAGGGTACTCTGTCCACCGTGTGCCGTGTTTGTCTTCTGAGGAGATCGGTGCGGTTTTTTGCTGTGGCGCATCGGAACTGTCGATCTGTGAGTCGAGCGCCATATCCCGTTCTTATGAGGGCATCTTTCAGGGTCTGGAGGTGTCTGTCATGATCCTCCTCATCTGAGCAAATCCTGTGTATACGGAGGGCTTGTCCATAGGGAATGGCTTCTTTAACATGTTTAGGGTGGAAGCTGGAGAAGTGGAGCATTGTGAGATTGTCTGTGGGCTTGCGGTACAGTGAGGTGCTGAGGTGACCGTCCTTGATGGAGATGCGTGTGTCCAAGAATGCAATTGATTCTGGGGAATAGTCCATGGTGAGTCTGATGGTGGGGTGGAACTTGTTGATATCATCATATAGTTGTTTCAGTGATTGTTCTCCATGAGGCCAAAGGAAGAAAATGTCATCGATGTATCTAGTGTGTAGCATCGGTTGAAGATTCTGTGCAGTGAAGAAGTCCTATTCGAACCTGTGCATGAAGATGTTGGCATATTGTGGTGCAAATTTGGTCCCCATGGCTGTTCTGTGTGTCTGGATGAAAAACTGGTTGTTGAAGGTGAAGACATTGTGGTCCAGGATAAAGCAGATGCGTTGTAAAATTGCATCTGGAAACTGGCAGTTGTCGGCATTGAGTACTGAGGCAGTCGCAGCAATGCCATCGTTGTGGGGGATGTTGGTGTAGAGGAGCCGAGACATCCATTGTGACGAGGAGTGTCCCTGGTTCAACTGCTCCATGGGTGCTGAGTTTCTGTAGGAAGTCCGTAGTGTCGCGACAAAAGCTGTGGGTTCTTTGTACAATGGGTTTCAGGATGCCCTCAACGTAGCCGGAGAGGTTCTCACACAGAGTCCCATTGCCCGATACGATGGGATGGCCGGGTGTGTTTGCCTTGTGTATCTATGGAAGGCAGTAGAGATCTCCAACGAGAGAAGTATGTGGAATGAGAGCACGGTGGGTGCTCTGAAGGTCCGGATCAAAGGTCTTGAGCAGATTGTTGAGTTGACGAGTGTGTTCTTTGGTCGGATCTGTGGGTAACTGTCTGTAGTGTTCCTCATTGTTTAGTTGTTGGTACACTTCTTTACAGTAATCCGTTCTGTTCAGTATGACGATGGCCCCTCCTCTGTCTGCTGGTTTGATGACAATGTTGCGGCTGGTCTTGAGAGCGTGGATGGCGTTGCGTTGTGCTTGGGTGATGTTCGGGGCTGTCTTGTGAGTGCGGCTGATGAATCTGGTGTTAACGCACCTCCTGATGGTTTGGGCATACAAGTCCAGTCAAGGGCAGTGGTCTTCCGGAGGAGTCCAATTGGACTCCTTCCTCTTAGGTTGCTGCACTGTGGATCTCTCTGTAGGTTGTTCCAGTTCATTGGCTGTCTCATTGTGTTTGCTGTTGGCCTCCTGGGGTTTGTGGAAGAACTCCCGCAGCCTCATTCGCCTGATGAATTCCCCTGTGTCTGCTGCGAGACTGATGGGGTCCATTTTGGTGGTGGGGCAGAAATTGAGTCCTCGGCTGAGAACTTCGATTTCATCTGGTTGAAGTGTGTAGTCCGACAAGGTGACAATGGACTTCCCTGCGGTAGTGCTGTTTTCTAGTGTGATGCCGGGAGAGGCTTGGTTGTTGCTGGTGGTGATGCCAAGTTTTTCAAGTTTCCTGTTCTTGGTGTGCATGTAGGTGGTGTAGTTTCTTTGTTTCATCTGCTTGGCAGAGTTTCGCAGTTGGTCTGCATCCTGAGCGCAAGTTGAGAATATGTATTCCATTTTAGTTTCCAGGGTGCAGCGTTTGCTGTGAAGCTGGTGTATGAGGTGGTTGAGGAGTGTGAGAGAGGTGCGACGGCAAAGTCTCTCAGCGTAGTCTGTGTTATAGGTTGCCCTGAGTTGGTTCGTGATCTGTAATCCTTTTGGTATCTTGTCTGCTTTCTTGCACCTCTGTAAAAACTTGATGTCTGTGTCGATAGGTGCAGCCTTCTTGGAGATCCTCTCCACTTGGATCCGGCAGTTTGCGGTGTCGATAGTAGTCATGATGTAGATATGCCGGCGTTGGACTGGGATAAACACAGTAAAAATTCTGACAACACCAGGTTTAAGTCCAACCGATTTATTTGATAGTAAACTCACAAGCTTTCGGGGTTAGTCCCTTCGTCAGGTGAATGGAGAGTTCTGGCCTCAGACAGAGCATATAAAGCACAGACAGTTTACAGATTACTGACTAGAATGCTAATCTTTACACCTAACCTGCTGTTCAAGTCTTAAAGTGGCCGACAATGTGAGTGGAAGGAGCACTGATCACAGGTTAAAGAGATGTGTATTGTCGCCAGACAGTACAGTAAGTGAGGTTTTGCAAACCCAGGCAAGTCACGGGGGTTACAGGTAGTGCGACATGAACCCAAGATCCCTGTTGAGACCGTCCTCATGTGTGCGGAACTTGGCTATCAGTCTCTGCTCAGCGACTCTGCGCTGTCGTGTGTCGTGAAGGCCGCCTTGGAGAATGCTTACCCGAAGGTCAGAGGCTGAATGCCTGTGACCACTGAAGTGTTCGCTAACAGGAAAGGAACAGTCTTTCCTAGTGATTGTCGAGCGGTGTTCATTCTTCCATTGTCGTAGCGTCTGCATGGTCTCCCCAATGTACCATGCTTCGGGGCATCCTTTCTTGCAACGTATCAGGTAGACAACGTTGGCCGAATTGCAAGAGTACCGTGTACCTGGTGGATGGTATTCTCACGTGTGATGATGTCATCCGTGTCGATGATCCGGCATGTCTTGCAGAGGTTGCTGTGACAGGGTTGTGAGATATTGTGGTCACTGTTCTCCTGAAGGCTGGGTAGTTTGCTGCGGACAATGGTCTGTTTGAGGTTGTGTGGTTGTCTGAAAGCAAGAAGTGGGGGTGTGGGGACGGCCCTGGCGAGATGTTCGTCTTCATCAATGATATGTTGAAGACTCCGGAGAAGATGTCGTAGGTTCTCCGCTCCGGGGAAGTACTGGACGACGAAGGGTACTCTGTCCACCGTGTGCCGTGTTTGTCTTCTGAGGAGATCGGTGCGGTTTTTTGCTGTGGCGCATCGGAACTGTCGATCTGTGAGTCGAGCGCCATATCCCGTTCTTACGAGGGCATCTTTCAGGGTCTGGAGGTGTCTGTCACGATCCTCCTCATCTGAGCAAATCCTGGGTATACGGAGGGCTTGTCCATAGGGGATGGCTTCTTTAACATGTTTAGGGTGGAAGCTGGAGAAGTGGAGCATTGTGAGATTGTCTGTGGGCTTGCGGTACAGTGAGGTGCTGAGGTGACCATCCTTGATGGAGATGCGTGTGTCCAAGAATGCAACTGATTCTGGGGAATACTTCATGGTGAGTCTGATGGTGGGATGGAACTTGTTGATATCATCATATAGTTGTTTCAGTGATTGTTCTCCATGAGGCCAAAGGAAGAAAATGTCATCGATGTATCTAGTGTGTAGCATCGGTTGAAGATTCTGTGCAGTGACGAAGTCCTGTTCGAACCTGTGCATGAAGATGTTGGCATATTGTGGTGCAAATTTGGTCCCCATGGCTGTTCTGTGTGTCTGGATGAAAAACTGGTTGTTGAAGGTGAAGACATTGTGGTCCAGGATAAAGCAGATGCGTTGTAAAATTGCATCTGGAAACTGGCAGTTGTCGGCATTGAGTACTGAGGCAGTCGCAGCAATGCCATCGTTGTGGGGGATGTTGGTGTAGAGGAGCTGAGACATCCATTGTGACGAGGAGTGTCCCTGGTTCAACTGCTCCATGGGTGCTGAGTTTCTGTAGGAAGTCTGTAGTGTCGCGACAAAAGCTGTGGGTTCTTTGTACAATGGGTTTCAGGATGCCCTCAACGTAGCCGGAGAGGTTCTCACACAGAGTCCCATTGCCCGATACGATGGGATGGCCGGGTGTGTTTGCCTTGTGTATCTATGGAAGGCAGTAGAGATCTCCAACGAGGGAAGTATGTGGAATGAGAGCACGGTGGGTGCTCTGAAGGTCCGGATCAAAGGTCTTGAGCAGATTGTTGAGTTGACGAGTGTGTTCTTTGGTCGGATCTGTGGGTAACTGTCTGTAGTGTTCCTCATTGTTTAGTTGTTGGTACACTTCTTTACAGTAATCCGTTCTGTTCAGTATGACGATGGCCCCTCCTCTGTCTGCTGGTTTGATGACAATGTTGCGGCTGGTCTTGAGAGCGTGGATGGCGTTGCGTTGTGCTTGGGTGATGTTCGGGGCTGTCTTGTGAGTGCGGCTGATGAATCTGGTGTTAACGCACCTCCTGATGGTTTGGGCATACAAGTCCAGTCAAGGGCAGTGGTCTTCCGGAGGAGTCCAATTGGACTCCTTCCTCTTAGGTTGCTGCACTGTGGACCTCTCTGTAGGTTGTTCCAGTTCATTGGCTGTCTCATTGTGTTTGCTGTTGGCCTCCTGGGGTTTGTGGAAGAACTCCCGCAGCCTCATTCGCCTGATGAATTCCCCTGTGTCTGCTGCGAGACTGATGGGGTCCATTTTGGTGGTGGGGCAGAAATTGAGCCCTCGGCTGAGAACTTCGATTTCATCTGGTTGAAGTGTGTAGTTCGACAAGGTGACAATGGACCTCCCTGCGGTAGTGCTGTTTTCTAGTGTGATGCCGGGAGAGGCTTGGTTGTTGCTGGTGGTGATGCCAAGTTTTTCAAGTTTCCTGTTCTTGGTGTGCATGTAGGTGGTGTAGTTTCTTTGTTTCATCTGCTTGGCAGAGTTTCGCAGTTGGTCTGCGTCCTGAGCGCAAGTTGAGAAAATGTATTCCATTTAAGTTTCCAGGGTGCAGCGTTTGCTGTAAAGCTGGTGTATGAGGTGGTTGAGGAGTGTGAGAGAGGTGCGACGGCAAAGTCTCTCAGCGTAGTCTGTGTTATAGGTTGCCCTGAGTTGGTTCGTGATCTGTAATCCTTTTGGTATCTTGTCTGCTTTCTTGCACCTCTGTAAAAACTTGATGTCTGTGTCGATAGGCGCAGCCTTCTTGGATATCCTCTCCACTTGGATCCGGCAGTTTGCGGTGTCGATAGTAGTCATGATGCAGATATGCCGGCGTTGGACTGGGATAAACACAGTAAAAACTCTGACAACACCAGGTTTAAGTCCAACCGATTTATTTGATAGTAAACTCACAAGCTTTCGGGATTAGCCCCTTCGTCAGGTGAATGGAGAGTTCTGGCCTCAGACAGAGCATATAAAGCACAGACAGTTTACAGATTACTGACTAGAATGCAAATCTTTACACCTAACCTGCTGTTCAAGTCTTAAAGTGGCCGACAATGTGAGTGGAAGGAGCACTGATCACAGGTTAAAGAGATGTGTATTGTCGCCAGACAGTACAGTAAGTGAGGTTTTGCAAACCCAGGCAAGTCACGGGGGTTACAGATAGTGCGACATGAACCCAAGATCCTTGTTGAGACCGTCCTCATGTGTGCTAAACTTGGCTATCAGTCTCTGCTCAGCGACTCTGCGCTGTCGTGTGTCGTGAAGGCTGCCTTGGAGAATGCTTACCCGAAGGTCAGAGGCTGAATGCCCGTGACCGCTGAAGTGTTTGCCAACTAGAAGGGAACAGTCTTGCCTGGTGAATGTCGAGTGATGTTCATTCATCCGTTATCGTAGCGTCTGCATGGTCTCCCCAATGTACCATGCTTCGGGACATCCTTTCTTGCAACGTATCAGGTAGACAACGTTGGCCAAGTTGCAAGTGTATTTACCATGTACCTGGTGGATGGTATTCTCACGTGTGATGGTATGATCCATGTCAATGATCCGGCATGTCTTGCAGAGGTTGCTGTGGCAGGGTTGTGAGATATTGTGGTCACTGTTCTCCTGAAGGCTGGGTAGTTTGCTGCGGACAATGGTCTGTTTGAGGTTGCGTGGTTGTCTGAAAGCAAGAAGTGGGGGTGTGGGGACGGCCCTGGCGAGATGTTCGTCTTCATCAATGATATGTTGAAGACTCCGGAGAAGATGTCGTAGGTTCTCCGCTCCGGGGAAGTACTGGACGACGAAGGGTACTCTGTCCACCGTGTGCCGTGTTTGTCTTCTGAGGAGATCGGTGCGGTTTTTTGCTGTGGCGCATCGGAACTGTCGATCTGTGAGTCGAGCGCCATATCCCGTTCTTATGAGGGCATCATTCAGCGTCTGGAGGTGTCTGTCACGATCCTCCTCATCTGAGCAAATCCTGTGTATACGGAGGGCTTGTCCATAGGGGATGGCTTCTTTAACATGTTTAGGGTGGAAGCTGGAGAAGTGGAGCATTGTGAGATTGTCTGTGGGCTTGCGGTACAGTGAGGTGCTGAGGTGACCGTCCTTGATAGAGATGCGTGTGTCCAAGAATGCAACTGATTCTGGGGAATAGTCCATGGTGAGTCTGATGGTGGGATGGAACTTGTTGATATCATCATATAGTTGTTTCAGTGATTGTTCTCCATGAGACCAAAGGAAGAAAATGTCATCGATGTATCTAGTGTGTAGCATCGGTTGAAGATTCTGTGCGGTGAAGAAGTCTTGTTCGAACCTGTGCGTGAAGATGTTGGCATATTGAGGTGCGAATTTGGTCCCCATGGCTGTTCTGTGTGTCTGGATGAAAAACTGGTTGTTGAAGGTGAAGACATTGTGGTCCAGGATAAAGCGGAGGAGTTGTAAAATTGCTTCTGGAAACTGCAACTGGAAATTGCATCTGAAAACTGACCACAATGTCTTCACCTTCAACAACCAGTTTTTCATCCAGACACACAGAACAGCCATGGGGACCAAACTCGCACCTCAATATGCCAACATCTTCACGCATAGGTTCGAACAAGACTTCTTCACCGCACAGAATCTTCAACCGATGCTACACACTAGATACATCGATGACATTTTCTTCCTTTGGCCTCATGGAGAACAATCACTGAAACAACTATATGATGACATCAACAAGTTCCATCCCACCATCAGACTCACCATTAAGTATTCCCCAGAATCAGTTGCATTCTTGGACACACGCATCTCCATCAAGGATGGTCACCTCAGCAAGGATGGTCACCTCAGCACCTCACTGCACCGAAAGCCCACAGACAATCTCACAATGCTCCACTTCTCCAGCTTCCACCCTAAACATGTTAAAGAAGCCATCCCCTATGGACAAGCCCTCCGTATACACAGGATTTGCTCAGATGAGGAGGATCGTGACAGACACCTCCAGATGCTGAAAGATGCCCTCATAAGAACGGGATATGGCGCTCGACTCACAGATCGACAGTTCCGATGCGCCACAGCAAAAAACCGCACTGATCTCCTCAGAAGACAAACACGGCACACGGTGGACAGAGTACCCTTCGTCATCCAGTACTTCCCCGGAGCGGAGAACCTACGACATCTTCTCCGGAGTCTTCAACATATCATTGATGAAGACGAACATCTCGCCAGGGCCGTCCCCACACCCCCACTTCTTGCTTTCAGACAACCACGCAACCTCAAACAGACCATTGTCCGCAGCAAACTACCCAGCCTTCAGGAGAACAGTGACCACAACACCACACAACCCTGTCACAGCAACCTCTGCAAGACATGCCAGATCATTTTCATGGATGATACCATCACACGTGAGAATACCATCCACCAGGTACACGGTAAATACTCTTGCAACTTGGCCAACGTTGTCTACCTGATACGTTGCAAGAAAGGATGTCCCGAAGCATGGTACACTGGGGAGACCATGCAGACGCTACGACAACGAATGAATGAACATCACTCAACAATCACCAGGCAAGACTGTTCCCTTCCTGTTGGCGAACACTTCAGCGGTCACGGGCATTCAGCCTCTGAAAAACTGCAGCAGGCGACGGTGCAGAGGGACCTCGGGGTCCTTGTGCATGAATCGCAAAAACCCAGCTTGCAGGTGCAGCAGGTGGTCAGGAAGGCGAATGGGATGCTGGCCTTCATAGCGAGGGGGATTGAATATAAAAGTAGGGAGGTCTTGCTGCAGCTGTATAGGGCATTGGTGAGGCCGCAGCTGGAGTACTGTGTGCAGTTTTGGGCGCCGCACCTGCGCAAGGATATTTTGGCCCTGGAGGGAGTGCAGAGGAGGTTTACTAGGCTGATACCGGAGTTGAGGGGATTGAGCTATGAGGAGAGGCTGAATAAACTAGGCTTGTACTCGTTAGAGTTTAGAAGAATGAGGGGAGATCTCATTGAGACGTATAAGATGATGAATGGGATGGATAGGATAGAGGTGGAGAGACTCTTCCCGCTCAAAAAAGACAGTAGGACTAGGGGGCACAGCCTCAAGATAAAGGGGAGGCGGTTTAGAACGGAGTTGAGGAGGAACTTCTTCACTCAAAGGGTGGTGAATCTCTGGAATTCTCTGCCCGTTGAAGTGGTGGAGGCTGCCTCACTAAATATTTTTAAGAAGCGGGTTGATGGGTTCTTGATAAGAGAGGGGATTAAGGGTTATGGGGAGAGGGCGGGAAAGTGGAACTGAGCCACGACAGATCAGCCATGATCTTATTGAATGGCGGGGCAGGCTCGAAGGGCTAGATGGCCTACTCCTGCTCCTATTTCTTATGTTCTTATGTTCTTATGACCTTCGGATAAGCATTCTCCAAGGCGGCCTTCACAACACACGACAGCGCAGAGTCGCTGAGCAGAGACTGATAGCCAAGTTAGCACACATGAGGACGGTCTCAACAGGGATCTTGGGTTCATGTTGCACTATCTGTAACCCCCGTGACTTGCCTGGGTTTGCAAAACCTCACTTACTGTACTGTCTGGAGATAATACACATTTCTTTAACCTGTGATCAGTGCTCCTTCCACTCACATTGTCGGCAACTTTAGGACTTGAACAGCAGGTTAGGTGTAACGATTTGCATTCTAGTCAGTAATCTGCAAACTGTCTGTGCTTTATATGCTCTGTCTGAGGCCAGAACTCTCCATTCACCTGACGAAGGGACTAACCCCGAAAGCTTGTGAGTTTACTATCAAATAAATCGGTTGGACTAAAACCTGGTGTTGTCAGAATTTTTACTGTGTTTATCCCAGTCCAACGCCGGCATATCTACATCATGACTACTATCGACACCGCAAACTGCCGGATCCAAGTGGAGAGGATATCCAAGAAGGCTGCGCATATTGACACAGACATCAAGGGTTTACAGAGGTGCAAGAAAGCAGACAAGATACCAAAAGGATTACAGATCACGAACCAACTCAGGGCAACCTATAACACAGACTACGCTGAGAGACTTTGCCGTCGCACCTCTCTCACACTCCTCAACCACCTCATACACCAGCTTCACAGCAAACGCTGCACCCTGGAAACTAAAATGGAATACATATTCTCAACTTGCGCTCAGGACGCAGACCAACTGCGAAACTCTGCCAAGCAGATGAAACAAAGAAACTACACCACCTACATGCACACCAAGAACAGGAAACTTGAAAAACTTGGCATCACCACCAGCAACAACCAAGCCTCTCCCGGCATCACACTAGAAAACAGCACTACCGCAGGGAGGTCCATTGTCACCTTGTCGGACTACACACTTCAACCAGATGAAATCGAAGTTCTCAGCCAAGGGCTCAATTTCTGCCCCACCACCAAAATGGACCCCATCAGTCTCGCAGCAGACACAGGGGAATTCATCAGGCGAATGAGGCTGCGGGAGTTCTTCCACAAACCCCAGGAGGCCAACAGCAAACACAATGAGACAGCCAATGAACTGGAACAACCTACAGAGAGATCCACAGTGCAGCAACCTAAGAGGAAGGAGTCCAATTGGACTCCTCCGGAAGACCACTGCCCTTGACTGGACTTGTATGCCCAAACCATCAGGAGGTGCGTTAACACCAGATTCATCAGCCGCACTCACAAGACAGCCCCGAACATCACCCAAGCACAACGCAACGCCATCCACGCTCTCAAGACCAGCCGCAACATTGTCATCAAACCAGCAGACAGAGGAGGGGCCATCGTCATACTGAACAGAACGGATTACTGTAAAGAAGTGTACCAACAACTAAACAATGAGGAACACTACAGACAGTTACCCACAGATCCGACCAAAGAACACACTCGTCAACTCAACAATCTGCTCAAGACCTTTGATCCGGACCTTCAGAGCACCCACCGTGCTCTCATTCCACATACTTCCCTCGTTGGAGATCTCTACTGCCTTCCATAGATACACAAGGCAAACACACCCGGCCATCCCATCGTATCGGGCAATGGGACTCTGTGTGAGAACCTCTCCGGCTACGTTGAGGGCATCCTGAAACCCATTGTACAAAGAACCCACAGCTTCTGTCGCGACACTACGGACTTCCTACAGAAACTCAGCACCCATGGAGCAGTTGAACCAGGGACACTCCTCGTCACAATGGATGTCTCGGCTCCTCTACACCAACATCCCCCACAACGATGGCATTGCTGCGACTGCCTCAGTACTCAATGCCGACAACTGCCAGTTTCCAGATGCAATTTTACAACGCATCTGCTTTATCCTGGACCACAATGTCTTCACCTTCAACAACCAGTTTTTCATCCAGACACACAGAACAGCCATGGGGACCAAATTTGCACCTCAATATGCCAACATCTTCATGCACAGGTTCGAACAGGACTTCTTCACTGCACAGAATCTTCAACCGATGCTACACACTAGATACATCGATGACATTTTCTTCCTTTGGCCTCATGGAGAACAATCACTGAAACAACTATATGATGATATCAACAAGTTCCATCCCACCATCAGACTCACCATGGACTATTCCCCAGAATCAGTTGCATTCTTGGACACACGCATCTCCATCAAGGATGGTCACCTCAGCACCTCACTGTACCGCAAGCCCACAGACAATCTCACAATGCTCCACTTCTCCAGCTTCCACCCTAAATATGTTAAAGAAGCCATCCCCTATGGACAAGCCCTCCGTATACACAGGATCTGCTCAGATGAGGAGGATCGTGACAGACACCTCCAGACCCTGAAAGATGCCCTCATAAGAACGGGATATGGCGCTCGACTCACAGATCGACAGTTCCAATGCGCCACAGCAAAAAACCGCACCGATCTCCTCAGAAGACAAACACGGCACACGGTGGACAGAGTACCCTTCGTCGTCCAGTACTTCCCCGGAGCGGAGAACCTACGACATCTTCTCCGGAGTCTTCAACATATCATTGATGAAGACGAACATCTCGCCAGGGCCGTCCCCACACCCCCACTTCTTGCTTTCAGACAACCACGCAACCTCAAACACACCATTGTCCGCAGCAAACTACCCAGCCTTCAGGAGAACAGTGACCACAATACCTCACAACCCTGCCACAGCAACCTCTGCAAGACATGCCGGATCATCGACATGGATGACATCATCACACGTGAGAATACCATCCACCAGGTACACGGTAAATACTCTTGCAATTCGGCCAACGTTGTCTACCTGATACGTTGCAAGAAAGGATGTCCCGAAGCATCGTACATTGGGGAGACCATGCAGACGCTACGACAACGGATGAATGAACACCGCTCGACAATCACCAGGCAAGACTGTTCCTTTCCTGTTACCGAACACTTCAGTGGTCACGGGCATTCAGCCTCTGACCTTCGGGTAAGCATTCTCCAAGGCGGCCTTCACGACACACGACAGCGCAGAGTCGCTGAGCAGAGACTGATAACCAAGTTCCGCACACATGAGGACGGTCTCAACAAGGATCTTGGGTTCATGTCGCACTATCTGTAACCCCCGTGACTTGCCTGGGTTTGCAAAACCTCACTTACTGTACTGTCTGGCGACAATACACATCTCTTTAACCTGTGATCAGTGCTCCTTCCACTCACATTGTCGGCCACTTTAAGACTTGAACAGCAGGTTAGGTGTAAAGATTTGCATTCTAGTCAGTAATCTGTAAACTGTCTGTGCTTTATATGCTCTGTCTGAGGCCAGAACTCTCCATTCACCTGACGAAGGGACTAACCCTGAAAGCTTGTGAGTTTACTATCAAATAAATCGGTTGGACTTAAACCTGGTGTTGTCAGAATTTTTACTGTGTTTATCCCAGTCCAACGCCGGCATATCCACATCATGACTACTATCGACACCGCAAACTGCCGGATCCAAGTGGAGAGGATCTCCAAGAAGGCTGCGCATATTGACACAGACATCAAGTTTTTACAGAGGTGCAAGAAAGCAGACAAGATACCAAAAGGATTACAGATCACGAACCAACTCAGGGCAACCTATAACACAGACTACGCTGAGAGACTTTGCCGTCGCACCTCTCTCACACTCCTCAACCACCTCATACACCAGCTTCACAGCAAACGCTGCACCCTGGAAACTAAAATGGAATACATATTCTCAACTTGCGCTCAGGACGCAGACCAACTGCGAAACTCTGCCAAGCAGATGAAACAAAGAAACTACACCACCTACATGCACACCAAGAACAGGAAACTTGAAAAACTTGGCATCACCACCAGCAACAACCAAGCCTCTCCCGGCATCACACTAGAAAACAGCACTACCGCAGGGAGGTCCATTGTCACCTTGTCGGACTACACACTTCAACCAGATGAAATCGAAGTTCTCAGCCGAGGGCTCAATTTCTGCCCCACCACCAAAATGGACCCCATCAGTCTCGCAGCAGACACAGGGGAATTCATCAGGCGAATGAGGCTGCGGGAGTTCTTCCACAAACCCCAGGAGGCCAACAGCAAACACAATGAGACAGCCAATGAACTGGAACAACCTACAGAGAGGTCCACAGTGCAGCAACCTAAGAGGAAGGAGTCCAATTGGACTCCTCCGGAAGACCACTGCCCTTGACTGGACTTGTATGCCCAAACCATCAGGAGGTGCGTTAACACCAGATTCATCAGCCGCACTCACAAGACAGCCCCGAACATCACCCAAGCACAACGCAACGCCATCCACGCTCTCAAGACCAGCCGCAACATTGTCATCAAACCAGCAGACAGAGGAGGGGCCATCGTCATACTGAACAGAACGGATTACTGTAAAGAAGTGTACCAACAACTAAACAATGAGGAACACTACAGGCAGTTACCCACAGATCCGACCAAAGAACACACTCGTCAACTCAACAATCTGCTCAAGACCTTTGATCCGGACCTTCAGAGCACCCACCGTGCTCTCATTCCACATACTTCCCTCGTTGGAGATCTCTACTGCCTCCCAAAGATACACAAGGCAAACACACCCGGCCATCCCATCGTATCGGGCAATGGGACGCTGTGTGAGAACCTCTCCGGCTACGTTGAGGGCATCCTGAAACCCATTGTACAAAGAACCCACAGCTTTTGTCGCGACACTACGGACTTCCTACAGAAACTCAGCACCCATGGAGCAGTTGAACCAGGGACACTCCTCGTCACAATGGATGTCTCGGCTCCTCTACACCAACATCCCCCACAACGATGGCATTGCTGCGACTGCCTCAGTACTCAATGCCGACAACTGCCAGTTTCCAGATGCAATTTTACAACGCATCTGCTTTATCCTGGACCACAATGTCTTCACCTTCAACAACCAGTTTTTCATCCAGACACACAGAACAGCCATGGGGACCAAATTTGCACCTCAATATGCCAACATCTTCATGCACAGGTTCGAACAGGACTGCTTCACTGCACAGAATCTTCAACCGATGCTACACACTAGATACATCAATGACATTTTCTTCCTTTGGCCTCATGGAGAACAATCACTGAAACAACTATATGATGATATCAACAAGTTCCATCCCACCATCAGACTCACCATGGACTATTCCCCAGAATCAGTTGCATTCTTGGACACACGCATCTCCATCAAGGATGGTCATCTCAGCACCTCACTGTACCGCAAGCCCAAGACAATCTCACAATGCTCCACTTCTCCAGCTTCCACCCTAAACATGTTAAAGAAGCCATCCCCTATGGACAAACCCTCCGTATACACAGGATCTGCTCAGATGAGGAGGATCGTGACAGACACCTCCAGACCCTGAAAGATGCCCTCATAAGAACGGGATATGGCGCTCGACTCACAGATCGACAGTTCCGATGCGCCACAGCAAAAAACCGCACCGATCTCCTCAGAAGACAAACACAGCACACGGTGGACAGAGTACCCTTCGTCGTCCAGTACTTCCCCGGAGCGGAGAACCTACGACATCTTCTCCGGAGTCTTCAACATATCATTGATGAAGATGAACATCTCGCCAGGGCCGTCCCCACACCCCCACTTCTTGCTTTCAGACAACCACGCAACCTCAAACAGACCATTGTCCGCAGCAAACTACCCAGCCTTCAGGAGAACAGTGACCACAATATCTCACAACCCTGCCACAGCAACCTCTGCAAGACATGCCGGATCATCGACATGGATGACATCATCACACGTGAGAATACCATCCACCAGGTACACGGTAAATACTCTTGCAATTCGGCCAACGTTGTCTACCTGATACGTTGCAAGAAAGAACATGAGAACATAAGAACGTAAGAAATAGGAGCAGGAGTAGGCCATCTAGCCCCTCAAGCCTGCCCCGCCATTCAATCAGATCATGGCTGATCTGTCGTGTCTCAGTTCCACATTCCCGCCCTCTCCCCATAACCCTTAATCCCCTTGCCTATCAAAAACCTATCAACCCGCATCTTAAATATATTTAGTGAGGCAGCCTCCACCACTTCAACAGGCAGAGAATTCCAGAGAGTCACCAGCCTTTCAGTGAAGAACTTCCTCCTCAACTCCATTCTAAACCGCCCCCCCTTTATCGTGAGGCTGTGCCCTCTGGTCCTACTGTCCTTTCTGAGCGGGAAGAGTCTTTCCACCTCTATCCTATCCGTCCCATTCATCATCTTATATGTCTCAATGAGATCTCCCCTCATTCTTCTAAACTCTAACGAGTACAAGGCTAGTTTATTCAGCCTCTCCTCATAGTTCAACCCCCTCAACTCCGGTATCAACATAGTAAACCTCCTCTGCATTCCCTCCAAGGCCAAAATATCCTTGCGTAAGTGCGGCGACCGAAACTGCACACAGTACTCCAGCTGCGGCCTCACCAATGCCCTATACAGCTGCAGCAAGACCTCCCTACTTTTATATTCAATCCCCTTCGCTATGAAGGCCAGCATCCCATTTGCCTTCCTGACCACCTGCTGCACCTGCAGGCTGGGTTTTTGCGACTCATGCACAAGGACCCCGAGGTCCCTCTGCACCGTCGCATGCTGCAGTTTTTCACCATGTAAGTAATAGTCCTTCCTACCATTATTCCTACCAAAGTGGACAACCTCACATTTGCGAACATTAAATTCCATTTGCCAGTTCCTGGCCCATTCGCCCAGCTTATCTAGATCCTTCTGCAGACTCTCCACACCCTCCGCACAATTTGCTGTTCCACCAATCTTGGTGTCATCAGCAAATTTCAACACCATACACTCGGTTCCCTCCTCCAGATCATCTATATAAATGGTAAATAGCTGAGGCCCCAGCACCGATCCCTGGGGCACTCCACTAGTCACCAACCGCCAATCCGAATAGCACCCATTGACCCCCACTCTCTGCCTCCTATTTGACAGCTAATCCTCTATCCACGCTAACACCCTACCCCCAACTCCATGCCCCCTGACCTTCTGAAATAACCTCTTGTGATGCACCTTATCAAACGCCTTCTGAAAATCAAGAAACACCACATCCACCGGCTCTCCTCTATCCACCGCCCTCGACACATCCTCATAGAACTCCAATAAATTCGTCAAACCGTGCTGTGTCTGCTCTATCAAACAATTCTCCTCAAGATGCCTCGCTATTTTCTCCTTGATCACGGATTCTAACATTTTACCTACAACAGACGTTAAACTAACCGGCCTATAATTCTCTGCCTTTTGCCTGCCACCCTTCTTAAACAACGGCGTAACATTAGCCGTTTTCCAATCTTCCGGCACTTCCCCGGAATCCAGCGAGGTTTGGAAAATAATCACCAAGGCATCCACTATCACCTCCGCCATTTCTTTCAGGACCCTCGGATGCATTCCATCCGGTCCTGGGGACTTGGGCCACAATCAGTCCCTCCAGTCTGTCGAGCACTGCCTCGCTAGTAACAATAATGTCATTCAGGCCCTCCACTCCTACCATCTTTCCATCGCTAACACCTGGCAAATTATTCATGTCCTCCTCCGTGAAGACCGAAACAAAAAAGTTATTCAAGGCCTCAGCCATTTCCCCATCCCCCCTCTCATTCTCTAAGGGTCCAACGTTCACCCTAGCCAGCCTCTTCCTTTTTATATATTCATAAAAACTCTTGCTATCCTTTTTTATATTAAGCGCTAGCCCAGCTTCATAGTTTATCCTACCCTTCTTTATCAACTTTTTTGTCATTCTTTGTTGACATTTAAACCTCTCCCAATCCTCTTCTCGCCCACTACTCTTAGCTACTCTAAACGCATCCGCTTTTAATTTCACACTTTCCTTTACCTCCTTCGTTATCCACAGCTGATTATCTCTCCTCCTACGATCCTTTTTAACCATCAGAATAAATTTCTGCTGAGCACCAAGAAAGATCTTAAAGATCCTCCACTGTTCCTCAGCAGACCTACCTTCCAACGCTCTCCCCCAGTCAACATTCGCCAATTCCTCTCTCATCCTACCATACTCCCCTCTGTTCAAACAAAGGACACATGTCCGGGAACCCACTTTCTCCTCCTCCATCTACATCAGAAACTCCACCATACAATGATCACTCTTCCCAAGAGGATCCTTCACCACAAGGTCCCTAATTCTACCCGCCTCATTACATAACACCAGATCCAAGATAGCTCGCTCCCTCGTCGGCTCCAACACACACTGTTCAAGGAAACTATCCCGGCAGCATTCCAAGAACTCTTCCTCAAGCCCACCACGTCCAACATGGGTCGGCCAATCAATATGTAGATTGAAATCCCCCATAATTATCGCCGTCCCATTCCTGCACGCCGCATTTATTTGCGCGTTAACAGCCCGCCCCACCTCCAGATCATTATTTGGGGGCCTATAAACGACACCCACCAGCGTCTTCCTCCCTTTGCTGTTCCTAATCTCCACACACAACGATTCCACTTTCTGCTCTTTGGTTCCTATATCATCCCTTACTACCACCCTGATGCTATCCTTCATCAGCAGAGCTACGCCCCCCCCCTTTTTCCTCCTGCCTATCCTTCCTAAACACTTGACACCCCTGGACATTCAGCTCCCAGTCCCTGTCACCTTGCAGCTATGTCTCTGTAATGGCCACCAGATCATATCCATTAGTGCTGATCTGCGCCACCAGCTCCTCCACTTTATTCCGAATGCTTCGTGCATTCAGATAAAGTGCCTTCATCCCAGCCTTCACCTGGACCCTATTTGCCAGAACACCACCAACCATACTCACGCCCCTACTCCTTTTATTATTGGGACATCCTTGGCCTCTTTCCTTACCTGTACCCTCTCTTTTACTTTAGACCCCGTAATGTCACCTACCCTCGCACCCTCCCCCCCCAATTAGTTTAAAACCCTATCTACAGTCCTATTTACACGATTCGCCAGGACTCTGGTCCCAGCACGGTTCAGACCAACCCCATCCCACCTGAACAGGTCCCACCTACCCCAATACTGGTGCCAATGCCCCATAAATTCAAACCCTTTCCTCCCACACCAATCCCTGAGCCACCCATTCACTTCCTTAATCTTATCAACCCTTCGCCCGTCTGCACTCCGTTCAGGCAGTAGTCCAAAGATAGCCACCTTGTTGGTTCTACTTTTTAATTCCATTCCCAGCTTTTCATACTCCCTCCCCAGATCCTCAGTTCGCATTTTGCCTACGTCGTTGGCACCACAACGACCGGATTCTCACCCTCCCAAAGCATGTCCCGAAGCATGGTACATTGGGGAGACCATGCAGACGCTACGACAATGGATGAATGAACATCGCTCGACAATCACCAGGCAAGACTGTTCCTTTCCTGTTAGCGAACACTTCAGTGGTCACGGGCATTCAGCCTCTGACCTTCGGGTAAGCATTCTCCAAGGCGGCCTTCACGACACACGACAGCGCAGAGTCGCTGAACAGAGACTGATAGCCAAGTTCCGCACACACGAGGACGGTTTCAACAGGGATCTTGGGTTCATGTTGCACTATCTGTAACCCCCGTGACTTGCCTGGGTTTGCAAAACCTCACTTACTGTACTGTCTGGAGACAATACACATCTCTTTAACCTGTGATCAGTGCTCCTTCCACTCACATTGTCGGCCACTTTAGGACTTGAACAGCAGGTTAGGTGTAAAGATTCACATACTAATCAGTAACCTGTAAACTGTCTGTGCTTTATATGCTCTGTCTGAGGCCAGAACTCTCCATTCACCTGACGAAGGGACTAACCCCGAAAGCTTGTGAGTTGACTATCAAATAAATCGGTTGGACTTAAACCTGGTGTTGTCAGACTTTTTACTGTTTCTATCAGCTAGCCAATACCTGATCCAAACTGCTAAATCACCCTCAATCCCATGCATCTGCATTTTCTGCAGTAGCCTACCATGGGGAACCTTATCAAACACTTTGCTAAAATCCATATACACTACGTCAACTGCCTTACCCTTATCCACCTCTTTGGTCACCTTTTCAAAAAACTCGATAAGGTTTGTGAGGCACGACCTACCCTTCACAAAACCGTGTTGACTATCCCTAATCAATTTATTTCCCTCTAGATGATTATAAATCCTATCCCTTATAATTCTTTCCAAAACTTTGCCCACAACAGAAGTAAGGCTCACCGGTCTATAATCCCCAGGATGGTCTCTACTCCCCTTCTTGAACAAGGGGACAACATTTGCTATTCTCCAGTCTTCCGGCACTATACCTGTAGCCAATGACAACATGAAGATCAAAGCCAAAGGCTCTGCAATCTCCTCCCTATCCTCCCAAAGAATCCTAGGGTAAATCCCATCCGGCCCAGGGGACATCTATTTTCACACTCTTAAGAATTGCCAACACCTCCTCCTTATGTACCTCAATCCCGTCTAGTCTATTACCTGGTATCGCAGTATTCTCCTCGACTACACTGACTTTTTTCTGCGTGAATGCTGATGAAAAATACTTAGTCAGTGCCTCTCCTATCTCTTCAGGCTCCACGCACAACTTTCCACTGCTGTCTCTGATTGGACCTAATCTTGCCCGAACCCATCTTTTATTCTTGACATACCTATAGAAAGCTTTAGGATGTTCCTTGATCCTATCCGCCAAAGTCTTCTCATGTCCTCTTCTAGCTCTTCTTAAATCTCTCTTTAGCTCCTTCCTGACTAATTTATAACTCTCCAGTGCCCTAACTGAGCCTTCATGTCTCATCTTTACATAAGCCTCCTTCTTCCTCTTCACCAGAGATTCAACTTCCTTAGTACACCACGGTTCCCTCGCTCGACCACTTCCTCCCTGCCAGGTACATATTTGTCAAGGACTCGCAGTAGCTGCTCCTTGAATAAGCTCCACATTTCAGATGTTCCCAGCCCCTGCAATTTCCCACTCTACCCTATGTATCCTAAATCTCGCCTAATAGCCTCATAATTACCTTTCCCCCAGCCATAACTTCTGCCCTTCGGTATATGCCTATCCCTTTCCATCACTAAGCTAAACATAACCGAGTTGTGGTCACTATCACCAAAGTGCTCCCCTACCTCCAAGTCTAACACCTGGTCTGGTTCATTACCCAGTCCCAAATCCAATGTAGCCTCACCTCTTGTTGGCCTATCCACATACTGTGTCATGAAACCTTCCTGCACACATTGGACAAAAACTGACCCCTCTAATGTGCTTGAACTATAGCTTTTCCAATCGATATTTGTAAAGTTAAAGTCCCCCATAACAACTACCCTGTTACTTTTGCACCTATCCAGGATCATCTTGCAATCCTTTCCTCTACATCTTTGGAACTTTTTGGAGGCCTATAAAAAACTCCCAGCAGGGTGACCTCTTCTTTCCTGTTTCTAATCTAATTATAGAAAGGACATGAATGCATTGGAGGGGGTGCAGAGGAGATTCACCAGGACGCTGCCTGGGATGGAGCATTTAAGTTATGAAGAAAGGTTGGATAGACTTGGATGGTGTGGAGCAGAGAAAACTGAGGAGCGAACTGAGCGGGGTGCACAAGATTATGAGGGACATGGACATAGTGGATAAGAACCAGCTGTTCCCTTTCGTTGAAGGGTCAATCATGAAGGGTCATAGGTTCAATGTGAGGGACAGGAGATTTAATGAAGGATATGAAAAACCTTTTTACCCAGAGTGTGGTGATAGTCTTGAATGCACTGCCTGGGAGGGTGGTGGGGAAGGGTTGCCTCACATTCTTTAAAAAGTATCAGGGCTACGGGCCAAGTGCTGGTAAATGCGATTAGGTCAGGCATTTCTCCAGTATTGGTGCAGACTCAATGAGGCGAAGGACCTCTCCTGCACTGTGTGATTTTGTAACTTGTTAAATAAGTTGGGCAGAGCAAACCACTCACTAGATTTCTTACCTTTCCATAAGAAAACAGCAGACAGTTCAACTGATTTGTCGCAAAACCAAATCCAACATGGAACTTTTCAGGGAAGGAGAAGTTAGTTGCAGAAAGGCTCAATAATCCACTTCCATTAAAGTAGGCAGTACGGACCAGCTGACAAAAGGAACATTAGGAAACACTACATTAGATAGCATATAACATCAGAGGCTATTTGGCCTATCATGCCTTACCTGGCTCTTCAAAGAGCCATCCAAATTAGTTCCACTCACGTTCTCTTTCCTCGCAATCCTGTAATTTTCCCTTTCCAAGTATTTATCCAATAGCCTTTTGAAAGTTACTAATGAATCTGCTTCCACCACATATTAAGACAGTGCATTCTAGACAGTGATGTTATTGAATTCCTTAACAAATTGTATTTGATGTAACTTTGTACAATTATTTATAGTAAAAACACAAGAGATAGGAGCAGGAGTAGATGATATTGTCCCTCAAACATTCGATATGATCATGGTTGATTTGGGGGTTTCAACTCCACTTTCCTACCAACTCCTCATAATCCTTGGTAAACTATAAATCTGTCTATCCAGCCTTAAATGGAGTATCCACAACCCTCTGTGATTCACAGCTCTTTGAAGAAGAAATTTCTCCTCATTTCAGTCCAAAATATTGTCTTCTTATTTGAAACTGTGCCCTTGTGGGTTAGATTTCTCCAGTGGAAACAACCTCTGTGTCTACCATGCGCCAAGACCCTTTAGAATCTTGTATGTTTCAATGAGATCATTTCTCATTCTTCTGAACTTTAAAGGACATCAGCTCAATTTACTCAGCTGCTCATCATTGGGCAACCTCATCCCAGGGACCAATCTATTAAACTTTAACCAAGTCTGAAATAAGTGATGGATAGGCTAGAGGCTGACATATTACAATCCATATGTTTCCTCTAATTTTTTCAAGAGTTCAAAAACATTTTAGTCTCCTGTGACTACTAAGCTTTTACCCATATTAATTTTCAGAGTAGAACAATGTGAATGTACCAATGAATCATTAATGCTATTTCTGAAAAGACTTGGATAAAACATGCAGTGATTAATGAATCAAATAATTAGGAAACTTAAGAAATTAATATTCATACATATTTATAAGATCACAAGGATTTGGAGCAAGTTTAGATTATTCAGCTCAAACCAAGCCTGCTTGGTCATTCAATAAAATCACTGCTGATCTGGCTGTGTTTCAACTTCACTATCCTATCTGTGCTCCCATAGCCCTCAGTTCCCTTGTCTATCAAAAATCTAACTATAGTCTTGAATAAATTCAATGACCCAGCGAGGGAAGAGAATTTCACAGACTAACAGCCCTCAAAGAAAAAAAATTCCTCACCTCTATCTTAAAAAGGAGACCTCTTATTAAACTGTGTCCACTAGTTCTAGTCTCCCCTACAAAGGGAAACATCCTTCCTTCATCCATCCTATTAAGTCCCTTCAAAATCTTATGTTTCTATAAGATCAACTGCCATTCTTTTAAACTCCAATGACTATAGACCCAACCTCATCAACCTTTATTCAGGAGATATACAATTAATCTAAACCTCTTCTCATTAATAAGCTTAGCAAAGTTTGTGGCTTCATATCTATTCCTTAATCAACATCACTAAAGCAGATTAAGGGTGGCATGGTGGCACAATGGTTAGCACTACTGCCCCACAATGCCAAGGAGCCAGGTTTGATTCCAGGCTTGGGTCACTGTCTGTGTGGAGTCTGCATGTTCTCCCTGTGTCTGTATGGGTTTCCTCCAGGTGCTCTGGTTTCCTCCCACAGTCCAAATAATGTGCTGGTTAGGTGAATTGGCCATGCTAAAGTCTCCCTCAGTGTAGCCAAACAGGCACCAGAGTGTGGTGACTCGGGGATTTTCACAGTAACTTCATTGCATGTTAATGTAATCCAACTTGTGACAATAATAACTAAGCTTTTAAGTTTATGTAGTTACAATCCAATTGTTGATCACTGGAGCTTGCTCTGCACAGTTTGGCTTCCATATTTTCCAGGGTTACAATAGTGACTACACTGCGAGAGAACTAAATTGGTTGAGATATCATGATGCTGCAAAAAGTTCCTGATGAAATGAAGTCACTGGGCAGGATTTTCCAATGCCAATGGTGTCCTGGGCTGGATCAGAAAATCCTGGTCAGTCTTCTAGACAACAGATTTTTAGATAATTTGTTAGCCAGAGGTACTTGGTATTTTATTTTGAGATATTCATTATTATTGATCATCAGCAGGAAATTAATGAAACTCACCAAGAGTGAAGGCGAGCAGGTTTTACTAACACCAACAGTGGGTTTGCTGGATAGATCTATGTTTCCATTATTAACTTTAGGACTTCTTACACAGGCTCGCATTGATGTTTTTACAGGCATGTTTAATCTAGAATGAAAAATTCAAATAGGATTAGGCATAATTTACATAACAGCAAAAGTCCCAACTAGTCCATGCTATGATTATGCTTCATACAAGTCTCCTCTTGCTCAATCTCACTCATCAGCTTCTGCTTTTTACTCACATTAACATGTTAGCAAATGTAGTGATTTTTAAACACAACTGGCTTTTGTAATTTTGGAGATTGAGATGCTTCAGCTTTTAAATATCTCAATGAAATGTAATAAACTATTGCTTCCTAGCTAATCAATATGACTGAGTGAAATAAGGAGGGTTCGTTATACCTCAGCTCACATGGTCATTTCACCTTTGATCTTCTCTTCCTAGCTCCACTTCTTGTTCTTCCACTCATGCAGGTAATCACACACTCGGGTATGATTATACAGCCAATGCCATTCACTGCCAATGGTACTTCTGAGTATATGAATCTAGACTATGAATGTCAATAAGCTCAAAAACAGAGAAACCTCATAAAAAACTGGGAGGGAAAATGTTTCCTGTCTGCATTACCCTGGGGAGGGAGGGGAAATGGTGGTGAAACAGCCAAAATAGTGAATTGTGGGAGTTAGGATAGATAGCAACAAAGACGTAGCAAAACTTAAGAACATGTGACAGATGGCCCAATAGGAGAGGGAGAGGGAGGGTTTTGCATAGAAACAACAAATGTTTGGGATATAATAGGTAGATGAAAAAGGTCACCATCCAACTTAACGCTGAACTCCATGTAAGTTCAGAGGGCTTTAACATGTCTAATTGGTCTTTTTTTCATTTCAGATTCCAGCATCTGCAGTAATTTGCATTTGGGCTTCACTGGAACATTGCAGCAGGCCAAGGAGGGAGGTGTGAGATAAGAGCAAGATGTTGAGTTGAAATAGCAAGCGACAGGAAGGTCAGAGTCATGTTTATGAACTGATTGAAGGTGTTATGCAAAGTGGCTACCCAGTTTGTGTTTAGTGTCCTCAGTGTTAGAGGAAATTCAGTTTAAAACTGTGCTGAACTTCAGCTTTCCAAAATTTGCTCATCCAGCCCCCAAGGGGGAAAGAAATGTAAATATGGCCCTAGAGAAAAAGTTGGACAAGCTGGTTTTGAAAGATGTTCTCATTATCCACAATGAGCAGCCAGAGCTTAGGACCTGACAGACCGGCTTCAAAATAAAAATTCTGATTTTTTGAAGTCACTGTGTCAGGTCAATTTGATTAATTGCTGTAATGCTGCTGGACAGGTTTCAGAGTTTTTGGGAGTGAGGGGTGGGGAAAGTGGAAGATGGGGGTGATTGGAAAGTGCAGTGGGAGTATTGTCATGTCATCATTGGCTTCAGGTATAGTGACGGAAGACTGGAGGATAGCAAATGTTGTCTCCTTGTTCAAGAAGGGGAGTAGAGACCATCCTGGGAATTATAGACCAGTGAGCCTTACTTCTGTTGTGGGCAAAGTTTTGGAAAGTATTATAAGGGATAGGATTTATAATCATCTAGAGGGAAATAAATTGATTAGGGATAGTCAACACGGTTTTGTGAAGGGTAGGTCGTGCCTCACAAACCTTATCGAATTTTTTGAAAAGGTGACCAAAGAGGTGGATAAGGGTAAGGCAGTTGACGTGGTGTATATGGATTTTAGCAAAGTGTTTGATAAGGTTCCTCATGGTAGGCCACTGCAGAAAATGCAGATGCATGGGATTGAGGGTGATTTAGCAGTTTGGATCAGGAATTGGCTAGCTGATAGGAGACAGAGGGTGGTGATTGATGGGAAATATTCAACCTGGAGTTCAGTTACAAGTGGTGTACGTCAAGGGTCTGTTTTGGGGCCACTGCTGTTTGTCATTTTTATAAATGACCTAGATGAGGGTGTAGAAGGATGGATTAGTAAATTTGCTGACGACACCAAAGTTAGAAGAGTTGTAGACAGTGAGGATGGATGTTACAGTTTGCAGAGGGACATAGATAAGCGCAGAGCTGGGCCGAGAGGTGGCAGATGGAGTTCAATACGGAAAAGTGTGAGGTGATTCACTTTGGTAAGAGTAGCAGGAGTACAGAATATAGGGCTAATGGAAGGACTCTTAGTAGTGTTGACGAGCAGAGAGATCTCAGGGTACATGTGCATAGCTCCCTGAAAGTTGGCACCCAGTTTGATAAGGTTGTTAAGAAGGTGTACGGTGTGTTAGCTTTTATTGGTAGAGGGATTGAATTTCAGAGCTGTGAGGTCATGTTACAACTGTACAAAACTCTGGTGCGGCCGCACTTGGAATATTGCGTACAGTTCTGGTCGCCGCATTATAAGAAGGATGTGGAGGCATTGGAAAGGGTGCAGAGGAGGTTTACCAGGGTGTTGCCTGGTATGGTGGGAAGGTCTTATGAGGAAAGGCTGAGGGACTTGAGGTTATTTTCATTAGAGAGAAGGTTACGATGTGACCTAATTGAGGCACACAAGATGATCAAAGGATTGGATAGGGTGGATAGTGAGAGCCTTTTACCTCGGATGGTGATGGCTAACACGAGGGGACATAGCTTTAAATTAAGGGGTGGTAATTATAGGACAGATGTCAGAGGTAGGTTCTTTACTCAGAGGGTAGTAAGGTCATGGAATGCCCTGCCTGCAGCAGTTGTGGACTCGCCAACTTTAAGGGCGTTCAAATGGTCAGTGGATAGGCATATGGATAACATTGGAATAGTTTAGGTTAGAGGATCATTAGATTGGTTCCACTGGTCAGTGCAACATCGAGGTTCGAAGGGCCTGTACTGTGCTGTAATGTTCTATGTTCTATAGTGGGGAGGGATGTGGGGGTGGGGTGTTGTGGAGATTAGAGGAGGAGATTGGGGCGAGAGATGTGCAGTCAGAGTGGAGGATATTGTTGGAGTGAGGGGTCAAAAAGTTAGTGGCACTGGGAGCACTAACATTTTTCACTTAAAAAGCATAATTTTAATAATTTTTGGGGATGAAAAATTAAGATATAAGAGAACAAGGGAACAGTAGATTTAGAAATTATACGACCAACACATTTTCCTGGAGTTCCAGCACCTCTAAATCTGGTACTACACCCTGGTGAATGGTTAGAAACATTGGGTGGAGAACTTGTTTGTGTCAGTTCCTTTGGGGTAATTTGTCTCCACTGCCCTCCTGCCAAAGTTACAGCTACAGAGACTGATTTCCTCATTGAAATTGAGGAGCCTGATTTTTATTTTCATACTGTACAGTTATCACATTATAAGCTGAAACTATTCCTACCGTCAAAAAACTTGTACAGGCTAAAATTTGTTTAAAAGACGTTTTTATCTTTCATTCAGCTTCCTTTAAAAAAAGCACATCAACATACCCTTCCTTACGGTCTGATGGTATTCCTCCAATGTAATAATCAGTAAAATCCAACTCATTGAAAGCATTAGGCAGTATCAGATTAATTGTATAGTTGAAAATAACGACAATATGCTTCTTAAGTTTGTGCATTTTCATTCGAATCTTAAATTAAATGGGAATTGAAAAAAATTGTAAGTTTGAATACAAATACCATAGAACTTAACTGACAGATAATGGTTGAAAATTAAAATAATGTTAGTTTCCCTTCAGCTAAAAGTATACTTGAAAACTTTTGACTACTCAGAAATAACTTTTGCCTCTGAAAAGTATTTTTAAGATAGTTCAAAAATAGTTTTGGAATATTGTCAGGAAGAAGAGTATCGTGAAAATGCTTTTTAGCATCTCACAAACTGTGGACATGGTACGAAAGCATTTTCAGGGAATGTAATGCATTAAATAGTACACAAAAGCAGAGAAGTTACATTAAAATTATATAGAAACCTGATGAGACCAGAAAGGATACTGTGCACATTTCTGTTCTTCATATTACAAGATCAGAGATGTGCTGAAGAAAGGGCAAACAGTAACAATTTCATACCAGAGCTGAGAGGTACAACTATCATAAAATATTCAGCAGGATGAGGTTCTTCAGTAAAGAGAAGTGATTTGACAGAGATCTTTAAAATTATGAAGGAGCTTTATATAGTAGCTGTGGAAAACATGGCTGAGTGAGACCAGAACTAGGGCCATAAATATAACATAGTCATAAAGAATTCAGGTGGAACCTCTTTACTGGGAGAGTTGTTGGAATGTGCAAACCATTTCCAATGGGGGAGAATGAGCTGAATCACATAGATGCATTAACTGGAAGTTAGATAAGTACATGAAGGAAAAAGGAATAGGAAGTTATGTTGTAATTGACTCAGCTGGTAACAATCTTTCTTCCCAAGTCACACATTTCTCAGGTTCTATGCAAGAATTTAGCATAAAAATTCTGAGAGAGCGCTGCACTGTTGGAGGTGCAGTCTTTAGGATGCAATGGCCTCGGATTTTCCACTCCCATTTTCTTTGGATAGGTTCAGTGACAGGAGCAGAAAATTTTGCAAGATGTCCAAATCATGTTTCACACTGACATAAAACATAAGAACATAAGAAATAGGAGCAGGAGTAGGCCATCTAGCCCTTTGAGCCTGCCCCGCCATTCAATAAGATCATGGCTGATCTGAAGTGGATCAGTTCCACTTTCCCGCTTTCTCCCCATAACCCTTAATTCCCCTGTCTGTCAAAAACCTATCTACCCGTGACTTAAATATATTTAGCGAGGCAGCCTCCACCACTTCAACGGGCAGACAATTCCAAAGATTCACCACCCTTTGAGTGAAGAAGTTCCTCCTCAACTCTGTTCTAAACTGTCCCCCCCTCATCTTGAGGCTGTGCCCTCTAGTCCTGCTATCCTTTCTAAGCGGGAAGAATCTCTACCTCTACCCTATCCATCCCTTTCATTATTTTATACGTCTCTATAAGATTCCCCCTCATCCTTCTAAACTCCAACTCCAGTCTATTTAATCTCCCTTCATAGTCTAACCCCCTCATCTCCGGTATCAGCCTAGTGAACCTCCTCTGCACAATATCCTTGCGCAAGTGCGGCGACCAAAACTGCACACAGTACCCCAGCTGCGGCCTCACCAGTACCCTGTACAGTTGCAGCAAGACCTCCCTGCTTTTATATTCTATCGCCCTCGCTATAAAGGCCAGCATCCCATTCATCTTCTTGATCACCTGCTGCACCTGCAGACTGGGTTTTTGCGACTCATGCACAAGGACCCCCAGGCCCCTCTGCACTGTAGCATGCTGCAGCTTTTCGCCTTTTAAATAATAATCCCTCCTACTATTATTTCTGCCAAAGTGGATAACCTCACACTTGCTAACATTGTACTCCATCTGCCAGGTCCTCGCCCACTCGCTTAGCCTATCCAGATCCCTCTGCAGACTTTCCACACCCTCTGCACAATTTGCTTTTCCACTCATCTTTGTGTCATCAGCAAATTTCGTCACCCTACACTCAGCCCCCTCCTCCAGATCATCTATATAAATGGTAAATAGCTGAGGCCCCAGCACCGATCCCTGCGGCACTCCACTAGTCACCAGCCGCCAATCAGAATAGCACCCATTGATACCAACTCTCTGCTTCCTATTTGACAACCAATCCTCTATCCACGCTAACACCCTACCCCCAACTCCATGCCCCCTAACCTTCTGAAGCAACCTTTTGTGCGGCACCTTATCAACAAGGTACCTCACAAGAGGTTATTGCAGAAGGTAAGGGGGCATGGAGTTGGGGGTAGGGTGTTAGCGTGGATAGAGGATTGGTTGTCAAATAGGAGGCAGAGACTGGGGGTTAATGGGTGCTATTCGGATTGGTGGTTGGTGACTAGTGGAGTGCCCCAGGGGTCGGTGCTGGGGCCTCAGCTATTTACCATTTATATAGATGATCTGGAGGAGGGAACCGAGTGTATGGTGTCGAAATTTGCTGATGACATCAAGATGTTGGCAAGTGCGAGGTGGTCCACTTTGGTAGGAATAATGGTTGGAAGGACTATTACTTACATGGTGAAAAACTGCAGCAGGCGACGGTGCAGAGGGACCTCAGGGTCCTTGTGCATGAGTCGCAAAAACCCAGCCTGCAGGTGCAGCAGGTGGTCAGGAAAGCGAATGGGATGCTGGCCTTCATAGCGAGGGGGATTGAATATAAAAGTAAGGAGGTCTTGCTGCAGCTGTATAGGGCATTGGTGAGGCCGCAGCTGGAGTACTGTGTGCAGTTTTGGTCGCCGCACTTACGCAAGGATATTTTGGCCTTGGAGGGAGTGCAGAGGAGGTTTACTAGGCTGATACAGGAGTTGAGGGGGTTGAGCTATGAGGAGAGGCTGAATAAGAACATAAGAACATAAGAACATAAGAAATAGGAGCAGGAGTAGGCCATCTAGCCCTTCGAGCCTGCCCCGCCATTCAATAAGATCATGGCTGATCTGTTGTGGCTCAGTTCCACTTTCCCGCCCTCTCCCCATAACCCTTAATCCCCTCTCTTATCAAGAACCCATCAACCCGCTTCTTAAAAATATTTAGCGAGGCAGCCTCCACCACTTCAACGGGCAGAGAATTCCAGAGATTCACCACCCTTTGAGTGAAGAAGTTCCTCCTCAACTCCGTTCTAAACCGCCTCCCCTTTATCTTGAGGCTGTGCCCCCTAGTCCTACTGTCTTTTTTGAGCGGGAAGAGTCTCTCCACCTCTATCCTATCCATCCCATTCATCATCTTATACGTCTCAATGAGATCTCCCCTCATTCTTCTAAACTCTAACGAGTACAAGCCTAGTTTATTCAGCCTCTCCTCATAGCTCAATCCCCTCAACTCCGGTATCAGCCTAGTAAACCTCCTCTGCACTCCCTCCAGGGCCAAAATATCCTTGCGCAGGTGCGGCGCCCAAAACTGCACACAGTACTCCAGCTGCGGCCTCACCAATGCCCTATACAGCTGCAGCAAGACCTCCCTACTTTTATATTCAATCCCCCTCGCTATGAAGGCCAGCATCCCATTCGCCTTCCTGACCACCTGCTGCACCTGCAAGCTGGGTTTTTGCGACTCATGCACAAGGACCCCGAGGTCCCTCTGCACCGTCGCCTGCTGCAGTTTTTCGCCACGTAAGTAATAGTCCTTCCTACCATTCTTCCTACCAAAGTGGACCACCTCACACTTGCCAACATTAAATTCCATTTGCCATTTCCTGGCCCATTCGCCCAGCCTATCTAGATCCTTCTGCAGACTCTCCACACCCTCCGCACAATTTGCCTTTCCCCCAATCTTGGTGTCATCAGCAAATTTCGACACCCTGCACTCGGTTCCCTCCTCCAGATCATCTATATAAATGGTAAATAGCTGAGGCCCCAGCACCGACCCCTGGGGCACCCCACTAGTCACCAACCGCCAATCCGAATAGCACCCATTGACCCCCACTCTCTGCCTCCTATTTGACAACCAATCCTCTATCCACGCTAACACCCTACCCCCAACTCCATGTCCCCTGACCTTCTGCAATAACCTCTTGTGAGGTACCTTGTCAAACGCCTTCTGAAAATCCAGAAAGACCACATCCACCGGCTCTCCTCTATCCACTGCCCTAGACACAAACTAGGCTTGTACTCGTTAGAATTTAGGAGAATGAGGGGAGATCTCATTGAGACATATAAGATGATGAATGGGATGGATAGGATAGAGGTGGAGAGACTCCTCCCGCTCAGAAAGGACAGTAGGACTAGAGGGCACAGCCTCAAGATAAAGGGGGGGCGGTTTAGAACGGAGTTGAGGAGGAACTTCTTCACTCAAAGGGTGGTGAATGTCTGGAATTCTCTGCCCGTTGAAGTGGTGGAGGCTGCCTCGCTAAATATTTTTAAGACGCGGGTTGATGGGTTTTTGATAAGCGAGGGGATTAAGGGTTATGGGGAGAGGGCGGGAATATGGAACTGAGCCACGACAGATCAGCCATGATCTTATTGAATGGCGGGGCAGGCTCGAAGGGCTAGATGGCCTACTCCTGCTCCTATTTCTTATGTTCTTATGTTCTTTTGAAAATCGAGAAATACCACATCCACCGGTTCACCTCTGTCTCCCGCGCTAGTCACATCCACATAGAAATCCAATAAATTCATCAAACACGACTTCCCCTTAACGAATCCGTGCTGTGTCTGCTCTATCAAACCATTCTTTTCTAGGTGCCTCGCTATTTCTTCTTTGATGACAGGTTCAAGCATTTTTCCAACAACCGACGTTAAACTAACCGGCCTATAATTCCCTGCCTTTTGTCTGCTACCTTTTTTAAACAGCGGCGTAACATTAGCCATTTTCCAATCTTCCGGCACTTCCCCGGAATCCAGCGAAGTTTGGTAAATAATCACTAAGGCATCTACTATCACCTCTGTCATTTCCTTCAGAACCCTGGGATGCATTCCATCCGGTCCTGGGGACTTGTCCACCATCAGTCCCGCTAGTCTATCAAGCACCACCTCTCTAGTGACAGTAATCGCATTCAGCATGATGCAATTGTCCTCTCCCCATGTCAGCGTCGTAAAGTGTTTACCGATTTTGATTTCCATTTATTAGCAGATAATTATCAGGCCTCTGAGTCTGAATCATGCTCCCTGTACCATTCTTGTCTGCATGAGGGCAGACTGGCGTGAAACCCAACTGATCTCCCAAGGCATGCACCTGGTGAACAGATTTCCCAGAGAAGCTCAGATGAGTGCCTTGCTTGGGTTATACCAGTGGGCTGTGCCAGGGAACAAGAGCCTTGTCCTTGCAGGAAACTGAAGGCAACTGGAAAATCTCTGTCAAGTTCCTTTATGTGGCCATTAACTATCTGGATCAGCTATCTGTTTAGACAGATACTCTGCTGACTTCCCATTCAACATTTAAAAATTGAATCGGATTCCAGATGGATTAGGGAACCCAGCACATTAGCTGTTTTTAGCATCCATTTGCCATTCTGCTTTCATTCCTGGACCCAAAGAGCTGAACAGTTAAGGTCCGAAGTATTTTAATAGGTATATTTTACAAGGAATATCATGGATATTTTGACATTGTGGGGAGAATTTTACCATTTCTCTCCAGATCTTACAACACTACCAAAAAAGATCAAGGCGGGTATTTCACACCCTCATGCAGGTGGGCATGGTCTCAACATGGTGGCAAAACCCAGCTGCATTGAATTCGGGACACCATCTTTAAACGGCACCTATGTGTATTTGTAGCCAGCAATTATTCACTTTTACTTACTTACATCGAAAGGTGCTAAATAACTTAGTAATACAATCACAAATGAGAGAGATTTTATTTAATCTGTTATTTATAAGGTTGCAGAAATTTGTTCTTAATGTAAACAATAAAAGCATAATTACCATAGCCTCTTCGCCAATAACTAGTGATGAGTCTGTTTTATTCATCTTGGGTGCATTGGATCTGAGGTCAGATCTAAGTACCAATTTTCCGTCCTCAATGGTTAAAGCACAGCTATGATTCTAAAACAAACAGCAAGCCTGGTTATAAACAACATTTAAATTTGACTCTGAACCATGTAAGCTGACATTAGGACAAGTGACCAAAATCTTGTTCAAAGAGGTAGGTTTTGAGCAGGGTCAAAAAGGAGGAGAGCAAAGCCAAGAGATTTAGGGAGGTCATTCCAGAGCTTAGTGTTCCAGCAGCTGAGGCATGGCCACCAAAATAGATTCCCTACAGTACAGGGAAGGGAATCGAGATGAGGTGACTGAGAGTGAGGAGGTTAGCTCGCAAATAGAGAAGGGTTGTAGACAGCGTAAGAGGGAGGATAGAAGGGTGATGGAGAGATAAAAACGAAGAGAGTAGGTCCCTTAGAAACAGAGACAGATGAAATTCTAGTGGGGAACAATGAAATGACAGAGATGCTAAAAGGATTGATGAAATTAATATCAGAGATAAAGTATTGGAAAAACTTGAGGGATTAAAACTGAACAAACCTCATGGATTGATGGCCTATACCCTAGGGGCTAAAAAAGTGATAGCTCCAGAGTTAATGGGTTCACAAGCCATAATTTTCCAAAATTCTTTAGTTTTGGGAATGGTTCCATCAGATTGGAAGTCAGCTAATGTTATTCTCCTTTTTAAAGAAAGGAAGGAGAAAACATAGAACCACAGGCCACTTAGCCTAACATCGTTGTTGGGAAAATGCTGAAATCTATTATTAAGGAAGTCTTAACAATACAAAAGCATACTATGGTTAGAACAAGTCAAGATGGGTTTAATAAAAGTAGATCTTGTTCGACAAAGTTATTAGAATTTTTGAGGATGCAACAAGTAGGGTAGATAAAGGGGACCCTTAGTTATAGTTTGCTTGGATTTCCAAAAGAGGAAAGGTAAGTAGCACGAAAATGGCTCTGGGAGTTGGGGGTAATATATCAGTGGACAGAGGATTGATTAACACGTAGAAAACAGAGACCAGGACTAAACAGGGCTTTTTCATGCTGGCAGGCAGTGAATCGTGGAATGCCATTAGGATCAGTGCTTATGCTTCAGCTATTTACAATCTATATTAATGACTGGGATGAAGAAACAGAGAATAATGTATCTCCATTTGCTGATGATACTGAGATGCTTGGAAAGGTAAGCTGTGGAGAGGACCCAGAGAGGCTATAAAGGGATATAGACAGGTTAAGTGAGTGGGCAACAAGATGGCAAATGGAATGCATTGCAGAGAAATATGATGTTATTTACTTTGGTCACAAGAATAGAAAAGCAGAATGTTTTTTAAAGGTGTGAAACTTTTATGCGCTAGTTTTCAAAGAGAACTGGGTGTGTTCTTACAAGGAACACTGAAAGACAGCATGCAGGTGCAGCGAGGAATTGGGAATGAATCATAGAATCCCTATAATACAGAAGGAGGTAATTCAGCCCATCAAGTTTGTATCGACTGCAATCCGACCCAGACCTTTTCCCTGAAACACCCGAAAATGAAAATGACATGTTGGCCTTTATTGCAAGGGGGTTGAAGTATAAGAATAAAGAAGTCTTTTCACAGTTGTACAGCGTTTTGGTGAAACCACTTCTGGAATATGCGTGCAGTTTTGGTCTCCACATTTAAGACAGGACATACTTCCATTACAGATGGTACAGCAAAGCTTCACTAGATTGACACCTGGGATGAGGGGGCGTCCAATGATGAGAAGCTGAGTTAATTGGGCTGATAGTCTCGGGAGTGAGAGGTCATATAATTGAAACCTACAGAATTCTGAGGGAGTTTGATAGGGTAGACACTGAGAGACTGTTCCCATTGGTTGGGGAATCTAAAACACAGGGACACAGACAGGACACGGGATCAATCATTTAATATTGAGATGAGGAGAAACCACTTCATTACAAGGGATGTGAATCTTTGGAATCCTCTACTCTAGAAGGTTGTGAACGGTCCATTACTGAATGTATGCAAGACTGGAATAGGTAGATTTTTTGGACTCTCAGAAAATTAAGGGAATATGGTGATATGATTGGGTGGGAAAATGGAATTCAAGCCTAAAATCAGCCAAGAGGGTATTGAATGGCAGAGCAGAGGCGGCTCAGTGGGCCAATTTAGGATCTTCTGTGACAGATTACCTCGCAGCCTTTATCCAGACACTGGGATATAGTTGCGCAGTGTTCTAAATGTGAAC
Source organism: Carcharhinus amblyrhynchos (assembly GCF_965287045.1). Taxonomy (NCBI): domain Eukaryota; kingdom Metazoa; phylum Chordata; class Chondrichthyes; order Carcharhiniformes; family Carcharhinidae; genus Carcharhinus; species Carcharhinus amblyrhynchos. The sequence goes on from NC_137331.1 coordinate 124,438,028, forward strand.
AAGGGAGTTGGCACGTATTCACAATGCTACACAGGGTGACATGGGGAAAAATGGGACATGACAGATCTATGCCCTTCTCAGTTTCAGTACACAAATGGCCAAATAATAGTTGGCAATGGGGGACTTTAGTACGACACTGATGTTGTAGGAAAGACAAAATAAAAGCAGAATATTTTACCTTTTTCTCCATGTATAAAATGACAGCATTTTTGCTTGAAATTTTAATGGCTTGACTAATTGATGTTTCACGTGGGGAACGGACCAAATCAATTAATGCATATCCAGTTCCATCAAAATAAAAACTATCCATTCCTGGTTCCTTATTTGGCTTATATCTGTAAAAGAAAGAAATGTAGATAGTTCAAGATCAGGTTAGACTGTAATCATTACAGATTCAAAATGACCACTGTTGTATCAAAACCCTGAAGACCTGTTCTGAATTCCCTCCATCAATGGGGCCCGCAGAGAATAGAACTGAAGGTATAACCTGCCTTTCTGAATTGCAGTCACATTCATATCCACTGCGAATTTAATGGACCTGTGTGAGGAAACCTCCCAAATGCTGGTAAGAATCTTGTGTAGTTCAGTACTCTTTCCTCTGAATCAGAAAGCTGTAGACACAAGTCCCAGTACAGAGACCTGAGCACATAATCTAGCCCAGGACTGATGCAGTGCTTTTGAATGAGCTATTAAACAAAGTCTGAGATCTCAGTGGAATGGAAAAAAACCTGTGGAACTGTACTGAAGAAGAGCAGGGGAGTTCTGTCTGGTATGCTGGTGCAATACTTACTCCTGAACTGACATGGCCAGAAGCAGGTGACCTGGCCATTTATCTCATTGCTGATTGTGGGGACTTGTGCGCAAACTGGCAGCTGCGCTTTTGACATTTCAAAGTGCTCTGGGATATCCTGAGGCTGTGAAAGGTGCTATATAAATGTAATATTGTTTAAAAGTTGAACATTTCATACGAAATCATTTTTAAAAATATTTTCTTTAAACCATACAGTGTTACATAAGAACATAAGAACATAAGAACATAAGAAATAGGAGCAGGAGTAGGCCATCTAGCCCTTCGAGCCTGCCCCGCCATTCAATAAGATCATGGCTGATCTGTCGTGGCTCAGTTCCACTTTCCCGCCCTCTCCCCATAACCCTTAATCCCTTCTCTTATCAAAAACCCATCAACCCGCTTCTTAAAAATACTTAGCGAGGCAGCCTCCACCACTTCAACGGGCAGAGAATTCCAGAGATTCACCACCCTTTGAGTGAAGAAGTTCCTCCTCAACTCCGTTCTAAACCGCCTCCCCTTTATCTTGAGGCTGTGCCCCCTAGTCCTACTGTCTTTTTTGAGCGGGAAGAGTCTCTCCACCTCTATCCTATCCATCCCATTCATCATCTTATACGTCTCAATGAGATCTCCCCTCATTCTTCTAAACTCTAACGAGTACAAGCCTAGTTTATTCAGCCTCTCCTCATAGCTCAATCCCCTCAACTCCGGTATCAGCCTAGTAAACCTCCTCTGCACTCCCTCCAGGGCCAAAATATCCTTGCGCAGGTGCGGCGCCCAAAACTGCACACAGTACTCCAGCTGCGGCCTCACCAATGCCCTATACAGCTGCAGCAAGACCTCCCTACTTTTATATTCAATCCCCCTCGCTATGAAGGGTTAAATGCTCCATACCTTTCACACGGTCTGTCTTTTGTAGTATTGATGTTGAATTTTCTTTTAAAGTTGTATAAACTAATCAGTTTCTCATTCAAGACACCAAGCTCAATGCAACCCTTGTATTTTGGGTAATTTAAGGTATCTGGAGGCTGGAAATAAAAGGCTTACAATTAAAACCATCTTGTAAGTCAAGTTAAATGTTCACATAAAATTCTCAGAAGTTCAAGGATCATACGAGTCCAGCTACTTTATATGACTTTGCATCAGTGATTGCTTATAAATCGTAATGCTGCTGTTGGCTTCATTATATTGAATTTACAGGCCAGACAGCCAAATCGGCCAATGTTTATGCTCCACATGAACCTCCACCCATCCTACAACACCAACATTGGGTCCAAGCTCACCATGCAAGCTTGATGCTGAAATAAGGCACATCAAAGTCATCCTGCAGAATAATGGCTAGGCTGTTCAGATCATTGATCAGTGGATATCACACAAACTCATGAATGGGCCTAAGGCCACCCCTTTTAATCCTGAAAAGTGCCCAATCTACTTCACATTATGCTGGGAGAGCAAGGAATTTCAAACCTTTGAACAAGAGATGTTAGTTATTTCACGTTGTTACTATACAACACCAATAGTAAAGTTTAAAGTTTATTTATTAGTGTCACAAGTAGGCTTACATTAACATTGCAATGAAGTTACTGTGAAAATCCTCCTAGTCGCCACAGTCCAGTGCTCATTCAGGTACACTGAGGGAGAACCTAGAATGGCCAATGCACTCAACCAGCACATCTTTCAGACTGTGGGAGGAAACTGGAGCACCCAGAGGAAACCCACGCAGACAAAGGAGAATGTGCAAACTCCGCACAGATGGTCACCCAAGCCGGGAATCGAATCCGGGACCATATTCTCCACTAATAGAATTAATATGGCATATGAAAGTGCTGGTGTGATGTCAGGTACATGAGCTGTACATCCCAATGGCTGGTGCATTGAATCAAATAGCAGCTATTCAGAACAAGCATTCAATCCCTCTACCAGTGATGCACAATGGCAGCACTGTGGACCACCTACAAGATGCACTGCAGTAATTCACCAGCAGCACTTTCCAAGCCCACGGCTGCTACTATCTAGAAAAACTAGGACAGCAGATACCTGGGAACATTGCCATCTGGGAGTTCCCCTGCAAGTCACTCGCCAACCTGACTTGAAAATATTTTGTTATTTCATTAGTGTTGCAGGGACAAAATCCTGGAGCTCCCTCCCTGACAGCATTGTGGATGTACTTATACCTCAGGGATTGCAGCGGTTCAAGAAGGCAGTTCACCATCGCCTTCTCAAGAACAACGTGGGATTGGCAATAAATGTTGACCTAGCCAGCAACAATCACATCCCATAAATGAATGAAAAAAAGAGTACTGACTGTATTTAACCAGCCCATGCTTGTGAAACACAGGAAATTGTGCCCAACATTAGATGTGATTCCACAATTTGACAGGACTTACTGAACAATCTCAAGAGTGAGAGTGCTAAGAATTACAATAGCAACCAATTTAAGTTTATCAGATGGGCTCACAATGTGGCTCAATTATGCTTGATAAAATCTAGGTATATTCATAGAACATAGAACAGTACAGCACAGTACAGGCCCTTCAGCCCTTGATGTTGTGTCGAGCTATGTCCAAACCCAAGATCAAGCTACCCCACTCCCTATCATTCTGGTGTGCTCCATGTGTCTATCCAATAACCGCTTGAAAGTTCCTAAAGTGTCCGTCTCCACTATCACAGCAGGCAGTGCATTCCACACCCCAACCACTCTCTGGGTAAAGAATCTACCTCGGATGTTCGTCCTATATCTCCCACCATGAACCTTATAGTTATGTCCCCTAGTAACAACTACATCCACCTGAGGAAATAGTCTCTGCATGTCCACTTTATCTATCCCCTTCATCATCTTATAAACCTCTATTAAATTGCCTCTCATCCTCCTCTGCTGTAAAGAGAAAAGCCCCAGCTCCCTCAACCTTTCCTCATAGGACCTACCCTCCAAACCAGGCAGCATTGTAGTAAATGTCCTCTGAACTCTCTCCAATGCTTCCATGTCCTTCTTATAGTGAGGTGACCAGAACTGCACACAATACTTCAAATGTGGTCTCACCAAGGGTATAGTTGCAGCATAACCCCACTGCTCTTAAACTCAAACCCCTGATAATAAACGCTAACACACTATAAGCCTTCTTCACGGCATATTCATATGCAAGGCCCTGTCCTCTGCAAGCAGAAGGAATAGGCTTTGTGCATTTTTCAATTAAATAAAAAATTGAGGGATAACTGTTCTCAGCTGTATTCTGTGTTGTAACACCTTTATCAATCGAAGTCTATTTGCCAATCAATTAGTACCCTTTTCACATGCAGTATAAATCGTTCCTTTTGAAGTTTGGCATTTTTGCAAATGTTCTGATGAATGCACTGAAGAAAAGCTTCAAAACCATGTCTCTTTTTTCAGCAATCCTCATGTTCTGTACTAACAAGTGACTAACTGCAAATTTCAAAACTAAAATTGATGGGTAGGGGCATTGAGAGGAATGGAATTAAGACCTGCAAGTGGAATTATGATACAGATGAGCCACGATCTAAATGAATGGTGACACAGGCTCAATGAGTTGGCATAGCAATGTTTCTACTTATGGGTCAAACTAAAATTAGCAGAATTATACATAAGATAGCTACAAATAAATCCAATAAAGAACTCAGGAAAACTTTCTTTCCTCAAAGGTGAGAACCTTCCATGACTTGGAGAAGTTGAGGTGAATAATCTAATGGCATTTAAGGGGTGGCTAGATATGTACCTGAGAGAGAAGGGAACAAATAATATGTTGATGGGATCTGATGAAGTAGCATGAACAAAGCTTCTCTGGAGCATGAACAGTAAGTTGAACTGAATGGCCTATTTCTATATCGTGAATTCCATGCAGTTTTATGTAATTCTATGCAATGTTCTGGAGCTGTTCAAATATTCCTAATCCTTAAATAGAAATAGCATGAATTGTTGATATTTACCACAAAAGCGGAGGGAAATCCTCCAACATAGAACACTGTATTCTTTGGATCAAGGTTAAGTAGCAGGTCATTCCCAGTTCCAATTCCTCTTTTTGAGATGGGGTCCTTATATCTTCCAAGTGTCATATCAACTTCACTGTAGTTCAAGGTGCTGTACTGCTGGATCCTGGAACACAGAAGTTTCCATAAAAAAAAGGGATCTCAATGAGGAGTTTATGAATTATCTGTAGACTCGACTACACAAGTGATCTACATAGAAAATAGGAGCAGGATAGGCCATTCAACCCTTCGAGCCTACTCCACCATTCATTTTGATCATGGCTGATCATCAAATTCAATATCCTGATCCCACTTTAATGCCATATCCTTTGATCCCTTTAGCCCCAAGAGCTATACCTTGTTTCTTCCTGAAATCGCACAATGTTTTGGCCTCAACTACATTCTGTGATAGTAAATTCCGCACATTCACCACCATCCAGGTGAAGAAATTTCTCCTCAGCTCAATTCTAAAAGGTTTACCCCTTATCCCCAAACTATGACCCCTAGTTCTGGACTCCCCCACCATTGGGAACATTCTTTCTGAATCTACCCTTCTAACCCTGTTAGAATTTTATACGTTTCTATCAGATCCCCTCTCACTCTTATAAACTCCAGTGAATATAATCCTTAGTCTCTCCTCATATGTCAGACCTGCCATCCCAGCAATCAGCCTGGTAAACCTTCACTGTACTCCTTCTATAGCAAGGACATCTTTCTCTGATAAAGACACCAAAACTGCACACACTACTCCAGGTGTGGCTTCATCAATGCCCTGTACAATTGCAGTAAAACATCCCTAGCTCAATAATCAAATCTCATTATGAAGGTCAACATACCATTTTCCTTCTTTACTGTCTGCTGTACCTGTGTGCTTACTTTCTGTGACTGATGAAGGTGAATGCCAAGGTCTCGCTAAATATCCATTTCTCTCAATTTACACTCATTCAAATAATAATTTTCCTTTCTATTTTTGCTACTGAAGTGGATATACTGCATCTGCCACGCAGACATTCAGCCTGAGCAAATCACGCTGAAGCATTTCCGCATCCTCTGCACAGCTCACCCTCCCACCCAACTTTGTATCATCTGCAAATTTGGAGATAATACATTCAGTTCCCTCTTCTAAATCATTAATATGTAATGTGAACAGTTGGGATCCTAGCTCAGATTCCTGCATACTCCACTTGTTACTGCCTGCCAATTGGAAAACATCCATTTATGCCAACTCTTTGCATCCTGTCTGCTAACCAGCTTTCTATCCAGCTCAAGACCTACAATCCCATGCAGTTTACCTCTCCATGATAATCTGTTAGGTGGAACCTTGTTGAAAGCCTTCTGAAAGTCTAAATAAATTGCATCCAATGATTCTCCCTGGTTAAGGTGGGATCTACTAGTTATATCTTCAAAGAATTCCAGTAGATTTGACAAGTAGGATTTCCCTTTCATAAATCCATGCCTTCCAAATGCTAAGCTATGAAACCTTTAATAATGGTCTGGATCTTTGCATTGGACATTAGGAGGGCTGTGTAACTGGATGTTAGCAGGGGTGTGTAACTGGACATTAGGAGGGATGTGTGACTGGACATTAGGAGGATGTGTGACTGGACGTTAGGAGGGGTGTGTAACTGGACGTTAGGAGGGGTGTGTAACTGGACGTTAGGAGGGATGTGTGACTGGACATTAGGAGGGGTGTGTAACTGGGCGTTAGGAGGGGTGTGTAACTGGACGTTAGGAGGAGTGTGTAACTGGACGTTAGGAGGGGTGTGTAACTGGACGTTAGGAGGGGTGTGTAACTGGGCGTTAGGAGGAGTGTGTAACTGGACGTTAGGAGGGGTGTGTAACTGGACGTTAGGAGGGGTGTGTAACTGGACGTTAGGAGGGATGTGTGACTGGACATTAGGAGGGGTGTGTAACTGGATGTTAGGAGGGGTGTGTAACTGGACGTTAGGAGGGATGTGTGACTGGACATTAGGAGGGGTGTGTAACTGGACGTTAGGAGGAGTGTGTAACTGGGCGTTAGGGGGGGTGTGTAACTGGACGTTAGGAGGGGTGTGTAACTGGACGTTAGGAGGGGTGTGTAACTGGACGTTAGGAGGAGTGTGTAACTGGACGTTAGGAGGGGTGTGTAACTGGACGTTAGGAGGGGTGTGTAACTGGACGTTAGGAGGGGTGTGTAACTGGACGTTAGGAGGGGTGTGTAACTGGACGTTAGGAGGGGTGTGTAACTGGATGTTAGGAGGGGTGTGTAACTGGACGTTAGGAGGGGTGTGTAACTGGACGTTAGGAGGGGTGTGTAACTGGATGTTAGGAGGGGTGTGTAACTGGACGTTAGGAGGGGTGTGTAACTGGATGTTAGGAGAAGTGTGTAACTGGATGTTAGGAGGGGTGTGTGACTGGACGTTAGGAGGAGTGTGTAACTGGATGTTAGGAGAAGTGTGTAACTGGATGTTAGGAGGGGTGTGTAACTGGACGTTAGGAGGGGTGTGTAACTGGATGTTAGGAGAAGTGTGTAACTGGATGTTAGGAGGGGTGTGTGACTGGATGTTGTGAGGAGTGTGTAACTGGACGTTAGGAGAAGTGTGTAACTGGATGTTAGGAGGGGTGTGTGCTTGGATTTTGTGAGGAGTGTGTAACTGGATGTTAGGAGGGATGTGTGACTGGACGTTAGGAGGGGTGTGTGACTGGATGTTGTGAGGAGTGTGTAACTGGACGTTAGGAGGGGTATGTGACTGGATGTTGTGAGGAGTGTGTAACTGGACGTTAGGAGGGGTATGTGACTGGATGTTGTGAGGAGTGTGTAACTGGACGTTAGGAGGGGTATGTGACTGGATGTTGTGAGGAGTGTGTAACTGGACGTTAGGAGGGGTGTGTAACTGGATGTTAGGAGAAGTGTGTAACTGGATGTTAGGAGGGGTGTGTAACTGGACGTTAGGAGGGGTGTGTAACTGGATGTTAGACCATAAGACCATAAGATATAGGAGCAGAATTAGGCCACTCAGTCCATCAAGTCTGCTCCGCCATTCAATCATGGCTGATATTTTTCTCATCCCCATTCTCCTGCTTTTTCCCCATAACCCCTGATCCCCTTATTAATGAAAAACCTATCTCTTCTTAAAGACACTCAATGAACTCGCCTCCACAGCCTTCTGCGGCAAAGAGTTCCACACATTCACCACTACATGGTTGAAGAAATTCCTCCTCTTCTTTGTTTTAAAGGATCATCCCTTTAGCTTGAAGTTGTGCCCTCTGGTTCTATTAGAAAATAGTCTATGCCTCCATTCCTCCTTCCAAAGTGAATAACCTCACACTTTTCCACATTGTATTCCATCTGCCACTTCTTTACCCACTCTCCTAACATATGCAAGTCCTTCTGCAGCGCCCTCTGCTTCCTCAATCCTACCTGTCCCTCTACATATCTTTGTATCATCTGCAAACTTAGCAACAGTGCCTTCAGTTCCTTCCTCCAAACTATTAATGTATATTGTGAAAAGTTGTGGTTCCAGCACTGCCTCCTGAGGCACACCATTAGTCACAGGCTGTCATCCTGAAAAAGACCCCTTTGTCAGCCAATCTTCTATCTATACCATCATCTTACCACCAATGTGCACTTAACTTATTTAACAGTCTCCTATGCGACACCTTGTCAAAGGCCTTCTGGAAATCTAAATAAATGAGGTGTATAAAATCATGAAGGGTATGGATAGGGTGAACAGTGGGAAGCTTTTTCCCAGGTCGGAGGTGACAAACACGAGGGTCACAGGTTCAAGGTGAGGGGGGCGAGGTTTAACTCAGATATCAGAGGGACATATTTTACACAGAGGGTGGTGGGGGCCTGGAATGCACTACCAAGCAGGGTGGTGGAGGCAGACACACTGGGATCGTTTAAGACTTATCTGGAAAGTCACATGAACAGACTGGAAATGGAAGGATACAGAAGAATGGTCTAGTTGGACCAATGAGTGGCGCAGGCTTGGAGGGCCAAAGGGCCTGTTTCCTGTGCTGTACTGTTCTTTGTTCTTGTTCTAAATCACGTCCACTGGTTCTCCTTTATCTAATTTCCTTGTTACCTCCTCAAAGAACTCTAACAGATTTGTCAGACATGACCTCCCCTTGACAAAGCCATGCTGACTCAGTTCTATTTTATCACACACTTCCAGGAACTCTGCAATCTCATCTTTAATAATGGGCTCTAAATCTTGCCAGTGATTGAAGTCAGGCTAATTGGTTTATAATTTCCCATCTGCTGTCTCCTTCCCTTATTAACAGCAGTGTTACATTAGCTACTTTCCAATCTTCTGGGATCCTCCTGGCCTCCAGTGACTCCTGGCTCCCACTACATTCACCACATCCGATGCCTCCACAATTTCCTCAGCTATCTCTTTTAAAACCCTGGTGTGTAGTCCATCTGATCCAGGTGATTTATCCACCTTCAGGCCTTTTAGTTTCCCCAGAACCTTCTCCTTAATGATGGCCACTAGGAAGGTTTAGGAGGGGTGTGTAAATGGACATTAGGAGGGGTGTGTAAACCAGAACTATTCCACCATTTGTCATATGTATCACAGAGCTCTGAGAACCAAATATAAAGTTTAAATCTATGGGGTGCATTTACATTTCACCCCCACACATTTGAAGGCAGGAGAGGACATATAAAACAAAGCGGGAGGCTAGCCTGCTAACTTCCTGCCCACTCTATCCTTGCCCTGATATTCTGGCGATGTGTAAAGCATCTGGAAGCCTGCCTGTCCTCAGGCCTATTTGAGGCCACTAAGTGGACAATTAACTGCTGTTAAAGGCTTTAATCTACCTCTGCCTCAATTTTATATCCACTGGGGATGACTAGCAGCTTTGACAGCACAGGGCTGGGAATTAAGTATTCAAGAGGATTTGACATTTTGAAAAACAGGAATAAAGGAAATAGAGGAGGTGTAGGGGTGACTGTCATTTTTTAAAATCTTTCACAGGATGTGGGCATCACAGGCAAGGACATCATTTGTTGCCATCCCTAATTGTCTTTCAAACAAGGCATTCAAGATGGAATTAAATGATTATTTGAAAACAATAATTTGCAGGGTTATGGATAGAAGGCAGGAGAATTGCACTAGAGGAAATGTTTATTTTAAAGTTTTGGTCTCTGCACTTAAGGAGAGATACTTGCATTGAAGGCAGTTCAGGGCATGTTCACCAGGTTAATACCCAGAAAGAGGGAATTGACTTATGAGGAACGTTTAAGCAGCTTGGGCCTATGCTCACTGATGTTCAGATTGATTTTATTGAAATATGTAAGATTCCAAAGGTAGAGGCTAATTGTAAATGTTGTCCCTCTTGGGGAAGTCTAGAAACGAGAGGCACAGTTTCAAAATAAAGGAGTCTCTCATTTCATTCAGAGCTGAGGGTAAATTTCTTCTCTAAAGATAAGAACATAAGAAATAGGAGCAGGAGTAGGCCATCTGGCCCTTCAAGCCTGCCCCGCCATTCAATAAGATCATGGCTGATCTGTCGTGGCTCAGTTCCACTTTCCGGCCCTCTCCCCATAACCCTGAATCCCCTCTCTTATCAAAAACCCATCAACCCGCTTCTTGAAAATATTTAGCGAGGCAGCCTCCACCACTTCAACGGGTAGAGAATTCCAGAGATTCACCACCCTTTGAGTGAAGAAGTTCCTCCTCAACTCCGTTCTAAAACGCCCCCCCTTTATCTTGAGGTTGTGCCCCCTAGTCCTACTGTCTTTTTTGAGCGGGAAGAGTCTCTCCACCTCTATCCTATCCATCCCATTCATCATCTTATACGTCTCAATGAGATCTCCCCTCATTCTTCTAAACTCCAACGAGTACAAGCCTAGTTTATTCAGCCTCTCCTCATAGCTCAACCCCCTCAACTCCGGCATCAGCCTAGTAAACCTCCTCTGCACTCCCTCCAAGGCCAAAATATCTTTGCGCAGGTGCGGCGCCCAAAACTGCACACAATACTCTAGCTGCGGCCTCATCAATGCCCTATACAGCTGCAGCAAGACCTCCCTACTTTTATATTCAATCCCCTTCGCTATGAAGGCCAGCATCCCATTCGCCTTCCTGACCACCTGCTGCACCTGCAAGCTGGGTTTTTGCGACTCATGCACAAGGACCCCGAGGTCCCTCTGCACCGTCGCCTGCTAACCTTTGGAATTCTCGACCACATTGAAAACTGGAGGTTGATTCATTGAATATATTCAAGGCTGTGTTAGGACATCTTTCACTTGCAAGCAAATCAAAAATTCTGGAATCGGACAAGCAGGAAAATGGAGTTAAAGTCATAATTGGATCGGCCATGATTTCTTTGAATGACAGAACAGGCTAAAAGAGCCAAATGGTCTAATCCTGCTCCTGTTTATTATGATCTTACATCATTTGGACAAGGGGCCTGGGATATAAATAAATGCCTCTTTACTGATATCTTCACTAAGTGTGTATAACAATAGAATAGATTTACAACAAATGGCAACTTTACAAAAGATTGAAATAACTTAATTCCATGAATTACCTCTCGAATTTGAATAGGTCAAAGTTTTTGTCAAAGACCACTTTCTCAGAGTCTATTTTCACTTCTTTACTTCCTAGTTTATAGACAGTAACCAGTTTTTCACCCTCCAATGCCATGCCGAGGTAATCCTTGGAAGTCTGGTACAAAGGAAAAGTAATTTGTACAAAATGTTAGATGATGTACTTAATATTTATCTCCTTGTAACCTTATCAATGTCCAAGAGAAGAACACTTACATTCTTGTTGCCCAAGTACAAAACAAACATGTTTTTGGGATCTTGTCTCTTACGCCTCCCAGTGTCTCCTCGGGGTGGGTCATTTTTTGGTCGTTTGAGGTATAACAGTAGGGATGTATAAGCTTTCAAATGATCCAGATTGTCAGGAAGACGTACTTCAACAGCAGAATTACCGTTGAATTTCATTGCCACATTTACCTACAACCACAGAGTGGAAAGGGCAAAGTCTTAGAGTATAAAAGTAAGGACATTACATTTCTATCGCACGTTTCACAACATCAAGATGTTGAAAGTACTTCAGTGCCAAAGAAGTATTGTCAGAAATGTGGCTGCCAATTTTCACACAGCAAAACAGCAACATGAGAATGATAAGATCATGTTTTCTTTGTGATTTTGATTGAAAGAGAAATATTGACCTAGAACACAGGGGAGGTTTCTCCAGTTCTTCTTCAATATGGTCTTGGGTTTTCTCTTAGAGCCGTCTGAGAGGGCAGGGTTATAGAACCAATGAGTGCAAATGCAATTAGGATGCAAATCAGCACTGATCTAACTGAAAGGCAAAATAGACTTGTAGCGCTGAATGGCCTCCTCCTTTTCCAATGTAGCTTTAATGGTGTTAACTTCACATATTACAATACAGAAACCACCAGTTTTAGATAATGCAAATAAATATCCAAAAACCCAGACTTTAATCCATTTAATATCACAAACCTTATTAGCAGCTTCCCTGGCCTGATTGATGAGATCCCTGATGCGGCCTATATTTTTGGAGATGTTATTTACCGGTTGTATTTGGCTCAAAGCATTTAGCTTTTGCACAAGGCCTGGTAGGGTTTTAGACAAATTTTGTACTGTAAAAGAAATAAGTATCAAATTTCAACGGTTACTCTAAATGTTTGTTAGCTTAGCAACCAAAAATATCATATCAGTGTTCAGGATCATACAGCATAAATTATCATACTCCAGCCTGCTCTTTCCCCATAGCCATGCAAATCTTCAAGGATTTATTCAATTTCCTTTTGAAAGTTAGAACCCGCTTCCATTGCCCTTTCAGGCAATGCAAGCCAGATCAAAACAACTCACTGCCCTAAGAACTTACCCACCACCTCTGGTTCTTTCACTAAATATCTGAATCTACTGGATTTCTGTTAGATTGATTCCTGGGATCAGAGGATTGTCCTATGATGAGTGACTGATCCTATACTTTCTGAAGTTTAGGAGAATAAGAGATGATCTGATTGAAACAAACAAGATTCAAGAAGAACCCAAGCGGTTATTTCTCTTGTCTGGAGAAACAACAAGACGGTAGTTAATCTCAGTACAGGGGGCTGATCCTTCAGGATTGAGATGAGGAGAAATGTAAATCATTGGAATTCTCTACCCAGGAGGGCTGTGGATGCTGAATCTTTGAATATATTTAGTCTTCAGACTGAGATCATTAGATTTTGATCTCTTGGAATCAAGGGTTATGTTGAGGAGGCAAGAACATTGAGTTGAGACAAATGATCAACCATGACTATGTTTAATGTTGGAAAAGTTCTTATCTAAGTCCTTTGTTAATTGATCTTTCTGTAAATGTAAGTGCTTTCTTTCTTGATGTAGTCGACTTGGACTACAGTAAGGCTTTTGTTAAAGTCCCACATGGGAGACTGGCAACAAGGTTTAAGAGCCCATGGGGTCGAAGGAAATTTGTCAAATTGGATCCAGAATTAGCTGAGTGGCAGGAAACAGAGAATGGCAGTCAGGGAGTGTTTTTCTGACTGGAAGGCTGTGTCCAGTGGGATCAGTATTGGGCCCTTACTGTTTATGATTTATAGAAATGATATAGATTGAATTTGGGAGGGTTGATCAATAAGATAACAGATGATACAAAAATTGGTGGGGTGGTAAATAGTGAAGAGGCTAGTCTTAGATTACAGGAGGATATAGACAGGCTGATCTGATGGGCTGATCAGTGGCAAATGGAATTCAATCCGGATAAGTGTGAGGTGATGCACTTGGGCAGGACAAACAAGGCAAGGGAATACGTGATGAACACGGTGAATGTACATTGATCCCTTCAGGTAGAAGGACAGGGGGATAAGGTGGTTAGGCATATGGTATTTTTAGCTGAGGCATAGACTTTAAGAGCAGGAAGGTTATATGGAACTATATAAATGTTGGTTAGGGCATGGCTAGAGTATAGTGTGTGTTCCGGAATCCACATTGTAGCAGGGATGTGAAAGCACTGGAAAGAGTGCCGAAGAGATTCACCAGGATGTTGCCTGGCCGGAGAGTTTTAGTTATGAAGAGAGATTGGATAGACTGAGGTTGTTATCCTTGGAGCAGAGGGACTGAAGGGGCACATGATTGAGATGTATAGAATTATGAGGGGCATAGGTAGAGTAGAGAGAAAGAAACTTTCCCCCTGGTGAAGAGATCAATGACCAGGGGGCATGGATTTAATGTAAGGATCGGATGATTTAGAGGGGATGTGAGGAAAAACGTTTTCACCCAAAGGATAGTGGGAGTCTGGAAATCTCTGCCTGAAAGGATAGTGAATGCAAAGACCCTCATAATATTTTAAGAAGTATTTAGATGAAGGTTTTGTGAAGAGGAAAGCGTGTCTCACAAACTTGATTGAGTTTTTCGAGGCAGTAACGAAGATGATTGGTGAGGGTAGGGTAGTAAATGTTGTCTACGTGGACTTTGGTAGGGCCTTTGACAAGGTCCCTCATGGCAGACTGGTGCAGAAAGTGAAGTTGCATGGGATCAGAGGTGAGCTGACAAGGTGGATATAAAACTGGCTCGGTCAAAGAAGAGTGTGGAAGGGTGTGTTTCTGAATGGAGGGCTGTGACAAGTAGTGTTCCTCAGGGATCAGTGCTGGGACCTTTGCTGTTTGTAATAAGTTATTTGGAGGAAAATGTAACTGGTTTGATTAGTAAGTTTGGAGATGACACAAAGATTGGTGGATTTGCGGACAGCGATGAGGACCATCAGAAGATACAGCAGGATATAGATCAGTTGGAGACTTGGGTGGAGAGATGGCAGATGGAGTTTAATCTGGACAAATGTGAGGTAATGCATTTTGGAAGGTCTAATACAGATAGGAAATATACAGTAGATGGCAGAACCCTTAAGCATATTGATAGGTAAAGGGATCTGGGTGTACAGGTACACAGGTCACTGAAAGTGGCAATGCAGGTGGAGAAGGTAATCAAGAAGACATACAACATGCTTGCCTTCATCGGCCGGGGCACTGAGTTTAAAAACTGGCAAGTTATGTTGCAGCTTTATAGAAACTTAGTTAGGCTGCACTTGGGATATAGTGTTTAATTCTGGTTGCCACACTACCAGAAGGATGTGGAGGCTTTGGAGAGGATACAGAAAAGATTTACCAAGTCTTGCTTGGTATAAAGGGCATTAGCTATGAGGAAAGGTTGGAGAAACTTGGTTTGTTCTCACTAGAACAATGGATGTTCAGGGGAGACCTGACAGAAGTCTACAAGATTATGAGAGGCATGGACAGAGTGGATAGTCAGAATCATTTTCTCAGGGTAGAAGAGTCAATTACTAGGGGGCACAGGTTTAAGGTGCGAGGGGCAAGGTTTAAAGGAGATGTATGAAGCAGATTTTTTATACAGAGAGTAGTGGGTGCCTGGAACTTGTTGTCGGGGGAGGTAATGGAACTGGATACGGTAGTGACTTTTAAGGGGTATCTTGACAAATACATGAATAGGATGTGAATAGAGGGATATGGTCCCCAGAAAGGTAGGGGTTTTAGTTCAATCGGGCAGCATGGTCAGTATAGGCTTGGAGGGCTGAAGGGCCTGTTTCTGCGCTGTAATTTTCTTTGTTCTTTGTTCTTAGATGTGCACTTGCAATGCCAAGGCATACAAGGCTATGGACCAAGTACTAAAAAATGGGATTAGAATAATTAGATGGCTTGTCTTTGACCAGCACAGAGGCAATGGGCTGAAGGGCCTTTTCCTGTGCTGTGTACCTCTATAAATATAATTTTATTTACTCTTACCAGAATTTTTATTAATTTTGAATGGCTCTATAAAGTATCTGTTCAGTTGTTCTAAGAAGAACAATCCCAGCTTCTCTGGTACCTCCACATTATCCTTCGTACCATACTAGAAACTTGCTCTGCACGCCAAGAAAGACAAAATATACTAATGCAGCCTATGTTAGAATGAATAGATATTTGCTGACTCGATTGACATTTATTGGACATCCCTAACCCTTTTCTTGAACAGCTGCAGTCCATGTAGTAGTTTTAAAAATCGTTTGCCTTTTTGGGTCACTTTAGAGAGTTTACTGCATTGGTTTGGGCTTGGAGTCACATACAGGCCTGGATTGGATAAAACATCAAGTCATTTCACTTTTATCACTGTCAAGTGGAGCGGGGTAAGGACTTTACATAACTCATACTGACCTGAATTCTCTGCTTCTCTCAGCGCTATGTTAAGAGTAGTAGTGTTTGCAATATTTTCTGATGCCTTACTGATGCTTTCTACATCATTTTTGATTGGTTGCAATTTACTCATCACTCTTGCAGCAATCTCAGTTGCTTCACGAGCTGCATCTTTTGCTTGATTTAAACTCTTACGAACATCATCTGAAAGAAAGAAGGTATTGAAAATATTAATTTAAGTAACGACAGGATATAATGTCAAGATTTCCTTCAAATGTTGAAGATAAAGCATAATCTAATACCAACACAGGAACATTCAAATTAAGAGTACGTGTAGGCCTTTTGGCTCCTCAAACCTGCTCCACCATTTAATAAAATCATGGCTGACCTGTCTTTGTTTCAAATTCCACATTGAAGTGTTTAAAATGATTACAGAATTTGACAGGGAAATATTGAGAAACTATTTCCTCTGCATTTAAGAGTGCAGAACAAGGGAGAAATAACATTAAAATTAGAGATGGTCTTTTCAGGGAATCCATCAGAAAGCAGCTCTTCACACAGAGGATGACAGAAATCCGCAACTCGCTCCTCCAAAAGCCTGTTGAGGCTGCAGATCAGATTAAACTGAAAAATTCTGCAACTGGTGAATTTTTATTGCATAAGGGCAATGAGGTCACAGAACCAAGGCAGGCAAATGGAGCTAAGATACAGATCTGCCTTGCTCAAATTGAATGGTAGAACTGGCTTGAGGGGTTGAATGGCCTCCTCCTGTTCCTATTTGATGAACCAGCTAACATACGACATGTGAATCCATACCTTGATTTATTTGGTTCACTCTGTTCTGAAGTGAAGGGAGATCCTGCTGCAATTGATTTTTCTTCCGTGTTGCATCAATGAGGTGCTTTTCTGTATCATTGAGTTTTGGCAAAACATCTGAAAAATTGCAGAGTTGTTTTTGGACACATATAAGTATGGCTGTAGGCTGAATAAGTTTCAAAAATTACTCATCATGGGAACATTGTTAACATGCAGGTGGCAAAAATATTGTCTGGTGGATTGTTTTTCATCTAGGTCTTGCCTGCCGACTGGAGAACCATCAAGGACCCCACCTTGCTTCCTTTAGGGGTGGCACAGTGGTTAGCAGTGCTTCCTCATAACTCCAGGGACCCGGGTTCAATTCTAGCCTCGGGTGACTGTGTGGAGTTTGCACGTAGTCCCCATTGTCTGCATGGGTTTCCTCCAGGTGCTCCAGTCTCCTCCCACAGTCTGAAAGACATGCTGGTTAGGTGCATTGGCCATGCTAAATTGTCCCTCAGTGTACCCGAACAGGTGCCAGAATGTGGTGACTAGGGGATTTTCACAGTAACTTCATTGCAGTGTTAATGTAAGCCTTACTTGTGACACTAATAGATAAACTAAAAATTTTAGGGTCTAATTGTTAATCAGGCATTTCAATGGCAGACTTTCCCTGGGATCAAGGATCCAAGGGATGGAAATCCCCACCAACTTCTTGCCACTTGCTGTCAGTCAATCACAACCCAATTGTCCATTCCAGGCAGCACCATCAGAAGCAGTGGCAGCTGCTGACAATGTACCCACCAGAACCCCAGGATCAGGGAGGGATCCCAGGCCACAGGTGAGTGAGAACAGGATGAGGACATGAAGTGATGGTCATGGGAGATAGAGCTCAGCAGCAAGGCCAGGGGAAGTAGCTTTTAGTAGGGTCTCCTCTTCCCGATGCTCATTCCTGAATCAAGAACTAAGTGCATTTCATTGAGGGATGCTGCCTTCCTCCCCACCACACCACCCCCTACAACCACCACCCCCCCCACCCCCGGCAGCCACCACTACAACCAAACCGCTCTCTGCCCTACCCATAGCAGGAACCTGAAAGAAAACACAGCAGAGTCTACCTTTCAGATTTCGCAAGTGGCAATCCCACCACCACCAAACTCTCCCTGTGGAGGCCAGTAAATTGCACCCTGCATATATAATGTGTCAATCTCTGACAGATTAACTTGTGCTGCAATTGGTGTAGTGTTGACAATGCCTGAAAAAAACATTCCTTTCAGTTATTTTATATATTATACATTCTATATATTATTTTATGGATATTATATATCTAGTTATTTTATTTCAGAATTCCAACAGGTTTTTTTGTACATTTTTCATTACATTGTTTTAATTGTTTGATATTTTGTGATTGCTAGTTTAATGTCAGATCATCACTGGGATGCCCAGGACTTGTATTAAATTCAAGTGAAATACTCTACCGTTATTTAATTGTCTGTCAGCTTCCTTTGTCATGAGAAGAACTTGACCACTTTTGCTGTTTAAATCAGATGCTTTTCCTGGCAAATCGTCCTTCACTACTGCCTAAAAAAACAAAATAAAAAGCAGCTAGTAAATCTGCATCTGCCAATGAAACCCCCATCCATGATGTCTTTTGTCGCCTCCAGATTCAACCACTTTAAAGCTTTCCTGGCTGCTCTTCCATCTTCCAGAATCCTGAACTCATTCATAATTCTGTTGCTCATACCCTAAACTTCACCAAGACTTGTTCACCTTTGACACTCATGGGGCAGCATGGTGGTTAGCACTGCTACTTCATAGTGCCAGGGACCCAGACTCGATTCTTGGCTTGGGTCACTGCTTGTATGGAGTCTGCACATTCTCCCCATGTCTGCATGGGTTTCCTCCGGGTGCTCTGGTTTCCTCCCACAGTCTGAAAGACATGCCGGCTAGGTGCATTGGCCGTGCTAAATTCTCTACCCAAATATGCGCCAGAGTGTGGCAACCAGGGGATTTTCATAGTAAGTTCATTGCAGTGTTAATGTAAGCCTTATTTGTGACACCAGTAAATAAACTTAAACTTGTGCTCATTGACCATCACTGGCTCCCACTCCAGCAATGCCCTGCTTTAAAAATCTCAGCCTTGTTTTCCAATCCTACCATGATCTTAACCCTCCCTATCTGTGTAATCTTCTCTAGCCACACAGCCTTCTGGATGTGGTTTCTTACTCATCCCCAGTTTCCACTATTCCACCACTAATGACTCAGCTGCCTACCTTAAGCTTTGAAATTTCTCCCGTTATGACCTCAATCCCTCTAGCTCCCTCTTCTCCTTTAAGAATTCCTTCAAACTTTGACTAATTCTTTATTCATTAATCCTAGTGAGCTGAACTTTGCTACTTTAGTGCTTTTCTGGATGTCATGACCATTTCAAACCCAATTGCTACAGTAGGACGTCTGCCAGCTAATCTTCTGGAAGGATTCCAATTAAGAACCCACGACTGGGATCACTGTCCAATGATGATGGGCATTTGAGGAAGCAGAATGGCTAATTAAAGGGCAGCCTTCACCGTTTCTGCACTGATAATGTTGATGAAATGAATGACATATAGAGGATAGAGCAAAATGGATTTGAGAGAAGGCCAAAAATGGGCAGCCATCTTCGTACTGTGACCACTATCTGTGTCAGTAGACTCCAGAAGCTACCCTTGCAATGGCTAATGCCTGGCCTTCAGCTAGGAGGATTGTTATTTTCATGCCAGCGTAAACTCCCAAAACACTCTTATCCTCGAGTCAACAAGTTGCAATATTTTACACCATTAACCAAATATAACTTTTCCTGGGAAATGGCTGATTGATTGAATAATAAACTGAATGAATGGAGAATTTTGGTGAAGCAACTTGAGGTACGATTTTTAAATTCTCAAACTCCCCCATCACCTCACTCCTCAGTTCTCTGCACCCCCTCCAGTGCTACAACTTTGTGTATGTGTTCTTCCAGCTCTCCAATTTCTCCAAAGGCTTGACACTGGAGCAGTTCTGCAGCAGAGGCCAGACTATATCTTTATACAATTTATTGCATGTTTTGATACACCCACAACTAGCATTTAGCCAGCTGCACTTTCTCCATTGGAGTGATAATTCATTACCTGCAAAGCATCAGCTGCTGCATCTGCTGCCTTATTGGCTGCTGCCTCTGCTGCATTCACTGCATTGATGATGTTTTCGTAGGCATCGGAAGCATTGAGAACACGCTGGATCAAGGCATCTTGGTTCATTTGTCCAATTGTTCTGTAACAATGTAGATAGTTTAAAATCAAAGTCAAAGTAAAAGTAAAAATTATACCATAAGACTATAAGACATAGGAGCAGAATAAGGCCATTCAGTCCATTGAGCCTACTATGCCATTCAATTTTTCTCATCCCTTTTCCCCATGGAATCCCTTTATTAATCGAGAACCTATCTATCTCTGTCTTAAAGACACTCAATGACCCGGCCTCCACAGCCTCCTGCAGCAAAGAGTTCCACAGATTCACCACTCTGGCTGAAGAAATTCCTCCTCATCTCTATTTTAAAGGATCATCCCTTTAGCCTGAGGTTGTACATCAATGTATTTACAACAATAATGCCTCAAAACTCTTGAACAGCAACTAGTACATTTAAAAATTAATAAGTTACACAATGTTTTTATTTGTAGTTCACGTTGGGCAGAATTTTATGCTCCCATGCCACACCGTAGGCGGGTTCTGAGGTGAGAGGGTGGGGTCATGAAATTGCATGGGCAGGATTCCCTCTGTGTTCTCCCCACCTTTACCTCGTAGTGTCAGGGACCCCTGACACTCATTTTTTTCTCCAGTTTCTAGGACATAGTCCATGCTGTACCTCGTCTGGCCACTCAAATCTCCTGGCAATAATTGTTGAAATAAGGGGAGTGCTACTGACCAATCTGTTGGCTTTCCTCCTGAGTCTGGGGCAAAAGTCTTGCTGTATGCCAATCAATGCTCATTAGAGTGTAAAATAGCAGTTGGCTGTCAGAGTCAGGGGGATGAGTTCCCATTCAATTCTTCAAATAAGAACATAAGAACATAAGAAATAGGAGCAGGAGTAGGCCATCTAGCCCTTCGAGCCTGCCCCGCCATTCAATAAGATCATGGCTGATCTGAAGTGGATCCATTCCACTTGCCCGCCCTCTCCCCATAACCCTTAATTCCCTTGTCTGTCAAAAACCTATCTACCTGTGACTTAAATATATTCAGCGAGGTAGCCTCCACCACTTCAACAGGCAGAGAATTCCAGAGATTCACCACCCTTTGAGTGAAGAAGTTCCTCCTCAACTGTGATCTAAACTGCCCCCCTGTGACCTCTAGTCCTGTTATCCTTTCTAAGAGGGAAGAATCTCTCTACCTCTACCCTATCCATCCCTTTCATTATCTTATACGTCTCTGTAACATCCCCCCTCAACCTTCGAAACTCCAATGAGTACAGACCCAGTATATTTAGTCTCTCTTCATAGTCCAACCCCCTCATCTCCGGTATCAACCTAGTGAACCACCTCTGCACTCCCTCCAAGGCCAAAATATCCTTGCGCAAGTGCGGCGACCAAAACTGCACACAGTACTCCAGCTACGGCCTCACCAATACCTTGTACAGTTGCAGCAAGACCTCCCTACTTTTATATTCTATCCCCCTCGCTATAAAGCCCAGCATCCCATTCGTCTTCTTGATCACCTGCTGCACCTGCAGACTGGGTTTTTGCGACTCGTGCACAAGGACCCCCAGGTCCCTCTGCACCGTAGCATGCTGCAGCTTTTCGCCCTATAAATAATAATCCCTCCTACTATTATTTCTGCCAAAGTGGATAACCTCACACTTGCTAACACTGTACTCCATCTGCCAGGCCCTCGCCCACTCGCTCAGCCTATCTAGATCTCTCTGCAGACTTTTCACACCCTCCACGTAATTTGCTTTTCCACTCATCTTCGTGTCATCAGCAAATTTCGTCACCCTACACGCAGCCCCCTCCTCCAGATCATCTATATAAATGGTAAATAGCTGAAGCCCCAGCACCGATCCCTGCGCACTCTACTAGTCACCAACCGCCAATCAGAATAGCACCCATTGATATCAACTCTCTGCTTCCTATTAGACAACCAATCCTCTATCCACGCTAATACCTTACCCCCAACTCCGTGCACCCTAACCTTCTGTAGCAACCTTTTATGAGGCACCTTATCAAACGCCTTTTGAAAATCTAAAAACACCACATCCACCGGTTCCCCTCTGTCTATCGCACTAGTCACATCCTCATAGAAATCCAATAAATTCGTCAAACATGACTTCCCCTAAACGAATCTGTGCTGTGTCTGCTCTATCAAACCATTCTTTTCTAGGTGCCTCGCAATTTCTTCTTTGATGACAGATTATAGCATTTTTCCAACTACAGACATTAAACTAACCGGCCTATAATTCCCTGCCTTTTGTCTGCTACCTTTTTTAAACAGCTGTGTAACATTAGCCATTTTCCAATCTTGCGGCACTTCCCCGGAATCCATTGAATTTTGATATAATAATTTCTAAGGCATCCAGTATCACCTCTGCCATTTCCTTCAGATCCCTGGGATACATTCCATCCGGTCCTGGGGACTTGTCCACCTTCAGTCCCATTAGTCTATCAAGCACTACCTCTCTAGTGACAGTAATCGCATTCAGGCCCTCAACTCCTACCATCCTTCTATCTTTAATATCCGGCAAACTATTCGTGTCCTCCTCCGTGAAGACCGAGGCAAAAAACTTATTTAAGGCCTCAGCCATTTCCTCATCTCCCATTGCTAAATCCCCCCTCTCATCCTCTAAGGGTCCAACATTCATTCTAGCCAGCCTCCTCTTCTTTATATATTTGTAAAAACTCTTACTGTCCTTTTTTATATTTAGTGCTAGTTTAGCTTCATAGTCTATCTTTCCTTTCTTTATCAGCTTCTTAGTCATTCTTTGTTGATTTTTAAATCTTTCCCAATCTTCTACTCGCCCATACTTTTAGCCACTCTGAACGCATCAGCTTTTAATTTAATACTCTCCTTTATTTCCTTCGATAACCACGGCTGGTTATCCCTTCTCCTACATTCCTTCTTTACCATCGGAATATATTTCTGCTGAGTACCGAAAAAGATCTCCTTAAAGATCCTCCACTGTTCCTCAGCTGTCCTACCAACCAATCTGTGCCCCCAATCTACATTTGCCAATTCCTCTCTGATCCTCTCGTACTCCCCTCTGTTCAAACAGAGGACACAGGTTCGGACCCTACTTTCTCATCCTCCATCTGCATCAAAAACTCAACCATACAATGATCGTTCGTCCCAAGAGGATCCCTCACAATAAGATCCCTAATTCTACCTGCCTCGTACACAACACCAGATCTAAGATAGCTCGCTCCCTCGTAGGTTCCGTCACACACTGTTCAAGAAAGCCATCCCGACAGCATTCCAAGAACTCTTCCTCAAGCCCACCGCGTCCGACTTGGGTCAACCAATCAATATGCAGATTGAAATCCCCCGTAATTATCGCCGTTCCATTTCTGCACGCATCATTTATTTGCTTGTTTATAGCCCGCCCCACCTCAAAGTTATTATTTGTGGGCCTATAGACCACACCCACCAGCGTCTTCCTCCTCTTACTATTCCTTATCTTCACCCACAACGATTCCACGTTTTGCTCTTTGGAGCCTATATCTTCCCTTACTACCGCCCTGATATTATCCTTAATTAACAGAGCTACCCCACCCCCTTTTTCCTCCTGTCTATCCTTCCTAAACACTTGATACCCCTGGACATTCAGCTCCCAGTCCCTGTCACCCTGCAACCACGTTTCCGTGGCATGGGCCCCCTGAAACCCCCTCTATCCTAAAAGTTGAGAGCTACTTTAGAGATTATCTAGTTTTCAAAAAAGTTTTTTTGATGAAATGATGCATTAAAAACTCCAAGTTAAACTAAGTACCATGAGAATTGGTTAAAATTCAAGATAATGTCGAAATGAGGGGAGATGTTGGCAGGGGAGGGAGGAGTCTTAATGTTGTCAACCCTCCAGGATTGCCCTGGGGTCCCCAACAATTATAAATTAACCTCTTGGACACTGCTTCTAGGAATCTGCTGCCAGAGGCAGTAGTAGAGGTGGGTACAATTTTGTCTTTTAAAAAGCATTTAGACAGTTAGATGGGTAAAATGGAGGCAAATGCAGGCAATTGAGAATAGCTTAGTGGTAAAAACTGGGCAGCATGGACTGTTGGGCCAAAGGGCCTGTTTCCATGCTGTAAACCCCAATGACTATGAATCCTGGAGATGGGATATTGAGGCATTGAAATGATGTTTTCATTAATTTTGAACAATATATTATTTGATTATAATATTAAAGGAAATGGAGTGAAAAAGGCTGTTTGACTAACAGTCGAGATGCATCTACTCAGATGTAAGGCAATCTGTTGGCTTTCTGATTGGCTAAGGGAAGATGATGTGTTGCGAGGACTGGCAACAGGAAGGGAATGTGAAAAGGTTGTGTGTGCTATCTCCAGGCGTATGTCCAATCAGATTCAGCAATTCCACTGGGCCTGTCCACTGGTCATGAGGCTGCTGTTGTAAAAAGCCTGAAAATCATTTTTGTGACATTGAAGAAGTGAGGAGCCCTTTGGTTTTGTTGTCAGGGCTCTGCCAAGACCTCCTAATCTTCCTGCATCTCAATGTCTGGGCACAAGAAAATAAGCTAAGGGAGCCCACTCTTCATTTAATGAGCATTAGTATACTGTGCATATGCATTCTGCATCAAATAACAGAACAAGAATATAAGAGAGACATTTACATTGTACCTTTCATGACCTCAGGATATTCCAAAGCACTTTGTAGCTAACAAAACAGTTTTTGAGGTGTAGTCAGTATATTGTCAGAAATGCAGCAAATGATTTATGCACAGCAAGCTCCCACAGACAACCATGAGATACTGGACAGAATATCTGCTTATGTGATGTTGATTGAGAAATAAATGTTGGCCAGGAATCAAGGAAAACTCCCCCATACTCAAATAGAGTCATGGGATCTTTCATATCCACTTGAGAGGAAAGGCACGGCTTTAGATTAATACCTCACCCAGAAGGTAGCACCTCCAGTAGTGCATTTATTCCTTCAGAGCTGCACCAGAGTGTCAGCTTAGATTTTGTGCTCAAGTCTCTAGGGTGGGACTTGGACCCATAACCTAAGGTGAGAATGTGAAGCACTGAGCCATGGCTGGCAACCAGCATCACACATTGCCAGTCTCCCTTTTCTTGAGCTTTGCCCTTGGGAAGCAGCTAGAAAAATATGAGCTCTGTGTTACTTTCTCTATATTATCATTCCATACCATGCATCGTCTTATGTTGGGAGGAGAAGCATGATTGAGAATGGTAACATGTGAGGCCGCCTAGTCTCTCATCTCCAACATGCAGCAGGAAGCAAAGCCAACTCATTAACCTGTTGTGCCAATCTGTTTTTGTTACAGGTTTTTTCTTAAGTAGGAACATAAGAAATACCAGCAGAAGAAGGCTGTTCGGCCTCTAAAACTTATTTTCCTATTCAATAACATTATAGAAACATAGAACAGTACAGGCCCTTCGGCTCTCAATGTTGTGCTGAGCTACGTCCAAACCCAAGAACAAGTTATCCCACTCCCTATCATTCTGGTGTGCTCCATGTGCCTATCCAATAACCGCTTGAACGTTCCTAAAGTGTCCGACTCCACTATCATAGCAGGCAGTGCATTCCACACCCCCACCACTCTCTGAGTAAAGCATCTACCTTGGACATCCCTCCTATATCTCCCACCATGAACCTTATAGTTATGCCCCCTAGTAACAGTCCGAGGAAAAAGTGTCTGCATGTCCACTCTATCTATCTCCCTCATCATCTTACAAATCTCTATTAAGTCGATTATGGCTGATCCTCTATCTCAACTGCAGATTCCTGTACTATCCACACATCCCTCTCACCTCTGGAGTTGCTTTGACAATTGATCCAGGTTTTCGGCGTGTTTCTCAGCACGAACCACGATCGGCTCCTTGCTGTTTACATTTGCAAGCTTTTTAACTTTGTCTTCAAGTGATGACACAGCTCCATCCAACTGAGCTCCGTGTTTTTCATATTCCTGGTTGATACAAAAAGGATACATATGAGTACGAATGTGAAGTTTTATTTGGTCTCATGTCAACTGTTGGTGATAAATGCTTTGCCTCACCTCCTGACTCGCATCCAATTCTTGAAGCATGTTTTTCAGATCAGTAAAGATGTCATCAACCATTTGAAGCAAACTTGAGATTTCTGTCTGTTTATCAGTTAATTCATCATGTTTCTTCTGTGAGAAGAAATTGGATCTTGACTTTGTGTATCATGTTACATATCTTCATATTAAATATTCCTAATTCACATGATAAAACAACATACTTTGTAATGTTTCCAGGAATGTTCTTTGGCCACTATTAAATGTTCCATGTGGAGTTATGGTTGATTTATTCCCTTTCCTTTCTTTGCTGTGGACAATATTCTTGGAACCATCCTCCAGCTCCATAGCTCTCAGAGATGTCTGCATTTTGCCTCACAGCATTGGCGTCTGTGCTAACAGCTTTTTTGGACCCTTAATTCTGGAGTTCCATCTTTAAACTCCTACCTCTCTCACTTCCTTTAAGACACTCCTTAAAGCCTACTTCTTTGACCAAGCCTTTTGTTGTCTATCCTAATATCTTGTGCTTTGGTGTTGAATTTTGTTTTCTAATGTTCCTCTGATGTACCTTGATTATTATGTTAAAGACACTTTATAAATGCAATTGTTGTGGTATGAACTACGGCAGTTCAAGAACTCAGCAGTGCCTTCTCCTGGGCAATTAAGCTTCAGTTTATCTATTCGTGTCACAAGTAGGCTTACATTAATACTGCAATGAGGTTACTAGAAACGCTGGCTTAGCCATCAACACCCACATTCCTTAAATGAATAAGAACTAAAATTTTACACTACAAGGATGCATATTTACTAGAACACTTCCAGCCAAATCAGTGTTACTGCATTTGTAAATAAAAAATAGGTTAATTAAGATTATTTTCAATTTAAATCATACCATCAGCATCAAATGCTGACCTTGCCAGTGACATCCACATTCCATGAAAGAAAATCCATTAAAAAATTCTAACCAATTCATTCATCATCACAAAGGCTTCAAAATAGTTAGGAACATTTGCTTTACAGCCAATAACTTTGGACATATAAAACCATTATCAACAAACACATGTCTACATGTGGTGCCTTTAATGTAAGATATTTCACAGAGGCAATGTAAAAAAAAATTGAAGGAATAATAATAGCCTGTGGGGTGGGTGTGAGTTAGGTTTTAAAGAAGGTCTTAAAGAAAGAACAGGTGGGAAGAGGGAGGGGCTTTGGGATGATATTCCAGAGCAGAGGGTCAAGGCAGCTGAAACAGAAGTACATTTGCCAATCTCCATCATCTCCTCCAGCTCTACAACCTGTAAAGATATCTGTGTTTCTCTACTCGCAAATTTTAATCATTTTACCACTGGTGACCAACTCGTAGTTGCCCAAGCCCGAAGCTCTGGAATTCCTTCCTAAAACCTTTCCATCTCACTTTCCTCCTTTAAGATGCTCCTTAAAACCTACGTCTTTAAGCTTTTAGTTATCTAACCTAATACCTCCTTATGTGGCTCAGTGTCACACTTTGTTTTACAATACACTTGTAAACAGTCTCGGGATGTTTACTACACTGAAGGCATTATTTAAATATAAAGTTGTTGTTGAGATGTGAAGGTAAGAAATAGAAGTTAGTGGGATTTAGAGAGGGTTAAGATATCAATTCAGTGAGTTTTAGGTGAGCTGAAGTCTTGAAAGAGCAGAAAATGGATGATTAAGAAATAACATCTTGCATTTATATAACATCTCTAATATGGTAAAACAGCCCAGTGTGCATTGATAGAGTAACACAGTTCACAAAAGGCCTTTCCGCCATCAAGTCTGCACCAACAATAACTACTACTAAAGGCATGCTAATCCCATCTTCCTGCACTTGTTCCATATTCTTGAATGTTATGATATTTAAAGTGCTCATCCAAATATTTTTTAAAGGTTGTAAGGTTTCAGGCCTCCACTACCTTTCCAGGCAGTGCATTCCAGATTCCCATCACCCATTGAGTGAAAAAATGTTTTCTCAAGTCCCATCTAAATTTCCTGCCCCTCTCCGTAAAACTCTGCCCCCTTGAGATTGAGCCATCAACCAAGGGGAACAGCTGCTTCCTATTTACCATCTCCAAACCCGCACAGTCTTATACACCTCAATCATGTCCCCCTGAGTCTTCTCTGCTCTAAATAAAACAATCCAAGCCTATCCCGTTTATCATAGAAATCAGCTAATTCTGGTATTTAACAATGGTACTTATATTAGGCTGTATAAAAAGAAATAAGGATATAGTTGATGCTCAGTACCATTTCTCTGCCAAGAGATGTCACTGGTGCGTATTGAATAAAGCTGCTTTAAATTATTTGCCTCAGATGAAACAAAATCTTTTCACGAACAATTTACTCTTACAATTTCAACAATAAAGGCTGTGTCCTTAAGAACAGAAAAGTAGGAGAGAGTCACTTAACCCTTCAAATTCCATAAAGAGACCATGGCCGATCTGTGACTTAACTCCATATGCCCATCTCAGCCACATAGGGGGCATGGAGTTGGGGTTAGGGTGTTAGCGTGGATAGAGGATTGGCTGTCAGATAGGAGGCAGAGAGTAGGTGTCAATGGGTGCTATCCGGATTGGCAGTTGGTGACTAGTGGAGTGCCCCAGGGATCGGTGCTGGGGCCTCAGCTATTTACCATTTATTTAGATGATCTGGAGGAGGGAGCTGAATGTAGGGTGTTGAAATTTGCTGATGACACGAAGATAAGTGGAAAAGCAAATTGTGCGGAGGGTGTGGAAGGTCTGCAGAGGGATCTAGATAGGCTGAGCAAGTGGGCGAGGACCTGGCAGATGGAATACAATGTTGGCAAGTGTGAGGTTATCCACTTTGGCAGGAATAATAGTAGGAAGGATTACTACTTAAAGGGCGAAAAGCTGCAGCATGCTATGGTGCAGAGGGACCTGGGGGTCCTTGTGCACGAGTCGCAAAAACCCAGTCTGCAGGTGCAGCAGGTGATCAAGAAGGCAAATGGGATGCTGGCCTTCACAGCGAGGGGGATTGAATATAAAAGTAGGGAGGTCTTGCTGCAACTGTACAGGGCACTGGTGAGGCCGCAGCTGGAGTACTGTGTGCAGTTTTGGTCGCTGCACTTGCGCAAGGATATTTTGGCCTTGGAGGGAGTGCAGAGGAGGTTCACTAGGCTGATACCGGAGTTGAGGGGGTTGAGCTATGAAGAGAGGCTGAATAGACTGGGCTTGTACTCGTTGGAGTTTAGAAGGATGTGGGGGGATCTTATTGAGACGTATAAGATGATGAAGGGGATGGATGGGGTAGAGGTGGAGAGGTTCTTCCTGCTCAGAAGGGACAGCAGGACTAGAGGGCACAGCCTCAAGATAAGGGGGGAGCAGTTTAGAACGGAGTTGAGGAGGAACTTCTTCACTCAAAGGGTGGTGAATCTCTAGAATTCTCTGCCCGTTGAAGTGGTGGAGGCTACCTCGCTAAATATATTTAAGACGCGGGTAGATAGGTTTTTGGCAGGCAAGGGAATTAAGGGTTATGGGGAGAAAGCAGGAAAGTGGAACTGAGCCACTTCAGATCAGCCATGATCTTATTGAATGGCAGGGCAGGCTCGAGGGGCTAGATGGCCTACTCCTGCTCCTATTTCTTATGTTCTTATGTTCACTTAATACATTAGGTTAACAAAAATCTAGCAACCTCAGCTTTCAAATCATTCTGGCAGATCTTCTTTGCTAATACACAGTTACATCACAATCAAGTAGCTCTCAGTGAGGCTATTCAGCCTATTGTGCTTTCTTGGAAGAGCTACCCAATTTGTTGTTCTCTCTCCTCCCTTTCCCTATAGTCCTGCAACCTTATTTTTTCCCATTTCTCTTTGAGAGTTAATAGTGAACCTGCTTCCACCACCCTTTCAGGCAGCACCTTCCAGATCACAACTCACTGTAAAAAATTGCCTTCTGGCTTCTTCCTTCTGGTTCTTTTGCCAATTATCTAAAGTTTGTGTCTTATGGCTACTGCCTCCTGCTATTGAAAACAGTGTCTTCTTATTTTCTGAATCAAAATCCATCACAATTCCTTCAAACCTTGGGTGGCACAGTGGATAGCACTGCTGCCTCACAATGCCAGGGTCCTGGGGTCAATTCCCGGCTTGGGTCACTATCTGTGCAGAGTTTGCACGTTCTCTCCGTGTCTGTGTGGGTTTCCTCCAGGTGCTCCGGTTTCCTCCCACAGTCTAAAAGGCGTGCAGGTTAGGGTGCATTGGCCATGCTAAATTCTCCCTCAGTGTATCCGAACAGGCACCAAAGTGTGGCGACTAGGGGATTTTCACAGTAACTTCATTGCAGTGTTAATGTAAGCCTACTTGTGACACTAATAAATAAACTTTAAAAACCTTCATAATTGAACAATTTTCATCAAATCTAACCCATGGAGTGATCAGAACATTGGCTTTATAAAGAAAGAAAACTCAACAGTTATATTATGGAATTATCACCTTAATAGCTTCCAGTGAAATGGAATTGATTCTGTTGAGGTCCTCAGCCTTTCCAGTTAGATTGGCTGCTTCAGTCATTGCTTCTTGAAGATCCATTAACTTAGCCTGATACAAATTTAGTGCATCCTTTATATTACTTGCAAGTTCGTTGTTTTGGTCAATATTTTTCACTAGCTTATTAACACGGTCAAACACTGAAATATAATGAATAAGAAACAAGAGAATTACAGTGTAGCACATAATCTGTTTGTTTAATAAAACCATACAGATTGTACCTATGACTGTAGAACAAGAGTTCAATGTCAGCAAAACGAAGGAGACAGTCATCAACTTCAAGAAGCGTAATGGAGGACATGCCCTTATCTACATCAACGGCGGAGAAGTGAAAATGGTCACAAGCTTCAAATTTCTAGGCATTCATATCACCAGCAATTTGTCCTCGTCCCTCCACACCGACACTATAGTTAAGAAAGCCCACCAACACCTCTACTTTCTTAGAAGGCTAAGGAAACTGACTAAGCATGTCCACTGACTTTTACCAACTTTCACAGATGCATCACAGAAAGCATCCTTTCCAGATGTACCGTAAGAAGTCTCATAACACCAGGATTAAAGTCCAACAGGTTTATTTGGTATCATGAGCTTTCAAAGCACTGCTCCTTCTTCAGATGAGACATCACCACACACACGCCGAAATATTCTCTCTTCCATCTTCTTCCATCAGGAGAAAGGTACAAAAGTCTGAGGACATACACCAACCGATGCAAGAACGGATTCTTCCCTGCTGCCATCAGACTTTTGAATGGATCTACCATATGTTAAGCTGATTTTTCTCTTCACCCTAACTATATGTATAACACTATAATCTGCACCCTATCCTTTCTTTCCCCATGTACTCCATTAATAGTATGTTTTGTTTGTATAACGCATAAGAGACCATACTTTTCATGTATCCCAATACATATGACAATAATAAATCAAATCAAATCAAATCAAAAGAGTAGGCCACTTAGGCTGTTCCTCCATTCAGTAAAATCAGGGCTGATACCGAGGGCCATGGTCTCGACTGGCGCTGGAATGGAGGCAGACTTATTTAAAAATGGCTGTGATGTTGCATGGTCAGCTGTTCTCAAGTTTGATGATGTCTACAAGGGTGGGGGAGAGCGCAGCCTCTGAGCGAGCCCAACATTTAAGATTTATTAAGGGCCCATCTCCTGATGTCTTTTTGAATATTCCTGGAGGGTGCTGGTTCAGCAACTGTCTCTGTCATACTAACTGCATAAAAGGAAAGACCATGTTGGTAACAGGTCATGGAGGCAGGAAGAGTTAAAAAGATGTGTTCAAACTTCCAAAGACAAGGGCTTAATGCTTTGAATTTCAAGTTGCATCAGGCATCACATGTTAGGAGTAGGGTCAGCATTAAGAAATTTACCATCTCTTTGTCATCTCGTTGGCATTTTGTGACATTGGGGCAGTGAGCACGTCTATTCAGACTCTACCTGACTACCAGCAAGGGTACAGGTAGATTCCAGAGATGACGTGAGAGTGAAGGCTCTTGGCATCATGCAGCATTTAACCGAATGTCTCTCAAGGAACCCTAGCAAATCTGGAGTCAATGGGAAATCTCTCCGCTGGTTGGAGTCATATCTGGGACAAAAGAAGACAGTTGTGGTGGTTGGAGGTTAATTATCTCAGCTCTAGAGTTCCTCAGGGTAGTATCCTAAGTCCATTCATCAAGGACCTCGCCTCCATCATAAGGTCAGAAGGGGGGATGTTTACTGATGATTGCACAATGTTCAGCATCGTTCAGATATTGCAGTCCAAGACCAAATGCAGCAAGGCCTGGACAGTATCCAAGCTTAGGCTGACAAGTGGCAAGTAACATTTATACCACACAGGTGCCAATGACCATCTCCAACAAGAGAGAATTTTTAAAC
Organism: Carcharhinus amblyrhynchos; assembly: GCF_965287045.1. Classification (NCBI taxonomy): domain Eukaryota; kingdom Metazoa; phylum Chordata; class Chondrichthyes; order Carcharhiniformes; family Carcharhinidae; genus Carcharhinus; species Carcharhinus amblyrhynchos. Next base: position 124,470,373 of record NC_137331.1, read on the forward strand.
TTTTTCTGTAAAGGAAGAGAAAAAGCTGCAACACTTACAGATCTTTGACTCTTGCTTCTCCCTGTCAGCCACTCTTCTCTCCTCATCAAAGTTGCGTTTTCTCATTTCATTGAGCATCCGCTCCACCTCACTTAACTTGGGTTCAGTGCCAGATGATGAATCAAGTGTGTTCAGTGTTTTTAATATATCTGGAAGGTAAGATGCAATTGGAGGAACAAAGCCTTTTCTAGTTGGATGTTTTGTTATTCTAATGTAGAACACAGTAACCTTGGAGGGCTAGAATACAAGAGCAGGGATTTACTGCTGAAGCTGTATCAAGCTCTGGTCAAATCCATTTGGAATACTGAGAGCAGTTTTGGGCCCCATACCTAAGGAAGGATGGCCTTGGAAGGGGTCCAGGGGAGTCTGGCTCTGTACTCGATGAAGTTTAAAAGGATGAGGGGGAATCTTATTGAAACTTACAGTTTACTGAGCAGCCCGGATAGAGTGGAGGTGGAGAGATTGTTTCCATTAGTGGGAGAGACTAGAACTCGAGAGCACAACCTCAGAGTGAGGGCAGGATTTTCATTTCAAACTTGGTGCAACACAAGACCATTTTCCCATTAACCAGGCAATTCCTGAGGGATTCTGCTGCCAAGGACGAATCTACTAAAGTCACAGGGAGATCTGGAAACACTGTAAGGGACTTTAAAAGATAGAAGAATCCAGAGCTTGGTAGTTTGGTGGGCTTCGGCAGAAACAGAAGACATGCTAACAGGGTGGGAATGAGAGGGAGCCTTCGTTTGTGGATGTTGGGGTTGTTAGCCCTGTTGCTGAGAATGAACTTCCATCAGGAAGTTTCTGGGAGTGGAAGCCATTGTCCAGCAGGATGGATGAATGGGAATCAAAGTTAATGTGGATTATGATGCAAGGCATGAGTCAGCAGTACATTTTTTCACCATTTCCACTCTTTTTAACTGCAATTTTATACAGGATGTCAGGAGGAAAACTAGTCAATGATATTTTAACATGAAATGCGGTATTTGCTATTTGAAATGCCTTGTGTTATCAGTGGACAGTATCAACCCACTGCTCTATGTGCAAAGGTCCAAGCCCACCTGCAAAAACCTGAACACAAGCTTTGGGCTCACACTCTCAGGCAGTGCTGAGGGCTGAGGGGTAGTGCTGCAGTGTCAAAGGTATAATCTTTCTTAAGCTTAGACCACATTTGCATAGGGACCCACATCTGCACATGGACCCACATCAGCACAAGGCTATTTTGAGAAAAAGCTGGCAGCTCTCTCCAGTATCCTAAGGCATCAGTTACCTACATCACAAAAACAAAATCAGAAAATGCTGGAAAATCTCAGCAGCTCTGACAGCACCTGTGGAGAGAGAGAATAGAGCCAACATTTTGAATCTAGACCGAAGGGTCATCTAGACTCAAAATGTTGGCTCTATCCCCTCCCAACGGATGATGTCAGATTTGCAGAGATTTTTTGGCATTTTCTGCATTTTGTTTCAGATTCCAGCAGTATTTTGCTTTTATTTTACATCAGAAAAAGTTGTTTACATCACACTGCTGGATTTTTACATGTGCAAATTGGTTTGCTGCATGCAGTGGTTAGCCCTGCTGCCTCACAGTGCCAGGGACACAACTTCAGTTCTGGCCTTGGCTGTCTTTCTGTGTGGAGTCTGCACGTTCTCCCTGTGTCTGTGTGGCTTTCCTCCTGGTGCTCCGGTTTTCTCTCATAGTCCAAAGATGTGCGGCTTAGATAGATTGGCCATGCTAAATTGCCCCTTAGTGTCCTAAAATTTGTAGATTAGATGGATTATCCATAGTAAATGTGTGAGATTACGAGATTAGTACGGGAGGAATGGGCCTGGATAAGACATTCTGTCAGAGAGTCAGTGTAAACTCGATGGGCCAAATGGCCTCCTTCTGCACTGTGAGGAATCTATGAAATCGGCTGCTGTGCTTACAACATTACAACAGTGACTATAATTGGTGCTTAGGGCTGTCCTTAAATTGTGAAAAGTGCTTTAGACTTTCTCTCTAAAGGCCATTTTCATTCAGCATTACAAAAACACATATTCACACTGAGCTATCCACTTGTTGTAAAACATCACCTCACCTAAGATCTTCAGCATCACATTTTCTACATTTGTCAGCATGGTTTGTGCACGTTGATGCGTCTCATTGATCGAAGTGAGCAATAGCTGAGTACTTCGGGAATTCTTTTCCGCCTTAAAATAAACATTTTCAGATTTTAGCACATCTTAAATTTACACAGACAGTTAAAGGGATAATTTCTAATAGAATGGCACAAAACATCAAGCCTGTGTCTGCTTTGTGAACGTGCATGTTGCGGTTTATTGTCCTTTCCCCACATATTATCCTTTTCAAGTATTTATCCAATTCCTTTTTCACAGTTACTGTTGAATTTGATTCTCTTTCGGATACTGCTTTCCAGCTTATGACAACATTCTGTATAAAAAGATTCTCCTCATCACCATCTGATTTTTATTTCTTCTATCAAACTTCTTAATTTCCAATACCTCCACTTAATCTCTCCTTAAGCCTCCTTGCTTGAAGGAGAACAACCCTTGCTCCTGAATTTCTACAGATAACTCCCTCATCTGCAACATCCTTTCTGTAGCCACTCAGAAGTTTTGATATCTGCGAAATGTTTCAAACTGGTACAAATAATACTTGCCTTTTCCTTGAGTGCATTAATATCTTGAATGAGGTTCATGTTATCATCTTCCAAATTATCAGTTGTTCTGACCTGATGGTTCACTGTGGCTTGATACTTCTTCAGCTGATTCTAAAATTGAGAGTCATTTATACCATTTAATTTTTAACTGAAATGTATTTTCCTTATTTTGTTTGCATAAGCAAAGCGCAAATTGTCTTAAAACTACCAAGCAATCCTACATTAAAAAGAAATTGATTCATTCATAACAAACAATCCATATTTTCTAACTTTAAATCTTGACTTTTGAGTGTAACCGATTTCCAATCTACTTTCAGACCTTGTACTTATACAGACCTTGTACCTACACACCATCTACTTACGCACCTCTCCAAGCATGCATACATAGTCACACTATGTGCCTGATTTTACCATTTTCATTCTAAGTGCTGAATCTAGGCGCAATTCAGATCCGACTTGGAAATCTGCTTTCAGGCACTCAGCCTGAAAAAAAAATCACGGGCCTGAATCGCGCTGTGGGCAGGACTTATTGCACCTGAAACGATCAGAGCGCAGTTAGGAAAAAAAATTGAAAAATGTGCTGCTGTTACATCACTCCTGGGCCGCAAAAAGCGGATAAAGTGGCCCGGGAGCAAAAAGCGGGAGTGATGGGCCCCATCCCCACAACATAACTGTCCCTGTTATCCATCCATCCCACCCCCACCACTAGCCAGACCGATTGTGACCTGCTGCCCCCTTCGCCCCCACATGTTGCCCCTCAGAGTGGCAGCTCCTCCATCCCACCACGATTTGAGTCAGAGAGCTGTTGGAAGCTCTGAACCTACCTCTTCAGAAGGTGGAACACCTGAAACAGACCTTTGCCAAGCATGTCTGTTTCATGCCAAATCTGGACGGGCAATGGTAAAGGGGGAAATGCTGGTAAAGTTGGGTGGGCAGTTCATTAATTCAATCTAAATGCATGCAAATGCACTTAAATCACTGTTGCACCCGTTTCGGGCATGAATCGGATCGCAGCCATTTTTGGGCTTGGTTAAAGTGGGCATCTGCGTGGGCACGTGCGCGGATCACATTAATTGCCTCATGCCCGACTTTACCACATAAAATTGGGCCCTATATGTCCAAATACACATATACCCATACCCGTACAAACATTACATGCTCAAACATACACCACATACATACACACATTTCATGTCCAAACACACACACAAACCTACACTCACATACATATTCACACTGGAATTTTACCGGCAGAGGCTTACAGAGCGGCACTCTCCGTCAGCCTTGGGTGGAATCTTACGAGCCTTGGGAAGTCGAAGCAGTAAAATTCCAGCATACATGTCCAAGCACACACCCACATATATACGCACACTACAACCAGAAACACACACAGCCACATACATATATACACACACTACATGCCAAAACACACACACAGCCACATACATATGCCAAAGTCACACCCACCTTTAGTGTCTTATTTCACTCATTAAAAATTTCAATCTTATATTAACATTTTGTTTAAATTTTTAGAACATTGGTTCCAGCAAGAAAACTGTATCAAGCTTTGCTTGGGGGCCAACTTAGTTTTTGAGATGGTCATTGAACTGATGAGACTGTGTAAAGATTTGAATGGATTTACCTCAGTGTGTTTGATGGCCTTGTCCAGGTTGTCCATTCGATGTTGTGCAGCTGTGCTCGTGTTCACGTTCTGAAGCTGGAGTTTGATCTTTTGAAGATCGGAATCCATTTTGGTCAGGTCAAGTAACAGAGTTTCAACACAACTGTCGCATGCTGGAAAATTAAAGAATGATTGGATCTGACATCACAGGTCTTCGATTTACAACAGGGAAGCTGTTCACATAGACCTGGATTTTTGCAATGACATCGAGCCTCTCTGTTGTTCTGAAAATAGCAAAAGAGGCTTGGATCCAGATGTGCCGCCCCTGAACACGTCACTGACAATTTTTACAGAAACGTATTGGGGTTCACGCATGCACATTTTGCAGAGGTAGCTACCCAAAGGTACTGGTGAGGCCACACCTGGAGTACTGTGTACAGTTTTGGTCTCCTTACTTGAGAAAGGATGTACTGATACTGGAGGGGGTGCAAAGGAGATTCACTAGGTTGATTCCAGAGTTTAGTGGGTTGGCTTATGAGGAGAGACTGAGTAGACTGGGGCTATACTCATTGGAATTCAAAAGAATGAGGGGAGATTTTATAAAGACATATAAGATTATGAAGAGAACAGATAAGATAGAAGCAGGGAAGTTGTTTCCACTGGCAGGTGAAACTAGAAGTAGGGGGCATAGCCTCAAAATAGGGGAAGCCAACTTAGGACTGAGTTGAGGAGGAACTTCTTCACACAAAGTGTTGTGAATCTGTGGAATTCCCTGCCCAGTGAAGCAGTTGAGGCTGCCTCACTGAATGTTTTTAAGGCAAGGATAGATACATTTTTGAACAATAAAGGAATTAAGGGTTATGGTGAGTGGGGGGTAACTGGAGCTGAGTCCACAGAAAGTTCAGCTTTGATCTTCTTGAATGGAGGAGCAGGTTGGAGGGGCCAGATGGCCTACTCCTGCTCCTAGTTCTTATGTTCTTTATTTATGGACAGAGCAGAGAGTCAGTGGGATTGTGAGGGGTGAGGATTGGGAGACTGTTTATTGTTTTCTTTCAAAGCTCTAACACAGTGTCAGCACACCGAGGCAGGCCTATCACAGTGCCTCTCACACAGTGTGGGCACACAGAAGCAGTTCTACCACAGCATCCACCTCCATCATCCAGTGCACTTATTCCATGTTGCCAAGCCCGACTTCCAAGAAACCCTGGCATGCTGGAATGAAAATCCAAACTTTTTCCCAGGTGGGGCTTTCGGAACTGGGAAATGTCTCAACTTTGCGCTCTGGAAGAGTGAGTAAAAGTCAGGGCATAATGAGATCTCCTTTTTTAAGGAGATTTTTCTCAGTACTCAGCAAAAATATATTCCAGTGAAAAAGAAGGAATGTAAGAAAAGGGATAACCAGCCGTGGATAACTAAGGAATTAAAAGAGAGTATCAAATTAAAAACCAATGCACACAGAGTGGCCAAAATTAGTGGGGAATTAGAAGGTTGGGAAAGCTTTAAAAAACAACAAAGAATTACTAAGAAAGCAATAAAGAAAGATAGATTATGAAAGTAAACTAGCACAAAATATAAAAACTGATAGTAAAAGTTTTTACAAATATATAAAATAGAAAAGTAAATGTTGGACCCCTAGAAGATGAGAAGGGAGATCTAATAATGGGAAATGAGGAAATGGCCGAGGCCTTAAACAAGTTTTTTGTGTCGGTCTTCACAGTGGAGGACACAAATAGCATACCGATAATTGACAGTCATGGGACTGTAGGGGGTGAGGACCTTAAAATTACTAAAGAGGTAGTGCTGGGTAGGTTAATGGGACTAAAGGTTAACAAGTCTAACAAGGTTAGAAGTTTACAAAATGTTGAGAGGAATAGATAGGGTGGACTCTCAGAGGCTATTTCCCCGGTTTGAAATGGTCGCTACGAGAGGACACAGATTTAAGGTGCGGGGAAGGAGGTTCAGAAGTGATGTTAGGGGTAAGTTTTTCACTCAGAGGGTGGTGAGTGAATGGAATCGGCTGCCGTCAGTGGTGGTGGAGGCGAACTCGCTGGGGTCTTTTAAAAGACTTCTGGATGAGTATATGGGGTTTAATGAGATTGAGGGTTATAGATAGGTCTGTAGGTTGGTAGGTGATGTGATCGGCGCAACTTGTGGGCCGAAGGGCCTGTTTGTGCTGTAGTGTTCTATGTTCTATGTTCTATTAAGTCTCCGGGTCCGGATGGAATGCGTCCCAGGGTACTAAAAGAAATGGCAGAAGTAATAGCAGATACGTTAGTTGTAATTTATCAAAATTTGCTGGAGTCTGGGGAAGTGCCGGCTGATTGGAGAACATTTAACGTAACGCCACTGTTCAAAAAAAGGAGGTAGACAAAAGGCGGGTAACTACAGGCGGGTTAGCTTAACGTCTGTAGTTGGGAAAATGCTGGAATCCATCATTAAGGAAGAAATAGCAGGAAACCTGGAAAAGAATGGTTCAATCAAGCAGACGCAGCTTGGATTCATGAAGGGAAAGTCATGTTTGACAAAGTTACTGGATTTTTATGAAGATGTAATGAATGTGGTAGACAGAGGGGAACCGGTGGATGTGGTGTTTTTAGATCTCCAGAAGGCATTCGATAGGGTGCCTCATAAAAGGCTGCTGCAAAAGATTAAAGTATACGGAGTTGGGGGTAAAGTGTTAGCTTGGATTGAGGATTGGCTATCTAACTGAAAGCAGAGAGTTGGAATAAAAGGGTGCTTTTCCGGTTGGCGGTTGGTGACTAGTAGTGTGCTGCAGGGATCGGTGCTACGGCCTCAACTGTTTATCATATACATAGACAATCTGGAGGAGGGGGCTGAGTGTAGGGTAACAAAGTTTGCGGATGACACAAAGATGAGTGAGAAAGCAAATTGCGTGGAGGACATAGAACGTCTGCAGAGAGATTTGGATAGGCTGAGTGAGTGGGCAAGGATCTGGCAGATGGAGTATAACTTTAGCAAATGTGAGGTTATCCACTTTGGAAGGAATAATAGTAAAATGGACTATTATTTAAATGGTGAAAAATTACAACATGTTACTGTGCAGAGGGACCTGGGAGTCCTTGTGCGTGAATCACAAAATCTCAGTTTGCAGGTGCAGCAGGTGATCAAGAAAGTGAATGGAATGCTGGCCTTTATCGCGAGGGAGATAGAATATAAAAGCAGGGAAGTCTTGCTGCAATTGTACAAGGTGCTGGTGAGGCCGCAACTGGAGTACTGTGTGCAATTTTGGGCCCCTTATTTGAGAAAGGATATATTAGCTCTGGAGGGAGCACAGAGAAGGTTCACCAGGTTGATGCCGGAGATGAGGGGGTTAGCTTTTGAGGAGAGATTGAGTAGAGTGGGCCTGTACTCGTTGGAGTTTAGGAGGCTGAGGGGAGATCTTATAGAGACATATAAGATCATGAAGGGGCTAGACAGGGCAGAAGCAGAGAGATTATTTCTGCTTAGAATGGAAACAGGAGCTAGAGGGCGCAGCATCAAAATAAGGGGGAGTCAATTTAGAAGAGTTGAGGAGGAACTTCTTCTCTCAGAGGGTAGTGAATCTTTGGAATTCTCTGCCCATTGAAGCAGTTAAATGTGTTTAAGTCACAGGTAGATAGATTTTTGACCAATAAGGGAATTTAGGGTTATGGGGAGCAGGCGGGTAAGTGGAACTGAACCACTAGTAGATCAGCCATGATCTTATTGAATGGCAGGGCAGGCTCGAGGTGCTAGATGGCCTACTCCTGCTCCTATTTCTTACGTTCTTACGTAGAAGCTTTAAAATATCAGAGAGGATGAAAGTGTGCTTGTAATATAAATACTCCCACATTTAGGTATGATCACCTATTGAAGCTACCTTAACCTAGAAATTAATGCTGGCAATAGTGGCAGACCTGTGTTTAAGTTAATGCATGTGAATAGTACATTCTGCCTTTTATTTTAAAGCTGATAATAACTTGTTTATCTTAGAAGGTGTTGATCACTAATGGGCCTTGTACATGTACGGCAGGGGTAGGAAATAGATTTTAATTGCATATGATCCTTGACAAATCATGCAGCCTTTTGCAGAATAGGATTCAAACATTTTACAGGAGAAGGGAAGCCCATTTGTTCTATTGTGTCAATGCTGGCCTTTAGAAGGAACTATATAATTCACTCCATTCCTTTTCTATGCAAGGTTAAACTTAGGTTTTCAAATAGCAAGAAGTCTACGCAAACACTCCCAGCATGGTACTGAGGGTGTACTGCATTCTTAAAGGGTCATTACGCTGAGAGGACACCACTTGGGGAGTGCTGCACTGTCAGAGGGGTGGTACTTGGGGAGTGCTGCACTATCAGTGGGGTAGTATTTGGGGAGTGCTGCATTATGAGAAGGGTAATACTTGGGAAGTGCTGCACTGTCAGAGGGTCAGTGCTTGGGGAGTGCTGCACTATCAGAGGGGTAGTACTTGGGGAGTACTGTGCTGTCAGAGGGGTAGTACTTGGGGAGTGCCGCACTGTCAGAGGGGTAGTACTTGGGGAGTGTTGCACTATCAGAAGGGTAGTACTTGGGGAGTACTGCGCTGTCAGAGGACAAGTATTTGGAGAGTGCTGCACTATCAAAGGAGCAGTTCTTGGGCAGTGCTGCACTATCGGACGGGTAGTATTTGGGGAGTGCTGCATTATGAGAGGGATAGTTCTTGGGGAGAGCTACATTATGAGAAGGATAGCATTTGGAGAGTGCTGCACACTCGGAGGGGTAGTGCAGCACAATCAAACAGGCAGTACTTGGGAGGTGCTGCACTATCACAGGATCAGTACTTGGGGAGTGCTGCCCTGTTGGAGGAGCATAATCTGGGAGCGCTGCATCATTGGAAGTGCTGTCTTTCAGATGAGACATTAAATTACAGCCCCCACTCACCTGACCTATATTTCTCCCACAACCAATATCATTAAAACAGATTACTGGATATTATTATGTTGTTCTGCATTTTGCTGGCAAATTGATTGACACAATGCCTATTTTATAATACAGGCTACAATGTACATATTCCTTTTTTGCCTGTAGAAGAGCGTTGGGAGAGAGAGCATGCAAGGTGTACAGAAATATGAGTCTTCCTTTGTCTCTTGTTTATCCATATATTCCATATATAAAATATAACAGATTTATTTGGTAGCACGAGCTTTCAGAGCGCTATCCCTTCAACAGGTGAATGGACATATACAAAATATAACCTTCTCCCTTTGCTGATGGTTGGACTCAATACCTCTTAACCTCAACAAATCCCTGCGCAATTTTGAATAACTAAATGAGATTTTCTCTTAAGCTTCTTTGATTTAATGGGGTAAGTGTTCATGTCTCTCGTAACGATAGCCTCTCATCCCTTTTGCACCCTATCATATAATGTACATAGAATCATAGACTCTTACAGCACAGGGAGAGATCATTCAGCCCATCATGTCTGTGTCAGCTCTTTGAAAGAACAATTGAATCAATCCCACTCCCCTAGGTTTAAATTCCCCTTTGAGTTACTTTTGAATCTGCATCCCCCACCTTTTCAGACACAGTAATCTCTATATTTGCTGTTATTTGTGCAATTGGCAACTCCAACCCCAATTGAGGAAGTGTCTTTTTTTTCTCAAAGACAAAAATACCATCGAATAGGCATGTGGAATTTTTCACTTACTGTCGCACTTTTCATCAGAACTGGTATCCTTGGGCTCTTCATTTGTACAGTCTGATTAAAAAAAGCAAACAAATTCCTTAACAGACAAATAAAGTCCAAAACTTAAAAGAATATTATTTTTTGAATTGAAACATCGCGGGGACCAGATGTTTGATGGAGTGGGCATTACACTGTGCACACTGTTAATTAGACCTTTTCCCACAGCCTTCACTTTGTGATGTAATTTGTTTGAAGCGCAAGTTGTTATTGTATGATGAAGATCCAGGGCCTCTGGAACTTAGTGAATGACCATTCCTCAATAAGTGAGATTTATAGATTGAGAAAGAAACAGAGAAAAAATGGGGAAGGAAATCAGGTGAATTAAGAGTCAAATAAAATAATGGAAGGCAAAGTGGGAGATGCTGTTTGTGCAAAACAACAGTAGTCATATAAATTGCTGGAGTTTCATAATTCACTTTGTATTCCATGAATTTGCTGGTGATTTTTAATACTGTGAATTGTTAACAAGCCATTAATTTCCCAGCAAGATTCAGCACCACCTATATATATTTTTAAAACATAAATGATTTTTGAATCCATTTCTATAACAAGCTGTATTGCAAATAAAGACAAAACCAATTTAACCAGCATCCTCACATGATCACTGACAAAATAAAAATCACCAAATATATCCTTGCAGTTTGTTTCAACACTGAGAAAGTAAAATAAAACGCAGCAAAAGGGAAAACCCCCAATAGTCATTCTGCCAACAACCATGCAGTTTTTAGTGCACATAAATGAGAAGTTCACAAGCACTATTAGGCTCAATATTTTCTGTGCTCGTTGACCTACACTGACCACAATTGCCTCAAGTTTCAAATAGTCATAGAACCACAGAATCCCTACAGTGCAGAAGGGGGCCATTCAGCCTATCTAGCCTGCATCGACAACAATCTCACCCGGGCCCTATCTCTGTAAGCCCACATGTTTATTCTGCTAGTCTCCTGACATTAAGGGACAATGTAGCACGGCCAATCCGTTTAACCTGCACATCTTTCGACTGCAGGAGGAAACCTGAGCACCTGAAGGAAACTCACGCAGACAGGGAGAGAATGTGCAAATTCCACACAGACAGTGACCTGAGGTTGGAATTGAACCCAGGTCCCCAGCGCTGTGAGGCAGCAGTGCTAACCTATGTGCCACCACGTTCACCCATGTTATTCGTGTGTTCAAACTCCTCTTTCTTCTGTAACTACAACTCTTTATCATCTCTGTTCTCCTCCAATTCTGGCCTCTTGCGTATACACAATTTTAATTGCTCCACTGTTGGTGGACATGTCTTAGTTGCTTCAACCTTATGCTCTAGAATTCCATTCCTAAACCTCTCTGTCTCGCTATTCTCTCTCTTCTTATAAGCTGCCCTTTGAAACCATCTCCTTGACTAAGCTTCTGATCACCTAGTCCTATTGTGGCCAGGTATCACATTTGGACTGATAGTTGCACGTGTTAAGTGCCTTGGACATTCCATTACCTTAAAGTTGCCACACAAATACACATTGTTTTCGTACACTGATGAATTCTTTGTACTGAGAAAGGAACATAGTTCTCAGAATACAAGTGGTGTGGTTTCTCAGTGAAAATATCTTTGTTGAACATTCTGCTGAATATACAACACATCTAATGAGTAAAAAAGCAAAAAGGGCTGATCGTTGTGTGGTGGGGGGGAGGCTGATCATTGTGTGGTGGGGGGGGAGGGCTGATCGTTGTGTGGTGGGGGGGAAGGCTGATCGTTGTGTGGTGGTGGTGGGGGGGAGGCTGATCATTGTCATTCTCATTGACCATTCTCTGAGCAGGTGGGGGGGTAGTGAGGCAATTTTGTTGTTGGGGGTGAGGGGATTAAGGTCTGATCATTGTCTTGGGGGAATGGGTGGACGAAGGCGGGTCAGATGGATCTCTGGTGGGGGGGAAGGGGGAGTCCGCTGCCACTCTGCAGGCAATCAGTGGGTGGGAATAGGGGCAGGGGTGGCGATTGGTCTGGGTATGGGGTGGATAAGGGGGGCAGTGATGTGTGTGGGTAGTGGTGGATAAGGGACACGTACACACATCACTGCCCCCCTTATTCCGCACCCCCCCCCACTACCCAGACCAATCGCCACTCCTGCCCCCCTGCACCCCCCACTAGAGATCCATCTGCCCCCACCACCCCCGAGATAAACCCTCGCTCTTGCTTTTTTGTTCCCAGGCTGCTTTCTCCGTTTTCTGCGGCTCGGGTGCAATCTGACCCAGGAGTGCTTTTTCCAATCATTTTCTAACTGTGTGTGCGCGGTTCAGAGCTCCGATCGTTTCAGCTGCGCTAAGCCCCGCCCAGAGCGCAAATCAGACTGGAAATGGCTGAGACTGTATGGAGGAGCCTATAAGCGGATTTCTAAGTCAGATCTGTACTGCGTCCAGAATAAAATGATAAAATCGGGCCCATAGTCTGGCACTGTTACCTTGGCAATTGTTGCATCGACCAGTCAGTGGGTCACAACTTGTAGAACCTGAATGACCACACTGACAAGGCCGACATTCGCTTCCTATCTTCAGAGGGTTTCCGAAATAGCCTGGTGCACACCTGCAGAATTAATTAATAAAAACTTTAATAATAACTCCCATAATCAGAAGAAGCCAAAAAGAAAACGACTCAGCAGATCAAGCAGAATCTGTGGAGGAAGATGCTCCATACTCCCTCTACAATGGCTGGAATTTCAGGCCCCTGACATGATGGTTCGAGGCTGGAAAATGCCTGGCTGTTCCTGGCTCTTCCAAAGCCCGTTAACTGTGGCGGGACTGCCAGCAGGAGAGATGGTAAAATTCCACCTTGCATTTTAATTTGATAACTTTGATGAATGGTTATTAATCTGAGACACTGTAGTTAATTTCATCAAATTCACTTTGCAGGAGACCTTGGGATTGGGTGGTGAGGGGAGTAAGGCCAGGTCGTTGTCTTGGGGGAATGAGACTCTCTACCCAATACTGATTTCTGTTTGGAGCGACATTGAACTGGATGTAAAACCCTATGTTAAATTCGCCTCACTCTGAGGGTTGGCCTTACCTTCCCGTACTGGTCAATGGGCAAAGTGAGCTGATAAGATAGCGAAAGAGGCAGAAAATTGGACTTGTGCCTGGTTTACCGGCCCCGGGTATCCGGTGAAATCAGCCTTGCAGTCAGGAAGGGTGGAGGCTGATTATAACACTCAAATCTATTTAAATATGGATTTAAATACTACAAGTGAGTGCAGGATGCAATCGCCCAGGCTCACTTGCCTTAGCAGCCGTACCTGTGAAAGTCTTCAATGCTGAGGATCCCATATGATCCCCATCGATGGAGACCTGTCGTGATGCCCTTTCCTGTAGGACCGAAGGCTCTTGAGGCCCCCCCAAAGAGGTCAATTCCATCACTAACATAACTTGTCATTCTGTTCAAAATATAAACACTAACCTCTCACATCTTGGTCCAGTATAGCCCTGTTTACAGAAACATTGAAAAGCACCATTAACTTCACCACATCGTGTGGCAAAGCTGTAAAGGAAAACAACGGGTTATCAATAAATCAAGGTAGGCAAAATTGAACTAATCAGTTAATGACATCTGTTCTATTTCAATGTTTTAATCATGTGAACCTTACTTGTTGGAGGGTTGTGAATATGGACAAGGACAGGGGCTGCAGGTACCTCGGGCAGCATTTCCAAAGAAACCTGACTTGCAGCGTTCACAGTGATCCCCTTCTGTGTTATGTTGACAATCCTGTTGGAGGAAAGAGCAGCAGATTATTTAAATAGTACCCATTCACTCACTTAAAAAAAACTATGTAATTTTGAGACCAAAAACTTGGAAGTGAAGAGGAAAGTGAGGAGATATTAAGGAGCCTTAGCCATATTGGTGAAATGGACATACACATGATAGATGCATCTTAATGTAGAAAAGGGTGAAGTGACACATTTTAGGAGGAAAAATGAGGAGAAGCAAAATAAACTAAATTATATAATTTGAACATGAGTACAGGGACCAAGAGGCCCAGAGGTTTGTGTCCACAAATCTTTGAATATGGCTGGACAAATCAATGAGACATTTAAAAGCATATGGATCCTTGGATTTATAAGTAGAATTACAGAATGATTGCAGCACAGAAGGAGACCGTTCGACTCGCCACATCCTTGCTTGCTGTCTGTAAGAGCCACTCAGCTGGTCCCATGCTCCTGCCTTCTCTCCCTAGTCCTACAATTTATTTGTCTTCAGATAATTATCCAGTTCTCTTTTCAAAGCCACGATTGAGTCTGCCTCCACTATACCCTTAGATAGTACATTCCAATTGCTGAGTAAAACTGTTTTTCTTCATGTCTCACCTAGTTCTATTACCAATATCTCAAATTGATGTCTATTGTTTCTCAACTCTTCCAAGAAGAAGTTACTCTTTCTTTGCTCTGTTTAGACTTCTCATGATTTTGAAACAGAGGCACAGATACAAAAGCAATGAAATTATGCCGGACCTTTATAAATTACAGGCTAGGAATCAGTTGACAGGGGAAATGGGACTACTTAGGTAACTCTTTGAAAGAGCCAGGATTGGCACATTGGGCTGAATGGCCATCTCAGTGCTGTAAGATTCTATAGAATTATAACTTGTCAAATAAAATAACATATAAAAACAAACAGAAAAAAGTTTGTTTCTTTAATTGCATTTCTATGAACAAGCTGCCAAAAAAAACCACATAATTGGAACAAAGTCTCAGTACTCCAGCTACAACACAAAGACTCCACCTTGTACAATTACAGTTGCTACACGTTCCCACCCATCTCCAACCTGATTGCTATCCTCAGGCAGAACAGACATACTTCAGTTGACAGGTAGAAGTGTGGCAGTGACAGCAGGATTAAAAATTCAAATACATTTTTATGACTGTGCCTTACAGAAACACTAGTTATTTTTACTTAAAGTCTTGACTTCATTGGAGTTGAGAAGAATGAGAAGTGATCTTATTGGAACAGATAGGATCTAGGGGGACTTGATAGGGTGGATACTTAGGGGATGTTTTCTCTTGTGGAGGTGACTAAAACTAGGGAACACGGTTTAAGAATAAGCTCTTCCTTTTAAGATAGCAATGAGAAGTTTTTTTCTTCTCTCACAGTTTCTTCCCCTGAAAGTATTGGAGGCTGAATCTTTAAATTTATTCAAGGTTGAGTTAGATAAATTCATTCAAAGCTGAGTTAGACAGATATTTGATGGGTAAGTGAATCAAAGGATATGGTGGAGTTAAAGCTACATCCATGACTTTATTGAATAGAAGAGCAGGCTTGAAGGACCAAATGGCCTCCTGCTCCTAAGTCCTATGTTCCTATTTATTTTGTTCCAGAGTGTTGTCACTCTCAAGCGCGTGACTTTTAGACAAAACATCTCATCATATTAGCCATGTCTAATTATTTATAGTTCTTATCTAAATCCACAATTCAGTCAAACAGCCTTGAGACATTACACTGCAAGAAGTGAGGACTGGAAATTCACAATAACGTCTTCTTTAGTTTTCATTTTCTTCACATTGAAGTACGACTTAATAGTGATCCTACACAAACTGAGCAATATTCTGAGGAAATCTCCGTCTAATATTTAGTTGAACATGTTAAGTGCCACAGTCTCATTTAATAGCCTTCAGGGCATTGCAAGAGACTGATGTTTGTTGTATTTTCTATGCATTTCTTACGTTTACCTCAACCAGTCCTAATCCAACCTTGTATAATAAATCTTAATCCACCAGTGAATCATACTATGAGTCACTGCTCCAGATGAGTTTACTCTCCTATTGAAATGTACTATTACCACAAACCAGTTATAACAAAATGCTTTTGAAAGAGAGGCTTAGAAATAAAACTGCATAAACTAAAGAATCTGTAAAAAAAAATTGCCATGATCATTGAAAATTAAATGTATGTTTTATTCAAGAAATCTGTCACTACAATGCAGTTTAAACTGGTCTGCAACAATCATAGAATGATACAGCACAAGAAGAATCCATTCAGCCCATCATGGCTCTTCCAGCTGGTTAGGCTGTCTAATTATTCTCAATCCTTCACCATAGAAGAGTTGTCAGGCTCTATAACCAGAGTTAGGTGGTGCATTTAGTCATAATTCCTCTTCCTCCTGCTCTCCTATTTCTGAACTCCCAATTCTCACTTGCCTAAAGCCACTGCATTAATGAGCAGATGCCTAATCCTGGTTTACTCCAGCTGTCTGTTTATGCAAGGCAATCTTCTTCAAAGTCTTTTTTTTTCATTCTTTCATGGGATGTGAGTGTTCGCTGGCAATATCAGCATTTGTTACCCATATCTGATGGAGTCAACCACATTGCTGTGGTCTGTGGCCAGATCAGATAATGATAGTCCTGTACTGGGATTCACACTGTCTCTGTGACTTCCTGTTGACTGTAAGAAGTTTCACAACACCAGGTTAAAGTCCAACAGGTTTAATTTGGTAGCACGAGCTTTCGGAACACTGCCCCTTTATCAGCAACACTTCAAAGCCTCATGCTACCAAATAAACCCATTGGATCTTAAACTGGTGTTGTGAGACTTCTTACTGTCCACCCCCCAGTCCAATGCCGGCATCGCCACATCATGACTTCCTGTTGAGGGCATGTGGTTGTGGAATTATCCCAATAAAATTCAGTTTCCAGCCTAATGCTAGAGCTTAGTAGTTGGACTTGAGGGTCATAAATGATAAGGATAATTCACAACAATTTATCATTAAACAAGGGATCTGTATGGATAGGTTAAACCTATATTTTGGTTTGACTATTTCATGGTATCAATTAATTAAATTTGATTTGATTTATTATTGTCACATGTATTAGGATAGTGAAAAGTATTGTTACAATTACAAATACAAACACAATAGGTATTTTTCTACGAAAAGTGTCAGTTTTAGACTGAATTTCTATTGCAAAGCTCCTACAATTTCTAAGCAGAGTATTTTTTGCTATCTGCTGTTGAAAGTGATTTATTAATCTGAGGTCTTTAAAGTTATAAGAGTTTTGATCAGATGAATGTATTTTCAAATTGGCAAACTATAACTAGTGGAACGCCATAGGTATCAGTACTGGGACCTCAATTACTTATAATGAAGGGACTAACTGTATTGTACTCAATTTTACTGATGATACAAAAGTAGTTAGAAAAGCAACTTGGGAAGAAAACACAGAGGCTGGAATTTTGCAGCCCCCAACCCCATGGTGGGTTCTCCCATGGTGGGGCTGTAGAGCCACTGAAATCACCACTCCTGTCAGCAGGACCAGAAGATGGAAAATTCCAGCCAAAGAGCCTGCAAAGGGATATAGACACAAAATTGGCTAACAGGCGTATAATGTGGGAAAATGCACTTTGTTGAAGAGAACAGAACAACTGAATATCATGTGGTTGGAGATTGCAGAATTCTGCAGTACAGAATTGGGCCAGTTCATAAATGAATCACAAAGGATAGCATGCAGGTAATTAGGAAGCAAATGGAATGTTAGCCTTTATTGTAAGGGAAATGGAGTATAAAAATAGAGAAGTTCACCTGCAATTCTACAAACCGTTTTGGTATCCTTATTTAAGGAGGAGAAGGTTGACAAGGTTGATATTTTTGTTCATTCATGGGATGAGAGTTCACTGGCTGGGCCATTTATTGTCCTGAAGGCATTTAAGAGTCAACCACATTGCTGTGGATCTGGAATAGTCACATTGGTTAGACCCCTAAAGGACATTAGTGGGTTTTTCTGACAATTGACAATGCTTTCCTGATCATTATTAGACTTTCAAATTTCATCATTTGCTGTGATGGGATTTGAACCTGGTTCCCCAGAGGATTACTCTGGGTCTCTAGGTTACCAGTTCAGCAACAATACCATGATGCCACTGTCTCCCCCTCCTAGAGTAAAGAGGTTGTCCAATGAAAAAGGTTGAGCAGGTTGGAATTATACTCTTTGACTTTTAGATAAATGAAAGGTGATCTGGTTTATATATAAGATCCTAAAGGGGATTAGCAGGGTATGTGGCAAGATGATGTTTTTCCTCATACGGGATTTGAAACTAGGGGCACAGTTTCAAAATAAGTGGCCTCCTAATTAAGACAAAGATGAGAAGGAATATCTGCTCTCAAAAAGTTGTTAATCTCTGGAATTCACTTCCCAGTGAGATGTGGAGCCTGGGCCACTGAATATATTCAGATATTCAGGGTTCAGTTAGACAGATTTTTGATGTCTGGGGGAATCCTGGGTTATGGGGGGGGAGGGGTGCAGAACATAAGTGGAATAAAGGCCATAATCAGATCTTACTGACTAGCAGAGCAGGCTTGAAGAGCGAAATGAAGTCCTTGTATTTCTACATCTTATGTTGTTTTGTTTCTATTTGTGAGTGAGGCCAGAATTTATGATCATCACTATAAGATAATCACTAATAACTTCAATAAGGAATTCAGGAGAAACCTCTTGACTGAGAGTAGAATTTGGAGCTGCCTAGCAACAGGGTGTTTGTGGTGAACAGCATAAATATATTGCAGGGGAGGTGATGAGAAAGTGCTTGATAGAGCAGACGCAGCATGGTTTCGTTAAAGGGAAGTCGTGTCTGACAAATTTACTGGAGTTCTATGAGGGTGTGTCTAGGGCGGTGGATAGAGGAGAGCCGGTGGATGTGGTCTTTCTTGATTTTCAGAAGGCGTTTGACAAGGTACCTCACAAGAGGTTATTGCAGAAGGTCAGGGGACATGGAGTTGGGCGTAGGGTGTTAGCGTGGATAGAGGATTGGTTGTCAAATAGGAGGCAGAGAGTGGGGTTCAATGGGTGCTATTCGGATTGGCGGATGGTGACTAGTGGAGTGCCTCAGGGGTCGGTGCTGGGGCCTCAGATATTTACCATTTATATAGATGATCTGGAGGAGGGAACCGAGTGTAGGGTGTCGAAATTTGCTGATGACACCAAGATTGGTGGAATGGCAAATTGTGCGGAGGGTGTGGAGAGTCTGCAGAAGGATCTAGATAGGCTGGGCGAATGGGCCAGGAAATGGCAAATGGAATTTAATGTTGGCTAGTGTGAGGTGGTCCACTTTGGTAGGAATAATGGTAGGAAGGACTATTACTTAAGTGGCGAAAAACTGCAGCAGGCAACGGTGCAGAGGGACCTTGGGGTCCTTGTGCATGAGTCGCAAAAACCCAGCTTGCAGGTGCAGCAGGTGGTCAGGAAGGCGAATGGGATGCTGGCCTTCATAGTGAGGGGGATTGAATATAAAAGTAGGGAGGTCTTGCTGCGGCTGTATAGGGCATTGGTGAGGCCGCAGCTGGAGTACTGTGTGCAGTTTTGGGCGCCGTACTTACGCAAGGATATTTTGGCCTTGGAGGGAGTGCAGAGGAGGTTTACTAAGGAGGAGGAACTTCTTCACTCAAAGGGTGGTGAATCTCTGGAATTCTCTGCCCGTTGAAGTGGTGGAGGCTGCCTCGCTAAATATTTTTAAGAGGAAGAAAAGAATAGAACAGTATGATTTGTGTTGGATGGCAAAAGATAAGTGGAGGTTTATGTGGAACAAAAATGGTTTTGTTGGGTGAATATCCTGTTTATGGGCTTTGAATACTTGGTAATATTTTCTACAGTGCAATCAAAATCTATGTCTAGATACTTACAATACATCTTCCAGATAGATCTTCACATTTGCTTGAGTGTCCATGGCAACGACAAGGAACACAGCGCCCCAGGGAGAAGTTCCGTTCTCTGTAGTATCCAATGCCACATTTCTAATAAAGATCAACATTGAAGAAAGTATAAGCTAACATTTACTCTGGGGTAGAGGGACAGAGGGATGTAGGGGCACAGATACCCTAATCACCAAAAGTAGTCATTGTGCTTAATAAGGCAATAAAACAGAGCACAAGTTTCCATTTCTAGAGGGATAGAATTGAAAAGCACAATCAATTATGTTAAACTTGTATAGAACTTAGGTTAAACCACATTTGGATTACTATGCACAGTTTTGGTCTCCATATTGTAAAAAAGATATAGAGGCAGTGGAAAAGATTTACAAGTGTTAAAGAAAGGTTTATTTATTAGTCACAAGTAAGCTTACATTAAAACTGCATTGAAGTTACTGAAAAAATTCCCTAGTCACACTCTCTAGCACCTGTTCGGGTACACTGAGGGAGAATTTAACATGGCCAATGTGCCTAACCAGCACATCTTTTGGACTGTGGGAGGAAACCGAAGCACCTGGAAGAAATTCATGCACACACAGGATCTCATAGCAACTTATAAAATTCCAACAGGACTAGACAGGGTTATGCAAGAACGATTTTCCCGATAGTGGGGGTGTCCAGAACCAGGAATCACAGTCTGAGGGTAAACAATTTAGGACTGAGATTAGGAGAAACTTCTTCACCCAGAAAGAACATAAAACATAAGAAATAGGAGCAGAAGTAGGCCATCTAGCCCCTCGAGCCTACCCCGCCATTCAATAAGATCATGGTTGATCTGAAGTGGATCAGTTCCCTTTACCCTCCTGCTCTCCATAACCCTTAATTCCCTTATCGATCAGAAATCTATCTACCTATGACTTAAACATATTCAATGAGGTAGCCTCCACCACTTTGATGGGTAGAGAATTCCAGGGATTTACTACCCTCTGAGAGAAGAAGTTCCTCCTCAACTCTGTTCTAAACTGACCCTCCCTTACTTTGAGGCGGTGCCCTCTAGTTCTGGTTTCCTTTCTAAGTGGAAAGAATCTCTCTACGTCTACCCTATCTAGCCCCTCAAAGTGGTGAGCCTGTGGAATTCTCTACTACAGAAAGATGTTGAGGTCAAAACAACGTATGGGAAGAAACAGGAACTGAGTTTCATGATCAGCCATGATCATAATGAATGGCAGAACCAGCTAGAAGAGTTGAATGGCCTACCAATGCTCCTATTTTCTATGTTTCTATGGAATGCAAGGCCACAGATGCCAGCTGTAGCTCATTGGGTAGCACTTTCACTTATAAGTCAGAAGGTGTGGGTCAAACCCCACTTCTGAGACTCAGCCTGTGTTATCTGGATTGATACTCCCGTGCATTACTGAGTGCTCCTCCATCAGAGATGCTATTTTTCAGCTGCAGTATTAAACTGAGGTCCCTCTCAGGTTGATGTAAAATATCCTACAATTTCAAAGAAGAGTAGGAGTGCTCTTCAGTGACCTGGTCAATACGTATGCCTCATAAAGATAACTAAAACAGATAACGAGACCTTTCAATTCATTTCTGATTGTGGCATTTTGCTTATCGTGTCATAGAAGTCTAAGCATGGGTCTTTTGGCCCATTGCACCTGCAATAGTCAAAAACAGACCACCCAATTTTTTTTTGGGATGTGTGAATTGCTGGCTGGGCCAACATTTATTGCCCGGGGGGGGGCATTTAAGAGTCAACCACATCGCTGTGGCCCTGTCACATGTAGGCCAGAGTGGGCGAGGGTGGCAGACATTCTTCCCTAAAGAACATCAATGAACCAAGTGGGTATTTACGACAGTCAACAATGGTTTCATGGTCATCATTAGACTTTAAAGTCAATATTTATACTGAATTCAAATTTCACCATCTGTTGTGGTGGAATTCATACCTGGGTCCCCAGAGCAATACTCTGGATCTCTGGACAACTGATCTAGTGGCAATACCACTATGCTACAGCCTCCTCTCTGGTACTCTAATCCTATTTTTCAATCCTTAGTCTATAGTCTTTCTTGTATGCCTTGGCATCACAAGTGCACATCTTAAATGCTGTGAGCGTCTCTGCCTCCACCACCATTTCAGGCAGTGAATTCCAGACTCCCAGCATCCTATGTAAACCTCCTGCCCCTTACCTTAAATCTAAGCCCCCTGGTTATTGATCCCTCCACCAAGGGGAAAAGTTTCTTTCTATCTGCTCTATCTATGCCCCTGTGTGCATATTGGCAGCCATCTTTCTCTATATCAAACTATGACTACAATTCTTCAGCAATGGAAAGGTCAGGACATTCTGAGGTTGTGAAAGGTCTTTCATAAGCAAATGTTCTTTTTTCACTGCTTCAAAATACAAGAGATTTATCAGAGAGACTGTTTTGTAGAGAATCTTGAGGCTATGGAATTCACCTTCAGGGTTATAGTGGTTGAGGCAGGAACTAAATCAATATTCAAGATTAGATTGTAGAGAAAGATGAAGGAAAAGGGGATTAATGGATATGGAAACAGGGTGGGTAAACATAAGTAAAAATATGTGCTCACATGGAGAAAAATATCACTGTGTGCTATTTTTGTGTTAATGTTTTGTGTTCTAAATGTGAATCTAAAGGTTGTACAGCATTTCAGGTGAT
This sequence comes from Carcharhinus amblyrhynchos, assembly GCF_965287045.1. NCBI lineage: Eukaryota > Metazoa > Chordata > Chondrichthyes > Carcharhiniformes > Carcharhinidae > Carcharhinus > Carcharhinus amblyrhynchos. Next base: position 124,492,709 of record NC_137331.1, read on the forward strand.
TATTTGATTCAATATGCCTGTCAAAGAATTATCCAATTAGTCCCTCTCTCCCCTTTCTGTCCCCCCATAGCCCAGAACTTTTTCCCTTTAAGTATTTATGCAATTCCCTCTTGAAAGTTACTACTGAATCTGCTCCCAAGGCTTTTTCAGGTAGCATCTTCCACAACCCAACAATTTGCTGTGTAAATATAATTCTCCTCAGTTGAAAATAAAAATAGCATTTTTATATTTTACTCCCATTTTATTCCTGACATTTATGGAGCCACAACAATATTTACAAAGTACCAGCATTTTCACACTCGCAACTTTTTAAAAAATATATCAAATAACGATTAAAGGAAACATGTACCTATATCTGAGAAGACAATTATAGAAGTCCCATTATATTAAACAATCCTACAGCACCTTTTCATATTCTAAATGTATCTTGTATAATTGGAAATAGAACAGAACTCATGACAAAACTGAATGGTTTTTAAATCACAAAACTATCTTTCTTCACATTTGAGTTTAGTCGCGTTGCTTCACAGTATCCCATTGCAGAATATTACCTGTCTGCAGTTGATTCTTTTATTGCTGCCATTCAAGGAAACACCTTGTGGAGTCTGCGGTATGTTCTTCGGTTTATCCAATGGTCTGAACCCTGCTAAACACGGTCCAATAATCGATAACAGGACAGGCAGGACACGGAGGCTCTTCATTCGTACCGTATACTTGCACATCCTTTTGCCTCCAAGTCTCGCAGGGCAACACCTCAAGTTGTGAATTTTGCCACTGAATGCCTCTCTTATATCTAACTGCCTATACTTGTGTTGAATCAGAACTGCATGGGTGTCACCTTTAAACCCTGCCTCTCTCTGACTCAGAATTTATAACAGCTATAGTCACTAATACAACACTGACAAATCAGACAACGCATTCACAGGTCTAGTTGGTACTAGTTGGAAGGTGTGGCAGCCACACACACCTTTTTTCACGTCTGAACTGAGACAGGTCTAGACAAACACTTAGTCATTTCATATTAATGCAATTTATTTGTAAAATTAAAATGATGATACATTGCTTTCCATTTGGAGCATTTATTTTCCTGTACTAAGATCTTATCAGAGAGACACAAACAATGAACGTTATGTTTACCTCCCCAGTTTATATATTTAGAAGAACTCGGGTAACTTCATTTGTGCTTTTGTTAAATACGTGGAAACAAATTAGAAAAATAATCAAAATTCTTCTTTTCGACCCCCTACTTTTAATTCAAGGCTTATAGTGCAAATGTTTGTAATTTATCATTGATGTTTTTATTCTCCTATCAATTCCTAGCTTTGCTTATATAGGAACATCGGGACAGGAGGAGGATATTTAGTCCTTCAAGCCTGTCCTGCCATTCTATTAGATTATGGCTGATTTGTACCAATGTCTTATGAGAGGCATAAACAGGGTAAATCTTTTCCTCATGGCAGAGGGTGTCTAAGATCAGAGGGCACAGGTTTAAAGTGAGGAGGAAATGGTTTTGAGGGGATGTGAGGAAAAAAACTTTGACCCAGAGGGTGGTGGAAATATGAAACATACTGCCTGAGAGGGTGGTGGTTGTAAATACTCTTAAAACATTAAAGAAACATCTGAATGGGCGTTTAAATCACCAAGGCAGAGTAGGCTATAGACCAAGTGCTGGTAAATGAGAGTAATACAGATTGGTATTTGATGGTTGGCATAGACACGGTGGGCTGAAGGGTCTGTTTCTGTGCTGCATGACTCTATTAAGAAGGATTTCAATAAGGAATTAGATATAGCTCTTAGGGTTAAAGAGATCAAGGGACACGGGGGGGGGGAAGGTGAGATTAGGATATTGAACTTAATGATGAGCCAAGATCACAATGAACTGTGGAGCAGGCTGAAAGGGCTGAATGGCCTACTCTTGTTCCTATTTTCTATGTAAGTTTCTATGTATGACTGTAGTAATTCCATTTATCTGCCCTTGCTCCATATCCCTTGACTCTTAACTATTAATTATATTTCTGAAAGATTGTAAAATTGGGTTCTTTTCTCTAGAACAGAGAATATTGAGGGGTTACCTGATAGAAGTCTTAAAAATGAGGGTCTGATAGGATAGACATAGACAAGACATTTGTTACTCAAGGAAAATCCACTCGGGAATTCAGCAGAAACTTCTTTACGCAGAGAGTGGTGAGCATATGGAACTCTCCACCATAGGGGTGTTTGAGGTGACCAGTAGAGATGGATTTGAGAGGAAGCTGGATAAACAGTTCAAGGGAAAAAGGAAGTGGAGGGTATACTAATTGAGTGGGATGATGAAAGATGGGAGCAGATTCATCTGAAGCATATACAGGAATGCCCTGCCTGAGAAGTGGTGGAGGTAGATTGAATCACAGTTTCCAAAAGGGAATTGATTAAGCACCAGAAGGGCTGGTAAATGGTACTAGTTGAACTGCTCTTGCAGAGAGCCAGCATGAACATAATGGATTAAATAACATCCTTCTGTGCCATAATCATTCTATGATCTTATATTCTTAATCACTTGGTAAAAAGAACTTGAATATTTGTTGAAAAGAGAGACGTGTTGCTGAAGCTTTTAGTCTTGCATTCATCAGGACAAACACAAGAATGTCAAATTTCAAACCATCAAAACAATTAATAATACAAGAAAAAGAGTGCTGATTCATTGGCAAATTGGCTTTGATTGGCTGTGGTTATTCTGATGAATGCAAGGTGAAAAACTTTGGCAATGTGTCTCTCTAGGGGATTTTCACAATAAATCACTTCACACTTCATTGCAGCATTAATATAAGCCTACTTGTGACACTAATAAATAAACTTTAAGCTCCTACTATTTATAGCACTATTCTATATACTCCTCTTTCCTGTCAAGAATATTTCCAATAGTTTTAAAAAATGCAAAAGTTAGAACATTAAAATAACATAGAAAGAAAGAAATTGCAAAAACTGTTGCAGCTCAAAACGACTGTGTATTCTGACTGTTAACCAGGTGATTAATCCAGACATTCCTGATGTCAAACTCACCTATGAATACCATTATGGATTTGGAAATTTCTAATCCCAGCCAACAGCAAAGAGCATGTAATCAGATAATATTTGAGAGCTATCCCAGAAGAACTTGTGATTCATGTACAAATTTCTAATGTTTTGAAAGGCCAAATGTCTAACTAAAGAACAGTGCAACAGTATGTTATTGTGTGTCTTGGAACCACATCAAACCAGTTAGGAACATAACTAGATAGTACTATGCCAACAACACAAGAATATTGAGCCTTGGATCCAATCACTTTCAGGGGAGTGCAAAGGTCCAAGGGATGGGACATCCAATGCGAGCATTTATTAAGCTGCTTCTGAGCATTCTTAAAACAATACTGGGCTTCATATTCCAAAAACAGTCCAAAGGCAGAAGAGCCCAACTTTAACAAGCTCTCATTAGCTCCTTCCAAAACAGCTGAACAGGAATAGCTGTAAGCATGGCAGTTACTTAAAAAAAAATCTTTTTAAAAACAGCAACAACTTGCATCAATGTTGCCCCTTTGACACAGGAGAGCAACTAAACTTGCTTCACAGGAGTGTCATTATAATGACTTCAACAGGCCTGAGGTTGGCCTGTTGGAGGATGAACTTCCTGGTTAGGGATCTAATTGATGGGCCAATCAGAAAGTCTTTTTCTTGTGCTTAACTGGGAGTGCCAGTTCCTCTGACACCTGCAGAGATAGACTGCTGACTGATCGCGCTCTGTGTACAGCTGTTAGAGTTTGTAAATAAAGGGATTTTGGTGAAGGGACTTCTGCCTCTGAAGACTTAGTACAGTATCAGACAAAATCTAACAGAGCCAAATATAAAGATATTCAGATAGTTGACCAAAAACTTGGTCAAAAAACTGGGCTTTTAGAAGAAACTTAAAAAAGGGAGAACTAGAGAGGTGGGCAGAGCAGGGAGGAAATTTCAGAGCAGAGAGCCTAGGCAACTCAGCTCATAGATGCAAATGCAAGGATGAAGGAAATGAACTGGTCAGAACAAGAGAAATGCAGAGCTCTCAAAGGGTAATAGAGCTGGAAGAGGTAACAGGGATGGGGGAGGGGGGAGAGGGGAGGAGCCATGGAAGGATTATAACCCAAGGGTGAGGATTAAAACCACCAGTCAATATGACCAAGGCTGAGTTTCTGCCTCAACTCCACTTTACCACACACTCCTCATATCCCTCAATTCCCTGAAACTAAAATGTGCCTACCTCAGCCATAAATATACTCAAATAATGAAGAATCCAAATGTAGACAATTCCAAATAGTCACACCCTCTGAATGAATACAATTCTCATCCAAGTGATAAATGGCCAACCCTATCCATGCTGTAAACCTCTATGATTCTATTTCCTTAGATTCTACCCCTATGTCCAAGATTCCCAGTCAGCTGCTTCTGACGAAATTACTTCTTATTCTTCTATACTACAGAAGTAGAGCTGCAATTTATTTAGCCATTCATTATAGGACAATAATCCACCCATCTCAGGCATCAATTTAATGCAACTTCACTGTACCACCTCCAAGGTACGTATACCTTTCCTTTAAAATAGTTATGAAAACTATACCTACTTTAACACTGAGTACAGAGGTTGGGAACTACAAATCCTGACGGACATTAGAGCTTTTGGACATACACATATGCAATTGTGCCAATTCTGCAATTGGACCAAGCGTGCATGTATAAGAAGTAAAATGGCAAAAAAAACGCAGGTTATGTGACCGGTCAAAAGCACCTATTTGAAGCAGTAGTTCAATAGTTCAATGTAGAGAGCAGGACATCATGCCAGAAGCAGCACCAGGCATACCAAAAAATAAGATGGCAACCTGGTGAAGCTACAAAACAGGACTACTTGCACAAACAGCAAGTGATAGACAGACTAAGCAATCTCACAACCAATGGATCAGATCTAAGCTCTGCAGTTCATCCACATCCAGTCAAAAATGGTGGTGGACAATTAAACAACTCACTGGAGGAGGAGGCTCTACAAATATCCCCATCCACAATGATGGAGGAACCCAGCACATCAGTGCAAAAAATAAGAACATAGAACATAGAACACTACAGCACAAACAGGCCCTTCGGCCCACAAAAAGCGCCGATCACTTCTATACCTACCAAGCCATAGACCTATCTATAACCCCCAATCCCATTAGATCCCATATACTCATCCAGAAGTCTTTTAAAAGACCCCAGCGAGTTTGCCTCCACCACCACCGACGGCAGCCAATTCCATTCACTCCCCACCCTCTGAGTGAAAAACTTACCCCTAACATCTCCTCTGTACTTGCTTCTCTGCACCTTAAATCTGTGTCCTCTCGTAGTGACCATTTCAGCCCTGGGAAATAGCCTCTGAGAATCCACCCTATCTATTCCTCTCAACATCTTATAAACCTCTATCAGGTCGCCTCTCAACCTTCGTCTCTCCAGGGAGAAGAGTCCCAGCTCCCTCAACCTATCTTCACAAGACATGCCTCCCAATCCAGGCAACAAACTTGTAAATCTCCTCTGTACCCTTTCAATAGCTTCCACATCCTTCCTGTAGTGAGGCGACCAGAACTGCGCACAGTACTCCAAGTGGGGTCTGACAAGGGTCTTATAAAGTTGCAGCATTACCTCCCGACTCCTAAACTCAATCCCTCGATTAATGAAGGCCAGTACACCATACGCCTTCTTGACCACATCCTCCACCTGCGAGGCCGATTTAAGAGTCCTATGGACCCGGACCCCAAGATCCCTCTGCTCTTCAACACAGCTAAGACTCCTACCCTTGATATTGTATTCCTTCATCCCATTGGTCCTGCCAAAACGGACCACTACATATTTATCCGCGTTGAAGTCCATCTGCCACTTCTCCACCCAATCTTGCATCCTATCTATGTCCCGCTGCAACTTCTGACATCCCTCCAGACCATCCACAACACCACCAACCTTCGTATCATCTGCGAACTTGCTAACCCATCCCTCCACTTCCTCATCCAGGTCATTTATGAAAATGACAAACAGCAAGGGTCCTAGAACAGATCCCTGGGGCACTCCACTGGTGACCGACCTCCATGCAGAAAAAGGCCCATCCACAACCACTCACTGCCTTCTGCAGGAAGCCAGTTCTGGATCCACAAGGCCAAAGCCCCCTGGATCCCATGCCCTCTCACCTTCTCAAGAAGTCTTGCATGGGGGACCTTATCAAACGCCTTGCTGAAGTCCATGTAAACCACGTCTACCGCTCTTCCTTCGTCGATGTGTTCAGTGACATTCTCAAAGAACTCAACTAGGCTCGTAAGGCACGATCTGCCCTTGACAAAACCATGTTGACTATTTCTGATCATTCTAAACTTCTCCAAATGCTCATAAATCTTGTCCCTCAGAAGCCTCTCCATCAGCTTACCAACCACTGAGGTCAGACTTACCGGTCGGTAATTTCCTGGGCTATCCCTGTTCCCTTTCTTGAAAATAGGAACCACATCTGCAATCCTCCAATCCTCTGGAACCTCTCCCGTCTCCATCGACGACGCAAAGATCATCGCCAGGGGCTCTGCGATCACTTCCCTCGCCTCCCACAGTAACCTGGGGTACATCCCATCTGGTCCCGGCGACTTGTCTATCTTGATAGAGTTTGAAAGTTCTAACACATCCTCTTCCTTAACATCCACATACTCAATGTTTTCAGACTGCCGCAAACCTGTAGTACAACCTCCCAGATCACTTTCCACCGTGAATACCGAGGCAAAGTACTCATTAAGCACCTCTGCCATTTCTTCCGGTTCCACACAGACTTTTCCCCCTTCACCTTTTATAGGTGAAGGGGGAAAAGTCTGCAGCAATGTATTTGCAGCAATTTGCAATTTGCAGCAATCTTCAGCCAGAAGTGCCAAGCCTCCTCCAGTGGTCCCCAGCATCTCAGATACCAGTCTCCAGCCAATTTGATTCATTCATGATATCAAGGAAAGGTTAGAGACACTGGATACTGCAAAGACAATGGGTCCTGATAACATTCTGCAATAGTATTGAAGACCTGTGCTCCAGAACTTGTTGCTCCCCTAGCCAAGCTCTTCCAGTACAGATACAACACTGGCATTGATCCAACAATGTGAAAAATTACCCAGGTATGTCCTGTACACAAAAAGCAGGACAAATCCAACCCGACCAATTACCACCTAGTCTACTCGCGATCATCAGTAAAATGATGGAAGGGGTCATCAAGCAGCACCTGTCCAGTGCCCAGTGATGCCCAGTTTGGGTTTCACCAGGGTCACTCAGCTCCTGACCTCATTACATCTTGTTTCAAACATGGACAAAAGAGCTGAATTCCAGAGGTGAGGTGAGAGTGACAGCCCTTGACATCAACGCTGCGTTCGACCAAGTGTGACATCAAGGAGTCTTAGCGAAACTGGAATCGATGGGTATCAGGGATAAACTCTCCACTGGTTGGAGTCATCCCTGGTACATAGGAAGATGATTGTGGTTGTGGAGGGTCAGTCATCTCAGCTCCAGGACATCTCTGCAGGAGTCCCTCAGGGTAGTGTCCTACATCCAACAATCTTCAGCTGCTTCATCAACGACCTTCCCTCCATCATAAGGTCAGAAGTGATTTGATTTTGATTTGATTTATTGTCACATATATTAACATACAGTGAAAAGTATTGTTTCTTGCGTGCTATACAAATAAAAACATACTGTTCTTAGAGAAGGAAATGAAAGAGTGCAGAGTGTGGTGTTACAGTCGTAGTTAGGGTATAGAGAAAGATCAACTTCATGCAAGGTAACACCATTCAAAAGTCTGACAGCAGCAGTGAAGAAGCCGTTCTTGAATCAGTTGGTATGTAACCTCAGACCTTTGTATCTTTTTCCCGAAGGAAGAAGGTGGAAGAGAGAATGCCTGGGGTCAAGAGATCCTTAATTACACTGGCTGCTTTGTTGAGGCAGCAGGAAGTGTAGACAGAGTCAATAAATGGGAGGCTGGTTTGTGTGATGGATTGGGCTACATTCACAACCTTTTGTAGTTTCTTGCAGCCTTGGGCACAGCAGGAGCCATACCAAGCTGTGATACAACCAGAAGGGATGCTTTCTATGGTGAATCTGTAAAAGAGGGAGTCTTGACTGACGTCCCAAATTTCCTTAGTCTTCTGAGAAAGTAGAGGCATTGCATTAACATCCAATCATTTGGGATATTCCTCAAAGGTTGTAATTGTTCTTCTGTGCTGTGCTAAAGTGTGAGCCTTCAATTCAATGCTTAAGTCCTGAAATGGAATTTGAACGCAGAATATTCTGAGTCAAAGACTATGTGAAGTACCAGCGCAGCCAGAAAACGTCTCTTAGCACAATGTATGATCTTTCCTTTTAATATTTCAGTGGTTCTGTAATATACAAGGATTGATAATATAAGAACATAAGAACATAAGAAATAGGAGCAGGAGTAGGCCATCTAGCCTTCGAGCCTGCCCCGCCATTCAATAAGATCATGGCTGATCTGAAGTGGATCAGTTCCACTTTCCCGCTTTCTCCCCATAACCCTTAATTCCCTTGTCTGTCAAAAACCTACCTACCAGTGACTTAAATAGCCTCCACCACTTCAACGGGCAGAGAATTCCAGAGATTCACCACCCTTTGAGTGAAGAAGTTCCTCCTCAACTCCGTTCTAAACCGCCCCCCCTTTATCTTGAGGCTGTGCCCTCTAGTCCTGCTGTCCTTTCTGAGCGGGAAGAACCTCTCCACCTCTACCCGATCCATCCCTTTCATCATCTTATACGTCTCAATAAGATCTCCCCTCATCCTTCTAAACTCTAATGAGTACAAGCCCTGTCTATTCAGCCTCTCTTCATAGCTCAACCCCCTCAACTCTGGTATCAGCCTAGTGAACCTCCTCTGCACTCCCTCCAAGGCCAAAATATCCTTGCGCAAGTGCGGCAACCAAAACTGCACACAGTACTCCAGCTGCGGCCTCACCAATGCCCTGTACAGTTGCAGCAAGACCTCCCTACTTTTATATTCAATCCCCCTCGCTATGAAGGCCAGCATCCCATTTGCCTTCCTGACCACCTGCTGCACCTGTAGGCTGGGTTTTTGCGACTCATGTGCAAGGACCCCCAGGTCCCTCTGCACTGTAGCATGCTGCAGCTTTTCGCCCTTTAAGTAGTAGTCCTTCCTACTATTATTCCTACCAAAGTGGATAACCTCACACTTGCCAACATTGTATTCCATCTGCCAGGTCCTCGCCCACTCGCTCAGCCTATCTAGATCCCTCTGTAGACTTTCTACACCCTCCGCACAATTTGCTGTTCCACTTACCTTTGTGTCATCAGCAAATTTTGATACCTTACACTTGGCTCCCTCCTCCAGATCATCTATATAAATGGTAAATAGCTGAAGCCCCAGCAATGATTCCTGGGGCACTCCACTAGTCACCAACCGCCAATCAGAATAGCACCCATTGACACCTACTCTGTGCCTCCTATTTGACAGCCCTATCCACGCTAACAACTTACCCCCAACTCCATGCTCCCCAACCTTCTGTAACAACCTTTTGTGCAGCACCTTATCAAACGCCTTCTGAAAATCGAGAAACACCACATCCACCGGTTCCCCTCTATCCACTGCACTAGACACATCTTCATAGAATTCCAATAAATTCGTCAGACACGACTTCCCCTTAACGAATCCGTGCTGCGTCTGCTCTATCAAACAATTCTTCTCAAGATGCCTCGCTATTTCCTCTTTGATGACGGATTCAAGCATTTTTCCTACAACAGATGTTAAACTAACTGGCCTATAATTCCCTGCCTTTTGCCTACTACCCTTTTTAAACAGCGGTGTAACATTAGCTGTTTTCCAATCTTTCGGCACTTCCCCGGAATCCAGCGAGGTTTGGAAAATAATCACTAAGGCATCCACTATCACCTCCGCCATTTCCTTCAGAATCCTGGGATGCATTCCATCTGGTCCTGGGGACTTGTCCACCATCAGTCCCTCTAGTCTGTCGAGCACTGCCTCTCTAGTAACAATGATCTCATTCAGGCCCTCCACTCCTACCATCTTTCCATCGTTAACACCCGGCAAACTATTCGCATCCTCCTCCGTGAAGACAGAAGTAAAAAAGTTATTCAAGGCCTCCGCCATTTCCTCATCCCCCACCACTAAATCCCCCCTCCCATCCTCTAAGGGTCCAACATTCACCCTAGCCAGCCTGCTCCATTTTATATATTTATAAAAGAGAGATGTCAGAGGACTGGAAGACAGCTAATGTGGCTCTATTATTCAAGAAGGGAAGCAGGGGGTAAACCTCATAATTACAGAACAGTGAGTCTAATATCATTGGTAGGGAAATTATTGGTAAAAATTCTGCGAGACAGAACTCCACATGAAAGGCAAGGATTAATCAAAGATAGTCAGTATGGTTTTGTCACAGGGAGACCATGTCAGACAGGCTGGTCAGATGGGCAAAATAGTGAGAAATGAGACTCAATCTTGAAAAATGTGAAGTGATGTATTTTGGAAGGACTAACAAAACAAGGAAATAAACAATGAATGGTGGATGTTAAAAAACATAAAGGGCCAGAGGGACCTAGGGGTACATGTCTAAAGATGCCTGAGGGCAGCAGGACAGGTAGATATGAGGTGGTGAGAAGGCATGTGGGATAAATGCCTCAATCAGCTGAAGCATAAAACGTAAGAGTAGATTATGATGGAGTTGTGTAAAACACTTGTTAGACCACAGCTAGAGTACTGTGTGTAGTTAGAGTACTGTGTGCAGTGGCTACTGTTAGAATGTAACCGGTGACAACTTTGTATTGGATGTAATGTGACCAATAGGAACAAAATGTAAGAGTCAGCTGACCCAGCAAACCATGGAACCAATTTCAGAGTGATGTAACTCACTATAAATCAGAACCTGTTTAGAATTGTGGGGCACTTGGAGTGGCCCAGGGTGAGGCCCCAAGTATGGAGTAATGATGGGCCCTATTTTATCATTGCGGGTGGTAAAGTTGGGTGTGAGCCATTAACACGATCCGCGCTCGCATCAGCAGAGATGACCACTCTACTGAGACCTGGGAATGGCCGCGATCCGATTTGCACCCAAAACAGGCGCAACGACAATTTAAATGTATTTGCATGCATTTAAATGGAATTAATTAATGGATTAGAGGTTTAGATAGGGTGGACAGGGATAGCCTTTTTCCTCGGATGGAGAAAGCTAGCATGAGGGGACATAGCTTTAAATTAAGGGGTGGTAGTTATAGGATGGATATCAGAGGTAGGTTCTTTACCCAGAGGGTGGTGAGGGATTGGAATGCCCTGCCTGCTGCAGTTGTAGATGTGCCTAGTTTGGGGGCGTTTAAGAGGTCCGTGGATAGGTTTATGGATGGAAAGGGATTGGTTTAGGTTAGAGGGTCATTGCTTTTTTCTTAATTGGTCGGCGCAACATCGTGGGCCGAAGGGCCTGTTCTGCTCTGTAATGTTCTATGTTCTAATAAACTGCCCGCCCAACTTTATCAGCATTTCCCCTTTATCACCACGTTCGCTGATCGGGAATTGTGCCAAAATGGAGCTGCTGAATAAAAGTCTGAATCAGGAGCTCCAGCTAGATCTTTTCTCCCTGGAGAGATGAAGGTTGAGAGGTGACCTGATAGAGGTTTATAAGATGTTGAGAGGAATAGATAGGGTGGATTCTCGGAGGCTATTTCCCAGGGCTGAAATGGTCGCTATGAGAGGACACAGATTTAAGGTGCTGGGGAGCAGGTACAGAGGAGATGTCAGGGGTAATAATGGTAGGAGTAATGGTAGGAACGACTATTACTTACGTGGCGAAAAACTGCAGCAGGCAACGGTGCAGAGGGACCTCGGGGTCCTTGTGCATGAGTCGCAAAAACCCAGCTTGCAGGTGCAGCAGGTGGTCAGGAAGGCGAATGGGATGCTGGCCTTCATAGCGAGGGGGATTGAATATAAAAGTAGGGAGGTCTTGCTGCAGCTGTATAGGGCATTGGTGAGGCCGCAGCTGGAGTACTGTGTGCAGTTTTGGGCACCGCACCTGCGCAAAGATATTTTGGCCTTGGAGGGAGTGCAGAGGAGGTTTACTAGGCTGATGCCGGAGTTGAGGGGGTTGAGCTATGAGGAGAGGCTGAATAAACTAGGCTTGTACTCGTTGGAGTTTAGAAGAATGAGGGGAGATCTCATTGAGATGTATAAGATGATGAATGGGATGGATAAGATAGAGGTGGAGAAACTCTTCCCGCTCAAAAAAGACAGTAGGACTAGGGGGCACAGCCTCAAGATAAAGGGGGGGCGTTTTAGAACGGAGTTGAGGAGGAACTTCTTCACTCAAAGGGTGGTGAATCTCTGGAATTCTCTGCCCGTTGAAGTGGTGGAGGCTGCCTCGCTAAATATTTTTAAGACGCGGGTTGATGGGTTTTTGATAAGAGAGGGGATTAAGGGTTATGGGGAGAGGGCGGGAAAGTGGAACTGAGCCACGACAGATCAGCCATGATCTTATTGAATGGCGGGGCAGGCTTGAAGGGCTAGATGGCCTACTCCTGCTCCTATTTCTTATGTTCTTATGTTATTATGTAAGTTTTTCACTCAGAGAGTGGTGAGTGAGTGGAATCGGCTGCCGTCGGTGGTGGTAGAGGCAAACTCGCTGGGATCTTTTAAAAGACTTCTGGATGAGTACATGGGATTTAATGGGATTGAGAGTTATAGATAGGCCTGGTAGGTATGGATATGATCGGCGCAACTTGTGGGCCAAAGGGCCTGTTTGAACATAGAGCATAGTGTTCTATGTTCTGTGTCGGTTTCCATGTATTCTGTCATGTGTAAGTTCAAAGACATGTTTCCTCTTTTCGGACAATTTACTATGTAGTGGTATGGGGAATTGCATTGGGATAGTGATTCACAATCTCTCTAGCATTCCTTCGATTTAAACGTCTTTTATCAGTATCCAATGCATGTTTCTCCTCATCTTCAAATCAATTATAACCGTTTTCGACACTAAGTCTGTTATTAACGTAACTGTCTCTGTTTAAAGGCCTTCATGTATCATTTGGTCTGGCATGCAGTTGAGTCACCATTGACTCCTCTGTTCTGGGTGCTATGGCATTCCATCTGTATTGAACAAGGTGGCAGGGAAGGATTGTTTCCCGAAAAGCTTTTTCAATGATGCTGCCATTTGATCAAAGATGGCTTCTGTTCTCCTTAATTATATTCCAATCTTTACTAAAAGAGTATCCATATGCGACAGACATGCACAGTCCAACAATTTAAAGGCTAATACTGCATCTGGAATCTCCAAATTAAATTTCATTAGCCTGTTACAGCCCTATAAAATCCATGATATACTCTTCCATGTACTGGGTATCTTGTCTCCAAATCCTGTCAAACATTATCCATCCTTTATATTTCTCCAAGAACTCATCTTTCTGGTAAAACTTACCTAAGTATTGTACCAGGAGCTGTAGCCCTTCTTCTCTAGTTCAAGGCATCTGCTGTCCAATCAGATTTGGAGATCCCAGATGCAGTCTGAGCCTTTGAGTTGTGGGGTAGGCTCGAAGGGCTAGATGGCCTACTCCTGCTGCTATTTCTAATGTTCTTATGTCTTTTTGGAACGCATAAAACTAAAGCCAGATTAGTAGCCTGTGGGAATGAGGAACATTTGGATGGGAGAGACATTAGGGTTGATTCACCCAAAGCAGGGAAAGTGACACTGAAATTTTTTTCGCAAATTTTGTTCTGGTATTGAATCATTGAATGTGTAAATCAAAGATGTCAAAGCAGGGTGAAATGTTTCAGAAAAGTTTTTTGAGGCCACCCCCAAGAAGCAGGCAATATACAGGGACATTAGTGGAAATTAAACAAATGTGTATATTGGTTAAGTGATGGATCAAGGGTTTGGTACTTCTCTGTACGATCTGTATTGCTGATGACTGGCTGTGTCCAGTTAAAAGTGGATCCAGTGATGTTTTACTGGAAAGTTAAAGGAAAATTAGCTGGAATTTTTATAATGAATGTGGATGATTTCCTATGGGGTGGCAAAGAAGAATTTGAAAAGAGGATAATTGAAAAGCTGAAAACAGGATTTAAAATGGAGAGTCAAACAGCTGGTGTTTTTCGATATCTTGGTCTTGATATCCGACAAAGTACATCTGGTGTAACGGTGAGTCAACAGACAGATCTAAACTATTAATCCCATCAGCAGAGAGAGGTCAATGGAAAAAGAGGATCAGGACAATGAAAAAGAAACAGAGTTGTTGAGGAGTATGATAGGACAGCTAAATTGGCACACAGACAAGACTAGATGGGAGCTATAATGACCTACAGCTCAGTAATATGTTGAAGGACTCCACAGTCAGAGAGATCCTGCAGACGAATAAAACATTTAAAAAATTAAAATTAGAGGAATGTGTGATTAAATTCCCAGCACTAGGAGAACCAGGAGATATGAAATTGGTTGTGTTTAGTGATGCTTCACATGCCAATCTACCAGATGGACATTCATAAGAACATAAGAAATAGGAGCAGGAGTAGGCCATCTAGCCTTCGAGCCTGCCCCGCCATTCAATAAGATCATGGCTGATCTGAAGTGGATCAGTTCTGTTGTATTTTCATTATCTACATTTTGAAGAGTTTCTTCTGAGGAAACAGCTACAAGACAGGTCAAAGGCTAGGAATACTGCAGTGAGTAAATCACCTCCTAACTCCGCAGAGCCTATCCATCATCTACAAGGCACAAGTCAGAAGGATGATGGAATATTATCCACTTGCCTGGATGGCTGCAGCTCCAACAACACTCAAGCAGCTTGACACCATCAAGGACAAAGCAGCCCGCTTGATTGGCACCATGTCTACAAACATTCAATCCCTCCACCTCCGACGCTCAGTAGCAGCAGTGTATATATCTACAATATGCACTGCAGCAATTTACCAAAGATCTTCAGATAGCGCCTTCCAAGTCCACGAACACTTCCATCTAGAAGAACAAGGGCAGCAGATACATGGGAACACCACCACCTGCAAGTTCCCCTCCAAGCCACTCACCATCCTGACTTGGAAATGTATCACTGTTCCTTCACAGTCGCTGGGTCAAAATCCTGGAATTCCCTCCCTAACAGCATTGTGGGTCAACCCACAGAACATGGACTGCAGCGATTCAAGAAGGCAGCTCATTACCACCTTCTCAAGGGCAACTAGGGGTGGGCAATAAATGCTGACCAGCCAGTGACACCCACGTCCCATGAATGGGACAGAGAGGAGTATGTTAGGATGTAGATTTGGGGCGCAGATTGGTTGGTAGGACGGCTAAGGAACTTTTTCGGTACTCAGCAGAAATATATTCCAATAGTAAAGAAGGACTGTAGCAGAAGGGATAACCAGCCATGGTTATCTAAGGAAATAAAGGAGAGTGTTAAAAGCTGATGCGTTCAGTGTGGCTAAAAAATAGTGGGTGATTAGAGGATTGGGAAAGATTTGAAAATCAACAAAGAATGACTAAGAAGGTGATAAAGAAAGGAAAGATAGACTATGAAGCTAAACTAGCACTAAATATAAAAAATGACAGTAAAAGTTTTTACAAATATATAAAGGAGAGGAGGCTGGCTAGAGTGAACGTTGGACCCTTGGAGGATGAGAGGGGGGATTTAGCGATGGGAGATGAGGAAATGGCTGAGCTTTAAATAAGTTTTTTGCCTCGGTCTTCACGGAGGAGGACATGAATAGTTTGCTGGATATTAAAGATAGAAGGATGGTAGGAGTTGAGGGCCTGAATGCAATTACTGTCACTAGAGAGGTAGTGCTTGATAGACTAATGGGACTGAAGGTGGACAAGTCCCCAGGATTGGATGGAATGCATCCCAGGGTTCTGAAAGAAATGGCAGAGGTGATAGCGGATGCCTTAGTAATTATTTACCAAAATTCGCTGGACTCCGGGGAAGTGCCGGAAGATTGGAAAATGGCTAATGTTACGCCACTGTTTAAAAAAGGTAGCAGACAAAAGGCAGGGAATTTTAGGCTGGTTAGTTTAACGTCTGTAGTTGGAAAAATGCTAGAATCCGTCGTCAAAGAAGAAATTGCGAGGCACCTAGAAAAGAATGGTTTGATCGAGCAGACGCAGCACGGATTCGTTAAGGGGAAGTCGTGTCTGACGAACTTATTGGATTTCTACGAGGATGTGACTAGTGCGGTAGATAGAGGGGAACCGGTGGATGTGGTGTTTTTAGATTTCCAAAAGGTGTTTGATAAGGTGCCTCATGAAAGTTTGCTACAGAAGGTTAGGGTGCATGGAGTTGGGGGTAAGGTGTTAGCGTGGATAGAGGATTGGCTGTCTAATAGGAAGCAGAGAGTTGGTATCAATGGGTGCTTTTCTGGTTGGCGGTTGGTGACTAGTGGAGTGCCGTAGGGATCGGTGCTGGGGCCTCAACTGTTTACCATTTATACAGATGATCTGGAGGAGGGAGCTGAGTGTACGGTGACGAAATTTGCTGATGACACGAAGATGAGTGGAAAAGCAAATTGCGTGGAGGGTGTGAAAAGTCTGCAGAGAGATCTGGATAGGCTGAGCGAGTGGGCGAGGACCTGGCAGATGGACTATAATGTTCGCAAGTGTGAGGTTATCCACTTTGGCAGAAATAATAGTAGGAGGGATTATTATTTAAAAGGCAAAAAGCTGCAGCATGCTATGGTGCAGAGGGACCTGGGGGTCCTTGTGCACGAGTTGCAAAAACCCAGTCTGCAGGTGCAGCAGGTGATCAAGAAGGCGAATGGAATGTTGGCCTTTATAGCGAGGGGGATAGAATATAAAAGTAGGGAGGTCTTGCTGCAACTGTACAGGGTACTGGTGAGGCCGCAGCTGGAGTACTGTGTGCAGTTTTGGTCGCCGCACTTGCGGAAGGATATATTGGCCTTGGAGGGAGTGCAGAGGAGGTTCACTAGGTTGATACTGGAGATGAGGGGGTTGGCCTATGAAGAGAGACTCAATAGACTGGGTCTGTACTCGTTGGAGTTTAGAAGGATGAGGGGGGATCTTATAGAGACGTATAAGATAATGAAGGGGATGGATAGGGTAGAGGTAGAGAGATTCTTCCCGCTTAGAAAGGATAGCAGGACTAGAGGACACAGCCTCAAGATAAGTGGGGGGCAGTTAGATCAGAGTTGAGGAGGAACTTCTTCACTCAAAGGGTGGTGAATTTCTGGAATTCTCTGCCCGTTGAAATGGTGGAGGCTACCTCGCTAAATATATTTAAGTCACGGGTAGATAGGTGTTTGATAGATAGGGGAATTGAGGGTTCTGGGGAGAGAGCAGGAAAGTGGAACTGATCCACTTCAGATCAGCCATGATCTTATTTAATGGTGGGGCAGGCTCAAAGGGCTAGATGGCCTACTCCTGCTCCTATTTCTTATGTTCTTATGAATGAATAAAAAGATCTGGTCACCAACACTATTGGAAGATTGTGATTGCATTGGAGACACTGCAGAGGAGATTCACCAGCATGTTGTCTGGGTTGGAGCACTTCAGCTATGAGGAGAGGTTACCACCTCTCCTATCACTATTTTGGTGATGTTCTTTGAGGGATAACTTGTAATATCATGGAAAGAGTGGTGACCACCAAGCGGAATAACTAAAGAATTGTTTATTAATGAGATATAATTATTACAGAGAGTGAGAAAGGTTACCGATTGTTTTGATCCATTCTTCAGATTGCCTGGAAGAGGCCACGCTCAGCCCCAGGATTTGCAGGCTTTGGCTGGATTGGCCAAATGGCTCACACGACCATCCGAAAACTCACCCTTAAAGGGTTCGCTACTACATAAATATTGGCCAGGACAGCAACAGGAACTCCCCTGCTCCTGAGACCTGTGGCCATGAGATCTTTTATATTCACCTAAGAAAACAAATGGGATTTTTTTAAAGAGAACAAATGAAATATGACCTCTCTCTGTTAGTGCTGCATTGAAATGTCAACCTAGATCTTGTGCTTAATTCTCTCAAAGGACTTAAATTCACAAGTTTCTGATGTATAAGGTGGAGTGCTATCCAGTGAGCTACAGCTAATGGCTGAATCACAAATAAGAACACAAAGGGCAGAATTTTATGGGCTGAGGGGAGGTGGTGCAGTAGGGAGTGAAAAATTGAATGAATGGGATTTGCCATAAGAACATGCCAGCCCTGACCCAGACACAATTGGGTAGGTAGGGTTTTGGGTAGAAAACCCATCCATTCACCTTTTACGACACTAAAGTGGTCACTTTAGGGTCTTTTCTCACCTCGCTCTGAAGGCCCTGAGAGTTGGGCACCTTCCTTCTGAAGATGTTGGAGCTCCGGGACTCCCTCTCCCCTTGGCCTACCAACCACCAATATCAAGGGTAGGACTTACAATATCAAGGGTAGGACTCTTAGCAGTGTTGTGGAGCAGAAGGACCTTGGGGTCTGGGTCCATAGGACTCTTAAATCGGCCTCGCAGGTGGAGGATGTGGTCGAGAAGGCATATGGTGTACTGGCCTTCATTAATCGAGGGATTGAGTTTAGGAGTCGGGAGGTAATGCTGCAACTTTATAAGACCCTTGTCAGACCCCACTTGGAGAACTGTGCGCAGTTCTGGTCGCCTCACTATAGGAAGGATATGGAAGCTATTGAGAGGGTGCAGAGGAGATTTACAAGGATGTTGCCTGGATTGGGAGGCATGCCTTATGAAGATAGGTTGAGGGAGCTAGGTCTCTTCTCCTTGGAGAGACGAAGGTTGAGAGGCAACCTGATAGAGGTTTATAAAATGTTGAGAGGAATAGATAGGGTGGATTCTCAGAGGCTATTTCCCAGGGCTGAAATGGTCGTTATGGGAGGATACAGGTTTAAGGTGCTGGGAAGCAAGTACAGAGGAGATGTCAGGGGTAAGTTTTTCACTCAGAGGGTGGTGAGCGAGTGGAATCAGCTGCCATCGGTGGTGGTAGAGGCAAACTCGCTGGGGTCTTTTAAAAGACTTCTGGATGAGTACAGAGGATTTAATGGGATTGGGAGTTATGGATAGTTCTATGGCCTGGTAGATATGGATATGTTCAACCTCCCCCCAGCCTCCCCATGCCACAATCGTTCTCCCCCACCAGGTGTTCCCTAGCTTCCCGCCCCCAGGACCCCTGGGACTTACCTTAGTTTCAGGCAGAGCATTGCAGTGTCACTGCACCATTGTAGCACTGTGCCTGGACGGGTTGTAGAGCTGTTGGCTAAGCTGATTGACTGACATCTTTCATGGACTGGACTTCCTTCCAAAGGCAGACGGAAATTTCACTCACTGCCAATCAACACTCAAATGAGCATTTAATAGCAATGGGAGCTTGGAGGTTGGCAACTTACAGGATTGTGAACATTGATCGCTGTGCATCCTTAAAATCTTGCCCCAAAATCGGTTTGTATTGGTTTAAGCTGTGTGCGAATTGTGATTTGATTTATTATTGTCACATTTATTAGGAATGATGTGGGTATGCCGGCGTTGGACTTGCGAGTATATTATCAAATAAATAGGTTGGACTAAAACCTGGTGTTGTCAGACTTTTTACTACATTTATTAGTATACAGTGAAAAGGATTGTATACTAATACTTTTCTCTTCTGTACAAAGCATACCATTCATAGAGAAGGAAAGGAGAGAAAGAAAAGAATGTAGTGTGACAGCCATAAGTAGGGTGTAAAGGAAGATCAGCTTAATAAGAACATAAGAAATAGGAGCAGGAGTAGGCCATCTAGCCCTTCGAGCCTGCCCTGCCATTCAAAAAGATCATGGCTGATCTGAAGTGGATCAGTTCCACTTTCCTTCTTTTTCATAAGAACATAAGAAATAGGAGCAGGAGTAGGCCATCTAGCCCTTCGAGCCTGCCCCGCCATTCAATAAGATCATGGCTGATCTGTCGTGGCTCAGTTCCACTTTCCCGCCCTCTCCCCATAACCCTTAATCCCCTCTCTTATCAAGAACCCATCAACCCGCTTCTTAAAAATATTTAGTGAGGCAGCCTCCACCACTTCAACGGGCAGAGAATTCCAGAGATTCACCACCCTTTGAGTGAAGAAGTTCCTCCTCAACTCTGTTCCAAACCGCCTCCCCTTTATCTTGAGGCTGTGCCCCCTAGTCCTACTGTCTTTTTTGAGCGGGAAGAGTCTCTCCACCTCTATCCTATCCATCCCATTCATCATCTTATACGTCTCAATGAGATCTCCCCTCATTCTTCTAAACTCTAACGAGTACAAGCCTAGTTTATTCAGCCTCTCCTCATAGCTCAATCCCCTCAACTCCGGTATCAGCCTAGTAAACCTCCTCTGTACTCCCTCCAAGGCCAAAATATCCTTGCGCAGGTGTGGTGCCCAAAACTGCACACAGTACTCCAGCTGCGGCCTCACCAATGCCCTATACAGCTGCAGCAAGACCTCCCTACTTTTATATTCAATCCCCCTCGCTATGAAGGCCCATAACCCTTAATTCCCTTGTCTGTCAAAAACCTATCTACCCATGTCTTAAATATATTTAGTGAGGTAGCCTCCACCACTTCAACGGGCAGAGAATTCCAGAGATTCACCACACTTTGAGTGAAGAAGTTCCTCCTCAACTCCGATCTAAACTGCCCCCCCTTATCTTGAGGCTGTGCCCTCTAGTCCTGCTGTCCTTTCTGAGAGGAATAGATAGGGTTAATACTAGGTAGATCCATTTAAAAGTCTGATAGCAGGAGGAAAGAAGCTGTTCTTGAGCCGGTTGGTATGTATCCTCAGACTTGTATCGTATTCCCAACGGAAGAAGGTAGAAGAGAGAATGTCCGGGGTCCTTGATTATGCTGGCTGCTTTTCCAAGGCAGCAGGAAGTATAGATAGAATCATCGAGTCAGAGGTTCACAGCATGGAAACTGGCCCTTCAGCCCAACTTAAAAACCATAACCATAGAACACTACAGCATAGAAACAGGCCCTTTGGCCCTTCTTGGCTGTGCTGAATGACGTTGTTCATGTCGTCCTTTTTTTTTAAAAACTCCAAAGCTAATCCCAATTGCTCGCATTTGGCCCATATCCCTCTATATCCATCATATCTATGTAACTATCTAAATGCTTTTCAAAAGATAAAATTGTACCTGCCACTATTACTATCTCTGGCAGCTTGTTCCAGATATTCACCACCCACTGTGTGAAAAAATTGCCCCTCTGGACATGTAAACCTTAAACCTATGTCCTCCAGTTTTAGACTCCCCAAACTTTGGGAAAAGATGTTGACTATCTACCTTGTTTATGCCCCTCATTATTTTACAGACATTCCAGAGAAAAAAGTCCCAGTCAATTCAGCCTCTCCTTATAACTCAATCCATCAAGTCTCAGTAGCATCCTAGTAAATCCTTTCTGCACTCTTTCTAGTTCAATAATATCCTTTCTATAATAGGGTGACCAGAATTGCACACAGTATTCCAGGTGTGGCCTTACCAATGTCTTGTACAACTTCAACAAGACGTCCCAACTCCTGTATTCAATGTTCTGACCAATGAAACCAAGCATGCCGAATGCCTTCTTCACCATTCCATTCTCCTGTGACTCAACTTTCAAGGAGCTATGAACATGTACGCCTAGATCTCTTTGTTTTGTAACTCTCCTCAACGCCCTACCATTAACTAAGTCCTGCCCTGGTTCAATCTACCAAAATGCGTCACCTCGCATTTGTCTAAATTAAACTCCATTTGCCATATGTCAGCCCACTGGCCCAATTGATCAAGATTCCGTTGCATTTGGAGATAATTTTCTTCAGTGTCCACTATGCCACCAATCTTGGTGTCATCTGCAAACTTACTAACCATGCCTCCTATATTCTCATCCAAATCATTAATATAAATAACAAATAATAGTGGGACTAGCACTGATCCCTGAGGCACACTGCTGGTCACAGGCCTCCAGTTTGAAAAACAACTCTCTACAACCAACCTCTGGCTTCTGTCAAAAAGCTTATTTTGTATCCATTTAGATACCTCACCCTGGATTCTGTGAGGTTTAACTTTGTGCAACAACCTACCTTGTCAAAGGAATCAATGGATGGGAGGCTGGTTTGCGTGATGGATTGGGCTTCATTCACAACCTTTTGTAGTTTTTGTGATCTTGGACAAAGCAGGAGCCATACCAAGCTGTAATACAACCAGAAAGAATGCTTCCTATGGTGCATCTGTAAAAGCTGATGAGGGTTGTAGCTGACAAATTTCCTTAATCTCCTGAGAAAGTAGAGGCATTGGGGGGCTTTCTTAACTATGGTATCGGCGTGGGGTGGGGGGGTGCGGTGGGGGCGGTAGGTGGTGGTGGTGGGGGAGGGGGTGCTGACCAGGACAAGTTGTTGATAATCTGGACACCTAAACCTGAAGCTTTTGGCCATTTCCCCTTTGTTCCTGTTGACGTAGACAGGAGCACATCCTCCACTATGCTTCCTGAAGTCAATGACTATCTCCTTTGTTTTGTTGACATTGAGGGAGAGATTATTGTCATTTCACCAGATTGTCTACCTCTTTCCTGTACTCTGCCTCGTCATTGTTTGAGATCGAACTGCAGTGGTGTCGTCAGCAAACTTGAAAATCAAATTGGAGGGGAATTTGGCCGCACAGTCATTGGTGTACAAGGAGTATATTCGGGGGCTGAGAACACAGCCTTGTGGGGCACCAGTGTTGAGGATGATTGTGGAGAAGGTGTTGTTGCCTGTCCTTACTGATTGTGGTCTGTGAGTTAGGAAGTTCAGGATCCAGTCTCAGAGGGAAGTGCCAAGACCCAGGCTACGGAGTTTGGAGAAGAGTTTTGTAGGAATAATGGTGTTGAAGGCTGAGCTGTAATCGATAATTAATAGCGACATATATTTCATCCTGGAGATTCTGAGATATGCACTCAATCAAGAAGGGAAAAGGTGAAAAACCTCTCAAAACAACAACTTCCATTAAATAGTGCCTTTGGCATAGTCAAACATCTCAAGGAGCTTCACAGGGACGATACTGAACAAAATTTGACAATGGCCCACATGGTTCAAGTCACCAAAAGCTACCCAAAAGGGGCAAGTTTGAAGAACATTTTAAATGAAAGGAGAAAGAGAGAAAGGAAAGAGTGGAGAGGTTTAGAGATGAATAAAAGCTTAGGACTCGGGTAGCTGAAGGCCCAACTGTTAAAAGCGGAGCAACTAAAATTGACAATGCAAGTAGTTAAAGAAGCACTGAGTTCTTGGAGGGTTGTCGGGCTGGAGGAGATTACACAGGCGTGCAAGGCCAAGTAGGGATTTTATGAGAACATTAAGAACTTTAAAATAGAGATAATCAGGAGCCAGTGTCAATCAGTCAGCACAAGGGTGATGAACTGGACTTGTGTAAATGGGGGCAGCTGTTTTGTATGATCTTTCATTTACAGAGAACAGAAAATTGGAAGCTGGCCAGGACAGCATTGGAATAATTAATCCTGAAAGGACAAAGAGCTTCTTCAAATACATAATGGGCAAAAGAGTAACTACAGAGAGAGTAGGGCCTCTTAAGGATCAATAAGGTCATCTGTGTGCGGATCCACAAGGGATGGGTGAGATCCTAAATGAATATTTCTCAGCAGTATTTACTGTCGAGAGAAGAATGGATGTTAGGGAACTTGGGGAAATAAATATTGATGTCTTAAGGAGTGTACATATTAAAGAGAAGGAGGTGCTGGAAGTCTTAAAGCGCATCAAGGTAGATAAATCTGCGGGACCTGATGAGGTATATCACAGAACATTGTGGGAGGCTAGGGAGGAAATTGTGGGACCCCTAGCTGAGATATTTGAATCATCAATAGTCACGGCTGAGGTGCCTGAAGATTGGAGAGTGGCAAATGTTGTGCCTTTGTTTAAAAAGGGCTGCAGTGAAAAGCCTGGGAACTATAGGCCAGTAAGCCTCACATCTGCGGTGGGTAAATTGTTGGAAGTATTTTGAGAGGCAGGATCTACAGACATTTAGAAATGCAAGGACTGAGTAAGGACAGTCAGCATGGCTTTGTGAGTGGAAACTCATGCCTCACAAATTTAATTGAGTTTTTTGAAGGGGTAACATAGAAGGTAGATGAGGGCAGTACAGTTGATGTTGTCTACATGGACTTTAGCAAAGCCTTTGACAAGGTACCGCATGGTAGGTTGATGCATAAAGTTAAATTTCACAGGATCCAGGATGAGGTTTCTAAATGGATACAAAATTGGCTTCTGTCATGGTTATAGAGAGTTGTTTTTCAAACTGGAGGCCTGTGATCAGTGGTGTGCCTCAGGGATCAGTGCTGGGCCCACTGTTATTTGTCATTTATATTAATGATTTGGATGAGTATCAATGGGGGCACGATTAGTACGTTTGCAGATGACACCAAGATTGGTGGCGTGGTGTTCGGTGAAGAAGGTTACCTCCAATTGCAGCGGGATCTTGATCAATTGGGCCAGTGGGCTGATGAATAGCAGATGGAGTTTCATTTAGGCAAATGTGAGGTAATGCATTTTGGTAGATTGAACCAGAGTAGGACTCAGTTAATGGTAGGGGCATTGGGGAGAGTTATAGAAAAAAAGAGATCAAGGGTTACAGGTTCATAGCTCCTTGAAAGTGGAGTCACAGATGGACAGAGTGGTGAAGAAGACATTCGGCATGCTTGGTTTCATTAGTCAGAATATTGATTACAGGAGTTGGGACATCTTGTTATAGTTGTACAAGACATTGGTAAGGCCACACTTGGAATACTGTGTGCAATTCTGATCACCCTATTATAGAAAGGATATTATTGAACTAGAAAGAGTGCAGAAAAGATTTACTAGGATGCTACAGGGACCTGATGGATTGAGTTAAAGGGGAGGCTGAATAGACTGGGACTTTTTTCTCTGGAGCGTAGAAGGCTGACAGGTGATCTTGTAGAGGTCTATAAAATAATGAGGGGCATTAACAAGGTAGATAGTCAATATCTTTTCCCAAAGGTAGGGGAGTCTAAAACTAGAGGGCATAGGTTTAAGGTGAGAGGGGAGAGATACTGAAGTGTGCAGAGGGGTAATTTTTTCACACAGAATGTGGTGAGTGTCTGGAACAAGCTGCCAGAGGTAGTAGTAGAGGTTGGTACAATTCTATCTTTTAAAAAGCATTTTGATAGTTACATGGGTACAATGGGTATAGAGGGATATAGGCCATATGCAGGCAATTGGGATTAGTTTAGGGGTTCTAAAAAAAAGGTGGCATGGACAAGTTGGGCCAAAGGGCATGCTGTAAACCTCTATGATAAAAGCATTGTTGTGGGTTTCAGTGTCATTTGGACTGAATCAGGATTGAAGTCGCACAATATATAAGTGAAAGCAAAAGTCAATATCATTAAATCAGATAATGAGCTATGTAAATACAATTCACACAAGTCTTCTTGAATGGACCAATAACATTTACAGCACTGAATCTACTGCTGTAGGTAGGGCTTTAAACTAACAGTGGTACACTGGGAGTTCAGTTACATGGCAAATTAGAAAATCAAAGTTAAAAGAGGAAGTGGGAATGTAGGTTAGTGATGAGGTTATTGTTACCAGAAAATAAATGGAAAAGACAAAAAGTATGAATGTCATATTGCACCAAACAACCTCACAAAAGTAGAGACATTTGATAATAGAACAAACCTAATGGCTTTGTATTTGAATGCACAAAGCATTTGGAATAAAATTAATGAGCTAACAGTGCAAACACCGATAAATGGCTATGATTTGGTGGCAATTACTAAGACATGGTTACAAAGAGACCAGGTTTGGGAGTTAAATATCCAAGGGTACTCAGTGTTTTGGAAAGATAGATAGAAACAGAAAGAAAGATGGTGTAGCTTTGTTAGTCAGTGAATAGATCAGTGCTGCAGCAAAAAATGATATAAGCACTGGAGATCAAGACATGGAATCAGTCTGGGTAGAAATAAAAAATAGCAAAGGAAAGAAGTTGGAGTAATCCCTTGGTCCTCAAAGAGTCATTCCACATTGGCGCTTTAATATGTACACTCCTCAAGACATCAATATTTATAAAACAGGAAATACTGGAGGCTTATAAGAAAGGTACAGCATTAATCATGGGTGATTTTGATATGCATATCGACTGGATTACTCAAATTAATAAAGGTAGCCTCGAGGGAGAGATCATTGAATGTATTAGCGATTATTTCTTGGAACGATATGTTGTGGAACCAATCAGGGAACAGGCTCTTCTGGATTTGGCATTGTGCAATGAGGAGGGATTAATTAATGATCTCATAGTTAAGGATCCTCTAGGAAGAGTGATCATAGTATGATAGAATTTCACATTCAGTTTGAGGGTAAGAAACTGGACTAAAATAAATTCCAGAGAGAAAGAAAGACAAGTGGACAGGTCAGTATTTAAAGGCTCTGTGACCAGCCTGAACGTGTATACCATTACAGTAACTGACTTTGTTAGTAAGTGTGTAGAAGAGTGTGCATCATAGAAGCAAATCCGTGTGTTCCCCACCCAGGAACCATGGATGAACAGGGAAATCCACTGCTTACTGAAGTCCAGGTTTGAGGCATTCATGTTAGGTGACACTGGCCTATACAAGAAAGCCAGATACAATCTAAGGACATCCATCAAAGGTGCCAAAAGACAGTACCGGACCAAGCTAGCAACGTCAACCTTCACTGACTATGGCAAGGTCTGCAAGACATAACAGTCTACAAGATTAAGGTATGTAAAATTGCCAGCTCCAACATACCCCTCCCTGATGAGCTCAATGCAGTCTATGCCCACTTTGAGCAAGAGGTCAGCAAAAGCATGCCCTCCACCCTGGAAGGCCTGGGTGAACCTGTATCTGTAAATTTTCAGGTTTGCTGATGACTCCACTGTAGTGGATCGGATCTCAAACAACGATGAGACAGAGTACAGGAATGAGAGAATCTGGTGAACTAGTGCAGCAACAATAATCTCTCCCTCTATGTCCACAAAACGAAGGAGATTGTCATTGACTTCAGGAAGCATAGAGGAGAACATGCCCCTGTCTACATCAATGGAGACAAAGTAGAAAGGGTCGAGAGCTTCAAGTTTTTAGGTGTCCAGATACAACCTGTCCTGGTTCTCCTATGCTGACACTATAGTTAAGAAAGTCCACCAAGGTCTCTAGTTTTTCAGAAGACTAAGGAAATTTGGTATATTAGCGATGGTTTCTCTCCAACTTTTACGGATACGCCATAGAAAGCATCCTTTCCAGTTGTATCACAGCTTGGTATAGCTCCTGCTCTGCCCAAGACAACAAGGAACTACAAAAGATCGTGAATATAGCCCAATCCATCACGCAAACCAGCTTCCCATCCATTGGCTCTGTCTACACTTCCCTCTGCCTCGGCAAAGTAGCCAGCATAATTAAGGAACCCAAGCACCCGGGATGTTCTCTCTTTCACCTTCTTCCGTAGGGAAAAAGATATAAAAGTCTGAGGTCACATACCAACTGACTCAAGAACAGCTTCTTTCCTGCTGCTGTCAGACTTTTGAATGGACTTACCTTGCATTAAGTTGACCTTTTTCTATACCCTAGCTATGACTCTAACACTACATTCTGTACTCTCTCCTTTCCTTCTCTGTGAACAGTATGCTTTGTCTGCAAAGCGGGCAAGAAACAATACTTTTCACTATATGTTAATACATGTGGCAATAACAAAATCAAATCAAAATCAGATTGTAAGAGGGAGGAAACATCCATGGGTAAGCAAGGAAGTTAAAGATAACAAAGACAAAAACTAAGGCAAACTATTGCAAAGATCAGTGGTAGGCTGGAAGATTGGAAAACATTTGAAGATCAACAAGTTAGTAAAAAAGTAATAAAAAGAGCAAAGATAAATTATGAATGAAAACTAATGCAAAAAATAAAAAAGATAGCAAATGTTTCAACAAATATATAAAAAGGAAGAGAGTAGCTAAAGTGAATGTTGGTCTCTTGGAGGATGAGACTGGGGGAGGGGTTAATAGTGCAGACCATAAAAATGGGAGAAACACTGAATCAGTATTTTGCCTCAGTTTTCACAGTGGAGGATACTGGTACCATCCCAATAGTAATAGGGAATGCAGAGGTAATAGAAAGGGAAGAACTTAGAACTATCATTGTCACTCGGGAAAAAGTACTGAGCAAACTATCGGAATTGAAAGCAGACAAGTCGCAGGGCCTGATGGTCTATATCCTAGGGTCTTAAATAAAGTAACAATGGAAATAGTGGATCCTTTTGGTTATAATATTCCAAAATTCCCTGGATGTGGGAAAGGTTCCAGTGGATTGGAAAAATGCTAATTTAGAAAGGGAGGCAGAAAATAGGAAATTATAGTTCAGCTAGTTTAAGATCTGATTGGGAAATTATCATTATCAAGGAAGCAGTAACAAGACATTTGAAAGATCAAAACCCAATCCATCAGAGTCAGCATGATTTATGAACAGTAAGTCATGTTTGACTAATTTGCTAGAATGCTTTGAAGATGTAACAAGCAATATTGATAATGGGGATCCTGTAAATGTAGCACATCTTGGCTTCCAGAAGGCAGTTGACAAGGTGCCACACAAAAGGTTAATAACAAGGTAAGATCGCATGGGGTTAAGGGTAATTTATTAGCTTGGATACAGCACTGACTGACTAACTAACAGAAAGCAGAGAATCGGGATAAATAGGTATTTTTCTGGCAAAATGTAACCAGTGGGATGCCACAGGGTTCAGTCCTTGAGCCCCAATTATTTACAATCTATATTAATGACTTGGATAGAAGGTACTATAACCACTTTTACAGATGATACTAAAATAAGTGAGGTAGTAAATTGCAATAAGAAAATAGTTCACAATGGATACAGATAGGTTAGGTAAATGGATCAAAATTTGGCAGATGGAGTTTCGCATGGATAAACGTAGAAGCATAGAGAAATTACAGCACAATACAGGCCCTTTGGCCCACAAAGTTGTGCCGAACATGTCCCTACCTTAGATATTAGGTAAGCTTATCTATAACCCTCTATTTTACTAAGTTCCATGTACTTATCTAAAAGTCTCTTAAAAGACCCTGTCAAATCCGCCTCCAACACCGTTGCCAGCAGCCCATTCCACGCATCCAACACTCTCTGAGTGAAAAACTTACCCCTGACATCTCCTCTGTACCTACTCCCCAGCACCTAAAACCTATGTCCTCTTGTAGCAACCATTTCAGCCCTGGGAAAAAGCCTCTGAGAATCCACCTGATCAGCACCTCTCAACATCTTATACATCTCTATCAGGTCGCTCCTCATCCTTCGTCCCTCCAAGGAGAAAAGGCCCCTCAACTTATCCTCATAAGGCATGCTCCCCAATCCAGGCAACATCCTTGTAAATCTCCTCTGCACCCTTTCTATGGCTTCCACATCCTTCCTGTATTGAGGCGACCAGAACTGAGCACAGTACTCCAAGTGGGATTTGACCAGCATCCTATATAGCTGCAACATGTGAGGTTATCATTTTGGTCAAAAAGATAGAAAATAAACTTACTATCGAAATGGAAGGAAACATCAGAGTGCTTCGGTGTGATAAAGGAGATGAGGGATTTTTGTCTTATGAAGACAGCTTGAGCAATTTAGGCCGAAATTCTCCAGAGTTTAGAGGATTGAGAGGAGAAGAAGGAGGATTAACAAAGTAGATGTGGAGAGGACGTTTCACTCTCGTGGGGCAATCTAGAATAAGAGGTCATAATATTTGGAAAAGGGGTGGCAGATTTCAAACAAGAGATGGGGAGAAATTACTTCTCTCAAAGGGCTCAGAAAGGATAGTAGGACTAGGGGGCACAGCCTCAAGATAAAGGGGGGGCGGTTTAGAACAGAGTTGAGGAGGAACTTCTTCACTCAAAGGGTGGTGAATCTCTGGAATTCTCTGCCCGTTGAAGTGGTGGAGGCTACCTCGCTAAGTATTTTTAAGATGCGGGTTGATGGGTTTTTGATAAGAGAGGGGATTAAGGGTTATGGTGAGAGGGCGGGAATGTGGAACTGAGCCACGACAGATCAGCCATGATCTTATTGAATGGCGGGGCAGGCTCGAAGGGCTAGATGGCCTACTCCTGCTCCTATTTCTTATGTTCTTATGTTTTTAGGTTGTAAGTCTGTGAAATTCACTACCCCAGAGTGTGTTGGATGCTGGGGCTTGGAATAAATTTAAGGAAGGGGGGCAGATTTTTAAAGGGTTTGAAGGGTGATGGTGAACTGGCAAAATGGAGTTGAGGTAGAGATGAGATCAGCAATGTTCATAATGATCATAGAACAGGCTCGGGGGGCTGAATTGCCTTTTCCTGCTCATAGTTCTTGGGCACAATTCTGCCGGCCCGCTGCGCTGCTTGAGTGGTGCAGCAGGCCAGGGAAAAATCAGTGGGGAGGATGTAGCGGGATTTGTGACCAATGTCCAGCCAGTCGCAACTTTCCCGATCCATTTTTATGGAGTAATCAGCCTTGTGCCGGAAAACAGCACAAGGCTGATTACAATATTTCAATTTCAATTTCTAAGTCTTTAGCGAGCTTGGGATGGTATCGTACTCACTAATGTTTCTGCCCCCACCGGGAGAGGTTCCCCAGTAAAACTGGTCTCCATCAAAGGGGACCAGGCAAGGTGGCCTTGCTGGGAGGGGGGATGGTGGGGAGCCACTGAGACTTCCTTGGGAGGTCAGGAGCAGGAGGTTGCCCCTTGGACACTGCCTGCCACTGGGCAGTGCCAAGGAGGTGGGACACCGTGGTGCATTCTGCATTAGGGATTGGTAGGGGTGGGAGGTGGGGCTAGTTGGGGAAGCCATCAGGTTGCTGGCAATGGGTCGAGAGGGGGGGGGGGGGGGGAGGGAGGGAGTGGACAGTGTGCCAAGCTCCCTATTTGGAAATCAGCGCATATGCAATGGTCTGTTCAATGTGCTGATGCCTTCCTACTTACCAGCATGAATCCCCTGGTGGAATCTGTGAAGCACACAGTGCCAGAAATTCAACAAACTACATGCACCCAAAAAATGAATGGGAAATATCTCGTTTTTCTGCCCCGTTCAACACTTAACAGGGGGGGAGGGCGGGCGGTGTTTGTGTTATGTTCGAATGAATATAAATAAATCTGTATTTCTCTGATAATGAAATGAAGATATTAACTTACTGAAGAAATAAAGCTTCAAAACAAACTGTTACCTTGTTCAAACCTGAATTTTCTAACCAATGGGCAAGTCAATACTCTGGATATTTTGTTACTTGGAAAGAATAGATACCAAATAAAAATGATGCCACAATAAAAACTGTAAACATTAGCTGCAAAAATAAATTAGCAAGAAATTTAAAAGCCACTTTAGATAATTAGGTGCAAAGATTAAAACTACCACAAAGGGGAAAACAAATGATGCTACAAGTGTCAGACATATCAATGTAGTATTTATTAAACCCATACATTGCTACATTTCTGAGTAGAATGGACCACCAGATATACAATCAACTTATAAAAATATCAAACCAATAATCTATAAAAAGTAATAGGTGATTTACATATTTTAAGAATTATCAACAACAGATTATTTTACAAATGCGCAACTTGTGATGTAAAGTCATACAGAAATGATGCACATTAGCAGACAGCTCCAGGATTAACTAATGGAGAAACTTGTATCCCAGTAGAATCAACCCTTGAGACATAGTTATTAGGTGAACAGGAAATATCTGTTCCAAATATTAAAATTCAAGGAAAGTATGATTTTAAACAACAGTTTATGCCACAGACATAACAGTAAAATATCCAATTTTAAACATCCATTTTTTTAAAAAACACCAGAATGAAAACATTAAAAAATAACTGATGCTGTGTATCACAGAAAATATGTATTTCAGTGAATGACAGGTCCTACCTGGCAGGAATCTCCCAAGTAGTTTGGGGGACACGAACACACTTCCACGTTAGTAGCAGGACTTCCAGTTCCAGAAACTGAGGCTTCCTCAAGTTGAACTTGGCCAAGGGAAAGGCGTTGTGTTTGTGAGTAATAAAGGGCTCTAATTTGTAGTTCTTCCAATTTACTCAATAATAACATGAAGTCTTCCCTAGTTACTGGAGTATTGATGACGGCATGCTGAAAATTATCCTGTTAACAGAACAGAATAGACTTTTAAGAATTTTTGTATTACCCCACTTAATATCATATTGAGGGGATCTCTATTTTAAAATTGGACTCCAGCATAAGTGCAGTGTAGCAGGGAAATAAATGTGAGAATACTCAATTCTGGTTTTCTTTTGAAAACTGCAGAGAATAGGTCGTGTGCTTGCGAGGACCTGAGTGTGGTGAGAAAGTGAACCCACAGGGCAAATTTAGTTTGCCCCAACATCAGGACATCTTCACCCATCTGCTCTTCATCTACCCGATTAAATCCCTTTCATAATTTTAAGGAACTTCTTCAGTGTTCAACTCTTTTTTTAACATAAAGGAGCCCTTAGTCTGTTCAGTCTCTCTTCTGGTATTTATAAACTCTCAGTTCTGGTATCATCCTTGTAAAATATTCCTCCTATTGTAACGACCCGATTAGGAACTAGTGACGTGTTGTCATGTCGAAGAAATTTGAACTCCCTGCTACTTACTAAAGGAATAAAGGCATAAGATTCTGCCGTTTTAAACAAAAATAACTTTTTTTTTACTGTACAAGAATCAGAAGAACAAACAATAAACACAACCTACCTTCTATTCTAATGTCCAGAATTAACATGAAGTAAACATTAACAAGTCAATTATGGTTAAATACACCCTAAACTGCACATGAAATGGCAAACACAACCAAGTCAGATCTCATTAATTTCTCAGTAACCCACCCAGACATCTGTAATCAATCAGTCCCAAAAATTCTTCAACACTCTTCTTCATGAGGAAACTCAGCTCCTCTCTTTCAAGAGCGAGCCCTGTTCCCAGCATTTATCACCAGTTGTCCTCAGAAAGTGGTGGTGAGTATGTATTCCTGAACTGCTGCAGTCCATATGCTGTAAATACATCCACAATGCTGTTACGGAGACAGTTCCAGAAATTTTACCCAGTAATAGTGAAAGAATTGTGATATAGTTCCATGCCAGAATGCTGTGTGATTTGGAGGGGAACTTGCAGCTGATGGGTTTTCCATGCACCTGCTACCCTTATCCTTCTAAAAGGTAGATATCATGGGTTTCCAAGATGCTGTTGAAGGAGCCTTAGTAAATTACTGCTGTGCGCCTGTGGTGGAGGGAATAAATGTTTAAGATGGTGGGTGGAGTACGAATCATATAGCTGCTTTGAGCTTCTTGAATGTTGTGGCTGCAAACATCCAGGCAAGTGAAGAGTATTCCATCACACTCCTCACTTGTGCCTTGTTGGTGTTAGGCGGATTTGGTGGAGTTAGGAAATAAGTTACCACAAAATTCTCAATCTCTGACTTGCTTTGTAGCCACATTTATTTATATATGTTCATTATATATGTCCAGTTCAGTTTCTGGTTAATGGAAACCCAAATGATGTTGATAGTGGAGGATTCAGCCATTGACTGTCAAGGGGAGATGGTTAAATTCTCTCTTATTGGAGATGGTCATTGCCTGGAACTTCAGTGACATGAATGTTACTTGTCACTTATCATTCAAGCTCGAATGCTGTCTAGGTCTTCCTGCAAGTGGGAATGGACTGTTTCAGTATCTGAGGGTCACACAAATGATGCTGACCAGTGCAATCATCAGTGAACATTCCCACTTTGACTTTCTGATAGAAGGATAGCCATTGATGAAATAGCTGAAGCTGGTTGGGCCTTAGATTGTGTGAGGAGTTCCTGCAGCAATCATCAGCACAAAGACTATGATGATTGGTGAGATGAAGTAGGGTTGGAGACGACATGTGGAACATGATCAATGGAATAAACCTGTTGGGCCAAACAGCCTCTCTCTGACTTGTGAAATTCCAGTAAAAAGTCTGACAACACCAGGTTTAAGTCCAACCGATTTATTTGATCGTAAACTCACTAGCTTTCGAGGTTTCCCTCTTCGTCAGGTGAATGGAGAGTTCTGGCCTCAGACAGAGCATATAAAGCACAGACAGTTTACAGATTACTGATTAGAATGCGAATCTTTACACCTAACCTGCCGTTCAAGTCCTAAAGTGGTCGACAATGTGAGTGGAAGGAGCACTGATCACAGGTTAAAGAGATGTGTATTGTCTCGAGACAGTACAGTAAGTGAGGTTTTGCAAACCTAATCAGTAATCTGTAAACTGTCTGTGCTTTATATGCTCTGTCTGAGGCCAGAACTCTCCATTCACCTGACAAAGAGGGAAACCTCGAAAGCTAGTGAGTTTACGATCAAATACATCGGTTGGACTTAAACCTGGTGTTGTCAGACTTTTTACTGTGTTTACCCCAGTCCAACGCCGGCATATCCACATTGTGAAATTCCATCCAGTTTTAATCAAGTATAATAATAAATTGACAAACTATCAATAACGTTATGTTTACCTCTAGAAGCTGGACTCGTCCATGATAAACTCGATCAGGAAGCGGATTCCGTGGATCAAAATATACAATGGTCATTTGTTCACCCTTCAAATAAAAAAAGTCTATTTTATCTGATGAAAAGTCTATATTTAGAATTTATTGTACAATTGTATATTCATTACTGTGTAATATTTTAGATGAAAAGTATTAACTACTCTAATTTCAATATGACACTTTACTTGAATGGCAACTGTGGAAGTTGACAGGATGTTGGAGAATGGGTTAGATCCCGCTCTGTTCAATAACGGATTCCCTGATGTGGTAAGGCTTCATATGGGGCCCTTCTGAAACCAGGTCTCATTGGACATTCCAAGCTTCATGGGCGCACAAGGATTAGAAATGAACAATTGCAAGCTTTTGTAGTTACTGTTAACATTCAGCAAATAATGAGTAACTTTTAACTATTTATAAGTGGCTCATCAATCTGGAGTTTGCAAGATATGCCAAGGAAGTTTGGCAATCATTGTGTGGCATAATGCACATTCCTTCCGATTTGCAAGGTTATTTTTGAGCAAAATATGTTGGCTGGAATGGAGCACATGCATATTACAATTATCTTACTGACTTTGTTTACATAAGTGCACTTTGGAATGCAGGAAGAGGCCATTCAGCCCCTGCAGTCTATTCCACCATTCAATTTGATCACAGTTGGTCCTTAACTCCATCTACCTGTCTTAGTTCCATGACTCTTACTATCCTTATCCAATAAAAATATAACAATCTCGGTTTTCCGAATTTCACCCAGTCTGAACAGCTTTTTGAGAGAGTGTGTTCTAGATTTTCACTCTTCATTACACGAAGAAGTTCCTCTATATTTAAGACTCTACATCTTTACAGTCATAGAATCATAGAGGTTTACAGCATGGAAACAGGCCCTTCGGCCCAACTTGTCCATGTTGCCCTTTCTTTTAAAACCCCTAAACTAATCCCAATTGCCCACATTTGGCCCATATCCCTCTATGCCCATCATACCCGTGTAACTATCTAAATGCTTTTTAAGAGATAAAATTGTACCCACCTCTACTACTACGTCTGGCAGCTCGTTCCAGACACTCACCATATTCTGTGTGAAAAAATGCTCCTCTGGACACTTTTGTATCTCTCCCCTCTCACCTTAAACCTATGCCCTCTAGTTTTAGACTCCCCAACCTTTGAGAAAAGATGTTGACTATCTTTCTTGTCTATGCCCCTCATTATTTTATAGGCCTTTATATGATCACCCCTTATCCTCTTACGCTCCAGAGAAAAAAGTCCCAGTCTAACCAGCCTCTCCTTATAACTCAATCCATCAAGTCTTGGTAGTATTCTAGTAAATCTTTTCTGCCCTCTTTCTAGTTTAATAATATCCTTTCTATAATAGGGTGACCAGAACTGCACACAGTATTCCAAGTGTGGCCTTACCAATGTCTTGTACAAGACAACTTTCATAACAGGAAATAATTCCACTCTGTCTATCCAATCAAACCATGTCATTGTTTAATTACCTAAATTAAATCGCTCCTCATTCCTCCATATGAAGGAAATACAAGCTTGGTCAATACAATTCGTCTTTACAGTTTAACTTTATTTTAGCCTGGATTTCATTCTGGTGAACTCTGCATCCTTTCCGAGGTTAATATATTTTTCCTGATGTGCCACTGAACTGGGAAAACTGCATATAAATCAGCTCATACATCAGTGCTATCTACGAGCTATCAACACCCTCTGTTTTGTCATGTAGGAACAGTGGTACTCACTCTCAATATGACATCAGATCTCTTCTCAAGTAAAGTCATCCCTTCACTTGGTAAACCAAAAGATTTGACTTGATATGTCAGGAAGCCACCATAAGATGAGACCTGTTGGAAAATAGATGTAAATTTACTGTTAAAACCTTGCTTAAGCAATTAGAATTGAGGACTTTTAACCTTAGAGGTTCCAAAGATGTGCTGATTAGGTTGGTTGGCTATGGTATATTGCCCTTATTGTCCCAAGGTATATAGGTTAGGGGGTTTAACTGAGTAAGTATGTCAGGTTACTGGGTAAGCCTGGGTAAGAGTTTATGCAGACTCGATGGGCCAAATGACCTCTTTCTGCACTGTAGGGATTCTATGATTCTAAGGTAAAAGAATGATTTGGGAGAAGTCATCAAGATTCTGAAGGGTTCTGGGTAATTCCAGTGATATTGCTTGCAGTGGTCACTCTGATGCGAAGGAAGGAGCACAAATTGAAGATGATCACAAATGACCCTCATCAATTGCCTTTCTCAAAGGTAAGGTCAGGGTGGGCCACAAAGGTTGCTCCTGTCACCTGTATTCAGAATCTATGTAACAATTCAAAAAGCATTTCAGGAGAAATTTTTTTAAAAACCTTGATAATGATTGTAGATAGCAGATGTAATTGTGTAATAATTAAAATGAAATGAAATAGTTGCTTAAGTAATTGCTGCAGCATGCTATGGTGCAGAGGGACCTGGGGGTCCTTGTGCACGAGTCACAAAAACCCAGTCTGCAGGTGCAGCAGGTGATCAAGAAGGCAAATGGTATGTTGGCCTTTATAGCGAGGGGGATTGAATATAAAAGTAGGGAGGTCTTGCTGCAACTGTACAGGGCACTGGTGAGGCCGCAGCTGGAGTACTGTGTGCAGTTTTGGTCGCCGCACTTGCAGAAGGATATATTGGCATTGGAGGGAGTGCAGAGGAGGTTCACTAGGCTCATACCCGAGATGAGGGGGTTGGACTATGAAGAGAGACTAAATAGACTGGGTCTGTACTCGTTGGAGTTTAGAAGGATGAGGGGGGATCTTATAGAGACGTATAAGATAATGAAGGGGATGGATAGGGTAGAGGTAGAGAGATTCTTCCAGCTTAGAAAGGACAGCAGGACTAGAGGACACAGCCTCAAGATAAGTGGGGGGGGGCAGTTTAGATCAGAGTTGAGGAGG
Organism: Carcharhinus amblyrhynchos; assembly: GCF_965287045.1. Classification (NCBI taxonomy): domain Eukaryota; kingdom Metazoa; phylum Chordata; class Chondrichthyes; order Carcharhiniformes; family Carcharhinidae; genus Carcharhinus; species Carcharhinus amblyrhynchos. Next base: position 124,530,142 of record NC_137331.1, read on the forward strand.
AACATCTTCACTCAGAGGGTGGTGAATCTCTGGAATTCTCTGCCCGTTGAAGTGGTGGAGGCTACCTCGCTAAATATATTTAAGTCACGGGTAGATAGGTTTTTGATAGACAGGGGAATTAAGGGTTATGGGGAGAAAGCGGGAAAGTGGAACTGATCCACTTCAGATCAGCCATGATCTTATTGAATGGCGGGGCAGGCTCGAAGGGCTAGATGGCCTACTCCTGCTCCTATTTCTTATGTTCTTAAAGCAGATGTTAAAGCTGTCACGACCTTGTGAAAGGTATTTCTTTAAAGTGGTTCACGAACGAAGAATTTGTGCTGTGTGTACATAGTCCCCTTTCATTTGCAAATGATCCAATTTGTAATTAATCAGCAGCAAAGCGTCAGTCTTACACAGTCTTTAAAGTTTTTTTTTACAAAAACAACTGCTGAAAATGAAAGTGAAAACATACAATGCACATACAAAGATTAAAATATAGATAAAGAAAAATACTTAAAGGTGAGATTTCAAGTCAATTTCTGTGAGATATCATTACAGGTCAATTGCTTGAATCCTTGTTTCCGAAGTGAAGGGATTGAAACTTGAGGTTTTGTTTAGCAGTTGTGATGGCTTCTGCAGTTGAATATTCAGATGTTTGCCTTTTCAGATGCAGGTTTTTGCAAGTGAGAAATAAGGTTTCTTATTTCTCATTGATTCTGGAGTCCCTGCACTTGCAAATTCATAGAATCATACACCACGAAAGAGGCCCTTCAGCCCATCAAGTCTGCATCGACTCATTCAAAACACCTGAACTCCCACCAAATCCCATCTGGCAGCACTGGGCCCATAGCCCTGAATGTTGTGATGTATCAAGTGCTGATCCAGATACTTTTTAAAGGATGTGAGGCAACCACCTCCACTACCCTGCCGGGCAGCTGATGACACAAAGATGAGTGGAAAAGCAAATTGCGTGGAGGGTGTGGAAAGTCTGCAGAGGGATCTGGATAGGCTGAGCGAGTGGGCGAGGACCTGGCAGATGGAGTACAATGTTAGCAAGTGTGAGGTTATCCACTTTGGCAGGAATAATAGTAGGAGGGATTACTATTTAAAGGGCGAAAAGCTGCAGCATGCTACGGTGCAGTGGGACCGGGGGGTCCTTGTGCATGAGTCGCAAAAACCCAGCCTACAGGAGCAGCAGGTGGTCAGGAAGGCAAATGGAATGCTGGCCTTCATAGCGAGGGGGACAGAATATAAAAGCAGGGAGGTCTTGCTGCAACTGTACAGGGCACTGGTGAGGCCGCAGCTGGAGTACTGTGTGCAGTTTTGGTCGCTGCACTTGCGCAAGGATATTTTGGCCTTGGAGGGAGTGCAGAGGAGGGTCACGAGGCTGATACCGGAGATGAGGGGGTTAGACTATGAAGAGAGACTAAATAGACTGGGTCTGTACTCGTTGGAGTTTAGAAGGATCAGGGGGGACCTTATGGAGACGTATAAGTTAATGAAAGGGATGGATAGGGTAGAGGTAGAGAGACTCTTCCCACTCAGAAAGGACAGCAGGACTAGAGGGCACAGCCTCAAGACAAGGGGGGGGTGCAGTTTAGAACGAAGTTGAGGATGAACCTCTTCACTCAAAGGGTGGTGAATCTCTGGAATTCTCTGCCTGTTGAAGTGGTGGAGGCTACCTCACTAAATATATTTAAGACACATGTAGATAGGTTTTTGACAGACAAGGGAATTAAGGGTTATGGGGAGAGAGCAGGAAAGAGGAACTGATCCACTTCAGGTCAGCCGCGATCTTATTGAATGGCAGGGCAGGCTCGAAGGGCTAGATGGCCTACTTCTGCTCCTATTTCTTATGTTCTTATGTTCTAGGCAGCACATGCCAGGCCATCACCACCCTCTGGATAAAGAAGTTTTTCCTCACATCCCCATAAACTTCCTGCCCCTCACCTTGAACTTATGTACCCTTGGGACTGACTGTTCAACTAAGGGAACAGCTACTCCTTATCCACTCTGTCCAAGTCCTGCATAGTCTTGTGCACCTTGATCAGGTCACCCCCCTCAGTATTCTCTGCTCCAAGCCTATCCAACCTCTCTTTTTAACTTAAATGTTCCACCCCAGACAGCATGCTGGTGGGTATACTGCACCCACTCCAGTGCAATCACATCCTCCCGATAATGTGGCGAACTGCACACAGTACTCTAGCTGTGGTCTCACCAAAGTTCTGTTCAACTCCAACATAGCTCCCCTGCTTTTGTGATCTATGTCTCGATTGATAAAGGTAAATGGCCTTTATTGCCTGAACTCTTTCAGCAGAACAGTAGTTGATTTCTTAATGTCTTCCTTGTTATTCTCCCTTGGCCAAGAATGCTCTCTGTTGTTGTCTCTCAAGAAGTTATTCCTGGGTTTTCTGAACCCTGCCACACGGGATTTTAATTTATTTGATTTATTATTGTCACATGTATTAACATACAGTGAAAAGTATTGTTGTTTGCTTGCTCTACAGATAAAACATACCATTCATAGCGAAGGAAACGAGAGATTGCATAATGTAGTGTTACAGTCATCGCTAGGGTGTAGAGCAAGATCAACTTAATGCAAGGTAAGTCGATTCAAAAGCTTGACAGCAGCAGGGATAAAGCTGTTCTTGAGTTGGTTGGTACGTGACATCAGACTTCTGTATCTTTTTCCTGAAGGGACAAGATGGAAGAGAGAATGTCCGGGGTGCATGGGGTCCTTAATTGTGCTGGCTGCTTTGCCGAGGCAACGGGAAGTGTAGACAGAGTCAATGGATGGGAGGCGGGTTTGTATGATGGACTGGGCTACATTATAATCTTCTGTAGTTCCTTGTGGTCTTGGGAAGAGCAGGAGCCATACCAAGCTTGTATCCAACCAGAAAGAATGCTTTCTATGGTGTTCTGTAAAAGTCACTGACATACCAAATTTCCTTAGTCTTCTGTGAAATAGAGGTGTTGGTGGGCTTTCTTAACTATAGCGTCGATATGGGGCGACCAGGACAGGTTGTTGGTGATCTGGACACCTAAAAACTTGAAGCTCTTTACCCTTTCTACTTCGTGTCCATTGATGTAGACAGGGGCATGTTCTTCTTTATGCTTCCTGAAGTCAATGACAATCTCGTTCATTTTGTTGACATTGAGGGAGAGATTATTGTTGCCACACTAGTTCACCAGATTCCCTATCTCCTTCCTGTATTCTGTGTCGTCATTGTTTGAGATCCAACCCACTACGATGGTGTCATCAGCAAACTTGAAAATTGAATGAGAGGGGAATTTGGTCGCACAGTCAGAAGTGTATAAGGAGTATAGTAGGGGGCTGAGAACACAGCCTTGTGGGGCACCAGTGTTGAGGATGATCAGGGGGAGGTGTTGTTGCCTATCCTTACTGATGGTGGTCTGTGAGTTAAGAAGTTCAGGATCCAGTCATAGAGGGAGGAGCCAAGGCCCTGGTCATGGAGTTTGGAGATGAGTTTCGTGGGAATAATAGTGTTGAAAGCTGAGCTGTAGTCAATAAATAGAAGTCTGACATAGGTGTCCTTGTTATTTAAGTGTTGCAGAGTTGACTGCAAGGCCAGGGAAATGGCGTCTGCTCTGGACCTGTCAGTCAGTAGGCAAGCTGTAGTGGATCCAGGTAGTCTGGGAGGCTGGAATTGATTTGTGCCATGACTAACCTTTCGAAGCACTTCATAATAAGGGATGTCAGAGCCACCAGCTAATAGTCATTAAGGCACGCTACTTGGTGTTTTTAGGTATCAGGATGATGGTCGTCTTCTTGAAGCAATAGCTTTTTACATCCTTCTTTATACAGTTCAAAAACACAGGAGTAGCTGCTTTGTTAATTTTCAGTAAATAATTGTCCTAAATAAGCAAGGAAGTTAATTATGCTGATGTCCTTTGAAGTCCTTTCCTGTCTTCTGTTCCTTTAGAAGCCAAAGGGTTCTCACACCTTTTAGAAGATTCAGACTTAATTTCATTTCAAAGTCAACTCTTGAGATAAGAGTCTGACAAGGTTCCAACACAGTAAGAAGTCTCACAACATGAGGTTAAAGTCCAACAGGTTTATTTGTAGCAAACACCACTAGCTTTTGGAACTGGCTGTCCCTTCATTAGGTGGGTGGGAGTTCTGATCAGGAACAGGGCATATGAAGGCATATATATATGCATGCCCTGTTTCTGATCAGAACTTTCCACTCACCTGACAAAGGATAAGCGTTCCGAAAGCTTCTGGCATTTACTATGAAATAAACCTGTTGGACTTTAATCTGGTGTTGTGAGACTTCTTACTGTGTTTATCCCAGTCCAACGCCAGCATCTCCACGTCAAGGTTCGAACAAACAGAGAAACATGTCTATCCATGCTTCCGTTTTGAAAATAAAGGCTTTTAAACCCAGGTTTAAAAATGGAAATCTTTCTTTAAACTGTCCTTAAAATCCGTACTATCATTATACACATATGTGACAAAGGATGTGATGAACGAGTTGGAGAGTGAGATTAATGAGACAGCAGAGACTCAATTAGCCAAATGGCCTATAACACCTTTGATGAAATTCTACAACCTTAGACTTCATTTACCTTGTCTCCCAGGTAGGACTCTGGAGCTAGCCAATATAAATCACGAATAACATCAGGTAGTTCTTGTACATCAGCTACGACAGTATTACTCCGCTGGTTATAAACAACTGGAATGCTTTGCTTATTCCCAGTGAATAAATTCCATTTCTTCATTTGCATATGCTAAAAGAAAGTACAAAACCAAACTGAAACATTAAACTAAATCAATTAAAAATTGTTCTAGTGTGAAACTGGTGCTCTTTTATATATTAGCTAATTATCCAATAAATTTGTTGTGAACTGACCAAATATTGGTACACATTTTTATATTAACAAATAATAGAAGCATTAGTGGGTGGAAAGGAGATATACTAGGATGATACACAGACTGACAGGAAAGATTGAACAGGCTGGGGCTCTTTCCTCTAGAAAAGAGGAGACAAAATAGCTTAAGATTATGACATTGTTTGACAGTTTTGGTGTAGAGAAGTTTCCATTTGTGGGAGGTGAGATCTAGGAGTCAGGAATATAAAATAGTTATAAAAACAAACAGAAAATTACAGCACAGGAACAGGCCCTTTGGCCCTCCAAGCCTGCACCGACCATGCTGCCCGGCTGAATAAAACCCCTTACCCTTCCAGGGACCATATCTCTTTATTCCATCCTCTTGCTCTTTATATATGTACAAAAGCCTTGGGATTTTCCTTAATCCTGCTGGGCAATGAGGTTTCGTGACACCTCTTAGCCCTCCTTCTCTGTGCTTAAGTTTCTGTTTATGAATCAATCCAAAATGGATTTCTGGGCCTGAATTTTCAGGATGGCAATCGTTCAGCACCAGTCGTCCTGGGAGTCAGGGAGGGATGCATCCCCACTGACCCTAATAGTCCTACTGACAATTTTACACTCAATTGAGTGTTGATTGGCAGTAGATGGGACTTTAGTCTGCACTTGAATGAAAATCCAGCCTTCGACAGCTTGGCCGACAGGGCTGCAGTGGCTGGAAGAGTTACTGCAGTGCTGTGCTTGAGACTAAATCCTGGGATTGCAGTTCTGGTAAGTACCCATTGAGAGGAGGATAAGAGATGCTCTCGACAGTTGTGTGGGTGTGGAGGAAGGGCCAGAGCTCTCTGCTCCTGGAGGGGAGGGTGGCCCCAGGCTCAAGAGGCCTTTGATTGAGGTGTGCTACTCCTCCCTCCACACCCCACCCCCCACTAGATTGAGGATGAAAATATTTTCCAGTTTCCCACCTTCAGTTATTAGGTAGTCACTAGCCTAAAAATTGAGGCTAGGCCCGTAAGAAGCGAGTGAGTGTACAATTCTGACCTGAGAAACTTTTCACCCACAGTTAGAATTTGGAACTCTATACCACACGGAATAGTTAAATTGAATGGTATAGATGCATTTAAGGGGGAGCGAGATAAATAACAAGGGGAATAAAAAATAGAAAGATATATTGGAAGGGTGTGACGAAGAGGGATTGGAGGACATGTCTGTATTGCATCAACATCAACACAAGCCATTTGGGCTAAATGGCCTATTTCTTTGCTGTATGTCATGAAAATATACAGGAAATCCAAAAATTTGGAATATATTCTGTGCATTAAGTTCTGGTCATATATTTTAAGCTAAGAAAACAGGAAACAATTGGCCAGTAGGTCTAACGTCTGTCAGAAGGAAATTGCTAGAAAGAAGGAGGTGACAGCAGGATACTTAAAAAATCATAATGTGATGAGGCAGAGTCAGCGTAGTTTTGTGAAAACAATATAATGTTTAATTTTTTTTTGAGGAAGCAAGGTGGAAAAGGGAGATCTGTTGATGTTGTTATCCTGGATTTCCAGAGGATATTTTATTAGGTACCACATAAAAGGTTGCTATAAGAATATAAGAACATAAGAAATAGGAGCAGGAGTAGGCCATCTAGCCCCTCGAACCTGCCCCGCCATTCAATAAGAACATGGCTGATCTGATATTGGTTCAGTTCCACTTACCTGTCTACTCCCCATAACCCTTAGTTTCCTTATTGGTCAAAAATCTATTCATCTGTGACTTAAACACATTTAACAAGGTAGCCTCCACTGCTTCAATGGGCAGAGAATTCCTGAGATTCACTACCCTCTGGGAGAAGAAGTTCCTCCTCAACTCTGTTCTAAATTGACTCCCCTGTATTTTGAGGCTGTGCCCTCTAGTTCTTGTTTCCTTTCTAAGTGGAAATAATCTCGCTGCTTCTACCCTGTCTAGCCCCTTCATTATCTTATATGTCTCTATAAGATCTCCCCTCAACCTTCTAAACTCCAATGAGTACAGGCCCAGTCCATTCAATCTCTCCTCATAAGCTAACCCCCTCATCTCCAGAATCAACCTGGTGAACCTTCTCTGTACTCCCTCCAGAGCTAATATATCCTTTCTTAAATAAGGGGACCAAAATTGTACACAGTTCTCTAGGTGCGGCCTCACGAGTACCTTGTACAATTGCTCCATCCCTCTCGTGATAAAGGCCAACATTCCATTCGCCTTCTTGATCACCTGCTGCACCTGCAAACTGAGTTTTTGTAATTCATGCACAAGGACTCCCAGGTCATTCTGCACAGTAGCATGTTGTAATTTTTCACCATTTAAATAATAATCCATTTTACTATTATTCTTTTCAAAGTGGATAACCTCACACTTGCCAAAGTTATACTTCATCTGCCAGATCCTTGCCCACTCACTTAGCCTATCCAAATCTCTCTGCAGACTTTGTGTGTCCTCCATGCAATTTGCTTTCCCACTCATGTTTATGTCATCCGCAAACTTTGTTACCCTACACTTGCTCCCCTCTTCCAGATCGTCTATGTATATGATAAACAGTTGAGGCCACAGCATCGATCCCTACTGCCAACTGGAAAAGCACCCATTTATTCCAACTCTCTGCCTTCTGTTAGATAGCCAATCCTCAATCCAAGCTAACACTTTACCCCCAACTCTGTGTACCTTAACCTTATGCAGCAACCTTTTGTAAGGCACCTTATCGAACGCCTTCTACAAATCTAAATATACCACATCCACCGGTTCCCCTCTGTCAACCGCACTCATTATATCTTCATAGAATTCCAGTAAATTTGTCAAACATGACTTCCCCTTCATGAATCCATGCTGTGTCTGCTTGATTGAACCATTCTTTTCCAGGTTTCCTGCTATTTCTTCCTTAATGATGGATTCCAGCATTTTCCCAACTACGGATGTTAAGCTAACTGGCCTGTAGTTATCCACTTTTGTCTACCTCCCTTTTTAAACAGTGATGTTACGTTAGCTGTTTTCCAATCAGCTGGCACCTCCCCAGAGTCCAGCAAATTTTGATAAATTATATCTAATGCATCTACTATTACTTCTGCCGTTTCTTTTAGTACCCTGGGACGCATTCCATCTGGATCAGGGACTTGTCTACCTTTAGTCCCATTAGCCTACCCAGCACCACCTCTTTAGTAACAGTGATCGTTTTAAGGTCCTCACCCCCTACAGTCCCATGACTGTCAGTTATCGGTATGCTATTTGTGTCCTCCACTGTGAAGACTGATACAAAAAACGTGTTTAGGACCTTGGCCATTTCCTCATTTCCCATGATTCGATCTCCCATCTCATTTTCTAAGGGTCCAGCATTTACTTTAGCCACTCTTTTCCATTTTATATATTTGTAAAAACTTTTACTATCAGTTTTTATATTTTATGCTAGTTTACTTTCATAATCTATCTTTCCTTTCTTTATTGCTTTCTTAGTAGTTCTTTGTTTTTTTTTAAAGCGTTCCCAATCTTCTAGTTCCCCACTAATTTTGGCCACTCTGTATGCATTGGTTTTTAATTTGATACTCTCCTTTATTTCCTTAGTTACCCATGGCTGGTTATCCCTTTTCTTACATTCCTCCTTTTTCACTGGAATATATTTTTGCTGAGTATTGAGAAAAATCTCCTTAAAAATCCTCCACTGTTCCTCAACTGTCCCACCAACTAGTCTGTGTTCCCAGTCTACATTAGCCAACTCCACCCTCATCCTATCACATTCCCCATTGTTCAAGCAGAGGACATTGGTTTGGGACCCTACTTTCTCACCCTCCATCTGAATTAGAAATTCAACTATGTTGTGATCACTCATTCCAAGAGGAATATGAGATAAGAATATATAGTACAGGAGGTAACATTTTGGTATGAATAGAGGAGTCGTTACCCAATGGTAAACAGCCAGTAGGGATAATTGGGTCATTTTTGGGTCAAGAACACGTTCAACCAGAACTGGCAACCCAAATACGTTTATAGATCTGAAAGCTTTCCAATGCAAGTTCTTAAATAAAAACTTGCATGCTTCCTTAATTACATCACTTACTGCAGAGATAAACTACGTTTGGAGAAAATTCAAAATTGAGGATGTGGTTTCGTCACTCACTTTAGTTCTGGATTTATTAGAACTTCGACATTCGTTTGTTACTCCAAAGCAAAAACAGCTTGTGCAGCCTTTGGGATTGACTGGATCCAGGTGAAATGAGCCAGGTCGACAGGTATCACATCGGGCACCTATAACGTTCTCCTAAGATGATAAGAGCAGAAAAATTTTAAGTTTATGTAAATATTATTTTACACATTGAAAGTAATGTTTGGATCATTCTGAGATTAAAGGTGGGATTTTCTGCCTCCCCAGTGGTGGGCATCATCATGGCTGAGGTAGGAAAATTTGGACAGTGGTTTGGTCAGGTCACTATGTTTCAATGCTTAGCAGGTGTGGTAGCATCTGTGCAGAGAAAGCTTCATATGGAGACAGTGGCGTAGCGGTAATATCACTGGACTAATACTCCAGAGGCCAGGCTAATATACTGGAGATGTATGTTCAAATCCCACCCCACCAACTGGTTGAATTTAAATTTAATTAATAAAATCTGAAATTGAAAACTTGTTCCAGTAATGGTGGCCATGAAATTATCATTAATTCCCTAATGTCCTTTAAGGATGGAAATCTGCAGTCTTTATCTGAGCTGACATCCAGATGCACAGCAATTTCACTGCACTCTGAAATAGTCTAGCAAGCCACTTAATTTAAACCTTTTAGAACTGAAGTGAGGAGAAATGTCTTCACCCAGAGGGTGGTGAATGTGCGGAATTCATTACCACAGAATGTAGTCGAGGCCAAAACACTGTCTGATTTCAAGAAGAAATTAAATATAGCTCTTGGGGCTGAAGGAATCAAGTGATATGGGGAGGAAGGGGGGATCAGAATATTAAATCTAATGACCAGCCATGATCAAAATGAATGGTGGAGCAGGCTTGAAGGGCCAAATGGCCTACTCCTGCTTCTAGTTTCTATGTTTCTATGTCCAAGGGCAATTAAGATTGGGCAACAAATTCTGGCCTTGCCACTGACACACACATTCCATGAAAGAACTGTGAGAATGGATGTTATTTTTTAAAAATATTTTTGGTGCATATAAAGAAGGTTGTGTGTCTACATGTATGTAAGTAATATAATTAAGGCATTAAAAGGTTAATGTAGACAGCAAGTCTGGGAGAATTGAGAGATGAAAGGAGTATGAGTGTTAAATGCATAAGTTTGTAATGAAGCTGGGGACAAACGGTTTTATGAGTAAATAAGTAGAGTTTAGAATGTACATAAGGAAATGGATAGAGAATTGAGTTTCAGTCTTTAAATCTCAAAAGGAGTAAGCTTTTTACAGCTTGCTTAAATGGGAAGATTATGGAACTTTATTTGACTCAACAGCGGGGTTGTAAAGTTTTTCATAGTTTAGAAAAGCCACGTTCTAAAATGTGCTGAGAACAGAGGAATTACAGAGGAAAGGGAAAAGGGACCTTAAGATGTAATCTTAAAATTAAAGTTAGGCTGCTTTGGGGTGATAATGGGAAACACTTCTTCATACAAAAGGTAGTGGAAATCTGGAAACCTCAATGAACTCTTGAGGCTAGAGTTCAATTGAAAATTTCAAAATTGAGAATTTTACAAAAGCAAAACACTGCAGATGCTGAAGGGTGGCATGGTGACACAGTGTTAGCACTGCTGCCTCACAGCGCCAGGGACCCAGGTCACTGTCTGTGCAGAGTCTGCATGTTTTCCTGTGTCTATGTGGGTTTCCTCTGGGTGCTCCAGTTTCCTCCCACAGTCCAAAGATGTGCGGGTTGGGTGGACTGGCCAACCTAAATTGCCTCAGTGTGGGGGACTAACAGGGATTATATGGGATTGTGTGGATAGAGCCTGGGTGGGATTGTTGTTGGTGCAGGCTTGATGGGCTACTGGCCTCCTCCTGCACTGTAGGGATTTTATGATTCTGTGAAGTCTCAAATAAATTGGAGAAATTCAGTGGATCAGGCAGTATCTGTGGGGGGAAAGAAAGAGCTAATACTTCAGGTCAACAATCCTTCATCAAAACTGAAAAAAGATAAAACTGTAATAGGATTTGAGCAAGTGGAAAATGTTGGGTAGGGGGAGGAGAGGCAAAGAAGAACAAAAGGGAAGGTCTGTGATGGGCTGGAGGATAGATTTGATCGTTTTTTGTTGGTTAGGAGCATTAAGGCTTACAGAAACAAGGTGGAAGTACAAAAAGAAATGATGCTGATCAGCTGTGATCTAATGAAATGATGCAACAAATTCAAGGAGTGAAATAGCTTTCTCTTGTTCCTAGGTGCTTTGACACATGCTTGTATGTTAAAGCAACTGTGTGTACATGAAAGTTATTCTGAAATCATAGTAAGCTTTCAAACACCACTCTAACATCATAATTCAATTTGCCATAATTTTAAGATAATCATTAAAATTTTCTTCTGCATATGAATGTAATGCTTTGCAATTAGAATATGTGAGTCATAGGAGACGATCTTACCAGAACGAGTGTGAAAACGGGAGAGATTTAGATCTGTTTTTCAACAAGGCCATTAGTCAAATCACATGGCACTCTGAGCAATAAAAAAAACCTCAATCTGTTTTCCACTAGTAGGAGAAGTGGGCATGGTCTAAATTGCCCGAAAGTTGGCTGATAGCAGCAGTGCGCCATTGCGTATGTGAAGGTTTCTGTGCTCTAAGAGCACAGAGAACTATCAATGCCCCTGTTGCTATAGCCAACCTTCATGGCCAAGCATTCCCACCAATCCGCGCCACTGCAGGTCCCTTCGGCAGTTCGTGACTTCCCTGCCTGGAAGGATCACGGTCCCCCCATCGCCCCTGCCCCCACCAATCACTACTGCAGAGAAGCGGCGGTCCCCTCTCCCGCCCCCAACTGATCACTGCCACAAAGTACACAGCAGTGTCCCATACCCCCACCCCCACTACCCCCCCCCCCCCCCCTCCAAACGGCCTGCCCCCAGTATGCCCCCACCCCCTCAGCCCCATCCTTTGGCACTGCCAACGCACAGAAGAAGGGCATTCAGCCCATCAAATCCATAACACTTCCCCCAGAGAAATCCAGTCAGACACACTTCCCAACTTAGTTTACTTCTTTCCTGTGCCCACCCCAATTTCCTTTTGAAATCACTGATTGATTCTGCTTCTACCACCCTAGTTTTATGGTCACCATTACTGGGATTAATTTTTAATTAAGGCTGTTGGGAGGAATCCCAAAGCTCTCAAGTGGACCAACTATTGTCTACTTTGCCTGGTTCCCAGGCCAACACTGCAGGGGGGCTTCTGCAATGAAAAGCCTGGACTTGTTAGAGTTTAGAAGAATGAGGGGAGATCTCATTGAGACGTATAAGATGATGAATGGGATGGATAGGATAGAGGTGGAGAGACTCTTCCCGCTCAGAAAGGACAGTAGGACTAGGGGGCACAGCCTCAAGATAAAGGTGGGGTGGTTTAAAAACAAAGAACAAAGAACAACCCAGCATGGGAAACAGGCCCTTTGGCCCAACGAGCCCGCGCCGCCGCATCACCCTACACCTATTCTACCCTGCATGTCTACGAATGGAACCCTTAACTTAGCCAGATTCAGGGGAGAATAGTGTCAATTTGGTAAAACCAATCAGCCTAAGAGCACATCTTTGGGGTGTGGGAGGAAACCGGAGCGCCCGGAGGAAACCCACGCAACCACAGGGAGAATGCGCAAACACCCACAGACACAGGCCCAAATCCATGTATCTGCACAGCTAGCAGTGCTAGTCACCGAGTTGAGGAATGGAGTTGAGGAGGAACTTCTTCACTCAAAGGGTGGTGAATCTCTGGAATTCTCTGCCCGTTGAAGTGGCAGAGGCTGCCTCGCTAAATATTTTTAAGACGCGGGTTGATGGGTTTTTGATAAGTGAGGGGATTAAGGGTTATGGGGAGAGGGCGGGAATGTGGAACTGATCCACTTCAGATCAGCCATGATCTTATTGAATGGCGGGGCAGGCTCGAAGGGCTAGATGGCCTACTCCTGCTCCTATTTCTTGTGTTCTTATGTTCTTAGGAGACCCTCACCGAGTCACAGAAGGCCACAGCTGAGGGCCACAACAGGCTTCTCGAGATTCTGTGGCCCATTGCTGAGAGGCTGCAGAACTTGCAGGAGACCGAGCGGGACAGCGCTGAGACACAGCAGGTTATGGCTGCAGCCTTTGAGAGTATGGCCCAGTCAGTGAAGATTATGGCTGAGGGACTGCAGAGCATGGCCCAGTTTCAGGGGACACTTGCTGCTGCCTTTGACAGGTGACCCCCGACTCAGAGGACCATCACAGAGAGCTTGACCACCATGACAAGGACACAGGTGCTCCTCCAGGACTGGCAGGGCCAGGCGATGCTGGACCTTCTGAAGCTCACTGCAGAAACATGGCATCCCATGGAGTCACCCAGGGGACCACAGGAATCCAAAGGGAGGAGTGAGGGCTCGAACTTGCGCTGGGACCTTCCACCCATGAGACTGTGTCTGTGGCTACACCTTCTAACTCCCCCTTTCCTGACACCAGGGCATCTTGGGAGCAGTGGAATGAAGAGGGTGTCATGGATATGTCCCTTACAGCTGTGCCGGCCAGGGTCCTTAAGGTCCAGACCCTCCAGAGGATGCTCGCCAAGGGCACTGCAGGCCACAGGGTGCCAAAGGCAGATGGCCACTTTCACCCTCTGATAGGGAGATATCGCGATGTAGTGGTAGGCCACATAAGGTTAAGAAGTTGTAGCGGCACTAAGATGGCATGGGTGAAGGGCAACACTAGGTAGATGGAATAGTTATTCACTTAGTCACTTAAAAGACTCATGTTCACATGTTTTTATATTCTCACTTGTTTTGAAAGCACTGTTATTGGCAGCAATAAATGTTATTTCACCCCAAACCTGTGACTAACTTGTCTCTCTAATTAGCGTCTAACAGGAATGCACTTACCCTGACAGTCACCGGAAGGACCCTGCATGTTGATGTCAGTGGGGGAGGCCCCTCAACGCACTGCTACTGAGAAAATCAAGGTTCAAAGAACATAAGAAATAGGAGCAGGAGTAGGCCATCTAGCCCTTCGAGCCTGCCCTGCCATTCAATAAGATCATGGCTGATCTGAAGTGGATCAGTTCCACTTTCCCGCTTTCTCCCCATAACCCTTAATTCCCCTGTCTATCAGAAACCTATTTACCCATGACTTAAATATATTTAGCGAGGTAGCCTCCACCACTTCAACGGGCAGAGAATTCCAGAAATTCACCACCCTTTGAGTGAAGAAGTTCCTCCTCAACTCTGATCTAAACTGCACCCCCCGTATCTTGAGGCTGTGTCCTCGAGTCCTGCTATCCTTTCCAAGCGTGAAGAATCTCTCTACCTCTACCCTATCCATCCCTTTCATTATCTTATACGTCTCTATAAGATTCCCCCTCATCCTTCTAAACTCCAACGAGTACAGACCCAGTCTATTTAGTCTCTCTTCATAGTCCAACCCCCTCATCTCCGGTATCAGCCTAGTGAACCTCCTCTGCACTCCCTCCAAGGCCAATATATCCTTCCGCAAGTGTAGCGACCAAAACTGCACACAGTACTCCAGCTGCGGCCTCACCAGTGCCCTGTACAGTTGCAGCAAGACCTCCCTACTTTTATATTCAATCCCCCTCGCTATAAAGGCCAACATTCCATTCGCTTTCTTGATCACCTGCTGCACCTGCAGACTGGGTTTTTGTGACTCGTGCACAAGGACCCCCAGGTCCCTCTGCACTGTAGCATGCTGCAGATAATTTACTGGCTACAGCGGGTGGCATGCACTGGCATTCTCTGCCATAGCATCCCCAGAGGTCAGGAGAGATTCCTTCCCACATCCCACCTGCCCCAGGGCCCTGCATGGGGGTTTAGTGCTCCCTTACCCACCACCCAGACGTGGACCCAGGTGCCAGCGTGCATGTGGAGCTCAGGCAGGAGTCAGAATCGTTTGTACCAGGACATCATCACAACAGTGCATAGTGAGTTATCATCACCCTCCTGCCTGCCACAGAAACTCGCTAACTCAGTGTACCCAAGCCCACCACATTGGTGTTACAGTGTAGCCGGAGATTGTAGGTCAGGGCGGAGGAAATGGAACCCAAAGCATGTGGTTATTAGGGTGTCCCTCACATGCCTGATCCTTGCTGCCACTAGCCCTCCAACGCCTGGGTGGTGTTGCTCATCATTGTCCTCCTCTTCTTCCCCTCCTGCTGGCCGGCCTCCTCCCCAGCGATTGCCCGGCTAGTCAGCCTCCTCCAAAAAGTCTCCTTGCTGCTGCACCAAGTTGTGTGGGGCACAGCACACTACCACAATGCAGGATGATATCAGGGGCTGTACTGGAGAGTCCCAATCAGAGCAGTCCAGGCACCTGAACCACATTTTGAGCAGCCCTATGCACCTCTCCACTTTTGAATGGGTGGCATCAGTCTGCGGCCTCTGCACAGGTGTCATCAGCAAAGTCTGAAGCGGGTATCCCATGTGTCCCATAGGCCAACACTGCACCCTGGGCTCCTCCTCAAAGACTTCTGGGATATCAGAACTCCTCAATATAAAGCTGTTATGCATGATGCCAGGGTGTTAGGTACAGAGATGCATGATAGTTAGCTGATGGTTACACACCAATTGCATATTTATTGAATGGAAGTCCTTTCTGTTCATGAATCTTCCTAGATTCTTCACCGGGGCTTTGAGGGCAATGTGACTACTGTCTGTAGCCCCCTGCACATTTGGCATGCACGTGATGACTGCGAATCCTGCAGCTCAGGCTTCCTGCTGGGCCTGATTCAGGTCAAATTGAATATACTGGCCAGCCCGGGCACACAGGGCATCCATGGCCTTCTTGCTATAGTTGTGGGGGGATGGTTGGGAAATGCCACAAAGGTTTTCACTCGTGGTCTGGAAGGACCTGACTGCATAAAGGTTTAAGGTGGCCGTCAGTTTCACAGCTACCGGGTGTGGGTGACCTGCCATGCCTCGAGATGCTAGGTCCTGCAACAAATGGCACAGGGACGCGCTCAGTCCTTTCAGAGCCAGAACCTTCGGTGACATGCAATGTTTGACAGCTACTCAAAGGACATCTATGTGCAGAACTGTTGGGTTCTCCGCTCCCTCCTTCTCCTGCCATACCCCTCCCACCCTACCAATTCCCCACCCCTCCCCCCAAATCGAATGGCAGCCACGTCCTGCCTCATGTGGGCATCTCCCTCTACTCCTGTGAGTGGTGTAGCCTGGGCCTCCTTTGCTTGCAAATCATCCTCCTGCTCCTCCTCCTCATCTCCAGCAGCAACCAAAAGAACAGCAAAATCAATGAGTTGCATTGCAAAAGCCATCTCATCGCTCTAAAGGGGTGGAATATGGGGAAGGGGAAACTCAGGTGGAGGGGTTACAGATCTTTCCTCGCCCCCAAGCTGGCAACGCAGCCCCCCAAATGGAGGCCATTCCCACTATTGGCGTCACGCTCGATTTTACAACATTTTCTTGCTGCAAACGGACATAATGAGGTCATAAAGTTCTGCCCACTCTATCAAAATGGCAGAAATAGGAAAGAGATAAAAAGGAATTCATTCGGCCTTGACATCCTAATGTCTGTGTAAACACAAAGTTGCAAAATCTTCTGATTTGCTCCCTCTAACTAATTACATCTTTGCTGTTTTAATTTGTTTTTCAAACTGACTTGTAATGTTTCTCGTTCCTCAGCCTGGCAAGTCTCCCAATACCCAGCCAAGCTAAGATCAGAATTTCTGCTAGTGATGAACAGCAGACACAATCTGTGACTACAAATACATTTATAATGCTGAAAAGTTCCAACCCTTATGAAAAGTGGCTATTATAAACTATAAGATATTTACTGTATGGCTCTTTATCGATTTACAGACTATTTTTGCGAGGATGCAGAGGAGGTTGACTGGCATGCTACTGGGATCAGGACTTTAGTTATGTGCAGAAACTATAGAGACTAATATTATTCTCCTGAGAGTAGAGAAGTTTAAAGTGAGAATTAACATAACATTCTAAAGGGAATTGGAGAAATACTTAGAAAGAACAAATTGGGCTATAGGCAAAATAAGATTAAGCAGATAGTACTTTCCAAGAGTCGGCACAGACACAGTGATCAAATATCCTCCTTCAAAGTCGGATGCTCCTCTTAACATGAGAATATTATGCTGTAGAATAATATTTCTTTATCAGCAATTTTCTGCTATGTTCCCTGAGAAAATGGTTAAACACCTGAAGACTGACCTTGCAAAGACATTGTCCGATTATGGGATCACACACACCCGGCAGTGTTGCTTCACGGTTACAGTTACAGGAAACGCAGTCCGGGTAACGGGAATAACCAACGGAACAGCGGTCACACTGACGACCTGTTACTTTTGATTTGCATCTAAATGGAAAAAGTACATGAAATTAAATTGCTCAAAGCAGGTCTATGGAATACATTTCTTTCCAAAATAATCTGACTCTCAGTATTTTCAAATATATTTGTTTTTGGATGAATATTATAATTTTTAAAGAAGCAAATTTTAAGATCCCGGATCTTTTATTGAATGACAGTTCCACTGCCCGTTTCCAGCCCCATGACAAATCATCAATCCCTGAAGCTGAAGTTATCCATACCTCCATATCCACACTCTCCTGACTGCCCTTCCACCTGCACCCTGCATTAAATTGCATTCACCCAAAATGTTGCTACTCTAACCCACACCATATTCCATTCACATGTGTTTCCTGCTCATTGACCTACAATGGCTCTGGGTCCAACAGCACTTCCTTTTTAAAAATCTGAGCCTTGTTTTTAAAGCCCTTCATGGACTCACCCCTCTCACTCTCTGTTATCTCCTACAACCCTGCAAGGTACCTATGCTCTTTCATTGCTGGCCTGCTCCATAATTGGCAGTCTCCTCTTCAGCTGCTTAATCCCTAAATTCTGGAATATTTTCACCTTCCTTTAAAATGTTCCTTAAAAACTACCTCTTTGATAAAGCTGTCATAGTATTTCTTTCCACAGCTTGATGTGAAACTTTGTTTAATAACACTCCTGAGAAATGCCTTGGGACATTGTATTACATAAGAACATAAGAAATAGGAGCAGGAGTAGGCCATCTAGCCCTTCGAGCCTGCCCCGCCATTCAACAAGTTCATGGCTGATCTGAAGTGGATCAGTTCCACTTTCCTGCTTTCTCCAATGTTTCAAATTAAATATTAATTTAATATTTAATTAATATTCAAGATGCTATGTTGTTAGTTTGTCACCAACTACTTCAGTGAAGTGAGTGAGGAATTAGAACATTGTCTATATTGTCCTACCTACCGACACTGCCCAGTCTGTAGTTCAGTGACATGAGTGCGAAATTACAATGTTGTCCACAAGACCATAAGACATAGGAGCAGAATGAGGTCACTCGGCCCATCGAGTCTGCTCCGCCATTCAATCATGGCTGATTTTTTTCTCATCCCCATTCTCCTGTCTTTTCCCCATAATGCCTGGTCCCCTTATTAATCAAGAATCTATCTATCTCTGTCTTAAAGACATTCAATGACCTGGCCTCCACAGCCTTCTGCGGCAAAGAGATCCACAGATTCACCAGTCTCTGGCTGAAGAAATTCCACCTCATCTCTGTTTTAAAGTATCGTCCCTTTAGCCTGAGGTTGTGCCCTCTGGTTCAAGTTTTTCCTACTAGTGGAAACATCCCCTCCATATCCACTCTATCCAGCCCTCGCAGTCTTCTGTGAGTTTCAATAAGATCCCCACTCATCCTTCTAAACTTCAACGAGTACAGACCCAGAGTCCTCAACCCTTCCTCATACGACAAGCAGTACTGTCCTACTTACCGACACTGCCCAGTCTGTCGGTTACAGTCTGGGTTTGCAGGTTTGATGATTCCTTCCCGTGAACAGTTACATTTTTCACAGCCAACCAAAGGATGGAAACTGAAGGTCTGTTTCTCACATGTCTCACACGAAGGTTTAACAGTGTGCAGAGGGCAGATGCATTGGCCCGTGACCTCATCACACAAGCGACTTCCACAGTTGCAAGCTTAAGACGAAACAAAAAATGCAAGAAGTTTGCTTAATTTTCCCAAATTCAATATTTTATAGCAAATAAAATTTTGAATTGATAAGACAGAAGTAGATTCATTGATGCATAATTTTCCCAAATAGGTGGAAGTGATTTGGCAACTTAATCTTTCAACAAATTCTAGAAATTCATTATATAGACCTACATAAAAGTTATTACATGAAAACAGCCTATTCTGCACAACAGTCCATGTTTGTCCTTCATTACTATCTGTATGGTATAGAAGCTGTGCTCAATTCTATTACTGTTGGTCTTGGGTAGATTGGTTCGGACAGGAAAAGGGTCTGTCTTCTCTGCTTGTTGTCAATAAAAACTGACCAGATCCCTCAAAATACTGGCAATTGGCAGAGGGGACTTTGGAGGTGGTGGATGTTTGGAAATTGCAACAGAATCACGCCCGGCTGGCTCTGCGGCACATTCTGTGCTTTTCATGGATGCAGGCTCCTAGAGGTCTGCCTGAAAACAGTGTACATCTTATTAGGGTACTTAATAAGGCAATCAACCACTATTCCAGTGGCAGAGTGAAATTTTTCTGATCATGCATAAGCCCCTTGCTGTATCAGAAGCCAGGCAATGTAATAGAGACAGCTTCACAGTGGGAAGTGTGAGGTGTGAAACATTTGAGTCCATTTATTAACTTGCCTGCTACTCAGGTCTCCCAACAGAAGGCATGGTAATATAACCACTTCATGAAGACTGATTTTCCCATTAATGCACTTGTTGCAATGGCAGCCATTCCCCTCTGACAGAAGGTGCTAGTGTGGCACAGTCACTGCTCCTGGGTTCTGTAAAAGAGGCTGAAGGCCCTTTCCACAAGCCATGCCGAATCAACTTCCCAATGCTGGAGCACAGTCTCCATTCTCACTTGGCAGGACACCAGAGGCAGCTTCTTAACTGGCTTCCTCTGGGAAGTTCACAAATGAAATTCCACTACAGCTACTTCCCGATTCCTGATCAGGAACTGAGCCCAATGTTGGGCTTGCCATCCACTCAGGAACATTTGGTCCATAAGGTAATATGGGTCAGTTGAAAATTGGTATTGGACAAAATTATTTGAAAAGGGAAAAAGAAAAGGAACTTTAGTTATCAAGTAAGTCTGGAGAAGTTGGGACACTTTTCCCTGGAGAAAAGGTTAGAAGAGATTTGTTGGAGGTATTCAAAATCTTGAGGGGTTGGACAGAGTAGATAAGGAGAAATTGTTCCCACTCATGAAAGGATTAAGGGCACAGATTAAAAATAATTGGTAAAACAAACAAAAGCAATATAAGAAAATCTTTTCACACAGTGAGTGATCGGATTATGGAATGTACTGCCTTAGATTGTGGGGGAGGCAGTGCATTCCAGATCCTAATCACTAAAATTTCAAAGAGAAGAGACAACTACAATGGGCTGAAAAGCCTCCTTCTTTAGTGTATCAATCTACAATTCCATAATCACGTCATCAGAGGAGGGGAGGCAGGGCTGACAGCAATAGACGATAGATTCCACTTGTTTGATGATGATGCTATGTCTCCTTTGATACAATGGCTTATTAAAAGGGAAGCTCAATTCAGGATATCATAGAATCCCTACATTGCAGAAGAAGGCCATTTGGCCCATCGAGTCTGCACTGACAAAAACTGCACCCAGGCCTTATCCCTGTAACCCGACATATTTATCCCGCTAATTCTTCTAATCTAGGCATCTTGGGACACTAAGGGGCCATTTAGCATGACCAACCAACCTAATGTAAACATCTTTGGAGTGTGGGAGGAAACCGGAGCATCCAGAGGAAACCCCACGTAGACATGGGGAGAATGTGAAAACTCCACACAGACAGTGACCCAAGCCAGAAATCAAACCCAGGTTCCTGGAGTTGTGAGGCAGCAGTGCTAACCACTGTGCTACAATGTCACTGTGATTTGTTTTATAACAGTTTTGTCCAAAACAAAACATACATTAATAACAAGATAGAATTCATTGAGTCTTATGTTGTCAAACTGTATCTAAATTTCTAACATAATTACTTCTTGATTATACAGAGGTTTTACTTACGTCGACAATTGGGGAACATAAAATAACCAGTGGCGCATCTGTCACATTGACGTCCAATTATATTTGGCCGGCAGCTACACTGGCCTCCAAATGGATTACATGCAGGGCTAATGGCACCTTCTCCATTACACTGACAGGATAGAGCTCCATTATTGTAGAATGCCACCAGTGACTTAGCAGAGTCCACACAAAATCTGGATGATGTAGCTGGACTAAAACACAGAATTAGCACAGATCTAAACTGATATTTATGCTTCACATAAACCTCCTACTATTTTGAGGTGAATTTCATTCCATCAAAGACAAGCTTATCATGAAACCCAACAGAAATGTTTGTGCGAGCTGGGCTTAGAGGGGATCCCATGGCAACGTTGTCTATTTGGGCACACATGCCAGTAAAACTGAAAACAACTGAACAGTTGCTGAACTGATAAGCTCAATGAGTACTGAGTCACACAATGGCAGTGAGGTTAGATTGTCACGATATACTGCTATAATGGAAAAATCTATGGCTTCCTTACTTGGAACATTGATGAATAGGCAATTAGGGATGGGCAATAAATGCTGGCCTTGCCAACAGTGCCCACTTGCTGTGAATTAATTAAATTAGTAGCAATGTAGAGTGAGCACATGGATACAAGCATTGTCATCTATATGCAAGTCCTGTATGGTCTTCGCAAATGTGAAGAAATCCTTTTAATGTGTATGTGGAAAACATGTTCAAAACTGGTTGTGACAATCCACCCAATTCATGCTGTGCAGAACTGGTCCTAGAAACGATAGGGCGTAAAGGTACATTAATGTCCTGATCAGTGCCAGTCGGAAAGCACAAAATGTCTTTTTTCAGCAATGCATCTGTAGTATTCACTTTAACCACTCCCTGTGGTAGCAAAGTAAATATCCAATTCTCTCTAGATAGTTCTGCATTCTTCCACCTTGAAAGACAAGAGCTGAAATTTTCCGACTGTTCACGCCTCTCTGCCACTACAATGGGGTGGCACAGTGGCATAGTGGTTAGCACTGCTGCCTCATGGTGCCAGAGACCCAAGTTCAATTCTCGGCTTGGGCACTGTCTGTGTGGAGTTTGCACAGTCTCCCTGTGTCTGCCTGGGTTTCCTTTGGGTGCTCTGATTTCCTCCCACAGTCCAAATCTGTGCAGGTTATGTGAATTGGCCATGCTAGATTCTCTCTCAATGTACCCGAACAGGCGCCAGTGTGTGGCAACTAGGGGATTTTCACAGTAACTTCATTGGTGTTAATGAAAGTTTATTTGTGATTAATAAATAAAACAAATAAAAGAGAGGATTGAGAATTTGACGTTCAGCCAAATCTCTGTTTACTGCAGTGGGACCTGAGGATCTCACTGTGAACAGTCAGTAATTTCCAGCCCAGGGGAATCAAGAAACAATACTTTTCACTGTATGTTAACACACATGACAATAATAAATCAAAACAAATCAAATCAAACCCCCTGTGACCTCTCCTCCAAGCCACTCACCATCTTGACTTGGAAATATATATATTTTTTATTCTTTCATGGGATGTGGATGTCACTGGCTAGGTCAACATTTGTTGCCCATCCTATTTGTCCTTGAATTGAGTGGTTTGCATGGCCATTTCAGAGGATGTTCAGAATCAGCTACATTGCTGTGGATCTGGAGTCACATATAGGCCAGACCAGGTAAAGATGGCAGATTTCTTTCCTTAAAGAACATGAGTGAACCAGATGAGTTTTTAATGACCATTGATGACAATCCCATGGTCACCATTACTCAGACAAGCTTTATATTCCAGATTTACTAATCAAGTTTAAATTCCATCAGCTGCTATAGTGCGGTGTGAACCTATCTCCCCAGGATATTAGCCTGTGCTCTGCATTACTAGTTCAGTGACATTATCACTATACATCACCATCTCCCACTAAATCACCACTCCAGAACTGTAGCTGGATCAACATTCTTGAACTCTCTCCCTAACAGCACTGTGAATGTGCCTACACCACTGCAGCGGTTTAAGAAATTGGCTTCCTGTCACCTTTTCAAGGGCAATTACAGATGGGCAATAAATTCTGGCCCAGCCTGAATTAAAAAATTGTCACCACAATCTGGGTAAAAAGGTTTTTCCTCAATTGCTTGTTAGATTTATTCATCACTATCTTATATTTATGATTCCCCCCATAAGTAGAAATATTTTAAGTTTCTTTATTAGTGTCACAAATGGGCTCACATTAACACTGCAATGAAGTTACTGTGAAAATCCCCTAGTTTCCACACTCTGGTACCTGTCCGGATATACTGAGGGAGAATTTAGCATGGCCAATGCACCTGACCTGAAAATATTTGGACTGTGGGAGAAAACCGGAGCACTCGGAGAAAACCCAGGGAGATGTCAGGGGTAAGTTTTTCACTCAGAGGGTGGTGGGTGCATGGAATCAGCTGCCGGCAGTGGCGGTGGAGGTGGATTCAATAGAGTCTTTGAAGATACTTTTGGATAAGTACATGGGACTTAGTAAGATAGAGGGTTATAGGTAAGCCTAGTAAGTAGGGACATGTTCAGCGTAACTTGTGGGCCGAAGGGCCTGTTTGTGCTGTAGTTTTTCTGTTTCTATGTTTTAGACACAGGAAGAACATGCAGAGTCTGCATAGTGACCCAAGTTGGGAATTGAACCTGGGTCCCTCCTGGCACTGTGAAGCAGCAGAGCTTACCACTGAGACACCTTACCACCCAGTACAACAAAGTCCAATTTTTGGATGTAATAAAACCATGTCCTTCAAATGAATGCGAGAGATCTTAAAATATTTGAAATAGAGCAGGGGATTTCTTCCCAGCTGGGAAGAAATTTACCCTGAAAAGGGGTAAATAGGGCTAATATCTACTCCTCAATCAACATTTGTGGGAATTTTCTGTGTGCAACTTGGCTGCTTTGCTCTCTACAACACTGACTATACTTCAGAATTACATCTGTAAAGCATTTCCTGAATTGTGGAAGATGCAATATAGATATGAGTATTTCATTATTTCGCTATACTACCAAAATAATAGTACTGATGGATGTTGAGTATTTGTTTTTGTATTGGATTCTCTCATTTTATTCTGGAAATTATGGCAATCCCATCTTAATCTATGGCTGAGAAGGCAAAAAGCTCCTGGTTTTCTTGATACTATTTCCAATTCAATCATGAACAGGTGAATTAGAGAGGCACACGTACCTCACTACACAACTGCTTTCCTCACGCTGGAAGGATCTGTAATCTGCTGTAACTAATATGCATAGAACATACATAAAACATTACAGCGCAGAACAGGCCCTTCGGCCCACGATGTTGCGCCAACCAGTTAAAAAAAAACAACAACAATGACCCAATATGCAGTGTATTATCTGGTCAACAGACATTAACTGTCCTTTCATGAGTAAAAACATTTGTAAATGGGTTATTAATGGTATGGTGGCACAGTGATTAACACTGCTGTTTCACAGTACCAGGGACCTGGGTTTGTTTCCAGCCTTGGGTGTCTGTGTGGAATTTACATATTTTCTCCGAGTCTGTGTGGGTTTGTTCTGGGTGCTCCAGTTTGATCCACACTCCAAAGATGTGCCATGGACTGACCATGGTAAATTGCCCCATAATGTCCCAAGATATGTAGATAGGAGGATTAGTGGGATAAGTGCATGAGATTTTTAAGAGGGCCTCTTAAGGATCAACATGATCGTCTATGTGTGGATCCACAAGGGATGGGTGAGATCCTAAATGAATATTTCTCATCAGTATTTACTGTCGAGAAAAGCATGGATGTTAGGGAACTTGGAGAAATAAATAGTGATGCCTTGAGGAGTGTACATATTACAAAGGAGGTGCTGGAAGTCTTAAAGCGCATAAAAGCAGACAAATTTCTGGGACCTGATGAAGTGTAGCCCAGGATATTGTGGGAGGCTAGGGAGGAAATTGTGGGTCTCCCAGCAGAGATATTTGAATCATCGATAGTCACGAGTGAGGTGCCTGAAGATTGGAGAGTGGCAAATGTTGTACCTTTATTTAGAAAGGGCTGCAGGGAAAAGCCTGGGAACTACAGGCCAGTGAGCCTCACATCTGTGGTGGGTGAGTTGTTGGAAGGTAATTTGAGAGACAGGATCTACAGGCATTTAGAGACACAAGGACTGATTAGGGACAGTCAGCATGGCTTTGTGAGTGGAAAATCATGTCTCACAAATTTAATTCAGTTCTTTGAAGGGGTAACCAAGAAGGTAGATGAGGGCAGTGCAGTTGATGTTGTTTACATGGACTTTAGCAAGGCCTTTGACAAGGTACCGCATGGTAGGTTGTTGCATAAGGTTAAATCTCACGGGATCCAGAGTGAGGTATCTGAATGGATACAAAATTGGCTTCTTGACAGAAGCCAGAAGGTGGTTGTAGAGAGTTGCTTTTCAAACTGGAAGCCTGTGACCAGCAGTGCAGCTCAGAGATCAGTGCTGGGTCCACTGTTATTTGTCATTTATAATAATGAATTGGATGAGAATATAGGAGGCATGGTTACTAAGTTTGCAGACGACATTAAGATTGGTGGCATAGTGGACAGTGAAGAAAGTTATCTCCAATTGCAACAGGATCTTGATCAATTGGACCAGTGGGCTGACGAAAGGCGGATGGAGTTTAATTTAGACAAATGTGAGCTGATGCATTTTCATAGATTGAATCAGGGCAGGACTTACTCAGCTAATGGTAGGGTGTTGGGGAGAGTTACAGAACAAAGAGATCTAAGGGTACATGTTCATAGCTCCTTGAAAGTGGAGTCATAGGTGGACAGAATGGTGAAGGAGGCATTCTGCATGCTTGGTTTCATTGGTCAGAACATTGAATACGGGAGTTGGAATGTCTTGTTGAAGTTGTACAAGGTTTAAGGTGAGAGGGGAGAGATACAGAAGTGTCCAGAGGGGCAATTTTTTCACACAGAGGGTGCTGAGTATCAGAAACGAGGTGCCAGAGGAACAGTAGAGGATCATACAATTTTGTCCTTTAAAAAGCAGAAAGATAGTTACATGGGTATGATGGGTATAGAGGGATATAGGCCAAATGCAGGCAATTGGGATTAGCTTAGAGGTTTTAAAAAAGAAAGGGAGGCGTGGACTAGTTGGGCCAAAGGGCCTGTTTCCTGTAAACCTCTATGACTCTATGATTAAGGGATGGGGATGGAGATGGGCTTGGGTAAAATGCTTTATCAGAAAAAGAGTCACTGCAGCCTCAATGGGCCAACCTTCTACATTGTAGGGATTCTATGATTGAGTCATATCACAGGGAACAAGGCCATTTAGCTCATCATGCCTGTGCTGGCTCTTTCAAAGAGCTATTGAATTAGTCCCATTTCTTTCTGTTCCTTACCTACTGCCCTGTAAATTTCAAAGCCCTGCTACTTACTTCAAATTTTTCTGTTTTTACTTCAGATTTCCAGTTTCTGTAGAGTTTTGATTTTTACATTAAAATATTTACTGGGAGGTTTACGAAAGCTCGTTCCAAATGATTGTTTTCTAACAATCCTGTGCTTCATAAAATACTTCGGTGCGATTGCACACCCCGATTCCAACAAGATTGCACAAGCCTCTGCAGTTTAACATTCCTGTATTGCTCAGCCAGTATAGTTATGTCCTGGCCTATATTCTACTTTTGATATTGGAGACCAACTGTTTTTAGGTGGAAGTCTGAACAGCCAAGAATATTTGGCCCCTAATTAGCAGGACTTTATCCAGTTCTCTTTTGAAAGCCACTTCCATTTATCAATCTGCTTCCACCATTACTGAGGTCGACTTTCAATTCCAGACTTAAGTTTCACTGATTGCCATGGTAGGATTTGAATCCATGTCCCCATGGCATTAGCCTGGGCCTCTGGATTACTAACCCAGTGACAGGGTAGGTGTAGGAAAATGCTTTGTTGAAATGGCGGCGTGGGCTCGTTGGGCCGAAGGGCCTGTTTCCCGTGCTGGGTTGTTCTTTGTTCTTTGTTCTTTTGACATCAAGACTATGTCATCTCCATCACTTCCCTCTTTCTTCCCTAACCTCTGCCACTCACCACCTGACTTTCTGACAAAAGAACCTTAAGTAGGATGGGAAAAGTTTTTGCTGAAGCAAAGGAAAGGGTGGTGGAAGCAGATTGAACAATCAACAGTCTGACACAGTCATGCTCACGGAATCATACCTTACAGGCAATGTCTCAGATACCACAGTCACCATCCTGGCTATGTCCTATCCCACTGTCAAGACAGACCCACGAGAGGGGCTGACACAGTGGTGTACAGTCAGGAGAGTTGCTCTGGGTGTCCTCAACTTTAACTTCTGACTCATGAAGTACCATGACAAACATGGACAAGGAAATTTCCCACCTTAACACCAGCCCCCCCACCCCTGACTTGGAATATTATCATTCCTTCATTACTGCTGGGCCAAAATTCTGGAATTCCCTTCCCAACAGCACTGTGGATGTACCTATACTAGGCGGACTGCAGTAGTTCAAGTAGGCAGCTCGCTAGCACTAAGGCAATTGAGGATTAACAATAAATGCGACCC
Organism: Carcharhinus amblyrhynchos; assembly: GCF_965287045.1. NCBI lineage: Eukaryota > Metazoa > Chordata > Chondrichthyes > Carcharhiniformes > Carcharhinidae > Carcharhinus > Carcharhinus amblyrhynchos. The sequence goes on from NC_137331.1 coordinate 124,557,747, forward strand.
AGCCAGCGACAAACATATCCTGTGAAGGAATAAAATGAATTCTCTTAAATCTGTGTCCTGCCAGTGGGAACTATTTCCCCTTGTAAACTTCATCAAAACCACTCATGATTTGCAACATTTCAATTCAAACCTCCTCTGAGGAGTTCACTCCCAGCTTCTCATGTTTCTCTGTGTGACTCTATGTATCAATCTGATAAATCCCTTCCACATCCTCCCTATGGCCTTGACATTCTTCCTACAGAGCGGTGCCTGGAAGTGGACACAATACTCTGGAGGAAGTCTAACCAAAGTATAAAAAATTATATTCTATACTCACATTGACTGCTTCAGAATTATTGCCAAAACAAACCTCACTGAAAAAACATCAGTTTAGTTGCAGGTGATTCCAGCCAATTATTTTCTACTTAGCTTTTAGGGAATATAAATTGCAAAGGTCTCCAAAGAGTTAATTATACTCACTCGATGTAAAAGCTATTTCCACCACAGGCAGTAATGAAATCAAATGACTTATCCAGAGGTTTTTCATTTCCTAAGTCAGGATCATAACTCTCTGAAGGAACAATTAAGATGTAGTCCTAAAAAAGAAAATAGTTTCTGACAGTAATGCTTTTGGAAATACATTAGCACCACAAAGAGATTTCTACAGAGAAATTTCAATTCAGAAGGAGGCCAATTGGCCCATACTGCACGTGCCAGTGTTAATCGATATAGCAAAGTCAATACGGTGGACAGGAAGCATATACACAATTCCAGTCTGCAGTGTACTGCCTGCCATATTGGATAAGGTTGATATGTTGGCAGCAGGAGCACACAATGAAACATTTACAGAGTAATATATTCAAATTAGAGTTCATTGCCCTTTGCAAGGCCACTTTCAATTAGCACTCACCCCAAGATTTCAACCTCTGTGGCCTGAACTTGCACAGTACAATGTGGCATGAACCAGCAAAAGGTCCCTTTCATATTTTCCAGGATACAACAATGCAAAGCACTTCCATTATCCCAGCCTTAAGAACACCTTGGATATCATCATTCTGATTCAGGAATTGAACCTGGCATTCCCTTCCCAACAGCATGCAAAGTGATGCATTTTGGTAGAACTAATGTAGTGGGGAGCTATACAATAAATGGCAGAACCATCAGGAATATCGACACACAGATGGACCTGGGTGTGCAAGTCCACAGATCCTTGAAGGTGGCATCACAGATGGAGAAGGTGTTGAAGAAGACATATGGCATGCTTGCCTTTATAGGACGGGGCATAGAGTATAAAAATTGGCATCTGATGTTACAGCTGTATAGAATGTTGGTTAGGCCACATTTGGAGTACTGCGTCCAGTTCTGGTCACTGCACTACCAGAAGTACGTGGAGGCTTTGGAGAGAGTACAGAAATGTTGCCTGGTATGGAGGGTCTTAGCTATGAGGAGAGATTGGGTAAACTGGGGTTGTTCTCCCTGGAAAGACGGAGAATGAAGGGAGACCCAATAAAGGTGTATAAAATTATGAAGGGCATAGATAGGGTGAACAGTGGGAAGCTTTTTCCCAAGTTGGAGGTGATGAACACATGGGTCACAGGTTCAAGGTGAGGGGGTTGGGGGGCGAGGTTTAACTCAGATATCAGAGGGACGTATTTTACACAGAGGATGGTGGGGGCCTGGAATGCACTGCCAAGCATAGTGGTGGAGGCAGACACGCTGGGATCGTTTAAGACTTATCTGGATAGTCACATGAACAGACTGGGAATGGAAGGATACAAACAAATGGTATCGTTGGATCAATGAGCAGCGCAGGCTTGGAGGGCCGAAGGGCCTGTTTCCTGTGCTATATTGTTCTTTGTTTGTTCCCAATGCTGGAAAATTGCTTCTAGGTCATCTGCTTTTATTCTCTAATTCTGCTTTATTCTTAAACACTTTACTGGTTTCTTCTTTGCATGTCTATGAAGTTGCCCTTGTATGTTAAGATTGACTGTACAGGACTTTCTCTTCCTGAATAACTCTTTGATGTAATATCAATCTTTGAACAAAGCCCTTCATGTTTTTTAACATACTTTGCTGCTTAAGGTAGAATAACCTTAAGTAATCTTGGTAATCTTAAGAAAACCTTGCTTTCCACTGTAGCACAGAAGAAAGAAAGACTTGCATTTATTTTATACCTTTCATAAGAACATAAGAAATAGGAGCAGGAGTAGACCATCTAGCCCTTCGAGCCTGCCCCGCCATTCAATAAGATCATGGCTGATCTGTCATGTCTCAGTTCCACATTCCCGCCCTCTCCCCATAACCCTTAATCCCCTCGCTTATCAAAAACCTATCAACCCGCATCTTAAAAATATTTAGCGAGGTAGCCTCCACCACTTCAACGGGCAGAGAATTCCAGAGATTCACCACCCTTTGAGTGAAGAAGTTCCTCCTCAACTCCGTTCTAAACCGCCCCCCCCTTTATCTTGAGGCTGTGCCCTCTAGTCCTACTGTCTTTTCTGAGCAGGAAAAGCCTCTCCACCTCTATCCTATCCATCCCATTCATCATCTTATATGTCTCAATGAGACAGAACATCCCAAATAAATTCCACAACCAATCAGGTATATTTTTCAATTCCCTCCTGACACTTCTTCCTTTCTTTCATAAGAACATAAGAACATAAGAAATAGGAGCAGGAGTAGGCCATCTAGCCCTTCGAGCCTGCCCCGCCATTCAATAAGATCATGGCTGATCTGTCGTGGCTCAGTTCCACTTTCCCGCCCTCTCCCCATAACCCTTAATCCCTTCTCTTATCAAGAACCCATCAACCCGCTTCTTAAAAATATTTAGCGAGGCAGCCTCCACCACTTCAATGGGCAGAGAATTCCAGAGATTCACCACCCTTTGAGTGAAGAAGTTCCTCCTCAACTCCGTTCTAAACCGCCTCCCCTTTATCTTGAGGCTGTGCCCCCTAGTCCTACTGTCTTTTTTGAGCGGGAAGAGTCTCTCCACCTCTATCCTATCCATCCCATTCATCATCTTATACGTCTCAATGAGATCTCCCCTCATTCTTCTAAACTCTAACGAGTACAAGCCTAGTTTATTCAGCCTCTCCTCATAGCTCAACTCCGGCATCAGCCTAGTAAACCTCCTCTGCGCTCCCTCCAGGGCCAAAATATCCTTGCGCAGGTGCGGCGCCCAAAACTGCACACAGTACTCCAGCTGCGGCCTCACCAATGCCCTATACAGCTGCAGCAAGACCTCCCTACTTTTATATTCAATCCCCCTCGCTATGAAGGCCAGCCTCCTTTAAACTGTGTTAAAATCTTAGAACTCCCTCCCTAACAGGGTGGGTGTACCTACACCACATGGACTGCAGCGGTTCCAGAAGGCAGCTCACCACCATCTTCTCAAGGGCAATTAGGAATGGCCTAGCTCCTACAAATGCTGGCCTAGATAATAATGCTGACATCCTGAGAAAGCAGAATAAAAATGCTCCTTAAAAAAGCCTTTGCTCACCTGTCCATTATGTGGTTCAATGTCAAAAATCTGAGTGTGATGACTAAGGGAATTTCACAGTAACTTCGTTGCAGTGTTAATGTAAGCCTTACTTATGATTAATAAATAGACTTTAAAAATCATTCTATAATTGTTCTTGTGAAATGCCTTGGAACATTTCACTACATTAAAGGCGTTACATGGATGTAAGTTATGCAAGAAATACAGCAGCAATAATTCTGAGTATTTATTCAAAACTTACCACCCAAAGCGCTTTCTCTTTTGGAACAGTAAGAATGACAGACAACTCTGGATTGGTTACATCCAGTTCTATTCTATTTCCTGAAATGACCTGGTTGCGACATCCAAACCCATGTGGACAGAAGAATGCACTGAAGAATCCTAAAAAATAGATGAAAGTATAATTTTAGCTCATAACCAAAATTAGACCTTGCCCATAGGAGCAGGAGTAGACCATTCAGCCTCTCAAGCTTGTTCTGCTATCCAACTTAATCATAGATGAGCTTTACCTTAACTTTGCATACCCTCCTTGCTTCTGTAGCCCTTAATCCAAGAAAAATCTATCAACCTCAGTTATGAAGTTTTCAACTGACTCCCAGGGCTGAATCTTCCATTGAGCTTGGGAAAACATTTTTGGGCCTCACAAACTGCACACTCGACCCACATGTGACTTCATAAAATCATATAATCCCTACACTGCAAAAGAGAACATTCAGCCCATCGACTTTGGCCACGACTTTACGTGGCATTTTTGTCTTTTGACACCAGGGTTGGGTTTGCTGCAGTTTGCACACTGAGTGTGTCAGGAGTGTGGGTATGGAGACAGGCCAGTTAGAAGACCTCTCCGCTGATCTAACACCCAACTCTCAACAAGTCCACTAAACTTCACTCCCTTCAACCCCATCACCCCCTCATCTATGCTATCTCTAATGCCCCAATGTGCTCTTCAATGCCAGCACGCACTATGCTCAATTTTCAGATTCCATGCAATATGCAAAATATTTTAAATTCGTTGTGGAGTAATCTTTTAGCATCCAATAAAAATCTCCATTATCATTGATTCTGTGAAATCCATGTGAAAAATATTTTACAACTTGTGATCTTGGCTTGATTCCAGAGATGAGGGGGCTAGGTTATGAGGAGAGATTGAGTAGATTGGGCCTGTACTTGTTGGAGTTTAGAAGGCTGAGGGGAGATCGGAGTATCGAGTACAAAAGTTGGAGTGTTATGGTAAGATTGTATAAGGCATTAGTGAGGCCGAATTTAGAGTATTGTGTACAGTTTTGGTCACCTAATTACAGGAAGGATGAAAATAAGGTTGAAAAAGTGCAGAGAAGGTTCACAAGGATGTTACTGGGACTTGAGAAGCTGAGTTACAGAGAGAGATTGAATAGGTTAGGACTTTATTCCCTGGAGCGTAGAAGAATGAGGGGAGATTTGATAGAGGTGTACAAGATTTTGAAGGGTATAGATAGAATGAATGCGAGCAGGCTTTTTCCACTGAGGCTAGGGGAGAAAAATAACCAGAGGGCATGGGTTAAGGGTGAAAGGAGAAAAGTTTAAAGGGAATAGTAGGGGGGGATCCTTCAAGCAGAGAGTGATGGGAATGTGGAATGAGCTGCTGGATAAAGTGGTAAATGAAGGGTCACTTTTAACATATAAGAAAAACTTGGACGGCATCATGGATGAGAGGGGTGTGAAGGGATATGGTCCAAGTGCAGGTCAGTGGGACTAGACAAAAAATGGTTCAGCACAGACAAGAAGGGCCAAAAGGCCTGTTTCTGAGCTGTAATTTTCTATGATTCTATAGTTCTATGGCTCACCTGACTTAAGGTGGAGGTGAGCGAAGTTGGTGAGGTCCTGGTGGATGGGGAGTTGTTTGCTTTTCTCAATTTGCTAAGCTTCACAGAAGGCCACTGTGTCACAGGGAATCAGGGGGAGGATTGTTTTGTGCCAGCATGGGTATTATTATTATCCCTGTAAATCAGTCCTACACCAGTCTAAGGCCTATAGAGGGTAGTAAGGGCGTGGAATGCCCTGCCTGCAGCAGTTGTGGACTCGCCAACTTTAAGGGTGTTCAAATGGTCAGTGGATAGGCATTTGGATAACATTGGAATAGTTTAGGTTAGAGGGTCATTAGATTGGTTCCACTGGTTGGCGCAACATCAAGGGCCGAAGGGCCTGTACTGCACTGTAATGTTCTATGTTCTATATTACCATTCTGAAGTGCAGTTTCAGGAGAATTTTCAGGAACAGCATAGTCCATTCAATGACTAATACACTCACCATTATAGGGACGACCTCCATCCACCATCACTTCTACTGGGAATGAGGGATACAATGGTTGATAAAAATGCACCAAAACCACATGTTTGCCCACATCTGGCACTCTTGTTTTGAAGATGATCTGGTTCTATAAAAGAAATCAGCCTCATGTTGGTTAAAAAAATCCTCATTTATAAACTTATTTTCAAAACTTTCAACAGGCACCCACAACATACACTTCTTATTTATAATTTGCTATAATTTTCTGATTTGAGCACTGATATTAGAATGACCATTTCTCCAATTCACATTTAACTGAATTATTTTCTGTATTAAAATTGTTTTAACTACAAGGATGGAAAATTTCCACTGTACATAAAGTCATAACCTGTTATCTATAAACAGGTTTATAAGTGTGTCAATACAAGTTCTGACAGAGAAATTAGGATGAATACATACAGAGAGACCGATTTAGCTAGGATTCATCTCCTTAGAGCAAAGAAGAATAAGGAGAGATTTAATAGACGTGTTCAAATAATCAACAGTTTTGCTATAGTAAAGAAGGAGAAACAGAGTGAGATTTTCCCGGAAATCAGCGAAGACCAATGGTGGGTGGGAAAAGCAGCATTGAGGCTGCCAATGGCAACAGCAACTTTTCTCTTCATGTAGTGCCTTTCCTGGGCACGATCCATTTCGTGCTGGGTGTGGAACTGATTTTTAGGTCCGCGTGCTATTTTCTGTGATTGGCACAATCTGCACCAGGCATGACGAGGTCAGAAAATCAACTCCATGAGCTGGCTATGGGCCCAATATGGACTCAGAATAGTGTGTTTTGAAGCAGAGGTGTCAATAATCCAGGGTGGTAGGATCTTAGAAAACTTGACCAATAAGCCTTTGTGCCATAACACTGACATAGGCTCCAGTGAGACTGAGGTGTAACAGCCCAGTTTTCAGGTGCTTCTGAAAACCATTTTCATTATGGGTGGTGAGGGCAAGTACCTAGTCTTCTGTGCTGCGTTCCTTTCGTTATGCAGCAAGGTGTATAGATAGTGTATCCTCCATGGTTGGTTGGAAATAGTGGAAGATGATTCTCTCAAGCAACTTGTAACATGTGGATAGAAGAGAAATGGGTTTATATCTAGAAGCTTCTTTAGGATCCTTGCCAGGCTTGGGATCGCAATAATCTCAGCTTTCCGCCAGATTTTTGGCAGTTGCTTGTCATGGGTGATTTTGGTCAGGAATAGAGAGGACTATTTTGGCGACATGCTGCCAAGGTGCTTAAGAAATGCAGTGTACATTTGGTCATAACCCGCAGCTTTGCCAGGTTTCAGTTTATCGATTGCTAATTGGACCTCATTTGTGTTTATGGCTTCAACTGTTCTTAAGTTCAGAGTCATACTGAATCTATGACTCACTCGAGCTGTTTGACAAGATGGCGGGCCACTGCATTTGAGGGCACACAACTCCGGTTGGAAATTGCAGATTGCTGCCTGGCAGCTGGATCAGTCTTCAACCTTTCCAGCTGGAATACAGTCCAGGTTACGAGTGAGATCTTCCCAGCGAATGTGATGTACATTGTCTAGTGTTCCAATCAGTTGGTTGCAATATCTGGATCACCAGATTTCTTCAAATTCTTTGAGGAGTCCTTGGCATTTACAGCTGAGGCAAGGAATGTATGTTGGATGAAACCCATGTGGAATGCTTGCTTTGGCAACTTTAGAGATGGCCTTGTTGAAGTCTGTATATGCCTTATTAATTGGGGTCTGTTTAATCGGGATACAGGCAACAGACTTCTCTAACTGAACTGTTGCCAGCGAGCTCTGAGCAAATTCCATCTTGGCTTTGGCTAGATGAAAGTTACTTGGAGCTCAACGTAGATGATTATAGGCCGATGCCAACTTTTTGGAACATTATTAAGGACTTGGTATGTGGTTTGAGGAGATGTCCATTGATGGCTGTGACCCAACAGAGATCTGGTGAATTCTCATGCCCCATTGAGGGTGGCACAGTGGCACAGTGGTTAGCACTGCTGCCTCACAGCACCAGGAACCTGGGTTCAAATCCCACTTGGGTCACTGTCTGTGCAGAGTCTGTACATTCTCCCTGTGCTCTGGTTTCCTCCCACATTCTGAAAGGCATGCTGGTTAGGTGCATTGAAACGAAAAGCACCGGAGTGCGGCGACTAGGGGAATTTCACAGTTATTTCATTGCAGTGTGAAAGTAAGCCTTACTTGTAACTAATAAATAAACTATTTTTTAACGTTGTAGATGGTACAGACTGCTACCAATGTTCATTGTTGTTGGGGAGGGATTGCATGTTCGTGGATAGGAAAGCTGCATTGTCCTGGATGGTGTCCAGCTTCTTGAGTGTGGCTGGAGATACACTCATCCAGGCAAATAGGGGCATTCCATTATACTCCTGACTTGTGCTTTTTAGATTGTGGACAGGCTTTGGGGAATCAGGAGGTGAGTTACTCGCCAGATGATTCCTAATCTTTCACTTGCTCTGGTAGCCACAGTATTCATATGGCTAGTTCAGTTCAGTTTCTGGTCAATGGTAACAACCGCACAACCTCAAACAGACCATTGTCTGCAACAAACTACCCAGCCTTCAGGAGAACAGTGACCATGACACCACACAACCCTACCACAGCAACCTCTACAAGACGTGCCAGATCATCGACATGGATGCCATCATCTCATGTGAGAATACCGTCCACCAGGTACACGGTACATACTCTTGCAACTCGGCCAACATTGTCTACCTGATACGCTGCAGGAAAGGATGTCCTGAGGCATGGTACACTGGGGAGACCATGCAGACGCAATGACAATGGATGAATGAATACCGCCTTGTGTGTCTTCTGGAGGCAGTAGTACTGCATGGAACTAAATACTACGACAACGGATGAATGAACACCGCTCAACAATTGCCAGGCAAGACTGTTCTCTTCCTGTTGGGGAACACTTCAGTGGTCACAGGCATTCAGCCTCTGATCTTCAGGTAAGCATTCTCCAAGACAGCCTTCATGACACACGACAGTGCAGAGTCGCTGAGCAGAGACTGATAACCAAGTTCCGCACACATGAGGACAGCCTCAACCAGGATCTTGGGTTCATGTCACACTATCTGTAACCCCCATGACTTGCCTGGGCTTGCAAAATCTCACTAACTTTCCTGTCTGGAAACAATACACATCTTTTTAACCTGTGCTTAAAGCTCTCTCCACTCATATTGTCTGTACCTTTAAGACTTGATTAGCTATAAAGACTCACATACCAATCATTATTCATTTAAATTGAGTTTGTGTCTTTATATGCCCTGTTTGTGATCAGAACTCCCACCCATCTGACGAAGGAACAGCCAGTTCCAAAAGCTAGTGGCGTTTGCTACAAATAAACCTGTTGAACTTTAACCTGGTGTTGTGAGATGTCATACAATGGTAACTCCCCCAGGATACTGATAGTGGAAGACTCAGCAATGGTAATGCTACTGAATGTCAAGGGGTGATGGTTAGATCCTCTCTTGATGGAGATGGTCATTGCTTGGCACTTGTTTGGCATGAAAATTATTTGGCACTTGTCAGCCCAAATCTGATATTGTCCAGATCTTGCTAACCTTGGACAGGGACTGATTCAGTACCTGAGGAATCGTGAATGATACTAAACGTTGTACAATCATCTGTGGATGGTCGCTGTTCTGACCTTATGGTGGAAGGAAGGTCGTTGATGAAACAGCCGAAGATGGTTGGGCGTAGGACACAATCCTGAGAAACTCCTGCAGAAATGTCCTGGAACAGAGATGATTGACCTCCAGTTGCCAAAACTATCTTCCTTTGTGCTAAGGATAACTCCAACCAGAATCCCATTGACTCCAGCTACGCTCCTTGATGCTAAATTCGGTCAAATGTTGTCTTCTTGTCAAGGACAGTCATTCTCATCTCACCTGTAATGTCCTAATTTTGTTTGGATTATGGGTTTTAACTGGCATATAAACCTGATAATGCGGTGCAAATGTATTTTAGTTACGCTTCAAACACTGAATAGCAGTAACCCCAGCCTGCCACTAACGTGGGAAGGGGATGATCATGGCAAGCTGTCGTGCCAACATAAAACACGACTATACTCACTGCCGGGGGAGGTAGTGGAAGCGGATATGGTAGTGAGTTTTAAGAGGCGTCTTGACAAACACATGAATAGGATGGGAATAAAGGGATATGGTCCCTGGAAGGGTAGGAGGTTTTAGTTCAGTAGGGCAGCATGTTCGGTGCAGGCTTGGAGGGCCTGTTCCTGTGCTGTAATTTTCTTTGTTCTTTGTTCTATAGACTTGAGAGATATTTTCTGCTCACATCATTGAATCTGTCCAATGCAAATGGGAAAGAAAAACCCCAGCTACTGTTTCCATTCACAGGAACAATCAGGGGATACAGGTTTAAGATAATTGACAAATTAACAGAAGGGAGAGTAGGAGATATTTTTAACACGTCCAGTATTGTGACTGTAAAAAATGATGGAAGCAAATTCATTAGGAACTTTGAAATGGACATTGGATATAAACTTGAAAAGGGAAAATTTACAGTGCTATGGGGAAAGAACTGGCAGAGGGAGAGGGAATAATTAAAGAGCTGTCACCAACCACTGGCATTGATACAATGGTAAAAAGTCTGACAACACCAGGTTTTAGTCCAACCGATTTATTTGATAGTAGACTCACAAGCTTTCGGGATTAGCCCCTTCGTCAGGTGAATGGAGAGTTCTGGCCTCAGACAGAGCATATAAAGCACAGACAGTTTAGAGATTACTGATTAGAATGCGAATCCTTACACCTAACCTGCTGTTCAAGACCTGAAGTGGCTGACAATGTGAGTGGAAGGAGCACTGATCACAGGTTAAAGAGATCTGTATTGTCTCCAGACAGTACAGTAAGTGAGGTTTTGCAAACCCAGGCAAGTCACGGGGGTTACAGATAGTGCGACATGAACCCAAGATCCCTGTTGAGACCGTCCTCATGTGTGCGGAACTTGGCTATCAGTCTCTGTTCAGCGACTCTGCGCTGTCATGTGTTGTGAAGGCCGCCTTGGAGAATGCTTACCCGAAGGTCAGAGGCTGAATGCCCATGACCACTGAAGTGTTCGCCAACAGGAAGGGAACAGTCTTGCCTGGTGATTGTCGAACGATGTTCATTCATCCGTTGTCGTAGCGTCTGCATGGTCTCCCCAATGTACCACGCTTCGGGGCATCCTTTCTTGCAACGTATCAGGTAGACAATGTTGGCCGAGTTGCAAGAGTATTTACCATGTACCTGGTGGATGGTATTCTCACGTGTGATGATGGTATCCATGTCGATGATCCGGCATGTCTTGCAGAGGTTGCTGTGGCAGGGTTGTGTGGAATTGTGGTCACTGTTCTCCTGAAGGCTGGGTAGTTTGCTGCGAACAATGGTCTGTTTGAGGTTGTGTGGTTGTCTGAAGGCAAGAAGTGGGGGTGTGGGGATGGCCCTGGCGCGATGTTCGTCTTCATCAATGATATGTTGAAGACTCTGGAGAAGATGTCGTAGCTTCTCCGCTCTGGGGAAGTACCATCATCACACGTGAGAATACCATCCACCAGGTACATGGTAAATACTCTTGCAACTCGGCCAACATTGTCTACCTGATACGTTGCAAGAAAGGATGTCCCGAAGCATGGTACATTGGGGAGACCATGCAGACGCTACGACAACGGATTCATGAACATCGTTCGACAATCACCAGGCAAGACTGTTCCCTTCCTGTTGGCGAACACTTCAGTGGTCATGGGCATTCAGCCTCTGACCTTCAGGTAAGCATTCTCCAAGGCGGCCTTCACGACACATGACAGCGCAGAGTCGCTGAACAGAGACTGATAGCCAAGTTCCGCACACATGAGGACGGTCTCAACAGGGATCTTGGGTTCATGTCGCACTATCTGTAACCCCCGTGACTTGCCTGGGTTTGCAAAACCTCACTTACTGTACTGTCTGGAGACAATACAGATCTCTTTAACCTGTGATCAGTGCTCCTTCCACTCACATTGTCAGCCATTTCAGGTCTTGAACAGCAGGTTAGATGTAAGGATTCGCATTCTAATCAGTAATCTCTAAACTGTCTGTGCTTTATATGCTTTGTCTGAGGCCAGAACTCTCCATTCACCTGACGAAGGGGCTAACCCCGAAAGCTTGTGTGTCTATTATCAAATAAATCGGTTGGACTAAAACCTGGTGTTGTCAGACTTTTTACTGTGTTTATGCCAGTCCAACACTGGCATACCCACATCATTGATACAATGGACCAGTGTCTTCCTGTGCAGGAAGACTGTATGATTCTGTGTGACTGGTGAAGTACGGATGAACACCAAATAGCAAATACTTTAAATGCAAAGTGAAAAGTTGACTAATACATGCTCGTCAAAGATGCCCCAAGTATTCTAGTGGTGAGAGAGTATGGAAGAGATTTAGAAGGCATAGCAATCAAAATGAGAGAGTCAGTGCATACTAATTGGATATGCAAAAGTTGGAAACAGGATAGTGTGATGCCCATATTCAAAACACATAACTAAACAGATCGATATATGGGGAGCCATCCTGACGTAACTCCCTATTATCTTCCTGGCCCCACCTCCACTCCCATTATCCTGGAGCCAGTAAAATTCTACTCTGAGTCTGCCCTTCTATTCTTTTGCATTATCACATTTGAAAGCAGTTGGTTACCTGTGGTGATTTTAGTAGAATAATGTCTCCTGGTTCCACCATGGTTGGAGGGCGCTGGGATAGGAGGTGTGGATTATTAGACAAGCTAGGTTGTGAAGGAATGTTTGCAGTTGAAAGCTGTCCATCATTCACCTTCACTGAAGACACAGGTATTTCATACTTGGATGCAACACAGGAACTATTGAAACATTCAAAATAAAGACAGCGCCATTTAGAAGGTTAATATTCTGGACAATCAAAATGATTTGTAAATGTGTGTTCAAAATTGAGTTGTCTTGATGCAGTGAGGAGTGAGAAATTGTTTCCGCTGATAGAGGGTCAATTACCAGAGGACACAGATTTAAAATAATGGACAAGAGAACCAGGATGAAGAGATTTTCTTCTTATGCAGCAAGTTGTTATGATATGAAATGCTGTCTAAAATTGGTGGTGGACACAGATTCAACAGTAATTCCCAAAGGAAATTGGATATATGCTTGAAAAGGGGAATATTATAGATTGTTGGGAAAAGAACAGGAGGGAATGAGATTAATTGGTTTAAATCAGGCACAAAATTGATGTATTTTTCAAGCAAGAACAAAATAAAGAGGGTGAATTTCTCTTGCCAATAATACAGGTATAGAAATGGATTTTTTATGTTCTTTTTTATTAGGAGTCAGCTAGAGTATTGTGTCCAATTCTGGGCACCAACTTCAGGAAGGAGGGAATGAAAAGGAAGTTTACCAGAATGGTAACAGGATGAGGGACTTCAGTTCCAAGGACAGACTGGAGAAATTTTCTTAGAGAAGGGAAGGTTAAAGATAAAGGAGGGCGGTTTAGAACGGAGTTGAGGAGGAACTTCTTCACTCAAAGGGTGGTGAATCTCTGGAATTCTCTGCCCGTTGAAGTGGTGGAGGCTGCCTCGCTAAATATTTTTAAGAAGCGGGTTGATGGGTTTTTGATAAGAGAAGGGATTAAGGGTTATGGGGAGAGGGCGGGAAAGTGGAACTGAGCCACGACAGATCAGCCATGATCTTATTGAATGGCGGGGCAGGCTCGAAGGGCTAGATGGCCTACTCCTGCTCCTATTTCTTATGTTCTTATGTTCTTAAATACAATAGAAGTGTTTAAATCCTGAGGGGGGTTTATAAAGAAGGATAAATTGCTTTCACTGATAACCCAACAGGGAGATACAGGTTTAAAGCAATTGGAAAAAGAACCAGAGGCAAGACAAGAGATATTTTACACAGCAAGTGATCTGGAATGTGTTGTCTGAAAGGATGGTGGAAGCAGATTCAGGAGTAAATTTCAAAAGAAATAGGATAAATGTTTTAGGGGGAGAAGCTTTGCAAGGCTATGGGGAAAGAAGAAGCAGAGTGGGATTAATTAGAGTCATAGAGTCAAGGTTTACGGCATGGAAACAGACTCTTCAGCCCAACTTGCTCCTGCCGCCTTTTTTTTAAATCCCTGAGCTAATCCCAATTGCCTGCATTTGGCCCATATGAATTTATACCCATCGTACCCATGTAACTATGTAAATACTTTTTAAAAGACAAAATTGTACCCACCTCTACTACTACTTCTGGCAGCTTGCTCCAGACACTCACCACCCTCTGTGTGAAAAAGTTGCCCCTCTGGACACTTTTATATCTCTCCCTTCTCACCTTAAACCTATGCCCTCTAGTTTTAGACTTCCCTGCCTTTGGGAAAAGATATTGTCTATCTAGCTGATCTGTGCTCCTCATTATTTTATAGACCTCTATAAGATCACCCCTCAGCCTCCTACACTCCAGAGAAAAAAGTCCCAGTCTATCCAGCCTCTCCTTATAACTCAATCCATCAAGTCCTGGTAGCATCTTAGTAAATCTTTTCTTCACTCTTTCTAGTTTAGTAATATCCTTTCTATAATACGATGACCAGAATTGCACAAGTATTCCAAGTGTAGCCTTAGCAATGTCTTGTACAACTTCAACTCGAACTCCTGTATTCAATGTTCTGACCAATGAAACCAAGCAAGCTGAATACTTTCTTCACCACTCTGTCCACCTGTGACTCCATTTTCAAGGAGCTATGAACATGTACCCCTAGATCCCATTTCTGTAATTCTGCCCAACACCCTACCATTAACTGAGTAAGTCCTGCACTGGTTCAATCTACCAAAATGCATCACCTTGCATTTGTCCAAATTAAACTCCATCTGCCACTCGTCAGCCCACTAGCCCAATTGATCAAGGTCCTGTTGCAATTGGAGATAACTTTCTTCGCCATCCACTATGCCACCAATCTTAGTACCATCTGCAAACTTACTAACCATGCCTTCTATATTGTCATCCAAATCATTAATATAAATGACAAATAACAATGGACGCAGCACAGATCCCTGAGGCACACCGCTGGTCACAGGCCCCCAGTTGGATTCATGAAACTGCTGCAATATTTCCAATTGGATAATTTTTTTCAAAGAGCAGGTACAGGGAAGAAGGCTGAATGGCCTTCTTCAGTGCTATCTCATTCAATGTTAAATTCATGGTATAAGGCATTCCTTCCTAACTACCAGAGAAAAGCACTGCTATTGTATACATTAATATTGCAGCAGTTTCATGAATCTAAATGAAGTGAGTATTTTCATGCAGTTCAGGAGCTGAGCCTGTGCTCTGGAATTTTGCCAATGTTTAGTATTATGTGTTTGATCTCTGGTGGCCCAATCGCTCTTGATCTAATCAAACTCGCTGTGTTTATTACTTTCAATAGCTGTCCTTAGAAGCTGAAATAATTTATGTTTGAGTAACTTGTATAAATAAATGTTATTCAACCGAGCCTGCCTGAAGTTGATGAACAATGCTGTTTTCAATTGTCCTTTTATCTCCAAAATCATTGTGTGAAATCCTGCAGCGATTCTCTTTGCTGATATGTAAAGTGAAACCATTTCACCTGCTCTTTACTACAGCCTTCCATTAAAACCATGACCAAAAGAAACCTTGCAGATTACTTGACAACTTCACATGATTCATTGCAAAATGATACACCACAGGGAGCAGGCCATTCAGCCCATCATGTCTGTATCAGCTCACAGAAAGAACTATCCAATTTGTCGCAATTCCCTGCTCTTTCCCCTTTACTGAGTAAATTCCCTTTTGAAAATTACAACCGAACGTGTACCAAACATTCTGGATCAAAACAATTCATTACTTGGGAGGCACGGTAATACAATGGTTAACACTGCTACTTCACAGCGCCAGGGACCTGGGTTCGATTCCCAGCCTGGATCACTGTCTGTGTGGGGTTTCCATGTTTTCCCCATGTCTGTGGGTGCTCTGGTTTTCTCCACATTCTGAAAGATGTGCTTATGAGGTGGATTGACCTGAACAGGCGCCGGAGTGTGGCAACTAAGGGATTTTTATAGTAACTTCACTGCTGTGTTAATGTAAACCTTACTTGTGACTAATAAATAACCTTTACTTTTTTAAAACTACTTCATCTCATCTCCCCACTGATTCTTTTTGGCAATCGCTTTCAATCTTTGCTTCCTAATTACTGACCTGCATAATTTACTTCATCAAAGCCTTTCTTAATTTTGAACACCTATATATTTATTTCTGCTCTGAAGAGGACAATCCCAGTTTATCCAGTATTTCCACATAACTAAAATCACTTAGCCCCCGGACAACTCTTGTAAATCTCCTCAACACTCTAAGGCCTTAACATCCTTCCCAAAGTGTAGCACTCAGTTTGAAGCCAAACCAGTGATTCAGAACTCAGTGAAATACTGGCTGTATTTTAACTTTTGGACTCATTCATAGCATTGGTCAGCAGCAGGTAGGAACCTGCAAGTTTATCAAGTGGGTTTTTCCAAGCCTCTTTAACTGAGGCATGGTACTTGCATCCTGCTTCCGGGTTTTTGGAATATATGGGCATGATCACAACCCATGACTTACCGTTGAAGCCTCAATACTTTCAAGGAAATTACAGCAGCTTCTGATTGTTGGGAGTCCCAAGTTAAGGAATTATTTTACCAGTAGCAAAAGTAAAAATAACAACAAAGGAGAAAAATTGCTGACAAGGCAAATGTGAAATAGGAGGATACTCCCCCTCTTATGCTGCATGATTATATGAACTGGAAAGTTTTTTTCCAAGAGCTGGTACATGCATGATATGCTAAATGATCTCCTAAATTTGCTATATCACACAAATAGGAACAGGACCAGACTACATGACCCATCAAACCTGCGCCGCCATTTAACACAATCATGGCTGATCTTGAGTTTCAACTTCATTTTCCCACTCACTCCCAATATACTTTAATTCCCCGAGAGAACAAAGATCTATCTGTCACAGATTTTCTATAAGAAACACTATTTGGTCCAACAACTTCACACCGGTATTTATGTTTCACATGAGCCTCATTCCACATTACTGCAGATCACTATTACTACAGCATATCCTTCTATTCCATACACCCTCATGTGTTTATCTGGCTTGCCCTTAATCACATCCATATTGTTCACTTCAACCATTCCGTGTGGTGGCAACTTCCACATTTTTGCCATTCTCTTGGGAATGAAGCTTCTCATGAATTCCCCATTGGAATTATTAGTAATTCTCTTATACTGATGGTCTCCGAGTTTTGAATCCCCAGAAATGGAAACATCTTCTCTACATCTATCCTTTAAGAGCGCTTGACAGAATAGGAAAGAGATAGGGAACCATAGTGGAGGGACAGGATGATCTCAACTGAGAACTGAGAACAAAGAGCAAAGAAAATTACAGCACAGGAACAGGCCTTTCGGCCCTCCAGGCCTGCACCAACCATGCTGCCCAACTGAACTAAAACTCCTTACCATTCCAGGGACCATTTCCCTCTATTTCCATCCTATTCATGCATTTGCCAAGATGCCCCTTAAAAGTCACCATTGTATCTGCTTCCACTACCACCCCTGGCAGTGAGTTCCAGGCACCCACCACCCTCTGTGTAAAAAACTTGCCTCTTATGTCTCCTTTAAACCTTGTCCCTCACACCTTAAACCTATGCCCCTAGTAATTGATTCTTCCACCCTTGGGAAAAAACTACTGATTGTCCACTCTATCCACCACTCATAATCTTGTAGACTTCTATCACAGAAATAGAACATAGAACATTACAGCGCAGTACAGGTCCTTCGGCCCTCGATGTTGCGCCGACCAGTGGAACCAATCTAATGACCCTCTAACCTAAACTATTCCAATGTTATCCATATGCCTATCCACTGACCATTTGAACGCCCTTAAAGTTGGTGAGTCCACAACTGCTGCAGGCAGGGCATTCCACGTCCTTACCACCCTCTGAGTAAAGAACCTACCTCTGACATCCGTCCTATAACTACCACCCCTTAATTTAAAGCTATGTCCCCTTGTGTTAGCCATCACTGTCCAAGGTAAAAGGCTCTCACTGTCCACCCAATCCAATCCTTTGATCATCTTGTATGCCTCAATTAGGTCACCTCTTAACCTTCTTCTCTCTAATGAAAATAACCTCAAGTCCCTCAGCCTTTCCTCATAAGACCTTCCCACCATACCAGGCAACACCCTGGTAAACCTCCTCTGCACCCTTTCCAGTGCCTCCACATCCTTCTTATAATGCGGCGACCAGAACTGTACGCAATACTCCAAGTGCGGCCGCACCAGAGTTTTGTACAGTTGTAACATGACCTCACAGCTCCGAAGTTCAATCCCTCTACCAATAAAAGCTAACACACCGTACACCTTCTTAACAACCTTATCAACCTGGGTGCCAACTTTCAGGGAGCTATGCACATGTATCCTGAGATCTCTCTGCTCGTCAACACTACTAAGAGTCCTTCCATTAGCCCTATATTCTGTACTCCTGTTACTCTTACCAAAGTGAATCACCTCACACTTTTCTGTATTAAACTCCATTTGCCACCTCTCAGCCCAGCTCTGCAGCTCATCTATGTCCCTCTGCAAACTGTAACATCCATACTCACTGTCTACAACTCCTCCGACTTTGGTGTCATCAGCAAATTTACTAATCCATCCTTCTACACCCTCATCTAGGTCATTTATAAAAATGACAAACAGCAGTGGCCCCAAAACAGATCCTTGAGGTACACCACTTGTAACTGAACTCCAGGGTGAATATTTCCCATCAACCACCACCCTCTGTCTTCTATCAGAGTGCCAATTCCTGATCCAAACTGCTAAATCACCCTCAATCCCATGTATCTGCATTTTCTGCAATAGCCTACCATGGGGAACCTTAGCAAACACTTTGCTAAAATCCAAATACACCACGTCAACTGCCTTACCCTTATTCACCTCTTTGGTCACCTTTTCAAAAAACTCGATAAGGTTTGTGAGGCATGACCTACCCTTCACAAAACCGTGTTGACTATCCCTAATCAACACGGTTTTGTGAAGGGTATGCCAACAAATGCCAACAAAACAAGCAGCAGGAAAGATTTGAGCCTCAAAATGGGATGGCAAGAGATTTTGTGTTGCTGGGACATAAAGAAAATGATGGCAGAATTTATTATAAATTATACAAAACTGCTATTTCTTGTACTTGTACATGACTTACATGTCTGTGCAAGCTACAAGCTGCTCCCATAAGTGAAATTTACTCTAGGTTGTAAATGACATGTTAAATTTGTACAAGGTTGGGAACTTAATTGGAAAATAGACAGCTATAGACCAATTTGCTTTTTAATAGTGCAATACATTAATTATCTAAAATCTCTTAAGTTCTATCCATTCCTCTTCTTATGCAATTCCTCAGGATGAAGAATCACTTTCTGCCACTTCAGTTTGATGGCTTCTGAGATGTTTATCAGTCCAGTGCACAAAATGCAGACTGTGCACCACTGGGACAGGTGGTGCTTGGAAGATTGGCCACATGCGTTAATATAGGATTTGTGCACTCTGTCCAAATTCTCTGCATGTTCCCAACATACTCTATCATTGTGTTTGGTGCCTTCCCGACTGAATGATGTACTTGCCTGATTCATTTACATTAATCAATGAAGTTACCTTGTCCTAATCTCACAACCTTTGGCAAGGTCACAGTGGGTTCATCCTAGGATGGCGAGGAGACAAAGTTCCTGGATTTTCACAGCCATTAGATAATAATTTTCCCCTTTTGAAATATGGAACAAGAAAATTCATATAAGATTTACCTCCTGTTTGTAATAGGTCCATGAGTAGCGATGCAGTGAACTTTGGGTTCCACGTGTTCAATACAGAATTCTTTAAATGGTATTAAATAAACTTTGTGCTGTCCATGGAAAGGAATAAAAAATGTGCAATATTAACAAATATCATGTCATCTTAACAACCTGTTCAGCAAATCCAAATCAGCTCCGAAGTATAAGTATTCTGTCTTGTCAGAATATTTAAAGCATTTGATAACAGTGACTCATATCACTTATTCTGTCACTCATGACAGGGACATGTAAATTATAAGGTAGAAGGATCAATTTATGATATTTGTACAGTTGGCAGATCGGAATTACAGCAGCAGTAGCAGTACTAATATTAACTTTTTTAACTGTTCATCAAATATCAAAAAAGACTGGTGAAACATTAACTAATATTTCAAATGGACTTGTAAACAAAAGAGGTGGAAGTTAAGTTTAAAGTTTATTTGTTATTGTCACACGTAGGCTTACATTAATACTGCAACGAAGTTACTGTGAAAATCACCTAGTCACCACGCTCTCACACCTGTTCAGGTGCACTGAGGGAGAATTTAGCACGGCCAATCCACCTAACCCACATTTGGACTGTGGGAGGAAACCGGAGCATATGGAGGCAAGCCACGCAGACATGGGGAGAACTTGCAGACTGCACAAACAGTAACCCAAGCTGGGAATTGAACCCAGATCCTTGGCACTATGAGGCAGGAGTGCTAACCACAGTGCCGCCGTGCCACCATGTCCCCATCTGGAGTAAGTGCATTCAGTTCTGTGCATCACACATCTGGAGGGATATACAGACCTTGAATGAACGCAGGGTAATTTTACCAGAACGACACAATGACTAAGCTGTTTAAATTATGAAGACGGGTTTTATGGATTATTGTATTCCCTGTACAAAAGATTTATCAAAATACATTCAATTAATGCACAAAATCCTTCCAGCTGTGGCAAACAAAATATTAGAGCAAAGGAAGAGGCATGTAAAGTTGCCAAAAGTAAGGTAAGCCTGGTAACTGGGAGCATTTTAGAATTCTGCAAAGGAGGACCAAGAAAACAATTGAGAGTAGAATTCTTCCAAGTAGCCTGGAGGAGGTTTGGTGGTGGTTTGATGGTGAGTGGATGTGGTAAATGTAGTGGGAGCCAAAGATCATTGGAAACCTGCTGGTGTAAAATCCCATTGCAGTTCTCCCAATGGGGAGGTCATGGTGGGTCACTCTTCCCACTGGCAGGTGGTGCAAAAGCCATTTGCGTTTATTTGCATCTCATGAATCCTTATTAAAACGGGCTATTAAAAAATGGGTGTCCCATTAGGCCTATCAATCTTACGTCACGTGAAACTCGATCGCTAATGAATGGAGTGCACAAGGTGGTCCTCAGCTCGTCAAAGACTTTGGGATGAGTGTAAAAATTCTGCCAAAGAACTGCACTGCTCCTGGTGCGCTGTACATCACTCTACCAGGACAGACAGATTCTTGCCTCCATCTCCACATCGAGCTGGTTTTCATGAACAGCATCAAGCTGCTGGATCATGTTCTTGTTCTTGATAAGAGAGGGGATTAAGGGTTATGGGGAGAGGGCGGGAAAGTGGAACTGAGCCACGACAGATCAGCCATGATCTTATTGAATGGCGGGGCAGGCTCGAAGGGCTAGATGGCCTCCTCCTGCTCCTATTTCTTATGTTCTTATGTTCTTATGAACCCTTTTGTGTCACTGAGTCAGATCAGTACTGAGGTTGGAGAGTACAGAAACCACCTTGTGTCTGGTGACATATATCAGTGTCTATCTGGACAGGACTGTGCTGTGAGACTCATGCAGCCACCACAGCAAGGCTCTGAAGTTCAACAAGGAATACAAATCATAGAAGTCATACACTGCAGAAAGGGGCCATTCAGCCCATCGAGTCTGCACCGACCACAATCCCACACACGTCCTGTCCCCATGTCCCTATATATTTTACCCGCTAATCCTTCTAACCTATGCATCCCGGGACACTAAGGGGCAATTTAGCATGGCCAATTAACCTAATTCGCACATCTTTGGACTGTAGAAGGAAACAGGAGCACCTGGAGAAAACCCATGCAGACACAGGGAGAATGTGCAAACTCCACGCAGACAGTAACCCAAGGCTGGAATTGAACCCAGGTCCCTGGCACTGTGAAGCAGCAGTGCTAACCACTGTGCTATCGTGCTGCCCAAATGGCATGGTAGTACAGTGGATGGGGCACAAGGTGAGTGGCAGTGGGCGATGTGGGGGGTGGTGGGGGGGGCAACATGGAAGGAGGGCTGTGCAAGGAGTGGGAAAGGGAGTGTGAGGAGGGGCAGAGAGGCAAGGAGGTGGATGAGGGGATGATGAGCATGGGAAGACTCAGGGCAGGGGACCTGGACCTTGACAAGGTAGTATGAAAAGCTCACAAAGGGGTCAAGGGATGCCATATTGTTTACTGGAACAAAATGAAGGAAGAATCCAGATGTGGTGGGCAGAGGTCCAAGTGGGAAATGGTCACCTCATAGGTGATGATTTCAGGGGGAGAATGGTTGAATCAAGGAACAGTCTTCTTCTAGAGGTTGCTAGTCTTTTCCTTCTGAGCTGCTGACATTCTGCACAGGTATGCTGGGGACTGTGATATGTGTGTGTACTGAACTAGTACATAAATATGTCATCAGGACCTTTGAACCCGCCAGCTCATGGCTGGCGGATGAATCAGTTGCTGCCCACTTGTTAGAGAGGATGTTGAATGAGTCGACAAAATAAGATAAACCAAAGAAACAAACACTTTCAATAAAATAGTGAACAAAGAGAAGTTTATGAATGCACTGAATGTTTATTACTACTGCTTCCTGTCATTTCAAAGTATTAAAATTTTAGTGCTGATCTTTAATTAATAAGCAAATATTTTAATGATGTTATTTACAGACTTGGAAAATATATCTCACCTCAAGAAAAACAATAAACTTGACAAATGCAACCTTCTTTAAATGTACTGAAGAAATACTTGGCTTACATGTCTGGTACACACATCACAATGAATGATGCACTCACCAGTAAAACACTGACTGATGTTCCCTGTAGAAGGAGGTCAACATGAGAAGACAGATCAAAAACTGCAATGCGATTCTGTGGGTCAATCGCAACACTCCGACAAAGAAAACTGCAGCAAATGCACAAGAGCACAATTACATCCTTTATGCATGAAACAATTCAAGTTAATTGTCATCCTGCAGTCCGTTTATTATATATAAGTAAATTACAGTAAATTATTACAATATTCCACTGAATTTCACAATCTTATTTTACATTGCTGGTGATGTACCAACTAGATTTATCACAACAAGTGTTTTTCTCTCCAGAGATTCTGCCTGATCTGCTGAGTATTTCCAGAATTTTCTGTTATTATTTCAGCTTTCCAGCATTTATCACCATGGGCAAGATTTTCCACATCCTCTGCAATGTGTTTTGCAGCGGCGAGAGGCGATGCACCGCTCACTGGCAGTGGGCTCTTATGGTCCCGCCATTGTCAATGAGGTTTCCCATTGAAAGTACCTCTTGTCACTGGGAAATCAGGACAGGAATGCGCTGTCAGCCAGTCTGTAAGAGCCCACCAACATAATCTCAGCAAGGTTTCAGCTTACAGTTCCAGGATCATTCCTGTTGGGTTCAGCAACAGTAACATGTGAAAATTGATCACTGCAGTTTTTATGATGGTATTGTTGGGTTAGGTCACGTGTCTAAGCACACTACCTAGCAGAGATTTATCTTTACCTTGCCAATGTCAGACCTGTTCTATGGTGCTAATGTGCCTGCTTCCACCTCCTCCTCTGGCAGCATGTTCCAGGCACCTACCACTCTCTGCAATAAAAGCTTCCTCCGCACATCTCCATTAAACTTCCCCCTCTCACCTTGAACCTATGCCCCTTGTAATTGACACTTCCACCCTGGGAAAAAGCCTCTGACCATCCACCCTGTATGCCTCTCATAATTTTGCAGACCTCTGTCAGGTCTTCCCTCAGCTTCTGTCTTTCCAGTGAAAACAATCCTAATTTATCCAGCCTCTCCTCATAACCAACACCCTCGACACCAGGCAACATTCTAATGAACTTTCTTTGCACTTTCTCCAAAGCTTCCACAACATTCCAGTAGTGTGGTGACCAGAACTGCACGCAAATCTCCAAATGCAGCCTAACCAAGGTTTTATATAGCTGCAACATGATTTTCCAACTCCTGTACTTAATGCCCTGGCTGATGAAGGCAAGCATGCTGTATATCTTCTTAATCACCTTGGCCATCTGTGTTACTACTTTTAGGGAACTGTGGACCTGCACACTCAGATCCCTCTGTATGTTGATGTTCCCAAGGGTTCTGCTACTTACAGTATTATTCACACCAAATTTGATCCTTCAAAATGCAATGAGGACAAAATGCATTTGTCCAGATTAAACTCCATCTGCCATTTCTGTGCCCAAGTTTCCAATCTATCTCTATCCTGTTGTATCCTCTGACAATCCCCGGCAGTTTCAACAACTCCACCAATCTTCATATCATCCTCAAACTTACTAATGAGACCTTCCATATTTTCCTCCAGATCATTTATATATACTACAAACAACAGAGGTCATAGCACTGATCCCTGTGGAACACCATTAGCTACAGATCTCTGCCTGAAAAATGTCATTCCACTGCTACTCGCTGTCTTCTATAACCAAACTAGTTCTTTATCTATTTAGTCAGCCCACATCGAATCCTACGTGATTTTAATTTTTGTACCAGTCTGCCATGTGGGAACTTGTTAAGCGCCTTACCAAAGTCAGGTAAACTACATCCACAGCCCTTTCCTCATCAATTTTCTTTGTTACCTCTTCAAAAAACTTGTCACTAACTGCTGCCTGTCACTAACTAGTCAATTTTCTTCCAAATGTGCATATATCCTGTCCCTCAGTGTCTTCTCCAAAAGCTTCCCCACCACAGACATCAGGCTCACCAGCCTACAATTTCCTGGATTATCCCTTTTCCTTCCTTAAACAAGAAAACCATATTGACCATTCTTCAGTCTTCTGGAGCCTCACCTGTGATCAAAGAGGATGTGAAGATATCTGTTAAGGACTCAGCTATCTCTTTCCTTGCCTCCTGCAGTAACCTGGGATAAATTCCAACCGGCCCTGGGGATTTGTTTACCTGAATGCAATTTAGGATACTCAACACTTCCTCCTTCGATACATTGACATTTTCTAGAGCGTTCATACACCTATCCCTGACCTCAACATCTGTCATGTCCTTCTCCTTGGTGAATACTGATACAAAGTGCTCATTATGGATCTCACCCCCTTCCTGTGCCTCCACACATAGGGCCCTATTTTATCATTTTGATTCTAAGTGCTGGGTGGACTTCAAACTGGGAGTATTTCAGATCCAGCTTTTAGACCCATTCTAAGGCGCCTCATATGCATTCTGCCTGAAAAAATATCAGTGATTCCTAATCATGCTGCACAAGCCTGTGGGCGGGGCTTCACGCACCCGAAACCCTGCAGCTCTGATTGGCGCCTCCAATTGCGCATGTGCAGGAAAGAAAGATAGAATATTGCTCCCCTGCCACATCCTTCCCAAGCCAGATGATGCCTCCTCCGACCCCCACAGATATTGCTCCACCCCCACAACATTACTGAGCTCTTATCCCCCCACCCTCTCCACCACCCAGCCCAATTGTGGGCCCTTACCCCCCCCCCCCCACCCCCACTGATCGTAGGCAGGGTGGCAGCAGACCCCTCCTTTACCCCCACTGATCATAGGCAGGGTGGCAGCTGACCCCTCCTTTACCCCCACTGATCTCAGGCAGAATGGCAGTGGTTCTTTCCCCCCTTCATTGATCACAGGCACAGTGGCAATGGGCCCCCTTTCACTCCCATTGATCACAGGCAGGGTGGCAGCAGATCCCCTCCTCCTTCCACTCACCCGCCCACTCGTACCGATTTCAGGAGAGCCCCCTGACACTCAGCACTTACCTCCTTACTCACCCTCACTGATGGAGCGGCCGAATCGGAATTGTTTGGAGCATGTCTGTTTTGCACCGATTCTGGATGGGTGAACACGGTGGTAAACAGGGAAGTGCTGGTAAAACTGGGCTTGCAGTCCATTAAGACAAAATAAATGCATGCAAATGCATTTAAATGGCTGTCACGCCCATTTTGGGCACAATCCTGATCGCGGTCATTTTCTGGCCTTGGTAAAAGGAGAACTGGGTAAAAAGTCTGACAACACCAGGTTTTAGTCCAACCGATTTATTTGATAATAGACTCACCAAATAAATCGGTTGGACTAAAACCTGTTGTCAGACTTTTTACTGTGTTTACGCCAGTCCAACGCCAGCATACCCACATCAGGAGAACTGGCGCAGAGGTAGGCATGGTTCGTGTTACTCGCCTCATGTCCGACTTTGCCAAATTTTCATGCCCGAAGACAGGCACAATGTGATGATAAAATCGGGCCTCTAATTTTCCTCCATTATCCTTGAATGGGCCAATTCTTTCCCTTGCTACCTTCCTACCCTTAATATATGCATAAAAAGCCTTGGCATTCCCCTTGTCCCTGTTTGCTAAAGACAGTTCATGGCCCCTTTTAGGCCTTTTAATTCCATGTTTAAGTTCTTCCTACTTTCACCATACTCCTCAAGGGCTTTGTCAGTTTTTAGATGTTTTAGATGACCTTTCTGTTATGTTTAACTTACCTGTATTTGCAGCTGTACAGATTAAACTTCCCTTGCATAGCTGCTCCAAGAGGATTGTGTAGAGCCACATTGAGCGTGTGCAGTCTCTCAGCTTCATTGGCATATTCAACAACAAGGACATAGTGGCCTGGTTCAGGAATCTTAATTCTAAACTGCAGCTGAACCTGAGGGGATGAGGAACTGGTGTTAGTGGAAAAGAGTCTAAACATTCTTTGTGTGCTTCTTCTGTACATTGATGCCCTACCTTTGAATACACAGTCTGCAGTAGCTTCTCTGGAACTTCACTGTAGATATTTAGCAGTATAGAGTTCCAAACAGGCTCCATAACAATTAATTAATGTTTTCACTTTCTATTACTCCTTACAAGATACTTAATAAGAATGAATGCCTCTGACAAGAAAAACTGATGGATACTGAGAAATTCTTGGGAATGGAAATGGAAAGCATGATCGAAGAAAGAAATTAGAGCAGCCTTTTAGATCTTCAGGTCTAAAGGAGATAAAAACAAGGTCCCTTAGTAGACTTGCCAGATGATTAAATTAGGGCAATTAGTAAGCCAGTTCAGACTGTTTTTTTTAAACAGGAGAGGCAGAGACTATAAAAACAAATTTGCCTGTGCCTTAGCTGACTGCCAGGGAGTTAACATAAATGTGGGAGATTAGGAAAGTGGAGCAGGGGGTATTACAGTATCCTGTTTTCTTTATTGGTCCACAGTTCAGTGGGAGTAGTTGCAGGCCAAGGCTGGAGGAATGAATACATCTGTGTGATATCACAGATAAGTGACTGGTAGATAAGTCCATTTCTCTTTTAACTTTCTGACACTGGAAGTGAAGGCTAGGTAGGGTAACAAATTGTGGAAAGTAATGATTAGTGGTATAAGTAAAAGCAAATTGAAATTCTAAATTAAATAAATTGTAATGAAATAAAATAGGGATGAAGGGCCAGGCAATGTAGCACAATGGCACTGGGTCAGCACAGTGACATAGTGGTTAACATTACTCCCACCGGGTTCGATTCCCGGCTGGGGCCACCGTCTGTGTGGAGTTTGTACGTTCTCCCTGTGTCTGTGTGGGTTTCCTCCGGGTGCTCTGGTTTCCTTCCACAGTCCGAAAGACGTGCTGGTTTGGTGCCAGAATGTGGCAACTAAGGGGATTTCACAGTAACTTCATTACAGTGTTAATGTAAGTCTTACTTCTGACTAATAAATAAACTTTAACTTTAATGTGTTGCAGCTGCAATATGTGGACCTCATTGTGGTTCAACCACATCTGCAGCAAGTGTTGGTTGCTCGGGGAACTTTGGCCCAGAGTTTGTGATCAGGAGTCTGAGCTTCAAACATTGCGACACATCAGGGAGGGAGTGAATTACCTGGATGCTGAGTTTTAGGAGGTAGTCACATCCCTTAGCTTAATTGCCGTAAGTTCACAGTGGTCAGGAGGGTGCAACTGTGAGTGAGGCATGTGGAGGAATCCAAGAGATAGCACTGTAGGAACTTCAGCCCCTGCCCTTGTCCAATAGGTTTTAGATTTTTGTTCTGTGTGTGGAAGAGAGCAGGGATTATAGGGCAGATGAGAAAACTGACCACAAGAGTGGTTCAGGGTGTCATTCAAGTTGGGGGAGGAAAGACAAATGTACTTGTAGTTGGGAATAGTGAGGGGGATAGATAGTGTTAGAACAATACAGCACAGGAAACAGGCCCTTCGGCCCTCCAAAGAGCCATTCTCTGTAGCCAAGATCAAGAGTCTCAAAGGCTGTGTTGCCTGCCCAGTTCCCGGGTTTAGTACATCTGCTCTGGACTGGAAAGGAATTTGCAGTGGGAGAGGGAGGGTCGTGGTATGTAATTACCTATGACATAGGTGGAACAAGGGAGGAGATTCTGCTTAGGCTGTTTGAGGAATTAAGCACTAAATTAAAGAACAGAACCTCCAAGGTTATAATCTCTGGATTATTATCTGAGTTGCATGCAAATTGGCAAAGGGTACATAAAATTAGAGAGATGAATACATGACTCACAGACTGGCATGGGAGGAGTGGGTTTTAGTTTGTGGGGCACAGGCATCAATACTGGGGAAAGTGGGGAGAGTACCGTTGGGACAGCTTACATCTGAACTGTGCTGGGACCAGTATTCTTGCAAATCACAAGGGTAGTAGAGAGGGCTTTGAACTAAATAGTGGGGATAACTGTTCAGTTGCATAGAAAATTAGGAATGCAAAGTTAAAATAAGTAGGAGTGCAGCTTAGTCTTGAGTCTGAGTGTCAACAGAAAGCAAAAGGTAATGGCAGATCATTTGAAAGTCATATTGCATCAAGGACTGATACAAGAGGAGGGAAATTAGATAATAAAATGAACGGAAAGACTTTATATCTGAATGCAAGAGCATCTGGAATAAAATTAATGAATTACCAGCACAAATTGAGACAAATGGATATGACTTAGTGGCAGTTACTGAGACGCGGTTGCAGGGACACAAGTTTGGGAATTGAATGTTTAAGGGTATTCAGTACTTCAGAAGGATAAGCAGGAAGGAAAAGGAGGTGGGTGTAGCTTTGTTAGTTAAGAAAGAGATCACCCTGTAATGACAAATGACATAGGCACAGGAATCAAAGATATAGAATAAGTGTGGGTAGAAATGAGAAGGGAAGAAAGCCCTTAGTGCGACTAATCTTTAGGTCTCCAAACAGTAGTTCCGAGGGGAATCACAGCATAAAGCAAGAAATATCAAGGGCTTGTAAGAAAGATATGTCAATAATCATGGGTGATTTTAACATGCATATTGACTGGAAGAATCAAAATGGCAAGTATCGCCTCGAGGGAGAATTCATCGAATGAATTAGAGATAGTTTTTTTGAAGCAATATGTTGTGGAACTAACCAGGGAGCTGGCTATTCCAAATTTGGTATTATATAATGAGGAAGGGCGAATAAATTATGTCATAGTTAAGGTTCCTCCAGGGAAGAGTGATCATAGTATGCTAGAATGTCAAATTCAGTTTGGAGGTGAGAAACTGCAGGCCCACACACACATTCTGGAGTTAAACAAAGGAAATTACATAGACTCAAGGACAGATTTGACCCTAGTGGACTGGGCAGGAAGACTACATGGTTGGACACTGCACCTGTGACCATGGTAGACGATCCCTTCTTTTCGACTCGCTTGCAATCGCTGACAAAATAAATCAATAACTCTCCATTGTCAGCCAGTTACATGACTTATTTTTGTTCTTATTGCCAAACAATTACAGGTTTGATGCATTTGCCATGTAAATTCCCCCTCAGTGCACCCAAACAGTGCCAGAGTGTGGCAGTGCAGATATTTAAGGGGATATTCAAGTCTTCCAACTAAAATATATTCCAGAGCGGAGGAAAGTTGGTAGGAGGCTGAAAAGACTTCCATGGCTAAGCAAGGAAGTTAAGGATAACCGAAAGACAAAAACTAAGGCATTCCATATTGCAAAGGACAGTGGCACACTGGAAGATTGGGAAGCTGAGATCACTTCTTGCTAGCTATCCCCAGCATAACCTCTAATTCTAACTCTCATTCTATGCTTTTAAAGCCGTACTCTTACTCTTTTAAACTGTCTAATAATGTTACTATGTTCTGTACCCTCTTCTTTCCTGCTCCCCTATGCACTCTATGAACGGAATGTTTTGTCTGTCTAGCGCGTAAGAAACAATACTTCTTGCTGTATACATGTGATAATAATAAATCAAACCAAAGCTTTTAAAGATTATCAAAGGATCAGTAAAAAGTAACAAAAAAAGCAAAGATAAATTATGAAAGAAAACTAGCGCAAAATATAAAAATGGTCAGCAAAAAAGTTCAGTGAGTATATAAAAATGAAGGCAGTAGCTGAAGTGAATGTTGGTCCCTTAGAACATAGAACATTACAGCGCAGTACAGGCCCTTCAGACCTCGATCTTGCGCCGACCAGTGGAACCAATCTAATGACCCTCTAACCTAAACTATTCCAATGTTATCCATATGCCTATCCACTGACCATTTGAACGCCCTTAAAGTTGGCGAGTCCACAACTGCTGTAGGCAGGGCGTTCCACGCCCTTACTACCCTCTGAGTAAAGAACCTACCTCTGACATCCGTCCTATAACTACCACCCCTTAATTTAAAGCTATGTCCCCTCGTGTTAGCCATCGCCATCCGAGGAAAAAGGCTCTCACTGTCCACCCTATCCAATCCTTTGATCATCTTGTATGCCTCAATTAGGTCACCTCTCAACCTTCTTCTCTCAAATGAAAATAACCTCAAGTCCCTCAGCCTTTCCTCATAAGACCTTCCCAACATACCTGGCAACATTCTGGTAAACCTCCTCTGCACCCTTTCCAATGCCTTCACATCCTTCTTATAATGCGGCGACCAGAACTGTATGCAATACTCCAAGTGCGGCCGCACCAGAGTTTTGTACAGTTGTAACATGACCTCACGGCTCCGAAATTCAATCCCTCTACCAATAAAAGCTAACACACCGTACGCCTTCTTAACAACCTGGGTGCCAACTTTCAGGGAGCTGGTGCTATGTAATGAAGCGGGTAGAATTAGGGACCTTGTGGTGAAGGATCCTCTTGGGGAGAGTGATCATTGTATGGTGGAGTTTCTGGTGCAGATGGAGGAGGAGAAAGTGGGTTCCCGGACACACGTCCTTTGTTTGAATAGAGGGGAGTACAGTAGGATGAGAGAAGAATTAGCGAATGTGGACTCGGGGAGCGCGTTGGAGGGAGGGTCTGTTGAGGAGCAGTGGAGGATCTTTAAGGAGATCTTTCTTGGTGCTCAGCGGAAATTTATTCCGATGGTCAAAAAGGACTGTAGGAGGAGAGGTAATAAGCCGTGGATAACGAAGGAGGTGAAGGAAAGTATTAAATTAAAAGCGGAGGCGTTTAGAGTAGCTAAGAGTAGTGGGCGAGAAGAGGATTGGGAGAGGTTTAAATGTCAACAAAGATTGACAAAGAAGTTGATAAAGAAGGATAGGAGAAACTATGAAGCTGGGCTAGCGCTTAATATAAAAAAGGATAGCAAGAGTTTTTATAAATATATAAAAAGGAAGAGGCTGGCTAGGGTGAATGTTGGTCCTTTAGAGGATAAGAAAGGGGACCTAGTGGTAGGGGATGGGGATATGGCTAAGGTATTGAATAACTTTTTTGTTTCTGTCTTCACGGAGGAGGACATGAATAATTTGCCGGGTGTTAGCGATGGAAAGGTGGTAGGACTGGAGGGTCTTAATGACATTACTGTTACTAGAGAGGCGGTGCTCGACAGGCTGGAGGGGCTGATTGTGGACAAGTCCCCAGGACCGGATGGAATGCATCCGAGGGTTCTGAAAGAAATGGCAGAGGTGATAGTGGATGCCTTGGTGGTTATTTTCCAAACGTCGCTGGATTCCGGGGAAGTGCCGGATGATTGGAAAACGGCTAATGTTACGCCGTTGTTTAAGAAGGGTGCCAGGCAAAAGGCGGGGAATTATAGGCCGGTTAGTTTAACGTCTGTGGTAGGTAAAATGTTAGAATCTGTCATTAAGGAGGAAATTGCGAGTCATCTTGAAGGGAATTGCTTGATAGAGCAGACGCAGCACGGTTTCATTAAAGGGAAGTCGTGTCTGACAAATTTACTGGAGTTCTATGAGGATGTGTCTAGGGCAGTGGATAGAGGAGAGCCGGTGGATGTGGTCTTTCTAGATTTTCAGAAGGCGTTTGACAAAGTGCCTCACAAGAGGTTATTGCAGAAGGTCGAGTGTCATGGAGTTGGGGGTAGGGTATTAGCGTGGATAGAGGATTGGTTGTCAAATAGGAGGCAGAGAGTGGGGGTCAACGGGTGCTATTCGGATTGGCGGATGGTGACTAGTGGAGTGCCCCAGGGGTCGGTGCTGGGGCCTCAGCTTTTTACCATTTATATAGATGATCTGGAGGAGGGAACCGAGTGTAGAGTGTCGAAATTTGCTGATGACACCAAGATTGGGGGAACGGCAAATTGTGCGGAGGGTGTGGAGAGTCTGCAGAAGGATCTAGATAGGCTGGGCGAATGGGCCAGGAAATGGCAAATGGAATTTAATGTTGGCAAGTGTGAGGTGGTCCACTTTGGTAGGAAGAATGGTAGGAAGGACTATTACTTACGGGGCGAAAAACTGCAGCAGGCGACGGTGCAGAGGGACCTCGGGGTCCTTGTGCATGAGTCGCAAAAACCCAGCTTGCAGGTGCAGCAGGTGGTCAGGAAGGCGAATGGGATGCTGGCCTTCATAGCGAGGGGGATTGAATATAAAAGTAGGGAGGTCTTGCTGCGGCTATATAGGGCATTGGTGAGGCCGCAGCTGGAGTACTGTGTGCAGTTTTGGGCGCCGCACTTACGCAAAGATATTTTGGCCTTGGAGGGAGTGCAGAGGAGGTTTACTAGGCTGATACCGGAGTTGAGGGGGTTGAGCTATGAGGAGAGGCTGAATAAACTGGGCTTGTACTCATTAGAGTTTAGAAGAATGAGGGGAGATCTCATTGAGACGTATAAGATGATGAATGGGATGGATAGGATAGAGGTGGAAAGACTCTTCCCACTTAAAAAAGACAGTAGGACTAGGGGGCACAGCCTCAAGATAAAAGGGGGGCAGTTTAGAACGGAGTTGAGGAGGAACTTCTTCACTCAAAGGGTGGTGAATCTCTGGAATTCTCTGCCCGTTGAAGTGGTGGAGGCTGCCTCGCTAAATATTTTTAAGATGCGGGTTGATGGGTTTTTGATAGGAGAGGGGATTAAGGGTTATGGGGAGAGGGCGGGAAAGTGGAACTGAGCAGCGACAGATCAGCCATGATCTTATTGAATGGCGGGGCAGGCTCGAAGGGCTGGATGGCCTACTCTTGCTCCTATTTCTTATGTTCTTATCTCTCTGCTCGTCAACACTACTAACAGTCCTTCCATTAGCCCTATATTCTGTACTCCTGTTACTCTTACCAAAGTGAATCACCTCACACTTTTCCGCATTAAACTCCATCTGCCACCTCTCAGCCCAGCTCTGCAACTTATCTATGTCCCTCTGCAAACTGTAACACCCATCCTCACTGTCTACAATTCCTCTGACTTTGGTGTTGTCAGCAAATTTACTAATCCATCCTTCTACACCCTCATCTAGGTCATTTATAAAAATGACAAACAGCAGTGGCCCCAGAACAGATCCTTGAGGTACACCACTTGTAACTGAACTCCAGGTTGAATATTTCCCATCAACCACCACCCTCTGTCTTCTATCAGCTAGCCAATGCCTGATCCAAACTGCTAAATCACCCTCAATCCCATGCATCTGCATTTTCTGCAGTCGCCTACCATGGGGAACCTTATCAAACGCTTTGCTAAAATCCACGTCAACTGCCTTACCCTTATCCACCTCTTTGGTCACCTTTTCAAAAAACTCGATAAGGTTTGTGAGGCACGACCTACCCTTCACAAAACCGTGTTGACTATCCCTAATCAATTTATTTCCCTCTAAATGATTTTAAATCCTATCCCTTATAATTCTTTCCAAAACTTTGCCCACAACAGAAGTAAGGCTCACTGGTCTATAATTCCCAGGATGGTCTCTACTCCCCTTCTTGAACAAGGGGACAACATTTGCTATCCTCCAGTCTTCTGGCACTATACCTGAGCCAATGATGACATGAAGATCAAAGCCAAAGGCTCTGCAATCTCCTCCCAGAGAATCCTAGGGTAAATCCCATCCGGCCCAGGGGACTTATCTATCTCAAGAATTGATAACGCTTCCTCCTTATGTACCTCAATCCCGACTAGTCTACTGCCTGGTATCGCAGTATTCTCCTTGACTACATTGACTTCTTCCTGCGTGAATACTGACGAAAAATACTCATTCAGTGCCTCTCCTATCTCTTCAGGCTCCACATACAACTTCCTACTGTCTCTGACTGGCCCTAATCTTGCCCTAACCCATCTTTTATTCTTGACATACCTGTAGAAAGCTTTAGGATTTTCCTTGATCCTATCCACCAAAGTCTTCTCATGTCCTCTTCTAGCTCTCTGACTGGCCCTAATCTTGCCCTAACCCATCTTTTATTCTTGACATACCTGTAGAAAGCTTTAGGATTTTCCTTGATCCTATCCACCAAAGTCTTCTCATGATCATTACTAGAGATGAAGTACTCAAGGGAATTGAGTATGTAGCAGAGACTAAAAACACGGGTTTCAGTCTTTTTAATATTTAACTGGAGAAAATTTCTGCTTATCCAAGATTGAATGTTGGACAGGCAATGTAATGATTCAGACACAAAGTAAGAGTTGATGATATACAGCCTAACTTTACCAACAAGTTGCATCGGTTTTCAGGCATGAAAACTTGGTAAAGTTGGGCGTGAGGTGAATTGCGCGATCTGCACCGCTTCCACGCCAGTTGCCCCTTTACCAAGGCCCGAAAATGGTCACGATCGACACCGTGCCTGAAACAGGTGTGCCAGCCATTTAAATGCACTTGCATGCATTTAAATTGACTTAATGGACTACACGCCCAACCTTACCGGTACTTCCCCTTTACCACCTCATTCGCCCATCCAGAATCGGCGTGAAACAGACATGCTCCACAAAGTCCAATTCGGGCACTCCAGTTCGTGAGGAGGTACGTGCTGAGCATCAGGCAGCCCTCTACTTAATAAGAACATAGGAACATAAGAAATTGGAGCAGGAGTAAGCTATTTAGCCCTTCGAGCCTGCCCTGCCATTCAATAAGATCATGGCTGATCTGAAGTGGATCAGTTCCACTTTCCCGCAGGGCCCGCGATCAGTCTGGGTGGCGGGGGTGTGGGGGGATAAGAGGGTCAGTAATGTTGTGGGGATGGGGCAATGTCTGTGGGGCCCAGAGGGAGGCATTATCCAGCCTGGGAGCGATATGGTAGAGGAGCCGCAAATATAAATTTTATAAGATCGTTGTGTCTCTTTAATTTTGGGTAAAATAGGGCAATAATGGAATAATTTGGCCTTTTCTGAATTTTGCCCCGCAACAAGTTTGGGTAGCTTCGTTGTTAAAGGTTCGAGGCTGTCTTACTGTGAAGAAGGTTCAGGGTATTCACATCTATAGACAGCAGCAAGAGCATTGATGCTCAAAGTCTCACAAGGCGCTGTGAATGTCGGGTTTTATAAATAGTTAAACTAATTATTAAATTTTAAGACAGAATAGAGTTGCACATCTCAAGGCTAGCTAATTAGCATTTCTACCTGGATACAAAATCCATATCATTAATGTTGACATGTGGATGAGCTTTAGCAAGGAATAGTCCATATGAAGCTATTGCAAGATTGACTTACAGAGTTCACTAAGATAATACTGTATCTGACAGAAACAAATCTGTTAAAGAATCTGAAAGGAGGGACAAGGTAGATTGACAGATAGACAGACATACAGACAGACAGAAGCAGTCAGTCTCCATTTTATGCAGAATGCAGGTGAGAGACCATGCTCAGATTGAAGAGACCAAATTTGTGACAATTTAAATGAAGCTGGAAGATTTGCCTAGCTTTCGCTGGAAAGAGCGATCACCAGGGTAATCCTCACCCTGAAAGTCAGTTTCTGGATCAGAAGTTACCCAGTTGGAAAAGGAAGAAAATATTAGGAACTGAGAATAGCTTTGGACTGATTCCTAGAGAATGAAGTGTCCATTTAAGGGATAAAGTATAAACATGGAGAGGGATTTTTGATCACTTTAGAAGTGAGATAACTGTTCTGAGGTTTAGAGTATAAGCTGCCCACTGAAGTAGTATTTTGTCAATGTTACTTTTAGTGTGATGTTACGGTCAGTTTTAAAACTTGAAATCTTGTTTGCGGTCCTTCCAGTCAGTCACTATATATTCAACTACCTTTTCAAAAGTTATTGGTCTCTACAATGATCATAACACAAGGAAAATGGACATGGATTTAAAAAAACATCCAACTTTTCTTGTGGGTTTCCTATCAAACACTGAACTACTTTGGTACTTAGAGGGATAATGAAAAATTCTTGAAGAAGTGGTTCAAATCTCAGCATGGGGAATTTAAATTCAGTTAATTGAATAAATCTGGAATAAAAGTCCAAGATCAGTGACAGAGACCATGAAACTGTTGAATTGTAATAAAAACCCATCTGGTTCACTAATGTCCTTCAGGGAAGGAAATATGTTGTCCTTACCCGGTCTGGCCTACGTGTGACTCCAGAGCCACAGCAATGTGGTTGACTCTTACCTCAGGAATGTCCCGGCAAGCCACTCAGTTGTCCATTTGTGCTGTTTCACAAAGATGACACCATCGCCTTTAAGAGCAGCTGACGAAAGGCAATAAATGCTAACCTTGCAGCAATGCTCATATCCCAAGAATGAACTTTAAAAAAAGCTAATCAGCCACCACATTCCTCATCAATTGTCTAAACCATGTAGCTGTGACAAAACCTCTCCACACTTTGATGAAAGAAATACAGCAGTGAAAATAATAGGGCCAATGATTACAATAATGATAAGATCGTTGCATATGCACCAATATTAAAGAAGCAGAGGAATATCTGTCAACGTGCTTTTTTGTTGTTCTTTCAGCTGCGAATACATGAAAGAACAAACATATCTCTCAACAAAAATAATCTTTGCCTATTATCCATGACATTATTTTTAGCCTGAGTACCTTAAACAGCAGCAGCTGTCAAAGCTACTTTTTTAGCATGTTAGGCAAATCTATGAGTATCAATGAGGGCTCCTCTCAAGTCCCACACCTGCAAGATCCAACATACACTTCAAAAAAAAAGCCCAGAAAAAGGAGATCAGGAGATGTCGGATAATGGAAGAAATATTTTGTTCAATGGGGTGTTAACTAACAGTCAGGCAATCATTCTACATATAGGAACAGTTTTTCTGCTGCTTAGCTGAGCCTGTCAGGCTACTGCATAAATTTCCTATAATGATTCATGGAACTGACTTCGTCAGAAACACAAAAAATATTTTGTTAACAAGGGAAAACTTGTCCTCAGGTTCACAGCCTCACGGGACACGCTGCAACACTCCTCCAGCTGCTCCAATCTCTACATATCTCCTCCACCTACTGATGATTACCCACTTTCAGTCCCAATTAGTGCCTCACGCCAGGTGACCCTCTTTTGCTGATTTAATTTGATTTATTATTGTCACATGTATTAGTATACAGAGAAAAGTACTGCTTCTTACGCACTATACAGACAAGCACACTGTACAAAGAGAAGGAAACAAGGGAGCGCAGAATGTAGAGTTACAGTCATAGCTAGGCTGTAGAGAAAGAACAGCTTAATAAATAATAGGTCTATTCAAAAGTCTGATGTGTTGTCCTTAGAAAGAGACAGTCACCCATAGGTTTAGAATACATTGAAGAAAATTGAAAAAATATTTTCAATTCATATAAAACCAGCAGGACTTTGCCAAAACAACAAAGCAACATTTGATATGCGAACAAAAATTAGTGAAAAATTAAAGTTAAAGTTTATTTATCAGTCACAAATAAGGCTGACATTAACACTGCAATGAAGTTACTGTGAAATTCCCATAGTTGCTACACTCCTGTTCAGGTCAATGCACCTAACCAGCACATCTTTCAGACTGTGGGAGTAAACCACAGCACCCGGAGGAAACACACGCAGATGTAGGAAGAAGCTGGGATCGAACCTGGGTCCCTGGCGCTGTGAAGCAGCAGTGCTAACCATTGTGTCACCATGCCGCCCAACTTGACCATGCATGGAAAAAGCTGGATGAATTTTTATTCATCTCAACACAAATAAAGAAGAAATGGCAAAAAATCCTGAAATATTTAGTATAACGAAGTAAATCAGTGACATTATTCTGAACATAATCATTTCATCCTGGTCTTTTATACTCTGACAACCATAAACACAGGAGAAAGATACAAAGGTCTGAGGTCACGTACCAACTGACTCAAGAACAGCTGCAAGAAACAATACTTTCCACTGTACCCCAATACATGTGACAATAAATCAGATCAAAATACACCTTTACTTATATTAAGTTTTGCAAAGTGTAATTGTTACATTAATACTCAAGTTGGCATATTAACTCCAATTATATCCCGTTCAAAAATGGATTAATTTCCTCTAAATTATTTTTCTTTTCTCAATGAGACCATGACTGTTGCCTCCTGCCACAAGCAGACAAGGTGAATTGACACTTCTGATTTACTCTTTGGTTAATAAGTCTCTAACTGTTACCCACTTACTTGAAATGGTTTTACATTGGAACTGAGAAGCACAGGTCACAAACTTACATTAAATCCTTAGTACTAAAGCTCTAGAACTTAGCGTTGCTTCTTTGCACCACATGGTCCCTAGCTCGAACCTACAGCATACTCCAAAGAAACTCTTACTTCATTAATGCTGGCAATGAAATAAACATTCCCCCATTGTTCAGAAAATCATACAGCGCAACTGCAACCTGTACTACCTATCCTGCCGGTGCCACCTCTCTGAAAGCTAAACTGTTAATCCACTCCCCCTGCACTTTACCCATTCAAATATTCACCCATTTCTCCTTTAAAATTTACTACTGAATCTGCATAAACTGCCCTTTCATGAGGAGCATTCCAGATTCGATCAACTCACTGGGCAAAACAATTCTCCACATCTCCCCCACTGTCCTTTGGTACATTATTGTGAATCTGTAACCTCTAGCTAACACCCCTGCTGCCAGAGAAACAGTTTCCCCTTATTTACTTTGTCAATGCTCCTGAGCTGATAGCTAATACACTTAGTGACTGCATAATGCCTCTACTTTCTCAGCAGGCTAAGGAAATTCAGCATGTCTGCTGAAATTCTCACCAACATTTACAGATGCACCATAGAAAGCATTCTTTCTGGTTATTACACAGCTTGGTATGGCTCCTGCTCTGCCCAAAAAACTAGAAAGGGTTGTGAATGAAGTCCAGTCCATCACACAAATCAACCTCCCATCCATTGACTCTGTCTACATTTCCCGCTGCCTCAGCAAAGCAGCCAGCATAATCAAGGACCCCACACATCCTGGACATTCTCTCTTCCAACTTCTTCCACCGGGAAAAGGATACAAAAATCTGAGATTGCGTACCAACCAACTCAAGAACAGTTTCTCCCCTCCTGCCGTCATACTTTTGAATGGACCTATCTTATATTAAGTTGATCTTTCTAGCTGTGACTGTAACATTACATGCTGCACCCTCTCCTTTCTTTCTCTATGAACAGTATGTTTTGTCAGTACAGCACGTAAGAAACAATACTTTTCACTGTGTCTCAATGTGACAATAATAAAACAAACTAAATCAAAGGTGCGATGTTGCTTTTATCTTTTCAGTTGTGAACTTTAGGCCCAACAACTCTGATGCCAAGGACAGCATTCTCCTTTCAGGTAGATGCCATTATTTCAGAGAAAAGCAGGGGAATTTTCCCTGGTGTCCTGAACCAACCTTTAACCAACCAGTCATTGTTGCAATGCAGGTTGTGGGAGATTGCTGTGTGCACTGCTTCCACCATTACAACTATGACTATGCTTCAAAAGATAGTTCATTACCTGTGAGGCACTTTGGGACTGCCTGAGGCTGCAGCAGAAATGCAGACTCTTTTTTCCCTGGGTATCTAATGGGAAATTGGATCATCCTTACACAATGCTCTCCAACCCGATGAATCATGTAATATTGCATCTTCAGCAACACACTATGGTTCTTACACTCCACTTGTCCTGCCATCACCTGTCTATACCAGCTGCTTGAATGGAAGTCATTATTCAGACGTGAGTCAAAAGGATACATGAGCCACCCATTAGAGAAACTGGACAGTTAATTCCCTGAGCTGGACTTACCAGATGTTCCCCCCCTCCCCCGCCTGCTGTTGCTATAATGTGCAGCCTACTTTGAAGGCTACATTTTAATTTCCAACCACCTGCCAGTGCAGAACTCTTGTTTAACATGAGATCCCACTGGAGGTGTCACAAATCAATCCTCCATAAGAATTATTTATGAAATTCTAGCAGATTCAGCTGTGAATAGAACACCACAGATGAAACTTGACTTATGCAATTCAAAGCTTTTGTATCATTTCTTTCACTATTTAAACAGTAGACAGGGAATTGATTATTATAAAATTAGCATAATACATTTACTAATTTCTAAGTGCCTGATTTAAAAAAAAATCCCTATAAGCCAAATATAAAGTTTGATAGATATTCTTTGGTACCTGTCTGCCAGTGAGATCAGCCATCTTTGTGCGGTAGCTTGATATCTGAGTGAAAGATTGTTGTTTTCCATCCACAGTGTACATGCCATCATCAGCTCCAGCAGATGGGAAGATATCCAAAGGCAGGTACTTGTACAACAAGCAGCTGTTGAGGGTAATTTAGAGTTAAGTCAACTGGCTGGCAGAGATTGTGTTAAACAGAACCTTGGTAGACCAATCACACTTAAGAGTTTTGTATGTAGCTCTTGTCTCAATATTTCAAAAAGAACAGTGGAAAAAATTACAGCATGATAACAGAACAAAGACTTATAAGTGTCTGGAAAGACTGAACCATTTGGGCCTGTTTTCTCTAAAAAAGAAACGGTTGAAAAGCTACCAGGTATATTTATTTAAAATTATGAAAGCGTTTCATAGAGTTTGCATAAAGAAGATACATTCATTTCTAAGAGGCCAAAAAACTGGGGCCTTGAGGATATGTATATAAGACCAAGTAGTGAGTTAAGTATATGGGGGAAATGTTCATAGGGTGAAATAAATAAGGTAGGGAGGTGGCATAGCAGTATTGTTGCTGAGCTGCTAATCCAGAGACCAAGGAACCCTACGCTCATAATCCCACAATGTGGCGAATAGTGAACACAATTCTGTAAATTTTCAGATACTCATGGAAAAGGGCAAGTGTTGTCCTAGGGTTAAGGTGCTAAATTGGGGGAAGGCTAACTACAACCAGATTAGGCAGGATTTGGAAGCTGTTGGTTTGGAGAGACTGAGAGTAAACCCACATTTGGCATGAGGGAATCTTATCAGGAGCAGTTGATCAGAGTGCAGGACAGGCGTGTGCCCGTGAAAAGGAAGGACAAGAAAGGCAGGATTTAGGAACCATGGGTGACCAGAGATATTGTGAGTCTAGTCAAAAAGAAAAAAATACATGAGGTCTCAGCAATAAAAACAGATGAAGCACTTGAAGAATACAGGGAAAGTACAGATGAGCTCAAACAGAGAGTTAGGAGGGCAAAAAGGAATCACAAAGTGTCCTTGGCAGACAGGATTAAGAGAATACCAAGGCATTTTATACATATATTAAGAACAAGAGGGCAGCTAGACAAAGAGTTGGTCCACTCAAGGACAAAGGAGGGAAATTATGTGTAGCACCAAAGGAAGTGGTGGATCTACCAAAATGCATCTCCTCACATTTGTCTGGATTAAATTCCATCTGCCAATTCTCTGCCCAATTTTCCAGCCTATCTATATCTTGCTGTATTCTCTGACAATCTTCATTATCATCTACAACTCCAGCAATCTTATTTTCATCCGCAAACTTGCTAATCAGACCAGCTATGTTTTCTTCCAAGTCATTTATATATATTACAAACAGCAAAGATCCCAGCACTGATCCCTATGGAACACCACTAGTTACAGACCTCCATTTAGAAAAACACCATTCCACCGCTATCCTGGTCTTCCATGGCCTGTTCTGAATCCATCTAGCTAGTTCACCCCTGATCCTGTGTGATTTAACCTTTTTCATCAGCTTTCCATGAGGGACCTTGTCAAATGTTTTAAGTTCATGTAGACAACATCCACAGCCCTTCCCTCGTCAATCATTTTTGTAATCTCCTCAAAAAATTCAATTAAATTAGTGAGGCATGACCTCCCTCGTACAAAACCCATGCCGTCTGTTGCTAATAAGATCATTCAGTTCCAAGTGTGTATGAGACCCTATTCTAAGCATTTCATTATCACTGACATCAAGCTCACTGGCCTATAATTACCTGAGTTATCCTTGCGAACCATCTTAAAATAAGGGACAACATTGGCTATCCTCCAATCCTCACCTGTGGCCAATGAGGAAACAAAGATTTCTGTTAGAGGCTCAGCATTTTTTTCTCTAGTCTCCCTTGGTAATCTGGGGTTGGTTTGTTCAGCACTCAGAACTTTTTTGGTGAAATCACTTCTGATATCTTTGAAGGATCTCAAAATAAGGCTATGTGGGTAGAACCTAGGGATATAAAGGGACCAGCCACATTGCTGGGAATATATTATAGGCCCCAAAAAGTCAGCAGAAAAAAGAAAAGCAAAAATGTAGACAGTTCACTGAGGTATGTAAGAGTAATAATCGGGAATTACACTTGGGGATTTTAACTTCTCCAACATAAATTGGGATAGTCATAGTTTAAAGAGCTTGGAGGGGGTGGATTCCTTGAAATGTATTCAGGAGAGTATCAATATGTAGAAGACCCAACAAGGCATGGAGAATTGCTGCAACTGGATAACAAAGACAGATAAGTACTCAAGTGGCAGTGGGGGAGTATATTTCATCATTATATTCAATTCTGAGGGAGGTGGTGGAAGCAGATATGATAGTGACTTTTAACAGGCATCTTGACAAATACGTGAATAGGATGGGAATAGAGGATATGGTCCCAAGAAGAGTAGTGAGTTTTAGTTCAGACAAGCAGCATGGTTGGTGTAAGCATGGAGGGCCAAGGGACATGTTTCTGTGCTGCAATTTTCTTTGCTCTTTGTTCTTAACCCCTCAAAGCTAGCACCTGGTCTAGTCTAGATGCATTGTTTCTCGCCTGTTTTATGGTCCTTGGGTCTTGTCAACATATGACCTCTACTTGTCGTCCTATCTCTGAACTTGTTCATATTCAGTCAGTTCTTTATTCACTCCTCATAATTTTCCAACATACGTGAATTTGAAGTGTAGTGGTGTAGTGTTAATCAAGAGACAAGTTTGAATGCCATCACAGCAGATGGTGGAATCTGAATTCAATAAAAATCTGGAATTAAAAATCTAATGATGGTCATGAAACTATTGTTGATTGTTGGAAAAACCCATCTGGTTCACTAATGTCCTTTAGGGGAGGAAATCTGCCATCCTTACCTGGTCTGGTCTACATGTGACTCTAGATCCATAACAATGGGATCTCAGGTTCTTAAAGATGGAGAGGGAGGTAGAAAGGTTTATGGAGGAAATTTCAGAGTTTGGGATAGCTGAAGACA
The DNA here is from genome assembly GCF_965287045.1 of Carcharhinus amblyrhynchos. Taxonomy (NCBI): domain Eukaryota; kingdom Metazoa; phylum Chordata; class Chondrichthyes; order Carcharhiniformes; family Carcharhinidae; genus Carcharhinus; species Carcharhinus amblyrhynchos. Next base: position 124,601,295 of record NC_137331.1, read on the forward strand.
GGGCCACTAATTTTAAAATTGGGATGCTCAACAGCCCAGAATAGGAGGATCACACATCTCAAAGAGTTGTGGGGCTCAAAGAGATTACAGAGTTAGGCATGGTGCGAGGGCATGGAAAGATTTGAAAACAAGGATGAGAATTTAAAACTGAAGCCAAAGTAAGTCAGCAAATGCCAGGGAATTCTGGCTTTAATTTACTTGGGCAGGGTGGCAGGCAGGGATGTGAAAGGGATCTGATTGGTCACTCATCACTTCTGTGCTCCTGAACCAATGAAGGGTTTTCACTCACAAAACTGAGAGTTAGCATTTCACTCCCAAATGTGTCCTGTTCTTGACACTTTCAATTCTGAAATCTACAGAAATTTTCTATCTGTGTTTTGCTTACTTTTTTCCCAGTTGTTCAGGGTTAGCAGCGTAAGTGCAGGGATCGGTCACCTGTAACTGCAGAATCGGAGCTTCATAATAATCACTGGGCAGCAGGATCATATAATCCTAATGTGCAGATTTAAACACACATTGATGGATTAGACAATCAACTCAAAGACTGAATCTGATGAGACAGTTTACTTTCATCCCAACAGATGTTCAATTAATTTTAAGAGTTACTAATAAGAATTTTACCAAGCCACAACATAGTATATATTGTTCTCACCAAGAGCACTCCATCTGCCTCAATATTGACAGTCCAAGTCCCGGGTGTGAGCGGGAAAGGGTCACCATAGTTACTTCTTGCAACCGTAACAAAAGATGGCTTTTTACTACGAGGAAAGATAATTTCTTTTGCCTGGGACAACACTAGGAACAAGATGAAAAGACTGGATCATTCACGAATTTTGGACTGTAGATTGTTGCAGATACAAATGCAGAATTTAAGCCAAGGTAGCTGAAGTGCAGTGCCCAGAATTGGACACAGTACTTAGCTGAGACCTAACTTGTGATTTATAAAGATTCACTATAAATTTCTTGCACTAATACTCAATGGATCAGAATTTGCCTACCCAATGTTGGTCAGGTCAGGCAGCCTAAAATGGAGGTAGGGGAACTTAAATTTAAAATTTTCCAAGCAATTCTCACGAGCTGTCCTTTTGATCAGCATGGGACAGGTGGTGGATTGCAGCCTAGCACACACTCAGAGACACGGGTACCGTATTTTAAATGTTTGCCCTAAATTGTGAATTTCCCAGAGATTGAAACCTTCAGCAAAGCCAGTAGATTTATGAAAGTTATGTGAAACATATCCAGTCGGTCAGTTCATGAACCTTGGGTGACGCCTGTTGTGAAGTCAGGAACTTTTTCACTGGTAAGTTTAAAAGCTCTTACCAATTTCCAATGTCAGAATGTAATGACTTATGATGATTTCAGCATGGCTTTAATTCAGGGATAGTTCATAGTATTCACTCCTTAAAAGGCTAAATGAGCTAGCATTGAGTAAGTGGGATAAAAGTGCTTTCAACAGTATTGGGAATCTGACTTAATCTAGACACCCTTCTTCAGCCAGAGGGTGGTGAATCCATGGAACTTTTTGCTGTAGAAAGCTGTGGAGGCCAGGTCAGTGAGTGTCTTTAAGACAGGGATAGATGGGTTCTTAATTAATAAGGGGATCAGGGGTTCTGGGGAAAAGGCAGGAGAATGGGGATGAGAAAAATATCGGCCATGATTGAATAGCAGAGCAGACTTGATGGACCAAGTGGCCTAATTCTGCTCCTACTTCTTATGGTCTTATGCTTTGATTTTCACAAAGTCCAGACATCTGCTGAGCTTTTGGAACAAACTGAACAGATGACAGACTTCTTTTATTTAAATTCCATCTTGATGAACTTTTAAAAGAAAAAAGTAGATGTTTAGTCATCTAGTTAGACAACTTCAAAGTATTGAGGTCTGTAGGGTTTGTTTAATAGTTGTCAATGTAATCCTATTATGAATGCATGGCTCAGTTCTAAATCTTAAATCCATCTAGTGGAATTAGCTCAGCTGGGGTTTTCAATACAGCTGAGAAGGGGACTGTGTGCTTCGTTCAATTGCAGGAGAAAATATTTTGCAAGCTTTTTAAGTGGCTTTTTGTTTATTTTGACAAATTAATGAGCATTTGAGAGGCAAGTTTGATTTTAAGGAAAATGTTAATGGCTACATGTGTGTTTAACAGTTTTATGAGTTTCTAAGGGGGCAATTTTTTCAACATAGTATGAATAGATGATTTTTTTAAATGTCATAAGCATTTCAGAGATTTCCCTGTGTTATTATAAGGCTCCTGATTTCTGTGCATAGTGGATACTGAATATGGGGAATGGAAAAGTATGGGGATCAGTAAGTAAGGGGTGAGGGCCTAGGAGCCTAACAGTCATTCACAGAGCTGGGCTGATATCCAAATGGACAGAGGCAGTCTTCTAACCTTTTCAGGTTCACACCCACCTGTCTCTGTTCCCACGTTGGGCCTACATCAGAAGGTGGCAACTGTAAACTGGCCCCAACTCTCCCAAGTGTTAATAGCATTTACGATGGATGTTCAATCAGATCTCAGGATTACTGAGCCAACAGTTATTAATAAAGGGTCCCACATGTTTTGTTAACAGCTTTATCAACGTACCCTGCCACCTTTAAAGATGTATGTATGTGAACCCTGAGGTTTCTCTGTCCTTGAACCTCTTTGTCGCCATTTAGTTTATCTTGCTTCTCATTTTTCATCCAAAGTGCATAGCTTAAATTTAAGGATGACTAAATCACAACTGTAGAGTTTTTAGGATCCCTGAATTCTTTATATTTTTGTGATGTGCTGATTTGGGTCATCATTTATTATGTGATTTGGGGAGACAGATATCAAATAGCAAGGGGAATAATGTTACTGGATGAGCAATCCAGAGAGCTGATGATTCAGAGTCATGATTCAAATCTCGCCACGGGTACATGGGGAATTTAAATTCAATTACTAATTAAATAAAAATCAGATTAAAATAAACGCTTCATGGTGTCCAAGAAGCCATTGGATTGTAAAATGCTGTCAGGTTTACTAATATCCTTTAAGGAAGGAAATCTGCGATCCTTACCTCTTTTGGCCTACATGTGACTCCAGGTCTACAGCAAAGTGGTTAACCTTTAAATGTCCCTGAAATGGCCTAGTGAGCCACTCAGTTTATTCAAGGTGATTCATTACCACCTCCTAAAAGGCAATGAGGAATGGATAATAAATGCTGGCCTTGCCAGTGGCACCCCATGATTTTTTTAAAGAGTTAAATATGTCAGCATATAGTTTTTGATCCATCTTGTTGGAACATGACAACGACCAATCATTAATTTAAACTTATGACCCAGCCAATTGGAAAGCAGGAATTAGAACATTAGGCAATTAAGTTTAAGTTTATTTATTAGTGTCACAAGTAGGCTTACATTAACACTGCAATTAAGTTACTGTGAAAATCCCCTAGTCGCCACACTCTGGTGCCTGTTCGGGTACACTGTGGGAGAATTTAGCATGGCCAATCCATCTAACCAGCACGTCATTCCGACTGTGGGAGGAAACTAGAGGACTGGAGGAAACCCATGCAAACACGGGGAGAACATACAGACTCCACACAGACAGTGAGCCAAGCTGGGAGTTGAACCCGAGGCCCTGGCGCTGTGAGGCAGCAATGCTAACCACTGTGCCACCGTGCTGCCCTATACTGCAGCATTTACACTTGTTTCCCTGCAGGATCTTAGGCAGCAATTCCATTTAGATTTTGTTGTAATGGTGTTCTCAAGGAAGTTCCAAGCCAGTAGGGTTTGCTAGCTAATGTACAGTTAACGGTTGAATGCAATTGCAGCTACTCCAAGGCACAGGCTGAAGTGATGACAGTTTATTATGTTACTCAGGTTGCCAACCCTCTGTCTCTTAGTGAGGCCAAGTGAGGCTGAGAGCCAGCGAGGCCAAACTGAAGACCAAGCCAAAGAGGCTGAGTCCGAGAGAAAGCTTGAATTTGAAGCAAGTTCTTTGGACACTTTTGGTTTTTAGTTACAAAATTACTGGAGATGGGAGAAAAGGTCACTTGACTGACAGTCAAGAACCATCCAATCAAATAATGATCAGCCTATCCTCTTCCAGGTTGGCTGTGGGAAGGTGGTGAACCATATTGATGGATGTGTTGGGCAACGGCATGGTAGGAGCATGGAGAGTGGATGTCATAGTCAGAAATGAGCTGTGACATAACAAAACCTCCAGGAATACAGAATTAGCAACTCGTTATATGTTACCCATGCAAATGCAGCATTCACTGTTAGGTAAAATCCAAAAGGATTTAAATAAATAATTTTATTACTTACCGTAAAATGGCAATCCTTCAGGCTGGTTAAGTTTTTTGACCATCTATACTGTTCAGCCTTACCTGTGCTTGGTTGTGCTCGATAAACTGTTACATGGCCGTACACAGTTGTGAATCCTGGGTTAATATATCTGAAGGCGATGCGGAACAAATTGTGGTTTCTATTCTCCACATGCACTGTTACCCTCACGTTATTCTGTAAAAGTGAAGTTAATGAACGTGACTGGAAGGGAGATCTAAAAGCAGAGTTAGCAGCAGTGCTAGTTGAGGGAGCACATGCAGAATGAAGACCAGCCAGTTAGAGGGAGATCCTTCAAAGTCAAAGGGGATCACCTCACAGAGATAAATAAGGGTAGTAAGTTGGTATGTTAAGATTTTGGAAAGATGGTGCAGAAATGAAAGCCACTTACAGTTACAGCAAGAATCAACATTTACTTCCTCAGTGATTGAGATCCTTCCTCTAACAGGCTTTGGGGTACGGTTCTTGTACCGGAAGATTATGCGAAACAGATTAGGAGAAGTCACAGTGATAGACATGACCACCTCTGGCTGGGAAGAAAAAAGCAGTCAAAGGAGCATGAAGGAAAACCCAAACTCCACCACAGCAGAAGAATCACACCAAGTAGCACTCGCACGCCATAAAGCAAGCAATGGTATTTTCTGCACTGGTAACCTCAAACCGTAGTATGTTAGCAGCAGAGAAGTTGGCCAAAAAAAGACACACAGCAAGCTCAATTCAATCCCTAAATCATAATATTGCATAGGATTACTCCACTTGAATTAGAAGATTGCTGATAACTTAAAATTACTGAACTTTTTACAGCGTGAAAAGGTTGAATTCTCATAATATACCTGCAAAGATGCCTAACTTATAACGGTTATAGCTATACTCTCATTGAGTCTGACTGGGAATTTGTTTTACAACATATAACAGAACTCATTCTGGTACTAAACACCATTCAGGGCTGATGTCAGGAAGCACTTCTGCACAGAAGTATTCAAAATTTAGAACGTGCTTGTAGTAGTTGGCCCCTTTAAGGGGTGTGCACTGGAAGAGTAAGATGACCCGATTGCCCAATGGGAAACAAGCATGGGGATCCTTGGGGAAAAGCGTGGGCTTTTGCAGCCAGATTGATCCCCGGGCTGAGAATGAACCTATTGATTGTGGCACTATGTTTATAATTGTAAATAGTAATAAACCTGTTGTTGCTTGTTAGCTAATTGGTGGTTGTCAATTAATGCATTTACATGCTTTTGCGCATTGCAGATGTCTGTGACTGCACGTGTGTATTTGCAACAGAGAGAGAGAGGGAAAGAGAGAGACATCTGTCAGGCCTCTGCTGCTGCAGCCAGCCTCAAAGGACTCCTCCCCCCAGCTATGGTAGGGGCCCGCAGCCAAGCCCTACACCACCTGGAAATATCAATCCTGCTTCTCCCTCAGAATGATTGCAAACCCACCGCCAATTGTCTGCAGAACGGCAGTGGGTCCCTCTTCCCCTGCCCCACTGACCACAGCTGCAGAAACGTCAGCAGCCTCCTCTGATTAGACCCTCTCGGCTTGGCACTGCTCCTTTCAGGCCCCACCCTAGGCTCTACTTCCTTCAGACTCCATTGGACACTGCTAACAGATCAGCTGGCACTGCCAAGGTGCCAGACTGGCACTGCCCAAGGGACATCCCACTCCTTGTCCTCAACCTCCTTGGGGGTTGGGCCTCAATGGCCTCTGGTTTTACCAGTGAGACTAACATGACTGTTTCCTGTTTGTGGGACCAGGCGTTTTCCTCACTGGACAGAATCTCTCCCAGTAAGGCCAGGAAGGCAAGTGAGCCTGGACAATTGGATCCTGAGCTCGCTAGTCACATGAAAAAGAAGATTAAAATAAATTTATGTAATATATTCAGCCTTACACTGGAAATGGGCAAGGGGCTGATCACGCTGGAAATCCCGTGCCTATAAAATTGTGAGAGCTGAGAAATTGGGCACAATCCTGATTTCTTGGCTCTCACATGATTATCCTGGCTTGCCCCAGATAATCTATGTTCACAATTATTTTTTCAAACTTAATGCTCTTCAATCTCTTTAAATGGGCAAACAGTTGCATTGTGAAAATATCGATTCTGTAAGATTGAAATGAAGCTCTTTCCAGTAAATCTGAGAGGGTTAGGCACCCATTTCACCAGAAGCTTTGATCACATACTTGCACTGTTGACATCTGTGCATAGCCTCTCCAGCTGAAGTGCAGGAACTCCTGTGGATCATATCCAAACCGAACTGCTCTTCCATTGGGCGTTGTGCCATCTTCAATCTCATACTTCAAATGGTGAAGATCTGGGAAATAGTGGTTGTTCCTTGGCCTTCAAATACAGGTTAGATACTTTAATCTCAGCAAATAATATCATTGTGCAAAAGATATGATTTATTTATCATATCAATGTGATAGTAACCTGACTATTTGTTTCAGCAATGCCAAGGGACAAATATTAGCCAGAAAACTGCAGAGAATGCTCTGGTCTTTTTCAATAGTGCTGTGGGATCTCTAATGGCCACCTGAGAGATTGCCCCATCACAAAATTAAAGCCCAGTTTTCTCCCCATTGCTTCTTGTTTAAAATATATATCAATCAGGAGCTGGAATGTTCCTGGGATTAATGAAAACACATATAAAGAATGGATATCAAATGTCTTTCTTCTGGTGAAACTCTCAAAACATCACATTTCAATTTAGAGAGGTGGTGGCACAGTGGTATTGTCACTGGACTGGTATTGCTGACACCCAGGATAATGCTCTGGAGACTCAGGTTTGAATCTTACTATGGCAGATGGTGAAATTTAAATTCAATTAAAAAATCTGGAATTAAAGGTCTAATAACGACCATGAAACCACTGTTGATTGCCATAAAAACCAATCTGGTTCTCAAATGTCCAAGAGGGAAGGAAATCTGTCGTCTTTTTGTAGTCTGGTTGAGATGTGACTCCAGACTCACAGCAATGTGGTTGACTCTTAAATGCCCTCAGGGATGGGGAATAAATGTTGGCCAGCCAGCAGCACCCATGTTCCATGAATAAGTTAAAAAAAAGTGGCAGCAGGATAGGAAGACCATTCAGGGAAGTGACAGGAATGCAGCAGGGAATCCCTGCCACCAAACCCATCATAGAGGGGGCATTAAATTCTGTGTAGCTCTTCCTGACAATTTAAACTTTTTATGGGCCTGGCATCAAGTTAAAAAAAATTCATTATTAGTCACAAGTAAGGCTTACATTAATACCGCAATGAAGTTACTGTGAAATTCTTCTAGTCACCACACTTCAGCGCCTGTTCAGGCCAATGTACCTAACTAGCATGTCTTTCAGATTGTGGGAGGAAACTGGAGCATCCGAAGGAAACCCATGCAGACACGGGGAAAATGTGCAACCTCCACACAGGCAGTGATCCAAGCCGGAATTGAATCCAGGTCCCTGGCGCTGTGAGGCAGCAGTGCTAACCACTGTGCCATCGTGCCACCCATCATTTTGGCAAATATGTGCTCTTATCTATTCCAAAGTCAAAATATCCTTTCTAAGGAATGGTGCCCAGAACTGATGTTAAGTACCACAAATAAGTCTAACCAGAGCCTGACAGAAGTATAACTTTGATTTCTTTCTATTTCACATTGCCTCAAGGTAAAGGCCAATGTTCCTTTTATTTATTGCATGTGTTCGTTAACTTAGTATTTGGTAGGAAGTGATGAATAAAATAGCTATCAAAATTTGACTCCATAATTGCACAAAAAATCATCAACTTGGAGCAATGTAAATACTGTTTTGGATACTGTTGGGGGGTGGGGAGGAAACTTATCAGAAGTAAGCCATGGGGTACAGGTCTCTGGCACACAGTCTGCCCCTGTTGCTCAGAAGGGAAGGGGACGAGGAGTAGAGCATTAGTCACTGGGGACTTCATAGTTAGAGGGACATAGAGGAGATTCTGTGGCACCTGGGAGGCAACACACAAACCGCGAGAGAGACTAGCGGTTGGTGTGTTGCCTCCCAGGTGCCAGGGTCCGTGATGTCTCGAATGGTGTTTTTGGGATCCTTAATGGGGAGGGGTCCAGCCCCAAGTTGTGGTCCACATAGGCACCAAAGACATATGTAGATAAAGGGATGGGATGTAAGGCAGAAATTCAGGGAGTTAGGGTGGAAACTTAGAGTTAGAACCAACAGAGTTGTTATCTCTGGTTTGTTACCTGTGCCCGTGCTAGTGAGGCAAGGAATAGGAAGAGATAGCAGTTGAACACGTGGCTACAGAGATGGTGCAGGAGGGAGGGATTCAGATACCTGGATAATTGGGGCTCCTTCTGGGGTTGGTGGGACCTCTACAAATGGGATGGTCTACACCTGAACCAGAGGGGTACCTGGAGGGGAAATTTGCTAATGCTCTTTGGGAGGGTTTAAATTAATTCAGCAGGGGAATGGGAACCTGAATTGTAGCTCCAGTGTACAAGAGGCTGAGGGTAGTGATGTCATGAATAAGGTTTCAAGGTCACAGGAGTGTACCGGCAGACAGGAAGGTGGTTTGAAGTGTGCCTACTTCAATGCCAGGAGCATCCAGAATAAGGTGAGTGAACTTGTAGCATGGATTGGTACCTGGGACAGGAATGGTTGTTACAGGTTCCGGGGTTTACATGTTTCGGTAAGATCAGGGAAGGTGGTAAAAGAAGGGGAGGTATGGCATTGTTAGTCGAGGACAGTATTATGGTGGCAGAAAGGACTTTTGATGAGGACTTGTGTACTGAGGTAGTATGGGCTAAGGTTAGAAACAGGAAAGGAGTGGTCACCCTGTTGGGAGTTTTCTACAGGCCACCGAAAAGAGCCGGAGATGTAGAGGAAAGGATTGCAAAGGTGATTCTGGATAAGAGTGAAAGTAACAGGGAGTTGTTACAGGGGATTTTAACTTTACAAATATTGACTGGAAACTCTATAATTCGAGTATTTTAAATAGAGTCAGAGAGTCACAGAGATTTACAGCATGGAAACAGGCCCTTCGGCCCAACTTGTCCGTGCCACTCTTTTTTTTAAACCCCTAAGCTTGTCCCAATTGCCTGCATTTGGCCCATATCCCTCTCCACCTATCTGGTCAGTTTTTCTCCAATGTATGCAGGAAGGTTTCCTGACACAATATGTAGATAGGCCAACAAGAGGTGAGGCTGCATTGGATTTGGTACTGGGTAATGAACCAGACTAGGTGTTAGATTTGGAGTAGGGGAGCATTTTGGTGATAGTGACCACAATTTGGTTACATTTACTTCAGCGATGGGAAGGACTAGGTATATACTGCAGGGCAAGAGTTATAACTGGGGGAAAAGAAATTATAATGTGATTAGGCGAGATTTAGGATGCGTAGGATGTAGAAGGAAACCAGTTAGCCAGGAAGGACCTAAAGAGAGAGCTAAGAAGCGCCAGGAGCGGACATGAGAAGTCTTTGGCAGTTAGGGTCAAGGAAAACCCTAAAGCTTTCTATAGATATGTCAGGAATAAAAGAATGACTAGGGTAAGATTAGGGCCAGTCAAGGACAATAGTGGGAAGTTGTGCATGGAGACCAAAGAGATAAGAAAGGCGCAAAATGAATATTTTTTGTCAGTATTCACACTGGAAAAAGACAATATTGTCAAGGAGAATACTGAGATACAGGCTATTAGACTAGATAGGATTGAGGTTCATAAGGAGGAGGTGTTAGCAATTCTGGAAAGTGTGAAAAGTCCCCTGGGCAGGATGGGGTTTATGTAGGATTCTCCAGGAAGCTAGGGAGGAGATTGCAGAGCCTTTGGTCTTGATTTTTATATTGTCATTGTCTTCAGGAATAGTGTCAGAAAACTGGAGGATAGAAAATGTTGTCCCCATGTTCAAGAAGGGGAGTAGAGATAACCCTGGTAGTTACAGACCAGTGAGCCTTACTTCTGCTATGGACAAAGTTTGGAAAGGATTATAACAGATAGGATTTATAATCATCTAGAAAGGAATAATTTGATTAGGCATAGTCAACACAGTTTTGTGAATGGTAGGTTGTGCCTCACAAACTTTATTGAGTTCTTTGAGAAGGTGACCAAATAGGTAGATGAGGGTAAAGCAGCTGATGTGGTATATATGGATTTCAGTAAAGCGTTTGATACGGTTCCACACGCTAGGCTATTGCAGAAAACACGGAGGCATGGGATTGAGGGTGATTTAGCAGTTTGGCTGAGAAATTTGCTAGCTGTAAGAAGACAGAGGACGGTGGTTGGTGGGAAATGTTCATCCTGGAGTTCAGTTACGAGTGGTGTACCGCAAGGATCTGTTTTGGGGCCACTGCTGTTTGTCATTTTTATAAATGACCTGGATGAAGACACAGAAGGATGGGTTAGTAAATTTGCGGATGACACTAAAGTCGGTGGAGTGCAGAAGGATGTTGCAGGTTTCAGAGGGATACAGATAAGCTGCACTGCTGGGCTGAGAGGTGACAAATGGGGTTTAATGTGGAAAAATGTGAGGTGATTCACTTTGGAAGGAGTAACAGGAATACAGAGTACTGGGCTACTGGTAAGATACTTGGTAGTGTGGATGAGCAGAGAGATCTCGGTATCCATGTGCATAAATCCCTGAAAGTTGGCACCGAGGTTGATAGGGTTGTTAAAAAGGCGTACGGCGTGTTAGCTTTTATTGGTAGAGGGATTGAGTTTCGGAGCCATGAGATCATGTTGCAGCTGTACAAAACTCTGGTGCGGCCGCACTTTGGAGTATTGCATACAGTTCTGGTTGCTGCATTATAGGAAGGACGTGGAAGCATTGGAAAGGGTGCAGAGGAGATTTACCAAGGTGTTGCCTGGTATGGTGGGAAGGTCTTATGAGGAAAGGCTGTAGGATTTGAGTCTGTTTTCATTAGAGAGAAGAAGGTTAAGAGGTGACTTAATAGAGGCTTACAAGATGATCAGAGGGTTACATAAGAACATAACATAAGAAATAGGAGCAGGAGTAGGCCATCTAGCCCTTCAAGCCTGCCCCGCCATTCAATAAGATCATGGCTGATCTGTCGTGTCTCAGTTCCACATTCCCGCCCTCTCCCCATAACCCTTAATCCCCTCTCTTATCAAAAACCCATCAACCCGCATCTTAAAAATATTTAGCGAGGTAGCCTCCACCACTTCAACGGGCAGAGAATTCCAGAGATTCACCACCCTTTGAGTGAAGAAGTTCTTCCTCAGCTCCGTTCTAAACCATCCTCCCTTTATCTTGAGGCTGTGCCCCCCAGTCCTACTGTCCTTTCTGAGCGGGAAGAGTCTCTCCACCTCTATCCTATCCATCCCATTCATCATCTTATATGTCTCAATGAGATCTCCCCTCATTCTTCTAAACTCTAACGACTACAATCCTAGTTTATTCAGCCTCTCCTCATAGCCCAACCCCCTCAACTCCGGCATCAGCCTAGTAAACCTCCTCTGCACTCCCTCCAAGGCCAAAATATCCTTGCGTAAGTACAGCGCCCAAAACTGCACACAGTACTCCAGCTGCAGCCTCACCAATGCCCTATATAGCCGTAGCAAGACCTCCCTACTTTTATATTCAATCCCCCTCGCTATGAAGGCCAGCATCCCATTCGCCTTCCTGACCACCTGCTGCACCTGCAAGCTGGGTTTTTGCGACTCATGCACAAGGACCCCGAGGTCCCTCTGCACCGTCACCTGCTGCAGTTTTTCGCCACGTAAGTAATAATCCTTCCTACCATTATTAGATAGGGTGGACAGTGAGAGCCTTTTTTCTCGGATGGTGATGGCTAACACGAGGGGACACAGTTTTAAATTAAGGGGTGATAGATATAGAACAGATGTCAGAGGTAGGTTCTTTACTCAGAGAGTAGTAAGGATGTGGAATGCCCTGCCTGCAACAGTAGTGGACTCACCAACATGAAGGGCATTTAAATGGTCATTGAATAAACATATGGACGATATTGGAATAAATGGGCTAGATGGGCTTTGGATTGGTTCCACAGGTCAGCGCAACATCAAGGGCTGAAGGGTCTGTACTGCGCTGTAATGTTCTACGTTCTAAATAGTACTGAAATATTCCGAGTGTAAAAATTGGAGTGGTCGCTATGGTGAGAACACAACAGGGGTGAAATTATGGTCATCTGGCAAGGGTGCGCTTCTCAACCTTTTGGCTATGTCAAGCCTCCAATCAAGCCCAAGATCAGCTGCAATGCCTTTTCTTGTCAACTTTGGATCTTGTATGTCTCTGCTGAGGGACCATGAATTAGATTCAATTTTAATTGGTTTTCGGAGCAAGCAATGAAATGGATTAAGGGTTCACTCATTCAACTCTGCGCATTGGCTTTGTAACCTTAAGATGGAGTGAAAAAAGAACACAACGTTTCCATTGTATGTGATGGCAGTTATAACATTTAACAGACTTTTGTCAAGTCAGCACCAATTTTAATAGGATTTAAAGAGTATGATGTCAATTCACATATTTCTCTCAATTTCTGGTTTCTGTCTCATTGATCTTATTTACTTGTAAAGAGTCAAGCAGCCTATTTGCTGAGATTTATGAATCTCTTTCCCTTTGTCTTGTCTTTTTGCTTTTCTTGGCGCATATGGTTCTCCTTGATTTCTTCGTTAGCATGTACTGGGTGTATCCTATTGGCCAGGGTGTTCTAAACAAAGGGGAGGGTTTTATTTACTGATGCAATTGCTTAATTAGTCTTTTCACTACAATACTGAAGAACATAAGAAATAGGAGCAGGAGTAGGCCATCTAGCCCTTCGAGCCTGCCCTGCCATTCAATAAGATCATGGCTGATCTGAAGTGGATCAGTTCCACTTTCCTGCTTTCTCCCCATAACCCTTAATTCCCTTGTCTATCAAAAACCTACCTACCCGTGACTTAAATATATTCAGCGAGGTAGCCTCCACTACTTCAATGGGCAGAGAATTCCAGAGACTCACCACCCTTTGAGTGAAGAAGTTCCTCCTCAACTCCGACCTAAACTGCCCCCCCCACTTACCTTGAGGCTGTGCCCTCTGGTCCTGCTATCCTTTCTAAGCGGGAAGAATCTCTCCACCTCTACCCTATCCAGCCCCTTCATTGTCTTATATGTCTCTATAAGATCCCCCCTCATCCTTCGAAACTCCAACGAGTACAGACCCAGTCTATTTAGTCTCTCTTCATAGTCCAACCCCCTCATCTCCAGTATCAGCCTAGTGAACCTCCTCTGCACTCCCTCCAAGGCCAAAATATCCTTGCGCAAGTCTGGCGACCAAAACTGCGCACAGTACTCCAGCTGCGGCCTCACCAGTGCCCTGTACAGTTGCAGTAAGACCTCCCAACTTTTATATTCTATCCCCCTCGCTATAAAGGCCAGCATTCCATTCGCCTTCTTGATCACCTGCTGCACCTGCAGACTGGGTTTTTGCGACTCATGCACAAGGACCCCCAGGTCCCTCTGCACCGTAGCATGCTGCAGCTTTTCACCCTTTAAATAGTAATCCCTCTTATTATTATTTCTGCCAAAGTGGATAACCTCACACTTGCTAACATTGTAAATTCTATTTTAGTATTCAGGGGTGTGAAGTTTTAAGTAAACACAGCTGTTTCTGCCTGAGATCAGCCAAGCAGTTAAGATGCATATGTGGACCTGACAAGCAGTATACCATTGGTTAGATAAGGTGCCGAACCATCTCTGTGTATTTAGAAAATGCCCTGGAGAAATTTTAGTTTTAAGATTCTGTTACATCCTTTTTTAAAACTCTTCCTTATTTCTGCCAGCAATGGAAGTTGAGTCGTACAGGGGTGAACTAACAAAGTGAATGTGGGCAATGTAAAAAATGAATTAAATTTTCAACGTTTTATCCTGTTATGAAAGCTATACTTACCTTGCTGAAAGCAGAGGTCAGGAATATCAACTCCTGACAGATTTTGCAGCTTTTGTATGCTCAGACCGGGAACAGAGTGCTATGGAAGATTGCTGTCCCAGGTAGGGGACAGGAAAAGGGGACAAGGAGAGAGGCCCCAAAAGGAAATCCCAGGTCACTGTAAAAAGAGAGAGCAAAGAAACAGGAAGAGGGCCGCAGTCAGAAGACTTTAAGAGAAAAGGATTTGGAGAAGGCCTAGTAATTAAAGGGCACTCAGAAGAAGCCGTGCAGATCCAAGAAGGCAGTTGGGGGTTGGTGATTCTGTGCTGCAGACTGCTGGGGCAAAGGTACCCCTTTGGAGTGGTCATGTTCTACATGGCGTGGCCAAAGAGCTGACTTTGTGCTAGTGAGTGCATACTTGGGAATCCAGGGGAACAGGATCTTTGGAAATGTGACTGAAGTCCTGCAAAATGGGCCATAGTTGATGCCACCTAAGTTGGAGTGACCTTTTGTGCAAATTCCCAGTTTCGATTCTCAAAGGTGAAACTAAAATCCTCCATAAGAGAGACAAATGTCAATGAGATTGGTTGACTTACAGAGTTACTGACACCTGGTTGGGTTGTTGACAAATATGAAGACTCTGTCTTGGTCACATTTACCATTTATTGTTCAGGCTGACATGTTTAATCACAGTTTGTGTGCTAGTTCACAGGTTCCTTATATTAACCCTGAACGTTGGAGCATAAGATAGATATTGTAAATTGTTTTTTTTTCACCTTGTAAAGCAAACTTTATCCTTGTTTGTTCAAAACCCATGGAATTTTGTTGCTTTATTCACTGAGTAAATGTCTTGAATCCCAAACTTTGTCCACTTTAAACAAAATATTATTGGTCCCTAACTGGTTCTTATCGAAATTTTGGGGATTAGATCTAGCATCATAACGATTGTCACACAAATATAGTGCATACTGAGTACAGTAAAAAGTACATCGGGATCTTACTGGTTGCAAGTGCGCCCTTCTACATTCGGTCTACACTGGCAGGTTCCTGACGACAGACTGCAGGTTAGATTAGTTGAACCTCCAATGTCACACTGGCAGCCTGTCAGTGGAATGAGAGGAATGAGTAAGAATTTATTATTTCATGCGAATACAAATAGCGCAAATTGAAATAAATAAAAACAAAGCAAAAGACCTTGGAGACTGGAAATCTGAAATAAAAAACAGAGATGCTGGAAACATTCAGCAGGTGAGGCGGCATCCATAGAGAGAGAAACAAAGTTAATGTTTCAGGTTGATGACCTTTCATCAGAACTAGAGGTTTAACAGCATTTGCTTAAAAACCCATTAATTTTCAAACTTCTTCCAATTCCCCACACAGCAAACTCTACAAATAGTAATGGGATAATGATCAGCTATTGTGGATGGGATTTTCCATCCTCACTCACCCCAAGGCTGGAAATTCCCATCCAAGGTCAATGGACCTTTGCAGGGTCCATCCCTGCCTGCTATGATTCCCGTAGCAGGCGGAACAAGAAAATTTTGTCCTCTGTATTTTAGGATGCTGCTTGTTGGCTAAACATTGGCTTGGATAAGTTCCCTATTTTCTTTCAAAATAGTATGACTGGATCTTTTACATTCATCCAAGATGGTAGATGGAGTTTCACTTTAATATCATCCAAAAGACAGCATCTCCAGCAATGCAGCACTCCCTAAGTACTGTGAATGTCAGCCTAAATCTTAAACACAGGTCTCTCAATTGGGACCTGAATCTATGATCTTCTGACTCAGAGGAAAGAGTGCGACCGGCAGAGGCATGGCTAACAATGGCAAGAGCTCTGATGATAAGTCATTGATCTGAAACATTAATTGTTTTTCTCCAGAGATGCTGCCAGACCTGCTGAACAATTCCACCGTTTTCTGTCTCTGCTTCAGGTTTCCAGCATCTGCAGTAGTTAGCTCTTGTACCAGCAAAGAAATGGTTAATATACATCTCATGTGCCTTTTAGAAATGACGGCTTGAACTGCCGCTATCCTTGAGCTGTGGGTGTGCCCATGTGCTGTTAGGATGGGAATTCCAGGATATTTACTGTGAAGAAACAGTGATATGACCCAAATACTTGTGACTTGGAAGGAAATCTGGAAGGGATGGTATTCCCATGACATGACTACTTTTAGTGGTTTAGGTTACAAGGGAGGATGGTGATATTGAATAAGCTTGGTGAATTGCTACAATGGCTCCTGCAGGTAATGTACATTGCAGTGTTATTGCACACATTGATGGTACTGGTATATATGGAGTCCAATGCCAAAGGCTCCAAACAAATGATATGTTCTGCCCTAGATAGAGTCAAGATTCATAAAAGTTATTGTATCTGCCCCCATCAGGGTGAATAGTCAATATTCTATTACATTCCTGACAAGCTTTATAGATGAGGGATTGGTCTTGAGAGGGGAACAGGTAGATTCCCCAGTTTCTGCCTGCTTTTGCAATTCCAAACTATTTTGTTTAGCAAACATGGGATCGAATACCACCCTGTCATTGCATTATGTAATGTTTGATTTAGGGCGGGAATCTTATACTTTTTCATTAATAAAATTGTGATCAATGTCATTCTGTACCCTACAGAGCTGTGGATGCTCATTCATTGAGTATATTCAAAACCAAAACAGATAGATATTTGGATACTAAGGGAACCGAGAGATATGGGGACCTGGTAGAAAGGTGGAATTGATGGAGAACATCAGCCATGATCTTTAGAACCATAGAACCATACAGTGCAGAAAGAGTCTCTTCGGCCCATTGAGTCTGCACTGACCACAATCCCACCCAGGCCCTACCCCCTTATCCCTTCATATTTTATCTACTAATCCCGCTAACCTACGCATCCCAGGACACTAAGGGACAATTTTAGCACGGCCAATCAACCTAACCTGCACATCTTTGGACTATGGGAGGAAACCGGAGCACGTGGAGGAAACCCACATAGACACGAGGAGAATGTGCAAACTCCACACAGACAGCAACCCGAGCTGTGAATCGAACCCGGGTCCCTGGAGCTGTGAAGCAGCAGTGCTAACCACTGTGCTACCGTGCCGCCCATCTTGCTGAATAGTGGAGCAGGCACAAGGGCCAACATGAACTACTCACGCTTTTATGTTGTATATTCTAATGGTGAGTATTCAGAAGCATTTCTTGGTTGACTTGGATTACCTAGTAGTTTGAGAATGATTATGACTAGGCATCACGTATTTTATCACAATGCAAAATATTGAGATTCATCAAGTCTTTGCTGTTAATGTTGTGACTCACCTTGGCAACCAAAATAATTCCTCTCTTCTAAGGCATAGTGTCCTTCTTTACACCAATCACAGAGCTCGCCGCAGACATTAGATTTACAATAACATTGGCCATCATCCTAAAATATTAAGGTAACAAATTAAAAACCAAAACAAAATTCTCCTGGTGTGAAGATTGTTCCTGATTGTGTTCTTGTTGATCCTGCAATTTCTTCGGAATGCTCACCTGATTGCATTCTCCAATCCCACTTATTGTACCAATCACATGACAGCGACATTCTGTAATATGGAAAATAAAAAAGCTGAGTTGAATTTATTTCAGACCTATGCCATGCCCAGTTAGAAATGACAGCAGCATGTAAAAGAATCTCATCACATGAGGCACATTAAAAGGTCATTTGGCCCATTTTGTGTGTGGCAGCTCTTTGAAAGAGTTATCCAGTTAAGCCCACTCCCTCATCCTTTCCCCATAGCTTTGCAATTTTTATTTCTTTTCAAGAATTAGTTCAATTCTCTTTTAAAAGTTACTATTAAATCTGCTTCCACTGGTCTTTCAAGCACCATAACAAAGGTCACTGCCTGAAAGGGTATTAGAGCCAGAAACAATCAACTCATTTAAAATGTGCCCCAGAATCTCCAGGGCTATGAACCAACTCCATCAGTCTTGAGAGGGAAACAGGTAGAGTCCCCAGTTTCTGCCTGCTTTTGCAAGTCCAATCTATTGTGTTTACGATACAAGGGATCCACCTTTCCACCAGGTCCCATATCCCTCGATTTCCTTGGTATCCAAACATCTTGGAAGAGGGGGCTGATGGGTGGGTTAGTAAATTTGCTGATGACACCAAGATTGGTGAAGTAGTGGATGAGCTGGAGGGCTCTTGTAGCCTGCAAAGAGACATTGATAGGATGCAAAGCTGGGTCGAAAAGTGGCAGATGGAGTTTAACCCTGATAACTGCAAAGTGGTTCATTTTGGTAGGTCGGTGTGTGTGCTTGATCCTGGACCGGTAGACGGGCGCCGCAACAGCTCGGTGACTAGCACTGCTAGCTGTGCAGATACATGGATTTGGGCCTGTGTCTGTGGGAGTTTGCGCATTCGCCCTGTGGTTGCGTGGGTTTCCTCCGGGCGCTCCGGTTTCCTCCCACACCCCAAAGATGTGCTCTTAGGCTGATTGGTTTTACCAAATTGACACTATTCTCCCCTGAATCTGGCTAAGTTAGGGGTTCCATTCGTAGACACGCAGGGTAGAATAGGTGTAGGGTGATGCAGCGGCGTGGGCTCGTTGGGCCGAAGGGCCTGTTTCCCGTGCTGGGTTGTTCTTTGTTCTTTGTTCTTTGACAAACTTGAATGCGGATTACAGGGTCAATGGCAGGGTTCTGAGGAATGTGGAGGAACAGAGAGATTTTGGATTCATATCCACAGGTCTCAGAAGGTTGCCACTCAGGTGGATAGAGCCGTGAAGGAGGCTTATAGCTGTTAGCATTTATTAACGGAGGTTTGAGTTTAAGAGTCGTGGGGTTATGCTGCAACTATACAGGACCTTGGTGAGACCACATTTGGAATAGTGTGTGCAGTTCTGGTCACCTCACTATAAGAAGGATGTGGAAGCATTGGAGAGAGTGTAAAGGAGATTTACCAGGATGCTGCCTGGTTTGGAGGATAGGTCTTATGAGGAAAGGTTGAGGGAGCTGGGGCTTTTCTCTTTAGAGCGGAGGAGGATGAGAGGTGACTTAATAGAGATTTATGAGATGATGAGGGGGATAGATAGAGTGGACACGCAGAGATTATTTCCTCGGGTGGATGTAGCTGTTACTAGGGGGCATAACTATAAGGTTCATGGTGGGAGATATAGGAGCGATGTCTGAAGTAGATTCTTTACTCAAGAGAGTGGTTGGGGTGTGGAATGCACTGCCTGCTGTGGTAGTGGAGTCGGACACTTAGGAACTTTCAAGCCGTTATTGGATAGGCACATGGAGCACACCAGAATGATAGGGAGTGGGATAGCTTGATTTTGGGTTCGGACACAGCTCGACACAACATCGAGGGTCAAAGGGCCTGTACTGTGCTGTACTGTTCTGTTCTATGTATCTGTTTTGGCCTTAAATATACTCAGAGAATGAGCATTCGCAGCTCTCTAGGGTACAGAATGACACAACTCTGTAAATGAAAAAGTGTAAGGTTCCAGTCTTGAATCAAACATTACATAATGTAGTGACAGGGTGGTATTTGATCCCATGTATGCAAAACACAAAGAAAGGGACTAGGCTGGGTGCCTCAATTTTTAGCCAGCGCAGACAGGGTGGGCAGAGTATCTCCTCCAGTGCTGCCATTTTCTAAATTTTCTAAATATCTGAAAAGGAGAAATATGTAGGGATGTGGGGAGAGGCTGGGTGAGTGGCAGGACATGAAGTGCGGCACAGTGGTCACAGCGCCAGGGACCCAGGTTCAATTCTGGCCTCGGGCCACTGTCTGTGCAGAGTTTGCACATTTTCCCTGTGTCTGCGTGTGTTTCCTCTGGGTGCTCCAGTTTCCTCCCACAGTCTAAAGATGTGTGGGTTAGGTGGATTGGCCAAGTAAATCGCTCCTTAGTGTCAAGTAGGGTTACAGGGATAGGGCCTGGGTGTGATTGTTGTTGGTGCAAACTTGATGGTCTGAATGGCCTCCTGCTGCACTATAAGGTTTCTTTGATAATTGCTCCTTAGGAGAGTCAGCATGGTCACAATGGGACAGATTACCTGTGTAGTAACAATTCTATGATTTAATAACAACAACTACTGTGAAAAAGAGATTACTCCTTGATTCCCCTCTAGGGCAGCACAGTGGCACAGTGGTTAGCACTGCTGCCTCACAGCACCAGGGACCCAGGTTCGATTCCTAGCTTGAGTGACTGTCTACGTGGAGTTTGCACATTCTCCCTGTGTTTGCACAGGTTTCCTCCAGGCGCTCCTGTTTTCTCTCATGGTCCAAAAGATGTGCAAGTTAGGTGGAACGAGCCATATAAATTGTCCCTTAGTGTCAGGGGGACTAGCTAGGGTAAATACATGGGGTTCGGGGATAGGGCCTGAAAGGGATTGTGGTCGGTGTAGACTTGATGGGCCAAATGGCTGCCTTCTGCACTGTAT
Source organism: Carcharhinus amblyrhynchos (assembly GCF_965287045.1). Taxonomy (NCBI): domain Eukaryota; kingdom Metazoa; phylum Chordata; class Chondrichthyes; order Carcharhiniformes; family Carcharhinidae; genus Carcharhinus; species Carcharhinus amblyrhynchos. Next base: position 124,621,860 of record NC_137331.1, read on the forward strand.
GATTCTATGGTTATTTTGCCAATTGCCTTCAACCTATGCCTTCTGGTTACTGATATTCCAGCCAGTGGAAATAACTTCTCTTTATTAACACTACCAAAACCATTGATGATTTCTATTAAATCTTCCCTTAATCTTCACCATTCACCATTCCAAGGATAACAACATCAGTTTTGCCAGTCTCTGCACATAATTGAAGTCCCAAAGACCATTAGAATAAATCTCCTGTGCCTGGTTGCCTTGAATTTTTCTAAGTGCCCTGCTATAATGTCTTTAATAATAGCTTCTAACAGTTCTCCTGTGACAGATTTTAAGCTAACTGGCCTGTAGCTTTCTGCTTTCCCTCCTTTTTGAAAAAAAGAATTACATCTACTATTTTCTAATCCTGTTGGAATCTTCTCCAAATTTAGGGAATTTCAGAAAATTGAATGATCTCACTGGACATTTAGGACCTGGGAATGAAGTGCATCAGGACCCAGACACTCAGCCTGTAGCTTCAACAATTACTATCTCCCTGGTGACTGTAATATTCTGTAAACCATTTCCTGGTTTACAGCTATTTCTGGCATGTTGCTATAGCGAAGGTGAATGAAAATACCTGATCAATTCATCTGCCATCTCTTCATTTTCCATTATTCATTCCCAGACTCAATTTTTATGAAACTTTTAAAAAATGAATTCATGGAATGTGACATCAACTATGTTTAGCTGTTATTAAGAGCTGAATTTGAAAATAATAGATCTTTTTAGGTTCACTATGTCAATAAGGATTATTCCACATCAATCAAGTTAAAACTACTGATATCAATTCTTAAATATTGAATTATATATCTTAGTTGCAAAATATCTCATATATGCAGAGCTTCTGACAGATAATTAGGGGCAGGTGTGAGCTGTACAAAAAGGATGGGTGGCACTCGAATCCCAGGGGGACCAATATTCTGGCGGGATAGACTTTAAACTAGAATGGTTGGGAGGAGGGAATCGAAATGAAGTGACTGGCAGCGAGGACGTTAGCTCGCAAATAGAGAGGGATTGTCGACAGTGTAAGAGGGAGGATAGGCAGGTGACGGAGAAGGGGGGTGCTCAGACCGAAGGTTTGAGATGTGTCTATTTTAACGCTAGGAGTGTGGTGAACAAAATGGATGAGCTTAGAGCGTGGATCGCTGCTTGGAAATGTGATGTGGTGGCCATTACAGAGACTTGGATGTCTCAGGGACAGGACTGGATACTTCAGGTGCCGGGTTTCAGATGTTTCACAAAGAACAGGGAGGGAGGCAAAAGAAGTGGGAGAGTGGCACTGTTGATCAAAGATAGTGTTACGGCTGTAGAGAAGGTAGATGCCGTGGAGGGATTGTCTACAGAGTCTCTGTGGGTGGAGGTTTGGAGCAGGAAGGGTGTTTTCTGTTTACTGGGTGTTTTCTATAGGCCACCCAATAGTAACAGGGATGTTGAGGAGCAGATAGGGAAACAGATCCTGGAGGGATGTAGTAATATCAGAGTTGTCATGATGGGAGACTTTAATTTCCCAAATATCGATTGGAATATCCCTAGGGTAAGGGATTTGGATGGGGAAGAGTTTATTAGGTGTGCTCAGGAGGGTTTCCTGACACAGTATGTGGATAAGCCTGCAAGAGGAGAGGCTGTACTCGATCTGGTATTGGGTAATGAACCTGGACAGGTGTCAGATCTCTCAGCGGGAGAGCATCTTGGGGATAATGATCGTAACTCTATCTTCTTTACACTAGCATTGGAGAGGGATAGGATCAGGCAAGCTGGGAAAGTGTTTATCTGGAGTAAGAGGAAATATGAAACCATCAGGCAGGAAATTAGAGACATTAATTGGAAGGAGGTATTCTTGGGGAAATATACCGGAGTAAGGTGGCAGATTTTCAAGGAATGTTTGTCTGAAGCACTGCACGACAATGTTCCGATGAGACAGGGAGGTTATGGTAGGTTACAGGAACCGTGGTGCACGGAAGTTGTAATGAATCTAGTCAAAAAGAAAAGCCTACAAAAGGAGCTAGGTAATGTCAGGGATCTAGAGGAGTGTACGGCTTGTAGGAAGGAACTTAAGAAGGAAATTAGGAGAGCCAGAAGGGGTCATGAGAATGCCTTGGCAGGTAAGATTAAGGAAAACCCTAAGGCGTTCTAAAAATATGTGAAGAGTGAAAGGATGAGATGTGAAGGAATAGGACCTATAAAATGTGGTGGTGGGAAAGTTTGTATAGAACTGGTAGAAAAAGCAGAGGTGCTTAAGATCTTGGTGGTTGCGGCAGACTGAAAAGCTTGAGTGTGTGAACATTAAGAAAGAGGATGCATTGGAGCTTTTGAATAGCATCAAGATAGATAAGTCGCCGGGACCGAATAGGATGTACCCCAGGTTACTATGGGGGGCGAGGGAAGAGATCAGAACCTTTCCTGTCATCGATGGAGATGGGAAAGATTCTGAAGTATTGGAGGATTGCGGATGCGGTTCCTATATTCAAGAAAAGGAACAGAGGTAGCCCAGGAAATTATAATCTCAGTGGTTGGTAAATTGATAGAAAAGATCCTAACAGACAGGATTTATGAACATTTAGAGAAGTATGATATGATCAAAAGTAGTCAGCACAGCTTTGTTAAAGGCAGACCGTGTCTTACGAGCCTGGTTGTGTTTTTTGAAAATGTGACTAAACACACTGACGACGGAAGAGTGGTGGATGTGGTTTATATGGACTTCAGCAAGGTGTTCGATAAGGTCCCCCATGCAAGGCTTATTGAGAAAGTGAGGGGGCATGGGATCCAAGGGGACGCTGATTTGTGGATCCAGAACTGGCTTGCCCGCAGAAGGCAAAGAGTGGTTGTAGTTGGGTCTTTTTCTGCATGGAGGTCGGTCACCAGTGGAATGCCTCAGGGATCTGTTCTGGGACCCTTGCTGTTTGTGATTTTTATAAATGACCTGGATGAGGAAGTGGAGGAATGGGTTGGTAAGTTTGCCGATGACATGAAGGTCAGAGGTGTTGTGGATAGTTTGGAGGGATGTCAGAGGTTGCAGCGTGACATAGATAGGATGCAAGACTGGGCAGAGAAGTGGCAGATGGACTTCAACCCAGATAAATGTGTAGTGGTCCATTTTGGCAGGTCAAATGGGATGAAGGAATATAATATTAAAAGGTAAGACTCTTAGTAGTGTGGAAGTTCAGAAGGATCTTGGGGTCCGGGTTCATAGGACTCTCAAATCAGCTTCGCAGGTAGAGGATGTGGTTAAGAAGGTGAATGGTGTACTGGCCTTCATCAATCGAGGAATTGAGGTTAGGAGTCGGGAGATAATGCTGCAGCTGTATAAGACCCTGGTCAGACCCCACTTGGAGTACTGTGCTCAGTTCTGGTCGCCTCATTACAGGAAGGATGTGGAAGCCACTGAAAGGGTGCAGAGGAGATTTACAAGGAGGTTACCTGGATTGGGTGGCATGCCTTATGAGGATAGGTTGAGAGAGCTCAATCTTTTCTCCTTGGCGAGACGAAGGATGAGAGGGGACCTTATAGAGGTGTATAAGATGATGAGAGGTATTGATCGGGTGGATTCTCAGAGGCTTTTCCCCAGGGTTGAAATGGCTGTCACAAGAGAACACAGGTTTAAAGTGCTGGGGAGTAGGTACAGAAGAGATGTCAGTGGTAAGTTTTTCACTCAGAGAGTGGTGGGTGAGTGGAATCGGCTGCCGGCAGTGGTGGTGGAGGCAAATTCGATAGGGTCTTTTAAGAGACTTCTGGATGTGTACATGGGACATAATGGGATTGAGGGTTACAGGTAAGCCTAGTAGGTAGGGATATGATCGGCGCAACTTGTGGGCTGAAGGGCCTGTTTGCGCTGTAGTTTTTCTATGATTCTATGATTCTACAATGTGAATAAGTCCACATCATGGTCAGTCATTTTATCCTAGGTAAGAAAAACACAAATTACTTACCAATGCAACCTTCGGGATTTTCCTCAGCTAGGTTCCAGTAGAGTGATTTACACTGATCGCATTTGGAGCCCTCAACATTTGCCAGGCACTGACAGGAACCCTGTTGAACAGGAACATTAGAGGAAACATAAAAGTTAAAATGTATTTCATGAGCCAGCTTGTTGTCTATTCAGTAATACTTTAAAATAATGAGCAGAGACCTTTTCACATTTTGTCCCCCTATGAGTGACTTACACTTTACTTAACTGGGTCTGTACCCCAGTCTACATTTATTTTAATTGCATACTCACTTCTCTTAAATTTGAATTTACAAGTTTAAAATCTGTGTATAAAGTGGGGGATTGTCAACTGTGGACACATTTCTTGAGGTTTCATCACATGCTACATGACCTGCTGCCACGATCCCACTGTGGGTCCCCTGATTTGTCTATAATTGCAGTCATGGCTTTCCTATGGCCAAATTAATTTATTATTCAACTGGATGATTCTGCACAGTATAGCAATTCTTCTCATGCCAATATTTTTATAACGTATAAACAAAACTTCTCAAAGAAACTGACAATTTTATACATATTTTTTCTTTAGACTATTATTTTCCCAGGTTTAATCTCGCAGCAATGAAGATTACTCATCAATTCCTGGAGACTCCAGGCTAATCCTAGAGAATTGGCAATGCTAGGGCAAGAACATGAATAATGCACTTAATATTTCCCTTTGCAAGCCAACCTTAGAATTGGCCTACAAAATCCTTGTTGTTTCTGGAAGTCATTGCACGGCATTCATAAATGAATATGTGTTAAGTATTTGATACTATATACTTGGTGCCAGATTTTAGCAGATGTGAGAGTAGGGAGGTGGATTCATATCCAGGTCAAGAACCCCACCCTGACCTCAATGTGAACCAGGAAGTCCTTGTAATTTTGACAGACAGTAGGTAATTGGACAGCTGGCCAGTTAATGGCCGCAAGGGTGGAACTGGAGAAGAACTCCTTCATTGGAACATAGATTTAGGAGCACAAGTAGACCATTTAGCCCTTTGAGCCTGCTGTTCCATTCAATCTAACCACGGCTGATCTAGTGGTGGTCACATCTCCACTTCCCTGTATGCATTCCCCCCAGTCTTCAATTCCCTTGTCTTTCAAAAATCTAACTCAACCTTAAATAAATTCAATGACCCAGCCACCATTATTTACTGGCGAAGAGAATTCCACAGATTAACAGCCCTCTGAGAGAAGAAAAATTCTCTTAATCTCTGCCTTAAAAGGAGGCCGCTTATTTTTAAACTATGTCCCGGAGTTTTAGTCTTTCCCAGAAGAGGAAACATTCTCTGGTGATCACCCTCCCAGTCCTCTCAAGACTATTTATGTTTTAATGAGATCACATCTCATTCTTCCAAATTCCAATGAGTATAGGCCCAAATGGTTCAACCTTTCTTCACAAGTTAAGTGCCTCATTCCAGGAATGAATCCAGTAAACCTTCTCTGAACTACTTCAAAAGCATTTTTTTTCAAATAAGGAGACCAGAACTATGCACAGTATTCCAGATGTGGTCTCACCAAGGACCTGTACAGCTGTAGTAAAACATCTCTACTTTTATATTCCATTCCTTTTGCATTAAATTCCAACATTCCATTTTTTTTCCCTAATCACTTATTGTACCTACATTCTAATTTATGTGATTAATGTGCAGAACTTCTAGTTCCCTCTGTACCATCAGGTTCTGCACTCTTTCTCCATTTAAACAGTATACTAATTTTCTAATTTAACGGTTAGTTTAACATCTGTTGTAGGTAAAATGTTAGAATCTGTGATCAAGGAGAAAATAGCGAGGCATCTTGAGGAGAATTGTTTGATAGAGCAGACGCAGCACGGTTTTGTTAAGGGGAAGTCGTGTCTGACAAATTTATTGGAGTTCTATGAGGGTGTGTCTAGGGCGGTGGATAGAGGAGAGCCGGTGGATGTGGTGTTTCTTGATTTTCAGAAAGCGTTTGATAAGGTGCCGCACAAGAGGTTATTACAGAAGGTCAGGGAGCATGGAGTTGGGGGTAGGGTGTTAGCGTGGATAGGGGATTAGCTGTCAAATAGGAGGCAGAGAGTGGGGGTCAATGGGTGCTAATCGGATTGGCGGTTGGTGACTAGTGGAGTGCCCCAGGGGTCGGTGCTGGGGCCTCAGCTATTTACCATTTATATAGATGATCTGGAGGAGGGAACCGAGTGTATGGTGTTGAAATTTGCTGATGACACCAAGATTGGGGGAACGGCAAATTGTGCGGAGGGTGTAGAAAGTCTGCAGAGGGATCTAGATAGGCTGGGCGAATGGGCCAGGAACTGGCAAATGGAATTTAATGTTGGCAAATGTGAAGTTGTCCACTTTGGTAGGAATAATGGTAGGAAGGACTATTAGTTACATGGCGAAAAACTGCAGCATGCAACGGTGCAGAGGGACCTCGGGGTCCTTGTGCATGAGTCGCAAAAACCCAGCTTGCAGGTGCAGCAGGTGGTCAGGAAGGCAAATGGGATGCTGGTCTTCATAGCGAGGGGGATTGAATATAAAAGTAGGGAGGTCTTGCTGCAGCTGTACAGGGCACTGCTGAGGCCGCAGCTGGAGTACTGTGTGCAGTTTTGGGTGCCGTACTTACGCAAGGATATTTTGGCCTTGGAGGGAGTGCAGAGGAGGTTTACTAGGCTGATACCGGAGTTGAGGGGGTTGAACTATGAGGAGAGGCTGAATAAACTAGCCTTGTACTCGTTAGAGTTTAGAAGAATGAGGGGAGATCTCATTGAGACATATAAGATGATGAATGGGATGGATAGGATAGAGGTGGAGAGGCTCTTCCCGCTCAGAAAGGACAGTAGGACTAGAGGGCACAGCCTCAAGATAAAGGGGGGACGGTTTAGAACGGAGTTGAGGAGGAACTTCTTCACTCAAAGGGTGGTGAATCTCTGGAATTCTCTGCCCGTTGAAGTGGTGGAGGCTGCCTCGCTAAACATATTTAAGACGCGGGTTGATAGGTTTTTGATAGGCAAGGGGATTAAGGGTTATGGGGAGAGGGCGGGAATGTGGAACTGAGACACGACAGATCAGCCATGATCTTATTGAATGGCGGGGCAGGCTCGAAGGGCTAGATGGCCTACTCCTGCTCCTATTTCTTATGTTCTTATGTTCTAATCTCCCTGCCAAAGTGAAGAAGTTCACACTTACCCACTTTATACTCTATTGACCAAATTTATGCCCGCTCATTTCACTTGTCTGTATCCCCCTGCAGATCTCTATCTCAGTGATGGGCAATCTTGGGCTGGTGAGTGGCCCTCCTTCATCTCAGTGGGCCACAAATTTGAAATCAGGCTTGTTCACTAACCATGATTCCAAAAATAAAATTAGATACATTTATTTCATAAGATATAGAAAATGCTTAATTTGAAATTTCATCAACTTCAAATGTTAAAAACAAAATAAATACTTACAACTAAGAGCCTAAACACTCTTTTCAGGTGAAGCAGTGCTTGTTTAATCTGGTCTATTGCATTCACTGTTCCCAATACAATCTACTCTACATTGGAGTGACTAAATGCAGACTGGGTGACCGCTTTGCAGTGCACCTTTAATCTGACAGCAAGCAGGACCCAGATCTTCCTGTCAGTTACCATTTGAATACACCATCCTGCTCTCATGTCCACGTGTCTGTCCTGCTGCAATGTTCCAGTGAAGCCCAGCGCAAACTAGAGGAACAGCAACTCATCTTCCAATTAGGCACGTTCCAGCCTTTTGGACTTAACACTAAGTTCAACAAATTCAGACTGAACTCTGCTCCACCTTCACCCCACTATTTATTTCTATCCATTTATTTTAAGTTCTTCCAATGATTCATTTTTCCATCCATTTTTTATCCTACTTCCCATTTTTTTCCCTTACCACTGTGGGGTTACCCCACTTCCCCCACTAACCCCCCCAACCCCCTCTGGGGCTATCTGTTACCTGTTCCAGATTCTCCTTTGTCACCTGTTCACTTTTGTTCTGCCATTCTGATCACTTAATGAGCCAATAACAGAAATATGGAATCCCCATAGTGCAAAGGAGGCCACTCGGCCCATTCAGCTTGCACCAACAACAATCCCACTGAGGTCTTACCCCCGTAACCCTAAATATTTATGCTTCTAGTCCGCCTGACATTGAGTCAATTTAGCATAGCCAATCCACCTAACCCCCCAATCTTTGGACTGTGGGAGGAAACCGAAGCACCCAGAGAAAACCCATGCAAACTCGGGGAGAACATGCAAACTCCACACAGACAGTGACACAAGCTGGGAATCGAACCCAGGTCCCTGGTGCTGTGAGGCAGCAGAGCTAACCAGTATGCCACTCTTCTTACCAATGATTATTTACATTTACATTTTTGTCTTTTTGCTCATGATATCTCTACCAGTTTGTCCCTGGGCTCCACCTATCACTGGTCCTCTATCCAGCCTCTATTGCTTCACACTACTTCCCCTACCCCACCCCCCCATGCCACCTCTCACCCCACCCCGCCAATCCTGGACAGCAATATAAATCTCGTCCTATTTTCAGTTTTCTTCAGCTCTGACAACGTGTCATCCTGACTCAAAGTGTTGGCTCTATTCTCTCTCCACAGATGCTGTCAGAGTTGCTGACATTTTCCAGCATTTTCTATTTCTCTTTTAGAAATACTTATACTTTGGATGCAGATGGAGCGCATGGCTCTCACAGTCAACGTTGTGTGCCAACAGCATGCATCTCACTTCATTTGGCCTCGCTTGACACGTGAATCACTTCAGTCATATAGGTAGAAAAATAACTACGCAGATGGAAATCAGTGGAACGTGACAACCCTGAACATGAGCAACGGTCAACAAATATCTCATGGGCTACACTCAGAACCTAGATGGGCTGCATGTAGCCTCCAGGCTGAGGCTGTCCGCCATTACTCCAGAACATAGAGCATAGAACATTACAGCACAGTACAGCCCTTCGGCCCTCAATGTTGTGCCGAGTTATGTCCAATCCCAAGATCAAGTTATCCCACTCCCTATAATTCTGGTGTGCTCCACGTGCCTATCCAATAACCGCTTGAAGGTTCGAAAAGCGTCCGACTCCACTATCACAACAGGCAGTGCATTCCACACTCCAACCACTCTCTGAGTAAAGAATCTTCCTCGCACATCCCTCCTATATCTCCCACCATGAACCTTATAGTTATACCCCCTAGTAACAGCTACATCCACCTGAGGAAATAATCTCTGCACGTCCACTCTATCAATCCCTCTCATCATCTTATAAACCTCTATTAAGTCACCTCTCATCCTCCTCTGCTCTAAAGAGAAAAACCCCAGCTCCCTCAACCTTTCCTCATAAGACCTACCCTCCAAACCAGGCAGCATCCTGGAAAATCTCCTCTACACTCTCTCCAATGCTTCCATATCCTTCTTATAGTGAGATAACCAGAACTGCACACAATACTCCAAATGTGGTCTCACCAATGTCCGGTATAGTTGCTGCATAACCCCACAGCTATTAAACTCTAACCCCCTGTTAATAAACGCTAATACACTATAAGCCTTCTTCACGGCTCTATCCTCTTGAGTGGCAACCTTCAGAGATCTGTGGATATGAACCCTAAGATCTCTCTGTTCCTCCACATTCCTCAGAACCCTGCCATTGACCCTGTAATCTGCATTCAAGTTTGTCTATCAAAATGAATCACCTCACACTTACCAGGGTTAAACTCCATCTGCCACTTTTTGGCCCAGCTCTGCATCCTATCAATGTCTCTTTGCAGCCTGCAAGAGCCCTCCATCTCATCCACTACTCCACCAATCTTGGTGTCATCAGCAAATTTACTAACCCACCCTTCAACCCCCTCTTCCAAGTCATTGATAAAAATCACAAATAGCAAAGGACCCAGCACTGACCCCTGTGGTACACCGCTGGTAACTGGCCTCCAGTCTGAACATTTTCCCTCCACCACCACCCTCTGTATTCCATGATACAGCCAGTTACTTATCCAATCGGCCAAATTTCCTTCTATCCCACACATCCTTATCTTCTCCATGAGCCTATCATGGAGAACCTTATCAAATGCCTTACTTAAATCCATGTATACGACATCAACTGCTCTACCTTCTTCTACACACTTAGTTACCTGCTCAAAGAATTCAATCAAATTTGTGAGGCAGGACTTACCCCTCACAAAACCATGCTGAATATCCTGGATTAAACTACTTCCTCTTGACAACTTAATTTCCTACCAATCATGGTGTTACTGGCAAATTTACCATATATTTGGTCCCCTCTTCCAAGTCATTGATACAGATTGTAAATAGTTGAAACCCCAGCACCCCAACCATGTGGCACTCCAATAATGATAGCTTTCTAATCCAAAAAAGGCCTATTTATCCCTACTGTCCTTTTCTCATAAACTAAAAAAACCTTTATCCATGCTTAATGGGGCTAAAGGTGGACAAGTCTCCTGGTCCTGATGGAATGCACCCCAGGGTACTAAAAAATATGGTGGGAGAAATAGCAAATGCACTAATGGCAATTTATCAAAATTCGCTGGATTCTGGGGCGGTTACCGCAGATGGGAAAACAGCAAATGTGACGTCACTGTTTAAAAATGGAGGTAGACAAAAGGCAGGTAACTACAGGCTGGTTAGTTTAACTTCTGTAATAGGGAAAATGCTTGAATCTATCATCAAGGAAAAAATAGCGAGACATCTGGATATAAATTGTCCCATTGGTAAGTTGCAGCGTGGGTTCATGAAGGGCAGGTCATGTTTAACTAATTTGGTGGAATTCTGAGAGAACATTACATGTGCAGTGGACAATGGGGAACCTGTGGATGTGTGTATCTGGATTTCCAGAAAGCATTTGACAAGGTGCCGCACCAAAGACTGCCACATAAGATAAAGGTGCACTGTGTTACGGGTAATGTTTTAGCATGGATAGAGGATTGATTAACTAACAGAAAGCAAAGAGTGGGGGTAAATGGGTGTTTTTCTCGTTCGTAATCAGTGACTAGTGATGTGCCTCAGGGATCAGTGTTGGGACTGCAATTGTTTACGATTTACTGAGATGATTTGGAGTTGGGAACCAAATGTAGTGTGTCAAAATCCAGATACACACATCCACAAAATTTGCTGATGACACTAAGACGAGTGGCAGAGCAAAGTGTTCAGAGGATGCTGAAAGTCTACAAAGGGATACAGATAGTCTAAATGAGTGGGCGAGGATCTGGCAGATGGAGTACAATGTTGGTAAATGCGAGGTCATCCATTTTGGCAGGAATAACAGCAAAATGGACTATTTATTTAAATGATAAAATATTGCAGCATGCTGCTGTGCAGAGGGATCTGGGTGTCCTTGTGCAGGAATCTCAAGGAGTTGGTTTGCAGGTGCAGCAGGTAATTAAGAAGGCAAATGGAATTTTATTCTTCATTGCTAAAGGGATGGAGTTTAAAAATAGCGAGGTTATGTTGCAGCTGTATAAAGTGCTGGTGAGGCCACACCCGGAGTACTATGTACAGTTTTGGGCTCCTTAACTTGAGAAAGGATATACTGGCACTGAAAGGGGTGCAGAGGAGCTTCACTAGGTTGATTCCGGAGTTGAGAAGGTTGGCTTTTGAGGTTATAGAAACATATAAGATCATGAAGGGAAGACAAGATAGAAGCAGGGACGTTGTTTCCACTGGCAGGTGAAACTGGAACTAGGGGGCATGGCCTCAAATAAGGGGAAGCAGATTTAGAACTGAGTTGAGGAGGAACTTCTTCACACAAAGGGTTGTGAATCTGTGGAATTCCCAGCTCAGTGAAGCAGTTGAGGCTCCCTCATTGAATGTTTTTAAAGCAAGGATAGGCAAATTTTTGAACAGTAAAGGAATTAAGGATTATGGTGTGTGGGCGGGTAAGTGGAGCTGAGTTTACAAAAAGATAGTTGAGGGACCAGATGACCTACTCCTGCTCCTGGTTCTTATGTTCTTATGTAATCCGTTGCTCTCCACACCATGTGCTCTGAAGTAATCTTTGACTTGGCATGGCAGCACAATGATTGGCACTGCTGCCTCACACCTCCAGGAACCCGAGTTCGATTCCCAGCTTGGATCACTGCCTGTAGAGTTGGTCCATGAGATGGCAAATGGAGTTTAATGCAGAAAAATGTGAAGTGATTCACTTTGGAAGGAGTAACAGGAATACAGAGTACTGGGCTAATGATAAGTTACTTGGAAGTGTGGCTGAGCAGAGAGATCTCGGTGTCCATGTTCATAGATCCCTGAAAGTTGGCATCCAGGTTGATAGGGTTGTTAAAAAGGCAGACGGTGTGTTAGCTTTTACTGGTAGAGGGATTGAGCTTAGGAACCAAGAGGTGATGTTGCAGCTGTACAAAGCTCTGGTGCAGCCGCACTTGGAGCACTGTGTATAGTTCTAGTCGCTGCATTATAGGAAGGATGTGGAAGCATTGGAAAGGGTGCAGAGGAGGTTTACCAGGATGTTGCCTGGTATGGTGGGAAGGTCTTATGAGGAAAGGCTGAGGGACTTGAGGCTGTTTGAGGTTAAGAGGTAACTTAATAGACGCATATAAAGTGATCAGAGGATTAGATAGGATGGACAGTGAGAGTCTTTTTCCTCAGATGGAGATGGCTAGCACGAGGGGACATAGCTTTAAATTGAGGGGTGATAGATGTAGGACAGATGTCAGAGGTAGGTTCTTTACTCAGAGAGGAGTAAGAGCATGGAATGCCCTGCCTGCAACTGTAGTGGATTCGGCAACATTAAGGGCATTTAAATGGTCATTGGATAAACATATGGATGATATTGGAATAGTGTAGATTAGATGGGCTTTAGATTGGTTTCACAGGTTGGCGCAACATCAAGGGCCGAAGGGCCTGTACTGCACTGTAATGTTCTATGTTCTGTGCGGAGTTTGCATGTTTTCCCCACAATTTTAACCAATGCATCTGCTATCTGTGCAGTCTGTTCTTTTAAGATCTTAGAATTCATGTCATCCAGTCCTGGCAACTTGTCAGCCTTTCAGTCTAATAGTTTTCTTTGCACCTTTTCCCTGATGACTATGATTGTTTTTAAGTTTATCTCTACTCCTATTGCCCCTTGATTATCAAGCACCTTTGAGAAGTTTTTGAAGTTTTCCACTGTGAAAACAACATACTTGTTCAATACCTCTGCTATGTCTTTGTTTTCCATTTTCAATTGCCCAGACTCATGTTCCAGGGAACCAACATCAGATTTAGTTAGTATTTTCCTAATTAACTTCTGTAGAAACACTTACAAACTGTTTTTATGCCACTAGCCAGCTTTCTTTCATACGTCTCTCTGCTCTTCCTTGTCTTTTTAGTCAGTCTTTACTGGTTCTTAAAATCTGTCCAAGCCCTTGACCTACTACTAATCCTTGCAGATATATACAGTGTTTCTTTCAATTCGATACAATCCTTAATTTCCTTATTTAGCCAGGGATGATAATGCATCTTTTGAAAAGTTTTTTTTCGCACTGGGATAAATCTTTGCTAAGAGTTATTAAATATATCTTTAAAAGTTTAACACTACAACCCTACTGTCCTGCTCTTCCTGATAAATAGGACATAGGGGCTGGAGTAGACTACTCGCCCTCTCAAGCTTGCTCTGCCATTCAGTCAGCTCATAACTATGTTAATTTCATGCAGAACTGTTATAGACATGTGCTGACACAATAATAGCTACTTAATAGTGAGGGCAGTGACTCCAGACAGTAGTTCAATTCTCTCTGATAGTAAGATTCCAGAGCCTTTATTAGTAATTACTCATGGTGCCCCTTCAGAGCTGGACCATTCACATCCATCCTTTAGACACTCAGATCTTAGAGTATACGTGTCAGACCACTGTTAGATCAAACAATTCCTTACAGTTATGGCATCTTGGCAAGAGGCAAGTACAGGAGGCAGTGGCGTAATGGTACTGTCACTGGATTAATAATCCAGAGACCAAGGATAATGCTCTGGGGATCTGGATTTGAATCCAACAATGGCAGGTGCTAAAATTTGAATTGAATAAAAAAAACCTGGAATTAAGAGTCTAATGATGACCATGAAACCATTATTGATTGTCATGAAAACCCACCTGGTTCACTAATGTCATTTAGAGGAGGAAATTTGCCATCCTTACCTGGTTTGGCCTACATGTGACTCCAGGTACACAGCAAAATGGTTGACTCTTAAATGCCCTCTCGAGGGCAATTAGCAATAGGCATTAATTGCTGACCCAGCCAGCAATGTCCACATCCCTTATTGTGACACCTCCATATTCAACTAGACCACCTCTTGGAGGTCCTCCTTCCCAATCCTCTCCCACATCCTGCTCCTTTACTTCCTCAGATTGAGTTCAATCCTTCTGTTCTAGCTGCATCTTTGAGGTGCATTTCCCATTGGAAGGCCGTATTGTGAAGTACCCATCAGACCATTGACCATTTGGAACCTCTTGCAGGTGGGCTATGGACCGGCTGGTCCATACAGCATCCATACATGATGGACTGCATAATCAGGGTTCTGATAAGCAAATGGCTCTCATTATAACATTATTGTGCCTCTGTGTTGTTCTTGGAGGAGGTGAGAATCCACCTTCACAAAGAATAGCCCTATTCCCACTGGGGGGTTGGACTGAATAGCTGAGGCATGTTAGGCTGGCAGAAAATGAACAGCTATCTGGAAAATGTGCACACATATGAAGGAAGTTCTTTCTGAGGTTGCAGACCAGCAGGAGAGGGAGTGGTTGGTCTTTCATGTTAATAAATCTTTGTGGTCTGTTTCTGAGCATCTTGATGGCAACAGGTGAAGTGAATAATCGTGAGTCGGAAGAAACAGCAATAGCAATGAAACCCAACGCCCTCTGAGTTTGAAATGCTTCAGTGCTCCATTAGTTGTGAATCAGATGTGTTGCTCAACCTTGATGAAGAGGGCATCTGTCACCAGATGCACTGATGTGCAGCTGCCTGTGAGATGCTGCTGATAAATTGGAACATAGGAGCAGGAGTGGATCATTCAGTGGATTAACACTCAATTATGATGTGAAGATGCTGGCATTGGATTGGGGTGGGCACAGAAAGAAGTCTCACAACACCACAGAATCATAGAGTCATAGAGGTTTACAGCATGGAAACTGGCCCTTCAGCCCAACTTGTCCATGCCGTCCTCTTTTTTAAAACTCCTAAGCTAATCCCAATTGCATTTGGCCCAAATCCCTTTACACCCATCTTACCCATGTAACTAACAAAATTGTACCTGTCTCTACTACTACCGCTGGCAGCTTGTTCCAGACACTCACCACCCTCTGTGTGAAAAAGTTGCCCCTCTGGACACTTTTGTATCTCTCCCCTTTCACCTTAAACCTATGCCCTCTAGTTTTAAACTCCCCTACCTTTGAGAAAAGATATTGACTATCTAGCTGATCTATTATTATTTTACAGATCTCTATAAGATCACCCCTTAGCCTCCTATGCTCCAGAGAAAAAAGTCCAGTCTATCCAGCTTCTCCTTATAACTCAAACCATCAAGACCTGGTAGCATCTTAGTAAATCTTTTCTGCACTCTTTCTAGTTTAATAATATCCTTTCTATAATAGGGTGACAGAAGAGTACACAGCATTCCAAGTGTAGCATTAACAATGTCCTGCACAACTTCAACAAGGCGTATTCAATGTTCTGACTGATGAAACCAAGCATGCTGAATGCCTTCTTCACCACTCTGTCCACCTGTGACTCCACTTTCAAGGAGCTATGAACATGTATCCCTAGAGACCTTGTCTGTAGCTCTCCCCAATACCCTACCATTAACTGAGTAAGTCTTGCCCTGATTCAATCTAACAAAATGCATCACCTTGCATTTATCTAAATTAAACTCCATCTGCCATTCATCAGCCCACTGGCCCAATTGATCAAGATCCTTTTGCAATCAGAGATAACTTTCTTCACTGTCCACTGTGCCACCAATCTTGGTGTCATCTGCAAACTTACTAATCATGCCTCCTATATTCTCATCCAATTCATTGATATAAATGAAAATAACAGTGGACCCAGCACTGATCCCTGAGGCACACCACTAGTCACAGGCCTCCAGTTGGAAAAACAGCTGTCTACAACCACCCTCTGGCTTCTATCAAGAAGCCAATATTGTATCCATTTAGATACCTCAGCCTGGATCCCATGAGATTTAACCTTATGCAACAATCTACCATGTGGTACCTTGTCAAAGGCCTTGCTTAAGTCCATGTAGACAACATCAACTGTACTGCCCTCATCTGTCTTCTTGGTTACCCCTTCAAAAATCTCAATCAAATTTCTGAGACATGATATTCCGCTCACAAAGCCATGCTGACTGTCCCTAATCAGTCCTTGCATCTCTAAATGCCTGTAGATCCTGTCTCTGGTTAAAGTCCAACATGTTTGTTTGGAATCAGAGCTTTTGGAGCAAATAAATCTGTTGGACTTTAACCTGGTGTTGTGAGACTTCTACTGTGTCAACATTCAATTAGATCATGGCTGACCATATACCTCAATGCCATTTTCCTGCGTTGTCCCCGCTTCCCTGATATCACTGAATGGATTCGGTGATGAAAAAATTGAAGGCTAAAATTCTCTGCTACTGGAGGGTGTGATGACCTGGCGTGTAAAGTTTGAGCACCTCACTGATGAGGGAACAACATCTTTGACTATCTGCCTGGAACATGTAGCCTCCATCAGCACCGGCTCTCAGTCATGTCCAGGCAGCCTCATCTTCACCTGTAGATCCTATGTTCAGATCGGTGTCTCTTTCTTCTTCATGCCGTTTACCCTTGTCCTCTACCCTTCTTATGGCTGGTGTCCTGCTCTTTCAGTACATTCTGCTCTCCTCACCTACACTGGCCTTGATTTTTGAGGGAATAGTACCCACTTCCTGCTGCACCCTTCCTAGTGCCCAGATAACGTCCAGGCAGCCTTGTCTTTCACTCCAATGCCCAACTGTTGCCAGGAAAGTAATGACCCCCCTGAACTGACAACGTTCTTAATGTTAATGTTCTTAATGTAATGTTCTTAATGATTCTTCCTGCTTAGAAAGGATAGCAGGACTAGAGGACACAGCCTCAAGATAAGGGGGGGGGCAGTTTAGATCAGAGTTGAGCCGGAACTTCTTCACTGAAAGGGTGGTGAATCTCTGGGATTCTCTGCCCGTTGAAGTGGTGGAGGTTACCTCGCTAAATATATGTAAGTCACGGGTAGATAGGTTTTTGACAGACAGGGGAATTAAGGGTTATGGGGAGAAAGCGGGAAAGTGGAACTGATCCACTTCAGATCAGCCATGATCTTATTGAATGGCGGGGCAGGCTCGAAGGGCTAGGTGGCCTACTCCTGCTCCTATTTCTTATGTTCTTATGTTAACCTATAATGGGCTGCTGTAGCTGCTCCTTCAAAGGAGTAACCCGTTCAGCTCTGATCAACCTTTATCATAGAATCAGAGAGTCCCTACAGTCCAGAGGAAATTACTCAGTCTATTGAGTTTTCACTGACTCTCTGACAGAGTATCTTACCCATGCCCTCTCTTCCACCCCATCCCCGTAACCCCACACATTTTCTGTGGCTAATCCATCTAATTTACAGATCTTGGGACTTTAAGAGGCAACATAGCTTGTCCAATCCAGCTAACCTGCACATCTTTGGACTGTGGGAGGAAACCGGAGCAACCGGAGGATGTCATGTAATTAGGATCAGAGAGACCTGGTTCCAGGGTGACCAAGGATGGAAACTCAGTTTCCAGGTGTATTCAATATTCAGGAAAGATAGATAAAAAGTAAAGGGGATTGAGGTAGCGTCGCTGGTTATAGAGGAGATTAACGCAATAGTAAGGAAGGACATTAGCCTAGACGATGTGGAATCTGTATGTGTGGAGCTGCAGAACAACGAAAGACAAAAAACATTACTGGGAGTTGTGTACAGGCCACCAAACAGTAGTAGTGAAATTGGGGTTGGCATCAAGCAGGAAATTAGTGATGTGTGCAGTAAGGGTACAGCAATTATTATGGGTAACTTCAATCTGCACATTGATTGGGCTCACCAAACTGGTAGCAATGCGATGGAGGAGGATTTCCTGGAATGTATAAGGGATGGTTTTCTCGGCCAAAGTGTTGAGGAACCAATTAGAGACAGGCCATCTTAGACTGGGTATTACGTAATGAAAGAGGATTAATTAACAACCTTATGATGTGAGATCTTTTTGGGGAAGAGTGATCATAATATGAAATAATTCTTCATTAAGGGGGACAGTGACACAGTTAAGTCTGAGACTATGGTCCTGAGCTTGAGGAAAGCCAGTTTTGATGGTATGAGATGTGCATTGGCTAGAATAAACTGGCAAAGGATACTTGAGAGATTGACGGTGGATAGGCAGTGGCAGACATTTAAAGAACACATGGATGAACTTTAACAACTGTAATCCCTGTCTGGCATAAGAGTAAAACGGGGAAGGTGGTTCATTCATGGCTAACAATGGAAATCAGGGATCATGTCAAAGCCAAAAAGGAGGCAGATAAAGTGACCAGAGAAAGCAGCAAACCTGACGACTGAGAGAAATTTAAAATCCAGCAGAGGAGGACAAAGGGTTTAATTCAGAAGAGGAAAATAGAGTACGAGAATAAGCTTGCAGAAAACATAAAAGCTGACTGCAAAAGCTTCTATAGGTATGTGAAGTGAAGATTTGGTGAAGACAAATATTACAGTTACAGTTAGAATCAGGTGAATTCATAATGGGCAACAAAGAGATGGGACCAGCTGAACAAAAACTTTAGATCTGTCTTTACTAAGAAGACACAAATAATCTTCCAGATTGAGGGTCCAGCATGAAGGAGGAACTGAAGGAAATCCTTATTAGTCAGGAAATTGCATTGGGAAAATTGCTGGGATTAAAACCCAATAATTCCGCAGGACCTGATGCTCTCCATCGCAGAGTACGCCAGAAATAGTGATTGATTTGGTAATCATTTTCCAGCATTCTATAAACTCTGGAAGAGTTCCAACAGATTGGAGGAAAGCTAATTTAACCACACTTTTTAAGAAAGAAGGGAGAGAGAAAACGGGGAATTATAAACCAGTTAGCCTGACATCGGTGGTGGGGAGAATGCTGGAGTCAATTATTAAGGATTTAATAATTATTAAGGATTTAATAACTGAACATTTGGTGACACGATTGGTCCAAGTCAGCATGGACTCACTAGAGGGAAATCACGCTTGACAAATCTTCTGGAATTTTTTGAGGATGTGACAGTAGAGTGGACAAGGGTGAACCAGTGGATGTTGTGTATCTGGACTTTCAAAAGGCTTTTAACAAAGTCCCACATAAGACATAAGTGAGCAAAATTAAAGCTCATGGTATTGGGGTTAATGTATTGACATGGATAGAGAACTGGTTGGATGACAGGAAGCAGAGAGTGGGAATAAACAGGTCCTTTTCAGAGTGGTAGCAGTGACTAGTGCAGTGCTGCAGGGTTCAGTGCTGAGACCCCAGCTATTCACAATGTACATCAATGGTTTGGATGAAGGAATTGAATGCAATATTTCCAAATTTGCAGACGATAGTAAGCTGGGTGGCAGTGTGAGGAGGATGCTAAGAGGCTGCAGGGTGACTTGGACAGGCTGGTTGAGTGGGCAAATACTTGGCAAATGCAACATAACATGGATGGATGTGAGGTTTTTGGTGGCAAAAACAGGAAGGAAAATTATTATCTGAATGGTGGCAGTTTAGGAAAAGGGGAAGTGTAACATGACCTGGGTGTCATGGTGGAACAGTCGCTGAAGGTTGGCATGCAGGTACAGCAGGCGATGAGGAAAGCTAGTGGCATGCTGGCCTTCATAGCAACAGGAGCTGAGCTTAGGAGTAAAGCTGTAGTATACAGAGCCTTGGTGAGCCCGCACCTTGAGTTTTGTGTGCAGTTTTGGTCTCCTAGGCTGGGGAAGGACATTCTTGCTATTGAGGGAGTCCAACAAAGGTTCGCCAGACTGATTCCTGGAATGGCAGGACTGACATATGAAGAGAGACTGGATCGACTGGGCTTGTACTCACTGGAATTTAGAAGAATGAGAGGGGATCTCATTGAAACATATAAAATCCTGATGGGACTGGACAAGCGGGAAGAATGTTCCCAATGTTCGGGGAGTCCAGAACTAGGGTCACAGTCTAAGAATAAGGGATAAGCCAATCAGGACTATGGGGAATGAGATGGGGAAGAACTTTGCTGGGGGCACTCTGGGTGGAATTTTATTGGCACGCCCGCCCAAGGTTCATATGATCCCACCTGAGGCCAACGGAGAATGCCATTCGCTGAGCCTCACCTGCCCCTGGAATCGGGGCAAACATGCTGGTAAACTATGTCTCTCTGTGTAGAATTCAGACTCTTGGCTGCAGAGGGGTAGGCAGGGGAGGAGAGCTGGAGGAATGAAGGATTTGGATTTCACTACTCTTTCATTCAAATTGAACATCCTATCTTGCCAATAGAGGCATTCCACTTGTCATAGGATTATCCCTGCATAGGATTGTAATAATATTCACTAGTTATCTGTCAAATGTGGAGCAGCACTGAATTGCAGCACCACCAGACTGTCTGTGAGTGTGTGTGAGTGTGTGTAGATGTCAGGAACTCGGAACAGCAACGTAGGGAAAGGAGCACTGGTGAACAGGAAGCCAAGCTTGGAGATGTTTGAACCACACCAGCCATAACCAGCTTCCACTAACATTGTTATATAATCATTGCTTTAGATAGTTTTGGACTCAGAAAGAAAAGTTGATGAGAGGAGCAACTCTCTGTTGGGCATCTTGCATGAGAGCTAGAATGATTCTATATATGGCACAGTGGCTAGCACTGCTGCCTCACAGGCCAAGGACGTGGGTTTGATTCCCAGTTTGGGTCACTGTCTGTGCGAAGTCTGCACATTCTCCATGTGTTTGTGTGGGTTTCCTCTGGGCGCTTCAGTTTCTTCCAACAGTCCAAAAGATGTGCGGGATAAGTTGATTGGCCATGCTAAATTGCCCCTTAGTGTCAGGGGACTAGTTAGGGTAAATGCATGGGGTTATGGGGATAAGGCCTGGGCGGGATTGTTGTCGGTGCAAGCTCAATGGGCTGAACGGACTCCTTCTGTACTGTAGGATTCTATGTCTGCCTTTAGCTAGTCTGAGACAGACAGCTGCTGAAAGCTTGCTGTCTCTGCAAAAATTGTAGTAATTAAAAAGATGGGCTTTTAATGACCTCAATTGACCTTAATACAAATGCAGGCAAGTTCTCAGGTTTACCATCTCCTACCCTCACAAGTGGTGATGTCATTGCCAATTTTTTTAATTACCTGGCTCCATTCAGACCCGATCCCAGCAGTGTAAATCTGGTCCCTGGACAGTGCCGGTGAGTGTTGCAGTCACAAGGGGGTAAGAGGTGAGATTCTCCAGCCTCCAAGCCGTGTATTTCCTGCCAATAGGAGATTCCCTGGTCCTGCCTGTCAATGGGAATTCCTACAGACTTCACCTGATGCAGGTGGGAAACCTGTGAGCGGGAGGTGCATTGCCGGCAGGACTGGAGAATTCCAGCCATTTTAACATAACTTGCAAACATAAGTATTTGTGATAACACAAAGTTATGTGCACAAGTTTGCTGGTGATTTTATAAGCTTCACTTGAAAACACATTTGTGTTAATCATTACTAGTTTGGTCTCGTGCAGTTGGATCAGGGCCAAGGCAGAAACCTGGGACATGAAAGATCATTGGGAGCCATAACCATTGGCAATGGTCCATTAACTCCCAGCATGGGGCAGATCTCTGCAGCAATCTAACTTGGATCTGTACCTAAAGTACATTTCAGTCCCATGTACTTTAACTTCAAAAACACAGCAAATACTTACAGACTGAGGTGAAGGAGAGTGATTTGCTGTCCCAGCTGAATGGCAGTCAGTAACTGAAAAAAATACCATAAATTAGGATCAGAAATGTTCAATAACATTAAATATCTCATAACACATGGTAACTAATGTGTAGTACCTCTTACATTGGAGCCAGACTGACATCTAGCTTGGTTGTGTAGTGATGATTACATTTTTGATGCAACAGGAGAACGATAGAATCATATGGGACAGAATAGGGACATTTAGCCCCTCAAGCCTAATCTATCATTGCTCCTGTTTGATCTGTATCTTTAATCCAATCACCCAACCTTGGTTGTTGTGACACTTAATCGCTTTAGCAACAAAAATCTATGAATCTCAGTTTTGACATTTTCAATTGATCCCCACTTCAACAGATTTTTGGGAAAGAGATTTCCAGATTTCCACTACCCCTTGTGCAAAGAACTGTTTCCTGGCATCATTCCCTAAACAGCCTTGCTCAATCTTTAAGATTACTCCCCTTTGTTCCAGACTCTCCCCACCAGAGGAAATAGTTTCTCTCTACCTATCCTACCAATTCCTTAAATCATCTTAAACTGTTCAATTAGATCACCAATTCATTTCTAACACACAGGGAACATAACAAGGAAAATGTTTCATGTTTTTGTCAGTGAAAGCCCAATGACATCCACTGCTGCCTCACAGTACCAAGGGCCTGAATTCAATTCCTGGCTTGGGTCACTGTCTGTGTGGAGTTTGCACATTCTCCCCGTGTCTGCGTGGGTTTCCTCCGGGTGTTCCAGTTTCCTCCCACAGTCCAAAAGACGTGCTGGTTAGGTGCATTGGCCATGTTAAATTCTGCCTCAGTGTACCCGAACAGGCACTGGAGTGTGGTGACTAGGGGATTGTCACAGTAACTTCATTGCAGCGTTAATATAAGCCTACTTGTGACATCCATAGATAAATTAAAAACCTAATGGGTGGAATTTTCCCACCTTGCCTGCCATGGGAATCATAGTGAATGGGACACGGACCATGCAAAGGTCCATTGACCTTGGATGGGATTTTCCAGTCTTGGAATGAGCGTGGCCGGAAAATCCCACCCAAGACTTTTGAACACTGGAAAAAAAGTAACAAAATGGAACTTTTTTTTACACTGTAAGTATTTGTGATCTGGAATGCATTGTCAGGCAGGGTATTGGAAATAGATTCAATGGGAACATTTAAAAGGGGATTGAGTAAATACTTGTGGGAATACACCATGGCCATTAGGACAAATTGCACTTATACAGCGCCTTTAAGAACATAAGAACATAAGAAATAGGAGTAGGAGTAGGCCATCTAGACCTTCGAGCCTGGCCCGCCATTCAATAAGATCATGGCTAATCTGAATTGGATCAGTTCCACTTTCCTGCTTTCTCCCCATAACCCTTAATTCCCTTGTCTGTCAAAAACCTATCTACCCGTGACTTAAATATATTCAGCGAGGTAGCCTCCACCACTTCAACGGGCAGAGAATTCCAGAGATTCACCACCCTTTGAGTGAAGAAATTCCTCCTCAACTCTGATTTAAACTGCCCCCCCCCTTTTTTTGAGGCTGTGCCCTCTAGTCCTGCTATCCTTTCTAAGCGGGAAGAATCTCTCTACCGCTACCCTATCCATCCCCTTCATTATCTTATACGTCTCTATAAGATCCCCCTCTCAGCCTTCTAAACGCCAACAAGTACAGACCCAGTCTATTTAGTCTCTCTTCATAGGCTAACCCCCTCATCTCCGGTATCAGCCTAGTGAACCTTCTCTGCACTCCCTCCAAGGCTTTAACATAATAAAATATCAGAATACACTTCATTAGAGAATTATAAAAAAAAATTGACACCAAGACATATTTGGAGATATTAGGGTAGGTGACCAAAAGCTTGGTCAAAGAGGCAGGTTTTAAGAAGTTTGCCAAATGTGGAGAGAGAGAGGAAAGGCGGAGTGTTTGGGAAGGTAATTCTGGAGTTTATGGTTCCTGAAGGTTACAGACACAGCTGTCAATGGTAGACCAACTGAAATTGAAATTGAATAAAATGAAAATAGTAAACAAATCCCGCAGATGGTGTGATTGCAGCAAATATGAAGTGAATATTTTGTCACTTAATTCCTTTTATAATGATGAATATGTGGTAAAATGAAATTAAGATTAGAAACACAAGTTATGTGGGAATATGGAAGAAGCATCTGTGGAATATAATTAGTCAGCATTGAATATTCTTACTGCCTGATGGATTAATAGCAGTTGCCATGGAAGGGTTTCACAGAAATTTAATTCTTAGGTCTACTTCCTGTTATTTTTCACCTTTCCAAGAGAACAAAAATATGACATAAGAAATAAGAAATAGGAGCAGGAGTAGGCCATCTAGCCCTTCGAGCCTGCCCCGCCATTCAATAAGATCACAGCTGATCTGTCGTGGCTCAGTTCCACTTTCCCGCCCTCTCTCCATAACCCTTAATCCCCTCTCTTATCAAGAACCCATCAACCCGCTTCTAAAAAAATATTTAGCGAGGCAGCCTCCACCACTTCAACGGGCAGAGAATTCCAGAGGTTCACCACCCTTTGAGTGAAGAAGTTCCTCCCCAACTCCGTTCTAAACCGCCTCCCCTTTATCTTGAGGCTGTGCCCCCTAGTCCTACTGTCTTTTTTGAGCGGGAGGAGTCTCTCTACCTCTATCCTATCCATCCCATTCATCATCTTATACGTCTCAATGAGATCTCCCCTCATTCTTCTAAACTCTAACGAGTACAAGCCTGACATTTGCATCAAAGGATAGATTGCAAGTTGATGAGAGTCATCGACCACAGAAAGAGGCCATTCGGCCTATTGTGCCTTTACCTTCTCTTTGAAACATCCGTCAGAGGTTTACACTTATTTCAAACAGAATGGAGTATAAAAATAGGAGAGATTTGCATAAACTATACAAGGCACTAGTTAGACCAAACCTGGAATTCTGTGAACAGTTTTGATCCCATTATCTTCGGAAAGACATACAGGCATTGGAAGCAGTCCAGAGAAGTTCACTAGGTTGATCCTGGGTATGGGGAGATTTTCTTACGAGGAGAGATTGAGTAGATTGGGCCTGTACTCATTGGGGTTTAGATGAATGATAGATGACATTATTGAAACATATCAGATTCTCAGGGGGTTTGACAGGGTCAATGCTGAGAGGTTGTTTCCCCTTGTGGGAGAGTCTAGGATCAGAGGACATAATTTCAGAGTAAGGGGTTGCCTATTTCAGGTAATGGTGAGGAGAAATTTCTTCTCTCAGAGGGGAGTGAATCTGTGGAATTCTTTACTGCAGAGGGCTGCAGAGGCTGGGTCAAGACTGAGAGAGACAGATTTTTAATCTGTGAGAGAATCAAGCATTATGGAGATAAGATAGGTAAGTGGAAATGAGGATTATCATACCACATAGTCATGATCTCTTTGAATGGCAGAGTGGTCATGATGGGCCAAATGGTCTACTTCTGCTGGTCTTTAAGCAACAATTATGCAGCAACCTGCAGCACCTATTGAACTCTCCTAATTTAAGTGTAATTATATCAAAATTAGATCTTTTATACAGGACTCTTTTAATTGTAACACAGAGCAATCACTCACAGGAGAAATACAACAATAATAAAGTTTACTACCTTGACATGTAGGGAAGTTGTATGCTCCTGAAACACAAGTATCACACCGCTGTCCAGTGACACGTGGTCGGCAGTTACACTTCCCAGTGATCTGGTCACATTCAGAATCATAAGAGCCATCAGCAGAACACTCACATGCTTTTACAAGAGAAAATGGGAAGAACGTTCACAACATTACTGAAGAAGAAACCAAACACTCTGACCTAGATTTTCAGTCGCAGGTCACAGCATCTTGAGCCTTCAATATGGTGAACTAAGAACACCCGCACAGAACAAAACAAGAATTGCATTAGCTACCAGACTGATAAAGAACAAAGAACAGTGCAGTAAAGGAACAGGTCCTTTGGCCCACCAAGCCTGTCCCAATGCTTTAACTTTTAAACTAAAGACCTTTTGCTTCTATACGGTCAGTATCCCACTAATCCTGCCTATTCATGTATCTGTCAAGATGCCTCGTAAACATTACTATTGTATCTACTTCTACCACCTACACTGGCAGCGCATTCCAGGCACTTACCATCCTCCATCCAAAAAACCTGCTTTTCACATCTCCTTTAAACTTTCCCCCTTTTACCTTGAACTATGTCCCCTAGTAATTATCAATTCCACCGTGGGAAAAAGACTCCGATTATCCAAGCCTCTCATAATTTTGTGAACTTCTATCAGGTTGCCTCTCGGCCTCTGACGTTCAAGTGAAAATAAACCAATTTGACCAATTTCCTCCCTCCAAAACCAGGCAACAACCTGGAAAACCTTTTGTGTACCTTCTCCAAGGCCTCCACATCCTTCTGGTAGGGGATTTTCACAGTAACTTCAATGCAGTGTTAATGTAAGCCTACTTATGACTAATAAACTTTTAGTGTGGCAACCAGAACTGTATGCAATTTTATTTATTCATTCCTAGGTCATAGGTGTTGCTGGCTGGCCAGCATTTATCGCCCATCCCTAGTTGCCCTTGAGAAAGTGGTGGTGAACTGCCTTCTTGAACTGCTGCAGTCCACATGCTGTGGATTGACCCACAATGTCAGTAGGAAGGAAATTTAAAATATGGCCTAATTAAGAAGCTGCAACACGATTAGCCAATTACTCTGTGCCCCATCTGCTGAAGGCAAGCATGCCATACCCCTCTCGACCATTTTGTTCACTTGTGTTGCCACTTTCAGAGAACTGCGGACTTATATGCGTAGATCCCTCTGTATGCTAATGCATCTAAGTGTTCAGGCATTTACCGTATACTTCCCTCCTGCATTAAACCTTCCAAAATACATCATCTCACTTTTGTCCAGATTAAATTCTCCACCCAAGTCTCCAGTCTAACTATATCCTGCTGTCTCCTCTGGCAATCCTCCTATCTGCAGCTCCCCCATCTTTGTGTCGTCTGCAACCTTACTTATCACTAATTAATTAATTAACCTTACTAATTAATGACCTATACTCTTCTCCAACAAACAAGGGTCCCAGCATCCCTGCTACAGATCTCCAGTCAGAAAAACACCTTGCCATCACCACTCTCTGTCCCCTATGACTAACCTGATTTTATATCCATTTTACCAGCTCACCATTAATCCCATGCAACTTTATCTTCTGTATCAGCCTGCCATGAGGGACCTTGTCAAAGGCCTTGCTAAAGTCCATGTAGACAACGTCCACCACCCTGCCCCCATTCAATCATCAATTTAGAAAAGTGTTAAGTTCCAGTTGTTTAAGGCCCCCACTCTAAAGGTGGGATTTTTCTGATCCCACCCGCTTTGGGACTATAAAATCCTGCACAAGTTCAACGGATCTTTTAATGGTCTATTAAATTATTAGTCCTGGGCTGGACTGTAGAATTTACCTCGAGTGCTATTTCCCTGAGCGACTCAATACAACCAAGGTTACACACAGCCTAACAGATGCTCTCCCCTCACCCAAAGGTCCAGCTTCACTCTGATTGTCAATCAAGTTAAGTTGATGATCTGCCTTATGCACTATGCACTTTGCTGGCTTAAGGAATATCAGCCCAATTTTGAGTGCATCACTCTCTCAGGCCTAATTCCAGCTTCATACTCCTACAATCACTACTTAAAGAACGAAGCAATGGGAAATCTAACTCAAATTAATTTGTCGATGGAAGCATTGGATGTCACAGCACAGTGGGGGACCATTCGGCCCATGATACCTGTGCAGGCTCTTTTTGTTATTCTTTTATTGGTTGTGAGTGTCATTAGCTAGGCCAGCATTTATTGCCCACTCATAATTGCCCTTGAGAAAGTGATAGTGAGCTGCCTTCTTGAATCTCTGCAGTCCATATAGTATAACAGCACCCACTGCGCTGTTAGAGCATGAGACTCACGTTTTTGATCCAATGACAGTGAAGAATAAAGAATATAGTTTCAAGTCAGGATGGTGTGTGACTTGGCGGGGAACTTGCAGTTGGTGATGTTCCCATGCACCTTTTGCCTTGTCCTCCTTGATGGTAGAGGTTCTGGATTTGAAAGATGCTGTCAAAGGTAACTGAGCAAGTCTCTCCATTGCATTGTGTTGATGGTGTGTTCTGACTCAGTGTGCAATACTTCTGTGTGTGTGATTGTTACGTGCTACCTATTAAACTAAGGTTAAACATAATCCAGATCATGCTGCATGGAAGCATTCAATGCATCCTTAGTTTTGTAGTTGCAAATCTAACTGGACAATATGCAATCATCATTGAACATCTCAATTTCTGACCTGTTGAAATGGAGGGAAGATCAATGATGAAGCTGTTTGGGTTTAGGACACCATCCGGAGGAAGTGCTCAGTGATGTCCTGAAACTGAGATGATTGGCCTTCAATGACCACAATTAGCCATGCTACCCTTACTCTTTGTACATTAAGTGATTGTGGGCAGTAGGAGGAAAAACATAAAAAGAGATTAAGACTGAAGAAGACCCTACCAAAATAAAACAGGACAGAGACTACAAATAGCAGCCATTAGTGTTTCAGGTACATGTAGCAGGGAGCTGGGCTGGTCCACAGCAGCTGGAGTGGACAATAGCTGCCAACAGGAAGGTTGAGAAGATGAGAACACATCAGAAGGGAGGGCATCCCTGGAAAAGTTGATGATTTTTTAAAAAAAATAACTTGGCTTTATATAGCACTTTTAATGCAATAATCAAAAAGATGCTTCACAAGGGTATTATTGGACAAAAGTCAGTGAACCATACAAACTATCTTAGGATGTCTGTTAAAACCTTGGCCATTACGAAAGCCATCACCCTCCCAAAAGCAGACAAAAGCCAAAACTTACCTTCAAGCTACCAAACTATGGGTCCTATTTTACCATTTTGATTCTAATTGCCCGAGCAGACTTGAAACTGGGAATGTTTCAGATCCTACTTTTAGACCCGTTCTCAGGCGCCATCATGCCTGAAAAAATATCAGTGATTCCAAATCGCGCAGGACAAGTCTGTGGGCGGGGCTTAAAATGCCCGAAATCCTGCAGCTTTGACCGGTGCCCCCAATTGCGCATGTGCAAAAAAAAGATTGAATGCAGCTCCCCACCACAGTGCTCCCGGACCAGATTATGCCTACCCTGGCCCCCACAAATATTGTCCCACCCCCCCCCAAAATGTTACTGACCCCCTTATCTCCCCTACCCTCTCTGCCACCTACACCAATTGTGGGCCTCTCCCTCTCTCCTCCTCACTGATCTCAGGCAGAGTGATAGTGGTCCCTCATTACCCCCCCATCGATCATAAGCAGAGAGCCATCGGATGCTCGGCACTTAGCTCCTCACTAATTGGAGCGCCTGAATCAGACTTTTATGGAGCATTTCTATTCCACGGATTTCTGCGGATTTCCATTGTTCAAGTCCTTGGTAAGGGGGGAACCGGTGTGGAGGTGGGCACAGATCATGCTACTCCCCTCATACCCAATTTTACCAAGTTTTCACACCCAAAAATGGGCACAACTTGATGATAAAATTGGGCCCTACATCTCTGTTCTCTGTATGCTGTAAGATCTTACACAAAGTTTCACCTTACAGCGAGCAGATTGAGCCAGAGGCGGAGAGTGTGTTGAAGGCTGAACAAGCTGGCTTTTGGTGAGGGTGAAGCACATGTGACCAGGTCTTGCCCTGACCATCTTTATTGGAAATGATTTTAAAATATAATCAAAATAGGCATTATCTTTCTCGATCTCACTGCAACATATGACATGGTCTGGCACACCGGCCTCCTTGTCAAAATCTGAAGAGTCCTCTTTCCACTGACAACATTGAACTACTACTCTGAGAAATGGTTCAGGGTGCACTGGGGTGATGACACAAGTGCCTGGAGGAAATAGTCCACCGTGATTCCCTAGGGATCTGTTCTAGACCCAACGCATTTCAATCTCTATATCAATCATTTTCCTCTAACCCTGACTCAGAAGTACATCGATGCTGACAATATTTACCGTATCTCTCAGGCACAGACATTTTCTACATTTGAGACAACAATAAACAATGACGTTGCAAAGCTGACCAACTAACGTAAGACATGATGCCTTGAACCCAGCAGCAACAAAACTGTCTCAAGCATATTCCACAATGCCAGTGCCAAGAGTGAACTCAACTTTAACTGAATCACAAACATCCAGTTATCTTAATGTTCCCCTTGACTGAACACTAATATACAAAAAAAATCTGAGCAAGACATCAACAAAGATCAAAACATGAAACAACTCCTCAGGAAGCTTGCTGCCTCTTCATGTCATGCAGATGCTCAAACCTTATGGACCTCAGCTTTTGGCACCTTCGACTTGACTGCAGAGTACTGTGCACTAGCATGGTACAACTCATCCCGTACCAGTCCTTAGATACCCAACTCAACACAACAATGCATATGATCTCAGGTATCCTTTGATCATCTCAGCTGCTCTGGCCTCCAGTCCTGAGCAATATCCAAGCCCCTGAAATAAGGAGGGAGATTGCAACAAGAAAGTTCCTGCAAAAAGTTTATATCAACCCTGCCACTACAAAGGACCTTATCAATCCACATGCTGCTCACTTCCCATCACACCAGCCTGTACTGTTAAGACCACCGTGCCAAAGAATAATAACTGAGGCCCTACGGCAGCAGGAATGGAACAAACAAGTCACAATAAAAAAACCACTTCCTCATCACAGATCCAATAGACCACCCACCCAGCTTCAACATGCCATGCCAACATTGGGCACTCCTCAACTATTGGCCGCAAATTAGCACAAGTTGGGCTTTGTAGGGAATCCGGACTGTAGCTGTGGTGCACCCCAATCAATGATTCCCCAGAATGAAAAAACAGTAAAACGGGGAAATAAGCATACTGGTCTGAACTGGTCTTGTATACTTTAAAAACCATCGCCAGTAAAATGAAGAAATAAGAAAACAGGTCTAAATTATTCATTTCTTTCTGGGTTACATCATTGAAGACTGCCCCCTGACAAAATTCAGCAGAAGACTCAGGAAGACTAAGGAAATTTGGCATGTCATCTCACCAACTTTTACAGATGCACCATAGAAAGCATTCTTTCTGGTTGTATCATAGCTTGGTATGGCTCCTGCTCTGTACAAGACCACAAAGAACTACAGAAGGTTGTGAATGTAGCCCAATCCATCACGCAAACCAGCCTCCCATCTATTGGCTCTGTCTACACTTTCCACTGCTTTGGCAAAGCAGCCAGCATAATTAAGGAACACATTCACCTTGGACATTCTCTCTTCCACCTTCTTCCATCGGGAAACAGATACAAACCAATCGACCGACTCATATACCGACCGACTCAAGAACAGCTTCTTCCCTGCTGCTGTCAGACTTTTGAATGGACCTACTTCACATTAAGTTGATCTTTCTCTACATCCTAGCTATGACTATAACACTACATTCAGCACAGTCTGATTTCCTTCTCTATGAAGGTATGTTATGTCTGTATAGCGCGTAAGAAACAATACTTTTCACTGTATGTTAATACATGTGACAATAATAAATCAAATCAAATCAGAAGACTGGCTCCTAGAGCTCCATTTAGTTTCTGAGGAAGCTATTGCCTGGCTTTGTGATTACTGCACATGCTAACTTTTTAATGACTTTAAAGGAGGACAGAGAATGGTGTCAAAGTTTAGGAAAGCTATTCCAGAACTCAGGGTGCAGATAGCTAAAGGTCACCAATGGTGCTTTAAAGGCAAATAGGGATGCACAAGAGGCCAGAATTGGAGGAGCACAGAGTATGGGGTGATGAGACTTGGTGCGAGTTAGAATATAGTCAGCAGAGGAGGTTCAGTATATCAGTGAACTAAACTTCAAGTGGTTGAATGATTCTGCAAGTGGCTAAAATCATGTAAACAAATCCAATAACAGAAATGTAAGTAATTAATTTGAAGCAATGGCTTTCATCATTGTTTTATTTTGGCAATGGTGTAATTGAGCATGTTATCTTCATTAAACACTGGTTTTCTGCTTTCAGCAGTTCTGTAAGTTTACATGCAAAAGTTGTAAAATGTTCATCCTTCTTAAAAGTCACATATTAAATGTTCATAGAATTCCTACACAGGATTCCTATAGTGCAGAAGGAGGCCATTTGGCTCATTGAGTCTGCACCGACTCGCCATCAGAGCAAACCGTCCAGGCCCTATTCCCGTAATCCCACGTCTTTACCATAACCTTCCTAATCGACACATCTTGGGACACCAAAGGACATTTTAACATGACCAATCAACCTAACCTGCAAGTATGTGAGATTCAAGCACATGGACTGCACAATGATTATAAAACAAAGATGTTTTATTCCACTGATATAAAACTTTTATAAACAATAATGGAAAAGTTTAACTCGGAGAAATGACCTATTTATAATGCACATTTGTGACCGACACTCCAGGCCTATCAGGAGAATTTAACTCCTAATCAGCTGGTTAGCAATGTCCAGATGACTTGGATATCATTAGAACATGACAAGCAAAACCTATCCTGGAATTCATACCACCATTCCCACTGGCACAAATAAAAGTGAAGTTAACCCACCCACATACAGCACTCCTGCTCTTGCTGCCTCCATTGCTGGGTTGGGAAGCTTTAACCCCACAATTATAGTAGAGTCAGGCCCCTTCACAAAGTAGTTGTTGTTCATGGCCACTCAAAGGAGGCTAGTCGCAAGTGGAGAACCAAATGAAACATCACCTGCTGCTGGAATTCTTTCAATAACAGGCTTAAAATACAAAAAAAAATTATTTGTTTGGTTTCAATAGTTAGATGTTTTACTGCAGAGATTGAAACCTCTAATGTAATAATCTGAAATTACTTAAATCCCCAGAGACCTTTTAAAATGGAAAAAAAAAATCAGCAGCTGTCAATTAGAGAAAATAGAGCCCCCACCTGCTCCTGAACTGTTTTGATTGACAGGCCACCTGGTGTTGCCTAAAAAGACTTAGCCACATGATTTTGCAACTTTGTATAAATTCAAATTTGGGGAAGTAGCAATGTGGCATTGTCACCAGATTAGTAATCCAGAGACCCATGGTTAATCTCTGGGTAAAAACAGAAAATGTTGGATAAACTCTGCAGATTTGGCAGCATCTATGGAGAGAGAAGCTGAGTTAAAGCTCTGAATCTATATGACTCTTCTACAGATCTGGATATCCAGGGTTCAAATCTCACGGATGGTGAAATTTGGATTCAATAAAAATCTGGAATTAGAAGTCGAAAGATGACTGTGAAATCACTGTCAATTGTCATAAAAACCCAACTGGTACGCTAATGTCATTTAGGGGAGTAAATCTGCTGTTCTCACCTGGTCTGGCCTACATGTGACTCCAGGTCCATGGCAATGTGGTTGACTTTTTGAAAATAAAAGTCTGATGGTATAATATAGCAAGCCACTCAGTTCAAAGGCAATTAGGGATGGGCAATAAAAGCTGGCCCAGTTGGTGATGCCCACATCCCATGAATTGATAAAAAAAAACACAAAACTTATAGCCCAAAATGCTTCAGTAATTAAGAAACAAAATTCTTACCCTGACAGAGTGGGAATGAGTGATATCCGGGGCGACACTGTTCACATTGATTGCCAGCAAATTCTGGCTGACAGAGGCATTTCCCAGAGTCATCACAGAGTTCAGGTAGAGTTCCAGCATTGTTACACTGACATGCTGTAAAATGTTCAGCTCACAGTTAAGACAAGAAAATAAGCAACAACAGGAAATGCACACTGTAGCAAACTAATCTCTTTAACACCCACTTACTGACATGCTGACTTCAATAATCCTTCCAAGTGGACACTTTAATCCAATTTAGGAACCAGCTGGCCCTTTCCCACCTACCTTTGAACGTTTGTAAATTATTCAAAGTTTAAAGTGTGTATTGGAGATAGGAAGCTTGTGGTGCCGAGACAGAAGTAGCATAAAGTTACACAGGTTCAAAGCTATAATTTAAGGTCATTGGTAATAAGACCAAAGGGAAGATGAATGAGTTGTAGGACCAAGGGGCATGGTTTTGGGGAAGCAACAACAAGATAGTGCTTCAGGAGCAAGAAGCTGGATCAGAGTGGACTTGACCAATGGCACTTCAGTTCAGACTTAGTGCTCTGAAATATTCATGTTTTAATGAGTTTTTTTGTACTTGGCTCAAATCCCCAGATTCGATTTGCACAGACCAGTTACAGAATAATACTCACCCTCTCAACTCTGTGCTGCAATCTCTTTTTGAATCTTTCTGTATCTAGCCCCAGTTGTTTGAAATGTCTCAGTGAAATTGCTAATTAAGAAATAAAAATTCCTCAGTGCGTGATTTTTAATTCATTTGGTTGGCATTCATTTGATTCCCTTTTAAAATAGGATAACTAAACTCCTTTATCCAAGGACCTTCTCTCACAAATTTATAACTTGAAATTTTCCAGAGCGGAAGAGTTTTGATTTCAGCATTGGGTCAAACAATGCTTTCTTTTCTAGTGCTGGTGGAATGTGCCAACTTGTATTTATTTTAACGAGGAATACGTCTGCAGCTGGCTTGAAACCACAAAGACAAAGACCATCCAGTCAATCCTGACTGATGCACCCAACAGTGATTCTTGTGTTCTCCCCAATCCCACTCATGTGTGATTAAGGTGTAAATATTGATCCGGATTCCAGGGTAAGTTCCCCGGCTGTTCTTCAAAATAATGCCACGGGATCCCTTACATCCAATGGAGAAGGCTGACAAGGCCTTGGTTTAATTTCTCATTCAAAGGATAAGTGTCTCCTTACTGTGTTGTTATCATACTATGGTTCAATGATTATATCATTCACACTGAGAAGTGTATATTAATCACAATACTGATTGCCACTTATGGTCTGTTCTTTATTAGTTTTGACATGTCTGTCAGTTTAAATCTTCATTTGGGAGAGGAATACTAAAAATTAAATCTAATCCAATAAGCATGTGTAGGCGAAGGGTGAAATGAGATGGGTGGAATGTTGTTGTAGCTGTAACTAAATATTGTTCTCTTAGCAATCGGTGTGAATGTTACTTACGCTCACAGAAGGGGAACCGAAAATATCCTGCTGAGCACCTCTCGCAAAAGTAACCTTGAAATCCAATTCGACATAAACATTGTCCAGTGTTTGGGTCACATACTCGAGGTGTCACGCCAGCATTGTAACATTGGCATTCTAAACAAATATTGTATAATATTAAAGTGCTGCAGTCACAAAATAAATGGTCTTAAATCACTGAAGGTATGGCACAGTAAGCACAGAGATACAAAGAACAAAGAACAACCCAGCACGGGAAACAGGCCCTTCGGCCCATCGAGCCCGCGCCGCCGCATCACCCTACACCTATTCTACCCTGCATGTCTATGAATGGAACCCCTAACTTAGCCAGATTCAGGGGAGAATAGTGTCAATTTGGTAGAACCAATCAGCCTAAGAGCACTTCTTTGGGATGTGGGAGGAAACCGGAGTGCCCGGAGGAAACCCACGCAACCACAGGGAGAATGCGCAAACTCCCACAGACACAGGCCCAAATCCATGTATCTGTACAGCTAGCAGTGCTAGTCACCGAGCTGTTGCGGCGCCCGTCTACCAGTCCAGGATCAAGCACACACACCGACACGAAGTACTAGGCCACTCCCAGAACTTCCAAGAGCAGCCCACGCACAACCCACCGTGTGCATGCCCCTCGTTTGACATGAGGTGGACCTCCACCTGCGGAATACAAAGACAAAAACGTTAATCTTACAAGCCTGCTTTTCCAGTGTCTCCCGAGGTTCTAACCTTATTTAATAGCACCTACCATAACCCTCCATCCTCGTTTCACTCATGTGTCTATCTAACTGAACCTTAAACGAGTCCAACGTTCCTGCCTCCACCACCCTACTCGGTAGCGCGTTCCATACCCCCACAACTCTCTGCGTAAAGAACCTTCCTCTCACTTCCAAATTATACCTCTCCCCCCTCCCCCTTAAATCATGACCTCTCGTGTTCGTACCCAGTCTAGGGAGCAGTCTCTCACTATTAACTCTATCTATTCCTGTCAGTATCTTATATACCTCTATCATGTCCCCCCTCAATCTCCGTCTTTCCAAGGAGAAAAGTCCCAGTTTCTCCAACCTTTCCTCGTAACCCAGCCCCTCCATGCCAGGCAACGTCCTGGTAAACCTCCTCTGCACCTTTTCCAGAGACTCCACGTCCTTCCGGTAGTAAGGTGACCAGAACTGGACACAGTACTCCAAATGCGGTCTAACCAACGTTTTATACAACTGAAGCATTAGACGGCAGCTTTTATACTCTATACCCCTTCCTATAAAGGCTAACATTCCATAAGCCTTCCTAACAACCTTCTCCACTTGTGACGCAACCTTCATGGATTTGTGGACCTGCACTCCCAGGTCCCTCTGTATGTCTATACTCCTAATCTGTCTACCTTTTATCACATAGCTCCTCTCTGCATTATTCCTTCCAAAATGCATCACCTCGCATTTGTCAGGATTAAATTCCATCTGCTACCTATCTGCCCAATGCACCAACCTATCTATATCCTGTTGTATCACCTGACAATCCAGTTCAGTACCCGCCAACCCTGCCATCTTGGTGTCATCAGCAAACTTGCTGATCACACCACCTACGCTCTCTTCCAAGTCATTTATGTATACTACAAAGAGGAGAGGTCCCAGTACTGAGCCCTGCAGCACACCACTGGTCACTGGCCTCCAGCCCGACAAGGTCCCCTCCACAACTACCCTCTGTCTCCTATTACCCAGCCAGTTCTCAATGCACCTAGCTACCTGGCCTCGTATCCCATGCGCCTTAACCTTTTCTACCAGCCTACCATGAGGGACTTTGTCAAATGCCTCACTGAAATCCATATAGATGACATCAACGGCTCTCCCATCGTCAACCGTTTTTGTCACCTCCTCAAAGAATTCCACCAGATTCGTAAGGCAAGACCTCTCTCTAACAAAGCCATGTTGCGTATCCCCAATCAGATCGCAACGCTCCAAATGCTCATACATCCTACCCCTAAGTATTTTTTCCATTAATTTCCCTACCACCGATGTCAAACTCATCGGTCTATAATTTCCAGGGTTATCCCTACTACCTTTTTGAACAGAGGTACCACATTTGCTACCCTCCAGTCCTCTGGGACCTCACCTGTGTCCAAAGAAGAGACAAAGATTTGCGCCAGAGGCCCAGCAATTTCATCTTTCACCTCCCTAAGCAGCCTGGGATAAATACCATCAGGCCCCGGAGCTTTATCCGTCCTTACGCTACCTAAAAGCCCTAGCACTTCCTCCCTCGTAATAGATATTTCCTGCAACTGATCCTCAGCTCCCTTCAAGAGACCGCACGATTCCAAACCCCTCTCCTTCGTGAATACCGACGCAAAGTATTCATTCAGGAGCTCCCCCATTCCCTCCGACTCAATACATAACTCTCCACTCTTGTCCCTAAGAGGACAAATTTTCCCTCTAACTACTCTCTTGCTCCTAATATAGGAATAAAATGCCTTTGGATTTTCCTTAATCCTACCAGCCAAAGCCATTTCATGCCCTCTCTTCGCCCTTCTAATTCCCCTTTTTAGCTCCCTCCTACTCTCTCTATATTCCTCCAGCGCACTCTCCGTACCCAGTCGTTTCGACCTAACATACGCCTCCCTCTTCTACCTGACCAAGTCTTCAATCCCCCCTGTAATCCACGGCTCTCTAATCCTACCTTTCCCATCCTTCCGCTTAACCGGAACATACCTCCCCTGCAACCATTTCATTTTGCCCTTAAAAGCCTCCCACTTGCCAACCGTGGACTTGCCAGCTAATAGTCCCTCCCAATCAGTGTCCTGCAGCTCCCTCCTAATCCTGCTATAGCTCGCCTTTCCCCAGTTCAGCACACTCCCGTTCGGCCGGCACTCGTCCCTTTCCATTTTTATCCTAAAGTAGACGGACTTGTGGTCACTGTTAGCCACATGTTCGCCTACCTCTACCTCACCCACCTGCCCCGGCTCATTACCCAACACTAAATCCAGTATAGCCCCTCCCCTAGTCGGGCTAGTTACATACTGCTCTAGCGACCCTTCCAAAACACATTTCACAAACTCCTCTCCCTCCGTACCCCCAGCTCTAGGCCCCCTCCAATTCACTCCGGGAAGATTAAAGTCGCCCACTACAACTACTCTATTCTTCCTGCACCTGTCCAAAATGCCCCTGCAAATGCCTTCCCCCACCGACCTCAGGCTGTTGGGCGGCCTATAGTACACCCCTAGCAATGTGATCTCTCCCTTTTTATTCCTCAACTCCACCCACAGTGACTCAATCCCTGTCTCTTCCATATCGTCCTCCCTCTGCACTACTGTGATGTTTTCCTTTACTAACAGTGCCACCCTGTTACATCATTACCTGTCATAATACTACATTGTGTACAAGGGCAGTAGACAAACTAAAACAATATGGAGTAGAATTTCTGCTTTGGGTACAGAATTGTGCTAGTGAGATACAGTTCAAGCTTTCACTAAAATTAATACAGCTGGAAATGGACTTCTCACCAAAAATATGCACTACTAATCATAGTCTCCAGACCTGCACATTTAAGTAAACTGAATCACTGAAAATCATAGAATCCCTACAGTGCAGAAAGAAGCTATTCAGTCTATCAGGCTTGATTGAGAACAATCTCAGGCCCTAACCCGTAACCCGAAGTATTACCTTGCTGATCTCCCTGACACTAAGGGATAATTTAGCATGGCCAATCCACCTAACCCGCACTTCTTTAGACTGTGGGAAGAAACCGTAGCACCCATAGAAAACCCACACGATCACAAGGAGAACACGCAAACTCCACACAGACAGTCACCTGAGGCTGGAATCGAACCCGGGTCCCT
Source organism: Carcharhinus amblyrhynchos (assembly GCF_965287045.1). Taxonomy (NCBI): domain Eukaryota; kingdom Metazoa; phylum Chordata; class Chondrichthyes; order Carcharhiniformes; family Carcharhinidae; genus Carcharhinus; species Carcharhinus amblyrhynchos. The sequence continues at coordinate 124,660,682 of NC_137331.1, forward strand.
GGCGTGGTGAGGCAGCAGTGCTAACCACAATGCCAGGACTTAAAATGATTATACTGCCCTATTTGCTACTTTCTTTGGTATAGATTAATCAGCTCCTTAATAAATTAATTATTTGATCAGAAAAATATCTTATAGAATATTCTGATTAGTACCTATGCAAGTGAACCCAATTTGAAGAGCATTCCCCAATCAGTGCAATTGACAGAATTTTGTAATTTTGATCAGGGGTAGGGCCAATTCTGTGGCTGGGACCGGGGTCAGAGTTTACTGACCTTGCCTCATGGCTGGGATTCTCTGGTCCTGTCGCTGCGAACAGAGATTTGGCTGAGTGCCAAATTCTCCGTTCTCGTTGGCAGCAGTACAGGGTGTGCGCAAATGGAGAATTCTGGCCCTGATCTGGGAAAATGGTAGGAAACACTTGAATTAAGTGATTTTGGGTATAACTTGTTTACATTGAGAATTCCCCCAAGCATCTGCACTGGTTTAGCCAATTCTGTCGGGATTATGTTAAGATACTGAACAGAAGCACATGATAACTTTGCCCCTTCTGGCATAACTGCAAGAAACTACAACATTGATACATACTTCCAAATTTCTTTCTTACCCAATAAATTGTCAAACAATGCTTCAGGAGACAGTGTAGGTGGAGGGCAGAAACTTACGTGGTTGTTGTGGAGCTGATAATAAGGTCCCTGTACTTCACAAGTAATGATGTGGAGATGCCGGCGTTGGACTGGGGTAAACACAGTAAGAAGTCTTACAATACAACAGGTGAGTGGAGAACCACCTGACAAAGGAACAGCATTTCGAAAGCTAGTAGTGTTTACTATCAAATTAGGATTTTAACCTGGTGTTGTGAGACTTCTTACTGTCTTCACAAGCAATGCCATTCAGCCTCATAAACATCACCCATTAACAAAGATCAACTCAACTCATTTGAATAGTTTTCTGGCATGCTTGATAGATCATTGTGTGTGACAGAGTTAGGGCTGGCAATTAAAAAACAAGCAACTGGTAAAGAGTGCAACCAACTCCTCCTACACACATGCAAATATAAAACCAAGGAGCAGGAGTAGGCCATTCAGCTCCTCGAGCCTTTCCTGCCATTTAATAAGATTATTGTTGTTCTGATAGTAACTTCAAACCTGTAACCTGCTTACTCTTGATAACCTATCACCTCTTTGCTTACTAAGATTCCGTCTCCACCTTAAAAATATTCAGACTCTGCTTCAGGAATAGAGTTCCAAAGACTTGCTGAGAGAAATTTTTTTGCCTCATCTCCATTTTAAATGGGCGACCCCTTATTTTTAAATAGTGACCCCCTAATCAGTTGAGGAGAAATCAACTGGGGATAGCCAAAGGGAGCAGGTCTCTGGGGGTGAGCCTATTGGCAAGCCTCAGGTGGTTAGGGGTAAGAGATTGGGCCTCGTGATTGGGGACTCCACAGTTATGGGGACGGATAGGAGAGTTGGAGGTAAGGGTAGGGACTCTGGGCTGGTGTGTTGCCTACCAGGGGCTGGGGTCCAGGATGTATCGGACAGAGTATTCAGGACTCTTAGGGGAGAGGGAGATCAACCCCAAGTTATAGTTCATGTGGGGACACATGACATAGGGAGATTAAGGGAAGGGGATATTAAGCAAAGATTTATGGAGTTGGGGTGGAAACTAAAGGCGAAGTCAGAAAGAGTAGTTATATCTGGACTCTTGCCTGTGCCACGGGATAGTTTAGAGAGGAATAGGGAGAGGGAAAGTTTGAACTCGTGGCTGAGGGGATGGTGCAGGAGGGAGGGGTTCAGGTACTTGAGCAATTGGGGCTCATTCTGGGGAAGGTGGGACCTCTATAAGAGGGATGGTCTACACCTGAACCAGAGGGGAATCAATATCCTGGGGGGTAAATTTGCAAAAGCGATGCAGGAAGGTTTAAACTGATTCGGAGGGGGGGAGGGATAGTGAGGAAAGGGGGTGAAAGTGAGGGGGGCATAGTTGGGGAATGCAAGGCACGGCATAGTGGGGGTGGGGCGGAGCAGGGTTTGAAATGCGTGTACTTTAATGCGAGGAGTATTCGCAATAAAGTGGATGAACTTGCAGCGTGGATCAGTACCTGGGACTTTGATGTTGTGGCCATTTCTGAGACATGGATAGAGCAGGGTCAGGAATGGATGTTGCAGGTTCCGGGGTACAAATGCTTTAGTCGGAGTAGAGAAGAAGGTAGAAGGGGGGGTGGGGTAGCATTGCTAGTCAAGGACTGTATCACAGTGTCGGAGAGAAAGTTTGATGAGGACTTGTCAGTTGAGGTAGTATGGGCGGAGATTAGAAATAGGAGAGGAGAGGTCACCCTGTTGGGAGTCTTTTATAGACCTCCTAAAAGTTCTAGAGAGGTTGAGGAAAGGATTGCGGAGACAATCCTGGTTAGGAGTGAAAGTAATAGGGTAATTGTTATGGGGGACTTTAACTTTACGAATATTGATTGGAGTTGCTATAGTTCTAGCTCGCTAGAGGGGTCAGTGTTTGTACAAAGCGTGCAGGAAGGTTTTTTGTCTCAGTATGTAGACAGGCCAACTAGAGGTGAGGCTACATTGGATTTGGTGCTGGGAAATGAGCCAGACCAGGTGCTAGACTTGGAAGTTGGTGTGCATTTTGGTGATAGTGACCACAATTCGGTTACGTTCACCTTAGTGATGGGAAGAGATAGGCATGAACCTCGGGTCAGCAATTTTAGCTGGGGTAAGGGCGATTATGAGGCTATCAGGAGTGAATTAGGAAGCATGGATTGGATTAGGGGATTACAGGGACTGGGAACGTCTGAAATGTGGAGTTTTTTCAAGGAGCAGCTACTGCGAGTCCTTGATCGGTATGTCCCTGTCAGGCATGGTGGATTTGGTAGATCTAGGGAACCGTGGTGCACTAAAAGAGTTGAGTCGATGGTTAAAAAGAAAAAGGAGGCTTATGTTCGGATGAGATTGGAGGGCTCAGATAGTGCACTAGAAAGCTTTAGATTGGCTAGGAGGGAGTTGAAGAGTGAGTTGAGAAGGGCTAAAAGAGGACATGAGAAGAATTTGGCTGATAGGATTAAGGAGAATCCTAAGGCGTTCTATAGGTATGTCAAGAACAGAAGGTTGGTCAGGGCAAGATTAGGACCAGTTACAGACAGCAGGGGGAAGTTGTGTGTGGAACCGGAGGAGATTGGAGAAGTATTGAACCAATATTTCTCTTCGGTGTTCACGCAGGGGGACATGAATATAGCTGAGGAGGACATTGGGTTGCAGGGGTGTAAAATAGACAGTATTACGGTTGATAAAGGGGATGTGCTGGAAATTCTTGAGGGGCTGAAAATAGATAAGTCCCCTGGTCCGGATGGGATCTACCCTAGGATTCTCTGGGAGGCTAGAGAGGTGATTGCAGAGCCTCTGGCTCAGATCTTCAGGTCGTCATTGGTCTCTGGTGTAGTCCCGGAGGATTGGAGGATAGCGAATGTTGTCCCATTGTTTAAGAAGGGGAACAGAGACTTTGCCGGGAATTATAGACCGGTGAGTCTTACTTCTGTTGTGGGCAAGGTTTTAGAAAAAATTATTAGGGATAGGATTTATAGTTATTTGGAGTGTAATGAATTGATTAGAAATAGTCAGCATGGTTTTGTAGCGGGTAGGTCGTGCCTTACTAACCTTATTGAGTTTTTTGAGAAGGTGACCAAAGAGGTGGATGGGGGCAAGGCAGTTGACGTGGTATACATGGATTTTAGTAAGGCGTTCGATAAGGTTCACCATGGTAGGCTTCTGCAGAAAATGCAGATGTATGGGATTGTGGGTAATCTAGGAAGTTGGATCAGGAATTGGCTATCAGATAGGAGACAGAGGGTGGTGGTGGATGGTAAATATTCATCATGGAGTACAGTTACGAGTGGTGTGCCTCAGGGATCTGTTTTGGGGCCACTGTTGTTTGTAATTTTTATTAATGATCTGGATGAGGGTATAGTTGGGTGGATTAGTAAATTTGCTGATGACACCAAAATTGGAGGTGTGGTAGATTGTGAGGAAGGGTGTCATAGTCTGCAGGGAGACTTAGATAGGTTGCAGAGCTGGGCCGAGAGGTGGCGGATGGAATTTAATGCGGAGAAGTGTGAGGTAATTCACTTTGGTAGGAGCAACAGATGTGTCGAGTATAGGGCTAACGGGAGGACTTTGAATAGTGTGGATGAACAGAGGGATCTAGGTGTGTGTGTACATAGATCCCTGAAAGTTGGGAATCAAGTAGATAAGGTTGTTAAGAAGGCGTACGGTGTCTTGGCGTTTATTGGTAGGGGGATTGAATTTAGGAGTCGCAGTGTAATGTTGCAACTGTACACTACTCTAGTGCGGCCGCACTTGGAGTACTGTGTGCAGTTCTGGTCCCCGCATTACAAGAAGGATGTGGAGGCGTTGGAGAGGGTGCAGAGGAGGTTTACTAGGATGTTGCCTGGTATGGTGGGGAGGTCCTATGAGGAGAGACTGAGGGATTTAGGGTTGTTTTCGTTGGAAAGAAGGCGGCTAAGAGGGGATCTTATTGAAACATATAAGATGATTAGAGGTTTAGATAGGGTGGATAGTGATAGCCTTTTTCCTCGGATGGAGAAAGCTAGCACGAGGGGGCATGGCTTTAAATTAAGGGGGGGTAGCTACAGGACGGATGTCAGGGGTAGGTTCTTTACCCAGCGGGTGGTGAGGGATTGGAATGCCCTGCCTGCTGCAGTTGTAAATGCGTCTAGTTTGGGGGCGTTTAAGAGATCTCTGGATAGGTTTATGGACGAAAAGGGATTGGTATAGGCTAGTGGGTCATTGTTTTTGTAACTGGTCGGCGCAACATCGTGGGCCGAAGGGCCTGTTCTGCGCTGTAATGTTCTATGTTCTATGTTCTATGTTCTAATCCTAGATTTCCCCACAAGCGGAAATGCCCTCTCCTCATCCACTCTACCATGACCCCTCAGGATCTATATTGTTTCAATCAAGTCACTTCTTACAATTCTAAATTCCAGCAGATACAAGCCTGGACTGTCCAACCTTTCCTCATAAGGCAACCCACCCATTCCAGGTATTAGTCTGCTTTACCTTCTCTGACCTGCTTGCAATGCATTTACGTCATCCTTAATCAAGGTGACCAATATTGCACACAGTACTCCAAACATAGTATCACTAGAATCCTTTACAACAGAAACATAACCTCCCCATTCAATTCCCCTCACAATAAATGATAACATATTAGCTTTTCTAATAACTTGTTGTACCTGCATACTAGCCTTTTGTGATTCATGTACAAGAACACCCAGATCCTATTGTACCTCACCTGCATCTGCCAACTATCCCTTGAATCCCTTCATCCAAGTTATTTATATAAATTGTTCACAGTTGTGGTACCAGCACTGATTCCTGTAACACACCATTTATTACATCTTGCCAGTTTAAAATAAACCTATTTATGTCTACTCTCTGCATCCTGTTAAGCCAATCTTCCATCCAAGCCAATATGTTAGCTCCTATAACATGAGCTTCTATTTTCCGCAATAACCTTTGATGTGATGCTATATCAAATGTCTTCTGGAAATCTAAGTGCACCACATCAACCAATCCACAGCATATGTAACTTCCTCAAAGAACTCCAATAAATTAGTTAAATGTAATTTCCCTTTCACAAAACCATACTTGCCCTGCCTGATTATCTTGAACTTATCTAAGTACCATGTTATAACTTCTTGAATAATAGCTTCTAACATTTTGCCTACAACAGATGTTAAGCTAACTGGCCTGCAATATCCCACTTTCTGGCTCTCTCCCTTTTGGAATAAAAGAGTTATACTTGCTATTTTCCAACCAAATGGAACCTTCCCTGCATCAAGTGAACTTTGGGAAATTAAAGACAATGCAGCAATTATCTCACAAGACACTTTTTTTCAGTTGCTAGGATGAAATCCATCAGGACCCGGGCTCTTGTCAGCCCACAGCTCAACAATTCAGTCAGCACCAATTCTTTGGTAACTGTACTTTTCCTTCCAATTCCTGGTTTATAGCTGCTTCTGGGGTGTTACTGGTATCCTCTACAGTGAAGACTGATGCAAAATACCTATTCAATTAATCACCAGTATCTGCGACAATATCTATATTTCAATCAATATCACTAAAATAGATTATTGCTGTTTTTGGAAGCTTGCTGTGTGGACTGCCAAGTTTTCTACATAAGAAGTAGGAGCAGGAGTAGGCCAACTAGCCCTTCGAGCCTGCCCCGCCATTCAATAAGATCATGGCTGATCTGAAGTGGATCAGTTCCACTTTCCCGCTTTCTCCCCATAACCCTTAATTCCCCTGTCTATCAAAAGCCTATATATATATTCAGCGAGGTAGCCTCCACCACTTCAACGGGCAGAGAATTCCAAAGATTCACCACCCTTTGAGTGAAGAAGTTCCTCCTCAACTCCGACCAAACTGCGCCCCCCCCCCACTTTTCTTGAGGCTGTGCCCTCTAGTCCTGCTATCCTTTCTAAGCAGGAAGAATCTCTCTAACTCTACCCTATCAATCCCCTTCATTATCTTATACATCTCTATAAGATCCCCCCTCAGCCTTCTAAACTCCAACGAGTACAGACCCAGTCTATTTAGTCTCTCTTCACAGGCTAACCCCCTCATCTCTGGTATCAGCCCAGTGAACCTTCTCTGCACTCCCTCCGAGGCCAATATATCCTTCCGCAAATGCGGCGACCAAAACTGCACACAGTACTCCAGCTGCGGTCTCACCAGTGCCCTGTACAGTTGCAGCAAGACCTCCCTGCTTTTATATTCCATCCCCCTCGCTATAAAGGCCAACATTCCATTTGCCTTCTTGGTCACCTGCTGCACCTGCAGACTGGGTTTTTGCGACTCATGCACAAGGACCCCCAGGTCCCTCTGCACCAACATCACAACAATGACGACAATTCAAAGAGTGCTTTGGGACATTGGGAAGTTGTGAACCATTTCTATATAAATGCAAGATATTCTCTTTTCTTTACCACATGAAGTCCTCTAATTTCAATATCTTCAACACAATTTCACACAAAATTTGCATGCAGCCTAGCAACACTGGCATTACCGGGAGACACTGAGCATTACACATGAAAGATCTTAGACTTTCAGGGCATCTAAAAATGTAATGGGTGTGATAAAATCTGATACATTAAAACAGTCTAAACATAATGCAAACACTTCTCCCCACCTATGTTCAAAATTATGAAAGGCGTTGATGGGGGCAAATAAGGAGAAATGATATCAACTGTCAAGAATCTGGTAACCAGAAGATGCAAATTTAAGATAATTGGCAAAAGAATGATCATTTTTCTTTACACTGAATTTTTATGGTCTAGAATGTGCTGCCTGAAAGGGTGGTGGAAGCAGATTCAATAATAATTTTCAAAAGAGAATTAGAGACATGTTTCAAGGGCAGAAAATTACAGGGCTGACCAGACATTTGCAGTCAGCGTTATAGAAAAGGACAATGCCAATGATTTGGTTATTGATGCTGCAATTGTAATCCATTACACATCTAAGAAGAAGCAGCCTAAAGCTATTGGAGGGGATTTTCCAGCCCTTCACACCAGTGGGACCTTCTAGTCCCATTGAAGTTGACCACCGATGACAGGTTCCCCGGCAGTGGAGTAGATGAACCATGCAAAAACCTGTAGACTTTGGGGGACCTAAAGAGTCTGAAGATTTTATTTTATTTATTATTTGTTAGTCACAAATAGGCTTACATTAACACTGCAATGAAGTTACTATGAAATTCCCCTATTCACCACAGTCCGGCACCTTTCAGGTCAATGCACCTAACCAGCACATCTTTCAGAATGTGGGAGGAAACCGGTGCACTCTGAGGAAACCCACGCAGACACGGGAGAACATGCAGACTCCACATAGACAGTGACCTGAGGCCGGAATTGAACCCAGGTCCCCGGCGCTGTAAGGCAGCAGTGCTAACCACTGTGCCACCATGCCACCCATAAGTAGCACCGTGGTTAGCACTGCTGCTTCACAGTGCCAGGGACCTGGGTTCAATTCCAGCCTCGGGTCACTGTCTGTGTGGAGTCTGCATGTTCTCCCCATGTCTGCGTGGGTTTCCTCCGGGTACTCCGGTTTCCTCCCACAGTCCAAAGATGTGTGGGTTAGGTGGATTGGCCATGCTAAATTGACCCTTAGTGTCAGGGGAATTAGTAGGTTGTGGTTTTACGGGAATACGGCCTGGGGTAGGATTGTGGTCGGTACAGATTCAACGAGCTGAATGGCCTCTTCTGCACTGTAGGATTCTACGGATTCTGCCGACAGACAACGAATCGTCACATGCTGGGTGGGAAAACTCACTGCTGGGGAGGGTTGGAAAATTCTAGCCATTATTTCAATTAATTATCTGTACAACTGAGATTTACTACATGTGTTCAAAATAATGAAGGCTTCAATAAGAGTGTATAAGGGGAAGGTATTTGCATTGGCAAGAGGGTCCATAACCAGAGACACAGATTTAAAGCAATTGGCAAATAATCCAGAGAGGAAATTAGAAGATTTTACTACATGGTGAGTTGTTGTGCTGGAATGCACTGGCTGAAATGGCAGATTTAATACTAAGTTCAAAAGGAAATTGGATACATACCTGAAAAGGAAAAATGCAAGAGCATGGAAAAAGCACACAGGGAGTGGGTAAACTGGAAGCTCTTTCAACGAGGTGGTTTGGGCATGATAAACCAAATCCACCCCTGCTGTACTGCACTACTGTATGAAATGTATCCAGTTCCTCTATTACATCAGTAATAATTAACCTCAAATCATGGACAGTAAGAAGGGCTGATTTAAATGTTTTATGTTTAGAAGAATATCATCAGCACTGTACTGACATTTCAAACAAAATTCTTCAGTAGAACGGCAATTTGTCAGTTCATTTCATGCTGCCTCATTTTGAGTGTTTCCAGCATTTTCTGTTTTGATTTTGGATTTCCAATCACTGCCTTTAATTTTTGGTAAATCAATGATTCCACATCAACAATTAACTGATGCCTCAGTTACAGCAAATAATCTTTCCCATTTTACCCCATTAAAACCTGTAATCATTTAAAAAAACAGCCTAAAAATTTCAATCTTTGCATCAGGAAAATTGTTGCAAAATCGCAAGCCTTTCCTCAGAACTACGGCACTTCATTCTCAGTAACATCTAAAGTTGAAAGTTTATTTATTAGTGTCATAAGTAGACTTACATTAATACTGCAATGAAGTTATTGTGAAAATCCCCTAGTCACCACATTCCGGCGCCTCTTCAGGTACACTGAGAGGGAATTTAGCATGGTTAATGCATCTAACCAGCATGTCTTTCAGGCTGTGGGAGGAAACTGGAGCACCCGGAGGAAACCCACGCAGAATAGGGGAGAACATACACACTCAGCATAGGCATTGACCCAAGCAGGAATCAAACCCAAGACCCTGGCGCTGTGAGGCGGCAGTGCTAATCACTGTGCCACCGTGCCACCCACTACATAAAATATACAACATCTTGATAAATCTGTGCTGAATATTTTTTATGATCTTAATGTTTCTTCTATAAAGGGAACCTAGACTTAGAACATAGAACATAGAACACTACGGCACAAACAGGCCCTTCGGCCCATGAGTTGCGCCAATCACATCAACACCTACCAATCCACAAACCTATCTATAACCCCCAATCCCATTAAATCCCATATACTCATCCAGAAGTCTTTTAAAAGACCCCAGCGAGTTCGCCTCCACCACCACTGACGGCAGCCGATTCCATTCACTCACCACCCTCTGAGTGAAAAACTTACCCCTAACATCTCCTCTGTACTTGCTTCCCTACACCTTAAATCTGTGTCCTCTCGTAGCAACCATTTCAACCCGGGGAAATAGCCTCTGAGAATCCACCCTATCTATTCCTCTCAACATTTTATAAACTTCTATCAGGTCGCCTCTCAACCTTCGTCTCTCCAGGGAGAAGAGTCCCAGCTCCCTCAACCTAACTTCATAAGGCATGCCTCCCAGTCCAGGCAACATCCTTGTAAATCTCCTCTGTACCCTTTCAATAGCTTCTACGTCCTTCCTATAGTGAGGCAACCAGAACTGCGCACAGTACTCCAAGTGAGGCCTGACAAGGGTCTTATAAAGTTGCATATATGCACTATGCCACTATGACTTAACCATTGTCTTGTACAAATAGATGAGGACCGCCCACCCTTGTATCAATGCCTCTATTTACAACTCCCAAATAAATCAACACATGATTGGAACACAGTGCCAATGAATTTATATTGCTTAGCTTAATAAAATTTGACATGGCAGGAGACTCAACATGAAACTAATGAAAATATATCAAAAACTTCAATGTTGAATTCTCTGACCTATTGGAGAAAGACTGGACTGTGATCATCTGAAATAGAAACAGGAGGAGGCCATTCAGCCCCTCGAATCTGTTCCACCATTCACTTTGATCATGGCCATCTTTATCTGAACTCTATTTGGGTCTATAACCCTAAACACTTTTACATAATTAAAATATACCAATCACAGTTATGGCATTGTTAATTGACCTCCAGCTACAACTGCTTTGTAAGAGAGAGACTTCCACTTTTCCACTATTTATGTAAAGCAATGTTTCCTGCCATCACTCCTGAATAGTCCAGCTTGAATTTTAAGGACATATACCCTTGTTCTGGACTCTCTCCCGAGAGGAAATAATTTCTTGTGATCTGCTAAAAGCTATCTAAATGTCTAACATAACTGCTTTGCAACTTAAATTTTGGTTCTGTAAATACTTACGTTGACAATAATTTCCAAAGTATCCTGTGGCACAGTGAGTACAGTAAGGACCAGCATAGTTTGGTTTGCAATCACAACGCTGAGTGTAAGGATCCAAGTAACAGGTGTTTGTTACTGTGCCCTGCACATTGCATTTACAATCTGTATAGAGCAAAAACAAGTGACTGAAAAATCAATACTTCAATACAAAAGCAAACCTGCCCTTTTAGAGTACATTGATATTTTTCACTCCAGTGCTGTTTACACCATTCATTCCTCCTTATAGTCGTTAACAGCATTGTGCCACAATGTTTTGTTGATGCTGTTGATCACTGCAGGTTTTGGACTTTCAAGTTCAGTTAAGCTAGTTTGATAACAAATGGTTTCATGGTTCGGTTTTCACACACGATAAGTTCCTAATCTCCATCAGCTATCTAAAGAAAAACATTTTTAGTTTTGGCTATCCTCTAAATGTTCTCTTTGTTTTGTTTCCCTGCAGCTTCGTTGGTGAGCAGGTGACACACTCTCGACCTTCAGCAATGTCATTGTTAGCTTTGCCACATGAGTGCAGTATAGTGACCATTTCCCCCACTGTGAACCCATTTCCTGTCTCAGATGTGGGTAAGCTGACATGTTCACAATACAGCAGAGCTACAGACTAGTTACAGTAGAGGGGAGAAATTATAATCTCATGGTATGGTGTTACTATAAATTCTTTTACATAACTCATGAGTTTGGGAATATGGTGATATAGTGATACTGTCACTAGATTAATGCTCTGGGGACATGGGTTCAAATCCCACCATGGCAACTGGTAAAATTTTAAATTCAATTAATAAAAAATCTGGAACTGAAAGTTAGTCACAGTAATGGTGACCATGAAACTATCACTGATTGTTGTAAAATCCCACCTGGTTCGCTAATGTCCTTGAGGGAAGGAAATTCACCATCTTTACCTGGTCAGAACTGGGTCCACACCAATGTGATCTGAACTGCCCTCTGAAATAGCCTAGCAGACCGCTTAGTTCAAGGGCAATTAGAGTCATAGAGTTATACAGTATAGAAGAGGTCCTTCTGTCCATCAATCCTGCACCAACAAACCTACACTAAATGTACACTCCTCCCATGTTCCAACACTTGGCCCACTGCCTTGAATGTTATGGCAAGTGCTCATCCATGTACTTTTTAAAGATTGTGAGATTTCCTGCCTCTACTACCCTCCCAGGCAGTGCATTCCAGACTCCCACTACTCCCTGGATGAAAAATGTTTTACTCAAATCCCCTTTAAACCTCCTGCCCCTCACATTAAAATTATTCCCTCATGTTATTGACTCTCAAGTACCCAGATCTGCACCTAAGTGCTGTAAACTGTAGGGCTGTCAGCTGTATGCAGGAAGATAGGATTAGAAAGGGCATCTGGGTATCTTTGAGTTAGCATGGAGAGAAGATGGACCAAATTGCCCCTTTCTGTGCTATATCATTTCTATGGTTCAACTAAGGGGAACAGCTGCTTCCTATCTACCCTGTCCATTCTCCTCATAATCAGCAACAGATGCTGACCTTTGAGCAGTGTGGTGGCACAGTGGTGAGCACTGCTGCCAGGGACCTGGGTTCAATTACCAGCTTAGGTCACTGTCTGTATGAGGTTTGCACGTTCTCCCCATGTCTGTGTGGATTTCCTCCAGGTGCTCCGGTTTCCTCCCACAGTCCAAAGGTGGGCAGGTTAGGTGGATTGGCCATGCTAAATTTTACTTCAGTATTCACAGTGGAAAAGGATCTTGGTGGTTGTAGTGCAGGCTTGCGGTGGACTGAAAAGCTTGAGTATGTTGACACTAAAAAAGAGGATGTGTTGGAGCCTTTGAAAAGCATCAAGATAGATAAGTCACTGGGACCGGATGGGATGTACCCCAGGTTACTGTGGGAGACAAGGGAAGCGATTGCAGAGCCTCTGGCAATGATCTTTGCGTCGTTGATGGAGACGGGAGAGGTTCTGGAGGATTGCGGATGTGGTTCCTTTATTCAAGAAAGGGAGAAGAGATAGCCCAGGAAATTATCAACCAGTGAGTCTAACCTCAGTGGTTGGTATGTTGATGGAGAAGATCCTGAGAGACAGGATTTATGAATATTTGGAGAGGTGTCGTATGATCAAAAATAGTCAGCATGGCTTTGTTAAAGGCAGATCGTGCCTTACGAGCCTGGTTGAGATTTTTGAAGATGTGACTAAACACATTGACGAAGGAAGAGCAGTAGATGTGGTTTATATGGACTTCAGCAAGGCGTTTGATAAGGTCTCCCATGCAAGGTTTATTGAGAAAGTGAGGGGGCATGGGATCCAAGGGGACATTGCTTTGTGGATCCAGAACTGGCTTGCCCACAGAAGGCAGAGAGTGGTTGTAGATGGGTTTTTTTCTGCATGGAGGTCGGCCGCCAGTGGAGTGCCCCAGGGATCTGTTCTGGCACCCTTGCTCTTTGTGATTTTTACAAATGACCTGGATAAGGAAGTGGAGGGATGGGTTGGTAAGTTTGCCGATGACACAAAGGTTGGAAGTGTTGTGGATAGTGTGGAGAGATGTCAGAAGTTGCAGCATAACATAGATAGGATGCAAGACTGGGATGGACTTCAACCCGGACAAGTGTGTGGTGTTCATTTTGGCAGGTCAAATGGGATGATGGAATATAATATTAAGGGTAAGACTCTTAGCAGTGTGGAAGATCAGAAAGATCTTGGGGTCCAGGTGCGTAGGACTCTCAAATCGGCTTCGCAGGTAGAGAACGTGGTTAAGAAGGTGTATGGTGTACTGGCCTTCATCAATCAAGGAACTGAGTTTAGGAGTCGGGAGATAATATTGCAGCTGTATAAGACCCTAGTCAGACTCCACTTGGAGTACTGTGCTCAGTTCTGGTCACCTCATTACAGGAAGGATGTGGAAGCCACAGGAAGGGTGCAGAGGAGATTTACAAGGATGTTACTTGGATTAGATGGCAGGATAGTTTGAGAGGGCTCGGTCTTTTCTCCTTAGAAAGACGAAGGATGAGAGGTGACCTGATAGAGGTGTATAAGATGTTGAGAGGTATTGATCGAGTGGATTCTCAGAGGCTTTTTCCCAGGGCTGGAATGGCTGCCACAAAAGGACACAGGTTTAGGGTGCTGGGGAGTAGGTACAGAGGAGATGTTGGGGTAAGTTTTTCACTCAGAGGGTGGTGGATGAGTGGAATCGGCTGCTGGCAGTGGTGGTGGAGGCGGATTTGATAGGGTCTTCTAACAGACTTTTGGATGAGTACATGGGACTTAGTAAGATAGAGGGTTATAGGTAAGCCTAGTAGATAGGGATATGTTCGGCACAACTTGTGGGCCAAAGGGCCTGTTTGTGCTGTAGTTTTTCTATGTTCTATGTTCTAAATTGCTCCTTATTGTCATAGGGACTAGCTAGGGTAAATGCATGGGGTTATGGAGATAGGGCCCGAGTGGGATTGTGGTCAGTGCATACTTGAAAGGCTGAACGGCCTCATTCTACAGTGGAGGGGTTCTATGATTGTATGCCAGTGACATCCAAATTCCATGAAATAATTTTTTTAAATTGTCAATGTTAATTAAAATTTCACAAGCAAAATTTGTTGCAAAATACTTTTTTCACCTACTAAATTACAGAATTGTTTCCATCTGGATGCTTTCAGATTGTTATTTGAAGAAATCTGGCACAAAAAAAATCATAACTTTGTTTCCTTAATGAGATTTCTTTTTTTTTGTTTTTAATCCTATTCAATCAAATCAAGTCCAATTCAGAGTCCCAACAAGTTGAGACATTCCCAACCCAAGCTGACAAGACAGGGCTCTCATCTCCTGTTTTGGGCTTGATCTACATGATCCAAGCTGCTCGGAGTCGGCATAGCACCTTCTCCAAGGCTTGATCTCATTTGCATCTTAGCCAAAGGGCCAAGATGCCGCTTTTAAAAATTGCTTCAAATAAAGCTAAAATGTAACCTAATGACTTCAACCAAGCACAGCATGTTGATACTACACTTGATCTCAGCCAAAAGGCAGACTATTAGAGATGTTTTTTGCAGCATTAGGTGTTAATTATTTTCCTTCAAATAAAAGCTGTCATTATTTTATTCATAAATAACATTTCATTTTGGATCTCTAGATTTCAAAATAATCTTCAGCATCTTAAACATTTACATTAACTGTTACTGGGGATAATTTGGCACAGTGAAGAATGACCTGTTGATGTAATCAGGCCCATAGGGATGAACTTGCAGCTCCCCAAATATCAGGGACAGCGGTGAATGCGACCGAAAAGTTACAAGGCCAGCCTATATTGGTTTCCTAACCTTTTTGCCCGGTGTGTGTTTCTATGAGAAGATTTGGTGAACTAATCCGAAGATGTCTGCCTCCAGAGAGGGAGACAAGTGGTCACATGATTATAGAAAGCCTGAGGTGTCAATTAGACATCTACATTTCAAAACATACCAGGCACTTACCGAGGAGCAGGCTGGTATGCCAGCGTTCCAGGTTGGTCTGCAGGCTTTCCTGCCTACCTGGGTTAAGCTACAGTCAAACATTATCCTGCAGCAAGTCTCTTTTCTGTTCCTTCTCTCCACCACTACCCCCCTCACCAACAACCGCTGCCACAATGGTGGCCTGGCTGCCATTTTTAAAATTAAAGTGTTAACAATAAGTTGCTGAAAGAGCAACCTCAATGTTGAAGTGCCTTCTTAATTACTTACCTTTTATTTCAGCTGGGTGTGGCTCTGATTTATCCTTCAGCTTCAAGAGCCCATCTACCACTCATAATTGGACAAGGAATCTGCCTCCATGCCAACTAAGAGAGCACCACAGTAACACTTCCAATGAATGATTTTTATCCCCAGGGGCATATTTGGGAACTGGAATTTAAAATAGGGAGATCGGGACATACTGGTAATGTTAGGGGAATGGTAACCCAGAAGTCAGGTTGATGGTCTGGGTCATGAATACACAGTGATGTGGTTGACTTTTAACTGCCCATTGAAGTGGCAAAGTGAGCCATTGAGTTCAAGGGCAATTAGGGCTGAACAACAAACGCTGGCCTTGCCAGCAATGCCAACATCCCATGAAAGAATAAATTTACAATCCTGGTTCCTGCTTCCTACCCCAGAAACAAAACCAGCCCACCATATCTTTGTTAGAGTGTAATTTATAGTTGAAAGGAGTTAGCAGAAATTGATGAAATATATATTGTCACTCTCAGCTGCACCATTGCACAATCATAGTAAAGATGCTGTCTGGCAGCCTTTAGATTAAAGACCCAGCCATGACATAATATCAACCAAATCCACAGTAGCCCTTAGGCATCACACCCAATGTAAATTCTAAATGCTTACTTTGGAAATCTCCAGCCGATGGGTTTATTGTTACCGGATGAGGGGTCGAGTAAACAGGAACAGCTGGAAGAAAACATGCTCACAGTCAAAATCATCATTTCTACACCATATGCAAATTAATTCTCTTTTATAAGTGTTAAGAGTTTTTTTTCCAAGGAAGGAATTCGTTTTTCTTTTCAACTTTGATCACTTATTTCCCCCTCTCTCCGCACATGTCGATATGTACTAGAATACAGTTCTGAAAAGTGCCATGGTATTATATCCTTAAGGTGTAGTGTCCAGAACTGGTCAAATACTGGAGGGATGATTTTACCAGGGCTTTGTATTGGTGAAACTTGACTTCTACCCACTTGTATTCTCAGCCTTTTGGCTAAGATCAAATGTAGTATCAACATGCTATACTTGGTTGAAGTCATTTGGTTACATTTTAACTTCATTTGAAG
Organism: Carcharhinus amblyrhynchos; assembly: GCF_965287045.1. Lineage (NCBI taxonomy): Eukaryota > Metazoa > Chordata > Chondrichthyes > Carcharhiniformes > Carcharhinidae > Carcharhinus > Carcharhinus amblyrhynchos. Next base: position 124,677,279 of record NC_137331.1, read on the forward strand.
CAATTTTTAAAAGTGGCATCTCAGCCTTTTGGCTAAGATGCAAATGAGATCAAGCCTTGGAAAAGGTGCCATGCCATTTCCATTCAGCTTGGATCATATAGATCAAGCCCAAGATAGGAGGTGAGAGTCCTGCCTTGCCAGCTTGGATTAGGAATGTCTCATTTGTTGAGACTCTGAATTGGACTTGATTTGATTGAATTGGATAAAGATATTTTTAAAAACTTGTTTTCTATTCTGCTTCTCGGCCGTCTGGCTAAGATCAAGCCCAAGATGGGGTCCAATGCCTTATCTTGTCAGCTTGGATTCTGTCTCTCTTGTGGGAACCATAAATTTGGTTCAATTGGATTTTGAATTTGCTTTTATGCAGCAAGTAAGGAATGGATCTGGGTTTGCCTGATTCTCTCTGAGCACTGGCTTTGTAACTTAAAGATGGAGTAAACTATTAGAAAAAAAACTTTTATTCTCTTCCTCTAAGTGCTTTTTCATGACTTATTGATATATGTATCTGGACCCCAAAGTCTCTGCAGGCCAGACTACAGTTCCATCTCTTCCAAAAGGCTATCTGAATCGTACACCACAGGAGACAGTTTTTTAATATTTGTTAGCGGACGTAGGCATTGCTGGTTAGACTAGCATTTATCTCTAATTATCCTAAAGGAAGTGGTGGTAAGTTAATTTTCGAACCACTGCATTCCATGTGGTGTAGTTATCTGTTTATATCTGTATAACTCTGCCACTTCATTGTGTCCCGTAACTACCTCCCCAGATCCATTTTCTAAGGGGCCTTTGTTCATTTCGACCTCTTTCTTAATTTCTATATATTTAAAGAAGCTCCTCTTGTCAGTTTTTACATTCGTCTTGCATTTGCTCTCACAGTTTATCTTCTCTCTTTTTATTATGTTTTTAGTCTTCCTTTGAAGGATGAAGGAAAATTAAGGATATAAATGGCAGGATTCGGGAACCATGGATGAGAAGGGAAATTGTAAGCTTAGTCAAAAGGAAGCATACAATAGATCTAGGCATCTAAAAACTGACGAAGTTTCTGAGGAGTACAGTGAAAGTAAAAAGGAACTTAAACATGAATTAGGAGGGCTAAAGGGGGTCATGAAATGTCTTTAGCAAACAGGGTCCAGGAGAATCCCATGGCTTTTTTTACATGTATTAGGAGCAAGAGGGTTGCAAGAGAAAGAATAGGCGCACTAAAGGATAATGGAGGGAAGTTATGCATGGAGTCACAAAGTGGGTGAAATCCTTATTGAATACTTTGTATCAGTATTCACCAAGGAGAAGGCCATGACAGATGTTGAGGGATAGAATCATAGAATCATAGAACCATACAGTGCAGAAAGAAGCCCTTCGGCCCATTGAGTCTGCACCGACCACAATCCCACCCAGACTCTACCCCTATATCCCTACATATTTTACATGCTAATCCCTCTAACCTAAGCATCCTAGTATACTAAGGGGCAATTTTAGCATGGCCAATCAACCTAATCCACACATTTTTGGACTGTGGGAGGAAACCGGAGCACGTGGAGGAAACCCACACAGACACGAGGAGAATGTGCAAACTCCACACAGACAGTGACCCAAGCTGGGAATCAAACCCAGGTTCCTGGGGCTGTGAAGCAGCAGTGCTAATCACTGTGCTACCGTGCCGCCCATGGGTGTGAATAATCAAGGGAATGTCAATATATCAAAGGGGAAGTGTTGAGTACCCTAAATTACATCAAGGTAGACAAGAGGGGAGGTGATAGCCAAGTGGTATTAATCCAGAAACTCAGCTAATATTCTGGGGACCCAAGTTCAAATCCTGCCATAGTAGATGGTAGAATTTGAATTCAGTAAAAAAAAATCTGGAATTAAGAATCTACTGGTGACCATGAAACCATTGTCGATTGTTGGATAAACCCATCTGGTTCACTAATGCCCTTTAGAGATGAAATCTGCTGTCCTTACCCAGTCTGGCCTACATGTGACTCCAGAGCCACAGCAATGCGGTTGACTCTTAACTGCCATCAGGCAACTAGGGATGAGCAATAAATGCTGGCCAGCCAGCGACACCTTGTCCCATGAATGGATAAAACAAAAGTATCTGGGTTGGATGGGATCTATCCCAAATTACAGCGGAAGGCAATGGAAGAAATAGCTGGATCCTTAACAGATATCTTCACATCCTCTTTGATCACAGAGGACTGGAGAGTAGCCAATGTTCCCTTGTTTAAGAAAGGAAGCAAGGATAATCCAGGAAATTACAGGCCGGTGAACCTGACGTCTGTGGTGGGGAAGCTTTTGGAGAAGATACTGAGGGGCAGGATATGTGCACATTTGGAAGAAAATGGATTAGTTAGTGACAGGCAGAATGGTTTTGTATGAAAAGGTCATGTCTCACCAACTTGACAAGTTTTTTTGAAGAGGTGACAAAGAAAATTGATGAGGGGAAGACTGTGGATGTAGAACAAAGAACAAAAAAAATTACAGCATAGGAACAGGCCCTTCAGCCCTCCAAGCCTGCACCAACCATGCCGCCCGACTGAATTAAAACCTCCTACCCTTCTGGGGACCATATCCCTCTATTCCCAACCTATTCATGTATTTGTCAAGATGCCCCTTAAACGTCACTACCGTATCCGCTTCCACTACCTCCCCCGGCAGCGAGCTCCAGGCACCCACCACCCTCTGTGTAAAAAATCTGCCTCGTACATCTTCTTTAAACTTTGCCCCTCGCACCTTAAACCTGTAACCCCTAGTAATTGATTTTTCCACCTGGAGATAGCTTCCGATTATCCGTTCTGTCCATACCCCTCATAATCTTGTAGACTTCTATCAGGTCACCCTTCAACATCCATCGCTCCAGTGAGAACAAATCAAGTTTCTCCAAATCTCCTCATAGCTAATACTCTCCATATCAGGCAACGTTCTGGTAAATCTTTTCTGTACCCTCTCCAAAGCCTCCACATCCTTCCAGTAATGTGGCAACCAGGATTGGCAGCCTAAACTAAGGTTCTATAAAGTTGTAACATGACTTGCCATTTTTAAACTCAATACCCCAGCCAATGAAGGCAAGCATGCCGTATGCCTTCTTGACTACTTTCTCCACCTGCATTGCCACTTTCAGTGACCTGTGTACCTGTACACCCAGATCCCTTTGCCTATCAATACTCTTAAAGGTTCTGCCACTTACAGTATATTTCCTACCTGTATTAGACCTTCCAAAATGTATTATCTCACATTTGTCTGGATTAAGCTTCATCTGCCATCTCTTCACCCAAGTCTCCAACTGATCTATATCCTGCTGTATTGTCTGATGGTCCATATCCTACTACTGCAGAAAACGCAGATGCATGGGATTGAGGGTGATTTAGCAGTTTGGGTCAGGAATTGGTTAGCTGATAGAAGACAGAGGGTGGCGGTTGATGGGAAATATTCAACCTGGAGTTCAGTTACAAGTGGTGTGCCTCAGGGATCTGTTTTGGGGCCACTGCTGTTTGTCATTTTTATAAATGACCTAGATGAGGGTGTAGAAGGATGGGTTAGTAAATTTGCTGATGACACCAAAGTTGGAGGAGTTGTAGACAGTGAGGATGGATGTTACAGTTTGCAGAGGGGCATAGATAAGCTGCAGAGGTGGCAAATGGAGTTTAATACGGAAAAGTGTGAGGTGATTCACTTTGGTAAGAGTAACAGGAGTACAGAATATAGGGCGAATGGAAGGACTCTTCATAGTGTCGACGAGCAGAGAGATCTCGGTGTACATGTGCATAGATCCCTGAAAGTTGGCACCCAGGTTGATAAGGTTGTTAAGAAGGCGTACGGTGTGTTAGCTTTAATTGGTAGAGGGATTGAATTTCCAAGCCGTGAGATAGATCGTGTTGCAACTGTACAAAACTCTGGTGCGGCCGCACTTGGAGTATTGCGTACAGTTCTGGTCGCTGCATTATAAGAAAGATGTGGAGGCGTTGGAAAGGGTGCAGAGGAGGTTTACCAGGATGTTGCCTGGAATGGTGGGATGGTCTTATGAGGAAAGGCTGAGGGACTTGAGGTTATTTTCGTTAGAGGGAAGGTTAAGAGGTGACCTAATTGAGGCATACAAGATGATCAGAGGGTCAGATAGGGTGGATAGTGAGAGCCTTTTTCCTTGGATGGTGATGGCTAACAGGAGGGGACATAGCTTTAAATTGAGGGGTGGTAATTATAGGACGGATGTCAGAGGTAGGTTCTTTACTCAGAGGGTAGTAAGGGTATGGAATGCCCTGCCTGCAGCAGTTGTGGACTCGCCAACTTTAAGGGCGTTCAAATGGTCAGTGGATAGGCATATGGATAATACTGAATTAGTTTAGGTTAGAGGGTCATTAGGCTCCTTCCACTGGTCAGCGCAACTTCGAGGGCCGAAGGGCCTGTACTGCGCTGTAATGTCTATGTTCTATGTTCTATTTATCCCTATCCGCAAATCCACCATGTAGTTTATGTGGACTTTAATAAGGTGTTTGACAAGGTCCCACATGGCAGACTGCTACAAAAACTAAAATTACATGGGATTTGGGGAGGGCTGACTAAATAAATGCAGGACTAGCTTGGTTATAGAAGACAGAGAGTAGCAGTGGATGTTTTTCAGAATGGAGATCTGTAGCCAGTGGTGTTCCGCAGGGATCAGTGCTGGGACCTCTGTTGTTTGTAATATATATAAATGATCTGGAGGAAAATATGAAGGGTCTGATTAGTAAGTTTGCGGATGACACAAAGATTGGTGGAGCTGCTAATAGTGCCAGGGATTGTCAGAGGGTACAACAGGATATCGATAAATTGGAGAGTTGGGCACAGAAATGGCAGATGGAGTTTAGTCTGGACAAATGAGTGGTGATGCATTTTAGAGGATCAAATTTGGTGTGACTTATACTGTAAATGGCAGAACCCTTAGGAACATTAACATACAGAGAGATTAGCGCGCGTAGGTCCACAGTTCCCTAAAACTGGCAACAGAGATAGCCAAGATGATTAAGAAAGCATATAGCATGCTTGCCTTCATCAGCCAGGGCACTGAGTACAATGTTACAGTTATATAAAACCTTGGTCAGGCCACATTTGGAGCACTGTGTGCAGTTCTGGTCACCACACTACCAGAGGACATGGAAGCTTTGGAAAGAGTGCAAAGAAGGTTCACCAGGATGTTGCCTGGTTTCAAGGGTGTTGGCTATGAGGAGGGGTTGAATAAACTGGGATTGTTTTCACTGGAAAGATGGAGGCTGAGGGGAGACCTGATAGAGATCTATAAAATTATAAGAGGCTTAGACAGGGTGGATAGTCAGAGGCTTCTTCCAAGGGTGGAAGTGGCATTTACAAGGCGGTACAGGTTCAAGGTGAGAGGGGGAAAGTTTAAGGGAAGTGTGCAGGCGACGCTTTTCACGCAGAGAGTGGCAGGTGCCTGGAATGCTCGGCCAGAGGAGGTGGCGGAAGCAGGCACATCAGCAACATTTAAGAGGCATCTAGATGGATACATGAATATGGAGGGAATAGAGGGGTACAACCTGAGAAAGGGCAGGAGGTTTTTGTTTAGTTTAGTTAGAGCATCATGTACAGCATAGGCTTGGAGGGCCAAAGGGCCTGTTCCTGTGCTGTACTTTTCTTTGTTCTTCAGGGCTATCACTGACTTTTGTCTCCTTATATGAAATTTCTTTCAATTCAATACCATGGTTAGCTTTGGTTGGTTTATCCCTCTCTTAGAATCTTCCCTCTTTACTGGGATATACTTTTGCTGAGCATCATGAATGATCTCCTTAAATGTCTGTCACTGATTACTTAATGTCTTTCCTGCTAATCTATTCGCCCAGCCCTCTTTGGCTAACTCTATCCTCATTTTCTTATAATTCCCTTTATTTAAGTTTAACACAGTTATTTCCGACCCAGGTTTCTCACTCTATCAAACTGAATATTAAATTCTACCATGTTATGATCATTACTTCCTAGGAGATCTTTTACTGAGGTCGTCAAATTACTATGAGGATCATGGCCACTGTGAATTTCAGCTTCCAAAATGTAACTGTGCACAACATATTTAAATTAGAGATCAGATCATCATCTCTGGATTACAGATGCCAAATTCTCCAACTGGAATCACAAAATATTAGATTGCTCATGTTGCAGGTTGCTGGGGACTGAGCAAAAGAGCATTTAGCCAAGTTAAATCCTTAAAGACAGATGGATAAAGCTGTAATACATACAAAGACACTGAGGGAAGTTGTAGTATCCAAGGGAACATCTATCGCAGTGTTCACCGCTGAACTGAGGCTTGCAGCGACACAGACCTGTTGTTCCATCACATCCGTCTGTGAATTCAGGATTACACCTGCAGGCTGAAGAGAATAAAAAGCATTTATTCATAAATCAAATTTAGAACCCTCATCCATGAGTTCAGATCTCTCAGAAAATGCTGAAGTACTCAGCAGATCAGGCAGCATCTATGGGGCAATAAATGAATAGAGCTAACCAATCTGACAAAAGGCCACCAACCTGAATTGTTAACTCTGGGCCTTATGCTAATTCTGGAATCCTATGAGCCAGGACAGTTAGTACGATTTTGCAAACCCAGGCAGTATGGTGGGGGTTACACATAGTGTGACATGACACAACAAGATCCTGGTTGAGGCCGTCCTCATGTGTGCGGCACTTGGCTATCAGTTTCTGCTTGGCGATTCTGCATTGTTGTGGGTCTTGAAGACCGTCTTGGAGTACACTTACCCAAGAAAGCGTCCTACTAACTATCCTGGCTTGAGACAATTCACTTCTTTAACTTGTGATTAAACCTCTCTCCACTCGCATTGTCTATACTGTACCTATAAAGACTTGATTATCTGGCATTCCAACTATTATCTTGCAAATGAATTTGTGTCTATACATGCCTTGTTTGTGAACCCAATCCTCCACTCATCTGATGAAGGAGCAGCACTCTGAAAGCTCGTAATACCAAATAAACCTGTTGGACTTTGGCCTGATGTTGTGAGACTTCTTACTGTAACTTCTTCAAGTTAAATGTTTAATATATGTTTAACAATTTATTTAGAGGAAATATGCAGCTTGTTTTATTCTCTCAGTGGGATGTGGGAGTCACTGGCAAGGTCAACATTTGTTGCCCTTGAACTGAGTGTCTCGCTCGGCCATTTCAGAGGGCAGTTCAGAGCCAACCCCATTGCTGTGGCTCTGGAGTCACATGAAGGCTAGACCAGGTAAAAATCATGGATTTCCTTCCCTAAAGGACATTAGTGAACCAGATGGATGTTTACAACAATCAAAAATGGCTTCAAGGTCAACATTAGACTCTTAATTCCAAATTTCAATTTAATTCAAATGCCACGTTAACCTGGGTCTCTGGATTACTCATCTAAGAGATGGCTTTTTGGAACAGCTTGTGGTACAGCCCACTACGGAACAGGCAATTCTGGATTTGGTGATGTGTAATGAGTCAGATGTGATAAGGGAGCTTACAGGAGTTTGTGTTGGTGCAGATTCGCTGAGCTGAAGGGCCTATCTTGCACTATACATTTCTATGATTCTAAGGTGAATGAACCGTTAAGAGGCAATGACCATAATACAATAAAGTTCACCCTGTGGTTTGAGAGGGAGATGCTGAAATCAGATGCAACGGTATTACAGTTGAGTAAAGATAACTACAGAGGCATGAGGGAGGAGCTGGCCAGAGTTGACTGGGAGAGGGGTCTAGCTAGAAGGACAGTGGAACAGCGTGGCAGGAGTTTCTGGAAGTAATTCAGTGGCGGATGAAACTATAACTAGGGGGCATGGCCTCAAAATAAGCAGGAGCAGATTTAGGACTGAGTTGAGGAGGAACTTCTTCACACAAAGGGTTGTGAATCTGTGGAATTCCCGTCCAGTGAAGCAGTTGAGGCTACCTCATTGAATGTTTCTAAGGCAAGGATAGATAAATTTTTGAACAGTAAAGGAATTAAGGGTTATGGTGAGCAGGGGGGTAAGTGGAGCTGAGACCATGAAAAGATCAGTCGTGATCTTATTGAATGGCAGAGCAGGCTCGAGGGGCCAAATTCAAACTCCTGCTCCTAGTTCTTATGTTCTTGAGAGACAGCAACATTACATTCAAAGGAAGAAATAGCAATCTAAGGGGAGGACAAGACAACTATGGCTGATGAGAGAAGTCAGGGACAGCATCAAAGCAAAAGAAAAAGTATACAGTGTGATGAGGATTAGTGGGAAGCCAGGGGACTAGGAAGCCTTTAAAAACCAACAGTTGACTAAAAAAGAAATAAGGTGGGAGAAGATGAAATATGAAGGTAAGCTTGCCAGTAATATAAAAAGAAGATTGCAAGTTTTATTTTAGATTTATAAAGAGTTTGAGAGAGTCAAGAGTAAATAAATAATACAATAAATCCATCCTCTCGGATGGATTTAGAAGATCTGTTGGCAATATTTCAAAGAAAGTCAATGGAGGTCTCTCCCAGTGTCCAGCCTAAAATTTACCCTTTAACCAACATTACTAAAACTGAGGTTTTGAGCATTATTTCATGATGTATATGGGATCTTGCTGTGTGGAAATTGGCTGCCATACTTCCTGTAGTACAACAGTCACTGCATCTCAAAAAGTACTTCATTGATAAACTGCTTTGGGACATCTTGAGGTAATGAATGTCACTATATAATGCAATGCTTCTTTCTTTTAATTGGGTTAGGTAGCCATGAAGAAAGGGGTAGAATAAAGGAGTATAGGAATTTTAAAAATCTTCTTTCATAGAATTTCAAAAGGACATAGGCAAGTGAATTGCATCCCAGGCTGCTGTGGGAGGTGAGGCAAGAAATTGCAGAGGCTCTGACACAAATTTTTAATTCCTATGTATGGGGCTTGCACATTCTTCCCGTGTCTGCATGAGTTTCCTCTGGGTGCTCCAGTTTCCTCTCCTTACAGCTCAAAAGATGTTTGGATTAGGTGGATTGGACATGCTAATTTGCCCTTTCGTGTCAGGGGAACTAGCTAGGGTAAATGCCTGGGGATAGGGCCTGTGTGGGATTGTGGCTGGTGCAGATCCGATGGGCCAAATGGCCTCTTTCTGCACTGCAGGATTCTATGATTTCTATGGTTTCTCTGTCCATGGGGGAAGACTGGAGAACATTGAATGCAATTCCACTTTTCAAGAAAGATGGTGGCATTGAACCAGGAAATTACAGACCAGTGAGTCTCACGTCAATGGTAGGGAAACTATTGGAGAAAATTCTGAAGGAGAGGGTTAACAGCCACTTCAAAAGGCATGAATTAATTAGGGATAGTCAGCATGGCTTTGACAGAGGGAGGTCATAGCTAACAAATTTATAGAATTTTTCAAAAATATGACCAAGTGTGTGGATAAAAAAAGTTCAAGTGATATAGATTGCATGATTTAGCAAAGCCTTTGACAAGGCCCAACGTGGGAGACTGATTGGGGAGGATTCCGGGAATCTTGGTGAGATGGATCAGAAACTGGCTTCGCATTAGTACTCAAAAGGTAATGGCTTTTCAAGTGACTGGATGCTGGTGTCCAACGGTGTACCATAAGGTGCAGTACTGGGATCCTTATTGTTTGTTATATACATAAACAATTTGGATGAAAATGTGAGGGGAATGATGAGCAAGTTTGCAGATGACACCAAGATTCATAGGGTGGTTAATAGAGAAGAAGGTGGTCGTAGGTTACAAGAAAATGTAGATGGGTTGATCAGATGGGTAGAGCAGTGGCAGATGATTTTTAATCCTGATAAGTTTGAGGTGATGCACCATGGAAGAAGAGAAAAAAAAGCTCATATTTAATGAATGGCAGGGCACTAGGAAGCTCAGAGGAACAGAAGGATCTTGGGGTAATTATTCACAGACCCCTGAAGTCAGCAGAACAGGTGAATAGGATAGTTAAGAAGGCCAGTGGTTTTTATCTGCTGTGGCATAGAGTATAAGAGCAAGGAAGTAATATTGGAGTTGTATGTTAGGCCACAGCTGGAATACTGTCTGCAGTTTTTGTCACCTCACTACAGGAAGGATTTGATAGCACTAGAGGGAATTCAGAGGAGCTTCACCAGGATGTTGCCTGGGATTGTACATTTGAGCTGTGAGGAGAGACGATGGCACGGTAGCACAATGGTTAGCACTGCTGCTTCACTGCTCCAGAGGTTCGATTCCCAGCTGGGTCACTGTCTGTGTGGAGTTTGCACATTCTCCTCGTGCCTGCATTGGTTTCCTCCAGGTGCTCCGGTTTCCTCCCACAGTCCAAAGACTGTGTTAGGTTGATTGGCCATGCTAAAAGATTGCCCCTTAGAGTCCTGAGATGCCCAGGTTAGAGGGGTTAGCAGGTAAATATGTATGGATATGGCGGTAGGGCCTGAGTGGGATTGTGGTTAGTGCAGACTCGATGGGTCGAATGGCCTCCTTCTGCACTGTAGGGTTTCTATAGATAGGCTTGGATGATTTTCTTTCAAGCAGAGAAGGCCGAGGGGGGACCTGATTGAGGTGTGTAAGATTATGAGAGATATGGACAGGGTGACCAGGGAGCAGCTTTCCGTTTGGTTGAGGGGTCAATCACAAGGGGCATAGTTTCAGGAGAAGGGGTAGAAGGGATTTGAGAAAAACCTTTTTCACTCAAAGGGTTGTGAAAATTTGGAATGCACTGCCTGAGAAGCTAATCAAGGCTGGAAACCTTGCAACCTTTAAAAAGTATTTGGCTGACCAATTGAAATATCATTATATTCAAGGGGATAAGGGACAAGTGCAGGAAAATGTGATTAGTGCACCTTTAGTGGTAGATATTATTGATCCAGACACTATGGGCTGAAGGGCCATTTCTGCATTGAATGACTCTATGAATCCATGGGCCCTATTTTATTACTTTGATTCTAAAGTGCTGGGAAGACTTGAAACTGGGAGTGTTTCAGATCCAACATTTAGACCCGTTTTGAGGCACTCCCATACACACCATGTCTGCAGAAATATCAGCAATTCTGAATTGTGCTGCACAAACCTGTGAGCGGGGCTTAACACACCCAAAACCCTGTAGCTCTGATCAGCACCTCCAACTCCGCATGCGCAGAAAATAAATAATAAAATGCCGCTCTGCTTCCTCATCTCTCCCAAGCCGGATAATGCTCCTTCTGGCCCCTGCAGACATTGCTCCATCCCCTTATTCCACCCCCCCAACACCCCAACACCCAGACCGATCACGGCGCGCCCCCCCCCCCAATCGGTATTAGGCAGAGTGGCAGTGAACCCCCCCTTCTCCCCTCACTGATCTCAGGCAGAATGGCAGAGGACCCCCCAGTGATCTCAAGCAGATGCTCGGCACCTACTTCCTCACTAACTGGAGTGCCCGAACCGGACTTCTATGGAGTATGTCTGTTTTGTGCCAATTCTGGATGGGCGAATGCAGTCATCAAGGGGGAAGTGTCGATAAAATTGGGCCTGCAGCCCATTAAGTCAATTTAAATACATGCAAGTGCATTTAAACGGCCATTGTGCCCGTTTCAGGCGTGGTCCTGAGCATGGCCATTTTCAGGCCTTGGTGAAGAGGGAACTGGCACAGAGGCGGGTGCGGATCACGCAATTCGCCTCACGCCTGACTTTACCAAATTTTCGCACCTGAAAACGGAGGCAACATGATGGTAAAATCGGGCCCCATGAGTTGGTGGAGTGAACAGATGAATGGGGAAAAAGGTCCAATACAGAGAAGTGTGATGCATTTTGGTAGGAAGAACATGGAGAGACAATATACAATAAGCAGTAAGATTCTAAAAGGGGGCAAGAGCAATGGCACCCGGATGCATAAGTCATTGAAGGTAGCAGGACAAGTAGAGAGAGCAGCTGATGAGCAGATAGTATTTTGGACTTTATTAATAGGGGCATAGAGAACAAGAGCAAGAAGTTTATACTGAATTTATACAAGGCAGTAGTTTGATTTTAGCTGGAATATTTTGTACACTTCTAGGCACCAAACGACAGGAAAAATGTGAGCACGTTAGAGACAGTGCAGAAGAGGTTTACGAGAATAGAATCCCAAGAGTGCTGTAGGAGGCCATTTGGCTCATCGAGCCTGCTCTGACAACAATTCCACCTAACCTCCATAATCCAATGTATTTACCCTGCTAATCCCCCTGACACTTAGGGGCAATTTAGCATGGCCAATCAACCTAACCCGCAACACCTTTAGAATGCAGGGGAACACTGGAGCACCATATGAAACCCACACAGACCACAGAGAGAACATACAGACACTACACAGACAGTGATCTGAGGCTGGAATTGAACCCGCGTCCCTGACGCTGTGTAGCAGCATGCTAACCACTGTGCCACCATTCCACCCTAATGTTTCCAAGGGTGAGAAACTTCAGTAATGAGGGTAGATTGGAGAGATTGGTGCTGTTCTCTTTGGAGAAACGAAGGCTAAGAGGAGGCTGGACAGAATAGAAAGAGATAAACTGTTCCTGCTTGTAAAGGAATCAAGAACAAGACAGTACAGATTTAAAATGATTTGCAAGTGAAGCAAATGTGATTTGAGAAAAAATGTTTTCACACAAAGAACGGTTAATGTCTGGAATGCTCTGCCTAGAAATGTAGTGGAAGCAGGTTCAACCAAGGCATTCAAGAGAGCGTTAGATGATTACTTAAATAGAAACACTGTGCAGGGATATGGGGAAAAGGCAGGAGAATGGAACTAATTCATGATGCTCATTTGGAGAGCAGACACGATGGACAAAATGACCTCCATCAATGCCTTAACATTTCTGTGATTTTATGATATTTGCACTTTATTCCTTGAGCAATCAAAAAAACACAACTGGAAGCAGCTTGTGTTCTGAAATGTTCAGAAATAACACTGGGATAAATTTAACATAACCACCAACTCAAAAGAAAATGACAGGATTATAGAATCCCTACAGTGCTGAAGGAAGCCATTCGGCCCATCGAGTCTGCATAGACCATAATCCCACCCAAGTCCTGTTCCCATAACCTCACATATTTACCCTGCTAATCCCCTGAAACCAGGGTCAATTTAGCATGGCCAATCAACCTAACCCACAGATCTTCGGACTGTGGAAGGAAGAAAGGAGCACTGGAGGAAACCCACGCAGACACGAGGAGAACGTGCAAACTCCACACAGACAATCACCCAAGGCTGGAATTGAACCAGGGCTAATGTTGGTTCAAACCATTTCCAAGATGGTGCCGGAGCGTGGCGACTTCTTGCAAGCTGTGCTCAGCATATCCTCCAACTTTTACTCTTGTTCGATGCTTTTAAAATCTACTCTAACTTTTTTGACCTGTCTTATATACAAAGTTGATCTTTCTCTATACCCTAGCTATGACTGTAACACTACATTCTGCACTCTCTCCTCCCCTTCTCTACGAACAATATGCTTTGTCTGTATAGCACACAAGAAACTATACTTTTCACTATGTACTAATAAATGTGACAAGAATAAATAAAGTTAAATCAAATCAAATCATGCCCTGACCAATTTTATTTGCAAAGGAAGTCAATGGTCAGCGTCGTCTGATCGGAACAAAACTGGCATTGTGTCTAATCCTATGGAATTCCTGATAGGTTAAAATTATTGCCACAATATTTTGGTGAAGAGTTTCACAACAATTAATTTTACTGGTGGAAAAAGAAAATCACACAAAAAACGTACGTAAGCAGCCATCCCTTGCTTCCTTTGGAACTCCAGATGGTCGATAATAAAATGGTGCACACCGCTCACAGTTTATTCCTGCAGTGTTGTGCTATGGAGAAATCGAAAGACACATGACTCACTGAATCCTCTGCTACTGTGAATGTTTGTTACTCTGAGCTAAGAAATTAGCATATTAACAATCAAGCTATTATTCGACAAAATAAGACTCAATTTCTCATGCTGACTTTTCAATTGGACACAAGATTTACAGTATGGAAATTTAGCAAAAACAAGCCTTTCCTTCATGTGCCAATTTCTACTGAATGAAACTACACTGGTAATTTTCATTTAATAGCACTGTTGATGCTTGTTTTAATCAGCTAAACACAGTAAAAACATGCTATTTGTTTCATGCTTATGCACAGGCTGGACTGTAGGCATCTCAGTTCAAACACCACATCACCATGAACAGTGTCACAGAAATCAGTCCCATGTTTATTAACAAAACCATTAAAAAGATCTTGTACGCCTTCTCAAGTTGGAGGGACATTGAATCATAGAAAATCATAGAAAGTCTACAGTGCAGAAAGAGGCCATTCGGCCTATCAAGTCTGCACCTGACCACAATCCCCCCCCACCCCTATTCTCATTACCCCACATATTTACCCTGCTAGTTCTCCTGACACTAAATGGTGATTTAGCATGGCTAATCAACTTAACCTGCACGTCTTTGGACCATAGGAGGAAACCAAAGCACCCGGAGGGAAACCCACACAGACCCATGGGGAGAATGTGCAAACTCCACACAGATAGTGAATCAAGCCGAGAATTGAACTCGGGTCCCTGGTGCTGTGAGGCAGCAGTGTTAATCACTGTGCCACTGTGCCCCCATATTGCTGTTAAAATATTCCAGATATTTTTCCTGCAAATATTTAATATTTAGTCAGGCTTTATAAAATGTTTTGAAGATTGTTTTTAGCAAATCAAAGTAAGAATGAAGTTGGTGGAATTTGTAAGTTTACCATCCAACTTTAAGAAAAACTGAGACAGCCTGTTTTAACAAGTATTGGGAATATCTACGATGGAACAGAGCCACATAACGTAGCGCTTCTCAAAAATGAAACTTCTTTCAATTAATGGAGGCATTCGTCCCAACTTGAACAACTTGCCTCATACCTGACAATTCAAGCAAACACCTCCACCTTCATACCGCCCATGGATGTTCATGCTTGCTCTGCGACGGCTGACTTCGGCATCATAATAACAATCCTTGGCATGTCCATGGCAGTTACAGGCTGTAAAATGAAGTGAAAAGTTGTTATCTCAACATTCATCTTATTAATACTTCCATTATGCAAAAACAAACAGCGACAGCTTGGAGGATATTGTCATTGCAATTGACATATTTATATATTAGCTGAATCATGTGTCGTTTACTTTGTTGGTCCAATATCAATGGAATACTTAGTCAAACAACATGCTCTGGGAAGTGTAAGAATGATTCAGAAAGCAATACTGAATTTACTTTAATATTTTCATGCATTCAAATGTAGTTCTAAATCCAACAACTTTTGTTTTCTAAGAATCAGGACATTTTGGCCAGAATTCTCTGGTCTCGTATGTCCCGCCACTGCTGTCAGCGGGAATGGAGAATTTGGTGCTCAGCCAAATTTCCATTCACTGCAGCAGGACCAGAGAATCCCAGCCATGACGAGGTCAGAGAATTCTGGCCTGGCTGGAATTCTCCGGTCTGCCAGCAAGAATGGAGAATTTGGAGCTCAGCCAAATTGCCATTCACAGCAGCGGGACCAGGGAATTCTAACTGTAGGCGAGATCAGAGAATTCCAGCCAATATATAAATGTTGAATTGTGGAAAAATATTTCCGACTTTGAAGTGCAAAGTTCCTGCCACTAATAATTTGCACAAAATGAACTGGACTCCAAATCCCAGGGAATAAATTTACAAAACGGGAAGCAGGTTACTGGAGAATGAGATAGGTCATTTATCTCTTCTCTGTTCTCATGCTTTCTTTGTGGGAAACATCAATGTTGTTGGAGATGTTACAAATAATGTTAGCATCAAATTGTTAGCCTGTGTTTTCTGGAGTTCATGAGTTCACCATCTATATATTTAATTTGGTCAAGGCAAGTCTATCTTAAGAATTACAGGACTGGAATGTAACAAAAGAAACAATAGAAGAAGGAGGAAACTTTCTCTTTATGAGCTGTTGGCAGGCACCCAGATCTCTCCTTTCCATTAAGTAACTTCAATGGGAACTTCATTGTTTAATCTGCACGGCACAAACAGCAGATTCTCTGTGGGAATTGAGACTCAGGTTTAACAGTGATTTCACAATCATAGCCCAACAGCAAAACCTCAATCGATTTAGATTTTAAAAAACAGGCTAGGGGTTAGCTGTCATAACTTGTTGGGCGAAAAGGATTGTTACCTAGACTAGTGCAAAAGTATAGAAGATTAAGGGGTGACTTAATTGAGCTTTTTAAGATGATTTAAAAATTCAGTAGGCTTGACAGAAAGAAACGATTTTCTGTGGTAGGGGCAACACGAAGGGGTAAGGCTTCAAATTTGAGTCAGACCATTTAAGGGGATGTCAGAAAGAACTTCACAGAAAGCATAGTGGAAATCTAGATCTCTCTTACCCTAAAAAGCTGTCAAGCCTGGAGACCAATTGAAAATCTCAAGATTAAAAAGATTGATTTTTGTTGGCAAAGGATATTAAGAGCTATAGAACTAAAGAGGGTAGATGGAATTAAGATACAGTTCAGCCATCATTTAATTGAATGGTGCAACAGGATTGAGGGACTGAATGGCCTCCACCTGTTCCTATGTTCATACTCTTTCTGCTTAGGTTTCCTTTAACCTCACGACACTTACTGGCCTGACACTGTGCAGGCCCTAGATTTCTACCAATGCCACTCTCAAAAGTGTATACACAAGGGGTAGAATTTTCCCATCCCAGCAGCCACGGGAATCGTAGTGGGCGTGGGGTGACCGTGCAAAGGTCCATTGACCTTGGGCAGGATTTTCTGGTTTTGGGGCGAGAGTGGCTGCATAATCCTGCCCGAGGACCAGATTTATGCCCTTCTTGTGATGAACTGTCTTTGCTCTAATCAGTACTGCAAAGACTGGGAACAAAACCCCAACATCAGTGGGCTGTTATAAGGACCAAAATGGGGGTGAGGGTGGTGGGGCGGGGGCACCTACAGCTGGGTTAGGGTACACAACACCTCTCTCTGCTCATTCACTATTTCTTGACTTATTTTTCCAGTGTTGCTTCTGCAGTCAGCATCCCAGATGGATCACTAGGGAAGGTCTAATTGGGGAACCACCTTCTTTTTGTGTTCTAGCCCAATATTTATTCATCAACCAGCACATAAAAAGCAAATCATCTGATTATCATCCCATCGCTGTTTGATGAAGTAACATCTGAGAATGTTGAATGAGGTGGTGACAGAGATAGTGGATGTATTGATGAATATCTTTCATAATTCTATAGTTTCTAAATATGTTCCTGCAGATTGGAAAGCAGCAAATGTAACCCCACTATTTAAGAAGGGAGGGAGAGAGAAAACAGAAAACCACAGACCTCTTTGTTTGACATCATGAGTAGTGAAATATTATAATCTACTATAAAAGATGTGATAACTGCATACCGAGAAAATAATGATATGATTGGGTTGAGACAAAATGAATTGATGAAAGGGAAATCATGTTTGACAAGCATCTTGGAGTTCTTGAGGATGTTACTTTTGCACAGGTAAAGGACAACATGTGGATGTGGTCCATATGGATTTTCAGAAGACTTTAGGTAAGGAGATTAATTAAGCAAATTAAAGCTCATGGGACTGGGGGTAATATACTGGTTCAGAAAGATAACTCACCATCACCTTCCCAAGTGCAATGAGGAGCACTATATGTGACAGCTACATCACAAGAAGAAAAAAGGGTTACTTTGAGTTTGTTGATCAAAACTATTCCCTGAGGGAAATAATGTTCTTTAAGCTGTGACGAAATAAAGTAAGCATTAATACTCACGTTCACATTCATTGGCAGATGAAGTAATGGCTGGCTGCCATTGTTTCTGACTGTATCCAGGACAACAATGGTCACATGATATTCCACAGGTATTGTGCTGACACTCACACTGCAATCTGAACATCACAACCCTTGTCAGTAACATGTAATCACAGGTAACTAGTCTCAATGTTTTGAATCGGAACAAACAAAGTTTGACAAATAATATCTTTTATATAGAAAATAGAAATAACCATTTTTTACATAGTTTCAAAATCATAAAATAATAGCTTAAGGTAATTGGAAAAGGAATTAATGGGAAGATGATGAACATTTTGTTTTGGAGCATAAAGATGTGATCAGGAATGCAATGTTTTAATAATGATAAATGATTCAATTAAAACTTTTGAAAAAGCAATGAGATAAATGCTAGTAGAACAAAACTTTGCAGACTCATCAGTATAGAAAAGGGGTGTAAGAATAACTGGATAGTTCTTTCAAACAGACAACATAGGGATGTTGATAGAATAACCTTTCTCCGAGCTCTGTGTTCTATGAGTTGATGAACACTGTCAGACAACGATTCAGTATGAATCTGATTCTTTGATGAATGTATTTTAGAAATCAGAATACATTTCTAGTGAATTTTACTGATGGACTGATATAAAACTAATGCATAATATTATGCTTCTGACTGGTTGACTTTCATAAGAAAATTACTTAATTAATGGAATGGCAAAAAGCATATCAATGCCACGAAGGATCAGTTGTGGATTTCTGTAGCAACAGCCAGAATGAAATTAGATTGAATTTGTATATGTGCTGGAGGATAAGGGCGACAAAGAGATGAAAACTGAATCAATTCATCATCAAAAATGTCCAGAAATCACCAAATTTTAGTCAGTGGGAAATTAATAAGTGCCTCATGGCTGTTTGATTTGAAATATGTCTCTTTTTCCACTCCCTAGACTTTGGAATAGTGAGAGGTAATCTCACTGAAAAGTAGAATATTCTTAAGGGGCTTCACATAGTAGATGATGAAAGATCTCTCTGGCAAGAATTTCTTCAGCCAGAGAGTGGTGAATCTATGAAACTCTTTGCCGCAGAAGGCTGCGGAGGCTGGGTCATTGAGCGTCTTTGAAAAGGTTCTTGATTAATAAGAGGGTCAGAGGTTTTGGAGAAAAGGCAGGAGAATGGGGATGAGAAAAATATCGTTATGATTGAATGGCAGAGCAGACTCAATGGGCCGAGTAGCCTAATTCTGCTCCTATGTCTTATGGTCTTATGATTGGTCCCTTGGCTGGGGAATTTGAGGAGAATTTTCTTTATTCTGAGAGTTGGTGAATCTTCAGTTTTTTACTCCAGAGTTGTATATGCTCAGTTGACGAGTGTATACAGGTCAGAGATAAAAGATTTTTAGATGTTAAGGAATCGGTGGAGACGGGCATAGTGCAAGAAAGTGTGATCCTGATTTTATTGAATGGTGGAGCAGACTCTTGGGGCCAAATGGTCACTTCTTGCTCCTATTCCTTTTCTTCCAATATTCTTTACAACTGTAACATTTGCAGCATTCTGTTTCCACACTACTGTTTCTGGGTGAATTTTTCATCTATCCAGGGTCCACATGTATCATTCAGAACATCATTTAAATATTATCTGTAATTTTCCCATTGCTGTTGTAGGAGTTATCCATCCACTATTTTAAATACACCAACAATTCTCTTACTGTACAGTAAGGAATTTCCAACCAGTCATCCTAAAATCCTCATCCATTTGCAATCACCTTCAGCCACACAATTATATGAGATATCTGCATTCAGCTAATTCTGGCCTCTTGATGTCTCAGGAATAGTATCTAGATTTTTTTTTCTTTATTCTTTCATGGGATGTGGGCATCACTGGCAAAGCTAGCATTTGTTGCTCATCCTTAATTGCCCTTGAACCGAACATTTCAGAGGCCAGTTAAGAGTCAAGCACAGTGTTGTGGATCTGGAGTCATGTGTAGACCAAAGCGAGTAACAGCAGGTTTGCTTCCCTAAAGGACGTTACTGAACCAGATGGGTTTTTACTATCATTACTGAGACTAGCTTTTAATTCCAGAATATTTTAACTGAATTCATATTCCACCAGCTGCTCTTCCATGATTCATCCAGTCACATTCCCAATGTGCCACCATTTCCACTTAACATTTCCTTTTGTGTCAAATTTTGTCTAAAAATGTGCCATAGTCATTATTTTCAATCAATATACTAGGCTCACGGTAATTTAAAAATGTTGTGTGGTATGAAGGCATGCTTACAACTATTGAGTTTGCAGTCAGGAGGAAATTTCCCTCGGTATCCTCAACATCAATTCCTGACCCCACAAAATCTCATGGCACCAGGTCAAACATCAGAAAAGAAATTTGATAATTTCCCCACCCCCTCAACTCCCCTCAGCTGATGAATCAGTACTTCTCCATGTTGAACATCACCTGGAGGAAGCACTGAGGGTCACAAGGGCACAGAATGTATTCTGAGTGGGGGACTTCGATATGCATCACTAAGAATGGCTTGGGAGCACCACCACAGATCAAACTGACTGGGCCCTGAAGAACCACACGGACTGGGACTGTGGGAAGTGGTGGGGGAACCAACAAGAAGGAAAAACATACTTGAAGTCAACGTCACCAACCTCCCCGCCACAAATGGAAATGCCCTTGGCAGTACTGGCAGGAGTGACAACCATTAGCCCCTGTGCAGTCAAAGTCATGTCTTCACATTGAAGATTCCCTGCATCATGTCATTGGCACAACCAACATGTTAAATGGGATAGATTTTGAACACGTGGCACATGGTAGGTTGTCACATTAGGTTAAATGTCACAGGATCCGGGTGAGGTATCTATATGGACACAAAATTGGCCTCTTGACAGAAGCCAGAGGGTTGTTGTAGACGATTGTTTTTCAAACTGGAGGTCTGTAATCAGTGGTGTGCCTGAGTGGTCGTTGCTGGGTCTACTGTTATTTATCATTTATATTAATGATTTGGATGAGAATATAGGAGGCATGGTTAGTAAGTTTGCAGATGACACCAAAATTGGTAGCATAGTGGACATTGAAGAACGTTATCTCTGATTGCAATGGAATAGAATGCTACCGGGACATGATGGTTTGAGTTATAAGGAGAGGCTGAATAGACTGGGACTTTTTCTCTGGAGTATAAGAGGCTGAGGGGTGACCTTATAGAGGTCTATAAAATAATGAGGGGCACAGATCACCAAGACAGTCAATATCTTTTCCCAAAGGTAGGGGAGCCTAAAACTAGAGGGCATGTATTTAAGGTGAGAGGGGAGAGATACAGAAGTGTTCAGAGGGGCAATTTTTTCACACAGAGGGTAGTGAGTGCCTGGAACAAACTGAGAGAGGTAGTAGTAGAAATGGATACAATTTTGTCTTTTAAAAAGCATTTAGACAATTACATGGGTAAAATGGGTATGAAATGATGTGGCCAAATATGGGCAATTGGGATTAGCTTAGGGGTTAAAAAAAAAGGGCAGCATGGATAAGTTGGGCCTAAGGGCCTGCTTCCATGCTGTAAACCTCTATGACTCTATAACTCAAGACTGGGCAACCATGGGGTGTTGTGGGCCTCAGTACCAGCAGAATTGTGCTCAATCACATTCTGCAATCCCATAGCTCAGCATATGCCCAATTCTACATTATCACCCAGCCAGGGGTCAATTCTGTTTAATGAAGAATGCAGGAGCACATGCCAAGTCCATGAACCAGGCATACATAAAAAAAAAAGCAAGTGATTGACAGAGATAAGGGTTTATGTTTTATGTTCTTATAAGGGTTTCCACAAACAGTGGATCAGATCTAAGCCCTGCAGTCCTGTCATATGCAACCATAAATGGTGGTGGAAAATTAAGCAATTGGCATTATCAGTGTAATCTGGGTGTGTTGAATGAAATAGCATTAAATATCTTCAAATCCTATGTTCTTTGTGCTTCTGTTTTGGTTGAGACAGCATTCAATATTTAAATGGTTGGCGCAGACTAAACCAGGCTGCAGTGCAATTACTTGTGCTGATCCAAAAGCCCATTTACCCAAAAAGTCCCTGTCCCTGTCCACAAAACCAGTCATGCCCAACGATTAGCATGTTAAGTTTCTATCAACTGAACTCATTCGGAGATGTTTATCACTGCGCCAAGATTCATGGGAGTGCAGATACCTGTTGTCACATGACTCCAGCATTAATCACAGGTATTTGCAGTGATCAACTGAAGTTAGACCCAACTGTTGAGGTCGCCTGATGTCAACACAATTATTGTAAATTTAATGCAGATCAGTCTGAATTCAGTTAATTGAAGACGCGCAGATTATGGAGAAAAGGCACACTCCAGCAGCCAATTCAAGCCAATTAAAAAGTAAAACCAAGGCGTTTAATCAGTCAGATGGATACTGGCAATCCCACTCCACTTTGTAATGCAGGAGAATATTCTGTTCCACTCACCAATCGATCATCATTGACAACACCGTTGAATTTCACTCATTATTATCAAATAGATATCATAGAAACCCTACAGGGCAGAAGGAGGCCATTTAGCTCATCAACTCTGCACTGATTCTTCAACAGAGCATCTTACCCAGGCTCACCCCTGCCCTATCCCCGTAACTCCACGCATTTACCTCACTGAACCCCCTGACCTTAGAACACTGAGAGGCAATTTATCATAGCCAATCCAGCTAACCTGCACATCTCTGGGCTGTGGGAGGAAACCAGAGCATCCAGAGGAAACCCACACAATCACAGGGAGAATCCAGATTCCTAGTGCTGCTATGCTAACGTCCACACCATTCATGAGAGATTTTGCATTGAGCCTTATGTTAATAAGTTTGCTTGGAAAACAGAGGACAAAGTTATATCCAAAGCTGATGCAGCTTCAGTCACATTCTGGGCACATTTTTCTGATTGTGCACAGCAGAAACTCCCTGCCAGATGTTTAGCACTCTCACACTTCCATCACAGTTCAAAATGTTCAGAAACATTGCATTATATATAGTTGACAAATGAAATGACTACTTACTGGAATGGGTTTTCTGGGCTCTTTGCATGACAAGTGTCAGCATGTCCATTGCAAACACATCGGCCTCCAACACTGATATCCTTTATGCTGTAATAATACTAAAACAAACAGCTAATGACTAAACATTATCTTCATTCCTTTTATTGCCAAGAAACAGGATTAAACTGTTGGCTTACTACCATAAAAAGGATTCACTGCTATTGCATTGTACAGTTTAATAATGAACTGACAGTTAAAAGTAGAACCAAAATAGATTTCCTTCCAAATCTAGCCCAAAACAATGGAAGAAAGTATCTCTCTGATGAAATGACAGCTGTTTGTTGTGACTCTAAATGCAAAGTTATCCCAGGAGGCAGCAGGGTGCACTGAGTGAGGAGATGGGGGATGGATGGGCTTCTCATGGGGTTGCTCATGTTGATGCCTTTGGAATCGTGAGCTCTTTCTTACGGAGTCAGTGGGTAAGTCATGGGGCGGCATGGTGGCATAGTGTTAACGCTGCTGCCTCACAGTGCCCGGGACCCAGGTTTGATTCCCAGCTTGGGTCACTGTCTGTGTGGAGTTTGCATGTTCTCCCTGTGTCTGTGTGGGTTTCCTCTGGGTGCTCCTGTTTCCTCCCACAGTCTGAAAGATGTGCTGCTTAGGTGCATTGACCCAAACAGGCGCCGGAGTGTGGTGACTACAGGAATTTCACAGTAACTTCACTGCAGTGTTACCTAAGCCTTACTTGTGACTAATAAATAAACTTTAATTTTTTCATGCTGTGTGAGAAGAAGCTTGCTATGAGGAGCTGGAGGTGAAAATTTGGCTTTGAGCAAAGAACAAAGAAATTTCTTCAGGAAATTTCACAGGAACTAGCCCTTCAGCCCTCCAAACCTGCACCAACCATGGTGCCCAAATGAACTAAAACCCCCTACCATATCTTTCTATTCCCATCCTATTCATGTATTTGTCAAGATGCCCCTTAAAAGTCACCACCAGATCGGCTTCCACTACCTCCCCCGGCAACAAGTTCCAAATTGAGAAGTTTGGAAACCAATTGTAAAAAGTAAAAAAAAATTTGCATTTATACATTTCACCAGCATGTCACAACAAATGTTGTACTTTTTAAAAGTGTAATCACTGCTGTCATATAGAAACATAGTAAGAAGTCTCACAACACCAGGTTAAAGTCCAACAAGTTTATTTGGTAGTAAACGCCACTAGCTTTCGGGGCTTTTCCCCTTCGTCAGGTGAGTGGGGAGTTCTGATCACAAACAGAGCGTGTAAAGTCACACACTCAGTTTACAGAATACTGATTAGAATGCGAGTCTTTACAGCTATCCAAGTCTTAAAGGTGCAGACAATGTGAATGAAGATAGCATTAAGCACAGGTTAAGGAGATGTATATTGTCTTCAGACAGAACAATAAGTGAGATTTTGCAAGCCCAGGCAAGTTATGGGGGTTACAAATAGTGTGGCATGAACCCAAGATCCCAGTTGAGGCCGTCCTCATGCGTGCAGAACTTGGCTATCAATTTCTGCTCAGCAACTCTGTGCTGTCGTATGTCATGAAGGCCACCTTGGAGAACGTTTATCCGAAGATCAGAGGCCGAATGCCCGTGACCGCTGAAGTGTTCCCCAACAAGAAGAGAACAGTCTTGCCTGGTGATTGTCGAGCGATGTTCATTCATCCGTCGTCATAGCATCTGCATGGTCTCCCCAATGTACCATGCTTTGGGACATCCTTTCCTGCAGCATATCAGATAGACAACGTTGGCCGAATCGCAAGAGTATGATCCATGTACCTGGTGGATGGTGTTCTTAGTAGGATGATAGCATCCACCAGGTACATACTCCTGCAACTCAGAAAACATTGTCTACCTGATACGCTGCAAGAGAGGATGTCCCAAGGCATGGTACACTGGGGAGGCCATGCAGACGCTATGACAACAGATAAATGAATATCGCTCGACAATCACTATTCTCTTCCTGTTGGCAAACACTTCAGTGGTCATGGGCATTCAGCCTCTGATCTTAGAACACTGGACATAGAACACTACAGCACAAACAGGCCCTTCGGCCCACACGTTGCACTGATCATATCCCTACCTACTAGGCCTACTTATAACCCTCAATCCCATTAAATCCCATGTAATCATCCAGAAGTCTCTTAAAAGACCCCAACGAGTTCAAGTCCACTATCACCGACCGCAGCCGATTCCACTCACCCACCACCCTCTGAGTGAAAAACTTACCCCTGACATCTCCTCTGTACCTACTCCCCAGCACCTTAAACCTGTGTCCTCTCGTAGCGACCATTTCAACCCTGGGAAATAGTCTCTGAGAATCCACCTGATCTATACCTCTCAACAACTTATAAACCTCTATCAGCTCACCTCTCATCCTTCGTCTCTCCAGGAAGAAAGGACCGAGCTACCTCAACCTGTCCTCATAAGGCATGCCACCCAATCCAGGAAACATCCTTGTAAATCTCCTCTGCACCCTCTCAATAGCTTCCACATCTTTCTTGTAATGAGGTGACCAGAACTGCGCACAGTACTCCAAGTGGGGTCTGACTAGGGTCTTATAAAGCTGCAGCATTATCTCCTGACTCCTGAACTCAGTCCCTCGATTGATGAAGGCTAGTACACCATACACCTTCTTGACCACATCCTCCACCTGTGAGGCCGATTTAAGAGGCCTATGGACCCGGACCCTACGATCCTTCTGATCCTCTACATTGCTAAGAGTCTTA
The DNA here is from genome assembly GCF_965287045.1 of Carcharhinus amblyrhynchos. Taxonomy (NCBI): domain Eukaryota; kingdom Metazoa; phylum Chordata; class Chondrichthyes; order Carcharhiniformes; family Carcharhinidae; genus Carcharhinus; species Carcharhinus amblyrhynchos. The sequence goes on from NC_137331.1 coordinate 124,702,766, forward strand.
CCCTTGATATTATACTCCTTCATCCCATTGGACCTTCAGGTAAACATTCTCCAAGGCGGCCTTCACGACACACAACAGCACAGTCATCGAGCAGAAACTAATAGCCAAGTTCTGCACACATGAGGATGGCCTCAACCAGGGTCTTGGGTTCATGTCACACTATTTGTAACCCCCATGACTTGCCTGGGCTTGCAAAATCTCACTTATTGTCCTGTCTGGAGACAATACACATCTCTTTAACCTATTCTTAATGCTATCTCCACTCACATAGTCTGTACCTTTAAGACTTGAATAGCTGTAAAGACTCACATTCTAATCAGTATTCTGTAAACTGAATGTATGCCTTTATATGCTCTGTTTGTGATCAAAACTCCCCACTCACCTGATGAAGGGGAAAAGCCCTGAAAACTCGTAGCGTTTGCTACCAAATAAACCTGTTGGACTTTAACTTGGTGTTGTGAAACTTCTTACTGTGTTTATCCCAGTCCAGTGCCGGCATCTCCACATCATGTCAAGAAACATAGCAGCCAATTTGTACACACCAGGGTGCCACAAAAAAACAATGTGATAATGACCAGATCAGGCTTTCAAATGGTGATGGTGGTGAAGGGTAAATGTTGGGCAGCAAGAGTTTGTCTGCTCTTCTCCAAATTGGTACCATGAGATCTTTTGATGCACCTAGGAGGACAGACATCTGAAAGGTGGTGCCTCCAAAAGTTCAGCATTCTCCTCAGCAATACTTCTGGACAATCAGCATGAACGATTTGCTCAAGTCTCTGGGGCAGGGCTTGAGCCCATGACCTTGGTCTAAGGCAGAAGTTTGACCCATTGAGCCCAAAATGGTCCATCATTTGATTATTGTTTGCTCCTTTGCATCAAATTTCAGATCAATATTTGCAGTTTCATGGGGCTTGATTTGCTGGTGGGCCTGCATGCCAAATCCCTAATTCCAACTCACCCCATTTTTACAGAGGTGGGGTGGAGGAGAGGAGTGGTATAGTAGGGGCAACACTAAAATCGCTCATTACAGGCAATTAAGACTTCCAGGATCCCACAGGTGGCAGGAGCCAGTTTTATCTGTCAGGAGTCAGGCTCCCAGCTGCAGGAAAGATAACACCTCAGTTAGGCACTTCCTGTCTACCTGGCAGCTGTAGCGGCCACAGGTCATTGCTACGTTGCTGCAAACCTGTACCCCCCAACTTGAGAAGTACTGGCTGCAGAGCCATTTTTCTGATTTAAATATAAGAAGTTGGAGAGAGTCACCTCCATTTTTGAAAAACCGTCTCTCTTCCTTACATTCCATGACAGCACACTGCTCCTTTCAGGTGGAAAACCTCTGGTTGCCCCTCCAGCTTTGCGAGTCCACCCTCCATCTTTAATTGAATGGCAAGTTTACCTTCTGGCCAATAACTGACCACCCCAGGGATTGTTTTCCATATCGTGTGGGTTCCTATATTGAGTCAGCATTACACCTACCCTTCGAGTGACTGTGGGATCTTTTTGGGTCTTGGATATCAGGTGGCCCAATAAGGTGTTGGTCCTCAGGAATCGAAGTCGGATATTTGTAGCCTTTGTGAATTCTCTTAAGACAGGAGAATCATTGAAGTTTGTGGATCCAGGACGACCATTCACTAACGATATAACAATCTAAGGAAAACATTATATTTAAAAGATAGCACAAGTTTTTAGCTGGGATTTTCCAGTCCACCAGTGCAATTGTCCTGTGGTTGGTTCCACCACAATGGGGCCAGATAATCTCAGCCCCTCTGTAGAACTAATGGTCAATAAAACAATAATTATTTTAACTACAAAAGAGTACAATCAAAGAACACTAGGAATACACCCATTCAGCTGATGATACCTCTTGTCCAATTATCCAATTAGTCCCACTAACCCAAACTTTCCTGAGTTCCTTGAAAATTTCTCCACACTGGAGAAATGAATAGAGTATTCATCTAATTCCTTTTTGGAGTTATTATTAAATCTACATTCACTGCCCTTTCAGACAGTGAATCCAGGCTGACTCTGTCTACACTTCCTGCTGTCGCAGAAAAGCAGCAGAATAACTAAGGACCCCACGCACCCCGGATATACTCTCTTCCACCTTCTTCAGGGTGGCATGGTGGCACAGTGGGTTACACTGTTGCCTCACGGCACCAGGGACCTGGGTTCAATTACTGGCTTGGGTCACTGTCTATGCAGAATCTGCACGTTTTCCCCATGTCTGCGTGGGTTTCCTCCGGGTGCTCTGGTTTCCTTCCACAGTCCAAAAGATGTACTGGTTAGGTGCATTGGCTATGCTAAATTCTCCCTCGGTGTACCCGAAAACGTGGCGGAGTGTGGTACTGGGGGATTTTCACAGTAACTTCTTTGCAATGTTAATGTAAGCCAAATTGTGGCTAATAGATAAACTTTAACTTTTACTTTTCCATCAGGAAAATGATACAAAAGCCTGAGGTCACACACCAATCGATTCAAGAACAGCTTCTTCCCTGCTGCCATCAGACTTTTGAATGGACCACCTTGCATTATATTGATCTTTCTCTACACCCTATGACTGTAACACTACGTTCTGCACTCTCTCCTTTCTTTTCCAATGAATAGTATGCTTTGTCTTATTAGCGCACAAAAAATGACATTTTTCACTGTATAATACATGTGACAATAATAAATCAAATCAAAATCAAATTAAGTGTTAAAAAGCTGCAAGTCCAGCATCACGTGACCATACTTGTTTCTGTGACAAGTCTGAAGAAGGGTGTATATCCATAGTTGGTGTTTAACCTGTACCGCCCATGGGAGTGGCAAGGTAGCACACTGGGTAGCAGTGCTGCTTCACAGCGCCAGAGACCCAGTTTAATTCCTGGCTTGGGTCACTGTCTGTGGAGTTTGCATATTCTCCCTGTGTCTGCATGGGTTTCGTCCAGATGCTCCAGTTTCCTCCCACATTCTGAAAAATGTGCTGGTTAGATGCATTGACCTGAACAGGTGCCAGACTGTGGTGATGAGGGGAATTTCACAGTAACTTCATTGCAGTGTTAATGTAAGCCTTATTTGTGACTAATAATAATCTACACCCTAGCAATGACTGTAACATTACATTCTGCAGTCTCTCATTTTCTTGTCTATGAATGGTGTGCTTTGTCTGTAAAGCGTGCTGGAAATAATACTTTTCACTGTATGCTAATACATGTGACAACAATAAATCAAATCAAATCACATGCTCATCCATTCTAAAATCAAATGCAAAACTTAGGATCTAGGCTAACTTCACAAAATACGTTGGAGTTTCTGGCTTGGGTCTTAACAAGAGTCTCATGAATGATCATGGCTTGCTGTGCATTTCAGAACCTGGCGATACAAGTTGGGGGGGGGGGGCGGCGGTGGTGGTGGTGAAGAGCTGCAGGTCTTCTTCAATAAGAAAGACATCAAAAGGGGTGAGAGAATAAGGTAGAGGAAGCCAAGGGTTCGGGGAAGAGTCCATAGCATGGACCATGCAAAGCATACGCTCTCATAAAGCTCTCATAGCCAACAGATTCCAGTAGTGATTATCCTCTAGGACAATTGCCTTCCATCATGGGTCCACGTGAACATCATTGTGGCTCATTTCAACCATCCCCTTCACTATGAGTGTGAATACTTAGACATATGGCTCTTATTTTCCTGATCATTTGATCAATGGTGAGACCTCGCTCAAAGGGTTGTGAATCTATGGAATGTCTTGCCCAGTGAAGCAACTTACGTTAGATAGATAGATAAATTTTTGATCTGTTAAGGGCTTTGGTGAGCAGGTAGAGAAGTGGGGCTGAGTCCACAAAAGGTCTTATTGAATAGCAGAGCAAGCTCAAGTGACAAGATGGCCTGCTCTTGCTCCTAGTTCTTATGTTCCTCAGGAGATGATGTCCTACTGAAATGGGGTGCTACCTGCAGTGGGTTGTTTTGGAATCACATGTCTGAAAGTGCTGCCTTTTTCAGTTTTCTCACACATCCTAGTTGTTATTGCAGCTTCCAAAAGGTAGCAGCTGCTCCACTATCCTTGCTTGATACACAACCTGCTAGCCAAGGAAGCTAAAGAATTTTGGCATGTCGGCTATGACTCTCACCATTTTTTACAGATGCATCATCCAGATATATCACAGCAAGAAACTACAAAGCGTTGTGAACGTAGGTCAGTCCATCATGCAAATGAACCTTCCATCCATTGACTCCATTCACACTTCCCGCTCCTCAGAAAAACAGCCAGCATAATCAAGGACCCCATGCATCGAGGACATACTCTATTCCACCTTCTTCCATTGAAAAAAAGATACAGAAGTCTGAGATTATGTACCAACCAATTTAAGAACAGCTTCTTCCCTGCTGCCATCAGACTTTTGAATGGACCTACTTTATACTAAGCTGATCTTTCTCTACACTCAATCTCCAACTGCTACACTGCATTCTGCACTTTCTCCTTTCCTTCTCCCCTATGTACTCTTTTGTCAGCATAGTGCGGAAGAAACAATACTTTTCACTGTATTCCAATACACGTGACAATAATAAATCAAATCTTTCTTTTTACTCCAATCAAAATCCTTAATAATTTTGAACGCTTCTCATAAATATCTCCTTAAATAATTAATTGAAATATTCGCTTCAGGAAGTTTACACAGTTATATGATGAATGACAACTGCAGTATTAACAGATTCATTTGTTTGTTCTGTACAATAACTCTGCAAAAATCTGGTTAGCTCTCATCTACTGGTGCCCTGTGAAAAAAAAACTTTCAATTTAGCATCCATCGTTAACCTCACCATGAACAGTGCTGCTAGATATCAGCTCAGCTTCTTACCTCGCCATTCTCAAGGGGTAAAATCCGGGAATATTCTGTAGTGCAGATGACATCATCATCCCTTAAAATGCGTCCACGAGCTCTTGTTCTGAATAAATTCTCACAATCGCGCTTGGAATCTGCAGTGTAAATTCAGCCAATCAGCACCTTGTTTAAAATGATGGGAATTATTTGTAAATAAGGTTGTGTCTGCTCCAGGGAGAATTTGCTTTCCACGACCACTGGGCTTTATACTGAGCAGGATCAGTTTGCTCTGCTCATCAGATATTCAAGTTGAAATTTGGTATGTCACCAACTTTTACAGATGCACCATAGAAAGCACTCTTTCTGGTTGTATCACAATTTGGTATGGGCTCCTGTTCTGCCCAAGACCACAAGAAATTATAAAAGGTCATGAATGTATCCATCACGCAAACCAGCCTCCCATCCATTGACTCTGTCTACATTTGCCTTTGCAAAGCAACCAGCATAATTAAGGATCCCATGTACCCCAGACATTCTCTCTTCCACCTTCTTCAGTCAGGAAAAAGATACAAAAGTCTGAGGTCACGTACCAACTGACTCAAGAACAGCTTCTTCCCTGCTGGCATCAGACTTTTGAATGGACTTAGCTTGAATTAAGTTGATCTTTCTCTACACTCTAACTATGGCTGTAATAATTCATTCTGAACTCTCTCCTTTCTTTCTCTATGAATGGTATGCTTTGTCTGTATAGCTTTGCCCCTACAGGGCTCTGGGCCAGGTGCAGGAAGGTGGGATTAGAATGGGCACCTCAGTGTCCTTGAGCTGGCATGGACAAGATGGACTGAATGGCCTTCTCCAGTGCTGTAAAATTTCAACAGTTTTATAGTTATATGTTCCTTTGTATAGAGGCATAAAATGTAAATGCCTTTATAAAATGTTAGTTAAACTCAAGCTGGAGTTTTGCACCTGGTTCTGGACATCACTCTTTAGGAAGAGTGTCAGTTCCTTTGATTTATTACCAGGGATGAGGGGCTTCTATTATATGGAGAAATTGGGGTTGTTGTGATCAGAAAAAGTTAAGAAACAGCCAGCAATACGAGATTCCTGTGTTAGTCAGCAACTGACCTGGCCAGCGGACTACTGCGCATGCGCCAAACTCCACCATGACAGATCAGCGCATGCACAGTGGGCTGCTCAGCGATATTCTGCCAGCCTCTCCAGCAGGAATAGGCCCTGCCCACAGCTCTCTAATAAGATTCATGTTAGTGCACTCTGCAGTGCACAGAGTGTGGAAGATTCGTTTTGAAATTCCTGCTGAAGAAACCAGTGGGATTTACCAGTAGAAATTCAGTAAAGGCATCCAAAAAAATGCACCAATCTTAAATCCTTGCTTTCTGTTGTTTAATTAACTTCTTATCCATTTATTGTATCAAATGTGTTAACAATGTCTACATGAAAGAATTAAAGGATGTCTAATTACTGCACATTTATTGAAAAATAAAAACTTTTTGTCCAACTGTATTAATATCTCGGTGAATTTCTCTAACTTGAGCATTAATAAAGGTTGGAAATAACCGTCATTCAACAGACATCCAATTCTAATAATAGAACAAGACCATACAGTACAAATCAGAGTTATAAATCAGCATGCCATGCTTTGCCGATGACAGAAAGTGTGCTAAAACCCATCAAGTTCCAAACAAACTGACAGAGATGAGATGGACCACAACAAAGGGCCAATTATTCTTCCTCTGAACTATCAAGGCTCCTAATATGTTAAACTGCATTATTTGATCCTAACACTTCCCAGATCTAAGCAGCTGCAAATCTACATAAATACTCATTTTCATTGACTATTTAAATAACTAGAGATCACTGGCAATGAAAATATTCACATATAGGGGGCTATTAAATGAAGAAAAATAATTTCTACTTTTTCTGTCACTTAGCTATCGATTTTTAAGGTAGATATGCATAGAGTACATTAACTAGTCAAATTACATTGCATTACTTTGCCTTGAAGAAAGAAAGGAGAATATTTGCTTTTATTTAATGCCTTTCATGACTCAGCATGTTCCCAAGTGTTCCACAATCAATGGGGACAATTTTCCCAGCAAAGCAGGGGGGGAAACCCAAGTGGAAGCTGTTTAGCGGGCTTCCCACTGGGCGCCATGGCCTCTACACATCTCCAGCCACCATCAGATTTCCAGCAGCATCAGCTCCATGCCAGAAATCAGCGCAGAGCTGTATAAATTATGCTAATAGCCATTAGCATATCATTAGTGAGCCCGGGACTGAAGTCTCTGGGCCCGCTAGCCTTACCCGCTGTCAGATGTGTTTCACTCCAGCTGGTTTAAAACAACTCCCCACTAGTGGACTGAAGAGGGGCCATAGAGCCCCACGTCCAGGAGGTCAGGTGTAAGGGGGGGGGTTGCCCCTTGAGCATTGCTAGCTTGGCAGTGCCAGCCTGGCCCCCTAGGACTGCTCAAGGGGTAAAGTGGCAATGCCCAGGAGGCACCTTGGCACTATCCACCAGGCATCAGGGTCGAGGCTGGCCTGGACATGCCAGGGTGACCAGCGGTCAGGTGGTCGCACAGCCAGCAATACGAGATTCCTGTGTTAGCCAGCAACTGACCTGGCCAGCGGACTACTGCGCATGCGCCAAACTCCACCATGACAGATCAGTGCATGCACAGTGATATGCTGCCAGCCTCTCCAACAGTATTAGGCCCAGCCCACAGCTCTCTAATAAGATTCATGTTAGTGCACTCTGCAGTGCACAGACTGTGGAAGATTCGTTTTGAAATTCCTGCTGAAGAAACCAGTGGGATTTACTCCAGTTTTTATGTGAATTTGGCACTTAGAATTCGTTTGGGAGAATCGCAGCCAATGAGTGCACCTAAAGTGCAAAAATACAACAAAATGTACCAGAAAATTTAAACATAGCAAGATTCCAAGAACAGCAATCAGCTAACTTACTTTTAAGGAGGAATTTTAAAGAAACAAAGGAAACTGAAGATGTCTGTAATGTTTCCCCTTTATCATGCATTTATAAAGGGAAATGTGATTATCTTATACAACCAGAATAAGTTAGATAAGGGGGAGGATTTGATAGTAATCATGCAAATTAATTTTCAATGGTTGTTCCTGCAAACATGATTTGCCTATTCCAGTTCTAATAATGGAGAGATTAAAACATGCCTTTGTTTTGTAAAACCTTTGAAACACACAAAAATTTTATCTATTACAGGATTACATAGAATCATAGAGAAGCGAACCATTTTAACTCATTGTCTGATTTTCGCACTTTGAAAGAATTATCCAATTAACTCCATTTCCCTACTCCTTCCCCAGAGTCCTGCATGATTTTCTCTTTCAAGTATTTATCCAAATTGCTTTTGGAAGTTACTCATTAGTCTGCTTCCATTATTCATTCAGGCAGCAATTCCAGACCGCAACAACTTGCTGCATAAACAAATTTCTCATCAAATTTCATGTTTTGGAACAGTATTATAGCTTGGTTTCAATATTCAAAAAGGAGCAAAACTGCTAAAGGCACAGTGGCACGGTAGCACATTGCTGCCTCACAACACCAGAGACGCGGATTCAATTCCGGCCATGGGTGTGTGTCTGTGTGGAGTCTGCACGTTCTCCCCGTGTCTGAGTGGGTTTATTCTGGATACTCCTGTTAGACTTAGACTCCTCCCTCACCTCTCACCCCATCTCATACCTTCCCACCAATTTATCCTTTATTCTCCATAACTCCTGTGAAGTCTCTATAATCACTCACCCACCAGCTGCTATGGACAGGACTCACGAGCACTAAAAGAACACTGAGGAGTGTTTGATCTTCTAATTAACTAAATAAACGATCATCTATTCAAACTCCATTTGAAAAACATTGATCCTCCAAGGAGCTCACGGAACTGTCAATCAAACAAACAGCCAAAAGGTCACAGAGGCTCACAGCATGGAAACAGGCCCTTCAGCCCAACTTGTCCACGCCACCCTTCTTTTTTAAAACCCCAAAGCTAATCCCAATTGCCTGCATTTGACCCATATCCCTCTATACCCATCGTACCCATGTAACTATTTAAATGCTTTTTAAAAGACAAAATTGTACCCACCTCTACTACTACTTCTGGTAGCTTGTTCCAGACACTCATCACCCAGTAGCATCCTAGTAAACTTTTTCTGCACTCTTTCTAGTTTAGTAATATATTTTTTATAATAGGATTACCAGAATTGCACACCGTATTCCAAGTGTGGCCTTACCAATGTCTTGTACAACTTCAACACAACATCCCAACTCCTGTATTCGATGTTCTGACCAATGAAACCAAGCATGCCGAATGCCTTCTTCACCACTCTGTCCACCTGTGATTCCACTTTCGAGGAGCTATGAACATGTACCCCTAGGTCTCTTTGTTCTGTAACTCTCCCCAGCACCCTACCATTAACTGAGTCCTGCCCTGGTTCAATCTATCAAAATGCATCACCTCGCATTTGTCTAAATTAAACTCCATCTGCCATATGTCAGCCCACTGGCCCAATTGATCAAGATCCTGCTGCATTTGGAGATAACTTTCTTCACGGTCCATTATGCCACCAATCTTGGTGTCATCTGCAAAATTACTAACCATGCCTCCTACATTCTCATCCAAATCATTAATATAAATGATAAATAACAGTGGACCCAGCACTGACCCCTGAGACATACCTCCAGTCGGAAAACAACTCTCTATAACACCCTCTGGTTTCTGTCAAGAAGCCAATTTTGTACCCATTTAGATACCACACCCTGGATCCCATGAGATTTAACCTTATGCAACAACCTGCCATGCGGTACCTTGTCAAAGGCCTTGCTGAAGTCCATGTAGAAAACATCAACTGCACTGCCCTCATCTACCTTCTTGGTTACCCCTTCAAAAATCAAATTTGTGAGGCATGATTTTCCACTCACAAAGCCATGCAGACTGTCCCTAATCAGTCCTTGTGACTCTAAATGCCTGTAGATCCTGTCTCTCAAAATACCTTCTAACAACTTACCCACCGCAGATGTGAGGCTCATTGGCCTGTAGTTCCCAGTATTTTCTCTACAGCCCTTTTTAAACAAAGGCACAACATTTGCCACTTGCCAATCTTTAGGCTCCTCAAATATCTCTGCAAGAGGACCCACAATTTCCTCCCTAGCTTCCCACAATGCCCTGGGATACACTTCATCAGGGATTTATCTACCTTGATGTGCTTTAAGACTTCCAGCACCTCTTGCGATGTACGCTCCTCAAGACATTACTATTTATTTCCCCAAGTTCCCTAAGATCCATGCTTTTCTCAACAGTGAATACTGATGAGAAATATTCATTTATGATCTTACCCATCTCTTGTGGATCCACACATAGATGACCTTGTTGATCCTTAAGAGGCCCTACTCTCTCCCTAGTTATTCTTTTGCCCTTTATGTATTTGTAGAAGCTCTTTGGATTCTCTTTTGTCTTATCTGTCAAAACAGTCTTCTGTCCTCTTTTTACCCTTCTGATTTCTCTCTTAACTCTACTCCTACACCCCCTATATTCTTTAAGGGATTCACTTGATTCCCGCTGCCTATGCATGTCATGTGCTTCTTTCTTCTTCTTGACCAGGGCCTCAATAACCCAAGTCATTCAGGGTTCCTTACTTCTGCGAGCCTTGCCCTTCACTCTATGGAGAATGTATTTACCCTGAACACCGGTTAACACACTTTTGAAAGCATGCCACTTACCAGACATCCCCTTTCCTTCCCACAGATTCCCCCAATTAACTTTTGAAAATTCCTGCCTGATATCATCAAAATTGGCCTTGCCCCAGTTCAGAATTTTAACTTTTGGGACAGATCTAATTCTCCATGGCTGTCTTAAAACTAATGGAATTATGGTCACTGGTCCCGAAGTGATCCCTCACTAACATATCTGTCACCTGCCCTTCCTTATTTCCCAAGAGGAGGTCAAGTTTTGCCCCTGCCCCAGTCGGGCCATCCACATACTGAATGAGAAATTCCTCCTGAATACACTTAACAAATTTCTCTCTGTCCAACCCTCTAATGGGGAGAAGGTTGCACAGAGTAAAGGTAAGCGATTACCTTTGTAAAGATTTTCGTGGGCTTTTTAACAGTATTTCTGCTTTAAAAGTTAGACAGGAAGTGGGCCACGGGGCTTTGTGGGAAGGGATTTTTTTTACCACGCAAAGTATAAAAGCAAGATTGCTGTAGACAGCGGGCAGCGTCGGGAGCGGGCAGCAGAGTGAGCTGTAAGGGGTTTGGATCACAGGGCTAGGGAGAAAAGGGCAAGGTAAGTCTAAATTCTTAACTGTGTTTAGAATTCACTAGGAGACTGGGATGGAGGGACATGTAATGTGCTGTTTCTGTATGATGTGGGAGCTGGTGGACCCCAAGGTCCTTCCCAGTGACCATGTCTGCAGTAAGTGTTGGTTGCTTGAAGAGCTCCAGCTCAAAGTAGACAAACTGAACTCTGAGCTTCAGACACTGAGGCTCATCAGAGAGAGGGAGTGTAAACTGGATAATAGAGTACAAGAGAGATTCACACCCCCTAGACTGGCTAACTCTGAGGGTCAGGAACAAGAGGGTGCTGCTGAGGGGAGTAATGGTGAGAGGAAGGAGGGGGGAGTGGGGAGGAAGAGTGAGAGGAAGGAAGGGGGAATGGGGAGGAATGGTGAGAGGAAGGAGAGAGGAGTGGGGAGGAAGGATGGGGGGACCCAAAGGCCTCATCCCCTGAATCTGAACAACAGGTTTGAGGTTCTTGCTCCCAGTGTGGACAAGAATGAGGGCTGCAAGGTTGACGAGTAAACTGCCCATGGTACAGTGGTGCAGACACAGGACAAAGAGGAAGAAGTAAAGAGGAATGTAGTGGTAATTGGGGATAGTGTAGTTAGGGGTATAGACACTGTCCTTTGTGACAATGATAAAGAATACAGAAGGGTGTGTTGTCTGCCTGGTGCTCGGGTCCAGAATGTCTCATCTGGGCTGCAGAGGAACCTGGAGTGGGAGGGTGAGAATCCGGTCGTTGTGGTACATGTGGGTGCCAACGACATAGGCAAAATGGGAACTAAGGATCTACAGAGGGAGTATGCAAAGCTGGGAATGAAATTAAAAAGCAGAACCAACAAGGTGGTTATCTCTGGATTTCTACCTGAACCACATACAGATGGGCGCAGGGTAAATAGGATTAAAGACTTGAATGGGTGGCTCAGGGATTGGTGTGGGAGGAATGGGTTTGAATTTATGGGGCATTGGCATCGGTATTGGGGCAGGTGGGACCTGTTCAAATGGGATGGTCTTAGTCTGTGCTGGGACCAGAGTCCTGGTGAATCGTATAACTAGGACTGTAGATAGGCCTTTAAACTAATTGAAGGGGGGGTGGGGGGGAGAAATTACAATATCTGAAGTAAAAGAGAGGGTACAGGTGCGTGAAAATGTTGGGGATGTCCCAATAATAAAGAGAGTAGGGGACATGAGAAAGGTTAGTAGCGTTCCTTCAAATAAGGTCCGGATAAAGGCTGGTATAAAGACACTTTACCTGAATGCACGAAGCATTCGGAACAAAGTGAATGAGCTGATGGCACAGATCAGCACAAATGGATATGATCTGGTGGCCATTATGGAAATGTGGTTGCAGGGCGACAGGGACTGGGAGCTAAATGTCCAGGGGTATCAAGTGTTTAGGAAGGATAGTCGGGAGGAAAAAGGGGGTGGGGTAGCTCTGTTAATTAAGGATAATATCAGGGCGGTAGTAAGGGAAGAGATAGGCTCCAGAGCAAAACGTGGAATCGTTGTGGGTGAAGATAAGGAATAGTAAGGGGAGGAAGACGCTGGTGGGTGTGGTCTATTGGCCCCCAAATAATAATTTAGAGGTGGGGCGGGCTATAAACAAGCAAATAAATGATGCGTGCAGAAATGGAATGGCGATAATTATGGGGGATTTTAATCTGCATATTGATTGGTTGACCCAAGTCCGACGTGGTGGGCTTGAGGAAGAGTTCTTGGAATGCTGTCGGGATAGCTTTCTTGAACAGTATGTGACGGAACCTACGAGGGAGCGAGCTATCTTAGATCTGGTGTTGTGCAAATAGGCAGGTCTAATTAGGGATCTTCTTGTGAGGGATCCTCTTGGGATGAGCAATCATTGTACGATTGAGTTTTTGATGCAGATGGAGGATGAGAAAGTAGGGTCCCGAACCTGTGTCCTCTGTTTGAACAGAGGGGAGTACAATAGGATGAGAGAGGAATTGGTGAATGTAGATTGGGGGCGCAGATTGGTTGGTAGGACGGCAGAGGAACAGTGGAGGATCTTTAAGGAGATCTTTCTCGGTACTCAGCAGAAATATATTCCAATAGTAAAGAAGGAATGTAGGAGAAGGGATAACCAGCCGTGGTTATCAAAAGAAATAAAGGAGAGTATTAAATTAAAAGCTGATGCGTTCAGAGTGGCTAAAAGTAGTGGGCGATTAGAAGATTGGGAAAAATTTAAAAATCAACAAAGAATGACTAAGAAGTTAATAATGAAAGGAAGGATAGACTATGAAGCTAAACTAGCACTAAATATAAAAAAGGACAGTAAGAGTTTTTACAAATATATAAAGACGAGGAGGCTGACTAGAGGATGTGTCTAGGGCGGTGGATAGAGGAGAGCCGGTGGATGTGGTCTTTCTGGATTTTCAGAAGGCGTTTGATAAGGTACCTCACAAGAGGTTACTGCAGAAGGTCAGAGGACATGGAGTTGGGGGTAGGGTGTTAGCGTGGATAGAGGATTGGTTGTCAAATAGGAGGCAGAGAGTGGGGGTCAATGGGTGCTATTCGGATTGGCGGTTGGTGACTAGTGGGGTGCCCCAGGGGTCGGTGCTGGGGCCTCAGCTATTTACCATTTATATAGATGATCTGGAGGAGGGAACCGAGTGTAGGGTGTCGAAATTTGCTGATGACACCAAGATTGGGGGAAAGGCAAATTGTGTGGAGGGTGTGGAGAGTCTGCAGAAGGATCTAGATAGGCTGGGCGAATGGGCCAGGAAATGGCAAATGGAATTTAATGTTGGCAAGTGTGAGGTGGTCCACTTTGGTAGGAAGAATGGTAGGAAGGACTATTACTTACGTGGCGAAAAACTGCAGCAGGCGACGGTGCAGAGGGACCTCGGGGTCCTTGTGCATGAGTCGCAAAAACCCAGCCTGCAGGTGCAGCAGGTGGTCAGGAAGGCGAATGGGATGCTGGCCTTCATAGCGAGGGGGATTGAATATAAAAGTAGGGAGGTCTTGCTGCAGCTGTATAGGGCATTGGTGAGGCCGCAGCTGGAGTACTGTGTGCAGTTTTGGGCGCCGCACCTGCGCAAGGATATTTTGGCCTTGGAGGGAGTGCAGAGGAGGTTTACTAGGCTGATACCGGAGTTGAGGGGGTTGAGCTATGAGGAGAGGCTGAATAAACTAGGCTTGTACTCGTTAGAGTTTAGAAGAATGAGGGGAGATCTCATTGAGACGTATAAGATGATGAATGGGATGGATAGGATAGAGGTGGAAAGACTCTTCCCGCTCAAAAAAGACAGTAGGACCAGGGGGCACAGCCTCAAGATAAAGGGGGGGCGGTTCAGAACGGAGTTGAGGAGGAACTTCTTCACTCAAAGGGTGGTGAATCTCTGGAATTCTCTGCCCGTTGAAGTGGTGGAGGCTGCCTCGCTAAATATTTTTAAGAAGCGGGTTGATGGGTTTTTGATAAGAGAGGGGATTAAGGGTTATGGGGAGAGGGCGGGAAAGTGGAACTGAGCCACGACAGATCAGCCATGATCTTATTGAATGGCGGGGCAGGCTCGAAGGGCCAGATGGCCTACTCCTGCTCCTATTTCTTATGTTCTTATGTTCTTATGTAGAGTGAATGTTGGACCCTTAGAGGATGAGAGGGGGGATTTAGCGTTGGGAGATGAGGAAATGGCTGAGGATTTAAATAAGTTTTTTGCCTCAGTCTTCACGGAGGAGAACACGAGTAATTTGCCGGATATTAAAGATAGAAGGATGGTACGAGTTGAGGGCCTGAATGCGATTACTGTCACTAGAGAGGTAGTGCCTGATAGACTAATGGGACTGAAGGTGGACAAGTCCCCAGGACTGGATGGAATGCATCCCAGGGTTCTGAAGGAAATGGCAGAGGTGATAGTGGATGCCTTAGTGATTATTTACCAAAATTCGCTGGATTCCGGGGAAGTGCCAGAAGATTGGAAAACGGCTAATGTTACGCCGCTGTTTAAAAAGGGTAGCAGGCAAAAGGCAGGGAATTATAGGCCGGTTAGTTTAACATCTGTAGTTGGAAAAATGCTTGAATCTGTAATCAAAGAGAAAATAGCGAGGCATCTTGAGAAGAATGGTTTGATAGAGCAGACGCAGCACGGATTCGTTAAGGGGAAGTTGTGTCTGACGAATTTATTGGAATTATATGAGGATGTGTCTAGTGCGGTGGATAGAGGGGAACCGTTGGATGTGGCGTTTCTCGATTTTCAGAAGGCGTTTGACAAGGTGCCGCACAAAAGGTTGTTACAGAGGTTAGGAGGCATGGAGTTGGGGGTAAGGTGTTAGCGTGGATAGGGGATTGGCTGTCAAATAGGAGGCAGAGAGTGGGTGTCAATGGGTGCTATTCGGAGTGGCGGTTGGTGACTAGTAGAGTGCCCCAGGGATCGGTGCTGGGGCCTCAGCTATTTACCATTTATATAGATGATCTGGAGGAGGGAGCCGAGTGTAAGGTGTTGAAATTTGCCGATGACACAAAGATAAGTGGAACAGCAAATTGTGTGGAGAGTGTGGAAAGTCTGCAGAGGGATCTAGATAGGCTGAGCAAGTGTGCGAGGACCTGGCAGATGGAATACAATGTTGGCAAGTGTGAGGTTATCCACTTTGGTAGGAATAATAGTAGGAAGGACTACTACTTACAGGGCGAAAAGCTGCAGCATGCTACGGTGCAGAGGGACCTGGGGATCCTTGTGCAAAAACCCAGCCTACAGGTGCAGCAGGTGGTCAGGAAGGCAAATGGGATGCTGGTCTTCATAGCAAGGGGGATTGAATATAAAAGTAGGGAGGTCTTGCTGCAACTGTACAGGGCACTGGTGAGGCCGCAGCTGGAGTACTGTGTGCAATTTTGGTCGCCGCACTTGCGCAAGGATATTTTGGCCTTGGAGGGAGTGCAGAGGAGCTTCACTAGGCTGATACCGGAGTTGAGGGGGTTGAGCTATGAGGAGAGGCTGAACAGACTGGGCTTGTACTCGTTAGAGTTTAGAAGGATGAGGGGGGATCTCATTGAGACATATAAGATGATGAATGGGATGGATAGGATAGAGGTGGAGAAGCTCTTCCCGCTCAGAAAGGACAGTAGGACTAGAGGGCACAGCCTCAAGATAAAGGGGGGGCGGTTTAGAACGGAGTTGAGGAGGAACTTCTTCACTCAAAGGATGGTGAATCTCTGGAATTCTCTTCCCGTTGAAGTGGTGGAGGCTACCTCGCTAAATATATTTAAGACGTGGGTAGATAGGTTTTTGGTAGGCAAGGGGATTAAGGGTTATGGGGACAAAGCGGGAAAGTGGAACTGAGCCACTTCAGATCAGCCATGATCTTATTGAATGGCAGGGCAGGCTTGAAGGGCTAGATGGCCTACTCCTGCTCCTATTTCTTATGTTCTTATGTTCACACCCCACTTGGAGTACTGTGCTCAGTTCTGGTCATCTCATTACAGGAAGGATGTGGAGGCTACTGAAAGGGTGCAGAGGAGATTTACAAAGATGTCACCTGGATTGAGTGGCATGGCTTATGAGGATAGGTTGGGAGAGCTCGATCTTTTCTCCTTGGAGAGACGAAGGATGAAAGGGGACCTGATAGAGGTGTATAAGATGTTGAGAGGTATTGATCAGGTGGATTCTCAGAGGCTTTTCCCTAGGGCTGAAATGGCTGTCACAAGAGGACACAGGTTTAAGGTGCTGGGGAGTAGGTACAGAGGAGATGTCAGGGGTAAGTTTTTCACTCAGCGGGTAGTGGGTGCATGGAATCGGCTGCCGTCGGTGGTGGTGGAGGCAAATTCGATAGGGTCTTTTAAGAGACTTCTGGATGAGTACATGGGACTTAATAGGATTGAGGCTTATAGGTAAGCCTAGTAGGTAGAGATATGATCGGCGCAACTTGTGGGCCGAAGTAGTTTTTCTGTGATTCTATGAAAATAAATGGCAGAGCCATCAGGAACGTAGACATACAGAGACAGCTGAGATTACAGGTCTACAGATCCTTGAAAGTGGCAGCACAGATGGAAAAAGTGGTGATGAAAGAATATGACCTGCTTGCCTTCATCAGACGCAGCATCGAGTATAAAAGTTGGCAAACTATGTTATAGTTACATAAAACATTGCTTTGGCCACATTTGGAATACTGCGTCCAATTTTGGTTGCCACACTACTAGAAGGATGTGGAGGCTTTGAAGGGAGTATAGAAAAGGTTTACTAGGATGTTGTCTGATACGGAAGGTGTTAGCTTTGAGGACAGACTGAATAAACTGGGATTGTTCTCCCTGGAAAGACTGAGGCTGAGGGGGCGACCTGATAGAAGTTTATAAAATTAAGGGGGTCACAGATAAGGTGAACAATTGGAAGCTTCTTTTTTCCCCAGGGGAGAAATGGCAATTACAAAAGGGGCACAAGTTCAAGGTAAGAGGAGAATGGTTCAGTCGAGATACGTGAGAATTTTTTTTTACACAGAGAGTGGTGGGGGCTTGGAATGCACTGCCAAGTAGATGGTTGAGGCAGACACAACAGCGGTATTTAAGACTTATCTCGATAGACACATGAACAGGCGGGGGTTACAGCGATACGGGTCTAGATTGGACAAAGTGATCGGTGCAGGTTTGGAGGGCCGAAGGGTCTTTTCCTGTGCTGTACTGTTCTTTGTTCTTTGTAATATGATTTTCAATATGTGTAAATGTATAAGAACCATATGTCCATTGTAGAAAGTACTCTAAGGTATCTGAACACTTAAACAATATTTTTCAATTTAATAATCTCTCACTTTAAAGGCAAAGCCCCTTGATCAACCACTGCAATAAATACAGACTTAAGTTGCCATACAACATTTAATAGCACCATTTGAAGTTTACCACGCTTTTAAATTTACATGTCAAAAATTTCCGAACTCCACAACAATCTTTCCCGAAGCTCATGAACTGACTGACTGAACACAAGGTTTGTGTACCCATCTGCTTTGCTGAAGATATCCAATACAAAAAGCTTCAGAAGTGAGGCAGGTGTCATTTTGAATGTGCATTGGATAACCACTCACCAAGTTTCCCACACCAGTCAAAGTTGCAATCAATAGAAATTGACTGAGACATTTAAATTTTGGAGTCTCCCTACCCTCTCCCATACCCTACTCCAATCCACAATCCCCACAAATCCATTGTCAGCCACCTTACATGGGTTTTCCTAGTCAGGATGCAAGATGTGGCCCCACATATCAGATCAATTAGGAAAAGGCATCGAACTGAAACATTGGGTGCGATTTTCCCAAAATTGCAGTGTTGAATCAGGTGATAAAACTGTGACACTTGACGACTTCACAGATGCCTTTTCTGGACTGATTTAACAGCACTCTGTGAATTCCAGAGTGCTGGCGAGGTCACACAGCCAGCTGGATGGGCAGATCCAAAACATGTTGGGATTCTGAGATCGAAGTGCCTTTTTAAAGATTACCCTGATTTCAAAGTTAAAAGTAAGACTGCTTCTACCTCCTACAGAGATCAGCCTTCCCCTCCCCCAAGCTTGAGGGCTCTCCCCGCTCCCTCATCTCACAGCTGGTGGGGGTCTCCCTTCTTCCCCTTCTCGTTGGCTTCAGGGATCTCCCCTCTTCCTACCCCGACCTTGCAGGCACCAGGGCTCTCCTCTCTCCCACTCACCCCCCCACTACACATAAGGGGAACCACCCCCATGAAGCAGAGTAGCTCCATATGCCAAAGCCCCCTTGGCACTGTCCAGGGGCATTGCCAGGATACAGGGAGCAATGCTGGCATTGTCCTTCAGCCCCTGGGGCCTACAGCACCTCCACTCCCCTGACATGGTCGTCATGACTAGCTTTTACTTTTGAAAGCCAGTAGTGATTCATGCTGGTGTGGCATCACACTGTTCGGCGAGGGTGTGCTGGGGCATAAGGGGGTGGTGGGGAGAGGATGCATTGCAAATGGACATTATAGTGCCAAGCCCAGTAATCACATTTAAATTTACTAAATTTATGGCAATCGGGTTCACACTCCTTTTGGGCACAAACCTGATTACATAGGGAGCGGCTAAGATCTCAAACTGAGGTCTTGCCAAGATTAGCAGCCATTATGAGATTTGCACCCACGGCTAACAGGACTGCTAGGTGGTGGCCATTAAATCTGTTTCTCTCCGCAGATGCTGCCTGACCTCCTGACTGTTGCCAACAATTTTGTGTTTTTAGTTCAAATTTCCAGCATCCAAAATATTATGTTTTTGATTCAGAGCAGAAACTCAAATTGAACCTTGGAAGGACTCCCAGTTTGTAAAAGCATAAAGAGAACAAAGTAAAATCCTGAATTTAAAACTTGTGAGACTTACGAGCAAAGTACTGCCACGGGTTGTAGGATCTTCCAAAGTCAACTGATCTTTCAAGTACCCAAAGGTCAGGACGTGGAGAATTGGCAAACTTGATAAGAATATAAGCCACATGAAAAAGCTGTTAAGAAGACAAATGTATTTATTAATATTAATACAACAGTACTTGCAAACAAAAATACTTACCATTTGCCAGATTTTGTGATTGTATTTGTATCCATTATCAGTTATTATATTTGAGTTTTTCTGAAGTTTTTGAATTGAAACAATGATTAAGTTCGAAGGACTCGAAGGCCTACTCCTGCTCCTATTTCTTAAGTTAAAATTATTCCAATAGACAAACCACCTGCTGATTTTACAAACTGATGATTAACAATAATTTATCCAGAATTGTACTCATTCAGTTAGAAATTCTGAGTGTCGAGATGGCATTTGCCTGTTATAATTATAACATTTCTTCCAATTCTTACAGTATTTTTTCCTTTATTGAAACATGAGATATGATTATTGCTGGTTAGGCCAGTCACTAGTTGTCCATCTCTAACTGCCCTTTAACTAAGTAGCTTGCAGAGAGCAGTTAAGCATCGACGACATACAGCTATGTGTTCTGGTCTCAGTTTAGAAATTTTCTATTTCAATAAATTTCCAAGGGAAACAATTTGCATTCTATGAGAACAGATTGCACATTAATTGGCAAGTCAATTCTGGTTGGCCAAAGTGTTGCCATGGGGAATGCACCAAGGAACTTTTGTTTCCCAGGCTTTTGTTTTATTCAGAATGAGGCATTGCACATTTTAGAATTAAACAGAAGCCTGGGAAACATACAAACTCACAAAGTAGAAACAGAAGTAGGCCATTCTGCCCATCAAGGCTCCACTGCAATTCAATATGATCATGGCTGACCTGTTTGGGTTTCAAGTTCCACACTTCCCATCTACTCCCATAAACGTCTAATTCTCTTGCCTAACAAGGATCTATCTATTTCCACCTTAAAAATATTCAATGACCTGACTCCACTGCCTTCTAAAGCAGAGTTCTAAAGTCGCAAACCCTTTCAATGAAATAATTTGACCTAGTGTTCAACTCCTAATTTTAGAACAATGCCCCCTAGTTCTGGGCTCACCCACAAGGGAAATATCTTTTCCTCATTCAACTTGTCAAGATTATTCAGGATCTTACATACTTCAATCAAGTCACCCCTCATTCTTCTACAATCCAGTAGCCTCTACTGTTTGCCCAGTCTGTCCAACTTTTCCTCATAAGACAACCAGCTCATTCCAGATATCAATCTAGTAAACTGAGCCACCTCCAATGCATTTACATTCTTTCTAAAATAAGACCAAAACTGCACACAGTAATCAAGATGTGTTCTTACCAATGTCTTGTATGCATAAAGCATAACATCCTTACTTACAGAGTCAGAGAGTCAAAGAGATTCACAGCATGGAAACAGGCCCTTTGGCCCAACTTGTCTATGCCGCCTTTTTTTTAAAACGCCTAAGCTAATCACAATTGCCTGCATTTGGTCCATATCCCTCTATAGCCATCTTACCCACATAACTATTCAAATGCTTTTAAAAAGATAAAATTGTACCTGCTTCGACTACAAAAACCCAGTCTGCGTCGCAAAAACCCAGTCTGCAGGTGCAGCAGGTGATCAAGAAGGTGAATGGGATGTTGGCCTTTATAGCGAGGGGGATAGAATATAAAAGTAGGGAGGTCTTGCTGCAACTGTACAGGGTACTGGTGAGGCCACAGCTGGAATACTGTGTGCAGTTTTGGTTGCCGCACTTGCAGAAGGATATATTGGCCTTGGAGGGAGTGCAGAGGAGGTTCACTAGGCTGATACCGGAGATGAGGGGGTTGGACTATGAAAAGAGACTCAATAGACTGGGTCTGTACTCGTTGGAGTTTAGAAGGATGAGGGGGGATCTTATAGAGATGTATAAGGTAATGAAGGGGATGGATAGGGTAGAGGTAGAGAGATTCTTCCCACTTAGAAAGGATAGCAGGACTAGAGGACACAGCCTCAAGATAAGGGGGGTGTAGTTTAGATCGGAGTTGAGGAGGAACTTCTTCATTCAAAGGGTGGTGAATCTCTGGAATTCTCTGCCCATTGAAGTGGTGGAGGCTACCTCGCTAAATATATTTAAGTCACGGGTAGATAGGTTTTTGATAGACAGGGGAATTAAGGGTTATGGAGAGAAGGCGGGAAAGTGGAACTGATCCACTTCAGATCAGCCATGATCTTACTGAATGGCGCGGCAGGCTCAAAGGGCTAGATGGCCTAGTCCTGCTCCTATTTCTTATGTTCTTACGTTCTACCTCTGGCAGCTTGTTCCAGACACCCACCACCCTCTGTGTGAAAAAATTGCCCCTCTGGACACTTTTGTATCTCTCCCCTCTCACCTTAAGCCTATGCCCTCTAGTTTTAGACTCCCCATACCTTTGGGAAAAGATATTGACTATCTACCTGGTCTATGCCCCTCATTATTTTATAGACCTCTATAAAGTCACCCTTCTACGGTCCAGAGAAAAAAGTCCCAGTCTATTCAGCCTCTCGTTATAACTCAGTCCATCAAGTCCCGGTAGCATCCTAGTAAATTTTTTCTGCATTCTTTCTAGTTCAATAATATCCTTTCTATAATAGGGTGACCAGAATTGCACACAGTATTCCAAGTGTGGCCTTATCAATGTCTTGTACAACTTAACATGACGTCCCAACTCCTGTATTCAATGTTCTTAGCTGTTCGGTTCCTCTCAGCATTCCATTGGCCTTTTTAATTATTCTTCAACTTCATTGGTCTTTTTAATTATTCCTCAAAGGTCACGTAAGAGCTTTGGGACTCTTACATGAGAATACCGGGGTCACCCTGCCCTTAGAATTTTGCAGGTATTCTCTGTTTATCAATAGTCTCCTTACACATTCCCCATGGTAGTGCCTGGGCCAATCAGTGTCAACATGCCAATCAATCTGCATCCTCTTCCAAAACAGTATAAATTGGAATTTGTTACTCTATTTGAAATTTGGCATTCTTGCATCTGCCTTGATGACTATAAGATGAAAAGTTTCAAAATCTGTTTTTCTCAGCATTCTGCACAACTAAGTAATTAAATGAGAGATAGTAAATTTTGGAAAGCGGAATAAAGAGATCATATATTGCATGGAAAAAGTGTATGAAATGATTAGAGGAACAGAAGGGTGCAGGTACCTAATCATTACTAGATTGTCAGTTGTGGCTCAGTTGACAGCACTCTCGCCTCTGAATCACACAGTTCTGGATTCAGATCACACTCCTGGCCTTGAATATAAAAGGCTAACGCTCCAGCCTGGTACTGGAGGGACAGCTCTCCAGTTAGCATGCTCCTTTTGGATGAAACATTAAACTGAGGTCTCATATATCTGCTCAGTTTTGAAGAACTGAGGAGATATCCCCAGTCACCTAGCCATCACTTAAAATCTGATGATCTTGCTATTTTCACTTTGCTGCTTGTGTGAATGTGCTGTGCTTTTAGTTTAGTATTGAGGCTCTCTGGAGGAGATTATGCTTCTGGCAGGAGGCTCATTGGAGAGGGTTTGGAGTTGTTGGGTGGGAGCTTGGGGGGGAGACTGGGAAGAATTTTATCACCAACTAGAAGGGTGTCCAGTCGGACTGGCAGTGCCAGATTGCACACAGTCTTGCATTCCAGGAAAGCTTCCTCCAGTGAGAGAAGAAGGGTGTACAGAAAGTATGGTGGTGAAGCAAAAAAGGAAATTAGGGAAACAGAGAGAGTGTATGAAACAATATTGGCAGGTAAAATCAAAGAAAATCCAAAGGTGCTTTACCAGTACATTAAGTGCAGGAAAATAACTAAGGAAAGGATAGGGCATATCATTAATGTTCATGGTAATTTGTAGGTTGATGCTGAACATGTGGCCAGGGTTCTCAATGATTACTTTTGGAGAAATCTTACCAAAAATGGCAGATAGGCAAATTTTTCCATTCCACCCACCACAGGAATCGTAGCGGGCTAGAGGCAGACCATGGAAAAGTCTGTTGACCTCATGTAGGACTTTACAGTTTCAAGGCAAGCACAGCCAGTAAAACCCACCCAGAATGTTGGATACGGCGAGAAAAACAGCGTGTTTGTCTCCAGAGACAGACACTGGTTTTTACTCCAGCTTTTCACACACTCTGTCATAAAAAAAAGCTGGGCATATTTCACATCGTCAAATACGGGGAGTGCGGCCTAACCCTGTTCGAAAGGTGCTCTGATCAGAACAAACAATGACCCCACCCCAGCACACAATGGAGGTCTTAAGGGCTCACCGCTATCCATCACCCTCTGATCAAAGCCGCCCTCCCCCGCCACCCTCTGCACCACCTGATCAGATACGGCATCCCCTCCCCTCCCGACTGAAGCTGCTACCTCCCCTTCCCCCTGAATATCGGAATCCTTCCCCACAATTCCCCACAACACAATCAATGCAGGCACCCATCCACCCTCACAACCTAAATGGCCAACAGTGGCATCCCAGCTCCCACCCACCGCTACAATTAATGAAATCTCCCTTCCCCGTGAGGCTCCACTGTCAGTGTGCCAACCTGTGCCAAGGGGCAATGTCAGGGGCATTGCCATGCCACTACCTGGCCATGTTCCTCTCCCTTGGAGGCTATACTCACTTTTACTCCCCAGGGGATCACCTCAACAGATTCACAGAACATAGCACATAGAAAAACTACAGCACAAACAGGCCCTTCGGCTCACAAGTTGCACCGATCATATCCCTACCTACTAGGCTTACCTATAACCCTCAATCCTATTATGTCCCATGTACTCATCCAGAAGTCTCTTAAAAGACCCTATCGAATTTGCCTCCACCACCACCGACGGCAGCCGATTCCACTCACCCACCATCCTCTGAGTGAAAAACCTATCCCTGACATCTCCTCTGTACCTACTCCCCAGCACCTTAAACCTGTGTCCTCTCATAGCAACCATTTCAGCCCTGGGGAAAATGCCTCTGAGAATCCACCCAATCTATACCTCTCAACATTTTATACACCTCTATCAGGTCACCTTTCATCCTTCATCTTTCCAAGGAGAAAAGACCGAGCTCCCTCAACCTATCCTCATAAGGCATGCCATCCAATCCAAGAAACATCCTTGTAATTCTCCTCTGCACCCTTTCAATACCTTTCACATCCCTCCTGTAATGAGGCGACCAGAACTTAGCACAGTACTCCAAGTGGGGTCTAACTAGGGTCTTATACAGCTGCAGCATTATCTCCCGACTCCTAAACTCAATCCCTTGATTGATGAAGGCCAGTACACTATACGCCTTCTTAACCACATCCTCTACCTGCAAGGCCGATTTAAGAGTCCAATGGACCCGGATCCCAAGGTCCTTCTGATCCTCTACACTGCTCAGAGTCTTACCTTTGATATTTTACTCCTTCATCCCATTTGACCTGCCAAAATGGACGACTACACATTTATCTGGGTTGAAGTCCATCTGCCACTTCTCCGCCGAGTCTTGCATCCTATCTATGTCACGCTGCAACTTCTGACATCCCTCCAACTATCCACAACGCCACCAACCTCCGTGTCATCAGCGAACTTACTAACCCATCCCTCCACTTCCTCATCCAGGTCATTTATGAAAATTACAAACAGCAAGGGTCCCAGAACAGATCCCTGGTGACCGACCTCCATGTCTGGGCAAACCTATTGTAAACCATGCCAATGTGATGTCACCCCATCACCTCCCCCGTTGTGCCAGTACTTCCATCTGCATCAGGTGACCATGCAGCTGCTGCCTCAAGCCTGGTTTTGTCCCTGAGTGCTGAACAACCCATCTTACTGGCCATTAATTGGCTGGATGGTGCATGATAGCATGAAGACCTTCACCACATGCTTTTGGTTCTGTCTACATGTTCCTACTAGATCCTGAAAGAATGTGGCAAAAAAATGCAAATTCCTAATTGTAAGGGGTAATGGTCAGTAAGAAAATGATACCATGGAACTCAAAATCATCACAACATTTTGAGCAATAATGAAGTGTGCTTCATAAATCGACTGAATTTCTTTTTAAAGTAGGAGGGGAATATTAAATTGTATAGGAAATATGGAAATAACTAATCTTTAATTATGAGTTGTTGATTCTGGCAATATAACAGGAAGAAAAATTCACCAAGATGTTAAGACAGCAGCATTTAATAACATTAATTAGCCATCCTGCAGGCTGAAGGCTGCCACTAAATTTTACAATTA
Organism: Carcharhinus amblyrhynchos; assembly: GCF_965287045.1. Classification (NCBI taxonomy): domain Eukaryota; kingdom Metazoa; phylum Chordata; class Chondrichthyes; order Carcharhiniformes; family Carcharhinidae; genus Carcharhinus; species Carcharhinus amblyrhynchos. The sequence continues at coordinate 124,728,445 of NC_137331.1, forward strand.
CAGATGATTAAAGTATAATGACAAGTTTAAGATAAACACTTGGCAGATAGCAATAATAAAATAAGACAACACAAGTTTGTATTAAATGATTTAGAGTGCATTGAGAGAAACATCACAGTTTAAGTTTGCAAGCTTTGTAACACTGACAATAGGAAGTATTAACTTTTATTTACACAGCAAAGTAGCTCACATTTACATAGCAGCTTTAATAAATCAAAACATTCCAAGGCATTTCACAGTAATGTAATTTAACTGGTTATATTTGAGTTGAAGAGAGTACACCAGGGAAATGAACATCTTTCAACTCTGCCAGGACTGCCAGCGAGGCACAGTAACACAGTGGTTAGCACTGCTGCCTCATAGCACCAGGGACCCAGGTTCAATTCCAGCCTCAAGTCACTGTCTATGTGGAGTTTGCACATTTTCCCTGTGTCTGCGTGGGTTTCCTCAGGTGCTCCGGTTTCCTCCCACACTCAAAAGATATGCAGGTTAGGTTGATTGGTTTAGTGTCAAGCGATATGTGGGGTAAATACATGGGATTGTGGGGTAGGGTCTGGGTGGCACTGTGGTCGATGCAGACTCGATGGGCAAAATGGCCTCCTTCTGCACTATATGGATTCTATGATTCTAAGAAAGAATGGACCGAACAAGGGAGCTGCAAAGAGGCAGACTTCACAAAGGATCAAATGCAGTCCAGATAACCTGGAATTGGAACAGAGAGAGTGTCTTAGGAGGATTGAAGTTAAGAGAACACAGTGGAGCTCCTGTTTCTCACCACTGTCTGTGTAAAAAAGTTTGTCCTGAATTTCCTATTGAATTTATTAAAGACAATCATACTTTTGAACCCAAGCTTTGGACTTCACCCAAAAAATCTTCTGCAAGAAATTTTACCCTGTTAACCTCCCCATGGTTTTTGAGGCCTCTATCACATCACTCTCTTTTCTACAGAAAATATCCCATTCTATTCCTGATCAATTCTGGGATCATCCTTGGTATCATTTTTTGTATCTTCCTCCAAACTCCATATCCTTTTAGTAAAATGGCAGCTAGAACTGTATACATTTCCTAAAAGCAACTTAACCAATGTTCTAAAGAAGTTTTAATGAACTCTCTTTATTTCAATTCTATTCCTTGAGAAATTAACCCCAGTGCTAGGCTTACTTGTTAATTACCTTGTTAATTTCTGACTTCTAATAATATGTGTATGTATGTCCCAATATCTCTTTGTGCTTCTTTCCCATTTAATGAACAATTAGCATTAAAATCTAGCAAGTACTTAATAATAATGGGGAGGCTAAGGACAAGATGTTGTTTGCGTGGATCTAAAGAAGGAGCATCACATTTCATGGTGCATCTCTTCATTCCATGAACTGTTGCCTGATTTTAGTACTGGCATGCATCACTGAAAAACAGTCAGATAGGCTTCTATTAGCATCTGGCCTAATGATCTGCTGTCAATATTACATCTTAGACACATTACTAAAGGTTTGATAAATAATTCCCTTCCTTAATCCAAATTACTGGGCTGTCAGTCATTGCCTAAGTTACACAATATAACCATGGGAGTGTTTCCATGGTTCACCCATCATCAACCGGCAGTTACCCATTTTTCTATCGACTCATATCCTGCAAAGTGCCACTCCCTTTTTCACTGAGAGAAACACAAAACATTATTTCAAAGGAATAGTGAATCTATAAGATTGTAAAAATGTAATGGAGAAATAACAACAACGCTGGCTGAAATGTTTACTTTGTTATTAAATAAGTAATAATGAATATTATATCAAAATTCAGAATGAAATATGCTCCTTGGCAAATCATGCACAATCTCAATTTTTGTTTTAAAGCAGTGATAAATGTGTATGCCAATATCACTACAAAAGTTTCTTTTGTATTTACTTTCATAATTAGAACTGAAGTATTGGAAAGATATTACATTTTGGCTCCTATATGAGTTACATTGGAATAAAATAATCTTTTTACATGTCTCAACTGCTAGAACTTCTCACTACATGACAGGAATGTTAAATATTTACTGGATTAGTTTGAGAAATTGCAACTGCACTTTAGTAATGAAAATTAAGCAGCCCCTCACACAATGGACTCACAGGCTGCCAAATCACACAATGGCCATTGTTTACAGTTATTGTGCTCAAATATTAGTTATTGCAGTAACTACTTTGGCAATGTTGGAGTTTTCAAATGATCTCACCTTCCTCCTTGTGGGGGATGTCTGATTCCATTTGGCACATTGCTAGAATCGCAGCACTGACATTTGAATTTTACTGAATAAAGGAGTACCAGACATTAATTTCCAAGAAGGAGGAACTATATTTTCTCTTAATAATGTAACACAATAAACCTCATTGACATTACTGCAATGTGGGGGTGGGGGGGGGAAGTGGTGGTGGGATCAATATTTTACTCAATCTGCTTTAACTCAACCCCATCTATTACAATGTTCCTCTGGCTGGTCTCCCATCTGTGTAAACTTTAGCTGATTCAAAACTCTTTCGCCTATTTCCCAACTCATCCCAAGGGCAGAATTTGATGCCAGCAACCTGGGAGGCTAGTTCAGAGTTGGGGGTGTGTTGGGTTGAGGGGCGGGACTAGGGGCTAAGATTGGGCGGAGAGTGCAGTATGGAGTTCCTGCCACCTTCCTCTAATTGAGACAGATTGAGAAGGCTTGTAGATAACCTTCCTGTCCAGAGACCAATCAAGGACCACTTGAGGCCTCACCCACTATAGCTAGTATTTAACCAATGGTAGTCATGAGTCCTGCCATCCGAGGACGCCGGCCAGCAAACCTTTTCATGTTTGCTTGCAGTCTTCTGGCTGTCTCTCAACAGCACTCTGTAACTAATCAAGGGAGCTTGCATCGGGAAGTTGGGGCCCGCAGGAAGCCCCTGCAGATGACCTTCCCTCTGTCCCTCCTTTGCAGCTTGCACTCTCTCCCTGGGACCTCATCCTGCCCATTTGACTAATTCTGGAGGATCCATCACTGATTCTCTGCCTAGGCTCTAATGCAATATCAGCAGTGACCTTCACCTCCAATGGTGATGCAGTACTACAGGTCTCTGATTGGTCTGCAGGATTTCCACACTGCACAGGGTTTAATTCAGGGGAAGGCATCATACTGTCCTGATAAATCCCTGATTACCTCAGATTGGTGCCATGCTTCCTATAGACACTGGGCTCCCATCTGCTCTCCAACTGGTGGGTGGGATTCATGACATCATTACTGAATGTTGTTTCAAGTTTCATTCTTCCATCGCCCCTCTGTGGGCTCACCTATAAAGGCTATGCCTTAATTTAAACATAATAAGAACATAAGAACATAAGAAACAGGAGCAGGAGTAGGCCATCTAGCCCTTTGAGCCTGCCCCACCAACTGCAGCAGGCGACGGTGCAGAGGGACCTTGGGGTCCTTGTGCATGAGTCGCAAAAACCCAGCTTGCAGGTGCAGCAGGTGGTGAGGAAGGCGAATGGGATGCTGGCCTTCATAGCGAGGGGGATTGAATATAAAAGTAGGGAGGTCTTGCTGCAGCTGTATAGGGCATTGGTGAGGCCGCAGCTGGAGTACTGTGTGCAGTTTTGGGCGCCGCACCTGCGCAAGGATATTTTGGCCCTGGAGGGAGTGCAGAGGAGGTTTACTAGGCTGATACCGGAGTTGAGGGGATTGAGCTATGAGGAGAGGCTGAATAAACTAGGCTTGTACTCGTTAGAGTTTAGAAGAATGAGGGGAGATCTCATTGAGACGTATAAGATGATGAATGGGATGGATAGGATAGAGGTGGAGAGACTCTTCCCGCTCAAAAAAGACAGTAGGACTAGGGGGCACAGCCTCAAGATAAAGGGGAGGCGGTTTAGAACGGAGTTGAGGAGGAACTTCTTCACTCAAAGGGTGGTGAATCTCTGGAATTCTCTGCCCGTTGAAGTGGTGGAGGCTGCCTCGCTAAATATTTTTAAGAAGCGGGTTGATGGGTTCTTGATAAGAGAGGGGATTAAGGGTTATGGGGAGAGGGCGGGAAAGTGGAACTGAGCCACAACAGATCAGCCATGATCTTATTGAATGGCGGGGCAGGCTCGAAGGGCTAGATGGCCTACTCCTGCTCCTATTTCTTATGTTCTTATGTTCTTATGGCTGATCTGTCGTGGCTCAGTTCCACTTTCCCGCCCTCTCCCCATAACCCTTAATCCCCTTGCCTATCAAAAACCTATCAACCCGCGTCTTAAATATATTTAGAGAGGCAGCCTCCACCACTTCAACGGGCAGAGAATTCCAGAGATTCACCACCCTTTGAGTGAAGAAGTTCCTCCTCAACTCCGTTCTAAACCGCCCCCCCTTTATCTTGAGGCTGTGCCCTCTAGTCCTACTGTCCTTTCTGAGCGGGAAGAGCTTCTCCACCTCTATCCTATCCATCCCATTCATCATCTTATATGTCTCAATGAGATCTCCCCTCATTCTTCTAAACTGTAACAAGTACAAGCCTAGTTTATTCAGCCTCTCCTCATAGTTCAACCCCCTCAACTCTGGTATCAGCCTAGTAAACCTTCTCTGCACTCCCTCCAAGGCCAAAATACCCTTGCGTAAGTGCAGCGACCAAAAGTGCACACAGTACTCCAGCTGCAGCCTCACCAGTGCCCTGTACAGTTGCAGCAAGACCTCCCTACTTTTATATTCAATCCCCCTCACTATGAAGGCCAGCATCCCATTAGCCTTCCTGACCACCTGCTGCACCTGCAGGCTGGGTTTTTGCAACTCATGCACAAGGTCCCTCTGCACCGTCGCATGCTGCAGTTTTTCGCCATGTAAGTAATAGTCCTTCCTACCATTATTCCTACCAAAGTGGACAACTTCACAGTTGCCAACATTAAATTCCATTTGCCAGTTCCTGGCCCATTCGCCCAGCCTATCTAGATCCTTCTGCAGACTTTCCACACCCTCCGCACAATTTGCCGTTCCACCAATCTTGGTGTCATCAGCAAATTTCGACACCATACACTCGGTTCCCTCCTCCAGATCATCTATATAAATGGTAAATAGCTGAGGCCCCAGCACCGACTCCTGGGACACTCCACTAGTCACCAACCGCCAATCCGAATAGCACCCATTGACCCCCACTCTCTGCCTCCTATTTGACAGCCAATCCTTTATCCACGCTAACACCCTACCCCCAACTCCATGCCCTCTAACCTTCTGTAATAACCTCTTGTGCGGCACCTTATCAAACGCCTTCTGAAAATCAAGAAACACCACATCCACCGGCACTCCTCTATCCACCGCCCTAGACACATCCTCATAGAACTCCAATAAATTCGTCAGACACAACTTCCCCTTAACGAAACCGTGCTGCGTCTGCTCTATCAAACAATTTTCCTCAAGGTGCCTCGCTATTTTCTCCTTGATCACAGATTCTAACATTTTACCTACAACAGACCTACAACAGTTCTTATGTTCTTATGTCCTTTGGTTCCTGCCACATTACTTCCTGTAGACTTTTGCAACTTACTATTCTAATCCCATTTTCCAGTATTTGGTCCAAAGCTTTGTATGCCTTGGCATCACAAGTGCACATTGAAATACTTCCTAAATGTTATAAAGTTCTCTGCTTCCATCACCCTTTCAACACTGTGTTCCAGGCTCCCACCACACTTTGGGTAAAATATTTTTCCTCACGTTCTCTTTAAACTCTTGTCCCTTTACCTTGAATCTATGATCCCTTGTCATTGAACTCTCCACCAAGGAGAAAGGTTTCTTTCTGTCTACTATATTTCTTTCTGTCTACTCTATCTGTGTTCCTCATAATTTTAAACATCTCAATTATGTGTCCTCAGCTCCAAGGAAAACAACTGCAGTCTATCCAATCTCTCATCATAACCAAAACTCTCCAGCCCAGACAATTTTCTGGTGAATCACCTCTGCACCCTTTCCAACACTATCACATCCTTCCTGTGGTGTGGCTCGCAGAACTGCACACTATACTCTAGCTGTGGCCTAACTGAAGTTTTATACAGTTCCAACATAACCTCTTAAACTCGATATTTTTAATTTACAAACTCTCAGCTTTGCTTTCAAATCCTTCTATAGCCTGGTCCCACCTTATCTCTGTAAAATCTTCCAGCCTCACTATCTTCAGAGATAGTGTCTCTTTAAGTCTGGCCTCTTGAGCGTGTCTCATCACTCCATCAGTGGAAGCCATCTCTTCAGCTGTTTAGATCTTTAGACCATTCCCCTGCTTTTGCCCCATAGCCCTGCAAATGATTCCCCTTCAATTATTTATCCCATTTACATCAAAAAGCTGTTCTTCAATCAATATTAGGCAGTATATTCCAGGATATGACAATTGACTGCACAACCTCTTTTTTGCTAATGTTCCCTCTGTTCTTTTGTTAATCCCCTCATACCTGTGTCCTTTGTCATTTGGCACAAACCTTCATATCAGTGATAATAATCTATCTTTATTTATTCTATCAAAACTCTTCACTATTCAGAAAATCTCGATAGAATCATCTTTCATATTATTTTATAATAAATCATAGTATTAGTATGTGGGTGACAGACTGCCTTGGAAGGCCACTATCACAATTTGCCCCTCATGTTTCACTTGTGGAGCAAGTGGCCACATGTTCCCTGGTGAAATGAACCGAACAACGCATGGCAAATGTAAAGAAAAAGTGAAGTGATCGATTTTAGGAAGAATGAGGGGAGACAATATAAACTATGTGTTACAATTTTAAAGGAGATTCAGAAATAGACTTGAGGGTGGAATTTTCCCGTCCAGCTCATCACGGGAATTGTAGCAGGCGGGACAGAAAATTCGATAGACCATGCAAAGGTCTGTTGACCTCGGGCTGGAATTTCTGGCCTTGGGATGAGCGCAGCTGGAAAATGCCATCCGAGGTGCTTATACACAAGTATTTAAGAAAGCATGACAAATTGAGAAGCTGTTAAAAGATCAGATAGGATCCTTGTCCTTATAATTAGATGTATACAATCAGGAAATTATGCTAAACCTTTATAAAACATTGAGTTCAATTCTAGGCATCGTACTTTCAGAAAGATATCAAGGTGTTACAGAAAGTGCAGGAGGAGATTTACTAGAATGATGCTAGGGATTGTGTACTTTTGTTACCTGGAAAGATCAGAGGAACTTGAGTTGTTCTCTTTAGAGTAGAGAAGGTTGATATGGAGTAAAGGGTTGACTCTAATAATAGAAGTAAGAAGTCTCACAACACCAGGTTAAAGTCCAACAGGTTTGTTTGGTAGCAAAAGCCACTAGCTTTCAGAGTGCTGCTCCTTCATTAGGTGATGAAGGTTTATTTGGTAACAAAAGCCACTAGCTTTCGAAGTGCTGAAAGCTTTTGCTACCAAATAAACCTGTTGGACTTTAACTTGGCATTGTGAGACTTCTTACTGTGTTTATCCCAGTCCAATGCCAGCATCTGATCCTGAATGAATACTTTGTGTCGGTATTCACGAAGGAGAGGGGTTCGGTGTCGTGTAGTGTCTTGGAGGGAGCTGTAGATCAGTGGCAGGAAATATCCATTATGAGGGAGAAAGTGCTAAGGCTTTTAGGTAGCATAAAAACGGATAAAGCTCCGGGGCCTAATGGTATTTATCCCAGGCTGCTTAGGGAGGTGAAAGATGAAATTGCTGGGCCTCTGACGCAAATCTTTGTCTCTTCTTTGGACACAGGTGAGATCCCAGAAGACTGGAGGGTAGCTAATGTTGTACCGCTGTTTAAAAAAGGTAGTAGGGATAACCCTGGTAATTATAGACCAGTGAGTTTGACATCGGTGGTAGGAAAATTGTTGGAAAAAATTCTTAGGGGTAGGATATATGAGCATTTGGAGTGTTGCGATCTGATTAGGGATACGCAACATGGCTTTGTTAGGGGGAGGTCTTGCCTTACGAATCTGGTAGAATTCTTTGAGGAGGTGACAAAAACGGTTGATGATGGGTGGGCCGTTGATGTCATCTATATGGATTTCAGTAAGGCATTTGACAAAGTCCCTCATGGTAGGCTGGTAGAAAAGGTTAAGGCACATGGGATACAAGGACAGGTAGCTAGGTGGATTGAAAACTGGCTGGGCAATAGGAGACAGAGAGTAGTTGTCGAGGGGACCTTTTTGGGCTGGAGGCCAGTCACCAGTGGTGTGCCGCAGGGTTCAGTACTGGGACCTCTCCTCTTTGTAGTATATATAAACGACTTGGAAGAGAGCGTATGTGGTGTGATCAGCAAGTTTGCGGATGACACCAAGATGGCAGGATTGGCAGATACCGAGGAGGAATGTCAGGTGACACAGCAGGATATAGATAGGTTGGTATATTGGGCAGATAGGTGGCAGATGGAATTTAATCCTGACAAATGCGAGGTGATGCATTTTGGAAGAAATAATGCAGAGAGGAGCTACATGATAAAAGGTAGACCGATTAGGAGTATAGAAATACAGAGGGACCTGGGAGTGCAGGTTCACAAGTCTATGAAGGTGGTGACACAAGTGGAGAGGGTTGTGAGGAAAGCTTATGGAATGCTAGCCTTTATAGGAAGGGGTATAGAGTATAGGCGCTGCCGTCTAATGCTTCAGTTGTACAGAACGTTGGTTAGAACGCATTTGGAGTACTGCATCCAGTTCTGGTCACCTTACTACCGGAAGGACTTGGAGACTCTGGAGAGAGTGCAGAGGAGGTTTACCAGGATGTTGCCTGGCATGGAAGGACTGAGTTACGAGGAAAGGTTGGAGAAACTAGGACTCTTCTCCTTGGAAAGACGGAGATTAAGGGGGGACATGATAGAGGTATATAAAATACTGAAGGGAATAGATAGAGTCAATAGTGGTAGGCTGTTCCCTAGATTGGGGACAATTACGAGAGGTCACGATCTAAGGGTGAGGGGAGAGAAGTATAATTTGGATATGAGAGGAAGGTTCTTCACGCAGAGGGTCGTGGGGGTATGGAACGTGCTACCGAGTAGGGTAGTGGAGACAGGCACGTTGGACTTGTTTAAGGTTTACTTAGATAGACACATGAGCGAAACAAGGATGGAGGGTTATAGTAGAGGGTATTAAATAGGGTCAGAGCCTTGGGAGGACACCGGAAATGTAGAATTACATGTTAACGTTTTTGTCTTTTTATTCCGCAGGTGTCGGTCCACCTTGTTGTCAAACGAGGGGCATGCACACGGTGGGTCGTGCGTGGGCTGCTCTTGGAGGTTCCGGGAGTGGCCTAGTACTTCGTGTCGGTGTGTGTGCTTAATCCTGGACCAGTAGACGGGCGCCGCAACAGCTCAGTGACTAGCTGTGCAGATACATGGATTTGGGCCTGTGTCTGTGGGTGTTTGCGCATTCTCCCTGTGGTCGCGTGGGTTTCTTCCGGGCGCTCCGGTTTCCTCCCACACCCCAAAGATGTGCTCTTAGGCTGATTGGTATACCAAATTGACACTATTCTCCCCTGAATCTGGCTAAGTTAGGGGTTCCACTCGCATACACACAGGGCAGGGTAGGTGGAGGAGGATGCGGCGGCGCGGGCTCGTTGGGCCGAAGGGCCTGTTTCCCGTGCTGGGTTGTTCTTTGTTCTTTGTTCTTTGTATCTCTAATAATAGCTACAGAGCATGTGCAAAAGGAGCTATGTTATGATGATCATTCACTGAGAGAAAACGAGTGAGAAGAACCTTGGAAATGAACTGTACTTATGTTGTAATGTTCCAACACCTTGTAAATAGTAAGTGATGTAAATAAAATTATTTTGAATGAAAGGCTTCTTGAATGAATCTATTTTGAATGAATCACTTGCCTCCAGCAAGATCTGTTCAAGAGTAAGAAACCAAGGAATCCCAAGTCAACTCTGCCCTGAGAGAACAATGGTGTGATTTTTTTTTGTATTCCAGCCTCCTGGTACAACTTCCACATCTAAGGACTTTTGGAAGACTATTGCCCGAGCCTCTACCATTTCCAGCCCCATCGTCCTAAACACCCTAGGATCAAGTAACTACACTGAACACTGTTAAACTTTCAGGTATCTTTGCATAGACAAGCTTTAAGTGGTGCTGAGAATTTATTATTTAGGGCACCCTGTTAATGAACAATGCAAGTCCACTGGTTTCACGCTGCAGTCATTATAATGGACAGGGAGCACAATACAGTATTATCAATGGCAGGGAGAGGTGGGTTAAACATGCATCACAATATCCATGCCCATTTTAGGGGACTTGTTAATTTAGTCCTCATGTGTCTATAATGAGCAATGCTGATATGGGAAAAAGCATCTTCGGATCTCAGATCTTATTGAATGATCTATCAATAGCCTACACAAGAGTCAAATAAACTTCAAAATGATTAGTGATTTATGAAGTGATCCTCTAAAAAGTGAGAATGGGGAATTAATATTGGAAAATAAGGAAATGGCAGATAAATTGAACAGATATTTTGCATCTGTCTTCACCATAATGGATATAACTAACGTCCCAGAAATAATCCCAGAAAAGGAGGGAGGAACAAAAAAAAGTTACAAACACCAGGAAGAGGATACTGAGAAAACGATTTGAAATTAAGCTGTCAAGCCCCCAGATCCTGATGGACTTCATCTTAGGATCTTAAATGAAAGGACTGTTTTCTCTAGAGCTGAAGAGGCTGAGAGGATCTGATAGAGGTATACAAAATTATGAGAGGCATAGGGAAGGTCATAAAAATCTTTTTCCCATTGCAGGGGTTTCTAAGATAGTAGATACACTAAGAAGACGCACAACACCAGGTTAAAGTCCAACAGGTTTATTTGGAAGCACAAGCTTTGGGAGCCCTGCCCTTTCATTAGGTGAGTCCAACACTGGCATCTCCACATCATAATAGATACACTGGTTTTAATTTTTCAAATTCCTTTATATTCCATCATTGGAAAGGTTCCATCAGAATGGAAAATAGCAAATGTCATTCCTCAATTCAAAAAAGGAGAGAGGCATAAAGCAGGAAATTAGAGACCAGTTAGTTTAACATTGGTCATCGGGAAAAGCTGACATCTATTATAAAGGAGGTTATAAAGTTGTAGAATCATATAGCACAGAAACAATCCTTCGGCCCATCATGTCTATGCTGAACATCAAATACCAATCTATACTCATCCCATTTACCAGCACTTGGTCCATAGTTCTACTATGATGTGGTAATTTAAGTGTTCATCCGGGTGCTTCTTAAATGTTGCAAGATTACCTGCCCCTACCATTCTCTTAGGCAATACGTTCCATATTACCACCGCCTCTGGGTGAAAAATTGTTTCCTCAGATCCCCTTTAAACCACTTTCTCCTCACCCTAAACTTAAGTTCTGTAGTCTTAAGACACCTCTGCCATGGGAAAAAGATACTTACGACCTACCCTATCCATGGCTCTCATAATTTTGTATACCTTTATCAGATCCATCCTCAGCCTCCTCTGCTCTAGGAAAATCAATTCTATCTATTCTCTTCATAGCTGTAACTTTCCATCCCAGGCAATATCCTGGTGAATCTCCTCTGCACCCCTCTTCTGTGCAATTGTGTTCTTCCAGTAATGTGGAGACCAGAAATGCACACAATATTCCATCTGTGACCTAAACAATGTTTTATTAAGTCTGAAGCCTAAGACTATCTTCCTCACTATCAACAACACCACCAATTTTTCTGTCATCTGCAAACTTAATTATACATTCTACATTCACATCCAAATTGTTAATGTATGTAATCAACAGCAAGGGTCACAGCACTGATCGCTGTGGCACACCGCTGGTCACAGGCTTTCAATCACCAAAGCAACCTTCCACCTTACACTTTGCCTCCTTATTAACAAGCCAATTTAGGATCCAATTCGCCAATTTATCTTGAATCTTGAATCTCATGGGCTCTAACTTCTTGGACCAGCCTTCTACGTGGGGCCTTGTCAAAGGCTTTGCTGAAGTCCATGCAAACCACATTAACTGCTCTATCCTCATTGATATATTTAGTTATCTTTTCAAAAATACTCTATTAAATTAGATAGAATTCCCATCAACAAATCTGTACTGACTATCTCTGATTAATCCCTGATTTCCCAAGTGCTAATTAATCCTGTCCCTCTGTATTAATGCAGGGCATTTGGAAAATCTAGCACAGGTTTGTGAAAGGGAAATCATATTTGACTAATTTATTGAAATTCTTTGAGGAAGTAACAAGCAAAATGAATAATGAGGAACCTGTGAATGTACTGTACTCAAATTTCCAGAAGGCATTTGACAAGTTTATTTATTACTGTCACAAGTAGGCTTACATTAACACCGCAATGTTAAGATACTGTGAAAATCCCTGAGTCGCCACACTTCGGTGCCTGTTCAGGTACGCTGAGTGAGAATTTAGCATGGCCAATTCACCTAACCAGCACATCTTTCAGACTGTGGGAGGAAACCGGAGCCCCCGGAGGAAACCCATGCACACATGGTGAGAACATGCAAACTCCACACAGACAATGACCCAAACCGGGAATTGAACCTGGGTCCTTGGCACTGTGAGGCAGCAGTGCCAACCAATGTGCCACTGTGCCGACCAAAGTACACATCAAAGGTTGCTATGCAAAATAAGAGTTCACACTATAGAGGTTAACATATTAGCATGGTTGGAGGTTTGGTAGTTAACAGAAAACAGACAGTAGGCATAAAAAGATCATGAGAGGAATTTTCCGGCCTTTCATGCCTCTTTGGTCCCGCTGCAGTGAACAGAGATTTGGCTGCGCGCCAAATTCTCCATCCTCATTTGTAGCAGTGGTAGGGCGTGAATGGCCAGAAAACTCCGGCTCATTTTTTGGCAAGACGTGACAAGTGGTGGGCCACAGGGATCAATGCTGGTTCCTCAATTATTTACATTCTGTATTAATGACTTGGATAAAAGGACCAAGCGTCTGGTTGCTATATTTTCTGACGGCATAAAGATAGGTAGGAAATTAAATTGTGAAGAGGATGTAAGAAGTCTGAAAAGGCATATAGGTAGGTTAAGTGTGTGAGTAAAACTTTAGTAGATGGAGTATAATGTAGGGAAATTGTGAACTTGTCCACTTTGGCAGAAAGGATAGCAAAGTAGCATATTATTTAAATGGAGAGACTGCAGAACTCTGTGGTACAGACAGGCCTTGCTGTCATGGTATATCAACCAGGAAATGTTAGCATGCAGATAAAGCACAGTGATTGGGAAGGCAAATGGAATGATGTCATTTATTGCAAGGGCAATGGAATACAAAAGTAGGGATGTTTTGCTCCAGTTGGTGAGAACACATTTAGAGAACTATGTACAATTTTGGTCTCCTTATTAGGAAAGGACATAAATGCATTAGATGCAGTTCAGAGATGGTTCATAACAACATAATAACAACATAAGAAATAGGAGCAGGAGTAGGCCATCTAGCCCCTCGAGCCTGCCCCGCCATTCAATAAGATCATGGCTGATCTGAAGTGGATCAGTTCCACTTTCCCACTTTCTCCCCCTAACCCTTAATTCCCCTGTCTATCAAAAACCTACCTACCGGTGACTTAAATATATTTAGCGAGGTAGCCTCCACCACTTCAACGGGCAGAGAATTCCAGAGATTCACCACCCTTTGAGTGAAGAAGTTCCTCCTCAACACTGATCTAAACTGCGCGCCCCCCCCTTATCTTGAAGTTGTGCCCTGTAGTCATGCTATCCTTTCTAAGTGGGAAAAATCTCTCTACCTCTACCCTATCCATCCCCCTCATTATCTTACACTTCTCTATAAGATCCCCCCTCAGCCTTCTAAACTCCAACGAGTACAGACCCAATCTATTTAGTCTCTCTTCATAGTCCAACCCCCTCATCTCCGGTATCAGCCTAGTGACCCTCCTCTGCACTCCCTCCAAGGCCAAAATATCCTTGCGCAAGTGCAGCGACCAAAACTGCACACAGTACTCCAGCTGCGGCCTCACCAGTACCCTGTACAGCTGTAGAAAGACCTCCCTACTTTTAAATTCCATCCCCCTCGCTATAAAGGCCAGCATCCCATTTGCCTTCTTGATGACCTGCTGCATCTGCAGACTGGGTTTTCGCGACTCATGCACAAGGACACCCAGGTCCCTCTGCACCGTAGCATGCTGCAGCTTTTCGCCTTCTAAATAATAATCCCTCTTACCATTATTTCTGCCAAAGTGGATAACCTCACACTTGCTAATATTATACTCCATCTGCCAGGTCCTCGCCCACTCGCTCAGCCTATCCAGATCTCTCTGCAGACTTTTCACACCCTCCACGCAATTTGCTTTTCCACTCATCTTCATGTCATCAGCAAATTTCGTCACCCTACACTCAGACCCTCCTCCAGATCATCTATATAAATGGTAAATAGCTGAGGCCCCAGCACCGATCCCTGCGGGCACTCCACTAGTCACCAACCACCAATTAGAATAGCACCCATTGATACCAACTCTCTGTTTCCTATTAGACAGCCAATCCTCTATCCACGCTAACACGTTACCCCCAACTCCATGCACCCTAACCTTCTGTAGCAACCTTTTATGAGGCAACTTATCAAACGCCTTTTGGAAATCTAAAAACATCACATCCACCGGTTCCCCTCTGTCTACTGCACTAGTCACATCCTCATAGAAATCCAATAAATTCGTCAAACACGACTTCCCCTTAACAAATCCGTGCTGCGTCTGCTCGATCAAACCATTCTTTTCTAGGTGCCTCGCTATTTCTTCTTTGATGACGGATTCAAGCATTTTTCCAACTACAGATGTTGAACTAACCGGCCTATAATTCCCTGCCTTTTGTCTGCTACCTTTTTCAAACAGCGGCGTAACATTAGCCGTTTTCCAATCTTCTGGCATTTCCCCAGAATCCAGCGAATTTTGATAAATAATTACTAAGGCATCCACTATCACCTCTGCATTCCATCCGGTCCTGGGGACTTGTCCACCTTCAGTCCCATTAGTCCATCAGGCACTACCTCTCTAGTGACAGTAATCGCATTCAAGCCCTCAACTCCTACCAAACTTCTATCTTTAAGATCCGGCAAACTATTCGTGTCCTCCTCCATGAAGACCGAGACAAAAAACTTATTTAAAGCCTCAGCCATTTCCTCATCTCCCATCGCTAAATACCCCCTCTCATCTTCTAAGGGTCCAACGTTCACTCTAGCCAGCCTTCTCTTCTTTGTATATTTGTAAAAACTTTTACTGTCCTTTTTTATATTTAGTGCTAGTTTAGCTTCACAGTCTATCTTTCCTTTCTTTATCAACTTCTTAGTCATTCTTTGTTGATTTTTAAATTTTTCCCAATCTTCTACTCGCCCACTACTTTTAGCCACTCTGAACGCATCAGCTTTTAATTTAATACTCTCCTTTATTTCCTTAGATAACCACGGCTGGTTATCCCTTCTCCTACATTCCTTCTTTACCATCGGAATATATTTCTGCTGAGTACCAAAAAAGATCTCCTTAAAAATCCTCCACTGTTCCTCTGCCGTCCTACCAATCTATCTGCGCCCCCAATCTACATTCGCCAATTCCTCTCTCATCCTATTGTACTCCCCTCTGTTCAAACAGAGGACACAGGTTTGGGACCCTACTTTCTCATCCTCCATCTGCATCAAAAACTCAACCATACAATGATCGCTCGTCCCAAGAGGATCCCTCACAAGAAGATCCCTAATTCGACCTGCCTATTTGCACAACACCAGATCTAAGATAGCTCGCTCCCTCATAGGTTCTGTCACATACCGTTCAAGGAAACTATCCCGACAGCATTCCAAGAACTCTTCCTCAAGCCCACCGCGTCCGACTTGGGTCATCCAATCAATATGCAGATTTAAATCCCCCATAATTATCGTCATTCCATTTCTGCATGCACCATTTATTTGCTTGTTTATAGCCCACCCCACCTCAAAGTTATTATTTGTGGGCCTATAGACCACACCCACCAGTGCCTTCCTCCCCTTACTATTCCTTATCTTCACCCACAACGATTCCACGTTTTGCTCTTTGGAGCCTATATCTTCCCTTACTACCGCCCTGATATTATCCTTAATTAACAGAGCTACCCCACCCCCTTTTTCCTCCTGTCTATCCTTCCTAAACACCTGATACCCCTGGACATTCAGCTCCCAGTCCCTGCAACCCTGCAACCACGTTTCCATAATGGCCACCAGATCATATCCATTTGTGCTGATCTGTGCCATCAGCTCATTCACTTTGTTCCGAATGCTTCGTGCATTCAGGTAAAGTGTCTTTATACCAGCCTTTATCTGGACCTTGTTTAAAGGAACGCTACTAATCTCTCTCATGCCCCCTACTCCTTTTTTTATTGGGACATCCTCAACATTTTCCTGCACCCATACCCTCTCCTTTGCTTTAGATTTTGTAATTTCTCCCACCCCTGCACCTTCCCCCCCCCCCCCAATTAGTTTAAAGCCCTATCTACAGTCCTAGTTATACGATTCACCAGGACTCTGGTCCCAGCACAGTTCAGACTAAGACCATCCCATTTGAACAGGTCCCATCCGCCCCAATACTGGTGCCAATGCCCCATAAATTCAAACCCATTCCTCCCACACCAATCCCTGAGCCACCCATTCATCTCCTTAATCCTATTTACCCTGCGCCCATCTCCACGTGGTTCAGGTAGTAATCCAGAGATAACCACCTTGTCGGTTCTGCTTTTCGATTTGATTCCCAGCTTTGCATACTCCCTCTGTAGATCCTTAGTTCCCATTTTGCCTATGTCGTTGGCACCCACATCTACCACAACGACTGGATTCTCACCCTCCCACTCCAGGTTCCTCTGCAGCCCAGATGAGACATCCTGGACCCGAGCACCAGGCAGACAACACACCCTTCTGTTTTCTTTATCATTGTCACAAAGGACAGTGTCTATACTCTTAACTACACTATCCCCAATTACTACTACATTCCTCTTTACTTTTTCCTCTTTGTCCTGTGTTTGCACCACTGTACTGTGGGCAGTTTGCTTGTCAACCTTGCAGCCCTCATTTTTGTCCACACTGGGAGCAAGAACCTCGAACCTGTTGTGCAGATTCAGGGGATGAGGCCTTTGGGTCCTCCCCTCCTTCCTCCCCACTCCCTTCTCCTTCCTCTCACCCTTCCTCTCAACTCCCCCCTCCTTCCTTTCACCTTTCCTCCCCACTCCCCCCTTTCCTCTCACCCTTCGTCCCCACTCCCCCCTCCTTCCTCTCCTTTTTCTGTGGAAAAACATCCCACAACACCTTACAGAGATGAGATCAAAAAATGGATGCTGTGCCAGATAAGGCAATCAGAAAAGGTGGCAAAAGCTGGACTTTAAGTGAGGTCAGAAGGACAAAGAAGTGAAGAGGCACAGAGGTTTGGAAAGAGAATTCCAAAGCTTAGAACCTAGGCTGTTAATGGAAACTTACAATGATATGTTGAATGGAGATATACAGGTGGCCAGAGGTTAGAGGAGTGTTTACTACAGTGGATAAGCGAGACTTACAGAGGTAGACAGACTGAGGCAATAACAAGATCTAAACATGAGGAATGAGAATTTTAAAAATGGCATTAAGATACTGGGAGCCAACACGGATGGGGCTGCTGGGGGTGTGGGACTTAGTGCAGGGTAGTATTTAGGCAGCAGCGTTTTAGATGAGCTGGGGAATTAAGGATTGGAGAGCAGCAGGAGAGCACTGGAATAGTTAAGTTTAGAAATGATCAAAAGGCACAAATGAAGGTTCAAATGCAGATAAGTTGATGCAGGGCCAAAGACAGAGATGGAGGTAGAGGGTCTTTGCTTTGGGAAGAATATGAAGTTGAAAATGCGCCTAGTTTGGGGGCGTTTAAGAGATCCGTGGATAGGTTTATGGACGAAAAGGGATTGGTTTAGGTTAGTGGGTCATTGTTTTTTAACTGGTCGGCGCAACATCGTGGGCCGAAGGGCCTGTTCTGCGCTGTAATGTTCTATGTTCTATGTTCTAAAATTCAGCTTCAAAATAAATATTAAGATGCTTTATAAATGCAGCTCAAATTATTTTTATCTTTCTTTTGTCTTAATAGTGCAGAAAAAAATCTCTCCTCAGGCAATATTCTCACTCTCCAACATCCAGTCAAGACTTGCAAGCTTGCTAATTCAACAATGTTAATTGAGAGTGAAATATACACTGTCACCTAGTGGAGTGTTTCTAATATTGTAGCTTATTCACAACATAGATCAAATATCTTCGTACCATTGATAATTTTTTAAGCAATCCTCTGACTTATTCTTTTGAGAAAATGAACAATTGACACTTCTTGCAACAGACATCAATCCTTGTTACTCCTGAATCATATGCAGTATAGATTAAATGTAGAATAAACCTCCCATTTCACCTCTGACTTGATATTATCCCTTAATCCCAGCATCAGTAAAGCAACCACGGCTGTAAAGGCACAATGATCATTGAGAGGGAGTCAATGGATACAGAGAAGTCCTCCTGGAATAAAAACAAACTAATGAGGCACTTCTTTTCAAGGTGGAATGCAAAACAAGTCATTCAGTTGGAACATGCCTGATCTTATCTTCACTCCATCTACCCGCATTGATTCTGTAACCCTTAATACCCTTACCCAGCAAAAATCTAGTTATCTCAGTTCTGAAGACCGCAGTAGCTTTTTGAAGATGTGTCCAGATTTCCACTCACATTGGTGTGAAATATTTCCTGACATCATCCCTGACCAACCTAACTATAATTCAAAGTTTGCATCTCCTTGTTCTTGACTTTCCATCAGAGGATATAGTTTTTTTTAAATCTACCCTCTTACATAATTTAACTGGCTAATATCTCAACTCAATTACCCATTAACCTTCTTTATGCAAGGGAATACAAGCCTAGCTGATCACATTCCACTTTAGAACAGCCAGTTCCACAGAACTGTCATTCAGTGAGGAATGATGTAGAGATGCTGGTGTTGGATTGGGGTGAACACAGTAAGAAGTCTCACAACACCAGGTTAAAGTCCAACAGATTTATTCGATGGCTTTTGCTACCAAATAAACCTGTTGGACTTTAATCTGGTGTTGTGAGACTTCTTACTGTATTCAGTGAGGAACACAAAATGACCATTCAGATTCTCCAATCTGTTTAATTAAATCATGCCTGATCTGTATCTTAACTCCAGATAGAAGCCTTAGTTCCGTAAGTCTTAATTCCCCTACCCAAAAAAATCTATTAATCTCACTTCTGATATTTTTAACGGAAATCCCAGCTATAGGGCATTTTGATTATGGCCTTGGGTGACTGTGTGAAGTTTGCAAGTTCTCTTGTGTCTGCCACAGTCTTCCCACAGTCCAAAGATATGCAAGTTATGTGGATTGGCCCTGCTAAATTGCCTCTTAATGTCCAGATTAAGTGGATTAGCTGTAGTAAATGCTACCAAGGTACTCTCTCAGATAGTTGGTGCAGACTCAATGGGCTGAATGGTCTCCTTTTGCACTGTAGGTATTCTATGCATTCTACCACTGAATCCTCCACTGTCAACATTCTAGGAGGTTAGCATTGACCAGAAACTGGATTGGATTAACCATATAAATACTAGGGCTACAATATTAGATCAGAAGCTCGGAATCTAACAGTGAGTAACTCACCTGACTCCTCAAAGCCTATCCACAATCTCCAAGACACAAGTCAGGAGTGTGATGGAATATTTTCCATTTGCCAGGATGAGTGCAGCTCCAAAAACACTCAAGAAACTTAACACCATCCAGGTCAAAGCAGCCTCCTTGATCGGTACCCCTTCACCAGACATTCACTCCCTCCACCACCGAAGTATAGTGGCAGCAATGTATACCATGTACAAGATGCACTGCAACAACTCACCAAGGCTCTTTAGTTGGCAACTTCCTAACCATAACCACTACCATCTAGGAAAGCAAGGGCAAAAGATGCATGGGAACACCATTACCTGGAAGTTCCCCTCCAAGGCACACACCATCCTTCACTGTTGCTGGGTCAAAATCCTGGGCTCTCTCCCAGATAGCACTATGGATGTACCTATGTCTCAGGGCCTGCAATGGTTCAAGAAGGTAGCTCAATACTGCCTTCTCAAAGGTAACTAGGAATGAACAATAAATCCTGGCCCACATCCCACAAGAACATAAGACCATGAGATATTGGAATAAGGCCATTCAGCCCATTGAGTTTAACATTAAAGTTTATTTATTAATCAGAAGTAAGGCTGACATTAATGCTGCAATGAAGTTACTGTGATATTCCCCTAGTCGCTGCAGTCCGGCGCCTGTTCAGGTCAGTGCACCTAACCAGTCTGCTCTGCCATTCAATCATGGCTGATATGTGACCCAACCCCATTCTCTCACCCTTTCCCCATAACCTTTGACCTCCTTACCAATCAAGAACTCATCTATCTCTATCTTAAATACACTCAATGACTGCACCTCCACAGCCTTCTGTGGCAATGAATTCCACAGGTTGCCTACCTTCTGGCTGAAGAAATTCCTCCTCATTTCAGTTCTAAAAGATTGTCCCCTTATTCTGATTCTGTGACCTGGGATCCTCATCTTTCCTACTCATGGAAACATCTCCCCACATCCACTCTATCTAAGCCTTTCAGTATTTTGTAAGTTTCAGTGAAACCCTCCTCATCCTTCTAAACTCCATCGAGTACAGACCCAGACTCCTCAACCGTTCCTCATATATCAACATTTTCACACCAGGATCATTTTCATGAATCTCCTCTGGACATTCTCCAAGGCCAGCATATCCTTCCTTAGATATAGGGCACAGAATTGCTCACTATATTCCAAATGTAGTCTGACCAGAGCCTTATAAAGCCTCAGCAGTAACTCCCTGCTTTGTATCTGTAAAATGAATTTAAAAAACAATGTCCCAGCTGGGATCTGACCAGTGATGAATAAACACTATCTGGCAAGATTGAATTTCACTAAAACTTGGCAGGTATTCTACACTTAAGTGGATAACTCTTGGATGAGTCATCCAGAATTGAACCACTAGCTCTATTCTCTCTCCCCAGATGCTGTCAGACCGGCTGAGGTTTTCCAGCATTTTCTGTTTTTGCTTCTGATTCCAGCATCCACAGTATTTTGCTTTTATTATATTGAAACTGTGTTTGTTAGGTTAGGAGATGTGTGACTGTAATGAATGATAAGCCCGCAAATAAATATAAAAGTGGGTAAAGATTGGCTTCATTTCTATGCTTCATGGATAATAACACCCTGTGCCCAAAAATGAACCATAACTAGCTTTAACCTTTGCTTATGGTTTTAGGGTGCATATATGCAGAGCTTCAGATTCCTCTATGCACATTTAGTAGCCTTTGCATTACTATTCCTCACAATATGCTGCCTACACAAACTGCCCTGTATTGTGTTCATTGTCTTATTCATACAATGGCTGGAAATTTATCAATGTGAAGAGTAAACAGTATGGAGTGATTTACCCCACTTCCAATTTGGAATTAAAAGCCTTTACCTCTCATGGTCTCGACTGTGAAGTAACGAAATTACAATGAACCAGCATAATCAGCTAATTGAAATCTCTAGTTGTAGGAAAAGAAAGCTTAGTAAAGGCAAGGGGCTGGTAATTTAATACCGTCTGCAGTTCAACTGAAACTGGGCAGCTGCCAATGTAAACCCTGGCGATCAAATTCACTGGAGCTCATCTCAACTGGAACTATATGTAATCTCTATATAGGAGTTTTAGTATAACTGGGATGCTGTAACTAACAGAAGAACTCTCGTAACCTACAGAAAAACTTATTTGACAGCTCATAATGTGCCTTTCGTATCCTATTGATATTTATGCATTTGATGATAAAACTATGAAACTATCACAGAACATGGGGTGTGCGTTTTCCATCTGACAAATGTTCTGCTCCAAGATCATCTTGGCAATGGAAGAATATCAGGGTTAGGCTTCATGCTGGAACAATCTCAGCTCGGCACAAATCAGCTGCATGATCACTTCAGGAATTGCTCTCTCTGTTATTGCAGCAGTCATGCAAATGTCAGTGCACACACATTTTCGCTGTGCACTTGTCCAAAGAAATGGAACCTCTTTGCAAACACTTTACAAAATCCTTTGGATTTCACTTCCACAGGTTGAAGAAGCCCTCTGCTATATTATTTATCCAAGCGTAGACAGAGATCCACCTCACAATCTGGCATTCTACAGCTGAAATCATTGCACAAGTGATCAGGAGCAGGATTCCAAGCAGCTTAGTACTGTTTTGTTTCCTATTGGTTTATTTGGTAGCAAAATCCACTAGCTTTCAGAGCGCTGCTCCTTTGTCAGGTAAGTGGGAGTTCTGTTCACAAACAGGGCATATAAAGACACAAACTTAATTTACAAAATAATGATTGAAATGCGAATCTTTACAGGTAATCAAGTCTTAAAGGTACAGACAACGTGAGTGGAGAGAGCGTTAAGCACAGGTTAAAGTGATGTGTATTGTCTCCAGACAGGACAGTTTGTGAGTTTTTGCAAGCCCAGGCAAGTATGGGGGTGACAGATAATGGGACATGAACCCAAGATCCCAGTTGAGGCCGTCCTCATGTATGCGGAACTTGTCTATCAGTCTCTGCTCAGCGACTCTGTGCTGTTGTGTGTCGTGAAGGTTTCCTTGGAGAACGCTTACCCAAAGATCAGAGGCTGAATGTCCGTGACTACTGAAGTGTTCCGCAACAGGATGAGAACAGTCTTGCCTGGTAATTGTCGAGCAATGTTCATTCATCCGTTTTCGTAGCGTCCGCACGGTCTTCCCAATGTACCATGCCTCGGGACATCCTTTCCTGAAGTGTATCAGGTAGGCAACATTGGCCGAGCTGCAAAAGTATGTACCATGAATCTGGTGGATGGTGTTCTCACATGAGATGATGGCATCCGTGTCTATGATCCTTCAGGAAAGGATGTCCCGAGGCATGGTACATTGGGAAGACCATGCAAACTCTATGAAAACGGATGAATGAACACTGCTCGACAATTACCAGGGAAGACAGTTCTCTTCCTGTTGCGGAACGCTTCAGCGGTCACGAACATTCAGCCTCTGATCTTTGGGTAAACGTTCTCCAAGGAAACCTTCAAGACACACGGCAACGCAGAGTCGCTGAGCAGAGACTGATAGCCAAGTTCCGCACACATGAGGATGGCCTCAACTGGGATCTTGGGTTCATGTCCCATTATCTGTAACCCCCATGACTTGCCTGGGCTTGCAAAATCTCACTAACTGTCCTGTCTGGAGACAATACACATCTCTTTAACCTGTGCTTAACGCTCTCTCCACTCACATCGTCTGTACCTTTAAGACTTGATTACCTGTCAAGATTCGCATTCCAACCATTATTTTGTAGATTGAGTTTGTGTTTCTATATGCCCTGTTTGTGAATCGAACTCCCACTTACCTGATGAAGGAGCAGCGCTCTGAAAGCTAGTGGATTTTGCTACCAAATAAACCTGTTGGACTTTAATCTGGTGTTGTGAGACTTCTTACTTTGTTTACCCCGGTCTAATGCCGGCAACCCCACATTTTGCTTCCGATTGAACAGAGGAAACCCTCATACAGGCAATAAGAACATAAGAACATAAGAAATAGGAGCAGGAGTAGGCCATCTGGCCCTTCGAGCCTGCCCCGCCATTCAATAAGATCATGGCTGATCTGTCGTGGCTGATCTGTCGTGGCTCAGTTCCACTTTCCCGCCCTCTCCCCATAACCCTTAATCCCCTCTCTTATCAAAAACCCATCAACCCGCTTCTTAAAAATATTTAGCGAGGCAGCCTCCACCACTTCAACGGGCAGAGAATTCCAGAGATTCACCACCCTTTGAGTGAAGAAGTTCCTCCTCAACTCCGTTCTGAACCGCCCCCCCTTTATCTTGAGGCTGTGCCCCCTAGTCCTACTGTCTTTTTTGAGCGGGAAGAGTCTTTCCACCTCTATCCTATCCATCCCATTCATCATCTTATACGTCTCAATGAGATCTCCCCTCATTCTTCTAAACTCTAACGAGTACAAGCCTAGTTTATTCAGCCTCTCCTCATAGCTCAACCCCCTCAACTCCGGTATCAGCCTAGTAAACCTCCTCTGCACTCCCTCCAAGGCCAAAATATCCTTGCGCAGGTGCGGCGACCAAAACTGCACACAGTACTCCAGCTGCGGCCTCACCAATGCCCTATACAGCTGCAGCAAGACCTCCCTACTTTTATATTCAATCCCCCTCGCTATGAAGGCCAGCATCCCATTCGCCTTCGGGTGATCAGAGGATAATGCAATCACCAGCTAATATGACTCCCAAAGCATTTCAATTAACAGCAGCATGTCAGTTACAGTTGAAAGAGAGGAAGCTCATAGTCAGCAGAAACAAGTTGCAGACATTGCCTGGATACAGGGTAGCTAGTTTCGGTAAAGCATAGAAGTGGTATCAGTGTCTCAGGTCACAGTAATCGACAGCAGCAAGATCAACAAAACAGCAGTGAATAGTACTAAAGTATTTTGTTAAAAAACAATGCTGAAGTTGCAGTCCTTGGCCCACTGTTACTCCATCTGTTTCCAATCAAGCTACCTAACCAAAGTCTTTCAGGAGTTTGGGAAACTTAGCTTCAGATACAAAACACATGGAGAGCATTTAAAATATTAACAGAATCTCTAAAGAGATAATGATAGAAGAAAGCAATTAGGATATGTTTTATAAAAAAAAGTTGGAATTTAGGTATCTGCAGCACCGCCTAAGGGGGTAATATGAATCAAAATCACTAGATGGGAGTCCTATGGAAGCAGGTATAACTTGTTTCACAATCTATTCAATATTAACTAGAATGGAGCGTAATTGTGGACTGGAATCAGTGAGTGAGGAGCCCCAGTGTGTCTCAGTACCGTAATCACTGAGTGAGGAGCCCCAGTGTGTTTCAGTACTGTGATCAGTGAGTGAGGAGCCCCAGTGTGTCTCAGTACTGTAATCAGTGAGTGAGGAGCCCCAGTGTGTCTCAATACTGGAATCAGTGAGTGAGGAGCCCCAGTGTGTCTCAGTACTGTAATCAGTGAGTGAGGAGCCCCAGTGTGTCTCAATACTGGAATCAGTGAGTGAGGAGCCCCAGTGTGTCTCAGTACTGTAATCAGTGAGTGAGGAGCCCCAGTGTGTCTCAATAATGGAATCAGTGAGTGAGGAGCCCCAGTGTGTCTCAATACTGGAATCAGTGAGTGAGGAGCCCCAGTGTGTCTCAGTACTGTAATCAGTGAGTGAGGAGCCCCAGTGTGTCTCAATACTGGAATCAGTGAGTGAGGAGCCCCAGTGTGTCTCAGTACTGTAATCAGTGAGTGAGGAGCCCCAGTGTGTCTCAGTAACGTAATCAGTGAGTGAGGAGCCCCAGTATGTCTCAGTAACGTAATCAGTGAGTGAGGAGCCCCAGTATGTCTCAGTACTGTAATCAGTGAGTGAGGAGACCCAGTGTATCTCAATACCGTAATCAGTGAGTGAGGAGCCCCAGTATGTCTCAATACTGGAATCAGTGAGTGAGGAGCCCCAGTGTGTCTCAGTACTGGAATCAGTGAGTGAGGAGCCCCAGTGTGTCTCAGTACTGTGATCAGTGAGTGAGGAGCCCCAGCATGTCTCAATACTGTAATCAGTGAGTGAGGAGCCCCAGTATGTCTCAGTACTGTAATCAGTGAGTGAGGAGACCCAGTATGTATCAGTACTGTAATCAGTGAGTGAGGAGCCCCAGTGTGTCTCAGTACTGTAATCAGTGAGTGAGGAGCCCCAGTATGTCTCAGTACCGTAATCAGTGAGTGAGGAGCCCCAGTATGTCTCAGTACTGTAATCAGTGAGTGAGGAGACCCAGTATGTCTCAGTACTGTAATCAGTGAGTGAGGAGCCCCAGTGTGTCTCAGTACTCTAATCAGTGAGTGAGGAGCCCCAGTGTGTCTCAGTACTGTAATCAGTGAGTGAGGAGCCCCAGTGTGTCTCAGTACTGTAATCAGTGAGTGAGGAGCCCCAGTGTGTCTCAGTACTGAAATCAGTGAGTGAGGAGCCCCAGTGTGTCTCAATACTGTAATCAGTGAGTGAGGACCCCAGTATGTATCAGTACTGTAATCAGTGAGTGAGGAGCCCCAGTGTGTCTCAGTAGTGGAATCAGTGAGTGAGGAGACCCAGTATGTATCAGTACTGTAACCAGTGAGTGAGGAGCCCCAGTATGTCTCAGTACCGTAATCAGTGAGTGAGGAGCCCCAGTATGTCTCAATACTGTAATCAGTGAGTGAGGAGCCCCAGTATGTCTCAGTACTGTAATCAGTGAGTGAGGAGACCCAGTATGTCTCAGTACTGGAATCAGTGAGTGAGGAGCCCCAGTGTGTATCAGTACTGTAACCAGTGAGTGAGGAGCCCCAGTATGTCTCAGTACTGTAATCAGTGAGTGAGGAGCCCCAGTATGTATCAGTACTGTAATCAGTGAGTGAGGAGACCCAGTATGTCTCAGTACTGGAATCAGTGAGTGAGGAGCCCCAGTGTGTCTCAGTACTGTAATCAGTGAGTGAGGAGCCCCAGTGTGTCTCAGTACTGTAATCAGTGAGTGAGGAGCCCCAGTGTGTCTCAGTACTGGAATCAGTGAGTGAGGAGCCCCAGTGTGTATCAGTACTGTAATCAGTGAGTGAGGAGCCCCAGTATGTCTCAGTACTGTAATCAGTGAGTGAGGAGACCCAGTATGTATCAGTACTGTAATCAGTGAGTGAGGAGCCCCAGTATGTCTCAGTACTGGAATCAGTGAGTGAGGAGCCCCAGTGTGTCTCAGTACTGTAATCAGTGAGTGAGGAGCCCCAGTATGTATCAGTACTGTAATCAGTGAATGAGGAGCCCGGGTATGTCTCAGTACTGGAATCAGTGAGTGAGGAGCCCCAGTATGTCTCAGTACTGTAATCAGTGAGTGAGGAGACCCAGTATGTATCAGTACTGTAATCAGTGAGTGAGGAGCCCCAGTATGTCTCAGTACTGGAATCAGTGAGTGAGGAGCCCCAGTATGTCTCAGTACTGTAATCAGTGAGTGAGGAGCCCCAGTATGTCTCAGTACTGGAATCAGTGAGTGAGGAGCCCCAGTATGTCTCAGTACTGTAATCAGTGAGTGAGGAGCCCCAGTGTGTCTCAATAATGGAATCAGTGAGTGAGGAGCCCCAGTGTGTCTCAATACTGGAATCAGTGAGTGAGGAGCCCCAGTGTGTCTCAGTACTGTAATCAGTGAGTGAGGAGCCGCAGTGTGTCTCAGTAACGTAATCAGTGAGTGAGGAGCCCCAGTATGTCTCAGTAACGTAATCAGTGAGTGAGGAGCCCCAGTATGTCTCAGTACTGGAATCAGTGAGTGAGGAGACCCAGTGTATCTCAATACCGTAATCAGTGAGTGAGGAGCCCCAGTATGTCTCAATACTGGAATCAGTGAGTGAGGAGCCCCAGTGTGTCTCAGTACTGGAATCAGTGAGTGAGGAGCCCCAGTATGTCTCAGTACTGTAATCAGTGAGTGAGGAGACCCAGTATGTATCAGTACTGTAATCAGTGAGTGAGGAGCCCCCGTGTGTCTCAGTACTGTAATCAGTGAGTGAGGAGCCCCAGTGTGTCTCAGTACTGTAATCAGTGAGTGAGGAGCCCCAGTGTGTCTCAGTACTGAAATCAGTGAGTGAGGAGCCCCAGTGTGTCTCAATACTGTAATCAGTGAGTGAGGAGCCCCAGTATGTATCAGTACTGTAATCAGTGCGTGAGGAGCCCCAGTGTGTCTCAGTACTGGAATCAGTGAGTGAGGAGCCCCAGTGCGTATCAGTACTGTAACCAGTGAGTGAGGAGCCCCAGTATGTCTCAGTACTGTAATCAGTGAGTGAGGAGCCCCAGTATGTCTCAATACTGTAATCAGTGAGTGAGGAGCCCCAGTATGTCTCAGTACTGTAATCAGTGAGTGAGGAGACCCAGTATGTCTCAGTACTGGAATCAGTGAGTGAGGAGCCCCAGTGTGTATCAGTACTGTAACCAGTGAGTGAGGAGCCCCAGTATGTCTCAGTACTGTAATCAGTGAGTGAGGAGCCCCAGTATGTATCAGTACTGTAATCAGTGAGTGAGGAGACCCAGTATGTCTCAGTACTGGAATCAGTGAGTGAGGAGCCCCAGTGTGTCTCAGTACTGTAATCAGTGAGTGAGGAGCCCCAGTGTGTCTCAGTACTGTAATCAGTGAGTGAGGAGCCCCAGTGTGTCTCAGTACTGGAATCAGTGAGTGAGGAGCCCCAGTGTGTCTCAGTACTGTAATCAGTGAGTGAGGAGCCCCAGTATGTCTCAGTACTGTAATCAGTGAGTGAGGAGACCCAGTATGTATCAGTACTGTAATCAGTGAGTGAGGAGCCCCAGTATGTCTCAGTACTGGAATCAGTGAGTGAGGAGACCCAGTATGTATCAGTACTGTAATCAGTGAGTGAGGAGCCCCAGTATGTCTCAGTACTGGAATCAGTGAGTGAGGAGCCCCAGTGTGTCTCAGTACTGTAATCAGTGAGTGAGGAGCCCCAGTATGTCTCAGTACTGGAATCAGTGAGTGAGGAGCCCCAGTATGTCTCAGTACTGGAATCAGTGAGTGAGGAGCCCCAGTATGTCTCAGTACTGGAATCAGTGAGTGAGGAGCCCCAGTATGTCTCAGTACTGTAATCAGTGAGTGAGGAGCCCCAGTGTGTCTCAGAACTGTGATTAGTGTTGGACTTTTACTTGACATTTTGAGGCCTCTTACTCTACCCATCCCAGTCCAACACTAGCGTCTCCATATCACAGCTATAACATGATTAAATGTCAGGGAAAGGTTCCTCTATTTCATCTCAAAAATATACTTCATCACCATCCTCAGGGACATGCTCCAACTGCATCAGTATGTGAATTTTCCACTGTCTAGAGCAGCCATCTCCAGTTGAGATTTTTTGACCTCACCTGCCAGTGGGATCTTCTGGTTCTGCCAAGGTCAGTGGGGATTTAAATGGATTGTTGTATCCTCCATGGAAAAACCTGTTACAGCGGGGCCAGAAAGTCTAGGCATCAGACAAATTACAGTTCTAAGGATATATTTTATAGATTTGCACTCCTGCCATAGAATTGTATCTGCCAGGACTAAATTTTGGGAACTGAGGTATGTGGTTCAACAGATTGTGCAGGATTTTGTGCCAAGAACATAAATTTGTAAACAGTACCTTTTTGTGCCAAAATAAGGATAATTTTCGGCTGCAAGTCTAATTAAGACTGGATTGAGAATACTTGAAACAAGAGTTTTCTAAAAAGTCTACATAACGTACTTTCCACAGCCCGTTAACCTTGGAAAATAAAATGGCTTTAATCCTTTTCTAATCACTGGAGACCTCAGGAGGTACATAAGGGAGTGAGTGATAACAGCATAACATTAGCTCTTGCTCCACATTACTACGGGGGATAGTAAAATGAAGAACAAATGCCTGGCGATTGCCTCCATTATTCAGGACTCTGATGTCAAACACACCCCCTACTGCTTTTATTCACAGCAGTCACACACACACCTTACAAGGGGCTCAATAAAAATCAACTGAGACCAGGATAAATTTGCAGGAGTATGAATCATAGAATGATTATAGGGCAGGAAGAAGTCTTTCAGCCTATCGTATCTGATCTGGCACTCTGAGGGAGCAACTTACCTCATCCCATTCACTGGCCTTTTCCACATAGCCCTGTACACTCTTTCCTTTCAGATAATAAACTAATTCCCTTTTCAATGTTTTGATCGAACCTGCCGTCTGGAGTACATTGCAGATCAAAATCACAGTGTGGAAAAGTTTTTTCTTATTTCTCCATTACTTCCTTTCCAATTATTTGATATCTGTGTTCTTTCATTCTCAATCCTTCCACCAATGAAAAAAATGGCTGCGATCCTCCCAAAATAGGCATACAAGATGATCAGAGGATTGGATAGGGTGGACAGTGAGAGCCTTTCTCCTTGGATGGGAATGGCTAACACGAAGGGACATAGCTTTAAATTAAGGGGTGGTAATTATAGGACGGATGTCAGAGGTAGGTTCTTTACTCAGAGGGTAGTAAGGGCGTGGAATGGCCTGCCTGCAGCAGTTGTGGCCTTGCCAACTTTAAGGGTGTTCAAATGGTCAGTGGATAGGCATATGGATAACATTGGAATAGCTTAGGTTAGAGGGTCATTAGATTAGTTCCACTGGTCGGCGCAACATCGAGGGCCGAAGGGCCTGTACTGCACTGTAATGTTCTATGTTCTAAAACTGCTGAATTAGTGGGAAGACTGTTCTAAATCCCGACTGTTTTGTCATTTCAACTGCTCACCTGAATCTCCATACTCTGTGCACTGCAGAGGTCCCAATAGCGAATCTCATTAAAAACCTGGCGGGGGGTCAGAGCCTATTTGCGCCACAGTCTGACAGTGCAACTCTGCACATGCGCAGTAGCCCCAGTCTGTCAGAGTCCCCATTTGCTGATCAACTCAATTGTTGGCAGCCTGGGACCCCCAAATGTTGCCCTGCTAGCACCATCCATGGCCTGATTGCCGCATGCAGCAATTCCCAGGTCAGCCCTGATGCACTGCCCCCCCGCTCCCCACCTCCCCCCACCACAATCCCCGACAGTGGTGATCCCCCCCCCCACTCCCCTCACCCTGGCAAACCCCTCCCCACTGATCCCCCACCCCCAGGAGGCAGGACTCCCTGCCCCCACCCCGGCAGACCATCCCCTCCAGCCCACCCCAATCACTGCCCTCCCTCCATCCCAGACCAATCCCAATGCAGGGTGGCAGCGGGAGTCCCCCCACCCCCACCGATTGCCCCTAGACCCTGCCCACAATAGACTCCACCCCCTTGGCACTGGCCAATGCCCGATGGGCAGTGCCAAGATGCCCCTGGGCATGGGCACTTTAGCCCTTGGGCAGTGCCAGAGGCTACAGGCTGGCACTGTCAGGGTGCTCATGCCCAGGGGCATCACCCCTCTGCTGCCTGGCTCCATGGGACGGCCCTGATTGCACCCCTTTCATTCCGGCGGGGTCTGCCACTAGTTCTCCGAACGTGCGGAGCTCGTGTAAACCCAGCGGATTGAAGTACTTACTCCTAACTGGGTGGGAAGTTCAATTGGGACCTGAAAGTTCCTGATAATGAACTGCTAAACATCTTTAAAATACCTTTAAAGCAGATTCAAATGACTTACCTGCCTTCCCGCTGGTTTCCAGCGTGCTCTGATTGACGACTGTTTGCCAATT
The DNA here is from genome assembly GCF_965287045.1 of Carcharhinus amblyrhynchos. Lineage (NCBI taxonomy): Eukaryota > Metazoa > Chordata > Chondrichthyes > Carcharhiniformes > Carcharhinidae > Carcharhinus > Carcharhinus amblyrhynchos. Next base: position 124,759,664 of record NC_137331.1, read on the forward strand.
CTGGGAGATGCACATGCGTTCCTGGCGCATGCGCAAATCCTGGTACAAGGCTATTGACGCGCATCTCCCACCACAACCCGCCAGAAAAGTTGCGGGTTGCAATGGGAGAATTGCAGCTAATATCTCTCTACCTACTCTGTTGAAATCCCTCATGATTTTGTATACCTCTGTCAGATTTCCCCTCAGCCTGCTCTTCTCCAAGGAAAATAGTCTATCTACTGAACTGAAGTTCCACATCCCTCGACCCATCTTCGTGAATTTTTCTGCACTCTCTTTAATGCTTTCACATCTTTCCCAGCCTGGCCCCTAGAATTGGATGCAAGACTGCAGTTGAAACTGAACCAGTGTTCGATACAAATTTAACATAACTTCCTTAGTTTTGTAGTCTATGCCCCTGTTAATAAAGCCTCGGATAAATACACTGTTTTAACTACATGATCAATCTGTCATGCAGGCCTCAGTCCCTGTACCTCCTTTATTTTGTGTTGCATTTTTTGAGGAATTAGATCTAACATAAATGTTTTGTGATGCCAGGTGTGCAGACAGTGCATGCCAGCGATTGACTGATCAAACCAAGCAGAAGGGGGAGCTGGTGATATGATTGAATTTGATTTTAAAAATCTGGAATTAAAAGTTTAATGTGACTATGAAGCCTTGACAATTATTGTAAAAACCCATCCAGTTCACTAATGAACTGTCATCCTTCTCTTGCTTGTATGTGACTCCAGACCCACAGCAATGTGGTTGACTTTAGGGGGAATTAGCGATGGCCACCATTTATTGCCCAATCAGCCAAGCCCAATTCCTATGAATGAATGAAAAGAAATTTGTTCGTAACAAGAAGAGTACAGACTGTGATAACTCCCACAAGTTCCTAATTGATCTCCATGTAGGCTTGTTGAATATGAGTTCCCTTGGTAGCAGGCCAGGTGGAACACATCACCTCAGCCGTTTATAAGGCAGACACAGGGAAGGGTCTGCAGAACTGTTGCCCTGGTTGAGATTGAAGTATGTATGCCACAGAGTAGTGGTCTAACAATAAATACCATTCCTTTCCAGTTGGGCTTCCTGAGTTATTACACAGGCCGTACTCAACCAGTCTGCACCCCTAAAACCCAAAACCAAATGTGTTCAGTTAGCTGAGATTCCGTGATTTGTTAACCACAAACAATCAGTTTATGATAATAAGTTGCTCTCGTAACATGGCTCATTCACACTTGCTGGAAGCTACAATATTTATACACAGGGACCCGTTCTCTGCAAACAATGGAGTCTGTTCAAATCTTTGCCACTTTGTATTACCAGGGAGGTTAGGAAGTCTATAGTTCCCTGTTACTTTCTCCATGTCAATGCCTCAGCCAATCAGAGTTAACTTGCTGACCAATCAGCACCTTTTCTTCTCAAGTATAAAGTGTTGTAATCATTTGAAATCTGGCATTCTTGCATTTGTCCTGATACAAGATGAAAAATGTCAGCAAGATATTTCTCTTTTCAGCAATATTCATTTTCTATTATAAACCATACTGTAGGATAAATAGTTGATAAAACAAGATTAGACAACTAGTTTACGCAGTTTCAGCCAGAAAGTCAGAGGAACATAAATCTTCATATGTCCATTTATTCAAGTTCTTACAGGCTGAGGCAAACGTCTGAAGATTCAGTCACATAACACTTTAACTAGAATCTGATAAAGCCTGGGCCTTTGACCAGAATTACCTGAATTCTGTTTTAGGTGACAGAATTTGAGACTTCTGCAACTGGTTTAAATTTATTACCAGTCATTTTGGAAAGAAATCATTAACAGAAATTGTCAGTCAGGAAGGAGATGGAGAATCTGGTGAACTGGTGCAGCAACAATGATCTCTCCCTCAATGTCAACAAAATGAAGGAGGTTGTCATTGACTTCAGGGAGCGTAGAGGAGAACATGCCCCTGTCTACATCGATGGGAATGAAGTAGAAAGGGTTGAGAGCTTCAAGTTTTTAGGTGTCCAAATAACCAACAGCCTGTCCTGATCCCCCATGCTGACATTATATTGAAGAAAATCCGCCAACACCTCTACTTTCTCAGAAGACTAACTTACATGGGTAAGATGGGTAAAGAGAGATATGGGTCAAATGTGGGCAATTGGGATTAGCTTGGGAGTTTTAAAAAAAAGGGCGGCATGGACAAGTTGGGCCAAAGAGCCTGTTTCCATGCTGTAAACCTCTATGGCTCTATGACAAAGTATTTATTTAACTCCACTGCCATTACCTGTTTCCTCATAATTTCCCCAGTCTCATTTTCTAAGAGGCCTATGTTCATTTTGTCTCACTTCCTTTTTATATATTTAAAGAAGCTCTTACAGTCTGTTTTAATATTACTTGCTAATTTACCCCCTCTCTTTTTATCTTGGTTATCTTTAATTGATTTTTAAAGCGGTTCTAATTCTTTGGTTTATCACTAATTTTTGCCACATTGTATGTTTTTTCTTGGAGTTTAAGACTATCCTTAACTTCCTTGGTTTATCCGCTTTCTACAATCTTTCTTCCTCATTGGGATATATCTTTGTTATGAGTCATGAATGATTTTCACTAGCGTCTGCCATTGTTGATCCACCGTCTTTTCTGCTGAACTTCTTTCCCAGTCCACTTCAGCCAACTCTGCCCTCATTCCTGGATAATTACCCACATTTAACTGTAGCACGGTTGCTAATGATCTAAGTTTCTCACTTAAAAGTCACATTCCCCTGAATATTTAGTTGCCAGCTTTGATTCCCTTGTATCTACGCTTCTATTGGATCATACCCATGAATCTCAAATTGTGTAATTAATTGATTTACTACATGCATTTGGGTAAAGACCCATTAATTTTGCCTTTTTGCCATTTTTCTCCCTTTGATACTATTTGCTTTTTTTTAATGTTATACACTTTGTCCTTCCTATCACCGATTTAGTTATCATTACACAAATGGCTGCCTTGAGATTAAGCCATATCGTTTTGCTTCATGTATTTCCTCTCCAGAGCCATCTACCTCTCTTTAGCTTGGAGTGGCATGGTGACACTGTGGTTAGCTCTGCTGCTTCACAGGGACCCGGGTTCAATTCCTGGTTTGGGCCACTGTCTGTGTGGAGTCTGCACGTTCTCCCCGTGTCTGCAGGATTTCCTCCAGTGCTATCCCACAGTCCAAAATACGGGCTGGTTAGGTGAATTGGCCATGCTAAATTCTCCCTCAGTGTACCTGAACAAGCGCCGGAGTGTGGAGACTAAGGGATTTTCACTGTAACTTCAATGCAGTGTTAATGTAAAGCTAAAAACAAACAAACGGTTTAAAGCCCTCTCTACTGGCTGAGTTATGTGGTTTGCAAGAACACTGGTCCCAGCACAGTTCAGATGTACACCATTCCAATGGCACAGCTCCCCCCACCACTCCCAGTACTGCTGCCAGTGCCCCATGAACCGAAACCCATTTCTCCCACACCAGTCTTTGAGCCATGTATTCATCTCGCTAACTATATGTACCCTGCACCAATTGTAACATGGTTCAGGTATTAATCCAGCGATTATAATCCTGGGGGTTCTGTTGTTTAGTTTATTCCCCATCTTCTCAACCTCTCTATGCAGAACCTCTTTCCTTGTTCAACTATGTCATTGGTACCTAAATGGACTGTGACAATAGGATCCAACCCCTCCCTCCTGCTGCAGGTTCCTTTTCAGCCAACAGGAGATGTCCTGAGCCCTGGCACTGAGCAGACAATACAGCCATCTGGTTCTGGCTGTTTTTACAGAGAACAGCGCCAATCTCCCTCACTACATTGTGCCTTACTACGAGTACATTCTCATGTGCTCCTCCTACTTGAATATCTTCTTGTAGCACGGTTAGTCAGCTCATCCATCCTGCAGCCCCCACACTCATTAAAACAAGTTGAGAGAACCTCAAACCTATCGGACAATTGCATGGGCTGACTCTGCACTCCTGCTCTTTGGGTTCCCTTACCAGCCTCAGCTACAGTCATCCCCTCCTGACCATGACCACTTCCCAAGCCTGAAGACCCTGTCCTGAGGAATATGACTGCCTCCTGAAACAAGTTGTCCAGGTAACTGTCTCCCTTGCTGATGTGTTGCAGTGTTTGCAGCTCAGCCTCCTGCTCGGTAACTGAAATTCCTCAAGCCACAAACACTTATTGTAGACATCTATCATAGAGTCATAGAAGTTTACAACATGGAAACAGGCCCTGTGGCCCATCTTGTCCAACTAAACCCTAAAGCTAATCCCAATTGCCCACATTTGGCGCACATCCCTCTATATCCATCTTACCCATGTAACTGTCTAAATGCTTTTTAAAAGACAAAATTGTACCCGCCTCTATTACTACCCCTGGCAGCTTGTTCCAGACACTCACCACCCTCTTGCTCCTCTGGACACTTCTGTATCTCTCCCCTCTCACCTTAAACCTATGCTCTCTAGTTTTAGACTCCCCTACCTTTGGGAAAATATATTGACTATCTAACTCTCCGTGTCCCTCATTATTTTATAGACCTCTATAAGATTACCCCTCAGCCTCCTACGCTCCAGAGAAAAAAGTCCCAGTCTATCAAGCCTCTCCTTATAACACCAACCATCAAGTTCCAGTAGCATTCTAGTAAATCTTTTCTGCACTCTTTCTAGTTTAATAATATCCTTTCTATATTAGGGTGACCAGAACTGTACACAGTATCCCAAGTGTGGCCTTACCAATGTCTTGTATAACTTCAACAAGATGTTCCAACTCCTGTATTCAATGTTCTGACCAATGAAATCAAGCATGCCAAAAGCCTTCTTCACTGTGACTCACTTTCAAGGAGCTATGAGCATGTACCCCTACATCTCTTTGTTCTGTAACTCTCTCCAACGCCCTACCATTAACTAAGCCCTGCCCTGGTTCAATCTACCAAAATGCAACATCTCGCATTTGTCTAAATTAAACTCCATCTGCCATTCATCAGCCCACTGGCCCAATTTGATCAAGATCCAATTGGAGATGTGAAACATTAACTGTGTTTCTCTCTCTACAGATGCTAAACAGTCTGCTGAGTTAATTCAGCATTTTCTGTTTTCTTTCAGATTTCCAGCATCCACAGATTATGCTTTTATTTGCACATTGCTGCCACTGTGGTAGAGCAAATGAATGCTTAGTGATAAGATGCTAATCAAGCTAGCTGCTTTGTCCTGGATGGGGTCAAGTTTCTTGAGTGTTGCTGGAGTTGCACTCATCCAGGCAAATGGAGATTATCTCATCATACTCCTGATTTGTAATTTGCAGAGTGGGGATAGTCTTGGGCAGATCTCGAGCCTCCACTGGTATTCGAATAGACACTGAATGGGGGCTCAAGATCACTCGCAGAGTGTGGGAAGTGTAGACAGAGTCAATAGGTGGGAGGCAGGTTTGCATGATGTATTGGGCCTTATTCACACCTTTTGTAGTTTCTTGCAGTCTTGAACAGAGCAGGAGCCATACCAAGCTGTATGGTATGGTACATAGCATATAGCTTGGTATGGTATGGTATAGCATACCAAGAAAGAATGCTTTCTATGGTTCATCTGTAAAAGTTGGTGAGATCTGGAGCAGACACACCAAATTTCCTTAGCCTTCTGAGAAAGTAGAGGCATTCTTAACCATAGAATTGGCATGGAGGGACCAGGACAGATACTATGGTTGTACTGAAACAGTTTGGTTAGGGATGTGGTAAGTTCTGGAGTACTATTGTTGGAATATTGTCAGGGACCAAAGCCTTTAGAATATCCAGTTCCTTCAGTTGTTTCCTGATAACATATACAGTGAATTGAATTGGTTGAAGGCTGGCATGTAATATTGGTGACTAGCGGAGAAGGCCAAGATGGAACACCTACTTGGAACCTCTGATTGGAGATTGTAGCAAATGTTTATCTTTAGTGCTGATGTTCTGGGCTCCCCCATCTTTGAGGGGGTATATTTGCAGAGCCAGCTTCTCAAGTGAGTTGTTTAATTGTCCACCACCATTCGTGATTGGATGTGGCAGGACTGCAGAGCTTATTTCTGATCCGTTTGTTGTGGAATTGTTTGGCTCTGTTTATTATTAGCTGTTTATGCTGTTTGGCACGCAATTAGTCCTATGTTGTAGCTTCAACAGGTTGATACCTTATTTTTAGGTATGTCTGATGTTGCTCATGGCATGCCCTCCTACATTCTTCATTAAACTGGAGTTCATCACTGGCTCAATGGTAGAGTGGGAGAAATGCTGGGCCATGGGGTTACAGACCCTCATAGTTGCCCATGAGTGATAAACCTGTTCAAAATCTTGCTCATTTAGCATGATGGTAAAGCTACATTACACAAAGGGGAGTATCTTTCATGTGAAGAAAGGACTTCCAAGACAACTGTAATGTGCTCACTCGAACTCATAATATCATGGAAAGATGCATCAGTGGGAGGCAGGTTGGTGAGGATATGGTAGGGTTTTGTTTTACTTCTTGTCGGTTCCCTTATCACCTGCTGCAGTCCCAGTCTAGCAGCTAACGAATCCATTGGAATTTTTTGAGGATGTAACTAGTAGAGTTGACCGAGGAGAATCAGTGGATGTGGTTTATTTAGACTTTCAGGAGGCTTCCAACAAGGTCTCACATAATAGATGACTATGTAAGGTTAAAGCACATGGGATTGCAGGTAATGTCTTGAGATGGATACAAAGTTGGTTAGCAGATAGAAAAAGAGTTGCCATAAATGAATCATTTTCTGAATGGATGTCAGTGACTAGTGGGGTTCTGCTAGGATCCCAACTGTTCACATTATATATCAATGATTTGGAAGAGAGAACTGGATATATTATCTCCAAATGTGCAAATGATGCAAAGTTATGTGGGAGGGTCAGTTGTGAAGAGGATGCAGAGATGCTTCAGCGTGATTTGGACAGGCTGAGTGCATAGGCATATGCACGGCAGATGCAGTATAATGTGGGTAAATGTGAGGTTATCCACATTGGTAGCAATAATAGGAAGAGAGATTATTACCTGAATGGATCTAAATTGAGAGAGGTGGATACTCAGTGAGAACTTGGTGTCCTTATACATCAGTTGCTGAAAGTAAGCACACACATACAGCAGGCAGTAAAGAATGCAAATGGTACACTAGCCTTCATAGCGAGAGGATTCTATGATTCTATGAAATACTAGGGATAGAAGGGAGTTGTTAAAATGAAGAACTTAAAAAATTGGTATTAATAAAGAGGTAGTACTCAAAAATTAACTGGTTTGAAGGTTGATAAAGCCCCTGGACCATATGAGCTACATCCTGGAACAATGAAGAAAGTGGATATAGAACTAGAGATTATCTTTTGAAATTCTATAGATTTTGGATAGATTCCTGCAGACTGGAATATACTAAGTGTAACCCCAATAATTAAGAAGGGACGGAGAGAGAAAATAGAGAACTGTTAGCTAGAAAATATTGATATGATTAGGCAAAGTCAACATGGATTTTTGAAAGGGAAATTATGTTTGACAAGCCTTTTGGGAGTTTCTTGAGGATATTACTTGTAGCACAGATAAAGGAGAATTGGTGTATGTGGTATGTTGGAATTTGCAAAAGGCTTTTTCACTAATGTCACACATGGGATTAGTAAACAAAACTAGAGCATGTGGGATTTGGGGTAATACACTGGTATGGACTGACAATTGGTTAACAGATAGAAAACAAAGAGTAGAAATAAATGGTTCATTCTGAGGATAGCAGGCTGTTACCAGTGGAGTCTAACAAAGATCAATGACAACAGCCATTCACAATCTGTTTAAATTATTTGTGGGGAAAAAATATCATAGAAATCATAGAAACCCTACAGTACAGAAAGAGGCCATTCGGCCCATCGAGTCTGCACCGACCTCAATCCCACCCAGGCCCTACCCCCATATCCCTACATATTTACCCACTAATCCCTCTAACCTACACATCTCAGGACACTAAAGGCAATTTTTAGCATGGCCAATCACCCTAACCCGCACATCTTTGGACAGTGGGAGGAAACCGGAGCACCCAGAGAAACCCATGCAGACACGAGGAGAATGTGCAAAACTCCACACAGACAATGACCAGGGAATCGAACCCAGGTCCCTGGAGCTGTGAAGCAGCAGTGCTAACCACTATGCCAATGTGTAGCCCCAAGGATCAGGGACCCATGTTTGATTCCGAGCCTGGTCACTGTTTGTGTGGAGTTTGCATGTTCTCCTTGTGTCTACATGGGTTTCCTTGGGTGCTCCAGTTTCTTTCCACAGTCTCTAAGACATGCTGGTTAGGTGCTTTCACCCAAACAGGCACCAGAATGTGGTGACTAGGGGATTTTCACAGTAACTTCATTGCAGTGTTAATGTAAGCCTTACTTGTGATTAATCAACTTTAGTCAGCAAGGGTAAGGGGAAAGCCCCTGCATTGTGCAGGAGACTTTCCCCCAGTGGGCCAGAGATCTCAAAATCTTGGACCTTTGGAGGGCAACACCATGGTCATCAAAAGCAACAGGACAAAACTGAGCTGACTGCCTCACCCTTAACTGCAGATGTCGGTGCTGGGTCTTTGGTTGTATTTTCCAATTAGTCCCACTCCCCCTTTCCTTTCCCAATATCCCCATAATTCTTCCTTCTCGAGTATTTATCCAATTTTGTACTGCAAGTTATTTTTGAATTTGCTTTCACTGCTCTTTCATGCAGTGTATTCTAGGACCAGGATCTTCTGGTCCTGTCTGCAACGGAAAGCTTGACAGACAAAGAACTTCATTTGACTTGAGGCCAAAAACCAGTTTCCTGACAGCAGGATGAATTTTTGCAATGAGGTTCTTGGGACTTGGCAGGTTGAACGTCTTGCTGAACAAAGTCAGGAAATCCCTTTGTCTGCATTAGCGCATCATGCTCGTTCATTAAAAGGACACCTCGTCAGAAATAAGTTCCCCCATCAAATTAAGTTTCCCGCCAGTTGGAAATTAGAATGTTCACATTTCCTACTGTATATGAGTCGCATGCACCAGGCAAAGTTGACTTCTTTCATGACTTTGAAGTGAGTAGCTGCTGCTTTGACCTTCTTTGGGACTTGTCATAGATGTCAGCCTCTTGATTGAGATTAGATGGCCAGTAGGCCATCCAGACAGGGGAGAGAGGGCCATCAAAGGAGGGTGGAAAGGAAGGCTGACAGTCCAGAGCAGGTTGAGGAGGGTGTCGTGTAGAAAGTCAGACAGCTGTCTAGGCGGGGAGGGAATACAAAGGTGCAGTGACACAACAATGTGCGAGTTTCTACTCTGAGGAATTTTTCGCTATAAGTCTATCCATCTACTAATTGAACATATTCAATGGCACAGCCTTCACTGTTCTACAGTGTAGAGGCTTCAAAACGCTCACCACAATCTGTTTTGAAATTCTGACATTCTCAATCTCACTTAATCTACCTCTTCTTCTTCTTCTTCCACTGTATCCACCTTGTTCTGGACACTGTAAAACATCTTTATGCTTCACACATGTAGCCTCTTTGTTCTCTGTACTCTCGAGTGTACAGCTCAGAATCACAGAATACTACAGTGCAGAAGAGGTCCTTTGGCCCATCGCGTCTGCAGCCAACGCATGAAAGACCCTGATCTGCCCATTTAATCCCACTTGCCAGCATTTGGCCCATAGCCTTAATGTTATGGTGTGCCAAATACTTATCCAGGTACTTTTTAAAGAATGTAAGGGATCCCGCCTCCACCATCCTCCCAGGCAGTGCATTCCAAATGATCACCACCCTGTGGATAAAAAAGCTTTTCCTTATGTCCCCCCTAAACCTCCCACCCCTCACTTTTAACTTGTGTCCCCTCATAAGCGACCCTTTGACTCAGGGGAACAACTGTTCCCTATCCACCCTGTCCATGCCTCTCATAATCTTGAACACCACAATCAGGTCACCTCATCCCTAAACCTGATCTGCTCCAGAGAAAACAACCCAAGACTATCCAACCTCCCTTTATAACTTAAATGTTCCATCCTGGTGAATCTCCTCTGCACCCTCCAGTGACATCACTGTGGGTGACTAGGGAGGAAATTGCAGGTCCCCTAGCACACATATCTGAATCATCAATAGTCACAGGTGAGGTGCCTGAAGATTGCAGGATGGCAAATGTTGTACCTTTGTTTAAGAAGGGCTGCAGGGAAAAGTCTTGGAACTACAGGCTGGTGAGCCTCACTTCTGCAGTGGGTAAATTGCAAGAAGGTATTTTGAGAGACAGGATCTACAGGTATTTAGGGACACAAAGACTGATTGTGGACAGTCAGCAAGGCTCTGCGAGTGGAAAATCATGCCTCACAAATTTGATTGAGTATTTTGAAGGGGTAAGCAAGAAGGTAGATGAGGGCAGTGCAGTTGATGTTGTCTGCATGGACTTTCACAAGGCCTTTGACAAGGTACCACATGGTAGGTTGTTGCAAAAGGTTAAATCTCATGGGATCCAGGGTGAGGTAGCCAAGTGAATACAAAATTGGCTTGATGGCAGAAGACAGAGGGTGACTGAAGAGGGTTGTTTTTCAAACTGGAGGCCCCTGTGACCAGTGGTGTGCCTCAGGGATCAGTGCTGGGTCCACTGTTATTTGTCATTTATATTAATGATTTGGATGAAAATTTAGTAGGCATGGTTAGTAAGTTTGCAGATGACCCCAAGATTGGTGGCATTGTGGACAGTGAAGAAGGTTATCTAGGATTTCAACGGGATCTTGATCAACTGGGTCAGTGAGCTGACAAATGGCAGATTGAATTTAATTTAGATAAATGCAAGATGATGTGTTTTGGTAGATCAAACCAGGGCAGGACTTACTCAGTCAATGGTAGGGCACTGGGGAGAGTTACAGAACAAAGAGATCTAAGGGTACAGGTTCATAGTTCCTTAAAAGTGGAGTCACAGGTGGACTGAGTGGTGAAGAAGGTATTTGGCATGCTTTGTTTCATTGGTCAGAACATTGAATACAGGAGTTGGGACATCATATTGAAATTGTACAAGACATTGGTGAGGCCACACTTGGGATACTGAGCACAGTTCTGGCCACCCTATTATAGAAGAAAGAATATTATTAAACTAGAAATAGTGCAGAAAAGATTTACTAGAATGCTACCGGCTCGGACTTGATGGTCTGAGTTATAAGGAGAGGCTGGATAGATTGGGACTTTTTTCTCTAGAGCGTATAAAGCTGAGGAGTGATCTTATAGAGGTCTATAAAATAATGAGGGGCATAGATCAGCTAAATGGTCAATATATTTTCCCAAATGTAGGGGAGTCTAAAACTAGAGGGCATAGGTTTAAGGTGAAAGGGAAGAGATACAAGACGGTCCAGAGGGGCAATTTTTTCACACAGAGGGTGGTGAGTGTCTAGAACAAGCTGCCAGAGGTAGTAGTAGAGGCGGGTACAATTTTGTCTTTTGAAAAGCGTTTAGACAGTTACATGAGTAAGATAGGTATAATGGCATATGAGCCAAATGCAGACTATTGGAACTAGCTTAGGGCTTAAGAGAAAAAGGGGTGGCATGGACAAGTTGAACTGATGGGCCTCTTTCCATGCTGTAAACCTTATGACTCTATGACATCCTTCCCATAATATGGCAACCTGAACTGCACACTGTACTCCACTGTGGCCTCACTGAAGTTCTATACATCTCCATCATGGCCTCTCTGCTTTTGTAATCTATACCCCAATTGATAAAGGCAAATGTGCTACTTGCCTTTTTCACCATCCTATTACCCTGCCTGTCTACCTTCAAAGATCTATGGACAAACATGCCAAGCTTCATTTGTTCTTTGAAACTTCCCAGTGTCAGGCCTTTCATCACATACCTCCTTGTCAAATTACTTTTCCAAAGTGTATCACCTCACACTTTTCAGGGTTAAATTCCATCTGCCACTTATCTGCCCATTTGACCATCTCATCTATATCTTCCTGTAACCCAAGACACTCAACCTCTTTGTTAACCACCCAGCCAATCTTTGTGTCATCAGCAAACTTACTGATCCTACGTCTCACACAGTCATCCATGTCATTTATATAAATGACAAGCAGCACAGATCCCAGTGGTATGCCACTAGCCATTAGCCTCCAGTCACTAAAGCAGCCATCTGTCATCACCTTCTGTCTCCTACCATTAAGCCAATTATGAATCCACCTTATCAGAACACCCTGTATCCCATGTGCCTTCTTCATAAGTAAACCATGTGGGACCTTGTCAAAGGCTTTGCTAAAATCCATGTAAACTACATCAACTGCACTACACTCATCTAGACACTTGGTTACATGCTCAAAAAATTCAATCAAATTTATTAGGCCTATCCTCCCTCTGACAAAACTTGTTGACTATCCCTGATTAAACCTTGCCTCTCCAAATGGACAGTAAGTAGTCTCACAACGCCAGGTTAAAGTCCAACAGGTTTATTTGGTGACACGAGCTTTCAGAGCATTGCCCCTTCATCAGGTTCATTCAAATGGAGATAGATTCTCTCCTTCAGAATCTTCTCCAGTAGTTTCCCAACCACAGATGTGAGACTCACTGATCACGTTTCTGAAATAGTGGGACTACGTTCGCTATTCTCCAGTCCTCTGGCACCTCCCTGGTTTCTGCTCAGATGAGGAGGATCAACAATCACCTACAGATGCTGAAAGACACCCCTCATAAGAACAGAATATGGTGTTCGCTCATCAATCGACAGTTCCGACGCGTCACATCAAAAAACATAAGAACATAAGAAATGGGAGCAGGAGTAGGCCATCTAGCCCTTCGAGCCTGCCCCGCCATTCAATAAGATCATGGCTGATCTGTCGTGGCTCAGTTCCACTTTCCCGCCCTCTCCCCATAACCCTTAATCCCCTCGCTTATCAAAAACCCATCAACCCGCGTCTTAAAAATATTTAGCGAGGCAGCCTCCACCACCTCAACGGGCAGAGAATTCCAGAGATTCACCACCCTTTGAGTGAAGAAGTTCTTCCTCAACTCCGTTCTAAACCGCCCTCCCTTTATCTTGAGGCTGTGCCCCCTGTTCCTACTGTCCTTTCTGAGCGGGAAGAGTCTCTCCACCTCTATCCTATCCATCCCATTCATCATCTTATATGTCTCAATGAGATCTCCCCTCATCCTTCTAAACTCTAACGAGTACAAGCCTAGTTTATTCAGCCTCTCCTCATAGCTCAATCCCCTCAACTCTGGTATCAGCCTAGTAAACCTCCTCTGCACTCCCTCCAAGGCCAAAATATCCTTGCGTATGTACGGCGACCAAAACTGCACACAGTACTCCAGCTGCGGCCTCACCAATGCCCTATACAGCCGCAGCAAGACCTCCCTACTTTTATATTCAATCCCCCTTGCTATGAAGGCCAGCATCCCATTAGCCTTCCTGACCACCTGTTGCACCTGCAGGCTGGGTTTTTGCGACTAATGCACAAGGACCCCGAGGTCCCTCTGCACCGTTGCCTGCTGCAGTTTTTCGCCACGTAAGTAATAGTCCTTCCTACCATTATTCCTACCAAAGTGGACCACCTCACACAAACCACACCGACCTCCTCAGAAGACAAACATGGGACAAGGTGAACTGAATATCTTTTGTCGTCCAGTACTTCACCGGAGTGGAGAAGCTATCACATCTTCTCCGGAGTCTTCAACATGTCATCGATGAAGACGAACATCTCGCCAAGGCCACCCCCACACCCCTACTTATTGCCTTCAAACAACCACACAAACTCAAACAGACCATTATCCTCAGCAAACTACCCAGCCTTCAGGAGGACAGTGACCACAACACCACACAACCCTGCCACAGCAACCTCTGCAAGACATGCCAGATCATCGACACGAATGCCATCACCTCACGTGAGAACACCATCCACCAAGTACACAGCACATATTCTTGCAACTCGGCCAACCTGATATGGTGCAGGAAAGGATGTCCCAAGGCATGGTACGTTGGGGAGACCATGCAGATGCTACGATAACAGATGAATGAACATCGTTCGACAATCATCAGGCAGGAGTGTTCCCTTCCAGTCAGGGAAAGCAGTCACAGGCATTCAGCCTCTGATCTTTGGGTAAGCGTTCTCCAAGGCGGCCTTCACAACATAGAACAACGCAGAATCGCTGAGCAGAATCTGATGGCCAAGTTCCGCACACGAGGACAACCTCAACAGGGGTCTTGGGTTCATGTCACACTATCTTGTAACCCCCACGACTTGCCTGGGCTTGCAAAATCTCACTAACTGTCCTGGCTGGAGACAATGCACATCTCTTTAACTTGTGCTTGGCCCTCTCTCCACTCACACTGTCTGTACCTTTAAGACTTGATTACCTATAAAGACTCTCATTCCAACCATTATCTTGTAAACTGGCTTTGTGTCTGTATATGCCGTGTTTGTGAACACAAGTCCTCGCTCACTTGATGAAGGAGCGAGACTCTGAAAGCTTATGCTGCCAAATAAACCTGTTGGACTTTAACCAGATGTTGTGAGACTTCTTACTGTACCTCCCTTGTGGCCAGAGAGGGGTCAGAGCCCCTGTAATTTCCTCCTTTGCCTCCCACAACAGCCTGGGACACAATTCATCCGGACCTGGAGATTTGTCCACTTTTGAGGCAGCCAATATCTCCAATACCTTGTCACTCCCTATGATAATTTGTTCTCAAGCCTCACATTCTCTCTCCCCAAGTTCCGTAACTACCTCTTCATTTTCATGGGTGAAGACAGATGTGAAATATTTGTTTAACACCCTACCAATGTCCTCTGCCTCCACTCACGGATTTCCCCCTTGGTCCTTATTCGGCCCTACTCTTTCCCCGCGTACCCTCTTTTTACTGATATATTTACAGAATATCTTAGGATTTTCCCTACTTTTACCAGCCAGAGATTTCTCTTTGCTCTCCTAATTGATATCTTAAACTCCATCCTACACTTTCTGTACTCCACTAACACCTCTTGTTGAAAGCCTCTCTTTTCCTTCTCGTTGCCTCTCCTGAATGTCTCTGGTCGTCCATGGTTCTTTGGGTTTGTTACACCTTCCTATTACCCTAGATGGAACATTGGGCCTGTACCCTCTCCATTTTATCTTTGAACTCCTCCCACTGCTCTTCTGTCGATTTTCCCACAAGTAACTTCTTCCAGTCTACTTTGGCCAGATCCTGCCTAATTTTGTTAACATGTACTCTCCCCCAATCCAAAATCTTTTTCTGCAACTTGTCTATTCTTTTGTCCGTAACAAATTTGAATTGAATTATGTTGTGGTTTCTGTCACCTAAATGTTCCCCCACCAACACAGCCACCACCTGTCTGGCTTCATTCCTACAATTAGATCCAGCACTGTGCCATCCCTTGTTGGATCCTCTACATATTGACCTAAAAAGTTTTATGTATACATTTTAAGAACTCTACTCCATCTAAGCCCTTAGCATGATGGCTATCCCAATTAATTTTGGGAAAGTTGAAATCACCGAATATAATTACCCTCATTATTTTTATACTCATCCACAAATTGCACACATATTTGCTCTTCAATTTCCTGCTGACTATCTGGGGGTCTATAATAAACACCCCGCAATGTAAATCATCTTACTACAGTAACTGCTTCTTTAACTAATAATGCAATGCCTCCTCTTTTGTGCATTTTGGTGATAGTGACCACAATTCGGTTACGTTCACCTTAGTGATGGGAAGAGATAGGCATGAACCTCGGGTCAGCAATTTTAGCTGGGGTAAGGGCGATTATGAGGCTATCAGGAGTGAATTAGGAAGCATGGATTGGATTAGGGGATTACAGGGACTGGGAACGTCTGAAATGTGGAGTTTTTTCAAGGAGCAGCTACTGCGAGTCCTTGATAGGTATGTCCCTGTCAGGCATGGTGGATTTGGTAGATCTAGGGAACCGTGGTGCACTAAAAGAGTTGAGTCGATGGTTAAAAAGAAAAAGGAGGCTTATGTTCGGATGAGATTGGAGGGCTCAGATAGTGCACTAGAAAGCTTTAGATTGGCTAGGAGGGAGTTGAAGAGTGAGTTGAGAAGGGCTAAAAGAGGACATGAGAAGAATTTGGCTGATAGGATTAAGGAGAATCCTAAGGCGTTCTATAGGTATGTCAAGAACAGAAGGTTGGTCAGGGCAAGATTAGGGCCAGTTACAGACAGCAGGGGGAAGTTGTGTGTGGAACCGGAGGAGATTGGAGAAGTATTGAACCAATATTTCTCTTCGGTGTTCACGCAGGGGGACATGAATATAGCTGAGGAGGACATTGGGTTGCAGGGGTGTAAAATAGACAGTATTACGGTTGATAAAGGGGATGTGCTGGAAATTCTTGAGGGGCTGAAAATAGATAAGTCCCCTGGTCCGGATGGGATCTACCCTAGGATTCTCTGGGAGGCTAGAGAGGTGATTGCAGAGCCTCTGGCTCAGATCTTCAGGTCGTCATTGGTCTCTGGTGTAGTCCCGGAGGATTGGAGGATAGCGAATGTTGTCCCATTGTTTAAGAAGGGGAACAGAGACTTTGCCGGGAATTATAGACCGGTGAGTCTTACTTCTGTTGTGGGCAAGGTTTTAGAAAAAATTATTAGGGATAGGATTTATAGTTATTTGGAGTGTAATGAATTGATTAGAAATAGTCAGCATGGTTTTGTAGCGGGTAGGTCGTGCCTTACTAACCTTATTGAGTTTTTTGAGAAGGTGACCAAAGAGGTGGATGGGGGCAAGGCAGTTGACGTGGTATACATGGATTTTAGTAAGGCGTTCGATAAGGTTCACCATGGTAGGCTTCTGCAGAAAATGCAGATGTATGGGATTGTGGGTAATCTAGGAAGTTGGATCAGGAATTGGCTATCAGATAGGAGACAGAGGGTGGTGGTGGATGGTAAATATTCATCATGGAGTACAGTTACGAGTGGTGTGCCTCAGGGATCTGTTTTGGGGCCACTGTTGTTTGTAATTTTTATTAATGATCTGGATGAGGGTATAGTTGGGTGGATTAGTAAATTTGCTGATGACACCAAAATTGGAGGTGTGGTAGATTGTGAGGAAGAGTGTCATAGTCTGCAGGGAGACTTAGATAGGTTGCAGAGCTGGGCCGAGAGGTGGCGGATGGAATTTAATGCGGAGAAGTGTGAGGTAATTCACTTTGGTAGGAGCAACAGATGTGTCGAGTATAGGGCTAACGGGAGGACTTTGAATAGTGTGGATGAACAGAGGGATCTAGGTGTGTGTGTACATAGATCCCTGAAAGTTGGGAATCAAGTAGATAAGGTTGTTAAGAAGGCGTACGGTGTCTTGGCGTTTATTGGTAGGGGGATTGAATTTAGGAGTCGCAGTGTAATGTTGCAACTGTACACTACTCTAGTGCGGCCGCACTTGGAGTACTGTGTGCAGTTCTGGTCCCCGCATTACAAGAAGGATGTGGAGGCGTTGGAGAGGGTGCAGAGGAGGTTTACTAGGATGTTGCCTGGTATGGTGGGGAGGTCCTATGAGGAGAGACTGAGGGATTTAGGGTTGTTTTCGTTGGAAAGAAGGCGGCTAAGAGGGGATCTTATTGAAACATATAAGATGATTAGAGGTTTAGATAGGGTGGATAGTGATAGCCTTTTTCCTCGGATGGAGAAAGCTAGCACGAGGGGGCATGGCTTTAAATTAAGGGGGGGTAGCTACAGGACGGATGTCAGGGGTAGGTTCTTTACCCAGCGGGTGGTGAGGGATTGGAATGCCCTGCCTGCTGCAGTTGTAAATGCGTCTAGTTTGGGGGCGTTTAAGAGATCTCTGGATAGGTTTATGGACGAAAAGGGATTGGTATAGGCTAGTGGGTCATTGTTTTTGTAACTGGTCGGCGCAACATCGTGGGCCGAAGGGCCTGTTCTGCGCTGTAATGTTCTATGTTCTATGTTCTATGTTCTTCTTTTACTCCCTCCTATCTTGCCTGAAGATTCTATATCCCAGGACACTGAGCTGCCAATCCTGCCCCTCATTCAACCACGTCTCTGTGATGTCTGTTATATGTCAATCCTCGCCCTTAACCCATTTGCCTCACTTTCACTTAGGACAATCCCACAGTTCCTGGAATCAGTCTAGCGAACCTTGGTTGGGAGAGTTATCCTTCCCCACGTAAGGAGATGAAAAGGACATACAATATTCCAGGTATCTCACCAAGGCTGAAGTCACCTTGAAGTCACCTGTAGCTAGTCATCTTTAATCCTCTTTTGTGGGGAGGTGGTGGCAGTGGTGTTTTCACTTGTAATCCAGAGAGCCAGGAGATTTGAGTTCAAATTCCACTACAACAGCTGGTAAAATTTGAATTAAATAAAAAGTTGGAATTAAAAGTCTAATGATATCATGAAACCATAGCCAATTACTGTAAAAACCTATCTGGTTCACTAATTCCCTTTAGGGAAGGAAATCTGCTGTCCTTACCCAGTCTGGTCTACTTCTGTCTCCAGGCCCACAGCAATGTTGTTTCATTCTTAAATGCCCTCTCAAATAGACTAACTAACCACTCAGTTTAAGGACAATCAGATACGAGCAATAAATGTTGGCCCAGCCAGTGACACCTACACCCCTTGAACGAATAAAAAAAAACCCTACACTCAATCCCTCTTAGAGATCAGAGAGGTCATAGAGGTTTACAGCATAGAAACAGGCCCTTCAGCCCATAAGAACATAAGAAATAGGAGCAGGAGTAGGCCATCTAGCCCCTCGAGCCTGCCCCGCCATTTAATAAGATCATGGCTGATCTGCCGTGGCTCAGTTCCACATTCCCACCCTCTCCCCATAACCCTTAATCCCCTTGCCTATCAAAAACCTATCAACCCGCGTCTTAAATATATTTAGCGAGGCAGCCTCCACCACTTCAACGGGCAGAGAATTCCAGAGATTCACCACCCTTTGAGTGAAGATGTTCCTCCTCAACTCCGTTCTAAACCGCCCCCCCTTTATCTTGAGGCTGTGCCCTCTAGTCCTACTGTCCTTTCTGAGCGGGAAGAGCCTCTCCACCTCTATCCTATCCATCCCATTTTATATGTCTCAATGAGATCTCCCCTCATTCTTCTAAACTCTAACGAGTACAAGCCTAGTTTATTCAGCCTCTCCTCATAGTTCAACCCCCTCAACTCCGGT
The DNA here is from genome assembly GCF_965287045.1 of Carcharhinus amblyrhynchos. Taxonomy (NCBI): domain Eukaryota; kingdom Metazoa; phylum Chordata; class Chondrichthyes; order Carcharhiniformes; family Carcharhinidae; genus Carcharhinus; species Carcharhinus amblyrhynchos. Next base: position 124,778,766 of record NC_137331.1, read on the forward strand.
ATCAGCCTAGTAAACCTCCTCTACACTCTCTCCAAGGCCAAAATATCCTTGCGTAAGTGCGGCGACCAAAATGTGTCTATGTTGTCCCTTTTGTTAAACTCCTAAGCTAGTCACAATTGCCTGCATTTGGCCCATTTCCCTCTAAACATATCTTACCAATGTAACTATCAAAATGCTTTTTAAAAGACAAAATTGTACCCACCTCTACTACTACCTCTGGCAGCTTGTTCCAGACACTCACCACCCTCTGTGTAAAAAATTGCCCCTCTGGACACTTTTGTATCTCTCCCCTCTCACCTTAAACCTATGCCCTCTAGTTTTAGACTCCCCTACCTTTGGGAAGAGATACTGACTATCTAGCTGATCTATGCCCCTCATTATTTTATAGACCTCTATAAAATAACCCCTTTGTTGTATAACTCTCCCCAGCACCCTACCATTAACTGAGTAAGTCCTGCCCCAGTTCAATCCACTGAAATGCACGTCGCATTTATTTAAATTAAATTCCATCTGCCATTTGTTAGCCTACTGGGTCAATTGATCAAGATCCTGTTGCAATCCTAGATAAACTTCTTCACTGTCCACTCTTGCAATTAAGTGCAACCTCCTTATTTGCTGCCTGCATCTGCAAGTTACTTTTGAACAAGGACAGCAAGGTTTGTTCGGCTGCCCACTCTCATGATCTCAACATCTCGGAAAAGCTCTGACATTCTATATTTCAGGCCAAGCTGGACAGCCTCATGCTTCTGTCCCTCATATTCAATCTGCTATGTTCCTGGCCACTCACTGTCTATAGTAGTCATGATGTGGAGATGCCAGCGTTGGACTGGGGGGGGTAAACCCAGTAAGAAGTCTGACAACACCAGAAGGTGTTGTCAGACTTCTTACTGCACTCACTGTCTAACAGCCCTTGGGGCCTCTTTGCACCTTTCTCATAACTTACCACAGGACACAAGCAGGACACGCAATAACCTGGTTACAAAAACTGTGCAGCAAATATTCTTAGAGGGCATAAAATCAGGTGAGTGACACCAACTGGGCTGCTGGATTCCAGACTTGGGTTGCAAGTTCATTCACGATGGCCAAGACTTAGAACATAGAACATAGAACATTACAGCGCAGTACAGGCCCTTCAGTCCTCGATGTTGCGCCGACCGGTGGAACCAATCTAATGCACCCCTAACCTAAACTATTCCAATGTTATCCATGTGCCTATCCACTGACCATTTGAACACCCTTAAAGTTGGTGAGTCCACAACTGCTGCAGGCAGGGCATTCCACGCCCTTACCACCCTCTGAGTAAAGAACCTACCTCTGACATCCGTCCTATAAATACCACCCCTTAATTTAAAGCTATGTCCCCTCGTGTTAGCCATCACCATCCGAGGAAAAAGGCTCTCACTGTCCACCCTATCCAATCCTCTGATCATCTTGTATGCCTCAATTAGGTCACCTCTCAACCTTCTTCTCTCAAATGAAAATAACCTCAAGTCCCTCAGCCTTTCCTCATAAGACCTTCCCACCATACCAGGCAACATTCTGGTAAACCTCCTCTGCACCGTTTCCAATGCCTCCACATCCTCTTATAATGCGGCGACCAGAACTGTACGCAATACTCCAAGTGCAGCTGCACCAGAGTTTTGTACAGTTGTAACATGACCTCATGGCTCTGAAATTCAATCCCTCTACCAATAAAAGCTAACACACCGTACGCCTTCTTAACAACCTTATCAACCTGGGTGCCAACTTTCAGGGAGCTATGCACATGTACCCCGAGATCTCTCTGCTCGTCAACACTACTAAGAGTCCTTCCATTAGCCCTATATTCTGTACTCCTGTTACTCTTACCAAAGTGAATCACTTCACACTTTTCCGTATTAAACTCCATTTGCCACTTCTCGGCCCAGCTCTGCAACTTATCTTTGTCCCTCTGCAAACTGTAACATCCATCCTCACTGTCTACAACTCCTCCAACTTTGGTGTCGTCAGCAAATTTACTAATCCATCCTTCTACACCCTCACCTAGGTCATTTATAAAAATGACAAACAGCAGTGGCCTCAAAACAGATCCTTGAGGTACACCACTTGTAACCGAACTCCAGGTTGAATATTTCCCATCAACCACCACCCTCTGTCTTCTATCAGCTAGCCAATTCCTGATCCAAACTGCTAAATCACCCTCAATCCCATGCATCTGCATTTTCTGCAGCAGCCTACCACGGGGAACCTTATCAAACGCTTTGCTAAAATCCATACACAATGTCAACTGCCTTACCCTTATCCACCTCTTTGGTCACCTTTTCAAAAAACTCGAAAAGGTTTGTGAGGCACGACTCACCCTTCACAAAACCGTGTTGACTATCCCTAATCAATTTATTTCTCTCCAGGTGATTATGAATGTACTCACATCAGGGTAACTTGTCACGATACCACTGACAATGAGACAATAAATGGCATAAGGAAGGGGTGAGGCCATGCAGAGATTTGAAAGCAAGGATGTTACAAAAATCTTATGTTTTAAGTTCAGTGCAAGAAATACATATCTGATTTCCTTAGCTCCTGATAGAACCTTGAATGCGAAAGAGACTATACCATGGCCATTCCTCCTCCAGTTCATCAGGCACCATTAAAATATGTGCTGAAAAGTCTTTGGCCCTGATACTTACCCAGAAGATTAGCAAAGAGTCACATCATTTGTTTGCTGGTACTGAGGAGATGTGGTGGAAGTCTGTTGTGTTGTCTATTGCTACAGCTTATCGGTCAGTTTTTAATAAATTTAGCCAAAATCAAGGTCTTTCTGAAATCTGGGAAATTACAACTGTTATGATACACCCATTGAATGAAATAAAGTACAAGGTCGATGTTTTGCTGCTGGAGTTTCTGCGGTATCAGATATTGTGTGCTTATGGTTCCATTTCAGTTTCCAAAAACATAAGGTCAGATCAGAGCGTCAGAATAAAAGGAAGCCATTCAGCCCCTTGAAACTGTTTTGCCATTCAGTTAGAGACCATGGAAGGATTTGAATCCAAGGATGAGAATTTCACTTTGGAAGAAGTAAGGAAGAGGTGCAATGGAATGTCAGTGAGGACAATGGGATTTGAATGTGCAGGACTGGGTGTAGGATACAATAGAGTGAAATTTGCAATGAGCTGAAGTTTATGGATGGTGAATAATGAGACTCCCGCCAGGAGAGCTTTTATGTCTTGAGATAATAAGATGCTATCAAGGGTTTTAGCAGTGGATGGGCTGAGGCACGGTAGAGACAGAAAATGAAAAAATACTTGCATTTATACAGTGCTTTTCAAATACTCAGACTCCTCAAAGCACTGTGTTTGAAAAATTCTTTCTCCACACATTGACATCACTGGTAAGGCCAAAATTTGTTGCCCATCCACAATTTCCCTTGCCCTGAGTAGTTTGCTAGGGCAATTAAGGGTCAACAACATTGCTGTGTGCCTGGAGTCACATGTAGACCAGACCAGGTAAGGAAAGCAGATTTCCTTTTGTCAGTTGCCATGATGGGATTTGTATCCATGTCCCCAGAACATTAGCCTGGACATCTGGATTCCTAGTTCAGTGACATTACCATTAGGTTATCATCCCTCCTCAGACAATGAAGCCCTTTTGATGTGTAGCCAATGTTTTAAAGTAGGAAATTCTTCAGATGATGGTGGACAGGCTTTGGGGAGTCAGGGGGTGAGTTAATCACTGCAGAATTCCCACCTTCTGACCTGCTCTTGTAACTACATGGCAGCTGCACAGTGACACAATAGTTAGCAGTGCTGCCTCACTGTGTCAGGACCTGGGTTCGATTCCAGCTTCGATCACTGTCAAAGAACAAAGAAAATTACAGCACGGGGGAAAAGGACCTTTGGCCCTCCAAGCCGTCAGTGCAGAGTCTGCATGTTCTCCCCGTGCCTGCATGGGTTTCCTCTGCGTGCTCCGGTTTCCTCCCTCAGTCTGAAAGATGTGCTGGTTAGGGTGCATTGGCCATGCTAAATTCTCTCTTAGAGTACCCGAATAGGTGCTAGAGTGTGGCAACTGGGGGATTTTCACAGTAACTTCATTGCAGTGTTAATGTAAGCCTACATATAACATGAATAAATAAACTTTAAACTGTATTGATATGGCTAGTCCAGTTCAGTTTCCAGTAAATGGTAACTCCTAGGATGTTGGTTTTAGGGTATTCAATGATAGGAATGGCTGGTCTCCTACATTCTACTTTCCATTCACCTGAGGTAATCAAAACGCTACTGTCCATGTCTTAACTCATTCCAAGTCTCATTCACCTATCACCCCTATGTTCGCTGACTGACGCTGGCTCTTGCTCAATCGATATCTTGATTTTAAAATTCTCATTCTTGTTTTTGATCCATTCATGTCCTCAGCTTTCTCTATCTCTGTAATCCCCTTCAATCCCACAACACCCAGAGATATTGGTGTTCATCTCATTCTGCCTCTTTAGTATTCACCATTTTCATTAATTTGGCACTGTTGGCTGTGCTTTCTCTAAGTAGCATGGAATCCACTTTCATGGAGTATTGTTTCTCCAGGTTACTTAATTCAGGAATTTGGCTAGTGAGGGCATCCAGTGTAGGAAGAGAAGTGCTGTTCTGAGATTTAAGAGAAATAAGTGAGGTAGAAAGAATAGTGAGAGCTGAGGTCTAAAGGCATTAGTTAAGAACTGATTGGTTGGTGAGTTTTACAGTATTTAATTTCTCTGTAAACTATGGTATTAGTTTAAACTAGAACTGGGAGATTCAAGTACTTTATTGAATTTACATCATAACTAGTTAAACTACATAATACTGTTATGATCTGGCAAGTGGTAATTGCCAGGTTGACCAAATCCCAAAGGGAAAATTGGAAAGCTATCTCAACGATTTTCAATTTGTATTTTTTAAAATTTTCAAAATAGCCTGTGTCCAAGGGCTCTTAAGATTTACTCAAGGGATATTTTTCGAGTTTCAGAAACAATTATTTGTTTTACAGGGCATCCTTCTGAGGAGTTCTGGATATGATTCTTCAGTCATTAAGACCAGAAGACCATAAGACATAGGAGCAGAATTAGGCCACTCAGCCCATCGAATCTGCTCTGCCAATCAATCATGGCTGATATTTTTCTCATCCTCATTCTCCTGCCTTTTCCCCATAATCCTTGATCTCCTTATTAATCAAGAACCTAACTATCTCTATCTTAAAGACACTCAATGACCTGGTTTCCACAGCTGTCTGCGGCAAAGGGTTCCACACATTTACTACTCTATGACTGAAGAAATTCCTCCTCATCTCTGTTTTAAAGGATTATCCCTTTAGTCTGAGGTTGTAACCTCTTGTTCTAGTTTTTTCCAACAAGTGGAAACATCCTCTCCACATCCACTCTATCCAGCCTCGCAGTATCCTGTAAGTTTCAAAAAGATCTCCCCTCTTCCTTCTAAACTCCAACAAGTGCAGACCCAGAGTCCTCAACTGTTCCTTGTACGACAAGCTCTTCATTCCGGGGATTATTCTTGTGGACCTCCTCTGGACCCCTTCCAAGGCCAACACATTCTTTCTTATTGCCTTGGTATTTTCTCTCAAATGCTGATTCTAAATATAGTTTCTAATTTACAACTGTAAACTAATTCTAAATTCATCTCAAATTCCAACTACTTGGCGCAAATTCCAACTACTTGGCTAGTCATGGCACGAATCAATTCCAGCCTCCAAGACTGCCTGGATCCACCAAAGTTTACCTAATACTGCAGCATATCCACAGTAGATGCCATGTCCCTAGCCCTGCCCTCAACCCTGGAACATCTAGATAACAAGGACACCTATGTCAGACATCTATTTTTTGACTACAGCTCAGCCTTACATAGAACATAGAACATATAACACTAGAGCACAAACAGGCCCTTCGGCCCACGAGTTGCGCCGATCACATCAACACCTACCAATCTATAAACCTATCTATAACCCCCAATCCCATTAAACCCCATACACTCATCCAGAAGTCTTTTAAAAGACCCCAGCGAGTTCGCCTCCACCACCACTGACGGCAGCCGATTCCATTCACTCACCACCCTCTGAGTGAAAAACTTACCCCTAACATCACTTCTGTACTTTCCTCCCCGCACCTTAAATCTGTGTCCTCTCGTAGTGACTATTTCAACCCAGGGAAATAGCCTCTGAGAATCCACCCTATCTATTCCTCTCAACATTTTATAAACTTCTATCAGGTCGCCTCTCAACCTTCGTCTCTCCAGGGAGAAGAGTCCCAGCTCCCTCAACCTAACTTCATAAGGCATGCCTCCCAGTCCAGGCAACATCCTTGTAAATCTCCTCTGTACCCTTTCAATAACTTCTACATCTTTCCTATAGTGAGGCGACCAGAACTGCGCACAGTACTCCAAATGAGGCCTGACTAGGGTCTTATAAAGTTGCAGCATTACCTCCCGACTCCTAAACTCAATCCCTCGATTAATGAAGGCCAGTACACCATATGCCTTCTTGACCACATCCTCCACCTGCGAAGCCGATTTAAGAGTCCTGTGGACCCGGACCCCAAGATCCTTCTGCTCCTCAACACTACTAAGACTCCTGCCCTTGATAGTGTACTCATTCATCCCGTTGGTTCTGCCAAAATGGACGACTACACATTTATCCGCGTTGAAGTCCATCTGCCACTTCTCCGCCCAGTCCTGCATCCTATTTATGTCCTGCTGCAACTTTTGACATCCTTCCAGACCATCCACAACACCACCAACCTTCGTGTCATCAGCGAACTTACTTACCCATCCCTCCACTTCCTCATCCAGGTCATTTATGAAAATGACAAACAGCAAGGGTCCAGGACAGATCCCTGGGGCACTCCACTGGTGACTGACCTCCATGCCGAAAAAGACCCATCCACAACCACTCTCTGCCTTCTGCAGGCAAGCCAGTTCTGGATCCACAAGGCCAAAGGCCCTTGGATCCCATGCCCTCTCACCTTCTCAAGAAGAAACTCATTATTCCTTTAACTCATTATTCCTACAAAACTTATCCTCAAACTCCATGGCCTGGGCCTCGGATCCTCCGTTTGTGACTGGACCCTGAACTTCCTTACCCACAGACCACAATCAGTAAGGATAGGCAACAACACCTCCTCCACGATCATCCTTAACACCAGTGCCCAACAAGGCTGTGTTCTCAGCCTCCTACTGTATTCCTTATACATCTATCACTGTGTGGCCAAATTCCCTCCAACTTGATTTTCAAGTTTGCTGACGACATCACTGTAGGAGGGTCGGATCTGAAACGATGACGAGACAGAGGACAGGAATGAGATAGAGAATCTGGTGAACTGGTGCAACGACAATAACCTCACTTTCAATGTCAACAAAACGAAGGAGATTGTCATCGACTTCAAGAAGCATAGTGGAGGACATGCCCCTGTCTACATCAATGGGGAGTAAGTAGAAATGGTGGAGAGCTTCAAGTTGCCCTGGTCCCCCATGCTGACACTACAGTTAAGAAAGCCCACACATGCCTCTACTTTCTTGGAAGACTAAGGAAATTTGGCATGTCAGCAACAACTCTCATCAACTTTTACAGAAGCACCATAGAAAGCATTCTTTCTGGTTGTATCACAGCTTGGCATGGTTCCTGCTCTGCCCAAGACCGCAAGAAACTACAAAAGGTTGTGAATATTGCCCAATCCATCACGCAAACCAGCCTCCCATCCATTGACTCTGCACTTTCTGCTGCCTCAGCAAAGCAGCCAGCATAATTAAGGGCGCTACACACCCCAAACATTCTCTCTTCCACCTTCTCCCATAGGGAGAAAGGCACAAAAGTCTGAGGTCACGTACTAACCTGACTCAAGAACAGCTTCTTCCTTGCTGCCATCAGACTTTTGAATGGACTTACCTCAAATTTAGTTGATCTTTCTCTACACCCTAGCTATGATTGTAACGCTACACTCTGCAATCTCTTGTTTCTTTCTCTATGTACGGTATGCTTTGTCTGAATAGCACACAAGGAACAATACTTTTAAAGGTATACGAATACATGTGACAATAATAAATCGAATCAATGAAAAATAAATCACAGGTGACAAAAAACATGGGTGTAAATCTACAACAAATGTTTAACACTGAAGGTCTAATACAGATAGGACATATACAGTAAATGGCAGAGCCCTTAAGAGTATTGATAGGCAAAGGGATCTGAGTGTATGGGTACACAGGTCACTGAAAGTGGCAATCAGGTGGAGAAGGTAGACAAGAAGACATACAACATGCTTGCCTTCATTGGCCGGGGTATTGAGTTTAAAAATTGGCAAGTCATGTTGCAGCTTTATAGAACCTTAGTTAGGCTGTGTTTGGAATATAGTGTTCAATTCTGGTCGCCACACTACCAGAAGGATGTGGAGGCTTTGGAGAAGTTACAGAAAAGATTTACCAGGATGTTGCCTGGTATGGAGGGCATTAGCTATGAGGAGAGGTTGGAGAAACTTGGTTTGTTCTCACTGGAGTGACGGAGATTGAGGGTGACCTGATAGAAATCTACAAGATTATGAGAGGTCTGGACAGAGTGGATAGTCAGAAGCTTTTTTCCCAGGTGGAAGAGTCAATTACTAGGGGGCATAGGTTTAAGGTGTGAGAGGCAAAATTTAAAGGAGATGTAAAAGCAGATGTTTTACACAGAGGGTGGTGGGTGCCTGGAACTCATTGGTAGTGGAAGAGGATACATAGTGATTTTTAATATCGTCTTGATGAGTACATGAATAGGATGGGAATAGAGGGATATGGTCCTGTAAGTGTAGAAGGTTTTAGTTAAGTTGGGCAGCATGCTCAGTGCAGGCTTGGACGGCTGAAGGGCCTGTTCCTGTGCTGTAATTTCCTTTGTTCTTTGTTTTTTATAAGTTTTAAGTTTAAAGTTTATTTATTGTAGTCACAAGTAGGCTTACGTTAACACTGCGATGAAGTTACTGTGAAAATCCCTTTGTCACCACACTCAGGCACCTATTCGGATACGCTGAGGGAGAATTTAACATGGCCAATGCACCGAACCAGCTCGTCTTCCAGACTCTGGGAGGAAACCTGAGCATCCAGAGGAAACCCATGTAGACATGGGGAGAATGAGCAGACTCCACACAGTAAGAAATGAGTTCAATGTTGTAATTTAATCAAGAATTTTAACCATAACCTAATTGAGCTTCAGTGATGACAGAGTTTTTCCTCACTGTGCAGCTCAATTCCAATTTACAACACTTTGCTGGATATTTCAGTTCAAAATATCAACTTGTTGAACAACATTTAATATCACAGAACCACAAGATATTGCTCTATCACCTTTCTCCCCTGAACTGGGGTACACAACCAGACACATATGCCCATACACATGCCCCACATTCACCCGAGTTGAAACTTGGCCTAGTCACAGATGTAGATGGATGCGCATAGTGAGCCTCCTCTAGGAGGGGAACAAGATCAGGACAGAAGAATACAGTACCCTCAGAGGCTCCTTCCTGACAAGCAATGTTCTCAGTGTCTGGTACCTGCTTAAGCCAAGACCTGTTTCTCCAGAGCCAGTCTCCTGTCAGATTCTTCCACCAGCTACAGTGTAGAGCACAAGGACCACAATGCTAAGTGCTTTGAGGACAGAGCCCTAGCCCACCTGATTGCCACTAAGATCTAGACCTCACAGGCAACACAGCACAGGACAAGAAGACATGGCATCAACCCTGCCAACTGCAGTTTGCCATCCATGATGACAAGGAACTCAACAAGGCCAGGGCAACGTTCTGGCCAGCATCCAGGCCATGCTGCTGCCCAAGAAAACAGGACATCCCCAGCAAGACATCAGACAAAACTGGACTAAAAACAGCTGAAGGGAGGGGACCTGTGATTGGAGGAGCTGAAGAAGCTACATGGTAGAAACAGAATCTGTCGTCGGAGGAACTTCACTTCACAGATTCTGTCTCCCACGCCCGCTGCTCCTCCAATCAAAATGTATGGGAATGACTTTCCTTGAATCTTTTTCCCCTATCATTGAGTTTTCGAGGGCTATTTGTGAGAGTTACTAGCTGAATTTGTCTGCTGTCTGTTCACTTTTTTTTCTATACTTTAACTATTATATCTGCACAAACAAAACAAGCTGGAATTGTTCCCTTTATAACAGAAGATTAAGGGATATTTAATAGAAATGTTTGTACTTATGAGGAATTTGACAGGATGGGGAGAAAATGTTTATACTAGCAGGAGGGTCAATGATCAGAAGACATAGATTTAAGTTCATTGGTAAGACTTTTTTTAAGATCCTACATGTTCAGCCTGATTGAATGATGGGAGCAGACCTGGAATTAACTTTCAACAGAGAACTGGATAAATAATTAGAAATGAAAAACTCAAAAGATACAGAGAAAGAGCAGGGTAATGGGTCTAACCGGATAGTTATTTCATGGAACGTTAATTGGCTGAAGAATTGCCTCTCACTTGGACAGAAGTCTCGCCTCAGAAAGCTGACAGATAATCTAATTGGCAGGCAGCCTGCAGCCTTAGTAGCCAGTGGTAGCAGAGGCCAGAACTGTGACTATGTGCAGTGCCAGATTCTAAGTCTTGGAATGCAGAATCAGGTAAATGTACAGGGTCTGATAGCAGGAAGGAGATGTGAGGCTGGGGAGAGAGAGGGGATTAAGGTCTTGATGGAAAGATTGGGATTGAAGAGAGAACCCACAGGAGGCAGACACTGGCAATACCTGACATGGAAATGGGGTACTTCAAGGAATGCCCACTCCCCAACAAAGCCTGAATAGCTTTATGACCATCTAGGACTTCAGATGAGAGCAAGCAGGCCATCCTACGTCTTGCCCAACTCACACATAAAATTGCAGACAGGTTGGGGTTGGATGGGAGTGTGGCAGATAGGCAACATAGCAAGTTTCACAGGGCTAAGAGTGGGGGTCAGCAAGAAGAATTTTCACTTTTAAATCAATAGTTCATCAAGGTGTTGAAAATGTGGCTGTCACTTCAGCTAATCACCATCATCTTAGAACTTGCAGCACAGGAGGTAACCAATCAGCCCATCGAATCTGTACTAGCTCCTTGAAAGATTAGCCCATTCCTTCCTGCTCTTTCCCTACAGCCATACCCATGTTCCCTTGCAAGTTTTTATCCAATTCCATCTTGAAGTTACAATTGAATTGGTTTTCCCCACACTTTCAGAAAGTGTATTCCAAATCACAACTCATAGCATTAAAACAATGCCTCATCCCTCCTTCTTGTTTGCTGGCTAATCACCATAAACCTGTGTCCTCTGGTTACCAACCTTCCTGCCAATAGAAACAATTTACAGAATCACAGAATACTGCAGCACAGAAGAGGCCCTTTGGCCCATGGAGCCTACATCAACGCATGAAAGATTCTGACCTGCCCACCTAATCCCACTTCCCAGCTCTCGGCCCTGAATGTTATGATGTGCCAAGTGCTCATCCAGGTACTTTGTAAAGGATGTGAGGCATCCCGCCTCCACCATCGCCCCAGGCAGCGCTTTCCAGACCATCACCACCCTCTGGGTAAAAAGGTTTTTAACTGACCCTTCAACAAAGGGTTACAGCTGCTCCTTATCCAATCTGTCCATGTCCCTCATAAACTTGAACACCAGATCGCCACTCACTCTTCGCTGCTCCAGAGAAAACAACTCAAGCCTATCCAACCTCTCTTCATAACTTAAATGTTCCATCCCAGGCAGCATCCTGGTGAATCTCCTCTGCACCCTTTCCAGTGCAATCACATCCTTCCGATAATGTGGCGACCAGAACTGTACACAGTACTCCAGCTGTGGCCTCACCAAAGTTCTCTACAACTCCATCATAACCTCTCTGCTTTTATAATTTTATTCACTTAGGTAACAAAAACAAGAAGGCAGCTTACTACCTAAATGGCTATAAATTGGGAGAGGGGAGCGGGGAGCAGGACCTTGTGCACCAGTCGCTGAAGGTAAGCATGCAGGTAAAGAAGGCAAATGGTATATTGGTCTTCATTGCGAGAGGGTTCGAGTACAGGAGCAGGGATGTGTTGTTGCAATTACACAAGTCCAAAGAGTGGTGAGCCTGTGGAATTCATTATCACAGGAAGTAGTTGGTGAAGCCACACCTAGAATACTGTGTACAGTTTTGGTCTCCTTACTTGAGAAAGGATATACTGGCACTGGAGGGAGTGCAGAGGGGATTCACTAGGTTGATTCTGGAGTTGAGAGTGTTCGCTTGTGAGGAGAGACTGAGTAGACTGGGGCTATACTCATTGGAATTCAGAAAAATGAGGGGAGATCTTGTAGAAACATAAAAGATTATGAAGGGAATTGATAAGATAGAAGCAGGGACATTGTTTCCACTGAAATAGAACTATGGGGCATGGCCTCAAAATAAGGGGGAGCCAATTTAGGACTGAGTTGAGAAGGAACTTCTTCACACAAAAGGTTGTGAATCTGTGGAATTCCCTGCGCAGTGAAGCCGCAGAGGAACTAAAAATTTGAATCAGAGCCCCTGCAATTCCTCCCTTGCCTTCCACTTTACTTTATCAAAACCCCTCATAACTTGGAGCACCTCAGTGAAGTCTCCACATAACCTTCCCTACTATAAGCAGGACAATCCCAGCTTCTCTAAAGCCGTCCACATACCCAAACTCTACATCCCTGCTGCCATTCTTATAAATCTTTTCTGCATGCTCTCAAAAGCCTTGACATCCTCCAAATGTCTGGTGCCCAGATATCAATCAAAGATGAATAAACATCTCCAGATATCAATTACCAACCTGACCAAAATCCAGAGTGACATTGACTTGATTGTAGTGCAGCCCACGTGAAAGAGGAGGACTTTGCCACCAGCGTTCAGTGCCATCGATAGCATTGGTTATTGCATGAGCTTTATACGGATCATCAGACAAACAGTGATCACAAAATTGTCCCTGAAGGAACAAAATAAAGGATTAATATAAAGATTAAAATTCAGACCAATGTTTAATTCCGAAAATCTGTAAGATACCTGAACACAATTCTAAGAAACAACTCTGTTCTCATCACCACCAAATGGAACTAGATTAGACCCAAGCACTTAAAATATTGTACTTAAGATAGAACCGACAGTGCAGGAAGAGGCCATCTGGCCCATTCAGCCTGCACCGATTCTCCAAAAGAGCATCTCACCCAGGCCCTCCCCTCCACCCTACATTAGCAGTTTGGTGGATTAGCATTTACCATGGCTAATCCACCTAACCTGCATATTTCTGGACTGTGAGAGGAATCCGGAGCACCCGGAGGAAGCCTGCACAGACACGGGGAGAACATGCAAACTTCACACAGACAGTCATCCAACACTAGAATCAAACTCTGGTCCCTGGCACTCTGAGGCACCAATGCACTGTGCAGCCCCAATAATAATCAAGAGTGATACAAGACCTTTTTTCCTTTTTCACAATTTTGAGATTTACTCATTCCTCCACAAATCTTTTTTCCTCTTTGACATTGAAATCAATTGCATTATTGCCACTAATAGAAAATGGCCATTTTGCAAGCTAGAGACAGAGATAACTATAATCTGTAATCATGACCTTTATCTGTATCCAATCTTTGTCTGAGTGCGCATGACACCAAGCACATGTGATGTTGCGTTTAATTTGGGATAAGTGTGTGTGAAAAATAATCTTTGTTTTAAAATCACAAAAGCCTACGACTGATTTACTTAATTGGAATAACATTCCAAGGCAAGAAAACATACACCACTTTCCATTTAAAAAATGCTGATTATGAGCAGTTTCTGTGACAAAATTCCATCTGTGACAAAAAGCTTGGCTTTTAAGAATCAAAGCATTTACATGACACAGAAAGCAACACTATTGGGTCATAACCTCCTCATAACCCTATAGACATGTTGCAGAATCCCCAGCTAAGGGTTTACCCGACAATTATCCAGAAGTCCTAACTTCCCCTGGACAATTGCACTGGACTGGGAACCATCCAACAAAGTGATTTAAATTGCTAACTTTGCTACACTTACAGTTACTCTAAAGAGTTATGAGGAAAAAAAGCACATCAGTTCCTTCCCCCACACCCTCAACCCTCCCTACTCCCAATATCCCCACCCACATGGAATTCATTTCCTCCCCCCTTAACCTGACCACGCCCCTCCCAAGTGACACATCCGGACTCGACATCCCCAACCCGACTGGATTCCCACAACCTGAGCGACATCCCCTGATCCAAACAATGTCCCATGACCTATCACCATCCCAATTCATTCCCTCCAATACTCCTCCCCCCATGACCTGAACAACCCCCAGCACAAGCAACCGCCCCCCGACCCAAACAACACCCTCTGGACCATAAGGTCCCCCACCCCCCAACTTGGAAAACACCCTCCGGACCCAAGAGCCCCACTTCCTTGACTATCCTTCCCCCAACTTGACCCCGCACCAGCCCAAACAACAGCCTCCCCAACCTGACCCAACCCACCCCCACGACCCGTGCCCACCCACCACATCACGTCCTGTTTCCTTCTCCCTACTGCCCATGTCCAAACCCCCACACCGACATCCTATTCACTTACCTTAGAACTCACCTTCTCCTTTTCAATGGGACATTTAATCTCATCTACTTTGCAGCAGTTAGTGCCATAAAAAGGGGGCGTGTCCTTCTTTCTTCTGCTCCTTTTGCACTTTGCCACTGGAGTTGGGAATGGGTGCTTCACTTTTCCAGTCTCACCAACTTGAGTCAGGAAAGTTGGGTGAGACAGGTGCTTTCCATTTCAAGCACAGGCAAGTCATTACAGAATGGCAATCCACTGCTGACTGCCAGCCCAGGGAAGCCATGAGCCAGTAGCTATGAATGAACCATTATACCAAGCAAACAACTGAACACTCTCTGAAATGTAGTGGTTTGTTTCTCCATCTAGACTTGGTTATGGTGATCTTTGCTGAAGGTTACTATAATTTTTCAGAATGCAGGTTAGGAGTGCCTTCTGCTGTACTTTAGACTCTGTTCTGTTTGCAACTCTCTGTGTTTCATGTTGTGGTATTGTTCTGATTTGGCATCTGTTTTGTTTCACTGTCATGCCATTTGGTAATTGATATGACCTTGGTTCGAGGCGAATTCTGATGATTTCAGATGCCACTTGTTGATGTTGTACTCAGGTTGGGTGATTCATTATCCATTCACTGGCCATGGGTATCTTTCATCTTCCCTTGTTTATCAGTCAAAGCATCTTTTACTCCTGGGAGTATCAGCAGGTTATTGGGATAGGTGCCCACACTTGTCTCCTGAATAGTAATTCTGCATTGTTTCTGCAGTATGATGAAATTTGCATGTTTGGAGTGGGCATACACAGAAGCAAATAGTGCAAACAAAGCTCTTCGAATCTGCACTGAGATATGAGAAATATCCAACCTACCTACTTAATCCCTACTTGGCACATCATAACATTCACAGCCTTGAATGTTATGATGTGCCAAGAGCTTATCCAAGTGCTTTTTAAAGAATGTGAGGCAACCCTCCCCACCACCCTCCCAGGCAGCAAATTCCAAACCATCACCACCCTTTGAATAAAAAAGTGTTTCCTCACATTTCCCCTAAACCTCCTGTCCATAGTGTCCTACCATTCATTGAATACTTGTCAAATTACTCCTTCCAAAGTGTATCACCTCACACTGTTCAGTGTTAAATACTGCCTGCCACTTATCTGCCCATTTGACCATTCCGTCTATGAGTGTCTTGGGCTACAAGAAGGATCTGTGCTGTGTTCCCTATTATTTGTGATTCCTATAAATGATGACTATGTGGGGCGTAGGATTATTAAGTTTGCCGATGGCACAAAAATTGGCAGGTGATTAATAATGAGATTGAGTGTCTTGGGCTACATTGTTTGGTAGCAAACAATGGTGTTGAGCTCTCCTGTCTTGACTAAACTCTTAAAATTTAAAATTTTAGAAGACATTTAAAAAAAATCAAATAAGTCCCTATCCTTGCCTCAACAATGACTTACAATTTAATACCGTTTGAAAATACCTACCAGGACTTACTCACCAGTCAGTTGCTCCTGTTGGTTCCATATCACTTTCTGAACTGTGATGTCACCTCAGAACGACACCAGCAATTTACCCTGCCTCTGCTGCCACTGCCACCGAATAGGTAAATGGGTTAGGCTTTATCTTACCACTCTTTTGTACTCTCCTAAGCCTCAGGTTCTCTTCCTCAGTCCAAGCTCTGCCGTCACCTCCTCTCACACTCTTAACTCACAGATCCTCTTGCTCTTTTGACAAATTTGGTCAAATTGTGCTAATCAGCCTGTCAGCTGATGATCTGCATTACAGTTAGATAGACTTCTCACTGTGTAAGCATGTGATTTTCAATGATGCTCCTGTGGCCTTTGATCTATGCCATCGTCCCAACAATACAGCGGCTGGTGACCTGCAATCACTGGACCAATGGAGCCCACAATAAATATCTGGAGTGATCAGGGTGAACTTTTGTGGTTACATTTGAGTGTAATGGATCCCAGGGATGGAATCTTCCAGCCATTCTACGCTTGAGTTTGGCATTGGTTGGTTTAGCCATCTCTTGACACTTCAGCAGCACACGGTGTCGCAGTGGTTAGTATTGCTGCCTCACAGCATCAAAGGCCCAAGTTCAATTCCAGACTTGAGTCATTGTCTGTGTGGAGGTCAACAAAGAACAGTACACCACAGGAACAGGCCCTTTGGCCCACCAAGTCTGTACTGACACAGATGCCTCTCTAATCTAATATTTTCTTGCCTCTACATGGTCCATATCTCTCTATTCCTTGCCTGTTCAAGTATTGATCCAGATGCCTCTTGAACGTTGTTATAGAATCTGCTTCCATCACCTCCTCTGGCAGCGCTTTCGAGGCATTCACCATTCTGTATGTGAAAATCTTGCCCCTTACATCTTTTTTAAACTTTCCCTCCCTTTCAATGTATGCCCCAAGTAATTGATCCTTCGACCCTGTAAAAAAGACTCTGTCTATCCACGATATCCAATCCTGTTTTAATCTTGTAAACCTCTATCAGGACCCCCTTCATCCTCGATGCTCCAATGAAAACAATCCAAGTTTGTTCAACCTTTCTTCATAGTCCATATCCTCCAAATCAGGCAACATCCTGATAAATCTCTTCTGTACCCTATCCAATGCATTAACATCCTTCTGGTAATGTGACAACCAGAATTGCACACAATACTCCAAATGCAGCCTTACCAAAGTCTTACACAGCGGCAACATGATTTTCCAATTCCTAAATTTAATGCCCCAACTGATGAAGGCCAGCATGCCATATGTCTTCTTGACCACCTTGTCCACCTGAGTTGCCACCTTTAGGGAACTGTGGATCTGCATACCTAGATCCCTCTGTATGCTAATATTTCTATCATTAACTGATGTGGTCCTTATCGGCGAGGATCACCTATGGTCCCCGGCAATGGGGATCGCACATAATGGCCTCGCCGGTGGGTACGGAGATCATTGAAGCTGGGTGGTCAGAGGCAGGTAGGGGACAGTGCTTTTTCCTGGTCCAGTGATGAGGTGAGCTGTAAAGTTGGCCTCTCCAGCTCTTAGATATCACAATGCCTTCTTGGTTGGCTGGCTAGCTGCTTCTGCAGGTGCTAGCAATCATACCCTGGTTCATCTGTGATTTATACCTTTATGTCTTTGGGCTTTCTCTCTCACATTCCGTAACTCTTGAAATTAAAATCTATTTGTGGCTTGTCATAATGTCAAACAACTTGTTTTGGCAAATGTTTTCTGCTTTGTTGCTTTCAATGTCCTCATACATGCCTTACACACAATGTGAAAAGCTCAGCATTTGCTGGGTATATGGATGAGACTGCACCCCTACCATCACTTACTAAACTTGCCTGTGGTGGTTATATCGTGCCACTGATGTACAAATTATGCATAGACTGTAAACTGTCTACCCATACATATTTGTGCTTCCACAGTGTAACCTTTGGATTAGTCCAGAAGTCTTTTTTGAATGCTTCTCTGAAAGGCAGATGTGATCATGAGCCCAATTATTTTGCCGGCTACCTCTGCTTCAACTTTGTAGCAGGCATTATACCCTTACTCATACTTAGTGAACTCTATGGTTCTCATAGATGTGAACAATCTTACCAGCACCTGGTGCCTGCTGCATAGAGTGAGGTGCAATCCCAGAATGAAGGCACTATGTGTAGAATTTGTACAGAGCTGCAGAATCAGGTACACAGGGTGACTTATTCATGGTTGTTGCATTTTCACGCCTGTTCTTTTCTTCTGCTGAATGTGAGGCTTTTGACCAAACAGACAAATTAAAAGCAGGGGCCTGCTGCTCTTATATTTCTAGGTGATAGAGCTTGTGGGTTGGATGGCATCTGGAAGTCTGGAACTTTCTCCCTCAAAATGCTGTAGAGGCTGAAATCAATCAACTGAAACTTTCGAACTGGGATTGCTAGATTTCTTTCTTCAAGTAAACATTATCAAACCAAGGTGGGTAAATCAAGTTAAGACACAGATTAGCCATGATCTAACTGAATAGTGGAATGGGTCCCAGAGGCTGAATGGCCCATTCCTGTTTCAAAGCTCCTAAATGTTCTTTTCATTTAATATATTCCTAAACAAACCTCCAGATTTCAATCACAACATAAGAACATAAGAAATAGGAGCAGGAGTAGGCCATCTAGCCCTTCGAGCCTGCCCCGCCATTCAATAAGATCATGGCTGATCTGTTGTGGCTCAGTTCCACTTTCCCACCCTCTCCCCATAACCCTTAATCCCCTCTCTTATCAAGAACCCATCAACCCGCTTCTTAAAAATATTTAGCGAGGCAGCCTCCACCACTTCAACGGGCAGAGAATTCCAGAGATTCACCACCCTTTGAGTGAAGAAGTTCCTCCTCAACTCCGTTCTAAACCGCCTCCCCTTTATCTTGAGGCTGTGCCCCCTAGTCCTACTGTCTTTTTTGAGCGGGAAGAGTCTCTCCACCTCTATCCTATCCATCCCATTCATCATCTTATACGTCTCAATGAGATCTCCCCTCATTCTTCTAAACTCTAACGAGTACAAGCCTAGTTTATTCAGCCTCTCCTCATAGCTCAATCCCCTCAACTCCGGTATCAGCCTAGTAAACCTCCTCTGCACTCCCTCCAGGGCCAAAATATCCTTGCGCAGGTGCGGCGCCCAAAACTGCACACAGTACTCCAGCTGCGGCCTCACCAATGCCCTATACAGCTGCAGCAAGACCTCCCTACTTTTATATTCAATCCCCCTCGCTATGAAGGCCAGCATCCCATTCGCCTTCCTCACCACCTGCTGCACCTGCAAGCTGGGTTTTTGCGACTCATGCACAAGGACCCCGAGGTCCCTCTGCACCGTCGCCTGCTGCAGTTTTTCGCCACGTAAGTAATAGTCCTTCCTACCATTCTTCCTACCAAAGTGGACCACCTCACACTTGCCAACATTAAATTCCATTTGCCATTTCCTGGCCCATTCGCCCAGCCTATCTAGATCCTTCTGCAGACTCTCCACACCCTCCGCACAATTTGCCTTTCCCCCAATCTTGGTGTCATCAGCAAATTTCGACACCCTGCACTCGGTTCCCTCCTCCAGATCATCTATATAAATGGTAAATAGCTGAGGCCCCAGCACCGACCCCTGGGGCACCATAATCAAAAATTACTTGTTCTCAACTGGACAGCTGCTCTCCAACAATGTAATTGACATGTATCATTGACTGACTAATGCCCATTATAAAGAATACCCAAACCAAAAGCCTCACTTCTAAAAACAACAAAAATCTCAATACAACAGTAAAATTTGATCCTCCACATTGATGTAAACAGACACTGAATGTAAATATTCATTCTCACATATTTCCCAAAATAATAAAACTCACAATAAAACACTTCCATGCTAATTATTAAAATACTAAGCTCGTTTCCTTGCCTAGTTATTCACTACATTACATAAAACCCCACAACATTTTAATCACATTCATTTTAACAATGTATCTAATTAGACTTCTCATTTCAAAACACATTGCCAGAATTTAATTTAAATGATTTTGCACAATATGCTCAGGGCAATTTCTGCAACAAATAGCACTCTGCTGATTAAAAAGCCTTAAATAAAATAACAATTCTGTAGGCTGACATAGATTCAATAATTATATAAAATTACATACAGCATGAATGAAGCCATTTGATCCAACAGGTTTATGCAGGCATTGATGCTCCACATAAAGCTCTTCCCATTCTATTTACTTCTTCACTTCATATCAGTGTATTCGTCTATTCCTTTCTTCCTTGTGTACTTATGCAGTTTTTCCTTAAAAACAGCTATGCTGTTCACTTTAATCACTTCCTGTGACAGTGAGTTCCAAATTCTCACCACTCTCTGGGTAAAGAAGTTTCTCCTGAATTCCCGATTGGATTTATTAGTGACTATCTTATTGTTCACTCCTGGTGATAAAGCAGTTTGTGAGGTCCATAAAACATCCTGGCATCAACCCAATTTCATGCCTAATAGATGTTTTAACACTAGATCTTATCAATAGGAGGCCTCAGTCATACACACACTGAAGTCAATGCTCAGACATGCAACAAAAGGAATATCTTTGTGCATCTGAACACACCCGTTCACAAGTATACACCTTAACAACATTCAACTACACAGTTCAAACACAAGAAATAAACATTCTTTAGCATATTGATATATTCTCAGCTATCCTAGAGTAAAAATCAATCGAATATTTTAAAGTTGTCACTTTTGTTCTGTGGGTAAGTGTTTCTAAAAAGATATTGAAAACAATTGATTGAAGCTAGTGTTTTGACCATTATTATGTTTTGACCACTGATGTAAAAATAATTCAATTGTGCAAAGATATCCTGGGAGGTATACACATTGGGCAATGATAGGATACATAGATTGATCTGCACTCAAACGAGCTAGATACCATAGGCTGAATTTTTCCAAGTCCTGCCAAGGGGACAGAAAGTGGGAGCCAACTCTGGTGGGTGACAGCACCCTGGAATGGCATTTTGGTCAATTAATAGGCTGCTGCAAAGCTTCCATTCAAATAAGGACACCAACTCATCCAATCAGAGGAATAGCAACTCAGCAGCGCCGTCACAAACCGTGGCTACTTCTGAGGCTGCAGCATGAGAGGTTTAGACATGGAATTTCAAAGCTTAGGGTCTAGACCACTGATGGTGTGGATCCAGGAGTGTTTTGTATGAGCTGGAATTTATAGAAGATGATAAATGATGAGCCAAACCGAAGGGAATTGGAATTGTTGGATTGAAGGTAATAAAAGTATAGATGAAAGTTTCAGCAGGGTATAGACAGGGATGGAAATTGGAGATATTAAATGTGGAGAATGGGTTTGAAAATTAGCTGAGTATTGGATTGGAGGCTGACGTTGTGAACAGTCCAGTTTATTCTCAGACAGTGACCAGATAAAGAAATGCAATCAGTTGTGAAATAATGGAGTTTGTGACTGGGTCCAAAGGCAATGACCACAGTCTTGCCAATGTTTAAGAAGTGAAAACTGTGACTCCATCCAAGAAGAGTTGTTGGATAAGCAGTCTAACATTTAGAGTCAGTGGAGAGCTTGAGAGAAGTGCCATCAGTGTACATATAGAATCTAGAGTCATGTCTTTGGATGGTGTCATTAATGGGAAAAATGTCTATGAAAAGTAGGATATGGTCAAAGATAATTCATTAAGGTAACACCAATGGTGTGGGCTGAGAAGAAAGCCATTGGAGGACAATTTCTAGCTATGATTAAATCACTAAGAAGGGAGTCAGGCAAAGGAAAGCTCTATTCATTTGAACAGCAAATGGAAGAGGATGATGTGATTGACTGCCATTCCAATCCTGAGCCCATTAGTTCTTTTTTTCCCTTTATCCCTCTTGAACTATTCTCTTGTGTTCCCTTCCTTCCTGACATTCATTCAGACCACCTTCATTTATCCCTGCTCAGAGTATTTCATCACCCTAAATTCTTGCCCCAGCCCTTCAACGGTTCTCTGCTTTCTACAGCCAGGCTCTGATTTCCCTATTCTGAAATCTAACGATTCTGTGATGTTACTTCTAAATTGCACTTTCCATTGATATGTTA
Organism: Carcharhinus amblyrhynchos; assembly: GCF_965287045.1. Lineage (NCBI taxonomy): Eukaryota > Metazoa > Chordata > Chondrichthyes > Carcharhiniformes > Carcharhinidae > Carcharhinus > Carcharhinus amblyrhynchos. Next base: position 124,800,893 of record NC_137331.1, read on the forward strand.
CCATAACATGATAGAAACATACAAGACTTTCAATTACAGAAATATGAGAAACTGAATTTTAAAGAAGTTCTGAAAAATGCTAACTTTTTTTGATACACTGATGAAATTATTGAATCTATCTGTTAACAGCCCAACATCAACCTACACCAAATGCCAGAATGAAATAATCCCTCACTCAACATAAGCATTTCACAAGGGGCTTTGAATATTTTCTATAGTCACTGTTTCAGTGCAAATCATCACCAGATCATTATTGTGTTTCCCATCATATGCCCATTTGTGTACCTCATCATGCAGCCATATATGACATACTATATGGCTCATTTATAGATCATAGAACACTACAGCACAAACAGGCCCTTCGGCCCACGAGTTGCGCCGATCACATCAACACCTACCAACCTACAGACCTATCTATAACCCTCAATCTCATTAAACCCCATATACTCATCCAGAAGTCTTTTAAAAGACCCCAGCGAGTTCGCCTCCACCACCACTGACGGCAGCCGATTCCATTCACTCACCGCCCTCTGAGTGAAAAACTTACCCCTAACATCACTTCTGAACTTCCCTCCTTGCACCTTAAATCTGTGTCCTCTCGTAGCAACCATTTCAACCCGGGGAAATAGCCTCTGAGAGTCCACCCTATCTATTCCTCTCAACATTTTGTAAACTTCTATCAGGTCGCCTCTCAACCTTCGTCTCTCCAGGGAAAAGAGTCCCAGCTCCCTCAACCTAACTTCATAAGGCATGCCTCCCAGTCCAGGCAACATCCTTGTAAATCTCCTCTGTACCCTCTCAATAGCTTCTACATCTTTCCTATAGTGAGGCGACCAGAACTGCGCACAATACTCTAAATGAGGCCTGACAAGGGTCTTATAAAGTTGCAGCATTACCTCCCGACTCCTAAACTCAATCCCTCGATTAATGAAGGCCAGTATACCATACGCCTTCTTGACCACCTCCTCCACCTGCGAGGCCGATTTAAGAGTCCTGTGGACCCGGACCCCTAGATCCTTCTGCTCTTCAACACTACTCAGACTTCTGCCCTTGATAGTGTACTCGTTCATCCCGTTGGTTCTGCCAAAATGGACGACTACACATTTATCCGCGTTGAAGTCCATCTGCCACTTCTCCGCCCAGTCCTGCATCCTATCTATGTCCTGCTGCAACTTTTGCCATCCTTCCAGACCATCCACAACACCACCGACCTTAGTGTCATCAGCGAACTTACTTACCCATCCCTCCACTTCCTCATCCAGGTCATTTATGAAAATAACAAACAGCAAGGGTCCCAGAACAGATCCTTGAGGCACTCATAAGATACTTATGTATCTTATCATTGCCCAAAATGTATACTTTTGTGTTATCCAATCACATGATGCTTTTGTGTGACCAATCAGGCGACCCATTGTGTGACCCAATCATGTGACTCATGTTATTCATTCATGTGACTGGCATGTGATCTTCATGTGATCCATTATGAAATCCAATCATAAAGTGTACCCCATGAAATGCAATTGTATGATGCAATCATGTGACCCATGTGAGATCCACCATGTGATCTATTATGGAACATAATTGTGGTGATCTATTCTGTGACCTAATCATGTGATTGATCATGTAACCCACTGTGACCCAATGGTGTGATGGAGCATGTGACCTAATCATGTAATTGATGGTATAACCCAATCATGTAATTGATCATGTATTGCACTGGTTTGACCCATTATGAGACATAATGCTGAGCCCCAAATATTCCAACACTTCAAGATCAAAAAACAGTAGATTCTCTCCATTTCATATTGTATTACAGATTCATACAATCTATAAAAAAGGCCCTTTGGCCCATCACACCTGCATTATATCTAATAATGTGAGAAAAACATTGGGCAGAATATTCCCAAGTCCTTGCCAGTGTGTCTGATCACAGTAAAAAGTCTGACAACACCAGGTTTTAGTCCAAACGATTTATTTGATAATAGACTCACAAGCTTCCGAGGTTTCCCTCTTCGTCAGGTGAATGGAGAGTTCTGGCCTCAGACAGAGCATATAAAGCACAGACAGTTTAGAGATTACTGATTAGAATGCGAATCCTTACACCTAACCTGCTGTTCAAGACCTGAAGTGGCTGATAATGTGAGTGGAAGGAGCACTGATCACAGGTTACAGAGATGTGTATTGTCTCCAGACAGTGCAGTAAGTGAGGTTTTGCAAACCCAGGCAAGTCACAGGGGTTACAGATAGTGCAACATGAACCCAAGATCCCTGTTGAGACCGTCCTCATGTGTGCGGAACTTGGCTATTTTACGCCAGTCCAACGCCGGCATACCCACAGTGTGTCTGATGGCAGGGACAGTGGAAGATTATGGCAGGAGGGCCAGAAATCAGTCAGTCCAGCATGAATTTATAGCAGGATCATCCGCTGGTGCCTGCCATGGCAGGTCGAAAAATCCACCAGAGACAGGATGAACCTTACTTGCATCCTGTTAACGGGATGCAGATGAAGGCCTGACCCCACCCCCCCATGCCAGCTTCTCTGTCATCCTGGCAGGAAAACACGCCACATTCGGAGCAACGTGACATTTGGAGCTAATGTCGGGACTTACCTGAGCATGCTTGACACTGCCTCCAGTGTTCAGGATGGAGGCTACATCATCTTCAGGTAGACCTTATAACTCAGGTGTCCTGGAGGGGTCCATCTACCGGTCTCAGAGATTCCCCGAGCCTCCAGAGATCCACCTTCATTTTCAGGAGGTCCACTTTCATTCTTCAGTAATGGGTCAGTGCTATTGGGCAGCTTTTCAATATGGCATCCAGTTACGATGGCAGAGTACATGCCATCCAGGCTTGCCTCGCCGCTGATTCCGATGTAAAACACCCAGGTGTTAATGAGAGCGGGGTTGAAAGAATTGGTGAGCATTCCCATTGGCTGCAGCAGGAAACATTGGCTGCGATTCTCCCATCATGACCCGCAACTTTTCTGGCGGGTTGGGGTGGGAGATGCGCGTAGCCAGTCTTGCTCCAGGATTTGCGCAGGCGCTGGGAATGCATGTGCACCTCCCAGAGCCGGAGAACAGTCGAAGGCCACTCCACGCTGGAAACCGGAGGGAAGGCAGGTAAGTAATTTGAATTTTTTTTAATACGTTTTAAATGTAGTTTACATTTTATTATCAGGAGCTTGCTGGTCCTGATTGAATCTCCCACTCCACCAGCAGTATTTCATTCTGACAGGGTTTAGAGTAGCTCCTCAAGTTCAGGGAACTAGTGGGAGGCCTCACAGAAATGAAGGGGGGGAGTCAATCAGGGTCCTCCCAAGGGGTTGGGCGGTGGGGGTAGTGCGCCATGGGCATGGACACCGTGGCAGTGCCAGCCTGTGCCCCCAGCACTGCCCAAGGGGCAAAGTGCTCATGCCCAAGGGACACCTTGGCACTGCCCACCAGACATCAGTCAGTGCCAAGGGGGTGGGACCTTCTGTGGATGGGACCTAGGGGCAATCAATGGGTGTGGGGAGGTCCTACTGGCACTTTGCAAAGAGGATTGGTTTGAGCTGGATTGAGGGCAGCGATCGGGCAGGCTGGTGGTGGGGGGGGGATGTGCACTGGAGGGGCAGCACTGTGCAGGTGCCAGGCTGGCCAGTGATCAAGCTGGCCAGCAAACGGGGAGACTGACAGATCGGAGCTATTACGCATGCACAGAGTTCCAGAACTGTCAAGTTCTGGCGTGAATAGGCCTGGGGTTTCAGTGAGATTCACGATTGGGACCTCTGCAGTGCACAGAGTACAGAGATTCGGGTGAGAGGCTGAACTGAGAAAACGGTCAGGATCTCGAACAGTTTTCCCGCCAGTTCAGCATTTTTGGGAGAATCACGGCCATTCTGCGTTTTTGCCTCCGACACAGCACGGAGCCTCAAAATGGGAGGATCCCACCCAACATATTTCAAAGTACACTTGTAATTAGGGGAAAATAAGTTAGAATCTGTCCCAAATTTAACTAAAAATTCAGTTATGGCCAAGTAATTAAAAATTGAAGGGAAATTGCTGAAACTGCACGCAGATCACTCAGCTGAAATGGCACTGGTTAACATTTCGGGGTGAGCTGATCAGGGGAGCGTTTTGAGGTATGGTACTATCTTGAAACAGGATAACCTGATAATCTTTTTCCTGATGTTGCCATTATGTTTCGCACTTACAGCTTTGATTGTAGGTTTCCGGTATTTGTACATTAGTATTTTATAATTTAAGGCAGTTTAACGTTGTGCTAAATTGAAATATTAGTCCAGTCGATTGGATATGCTGTATATTTCTTTTCCAAGCCTAGCTGTTATCCGGTTCAATGAATCCGTTTCCTACGCTGTTTCTGCCTGTAACGATACACGGATGTTGGGATCGATTCGCTTGTGGAATTTGCTGGGTGTAAACGGGAGTATAATCATTTACAGCAGCTCCCCGTCCACACAATTCTCGCACTAACCAGAATCTACGATTTACACTGAATGATTTTAACATTCAACAAATCGCTCTTCGCAAATCAAATCTAACCATGAAGTATATCCACATTAAATAAACTTGTATAAGTTTTTAATACGCGCAAACTTAATCGCAGAATTACAGAAAGAGGTTATTCGGCCCATCGTGCTCCTGTTGGCTCTCTGAAAGCGCTATCCGCATAACACTGCAGAATCTGCCTTCATTGTAAAGATATTTAGTATAATCTCTGTCATTCCTTTGGAAACAGGAATATCCTGCCTGGAGTTAGGAGCGTGCCATGTACCTGAATCGTCTGGCTAGATACTCCGGCAGCTGGTCCTCCCACCAGTTTACAGTATAGGTCCAACCTCGGCCTGCCCGACCCGTCCTCTCCGCAAGTGGCCGTGGCCGCGATCTTGGACCCTTGGGCTATGTTCAAGTAGGGCGGGTGCAGGCTGAAGCCGTTGACTTTGTCTGGCGCCTCCCGGCTGGCTAGCAGTTGTCCAAAGTGCAGCAGGACAGCAGCGAGCAGCAATCCTCCTCTCGCACCTCTCGCCATGTTTCACAGTCACTGGTCTCTCCCTCTCTCTCTCTCTCTGTCTGTCTCTCAACACTGGAGCTCTGCTCCTCGCCTATGCCCAGCTACACACACACCCCTGTATCTACCCAGGAACTGGGACTGCAAGGAAATCCTGGCTGCACAATTCGCAAAATTATCATTGTTTCAAACCTCTATATTTAGACGTTTCTTCAAATAAATGACTAATTAGACAGCATCTTAAAATAAATATATGCGAAATGTGTACTAATTGTCCTCGAAAAGGTTTACTTTAAAAATAAGATTAACCAGATTATTAAATGTGAACTTTAGTTCACTCACTTTTTTCTGAAAGTTTGTTTTGATGTTAATTACTTTACAATATCTTGAACTAAATGGTATGGTATTGCTGCTCTGCCAAACATCAGTCAAACTGGATATTCATGAAAGATTAATAAAATCCACCAGTAAAATTTTCTATCAAGTTTATTTGTGTAAATTCCATCCCTTTCGATGGTTTTCTCGGGTAACCGGGTTCTTAATAGAAAAAAAGACAAATAAAAATGCGAAGTACTGCGTGCGCACATTTTATTTGCTGGCAAACAGCCAGGGAATGGAATCAAGGAATAAAAAAAGTCCAAATACAAGCCTGAACATAACTTTCCTTTCAGCAAAGTGCCTGACATTCTTTCTTTTCAAGACAGACTGACACATTATCATCTCTTGAATTATTTCTTATTTAAATTAAGGCATGACTTAATGTATTAATTCAGGGAAGATGAGAGGGTACGTTTGAGAGGAGATTAATTTGCCAGAATGGTTCCAGGGATGTGGGATTTTAGCTGCAAGGTTAGATTGGAGAAGTTAGGGTTGTTCCTCTGCTGGCAAAGAAGATGGAGGGGAGTTTTGACAGAGGTGTAGAAGATTATGACAGCTTTACATAAGGGAGATAAAGAACATAAACATAAGAAATAGGAGCAGGAATGGCCATCTAACTCCTCGAGCCTGCCCCGCCATTCAATAACATTATGGCTGATCTGAAAGTGGTTCAGTTCCTCTTACCCGCCTGCTCCCCACAATCCTTAATTCCCTTATCTATCAGAAACCTATCTATCCGTGACTTAAACATATTCAATGAGGTAGCCTCCACCACTTCAATGGGCAGAGAATTCCAGAGATTCACTACTGTCTGAGAGAAGTTCCTCCTCAACTCTGTTCTAAACTGACCCCCCCCCCCCCGCCTTATTTTAAGGCTGTGCCCTCTAGTTCCGGTTTCCTTTCTAAGTGGAAAGAATCTCTCTACCTCTATCCTATCTAGCCCCTTCATGATCTCATATGTCTCTATAAGATCACCCCTCACCCCTCTAAACTCCAAAGAGTACAGGCCCAATCTACTCAATCTCTCCTCATAAGCTAACCCCCTCATCTCTGGTATCAACCTGGTGAACCTTCTCTGTGCTCCCTCCAAGGCCAATATATCCTTTTGCAAATAAGGGGACCAAAATATCACAGTACTTCAGCTGCAGCCTCACCAGTACCCTGTACAGTTGCAGCAAGACCTCTATCCCCCTCACTATAAAGGCCAGCATTCCATTCACCTTCTTGATCACCTGCTGCACCTGCAGACTGAGTTTTTGTGATTCATGCACAAGGACCCCCAGGTCCCTCTGCACAGTAACATGTTGTAATTTTTCACCATTTAAATAATATTCCATTTTATTATTATTTCTTCCAAAGTGGATAACCTCACATTTGTCAACGTTATACTCCATCTGCCAGATCCTCACCCACTTACTCAGCCTATCCATATCTCTCTGCAGACTTTCTGCGTCCTCCACGCAATTCGCTTTCCCACTCATCTTCGTGTCATCAGCAAACTTTGTTACCCTACACTCAGTCCACTCCTCCAGATCGTCTATGTATATGGGAAACAGTTGAGGCCCCAGCACCGATCCCTGCGGCAAGTCACTATTCACCAACTGCCAACCAGAAAAGCACCCATTTATTCCAACTCTCTGGTTCCTGTTAGATAGTCAATCCTCAATCCACACTAACACTTTACCCCCAACTCCGTGTACCCTAATCTTCTGCAGCAACCTTTTGTGAGGTAGCTTATCGAACACCTTCTGGAAATCTAAAAACACTACATCCACTGGTTCCCCTCTGTCAACTGCACTAGTCACATCTTCATAAAAATCCAGTAAATTCGTCAAACATGACTTCCCCTTCATGAATCCATGCTGCGTCTGCTTGGTCGAACCATGCTTTTCCAGAAAAGTTGAGGGTACAAGGAGTCAGGGATCACAGATTTAAGATTTTGGCCAAGCGATGTGGGGGGTGGCAGGGGGGAGGAAAAACATTTTTTGCACAATGAGTGGTGATAAGCTGGAACTAACTGCCCACAAGAGCAGTGGAAGCAGAAGCAATCAAAGGTAATTGGATAGAAATGTGAAGAAAAAAGAACTTGCAGAGCTACAAGGATGGAATGAAGGTGTAGCATTGCCAGGATTGCTTCTCAGGAGGCAAGTATGGATTCGATGGGCTGAAAACCTCCTTCTGTGCTGTAAGTTACTCAATGACTCTACGAAGCAGAGCTGCATTGTGTCCAGCTATGTTTAATAAAGCTGGAACGCTGAAGTCTTTTATTTCTAATTTTGAAAGGCCCGATGCTTTATGTCTTGGACATATACATGCTTGAAAAGGGAATATTTGCCACAATATGAATATGGCATAAATGGATTGAGCATGATAAAACAGTTGGCACATACAGGATGGGCTGAAAGGCTTCCTTTTGTGATACCATATTCTGTGAATGGTTATTGCACTGAAAATATGTGCAGACTATGCTTTCTAGCTCCACATCCAAAGTAACATTACCCTTTAAGTACCCTTAAAGGAAGGTCATTCCACATATTTTTACATATCACTTTACCACAGAGGACTCAAACAGCAGCACCTCCAACAGCTCTACGTCTATAAAAACAGGCTGCTGTCAGCTGTCCTTTTATTACGCTCAATGACAAGAAGTCTTTATGTCCACTGATTGAAGAATATAAGTTGTCAAGGCTTTTACATGAAACTGCTTACTTTTAAGTTCACACAGCTTCCAGGCTGCAAGGCAGTGCTGTAAACAGGAAGATTCACTAAAACTGTGGTGACTTAAAGAATAACTAAAATGCTCAAAATTTCTTAATCGATAACAGAGTGAGGGGAACAATTCCAGGATTTTGGTCTGATCTGGAATTGTGTTGCAATAGTTAGAAAACATTTAAGTCCCGACCCTTTCCTCCACCCCTCTGCCGGTCTGAAAGCTCTTTGATGGTAAGTTGTTGTTCCATTCTGTGTACATTATTTCCTACTTGGATCACACCTGTTGAAAATGTCGTGTTGTGATCTGCTGCAGGTTGAGTTTTAAAGTTTATTTATTAGTGTCACAAGTAGGCTTACGTTAACACTGCAATTAAGTTACCGTGAAAATTCCCCCAGTCGCCACACCCCAGCACCTGTTCGGGTGCACAGAGAGAATTTAGCATGGCCATTGCATCTGACGAGCACGTCTTGCCGACTATGGGAGGAAACCAGAGCACCCGGAGGGAACCCATGCAGACACGGAGAGGAAGTGCAGACTCCACACAGTCAGACAGTGCTAACCACTGCGCCACCATGCTGCCCTTCAACTGATCAAGTCTGAACAAGGTTAACTTAGCTGGGCATTTCCACAAAGCTGGACTTTAATAATTCAGAAGACCCATGAAGTAGGAATTATTTGAGAGTTCTTTTAAATCTTGGAAATATTTAAGCATCTTTATATTTTCTGCTAACCTTTTTGGGATGAATAATTGGTATGCACCACCCCATCCCTATCTTGATCCTATGTGTCAGCAAAGAATATGGGTGCATCAATGAAAACATCATTGACCTGTGGGGTGAAACTAAAACATTGGGAATTGATATTTCCCAAGAGTATGTGAATGGATGACACAAATGTGGAACTGTCCCCTCCTGGGCTGGGAGACAATTGGAAATGATATTTGTTAGGTAAGGGCATAAAAGGTTGGAATGGAATATAGATAATCTAACTAAATGGTGTCAGAACAGGCTGGAGGGACTGAATGGCCTACTCCTGTCTCCATGATCAAAAGACTCCACTTAGAATCATAGAATGAGACTATTTTTTCCATTATGCTCCTGCAGGAGCTACTAACCTAGTCCTACTTCTTTGCCTTTTCCCTATTGCCCTGCAAAAGTGCTATTCAGATGTTTATCCAATTCCTTTTTTATTTATTATTGTCACATGTATTGGGATACAGTGAAAAGTACTGTTTCTTGTGCGCTATACAGACAAAGCATACTGTCCATAGAGAAGAAGGAAAGGAGAGATTGCAGAATATAGTGTTACTCTCACAGCTAGAGTTTGGAGAAAAATCAGCTTAATATATGATAGGTCCATTCAAAAGTCTAATGGCAGCAGGAAAAAAACTGCTTTTGAGTTGGTAGGCATGTGCAAGACTTTTGTATCTTTTTCCCAACAGAAGAAGGTAGAAGAGAGCATGTCCAGGTGAATAGGGTCCTTGATTATGCTGGCTGCTTTTCCAAGGCAGTGGGAAGTGTAGACAGAGTCAATGGATGGGAGACTTGCATGATGGACTGGGCCATGTTCACAACACTTTGTAGTTTCTTGCAGTCTTAGTCAGAGCAGGGTTCCCTTTTTGAAGGCCAGGATTGAATATGCTTCCACCACATTTCAGATCCTAAGCACTTCTGTGTAAATGGCATTTCTGATATTCTCTGGTTATTGTCCCAGCTTCAGATTCCTGCTGGGAGGGTTATATTAAAATTGCATCATCATCCTTCCCACAGTAACTATCACGAAAGATTTACTTATTTCAAGATTCCTGATCATTTATTCATTCAGGAGAAGCTTATTTAAGTGTACGGAATAGAATCATAAATTCTACATATACAACAGAAACACAGAATTTTAAAACCCCATTATTAATCCAAATAAAGTGAGAAATAAAAGCCAGAAGCTAGAAATGGAAATTAAAGAAAACTAAATTTAATATTTGGAATTCTCTTCCATCAAGGTACTTCAGTTAAAACCATAACAGATGTCATAACAAGAAGTCATGTGTAGCGTAGAAATGGGGTTTGTTTGATGGACTAAATGCCCTATTCTCATCTCTGACTTTTTTATAATGCATTTTATTTTAAATATCTCACTTATAAAATATCAACAGGTGGGAATGTGTGATTCTATTTGTGGCCAAAACACATCGCTATCATTTCTCCATGCAAGAATAGTTCACTGTGCAATTCTCCAATCAGCAGAGAATGAATTACCAAATGTACTTTACAATTATAATTGTATAAATGTACAGCTCAGAAGTACAGAGGCTACTCGGCCCATCTGGATTCTTGTTGGTTCTTTAAAAGAGCAGTCATGCTTATAAGAACATAAGAACATAAGAAATAGGAGCAGGAGTAGGCCATCCAGCCCTTCGAGCCTGCCCCGCCATTCAATAAGATCATGGCTGATCTGTCGCTGCTCAGTTCCGCTTTCCCGCCCTCTCCCCATAACCCTTAATCCCCTCTCCTATCAAAAACCCATCAACCTGCGTCTTAAAAATATTTAGTGAGGCAGCCTCCACCACTTCAACGGGCAGAGAATTCCAGAGATTCACCACCCTTTGAGTGAAGAAGTTCCTCCTCAACTCCGTTCTAAACCGCCCCCCTTTTATCTTGAGGCTGTGCCCCCTAGTCCTACTGTCTTTTTTGAGCGGGAAGAGTCTTTCCACCTCTATCCTATCCATCCCATTCATCATCTTATACGTCTCAATGAGATCTCCCCTCATTCTTCTAAACTCCAACGAGTACAAGCCTAGTTTATTCAGCCTCTCCTTATAGTTCAACCCCCTCAACTCCGGTATCAGCCTAGTAAACCTCCTCTGCACTCCCTCCAAGGCCAAAATATCTTTGCGCAGGTGCGGCGCCCAAAAATGCACATAGTACTCCAGTTGCGGCCTCACCAATGCCCTATACAGCTGCAGCAAGACCTCCCTACTTTTATATTCAATCCCCCTCGCTATGAAGGCCAGCATCCCATTCGCCTTCCTGACCACCTGTTGCACCTGCAAGCTGGGTTTTTGCGACTCATGCACAAGGACCCTGAGGTCCCTCTGCACCATCGCCAGCTGCAGTTTTTCGCCCCGTAAGTAATAGTCCATCCTACCATTCTTCCTACCAAAGTGGACCACCTCACACTTGCCAACATTAAATTCCATTTGCCATTTCCTGGCCCATTCGCCCAGCCTATCTAGATCCTTCTGCAGACTCTCCACACCCTCCGCACAATTTGCCGTTCCCCCAATCTTGGTGTCATCAGCAAATTTCGACACTATACACTCGGTTCCCTCCTCCAGATCATCTATATAAATGGTAAAAAGCTGAGGCCCCAGCACCGACCCCTGGGGCACTCCACTAGTCACCATCCGCCAATCCGAATAGCACCCGTTGACCCCCACTCTCTGCCTCCTATTTGACAACCAATCCTCTATCCATGCTAACACCCTACCCCCAACTCCATGTCCCTCGACCTTCTGCAATAACCTCTTGTGAGGCACTTTGTCAAACGCCTTCTGAAAATCTAGAAAGACCACATCCACCGGCTCTCCTCTATCCACCGCCCTAGACACATCCTCATTATGACCGCACTCTTGCTTTTTGATCATAAACCAGTATGCTTCTTATCCTCAAGAATCTATCCAAATTCCCCTAATATTGTTTACCAACTCAGCTTCCACTATCTTTCCAGGTAAAGTCAGGTTTCAGTTTCAGACAGCTCACTGAGTGAAAAAAATTATCAACTGCTCTCCACAGCCTTTGCTAAGATTTTAACTGAAATCCCACATATCTCTGATAAATCTCCTCTGTACCTTTTCAAAGACTTTTACATCTTTCCTGAATTGTGGTGTCCAGAATTGTCCAGAATATAATTTATACATTTCTAGGTTTTATTCCTCTATTTATGGCCCAAGTAACTCATGTTTTAAACACTTTATCAACTAGCCCTGTCACCTTTAAGGGTTCATCGTTTATTGTTTGACAAAGCCAATTGATGAGCAGATTTTTAAGCTTTTCCTGGTTCATGTTTAGCCAGTGAGTAGAAACAGATTTCCAGGGTGAGCTGAGGCAGCAATAATAATTCTACAAATAAAAGATTGTTGTTTATTCTGTGATCAAGGAACAGACAGTGCAGTATACATGCACTATGCTCAGATGAAACAGACTTGTTGGACCAGTCTTTTCTTATCCTTTTACCTTTCACATGCATTCAGTAGTTAATACAGTAAAGAAAAGTAAACTTTATTTATTAGTCACAAGTAGGCTTACATTAAAACCGCTATGAAATCTCCTAGTTGCCACACTCAAGCACCTATTTGGGTACACTGTGGGAGAATTTAGCATGGCCAATGCACGTCCTTCGGATTGTACGGGGAAACTGGAACACCTGGAGGAAACCCATGCAGACATGGAGAGAATGTGCAAACTCTACACAGACAGTAATCCAAGCTGGGAATCGAACCTGGGTCCCTGGCACTATGAGGCAGTAGTGCTAACCACTGAGCCACCATGCCACCGATGTTAGTGTTTATCAAGGTCCAGAATATTGCCACAGACAGTCAAAATACCTTATATTAAATTTTCTGCTTGTTAGGTGGTGGATAGAATTATGGGGATAAATTTCTTCAGGATTCTTCAGATTTGTCCACCACAACTTCCATGGAAAGGTAGAAATTCTGAAAAAGTGGCTTTTCCATTTATTTCATTTGATTCCATTTACTATTGCCACATGTATTGGGATACAATGAAAAGTATTGTTTCTTGCATGCCATACAGACAAAACATTCCATTCATAGAGTACACAGAGGAGAAAGGAGAGGGTGCAGAAAATAGTGTTGCAGTTACAGATTGGGTGAAGGCAAAGATCAGCTTAATATATGATAGGTCCATTCAAAAGTCTGATGACGGCTAGGAAGAAGCTGTTCTTGAGTCGGTTGGTACATGTTCTCAGGCTTTTGAATGTTTTGTATGTTTTTCCCGATACAAGAAGGTGGAAGAGAGTGTATCCAGGGCGCTTGGGGTCCTTGATTATGCTGGCTGCTTTTCCGAGGCAGCGGGAAGTGTAAACGGAGACAATGGATGGGAGGCTGGTTTGCATGATGGACCGGGCTACGTTCACAACACTTTGTAGTTTTTTGCCGTCTTGGGCAGAGCAGGAACCGTACCAAGCTGTGATACAACCAGAAAGGATGCTTTCAATGGTGCGTCTGTAAAAATTGATGACAGTCATAGTAGACATGCCGAATTTTCTTAGCCTTCTAAGAAAGTGTTGGTGGGCTTTCTTAACCATAGCCTCAGCATGGATAGACCCGGACAGAGTGTTGGTGATCTGAACACCTAGAAACTTCAAACCCTCGACATTTCCACTTCACCAGTAGACAGTAATCAGGGGCGTGTCTCCACTTTGCTTCCTGAAATCTATGATGACTATCTCCTTCATTTTGTTGACATTGAGGAAGAGATTATTGCTGCCATACCATTTCGCCAGATTCTCTGTCACATTCCTGTACTCTACTTTGTCATTGTTTAAGATCCGACCCACTATGGTGTCATTGTCAGCAAACTTGAAAATGGAATAGGAAGAGAATTTGGCCACACAGTATAGGTCTATAAGGAGTATAGTTACGGGCTGAGGACACAGCCTTGCAGGGCACTGGTGTTAAGGATAATCATGGAGGAGCTGTCATTACATATCCTTACCAATTGATAGAGTTTGTTGAAAAAGTATATTCATAATTATTTAAACTGTGGGTATACTTTGGAAATAATATCAAAAATACCCCTATTCCCTAATATGGAATCATAGAACTGCATGTTTGGGCCTGGCCAGGGCTGGATTGAAGGCAGCTGGGCTGAAAATAAGCCCAACCAGCCATTAGGCCAGTTCTGTGGCCCCAGCCCATCTCATAGAGAAGGAAAGGAGAGAGTACAGAATGTAGTGTTACAGTCATAGCTAGGGTGTAGAGAAAGATCAACTTAATGCAAGGTAGGCCCATTCAAATGTCTGACCACAGGAGGGAAGAAGCTGTTCTTGAGTCGGTTGGTATGTGACCTCAAACTATTTTATCTTTTTTCCGGCAGGAAAGGTGGATGAGATTATGTCTGGGGTGTGTGAGGTCCTTAATTATGCTGGCTGCTTTGCCGAGGCAGTGGGAAGACAGAGTTGATGAATAGGAGGCTGGTTTTGTGGTGGATTGGGCTACATTCACAACCTTTTGTAGTTTCTTGCGGTCTTGATCAGAGCAGGAGCTGTACCAAGCTGTGGTACATCCAGACAGAATGCTTTCTATGGTGCATCTGTAAAAATTGATGAGAGTCGTAGCTGACATGCCAAATTTCCTTAGTCTTCTGAGAAAATTGAGGAGTTGATGGGCTTTCTTAAGTGTCGGCACGGCTAATTAAAGAAAGCAGATTGAAATCTTACACTTGGCCTCCAGTTTTGTGCACTGACTTGGACCAGGTTAGGTGCCTCGAGGCAAACACATAGCTGCCAGCCAGGTAACAGCACTAGAGGCCTTCCTCGCTGGCCTGGATACGGGACCAGCCAGACTGTCCAATGCCAACAACCCACCCCCAACCCTTCTCCCACAAAAATGATGGCCAGAGTGCTGTCTATTTTTGAACTGAAGCCTTGAAAGAATTGGAGAGAGAATGCCTTCATATTCAAGTCTTACTTACCAACCTTACAGTCTATTGCTTCGCTTAAGAACATAAGAACATAAGAAATAGGAGCAGGAGTAGGCCATCTAGCCCTTCGAGCCTGCCCCGCCATTCAATAAGATCATGGCTGATCTGTTGTGGCTCAGTTCCACTTTCCCGCCCTCTCCCCATAACCCTTAATCCCCTCTCTTATCTTAAGGCTGGGAATGACTCTGATTGACCCATCACCTTTGAGAGCCAACCTACCACCCTTACTTAACTATTAAGGGGGTGCTGCTGAGAAACTCCCAGTGAGTGACTATTTCCTTAGGGATAGGTTTGAGATGTGGAAACAATTCCAACCTCTGTTTCCCAACCCAGCGAAATCCAACCTTTAAAATCTGACTGCAGAAAGGGAGGTCCTTCAGGCCATCATATCCTAACTAGCTCTTTAAAAGTGTTATCCAATTAATCCCAATGCCCTCTTTTTGTCTGTAGCCACCCAATTTATTTCCCATGTATTTATCCAAATCCCATTTTTAATTTTACAATCAAACATTTTTTTCATCATCCTGTCAGAATGTGTATTGCTAAATATTGACACTGATCTTTCTGCAGTCTGCTCTCTATTCCAATCTTTAACACTGAATAACACATTGTTAACTCTGAAAATATATAAAACAGCTTTACAGTATGTTAGACAAAAAATTATTACGTTGAGTAACGTGGATGCTAAGAGGGGAAAGTATGACAGAATAAATATTCAGTCCTTAAAGAAGGCATTCAAGCTGACCACTGAGGTTACCAGATATCTGCTCCCTTCCTCAGGATGTTTCGAATTACAGCACAGAAACAGGCCATTCAGCCCAACTGCTCTGTGCCATTGCTCATGTTACACACAAACCGCCCACCCTACTTTCAAGATATAATGTTATTCCTTCCTCCCTCATGGACTTAAATAGCTTCTCATTAAAATGATGTATTTTACTGTTTCTGTAACTGAGCCACACATTTACTTCAATGGTTAGCTGATGCAGCCTTTGAGAAGTTACGACAGGAACTACTTGTCAATATTTGCAGGGGAATTATTCAAACATATCAGAAGTGAGGAGTGTGATAAAAAAAAGGGCAGAATTTTCCCAAGTGTCATAACAGCAAGAAAACCAGAGCAATCAGCATCGGTGTCTCAGGCATGCTCCGCACCACAATCGCCCCACACTCAGTCATTTCTTTGGAGAGTTGTGCACCAGTACTGAAGGGGGCAATGCAGTGGGAGATCGCTTCCCCCCTCCCCAACAGATATCAGGACACTACCCGAGCAGCATGTTCCCCCACATCCTCCCCGACAAAAGTTGCCATCATCAGGGTATTGGGGCCCAACTGGTCCTCCTGCATGACCCCTGACATTCCTGCCCTCATGATTCTCAACATGCCCCTCTATCATGCCAGCTTCATAATCCAACCCTGCAAGAGCCCCCTTCATCCACTCCCCCCACATCCCTGCACACGAACCCTCCCCTGCCCACTGCATAGCCCTTCTGTCATAGTCCCCAGTCAGGCCCCACCCTCTTGGCACTGCCTTGGCGCGGTGCTAGGGGGTCCAGTAGGCACTGCCAGGTTGGCTCTGCCCAATGGGCACTGTCCAGCCATGCCTCTGACCGCCCAGGAATAGAAATGACCTCCAATCCTTCCGGCATTGCCATCACGCTTGGTTCCCACTAGTGGAGACTAGTAGTGAGTCATGTCATGCCAGAGATGTGGGGACATTCCAGCGTGGGTGGGGGGAAATGATTGCGTGCCAAACTCACTCATGATATTGAAATCAAATCCATTTCATGCTAGTCCCACTCACACCCTTTCTGGGCATGATCTTGTTCTTGCCAGTAGAAAGGCATCAGAACAATCACAAACCATTTGGTGCCAGGTATGGAACCAATTTTTAGGCCTGCATGCTATTTTCCAAGATCGGCTCGATCTGTGCCAGGCATGGCAAGGTTGGAAAGTCGTTTGCCATGTATAGTGATAACCAGTGTCGCTGATCTAACCTCTGAAAACTTTATTTTTTAAAACAAAATCATTCAGTAACATGAGCTCTTCTTCCATTCTCATGCAATGAATTCTAATTTTTGCACTCGCACCTGCTCTAGTCTGTCATTCTCTACAGCGTATTATCTCCAATCTTATAACAATCATATCCTCTAACCCATATAAAGGTGGGTCTTGTACTACTTAAATTATCAATGAAGTAGAACAACATTGTATCTAAACCCCTGTGAACAAAGCTCAATATATTTCAACTCCTTCATGCAAGCCAAGTAATAATTCAAAGCTTTGACTTACATGGTAACAGAATAATCTTGTTCCATGCCTTTGAAGCAGGGCCTGGCCTTGACCAATGATCTAAAAAAAATTGGGAAACAGCTGATGCTAAGTGAACCAGAATGTAGGGGCAATTTTTGTCTCAGCAGGAACTGAAAGAAGCAACACTGCAGAGCATCAGCTTTCAAATTCTTTGTGGATAAAAAACAGAAAAACCCAAACGCAACTGCTGTAAGATTTCTCCAGAAGCTGTAACGAGCTTTACCTGACAAGCAGCCCCTTTCATGTTATTAGAAATTACCACTTTCTGACATATAACAGCAAATGATGTTTCTGTAGTTAATTTAATGTATAAAAACATTCCAACAGAAAGATGTTAGGGACTTAGATACAGAGGAGATTTATTTATGCCACACTAGGATTTTACGAGGAGAGACTGGAGAATCTGGAATTGTTCTCCTTACAGCAGCAAAGGTTCAGGGGAGATTTGATTCAAAATCAATAAGAGTTTGATAGAATAAATAAGGAAAAACTGTTCCCAGTGGGAGACGTGCGAGTAAGCAGGAAACACAAATTGAAAGTAATTGTCGAAAGAACCAGAAGTAGGAGGCACGTGGGAATTTTTTTTTACTCAACCAGCTGCTGTGATTTGGATTGCAATGCCCAAAAGGGCCAGTGGAATCAGATTCAAAAATAGCTCTGAAAAGGGAATTTGTGGGTGAGTCTAGCACCAGAAGGTATAATCTCAAAGTAAGGAGTCGCCCGTTTAAGGCAGAGATGAGGAGGAATTTCTTCTTTCAGAGGGTACTGAATCTATGAAATTCTTTGCTGCACAGGGCTGTAGAAGCGGAGGGTGAGTTTTACGGCCTCGCTCGAGCCAAAACCATAAAATCCCATCCAACAGCAATGAACGTTTCCATGGTCCGCCTCCCGCCCGCTCCAATTACCATGGCTGGCAGGACGGTAAAATTCAGGCCTGCATCCACTGATCCACTTCAGATCAGCCATGATCTTATTGAATGGCGGGGCAGGCTCGAAGGGCTAGATGGCCTACTCCTGCTCCTATTTCTTATGTTCTTATGTTCATATGTCATTAAGTATGTTCAACGCTGAGACAGATAGATTTTTAATCAGTAAGGGAATCAAGGATTATGGGGATAAGGTGGGAAAGTGGAGAAGGTGTTAGAGGAGTTCAGGGTAAAAATCCAGAGCATGGGATTTGAAGGATTAAAACACAACTACCAATGATGGGGTGAAGTAAGGGCTGGAATAGTCAAGAAGCCAGACTGGAGGAACAGAGAGTTTTGAGAAATTGGTGGGCCCTGAGAAGTTTGCAGTGACAGGGGATAGAGCAGAACAAAGGCTGCGGACAAGTCAAGAGGAGTGATAATGCACCAATGTCACATTAACAGAGAATATCATCAGTGATATTTATTAGCAATTTCAGAGCTGATTAGAGATGGTAATCAGTTAGGAGAAATTCATATGTGGAATTGTGGAAAAATGGACATGGGATTTAGAGGTGCCAATATAATGAAGGAGTTTGGAGAGGAAAGAGAATTTGGTGAGGGGGTGGGCGGGGGCTTTTGTTTTTAAGGACAGAGGAGCCATTGGGTTTGAGGGGAGGGGGTGTTATAAGGAGGGATGTGTTGATGCTGGCAGATCAAAGTAGGAAAATTATGCTACAGTTGAACTGGATTTTGGTAAAACCAAATCTGGAGTATTGCATTTGGTCACCTTGCTTAAGAGAAGATATAAATGCATTAGAAGCAGTTCAGAGAAGGTTCATGCTACATATAAATGGTTTCATGATTGCTTCCAAGAGCTGGTCAAATCACTTGATGGTGATGTCATTGGAGTGTTTCATAGGCTCCTGCCTTTTTTCATTTTCTACTCCATACAGGCAACAGCTCTCTCAGTAAATCTATTGTCGCTATATTGAATCTACGTGTGCAAACCACATCTTTCGCTTTTTGTTTAAAACCCACAACCCCCAACATAGTTAGGACATTACAAAAGGAAAATTGGTGACAAGTCAGGATTTTGTGTCACTGAGAACATCAAGAAAAGATCCAAAATAGAAAAAAACACATTGTGGGTCCTCGCGCTTCAAATATTACGAGGCTGGGGACAATAAACAACAAGGTGAAATATTGGAGCGTCAGTGCTGGAAGACCAAGTAAGAAAAAAAAGATAGAGAAAATAATTGTGTTTCTTACTGGGAAAAGAAAATCAGTAGACTCCTTTAATTTGCAGGGTCCGTATAAATGTTACGATGGGTAGCGGCAGAGGTGTGCAGTTGAAAAAAGGATGGAAACTCATCTGCTTATGATGCTTCAACTTAAGGAGTAGGGGCAGTAGTTTCACATATTTTGCCTTCGAGAGAAATACTACCAATAACTTTTGCTTTGCATACTCTAAGTAATGCTGAATTTAACTATGTTCTGCTCGCAAAAGGAAGCATTAAGTATCACTTATAGGGATGAGTGACCATTAGAATTCTTTGCCAAGGTGGATAGTGATGAGTTCATGTGAGACCAGGGTCCTGAATTTCAAGAAAGGTAACTATGATGGTATGAGGCATGAATTGGCCATGATGGTCTGGGAAACATTACTGAAAGCAAAGATGGTGGATAGGCAATGGCAGGCATTTAAAGAGTGAATAGGTGAACTCCAGGAGTTGTTTATTCCTGTTTGGCACAAGAGTGGTAAGGGAATTGTGGCCAAACGATGGCTTATAAGGGAAATTAGAGATAGCATTGGAGTCAAGGAAGAAACATACAAATTGGCAAGAAAAAGCAATAGGCCCGAGGATTGGGAGCAATTTAAAATCCACGTCCCACGAATGAATGAAAAAGAGGACACAAGAGTCAGGTCGCTTTCGAGATGTCCCCGATAACATCTCACTCTCCAATCAGTATTCTGAATACTGATGGGAGTAATGGTTCTGGGGAGTAAGATTGCAAGACCATAAGAAACATGAACAGGAGTAGCCTATTCAACCCCTTGAGCCTGCTCTTCCATTTAATCATGGTTGATCCGACACTCCTCAACTTCATTTTCTTGCCCTTTCATAGAACATAGAATAGTACAGCACAGTACAGGCCCTTTGGCCCTCAATGTTGTGCTGAGCTATGTCCAAAACCAAGATCAAGCTATCCCACTCCTGATGTGCTTCATGTGCCTATCCAATAACTGCTTGAAAGTTCCTAAAGTGTCCGACTCCACTATCACAGCAGGCAGTCTATTCCACACCCCAACCACTCTGAGTAAAGAATCTACCTCAGACATCCCTCCTATATCTCCCACCATGAACCTTAAAGTTATGGCCCCTAATAACAGCTACATCCACCCGAGGAAATAGTCTCTGCACGTCCACTCTATCTATCTCCCTCATCATCTTGTAAACTTCTATTAAGTCGCCTCGCATCCTCCTCCACTCTAAAGAGAAAAGCCCCAGCTCCCTCAGCCTTTCCTCATAAGACCTACCCTCCAAACCAGGCAGCATCCTGGTAAATCTCCTCTGCACTCTCTCCAATGCTTCCATATCCTTCTTATAGTGAGGTGACCAGAACTGCACACAATATTCCAAACGTGGTCTCACCAAGGTCCTGTATAGTTGCAGCATAACCCCACAGCTTTTAAACTCTAACCCCCTGTTAATAAACGCTAACACACGATAAGCCTTCTTCACAACTCTATCCACTTGAGTGGCAACCTTCAGAGATCTGTGGATATGAACCCCAAGGTCTCCCTGTTCCTCCACATTCTTCAGAACCCTGCCATTGACCCTGTAATCCGCATTCAAGTTTGTCCTACCAAAATGAATCACCTCACACTTATCAGGCTTAAACTCCATCTGCCACTTTTCTGCTCAGCTCTGCATCCTATCAATGTCTCTTTGCAGCCTACAAGAACCTCATCCACCAGTCTTGGTGTCATCAACAAATTACCTACCCACCCTTCAGCCCCCTCTTCCAAGTCATTGATAAAAATCACAAAACGCAGAGGATCCAGCACTGATCCCTGTGGTACACCGCTGGTAACTGGCCTCCAATCTGAAATTTTCACTCCACCACCACCCTTTGTCTTCTATGAGACAGCCAGTTACTTATCCAATTGGCCAAATTCCCTTCTATCCCACACCTCCTTACTGTCTTCATGAGCCTACCATGGGGAACCTTATCAAATGCCTTACTAAAATCCATGTATATGAATGACATCAATTGCTCTACCTTCGTCTACACATTTAGTTACCTCCTCAAAGAATTCAATCAAATTTGTGAGGCAGGACTTACCTCTCACAAAACCATGCTGACTATCCTGCATTAAGCTGCATCTTTCCAAGTGGTCATAAATCCTATGTCTCAGGACCCTTTCCATTAACTTACCAACCACCAAAGTAAGGCTACCTGGCCTATAATTACCAGGGTCATTCCTATTTCCTTTCTTGAAGAGAGGAACAACATTCACCACTCTCCAATCCTCTGGCACAATCCCCGTGTTGTGGGTATGCCAGCGTTGGACTGGCGTAAACACAGTAAAAAGTCTGACAACACCAGGTTTTAGTCCAACCTATTTATTTGATAATATACTCACAAGCTTTCGGGGTTAGCCCCTTCGTCAGGTGAATGGAGAGTTCTGGCCTCAGACAGAGCATATAAAGCACAGACAATAATCAGTAATCTCTAAACTGTCTGTGCTTTATATGCTCTGTCTGAGGCCAGAAATCTCCATTCACCTGACGAAGGGGCTAACCCCGAAAGCTTGTGAGTATATTATCAAATAAATAGGTTGGACTAAAACCTGGTGTTGTCAGACTTTTTACTGTACAATCCCCGTGGACAGTGAGGACCCAAAGATCAAAGCTAAAGGCTCTGCAATCTCATCCCTTGCCTCCCAAACTACCCTAGGGTGTATCCCATCTGGCCCAGGGGACTTATTGGCCCCCAGGTTTTTCAAAATTGCTAATACGTCTTCCCTCAGAACATCTACCTCCTCCATCCTATCAGCCTGTATCACACTCTCATCCTCAAAAACATGGCCCCTCTCCTTAGTGAATACTGAATTCAATGTCTCTCCTGTCTCTTTTGACTCCATGCACAAGTTCCCACTGCTATCCTTGACTTTGGCCCTAACCTCACCCTGGTCATTCTTTTACTTCTCACATAAGAGAAAGAAGCCTTGGAGTTCTCCTTTATCCGACCCACCACGGACTTCTCATGCCCCCTCCTGGCTCTCCTAAGCCCTTTCTTTAACTCATTCCTAGCTACCTTGTAACCCTCAAGCGACCCAGCTGAACCTTGTTTTCTCATCCTTACGTATGCTTCCTTTTTCCTCTTAACAAGACATTCAATCTCCTTGGTGAACCATGGTTCCCTCACTCAGCCATTTCCTCCCTGCCTGACAGGGACATACCTATCAAGAACAAGCAGTATTTGTTCTTTGAACAAGCTCCACTTTTCATTTGTGCCCATACCTGACAGTTTCTGTTCCCATCTTATGCTCCCTAATTCTTGCCTAATTGCATCATAATTACCCCTGCCCCAATTATAAACCTTGACCTGCCGTGTGACCCTATCCCTCTCCATTGCAATAATGAAGGACACCAAATTGTGGTCACTGTCTCCAAAGTGCTCTCCCACAAACAAATCTAACGCTTGGCCTGGTTCATTACCCAGTACCAAGTCCAATGTGGCCCCACCTCTTGTCGGCTTATCCACATATTGTGTCAGGAAACCCTCCCGCACGTGCTGTACAAAAAGTGTCCCATCTGAACTATTCGACCTATAAAGGTTCCAATCAATATTTGGAAAGTTAAAGTCACCCATGATAACTACCCTGTGACCTCCACACCTATCCATAATCTGCTTTCCCATTTCTTCCTTCACATCTCTATTACTATTTGGGGGCCTCTAGAAAACTCCTAACAACGTGACCACTCCTTTCTTATTTCTCACTTCAGCCCATATTACCTCAGTAGGCAGATCCCCCTCGAAATGCCTTTCAGCAGCTGTTAAACTATCCTTGATTAACAATGCTACTCCTCCACCTCTTTTACCACCTTCCCTACTCTTACTGAAACATCTATACCCCGGAACTGCCAACAACCATTCCTGTCCCTAACCTTGATCCCTTAGTGATCAAAAATCTCGCTATCTCAGCCTAAAATATACCCAAGCCCTCTGCTCCCATGCTCTTTGTGAGCAGGGAGTTCCAAAGATTCACAACCCTCCGAGAGAAGAAATTTCTCCTCATCTCAGTCTTAAGTTGGCTCCCCTTAATTCTGAGACTGTGCCCTCTGGTCCTAGACTCTCCCATGAGAGAAAATAAGCATATAGGATTCTTAAAGGGTTTGGCAATGCATTGTCAAACCCCTAAAGGATCCTATATGTTTTAAGAGATCACCTCTCATTCTTCTAAATTCCAATGAGTACAGTCCCAACCTGTTTAACCTTTTCTTGTAAAACAATCTCTCCATACCACAAATCATTCTACTGAACCTTCCCTGAACTATCTCTAATGGAATAATATCTTTCCTTAAATCTTTCCTTAAATAGGGTGGCATTTTGACACAATGGGTAGCACTGCTGCTTCATATCACCAGGAACTCGGGTTCAATTTCAGCCTTGGGTGACTGTGTGGAGTCTGCACATTCTCCCCATGTCTACGTGGGCTCCCTCTGGGTGCTCCGGTTTCCTCCCACAGTCCAAGATATGCCCCTGAGTGTCCCCAAAATGTGCAGATTAGGGAATTAGCTGGTAAATGCTTGCTGTCAGGGGATAGGGTGGAGTGCCTGGGTAAGATGCTCTTTTGCAGGATCAGTGCAGATGGACTGAATGATCTCCTGTAGGGATTCTATGATTGTATAAATAAGTGGACCAAAACTGTTCACAGTACTTCAGAGATGGTCAACTTCCATTAGCCTTCCTGATTACCTATTGTACCTGTGTGCTAGCTTTCTGTGTTTCATGCACAAGTTCTCTCAAGTCCTTTTCTGCAGTTTTTCTCCATTTAAATGATATTTGTTCTTTTGTTCTTCCTTCCAAAATGAACAATTTCATATCTTCCCACACAATACTCCATTTGCCAACTTTTTGCCCACTTACTTAACCTATCAACATCTCTTTGTAAACTCCACACAGGCAGTCAGCCAGGAGGGGTGCAAATATCCTGGGAGGTTTGCTAGTGCTGTTTGAGAGGGTTTAAACTGATGCGGCAGAGGATGGGAACCGGAACAGCAGGCCAGTAAGTCTAAAGACTGGGGAAAAAGTGAGACTGAGATAAACATAGTGCAAAGTAAGAGCAGGCAGAGAGAAGCTGCAGGGCTTGGTGGGACTGGAGGTCTGGAATGTGTTATAAGGGAAACAAAAGAGGTGGGGGAGTTACATTGCTGATTTGGGAGCAGCTGTGTTGAGGGAGGACACATTGGAGGGATCTTGTAATGAGGTATTATGGGTGGAGCTCAGGAATAGGAAGGGTGAAATCACAATGTTGGGACTGTACTATAAACCCGCCAACAGCTGGCAGGAGACAAAGGAACAGTTCTGTAGTCGGTTACTGAAAAGGTGTGAAAAAGCAGGGTAGTTGTGGTGGGTGACTTTAATTTTCCCCATTTTGACTGGGACTCCTTTACAGCCAGGGACTTGGGTGGAGAGCAATTTCTTAGATGTGTCCAGGGGGGCTTTTTGATAAAGTATGTTGACAATCCAACAGGGAGGGGACCGTACTAGACTTGGGGAATAGAACATAGAACACTACAGCACAAACAGGCCCTTCGGCCTACAAGTTGTGCCGATCATATCCATAACTACCAAGCCATAGAACTATCTGTAACTTCCAATCCCATTAAATCCCATATACTCATCCAGAAGTCTTTTAAAAGACCCCAGCGAGTTCGCCTCTACCACCACCGACGGCAGCTGATTCCACTCACTCACCACCCTCTGAGTGAAAAACTTACCCCTAACATTTCCTCTGTACTTGCTTCCCAGCACCTTAAACCTGTGTCCTTTCGTAGCGACCATTTCAGCCCTGGGAAATAGCCTCCGAGAATCCACCCTATCTATTCCTCTCAACATTTTATAAACCTCCATCAGGTCGACTCTCAACTGGGTCTCTCCAGGGAGGAGACCTAGCTCCCTCAACCTATCTTCATAAGGCATGCCTCCCAATCCAGGCAACATCCTTGTAAATGAGCCAGACCAGGTGATCGATGTTTCAGTGGGGGACCATCCTGGACTGAACAACCATAATTCCATAAGATTTTGGGTATTTATGGATAAGAACAAGTGTGGCTCTCTGGTGAGGTTGCTTAATTGGGCAAGAGCCAATTACATCCAAATTAGACGGGAATTGGGGAACATAGATTGGGAGCAGCTATTTGAGGGCAAATCCATATCTGCCATGTGGGAGAATTTTAAAGGCCAGTTGATTGAAGTGCAGGACAGTCATGGCCCCACAAAAATGAAGGATAGGAATGGCAGGAATCAGGAACCATGGATGACAAAGGAAATTGGAAGGTTAGCCAAAAGGAAAAAGGAAACATACAATAGAACTAGGCATCTAAAAACTGACCAAGTCCTTACGAAGGAACTTAAATGCAGAATTAAGAGGGCTTAAAGAGGCCATGAAACGTCTTTAGCAAACAGCGTCAAGAAGAATCCTAAGGCTTTTTATGCATATATTTGGAGCAAGAAGGTAGCAAAAGAAAGAGCAGGCCCACTCAAAGTCAATAGAGGGAAGTTATGCATGGAGCCATAGGAAGTGGCTGAGATCCTTAGTGCGCATTTTAGAACATATAGAACACTACAGCACAAACAGGCCCTTCGGCCCACTAGTTGCGCCTTTGCTTTGTATAGGTATAGGTATACTATACCTTTCTATAGGTATTCACCGGGAAAAAGACATGATGGATGTTGAGGTCAGGGATAGATGTGTGAACCCTCTAGAGAATGTCAATATATCGAAGGAGGAAGTGTTGGGTACCTTAAATTGAATTAAGGTAAACAAGTCCCCAAGGCTGGCTGGGATATATCCCAGGTTATTGCGGGAGGCAAGGGGAGAACTAGCTGGGACCTTAACAGATATCTTCATATCCTCTTTGACCACAGGCGAGGTTCCAGAGTACTGGAGAATAACCAATGTTGTTCCCTTGTTTAAGAAAGGAAGCAGGGATAATCCAGGAAATTATAGGCCGGTGAGCCTGACGTCAGTGGTGGGAAAGTTTTTGGAAAAGATACTGAGGGATAGGATGTAGCACGTTTGGAAGAAAATAGACTAGTTAGTGGCAGGCAGCATGGTCATGTCTCGCCAACTTGATGAGTTGTGTCACAGCTTGGTATGGTTCCTGCTCTGTCCAAGATCATAAAAAACTACAAAAGGTTGTGAATGAAGCCTAGTCCATCATGTAAACCAGCCTCCCATCCATTGATTCTGTCTACACTTCCCGCTACCTCGGAAAAGCAGCCAGCATAATCAAGGACACCTCGCACCCTGGACATACTCTTCCATCAGGAAAAAGATATAAAAGTCTGAGGTCACCTACAAACCAACTCATGAACAGCTTCTTCCCTGCTGCCATCAGACTTTTGAATGGATTTACCTTATATTAAGTTGATCTTTCTCTATACCCTAACTATGACTATAACACTACCTTCTGCACTATATCCTTTCCTTCTCTATATAGCACATGCTTTGTCTGTACAGCACGCAAGAATCAATACCTTTCATTGTATGTTAATACATGTGACAATAGTAAATCAAATCAAATCAGAAGAGACTGGCAGCTAACATGAAAGGTAATCCAAAAGTCTTCAATAGACATATAAATAGCAAATGGGTGATAAAGGTAGGAAAGGGCCAATTAGAGTCCACATAAGTGACTTATTCATGGGGAAGAGGATGGTCATTCAGACAATAGAAGAGTCTAAAATTGATAAGGTGTTTGAGAGGATGCAGAAAAGATCAATGAGAATGGCTCAAGGAGAAGGGACTTCAGTAGGATTGATAGTTGGGAGAAGTTGAGACTGTTTTCCTTGGAGATACTGAGCTTAAGAGGAGATTTGATCAAGGTTTTCAAAATCATGAAGCAAATAGAGAGGGACAAACTGTTTCCATTGGTGGATGGATTGAGAGCCATTATGTAATGAGGAAATAGAAACATGGAAACATAGACGATTGGAGCAGGAGGAGTCCATTTAGCCATTTGAGCCTGCTCTGCCATTTATCATGCTCATGGCTGATCATCCAATTCAATAGCCTTTCTCCCCATAACCTTTGATCCCATTTGCCCCGAGTGCTAGATCTAGTCACTTCTTGAATACATTCAATGTTTTAGCATCAACTACATCCTGTGGTAATGAGTTCCACAGGTTCACCACTCTTTGGATGAGGAAATCTTTTTCATGCAGTGAACGCAGATTTGTTAGTGATAAATCATATCTAACTAACATGCTGGAGTGCTTTGATGATGGAAAAGGGAAGGTTGGTGAGGATAAAACCATTGATGTGGTATATTTAGACTTTGAGAGGCATTTGATAAAGTGCTGTAGAAAAGGCTTATAGATAGGCAAAGTTATAGCTCAAAGAATAAAAGGGATAACTTAAACCTACGCAGCCTTCAATCCAAAACCAAAGTCATTTCAACTTCAATCACTGAGCTCTCGTACACAGATGATGGTTGTGCGTGCACTCAAGCTGAGTCCCAGGTCATTGTCAACTCCTTTGAAACATATGAGAAAATGAGCCTTTCATTAAACACCTGCAAAATGAAGGTCCTCTTCAAACCAACTCCCACAGCCTTACAACTTCCACTATCATGTGTGTGACAAAGTGGCACATTGATTAGCACTGCTGTCTCACATTGGGTCACTGTCTATACAGTGTCTGCACATTCTCCTAGTATCTGTGTGGGTTTCCTCCGGGTGCTCCGTTTTCCTCACATAGTCTGAAAGATGTGCTGGTTAGGTACATTGGCCATCCTAAGTTCTCCCTCAGTGTACCCGAACAGGTGCCAGAGTGTGGCGACTAGAGGGTTTTCACAGTAACTTCATTGCAGCGTTACTGTGAGCTTACTTGTGACAATAATAAATAAACTTTAAACTGTGCTCCACTAGCTTTGCATTCTCTTGTTTGGCTCTACATTATCCTCATCACTGATATCCTTTCCTCATGAGCATATTGTGAATTAGATTAGCTAGTATTATTGCTGTGCCTGGGAACTTAAGCACAAATGGCTGCCCATTTCCTACATACTCAAAAAATACTTAATTGGCTGTA
The DNA here is from genome assembly GCF_965287045.1 of Carcharhinus amblyrhynchos. NCBI lineage: Eukaryota > Metazoa > Chordata > Chondrichthyes > Carcharhiniformes > Carcharhinidae > Carcharhinus > Carcharhinus amblyrhynchos. Next base: position 124,829,261 of record NC_137331.1, read on the forward strand.
GAGGAATTCCTGAAATCATGAAAGACACAATATGAATACAGATTCCTTCCTTCCTTGCCTTTCTTCGTGGTGGAGCTTTCCAGCGTTGATAGGGACTGTTGCAGTAAGATTGATAAGTTGTGGCGGTGCCTCTTGTAGATAGAATGCACTGTATGTACCATAATGAACTGTCAGCAGAGGAAATGAACATTGCTTCCAGTGTCAAGGGTCAAGTGGACTGTTCTGTCTGGATGGTGTAAAGTTTCAGGAGTGTTCAGTCCTCCAACTGGTTCACTTACGTTCTTTAGGGAAGGAAATATGCCATCTTCACCTAATCTGGCCCACATGTGACTCCAGAGTCACAGTAATGTGGTTGACTCTCAACTGCCCTCAGCCAGCTAGGGATGGGCAATAAATTCTGGCAGCCAGGGGAACCTATGTCTGTTGAATGAATATAAAAAAAAAAATTAAAAAATGTGGATGCCCGGTAGTGAATTCACTGGAAAACAGGTTTTGGTTATACAGTCAGGATCCATCCGATGAAAATGACCAAGCCAGCCATATCCAGCAATGAGTGCATGCTGACGGAATTAGCTGATGGATTTCTGAGTTAGTGACCTTGCCCTGCCAAGATACTGAGGATATGTCTCAGATAGTGACAATGGAAACTACTCAGCTTTTTCTTCTGCCTGACATATGTTGTCCAGGTCTCACCACTATTGACAAGTGCAATGATGACGCTGGCTTGGTATACTTGAAGTTTGGTGTTTCCAGTCAGGTTGCTATTTATTGTAGCGTGAGGTAGCATGATGAGAGAGCCTTAAAACTCAGCAGTGATTTATTGAATGGTAATTAAAATTATATGCAAACAAGCTCAGTACAGACACAGGTCTAATTCCACTGACTCCTGGGCTCATACTGCAGGTTTCACCGACCAGGACCCAAGCCCTGAGAATCGCGAGCTCTGTTCCGAAAGGCCATGGGAGGATCATGTGACCCATGAATAATCACAACTTAAAGGGGACTTCTTGGAATGCTGCCAGGATAGTTTCCTCGAACAGTGTGTGTTGGAGCCAACGAGGGAGCGAGCTATCTTGGATCTGGTGTTATGTAATGAGGCGGGTAGAATTAGGGACCTTGTGGTGAAGGATCCTCTTGGGAAGAGTGATCATTGTATGGTGGAGTTTCTGATGCAGATGGAGGAGGAGAAAGTGGGTTCCCGGACATGTGTCCTTTGTTTGAACAGAGGGGAGTATGGTAGGATGAGAGAGGAATTGGCGAATGTTGATTGGGGGAGCGCGTTGGAAGGTAGGTCTGCTGAGGAACAGTGGAGGATCTTTAAGGTGATCTTTCTTGGGGCTCAGCAGAAATTTATTCCGATGATAAAAAAGGATCGTAGGAGGAGAGATAATCAGCCGTGGATAACGAAAGAGGTGAAGGAAAGTGTTAAATTAAAAGCGGGTGCGTTTAGAGTAGCTAAGAGTAGTGGGCGAGAAGAGGATTGGGAGAGGTTTAAATGTCAACAAAGAATGACAAAGAAGTTGATAAAGAATGGCAGGATAAACTATGAAGCTGGGCTAGTGCTTAATATAAAAAAGGATAGCAAGAGTTTTTATAGAACATAGAACATTACAGCGCAGAACAGGCCCTTCGGCCCACGATGTTGCGCCGACCAGTTACAAAACAATCTAAACCAATCCCTTCTCGTCCATAAACCTATCCACGGATCTCTTAAACGCCCCCAAACTAGGCGCATTTACAACTGCAGCAGGCAGGGCATTCCAATCCCTCACCACCCTCTGGGTAAAGAACCTACCCCTGACATCCGTCCTATAACTACCACCCCTTAATTTAAAGCCATGCCCCCTCGTGCTAGATTTCTCCATCAGAGGAAAAAGGCTATTACTATCCACCCTATCTAAACCTCTAATCATCTTATATGTTTCAATAAGATCCCATCTTAGCCGCCTTCTTTCCAGCGAAAACAACCCCAAATCCCTCAGCCTCTCCTCGTAGGACCTCCCCTCCATACCAGGCAACATCCTGGTAAACCTCCTCTGCACCCTCTCCAAAGCCTCCACATCCTTCCTGTAATGTGGGGACCAGAACTGCACACAGTACTCCTGAATGAGGGGAGATCTCATTGAGACGTATAAGATGTTGAATGGGATGGATAGGATAGAGGTGGAGAGGCTCTTCCCGCTCAGAAAGGACAATAGGACTAGAGGGCACAGCCTTAAGATAAAGGGGGGGGCGGTTTAGAACGGAGTTGAGGAGGAACTTCTTCACTCAAAGGATGGTGAATCTCTGGAATTCTCTGCCCGTTGAAGTGGTGGAGGCTGCCTCGCTCAATATTTTTAAGACGCGGGTTGATAGGTTTTTGATAGGCAAGGGGATTAAGGGTTATGGGGAGAGGGCGGGAATGTGGAACTGAGCCACGACAGATCAGCCATGATCTTATTGAATGGCGGGGCAGGCTCGAGGGGCGAGATGACCTACTCCTGCTCCTATTTCTTATGTTCTTATGTTCTATCACACTGTTGTTCCGCACTCTTTAGCAACCTAATCCTAATTTATATTAAATATTCTAATGAACATTGATGTATTCATGTAAGAGAATCGTGAAGCATGCTAAAAATGACAGATGGTTGTTGATATTATATTTGTGCCTACTTACGTACAGGGTATTTTCATAATCCTACACCTTTCAAGGTTCTTTTTTGCAGTTTTATCAAAAATCAGTTTTAAGAAAATAAGTCGGCATTTTTCCAACATTTAGATTTAAGTCCAAGAAGATCAGGTATTTCCTGAACTTGAGAATAAACATGTAATATTTTGTACTTAAACCTAATGCCACATATGTTCTGATCCAGCTGCACTACTATATGAAAACATCAAACCCTGTACACAACCATTTATTCACAGCTACATTTGGTTTAACTCATTTTCTCAACATTGGATCAAGGTGGAAAAAGTTGCAAATACTTTCTGAAGTGTAGTCACTGTTGTAATAGGAAACTCCCACATGTAACAATGTAATAATAAACTGTTTGTAGGTGTTGGCTGAGGGAGAAATATTGGTTGGGACATTAGGGAGAATTCCCAGTTCACTTAAAATAGTGCCATAGCCTTTTTAACATGTGCATAATGAGGACAGATGGGGCCTTGGTTTAATGGCATTCCTTCAAGTACAGACCACCGAAATATATGATGCAGATGACCGGAGATTTAGATACGCTTCCTTATGAGCAGGAAAGTGGATTCAGACTCAGTATAAAGCTAATGATGGTGCAAGCTGCCATTAATCTAAACAGAATGACAACAAGACAACCAGTCATTTGGTAGCAATCTAACAGGAAAACAATTGCAATCTCGAAGGCATTTCCAGGGAATCTTCCACAAACCCAATACTAAACTGCTAGCAAATTAGAGCAAGCTGGAGGAAAATTATCTCTAAACCTGCCATTAAACCATAATGAATGTGTTCCAAGCCCACAATTAGATTCCCAGAAATCCTAACATCAATCTATCATTAAATCATCAAGGAAATCCACCACAGGCCTATCTCTGGACCACCAGTAGATCTGCAACTAAACTATCATGTAAATTATTCTAGAAACCACAGATTGGGGGCTTAAGATATGACTTGGCATTTTAAAGAGAATGGGTAATCTCTTGTGTTGATGAAGGGCTCGGCCAGCCAAATTAACATTTACAAGCTATTAGATGTGCTGCGTATTTTGCCACTGTTCCCAGCACTTTCTGCTTTTCATAGAATCTAATGATGCAGCACAAAAAGGCCACTCAGTCCATCAATCCACTACTGTCACTTGGAAAGAGCTATTCAATTGCAGAGTTATGGGACTCAATATTAACTTGTGGACCTGATCCCATTGGGAAGAAACGCGGCACAGGAATTCACATTTGACAGCAGCAAATGTGGATTTTTGATGTAGCAGATTGGCTGCCCTTGGGAGCTCCAACCAATTAAGGTTTTCATGGTGCATGTGGGTACAAACAAAATAGGTAGGACAAAGAACAACATTTCGGTAAGAGTGTAAGAGCGGCTAGGGACTCCATTAAAAAGTAGAACTGCAAAGGTAATTCTCTCTGAATTACTGTCTAAGTTGAGTAAATTGGTGTTGGATAAATGAAATTTGAGAATTCAATGCGTGGCTCAAAATTTGGGGTGGGAAAAATGAATTTTGATTTATTAGCACCAGTATTAGGGAAAGAGGGAGCTGTACCAATGGGGCATTCTTCACCTGGACAATGCTGTGGTAAGCTGTATATTGAATGGTGTAGAGAGGGCTTTAAACTGAATGGCATTCATGACTGATTTAATCATGGCCTCATAAGAATCTAAGAACATAAGAAATAGGAGCAGGAGTAGGCCATCTAGCCCTTCGAACCTGCCCCGCCATTCAATAAGATCATGGCTGATCTGAAGTGGATCAGTTCCACTTTCCCGCTTTCTCCCCATAACCCTTAATTCCCTTGTCTACCAGAAACCTATCTACCCGCGACTTAAATATATTCAGCGAGGTAGCCTCCACCACTTCAACGGGCAGAGAATTCCAGAGATTCACCACCCTTTGAGTGAAGAAGTTCCTCTTCAACTCTGATCTAAACTGCCCCCCACTTATCTTGAGGCTGTGCCCTCTAGTTCTGGTTTCCTTTCTAAGCAGGAAGGAATCTCTCTACCTCTACCCTATCCATCCCTTTCATTATCATAAATGTCTCTATAAGATCCCCCCTCAGCCTTCTAAACTCCAATGAGTACAGAAGCAGACTATTTAGTTCCTCTTCATAGTCCAACCCCCTCATCTCCGGTATCAGCCTAGTGAACCTTCTCTGCACTCCCTCCAAGGCCAATATATCCTTCTGCAAGTGCAGCGACCAAAACTGCACACAGTACTCCAGCTGTGACCTCACCAGTACCCTGTACAGTTGCAGCAAGACCTCCCTGCTTTTATATTCTATACCCCTCGCTATAAAGGCCAACATTCCATTCGCCTTCTTAATCACCTGCTGCACCTGCAGACTGGGTTTTTGCAACTCGTGCACAAGGACCCCCAGGTCCCTCTGCACCATAGCATGCTGCAGCTTTTCGCCTTTTAAATAATAATCCCTCCTACTATTATTTCTGCCAAAGTGGGTAACCTCACACTTGCTAACATTATACTCCATCTGCCAGGTCCTGGCCCACTTGCTCAGCCTATCCAAATCTCTCTGCAGACTTTCCACACCCTCCACGCAATTTGCTTTTCCACTCATCTTCGTGTCATCCCCAAATTTCGTCACCCTACACTCAGCCCCCTCCTCCAGATCATCTATATAAATGGTAAACAGTTGAGGCCCCAGCACTGATCCCTGCGGCACTCCACTAGTCACCAACTGCCAACCAGAATAGCACCCATTGATACCAACTCTCTGCTTCCTATTAGACAGCCAATCCTCTATCCATGCTAACACCTTACCCCCAACTCTGTGCACCCTAACCTTCTGTAGAAACCTTTTGTGAGGCACCTTATGAAACGCCTTTTAGACACCTAAAAACACCACATCCACCAGTTCCCTAGTCACATCCTCATAGAAATCCAATAAATTCGTCAAACACGACTTCCCCTTAACGAATCCGTGCTGCGTCTGCTCGATCAAACCATTCTTTTCTAGGTGCCTTGCTATTTCTTCTTTGATGATAGATTCTAGCATTTTTCCAACTACAGACGTTAAACTAACCGGCCTATAATTCCCTGCCTTTTGTCTGCTACCTTTTTTAAACAGTGGCGTAACATTAGCTATTTTCCAATCTTCCGGCACTTCCCCAGAGTCCAGCGAGTTTTGATCAATAATTACTAAGGCATCCGCTATAACCTCTGCCATTTCTTTCATAACCCTGGGATGCATTCCATCCGGTCCTGGGGACTTGTCCACCTTCGGTCCCATTAATCTATCAAGCACTACCTCTCTAGTGATAGTAATCGCATTTAGGCCCTCATCTCTTACCATCCTTCTATCTTTAATATCCAGCAAACTATTTGTGTCCTCCTCCGTGAAGACTGAGGCAAAAAACTTATTTAAAGCCTTAGCCATTTCCTCATCGCCCATCGCTAAATCCCCCCTCTCATCCTCCAAGGGTCCAACATTCACTCTAGCCAGCCTCTTCTTCTTTATATATTTGTAAAAACGTTTACTGTCATTTTTTATATTTAGTGCTAGTTTAGCTTCATACTCTAATCCTCATCTCCACATTCCTGCCCACTGCCAATAGCCCTTGGTTTCCTTATAGAGCAAAAGGCCAGTCTAACTTTACCCTGAATATACTCAATAACGAAAAGAGAATTCCAAAAATGAACAGCCCTCTGAGAGTAGAAATTCTTTTCCTCCACCTTGAAAAGAAAACCACTTATTCTGAAACTATGCCCACTAGTTCTAGATACCCCCTTGAAGGAAAATACCCTCACAGCATCTGCCCTGTGAAGCTCCTGTAGAATCTCATATGTTCAAATAAATTCATTTTCATGTTCCTAAACTTCAGCGGGTATAGGTCCAAAGTGAATGTAGCTGAATCAGCAGGTATTGTTGATTTAGCAATGAGTGCACACTGATGGAATTTGCACAGTTTAGGACATCTGGAGGTGATGCTATTGCCCTGCCAAAACATGTCTGAAACTGTGAACATGAAAACTGTTCAGTGTTTTCTCCTGCCTGGCTTATGTTGTCTGAATCTCACTATTGGAGTGGATAATGCTGAGGACGCAGGTTTGGTAGACTCGCAGTTTGATGTTCTCAGTCAGGTTCCTGTTGTTCCACAATCTCTTATTCAACTTGACTTAACAGCTGCAGGTTTTCCACTACATGTGCTGATTTCAGTATCAAGTGGCAGATTTTAGGATCTAGATATGTGAAGCTATCAACAACCTTTGGTGTCACATTGTCAATGCTGATAGATGGTGGCAACATCCTCAGTGACGTTTGTCTTCTAAATGCTGAAAAGCCATGAGAGAGTCTTTTTAACATATTCCTTAGTGTGAAATGCCAGTGTGGCATCATTCTTGGTAAACTTTTGTCTTGAATCACATTATTTCACAGAACACTAGGAAGTCATTATGAACTCACAGGGTCTGCCAACCTCAGTTTAAGGACCACTGCAAAACAGTGGCTGGTATTTTACAAACTTGCTCAGACAAGGCTCATAAAATCCCACCTGGGGCCAACAGAGAATTCTGCGAGCAGTGCCCGCCCTGATGCCAAGGTGGGCATGGCGGTAAAATTCCGGTAAGTAAATAGATCAAAATTAGTTTTCCAACACAACAGTATTTTTCACTTAAATCTTTATCAGTCAGTTAAAAACATTAGCTAACCATATAGAACACAGGCTGCAAACTGGAGAACATGGATATTCAAAATGAATACAGTATCTGCACAGTTTATATACTGGATTTATACTTATCTCAGAGGAATTAGGCACTCAGCATTCACAGGATATCTGTAGTCAAAATATCTCTAAGTAACCAAAGAATTGCTAACATGAGGAAAAAGCAATGGAGTTGATGCAAACAACTTCATACAACATTTCCGCTGGCATTATGCCACTAGAAACAGTTTCTACACAATTCATGTTTACTGTGCCCACCTCCCCACTGTTTACAGAAAACACAAGTGGGAATCTGTCAACATGATTCCCTCACACCCATAGCAAGGCAAAAATAGACTTTTCTAAATGTAAAGAGTAATGGGTGGCACTGAATGAAGGATTTAATCAAATTAAAGGTGCCGCAGAAGAGAGCAATGAGTTGATGGCCATTATTACCACAATAAGTTATAAAGAACATCTTGATAAGATTGCAGTCTTCAACCTTGAACAGAGATGTGTCAGCAACTACCTTGTTACATTTATGGTACTAAAGATAGAGAATGTAAATCTCAAGTAATATTTTCAGATATGGCAGGCAGGGCAACAGCAAAGTAAGATACGATGTCAGCTGAGAATCTTACAGCAGTTAAGGAGACCTTTTGGGCCCATGCCTCTGAAAGAGTTATCCAGTTTGTTCTCAAGGAGGAGGGGGAGCAGCCAGAGGTCATTGTATACATTGGTACCAGTGGTATAAGTAGAAAAAGGTATGAGGTCCTGAAGTGCAAACATAGAGAGTTAGGCAGGAGCTAAAGTGCAGGACCTCGAGGGTAGTAATTTCTGGACTACAACTGGTGCTACGTGATAGCGAGACTAGGACGAGGAAGATTAGACAGATGAATGCAAGGCTTGAGAGCTGGTGCAGGGGGCAGAGGTGAACTGTTCAAGCAGGATTGGTTACAACTGAATTGGAGGGCTAATAATATCCTGGCAGGGAGATTTGCTAGAGCCACTTGGGAGGGTTTAAACTAGTTTGGCAGGTGGGGGGAGTGGAACCCAAAGCAGTGGGGAGACAGATCAGAAGGTTGAGGACAGCATAAAGAGAGCATGTTAAATAGTAAAGGCAATGTCAGTAATTCTAGTACTAGACAGGTCAGGCAAGGGCACGGCAGAGACCAAGGGAAGTCTAGATTAAACTGCATTTATTTCAATGCTAAAGTCCTGAATTGCAAGACAGATGAACTCAGGATATGGATGAGTACATGGGACAGGGAAATTACAGCTCGTGAAACATGGCTAAGGAAGGGACAGGATTGGTAGCTCAATGTTCCAGGGTACAGATGATATAGGAAGGCTGGAATAGGAAGTATAAGAGGAGGGGGAATTGCATTTTTGATTAGGGAGAACATCATGGCAATACTGATGGGACATTATACCCAAGCGTTCGCCCACTTAGTCTATATGGGTAGAACTGAGAAATAAGAAGGGAGAGATCACTTTGATAGGATTGTACTACAGGCCCTCAAATAGTCAGCGGGAAACTGATGAGCAAATATGTGAGGAGATTATAGACAGTGCCAAGAAAAATAGGGTGGTAATAGTAGGGAACTCTAACTTTCCCAACAATGACTGGGACAGCTGTTCACACGAGGGCACTCTGCCATTCACACTAGGGAAATTCACTTTGAAAGTCCTGCTGAAAAGAAAACCAAGATTTACTCTAGTTTTAAATGAATTCGGCACTTCAAATTTATTTGGGAGAATTCCACCCCATGTCGCTTTACTCAGCAATACTCAAGTTCTGTACTACCTATTAAAGAGTCAGTGATAGCGTGGATATGAAACTTATTAAGGAATAGTAAGCAGACAGTAATATTAGATGCTTGTTTTCACACTGGTGGGGATGGGGTCAGTATTAGAAGTTAAGAACATAAGAAATAGAAGCAGGAGTAGGCATCTAGCCCTTCGAGCCTGCCCCACCATTCAATAAGATCATGGCTGACCTGAAGTGGATCGGTTCCACTTTCCCGCCTGCTCCCCATAACTCTTAATTCCCTTATCTATCAGAAATCTATCTACCCGTGACTTAAACATATTCAACAAGGTAGCCTCCACCACTTCCATGGGCAAAGAATTCCAGAGATTCACCACCCTCTGAGAGAAGAAGTTCCTCCTCAACTCTGTTCTAAACTGCCCCCACCCCACCTTATTTTGAGGCTGTGCCCTCTAGTTCTGGTTTCCTTTCTAAGTGGAAAGAATCTCTCTACCTCTACCCTATGAGAACGCAGAATCATAAGGCCCCATCTGTCCTCATTATGCACATGTTAAAAAGGCTATGGCACTATTTTAAGTGAACTGGGAATTCTCCCTAATGTCCCAACCAATATTTCTCCCTCAGCCAACACCTACAAACAGTTTATTATTACATTGTTACATGTGGGAGTTTCCTATTACAACAGTGACTACACTTCAGAAAGTATTTGCAACTTTTTCCACCTTGATCCAATGTTGAGAAAATGAGTTAAACCAAATGTAGCTGTGAATAAATGGTTGTGTACAGGGTTTGATGTTTTCATATAGTAGTGCAGCTGGATCAGAACATATGTGGCATTAGGTTTAAGTACAAAATATTACATGTTTATTCTCAAGTTCAGGAAATACCTGATCTTCTTGGACTTAAATCTAAATGTTGGAAAAATGCCGACTTATTTTCTTAAAACTGATTTTTGATAAAACTGCAAAAAAGAACCTTGAAAGGTGTAGGATTATGAAAATACCCTGTACGTAAGTAGGCACAAATATAATATCAACAACCATCTGTCATTTTTAGCATGCTTCACGATTCTCTTACATGAATACATCAATGTTCATTAGAATATTTAATATAAATTAGGATTAGGTTGCTAAAGAGTGCGGAACAACAGTGTGATAGAACATAAGAACATAAGAAATAGGAGCAGGAGTAGGTCATCTCGCCCCTCGAGCCTGCCCCGCCATTCAATAAGATCATGGCTGATCTGTCGTGGCTCAGTTCCACATTCCTGCCCTCTCCCCATAACCCTTAATCCCCTTGCCTATCAAAAACCTATCAACCCGCGTCTTAAAAATATTGAGCGAGGCAGCCTCCACCACCTCAACGGGCAGAGAATTCCAGAGATTCACCACCCTTTGAGTGAAGAAGTTCCTCCTCAACTCCGTTCTAAACCGCCCCCCCTTTATCTTGAGGCTGTGCCCCCTAGTCCTGCCACCCTTTCTGAGCGAGAAGAGTCTCTCCACCTCTATCCTATCCACCCCATTCATCATCTTATACGTCTCAATGAGATCTCAATGAATCCAGAGCGTCCCACCCACCCCACTCATCAAACACCCCCTCCCCAAACCTGTAGTAGCGCCTATGGCTCCAGGATTGGATTATTCAGCCATCGCAGAATCAGGATGTAGTTGTCAGAACCGCCGCAAAATCCTGCCCAGTGCAGATCCTGCAGGGGAGGCAGATCGATACTAGAAGGGATTTGAATTGGACTTCAGGCCCTCTAATGACATGTTAAACAGGCAGTTTGAATATTTATTGAGTTTGTGCCCGTACTGACTGAGAATTTGATTGGGGCTGGTGCAGTGGGTTGGGAGTTTTTTTTGCCTGACACCCAATTCTTCGGACCAAAGCAATGCACACTAGGGGCCAGCAGGCCTAGAATATCACCCCTATGACTCCAAATTATTGCCATCTACAGAAGTTAGAGAGGACAAAGCCCGAATAGAATTGTTGAGCAGCCGCAAGAATCCGTCGGATGTCACCCTCAACGTAGCAGGATAAAGCAGCGCAACCTGCATTCAGAAAACTTTCAGACACTTTGCAGCCTCATTGAAACCTCTGAGACTGAAACTATGAACACACATGATTACTGAGCAGAGGTCAAGTCTTGAAAACAAAATAGGACGTGTCTCTTTAAGATTAATGTGCCCAGTTTTCGTGTTGAGATTCAGAAAATGTAGTTGCCAGTTCTCAAAAGATTTAGCTGGGAGCTTGCCCTCAGCTCCTTCTGGACAGCCAGTCATGTAGACTCTCCTCCTCCCGCCCCAGTTCTGCAGATCAAATAGGATATCTAACATACTATTTAGCTGATTTTCCAAGGATTGAAAGAAGGCCTCAACTGAGGAAATTGCATTTTCGACAATGAGGATTCTTCCTTCAGTTTCATCTAGCCTCTTATTGGTACTATGCAGTTCAGCAATATGAGCACTGAAATTCTGTGCCAAAAAGTCAAGTTAGTCATGTTAAACATAGAGTCATAGAGTCATAGAGGTTTACAGCATGGAAACAGGCCTTGCGGCCCAACTTGTTCATGCCGCCCTTTTTTATTAAACCCCTTAGCTAATCCCAGTTTCCCACATTTGGCCCATATCCTCTACACCCATCTTACCCATGTAACTGTCTAAATGTTTTTTAAATACAAAATTGTACCTGCCTCTACTACTACCTCTGGCAGCTTGTTCCAGACACTCACCACCCTCTGTGTGAAAAAATTGCCCCTCTGGACACTTTTGTATCTCTCCCCTCTCACCTTAAACCTATGCCCTCTAGTGTTAAGACTCCCCTACCTTTGAAAAAAGGTATTGACTATCTAGCTAATCTGTGCCCCTCATTATTTTATATTCCTCTGTAAGATCACCCCTCAGCCTTCTACGCTTCAGAGAAGAGAGTCCCAGTCTATCCAGCCTCTCCTTATAACTCAAACAATCAAGTCCCAGTAGCATCCTAATAAATCTCTTCTGCACTCTTTCTAGTTTAATAATATCCCTTCTATAATAGAGTGAGCAGAACTGTACATAGTATTCCAAGTGTGGCCTTGTCTTGTATAACTTCAACAAGATGTTCCAACTCCTGTATTCAATGTTCTGACCAATGAAACCAAGCATGCTGAATGCCTTCTTCACTACTCTGTACACCTGTGACTCCATGTACCCCGAGATCTTTTTGCTCTGTATTTCTCCCCAGTGCCCTACCATTAGCTGAGTAAGGTAATGTATCACCTCGCATTTGTCTAAATTAAACTCCGTCTGCCATTCGTCAGCCCACTGGCCCAGTTGATCAAGATCCCATTGAAATCCTAGATAACCTTCTTCACTGTCCACTATGCCACCAATCTTGGGGTCATCTGCAAACTTACTAACCATGCCTACTAAATAAATCATTAATATAAATGACAAATAACAGTGGACCCAGCACTGATCCCTGAGGCACACCGCTGGTCACAGGCCTCCAGTTTGAAAAACAACCCTCTACAATCACCCTCTGGCTTCTGTCAAGAAGCCAACTTTGTATCCATGATAAACATACCTCAACAACCACCCTCTTTTATATTGGCAGTTATCTCTCCACAACGCCTTTGAAGTTACTGGGTCGAGTGATTACTGATCAAATCATCATACTGAAAGCTTGGCTTCATTCCAGCTTCCTCCAACTGCTTCCTTCCGCTGAGAATTTTCATGTCTTTACTCGGCATTTTGTCCCAAAACTTAATCGGGAATCTTCCAGGGATGCAGTACAGAGTTTCCACTCTGGGATTAGGTATTATGGGCTGTTCATCAGGATTAAAAGATAAGTAGTGCCAGAGCTCACAGAAACACCCTATGTGCTCATTCCAGTGCTCACATCACATGACCATCCTAAAACACTATTTAAAACCTTTATGGTCGAGAGCTTCAAGTTTCTAGCTATCTAGATCACCAACAACCTGTCCTGAGCCTCCATGCTGATGCTTCTACTTTCTCAGAAGGCTAAGGAAATTCGGCATGTCCACTACGATTCTCACTAGCTTTTACAGATGCACCATAGAAAGCATTCTTTCTGGTTGTCACAGCTTGGTATGGCTCCTGCTCTACCAAGACTGCAAGAAACCACAAAGTATTGTGGACAAAGCCCAGTACATCACACAAACCAGCTTCTCATCCATGGACACCCATGATCTTATTGAATGGCGGGGCAGACTCGAAGGGCTAGATGGCCTACTCCTGCTCCTATTTCTTATGTTCTTATGACACTGTCTACTCTTCCCGCTGCCTTGGAAAAGCAGCCAGCATAATCAAGGACCCCATGTACCCTCGACATACTTTCTTCCACCCTTTTCCATCAGGAAGAAGATACAAAAGTCTGAGATCACATACCAACAGAGTCAAGAACAGCTTCTTCCCTGCTGCCATCAGACTTTTGAATGGATCTACCATGCAGTAAGTTGATCTTTCTCTGCACCTTAGCTACAACTGTAACACTACATTCTCTACCCACTTGTTTCCTTCTCTATTGATTCCTGTGGGCATATAGTCTGCAAAAATCAATACTTTTCATTGTATACTAATACATGTGACAATAATCAATCAAATCAAATCAAAATATGGGCAAGATTTTCCCGGAAAGCGGCAAAGGCGAATGTTAGATGGAGTTGACGTCATTGGCAGCAATGGCGGCTTTCTCCACTAAATTGTCCAAGACTCTGAAAAGAAATCTGCACGGGGCAGGTCCCACAACATATGGCAGCCTCACCAGCAACTTCGTCATTGAGCGGGGGGGGCTCCATTTGCAAAAGCTATCCTAGCACAGATACAGCAAAAGCACTTATCCTGGATCATCACAGCACACCCCTCAACACTGCCCAGGCACTGTCCCCTGGCACTGCCTCTGGCAATACCTGGGTAATGCCCAGTGCAATGCCAGATAGCACCTCGGGAGAACCTCTCTCCCCTGAACACTGCACTCACCTGAACTCCTTGCGGAGTGGGGGTGTCTGCTCACCAGCTACATACTTTGGGAGCTGTTCAGTCAGATTTTCTGATGGAGGGGGATGATTCATGCTTAGGGGCTTGATAACTATGTTAAAATATTGCAGTGATGTTTCCAACATTCAACATCGGGAAATGCACCATTAGCAGCGGGTGGGTGGGGGGAGAGGGGAAAGTTGCATCACGACATCATAAACCGTGACTTTGTAGTTCTTGTGATATTTTGCACTCCTGCACCAAACCCACCCAGTCCAATTGAGAAACAGAAAGTCCCAGCCTATCTGTCCTAATATCTTGTTATATGGCTTAAAGGTAAACTTTATTTGATAACATTTCTATTTGAAGTATTTACAACTTTCTGGGTGTGATATAAATACCAGTTCTACTTAAATAGGGAGCATGAAAGGTTTTTAATTTATTTAATGGATAAGGGCTTTGCTGGCTGGCCAGAATTTATTACCGTTCCCTAATTGCCTTCGAAAAGGTGGTGGTGAGCTGCCTTCTCGAACTGCTGCAGTCCGTGAAATGCAGGTACATCCACAATGCCATTAGGCTAGGGAATTTTAGGGTTTTGATAATCAACCATGAAGGAATGACAACATATTTCCAAGTCAGGGTGGTGAGTAACTTAGATGGGATCCTCCAGGTGGTGCTGCTTCAATGTATCTGCTGTCCTTGTCCTAATCTAGATGGCAGTAGTCATGGGTTTGCAAAGTGCTGCCTCAGGAGTCTTGGTGAATTTCTGCAGTACGTCTTGTAGATGGCACACACTGATGCCACTACGGTCAGTGATGGAGGGAATTGTTTGTGGAAGGCATAACAATCAAGTGGGCTGCTTTGACCTGGCCGGTGTCAAGCTTGTGGACTGTAATTGGAGCTGCACTCATCCAGGCAAGTAGAGAGTATTCCATCATACTCCTGACTTGTGCCTTGTAGATGGTGGATAGGCTTTGGGAGTCAGGAGGTGAGCTATCTGCTGTAGAATTCCTAATCTCTGAGCTGCTCTTGTAGCCAGCATTTATATGTCTAATCCAGTTGATTTTCTGGTCAATGGTAACCCCCAGGATGTTGATAGTAGAGGATTCAGTGATGGTCTGAAGTCATGTACCAATCGACTCAAGAATAGGTTCTTCCCTGCTGCCATCAGACTTTTGAATGGACCTATCTCACATTAACTTGATTTTTTTTACATCCTAGCAATGACTGTAACACTACATTCTGCATTCTCTGATTTCCTTCTCTATGAACAGTATGCTTTGTCTGCATAGCGCACAAGAAACAATATTTTTCACTGTACGTTAATACATGTGACAATAATAAATCAAAGCAAATCAAATTAAAGGTAATACCATTGAATGTCAAGGGGCATTAGTCAGATTCTCTCTTGTTGGAGATGGTCATTACCTGGTACTTGTTGTCTCTCAGTTTAGTTAGGTGATTGGGTTACATCTTTTTCCGGACAGTACTCAACTTCTGTATCACAATGCCAGTCCAAATGGTGAGGCCTTTTAAAGATAGCAGTAAACACAGGGCGTCACAAATTGTAAAAGTTAAAGGGATCTGAGCAGAGTTTTCCAGAGATTCCTTCTAGATTGGTCCACAGTTTCTTGGGGATAGAAACATAGAAAAACTATGGCACGATACAGACCCTTCGGCCCACAGAGTTGTGCCGAATATGTCACTACCTTACAGTATACACTCAACAAATTTCTCCATCCAACCCTCTAATCCTATGGCTCTCCCAGTCCATGTTGGGAAAGTTAAAATCTCCTACTATTACCACCCTATTTTTCTTGCAACTATCTGTAATCTCCTTACATATTTGCTCCTCAATTTCCCGCTGACTATTTGGGGGCCTGTAGTACAACCCTATCAAAGTGAAAGTCGGAAGAGTTGTAGACAGTGAGGATGGATGTTACAGTTTGCAGAGGGACATAGATAAGCTGCAGAGCTGGGCCGAGAGGTGGCAAATGGAGTTTAATATGGAATAGTGTGAGGTGATTCACTTTGGTAAGAGTAACAGGAGTACAGAATATAGGGCTAATGGAAGGACTCTTAGTAGTGTTGACGAGCAGAGAGATCTCGGGGTACATGTGTATAGATCCCTGAAAGTTGGCACCCAGGTTGATAAGGTTGTTAAGAAAGCGTACAGTGTGTTAGCTTTTATTGGTAGAGGGATTGAATTTCGGAGCCGTGAGGTCATGTTACAACTGTACAAAACTCTGGTGCGGCCGCACTTGGAGTATTGCGTACAGTTCTGGTCGCTGCATTATAAGAAAGATGTGGAGGCATTGGAAAGGGTGCAGAGGAGGTTTACCAGGATGTTGCCTGGAATGGTGGGAAGGTCTTATGAGGAAAGGCTGAGGGACTTGAGGTTATTTTCATTAGAGAGAAGAAGGTTACGAGGTGACCTAATTGAAGCATACAAGATGATCAGATAGGGTGGACAGTGAGAGCCTTTTTCCTCGGATGGTGATGGCTAACACAAAGGGCCATAGCTTTAAATTAAGGGGTGGTATTTATAGGACGGATGTCAGAGGTAGGTTCTTTACTCAGAGGGTAGTAAGGTCGTGGAATGCCCTGCCTGCAGCAGTTGTGGACTCGCCAACTTTAAGAGCGTTCAAATGGTCAGTGGATAGGCATATGGATAACATTGGAATAGTTTAGGTTAGAGGGTCATCAGATTGGTTCCACTGGTCGGCGCAACATCGAAGGCCGAAGGACCTGTACTGCGCTGTAATGTTCTATGTTCTATATTACTAAGCTTACCTATAACCCTCTATTTTACTAAGTTTCATGTTTTGCATAATTGGGTTCGGGAGGGGTGAGTGTAGAGAGATTGGGTTTAAGATTGTTGTTGTTTGGGTTTGATAGTTCCAGTTCCAATTGTGCCCTTTTTCATAATATGAGTTCATATTATAACCATAGAAACATAGAAACTGAAAGCAGGGGTAGGCCATTCGGCCCTTTGAGCCTGCTCCACCATGCAGTATGATCATGACTGATCATCAAATTCAATATGCTGATCCCCTTTTCCCCCACGTCTCTTGATTCCTTCAGTCCAAGAGCTATATCTAATTTCTTCTTGAATTCACACAAGCTTCAATTACTTTGTGTGGTAGTGAATTCCACACATTCACCACCCTCTGGGTGAATACATTTCTCCTTAGATTCAATACCTTTTTTTCAAGTATAGTATAAAATTAATCTAATTCCTGTTCCTCTGCCCTGTCCAAATATCAGACAGATTTCTGTTGCCTCAGGTTATCAAGGGATCCGAAGCAAAGATGGGAAAATGGAGTTTGGGAATATAAGATGCATGGACTAACTAGATGGTCAAGGAGCTCAGAGGAGCTGAATGGTCTACTCCCATTCCTAGAACTTAAAAAATATGCTTAGCTATTAGCAAAGAGTGGGGTAATGGCACCAAAAGGATAGCTCCAGCACAGTGAGCTGAATTGCCTCTTCCTGTAGTGTAAGGTTTGTTATGATTCTACTGGTCAATGTCAAAACCAAGGGCTTTTTAGGTCGAACAGAGTTAGAGGCTGGTTGAATAATGGAATAAAGCAAAGAAACAAATAGGGTGGGGGAGAGCAACTGGAGCAAGGGAAGAAGGAAGTAAAAGAATAGAGAAAGGGAAAAAAAGAGGGAAGGGAAGAAATTAACTTTAATCGGTGCTGATTTGTCCAAAGCTACTGATTATCAATTTTATTATCATGAGGTGCTAATCTTTAAACTGCAGGTAAACTTTTAATTAAAAGTTATGGATTTAAATGTCCTTGAATTTTCCATCTTCAGAAAGGAACATACCCACCAGCCCCTGTTAATCATTTCCTAAATTATTTCCTAAGCAGACCTCCTCAGAGGAGCTAAACTATCATTTAATACATGCCAATATTGCCCCCTACAGGAGAAATAGTCGGAGAAAAACAAATCCTTTCTACTTACTGAGATATGGAGATGAATATATAAACTAGAAGCAGGAGTAGGCCATGGGATGGAACATTTAAGGTATGAAGAGAGATTGGATAGGCTTGGGTTGTTTTCTCTGGAGCAGAGAAGACTCAGGGGCGACCTGATTGAGAGGCACAAGATTATGCGGGACATGGACAAAGTGGATAGGGAGCAGCTGTTCCTCTCGGTTGAAGGATCAGTTACGAGGGTACACAAGTTAGAAGTGAGGGGTGGGAAGTTTAGGGGGATTTGAGGAAAATCGTATTTACTCATTAGGTGATGACGGTCTGGAATGCGCTGCCTGGGCAGGTGGTGGAGGCGGAATGCCTCACATCCTTTAAAAAGTACCTGAATGAGCATTTGGCACAGCATAACATTCAAGGCTATGGGCCAAGTGCTGGCGAGTGGGATTAGGTGGGCAAGTCAGGGCCTTTTATACGTCAGTGCAAAGTCCACGGATCGAAGGGCCTCATCTACACTGTAGTACTCTGTGATTCTGTATTCATTTTGCACCTCAAGCCTGCGGTGGGAAAGGATGAAATTGAGGTTGTTGAGTATGGAAGAATGCGTTTCCTGAAAGTCCTGGCGAATTAAAGAACAGGCCATGATTTAAATATTTTAAATCAGAGTCAGACAGATTAGGCTGGCTGGATGGTAGGCAGGAGAGGAGCAGAGCGGATACAAGTCAGATCTAGGGTACAGCTTGATGGGGAGGTGTGTTGTTGTTCGTCCATCGTCATCGATGAGGACCACGACACCATTAGTCATTTTGAGGCTGGTTGCGGTGTGTCCAAAGATGACTGATCAGGCCAATTCGGGCACGGAATGTCCTGGCACATATTGGACAGGCTTGTGTAGACACTGTAGTTGTTGCGCTGGTGGCTGTGGACTTGCACAGCTCGCGCTTAAGTTGTGCTTCAGCAATACACCTTGCTTCGTAAGCTTGACAGCCCTTGTGGATGAGGTAGTGCCAGGTAGGGTGATTTTGTGCCAGCGTTTCCCAGGTGGTTGTGTCAATGTCAAGCGACTTCAGGGAGGCTTTGAGTGTGTCTTTGAAACGTTTCTTCTGCCCTCCATGCGAGCGTCTTCCAGCAGAGAGTTCCCCAAAATGGAGCTGCTTGGGTATGCACTCATCTGACATACGGATGACATGACTTGCCCACCGGGTCTGCGCTCTCATCAGCAGTGTGTGGACTAATGGTAGACTTGCTCTAGAGAGAACTTCAGTGTCTGGTACTTTGTCCTGCCATCGGATGCTAATATTCTGCAAAGACAAATCATGTAGAAATGATTGAGCTGTCTTGCATGCCTTCGATACACAGACCATGTTTCACAGGCATACAGAAAGGTAGTGAGTACCACGGCGCTGTAGTTTTGTTGCTGGGCTGATTCCTCGACATTCCCATACAGTGGAGCGCAGTCTACCAAAAGCAGAACTTGCCTTTCCTATTCTGCAGTTAACTTCTGCATCAATAGTCACTGCTTGGGAGAGGGTGCTGCCAAGATAAGTGAACTGGTCCACTGCCTGTAGTTTCTGCCCTTTGATTGTGATAATGGGTTCTGTGTACGGTGCATGAGGAGCAAGCTGGTGCATGACTTCGGTCTTTTTAATGTTGATGGTGAGTCCAAAGTTGTCACAAGGCGTGGAAAATTTGTCCATACTGACTTGCATCTCTGGCTCTGAGCCAGCATACAGGACGCAGTCATCGGCAAAGAGGAAATCTCTCAGAACAGTCTCTTTCACTTTGGTAATAGCTTGAAGTCTCCTCAGGTTGAAAAGTTTCCCATCCACTCTGTACTTGAGGCTGATTCAGCAACACCGTCCTGGAAGGCGTCATTCAGCATGGCAGTAAACATCATGCTGAACAGTGTGGGTGCGAGCACACAGCCCTGTTTGACACCATTGGTGACTGGGAATGCCTCAGAGGATTCTCCGCCACCCAGTACTCTGGCCATCGTGCCATCATGGAACTGGCGTACCATCTGAATGAATTTGGGGGGGCTGCCGAACTTTGACATGATCCTCCACAGGCCTTGTCGGCTAACAGTATAGAAGGCTTTTGTGAGGTCAACAAAGGTTGTGTAGAGCTCATGATTCTGCTCCTGACACTTCTCTTGAAGTTGGCGCATAGCAAAAATCATGTCAATAGTCCCATGACCTTTGTGGAAGCCACACTGTGACTCTGGAAGCAGGCCCAGCTCCAGATGAGTGACCAGACGATTTAGCAGGACTCTTGCGAGGGTTTTTCCTGTGATGGAGAGCAGCGAGATTCCTTGGTGGTTGTTGCATACTTGCCAATTGCCCTTCCTCTTGTAGAGGTGTACGATGTAAGTATCTTTAAGTTTCTGAGGAATGGATCCTTGCTTCCAAAAGGACTGGAACAACTCGGTGAGCTTTTCGATAAGTGCAGGACCAGCAACTTTATAGATCTCTGCGGGTATGGCATCTGCCCCTGGTGCTTTGCCACTGGATAGCTGGCTGACAGCATTCGTGACTTCGGCTACTACCAGTTGGTCATCCATGGCACTGTTGATATCAACCTGGGGAATCCTGTCTATTGCCTCATCGTTAATAGATGACGGTCGGTTGAGGACGGCTTCAAAGTGTTCAGCCCATCTCTGCAGGATCTGAGCCTTCTCTGTAATGAGAGTTGTACCATCTGTACTCAGGAGGGGGGAGCTCCTGAGAGATTGAGGTCCATAGAGAGTGTTGAGGGCTCCATAGAACCGTTTCAAGTTGTTTCTGTCAGCATATCCCTATATTTCATCTGCCTTGGCGCTCAGCCAGGCATCCTAAAAATTAGTCAACCAGATATTTGGTGCCAGTAAGATTGCGAGAGGTGAGAAATCAGGCCGGAACGTGATTTCTCGGCTCGCTTGTGATCTTACCAGCTCACCCTGCCCATCGACTGGCAGGCTGCAATGGTAAAATCACCCCTCAGTCTGGCAAAATGTTAATTTTAAAATCTTCATCCTTGTTTTCAAGCCTCTCCATGGTTGCAAGCTCACTCTCCCTGCATCTTCCCCAGCCCCACAAGCTTGTCTGAGTTCTCTGGGTTCTGACTTCCTGAGCATTCCGATTTTAATTGGTCCACCTCTGGGGACCATGCCTTCAGTTGCCTGGTGGGCCCCAAGCTCCAGAATTGCTGAGGCCACTGAAATACCCGCACAAGGGAAACTGCAACGTCCTAGGGGAGTGAGGATAGCTGGATAGCTCTCTCGCATTTACAATATCCTGTGCTGTGGGATTTTATAGTTGATTGAGCGACAGTTTGGAGAGTGTCGCGCAGATCTACGGAAAAGAAGTGTGCGCAGGGTAGGACTGATCATTGAGCAGCCAGTTTAATATTAATTAGGGATGTTGGTGCCGGATATTTTGCAGGACTGAACCACTGCAACCCTGATAACCGTTCCTAAATCCTGTGAAAGGAGGAAAACAACCACACGCCTCAGCTCACCTCTGCCTTAATATCACTTCCTGGGAAATTACATCAGGATGTCTTTTAAGGTAATGATATTATTTGATTCACAGCATCCCGTGCATCATTGCAGAGCAGGGAACTAACAAATGCATGACTTGAAACCCCGTTAAAAATAGATCGGATCCTGTATAAAATGGAATCAGAGTAAATGCCGACATATTGTGAAACCTTCTAATTGTCTGCAACCGTTTGTTGTGCATTTTCCGTTATAATCGATAAAGCAAAACGTCAAGATTTCTCAAGAATGTGCCATTTTCTCCCAAGTATCACTGAATGGAGAGAATAGCCGGTTTACATTCATGTGTCTCCAGGGACACTTGCACTCATTGCAGATACCAGGGGAAAACCTGTATACCGTCTTGTAATTATTTGGTGATAAGGTAGAAGATTGGAAGCAGTATAGATATGTTTTCCGCTCTCCCTTATCTTTGCAATGTGCCTGCAGTTGTGTGGATAATCATAAGGATTCGAGGATAAGCTTCATGGTACACGAGGCAGAAAGGAACCGAAAATTAAGATGATATGGTGATCTGAAATTATTTGGGAGGAGGCGCTTCTGAAACATAAACACCGGCACGGACCAGTTGGGCTGAATGGCCTGTTTCCATGCAGCAGTTTTATGCGGTGGACCTTTTCGAAGGGATGATGGTTAGGAATTTATGATGAGGTAGCTCCGAAATGACACATTCAGCAATAAAAGATTAGAAATAATTCCAGCATTTGTGGCAGATTTTGGAGTGTAAGTGTAGATTGACCTGACTTGTACTGTGGAGTGACTGACCCATCATAGGAGGTTAGAATTCATCCTGCATGGATCCAGATAACTAATAGATGTGGAAACTGGCAGCATTTCAGCCATCCAATGTACAACGATCTGTCCAGTTGGTCACCACTCTCCCCAGCCCCTCTCTCTCCAGTTCATTCTGCAGAGGTCTTCAGTATTTTACTCTGCAAGTATTTATCCAATTCCCTTTTCAAAGCTGATGGTAAAAGAGATAGAATAAAATGAAGCAGGATACTTATGACTGGTGTCAGTTTGAAAACACAAAGGAGAACCAGGCTAACTGCAGAGCAGAAGTAAAAAAAAAATACAGAATACAAACACCTTCTTTTGGCACAAAAGTAGTAAAGAAATGACTAAAAAAACAGAACTGATTAAAGACCAAAAGAAGATTTACATATGGGGGCAAAGACATGGCTGAGGTACTAAATGAGCACTTTCCATCTATCTTCACCAAGGTAGAATAGACTGTTGTTATGTACAGGAAAACTTCTTTATTTGCATGCTGTCTGTCCGTAAGCAGAGATGTTTTAATTTTTTTAAGTAGATTGTGGTGTGTTCCCCCAAACTCTCTGTTTGTGATGTGATTTTATAAACTCTCCTTAAGGTTAAATTAAAAGTATAGTTTATTCACACATTCAAACCCAGGGATGAGCGCAACTTCAAATACACACACAAGCATACAATAAGAGAGGTTTTTACAACTACGGGTAACTTAAAAGAAAAAAAAGCACCACGGATATGACATCTGTTCACGTGATTGCCAGAGCCCAGAAAGACAGAGTCTAGCAAGGGTTCCTTCGTGGAGGAGCTTCAGTTCTGATGGGGGCTCAACCATTGGAACAGTCTGAACCATGCTGAATTAGGACTCTTGTGAACCATATAATTAGAGAACTAAGCCCTTGATAAGATGGCGAGCTGCCTTCTTGAACCACTGCAGTCCCTGTGGTTAGGTAGGAAGTTCCATGAATTTGACCTAACAATAGTGAAGGAAATGTCAGGATGGTGAGTGACTTAGAGGGGAACCTCCAGGTAATGGTATTCCCATATATCTACTGCCATTGTCCTTTTACATGGTAATGGTTGTGGGTTTGGAGATGCTGCCTTGTTGAGTTATTTAGTGCATCTTGTAGATGGTATTATTAAACTAGAAAGAGTGCAGAAAAGATTCACCAGGATGCTACCAGGGCTTGATGGCTTGAGTTATAAGGAGAGGATGGATGGGCTGAGACTTTTTCCCTGGAGCATAGGAGGTTTAGGGGTGATCTTATGGATGTCTATAAAATAATGAGGGGCATAGATCAGCTAGATAGTCAACATCTTTTCCCAAAGGTAGGGGAGTCTTAAACTAGTAAAAAGTCTGACAACACTAGACAGCAAAGGTTTAAGGTGAGAGGGGAGAGATACAAAAGGATCCAAAGGGACAATTTTGTCGCACAGAGGGTGGTGAACAAAATGTCTGGAACAAGCTGCCAGAAGTAGTAGTAGAAGTGGGCACAATTTTGTCTTAAAAAGTGTTTAAACAGTTACATGGGTAAAATGGGCATAGAGGGATATGTGCCAAATGCGGGCAATTGGGACTAGCTTAGTTGGTAAAACAAAGGTGGCATGGACGAGTTGGGCCCAAGGGCCTGTTTCCATGCTGTAATCCTCTATGACTCTATGGTATGCATTGTTGCCATTGCGCGTTGGGCGTAGAGGGAGTTAATATTTAAGCTGATGGATGGGTGCTGATAAAACAGGCTGCTTTTTCTTAGATGGTGTTGAGCTTCTTGAATGTTATTGGAGCTGCACCCATTCAGGCAAGTGGAGAATATTCCATGACAGTCATGACTAATGCCTTGTACTAATGCTCTGGAGAGTCAGGAAATGAGTCATTCGCTGAAGGGGGGCAGGGAGGAGTTGGTGGTATTGCCATAGGCCTAGTAAATCGAAGACCCACTGTAATGCTCTGGGGAATTCAATTAAAAAAATCTGAAATTAAAAGTTTAATGATGACCATGAAACAACTGTCAATTGTTGTAAAAATCCAACTGATTCACTAATGTCCTTTAGGGAAGGAAATCTGATAAGGTGCCGCACAAAAGGTTGCTTCAGAAGGTTAGGGGGCATGGAGTTGGGGGTAAGGTGTTAGCGTGGATAGAGGATTGGTTGTCTAATAGGAGGCAGAGAGTTGGTATCAATGGGTGCTATTCTGATTGGTGGGTGGTGACTAATGGAGTGGGATTGGTGCTGGGGCCTCAGCTATTTACGATTTATATAGATGATCTGGAGGAGGGGGCTGAGTGTGGGGTGACGAAATTTGCTGATGACACTAAGATAAGTGGAAAAGCAAATTGTGCAGAGGGTGTGGAAAGTCTGCAGAGGGATCTAGATAGGCTGAGCGAGTGGGTGAGGACCTGGCAGATGGATTATAATGTTAGCAAGTGTGAGGTTATCCACTTTGGCAGGGATAATAGTAGGAGGGATTACTATTTAAAGGGTGAAAAGCTGCAGCATGCTATGGTGCAGAGGGACCTGGGGATCCTTGTGCATGAGTCGCAAAAACCCAGTCTGCAGGTGCAGCAGGTGATCAAGAAGGCGAATGGGATGCTGGCCTTTATAGCGAGGGGGACAGAATATAAAAGCAGGGAGGTCTTGCTGCAACTGTATAAGGCACTGGTGAGGCCACAGCTGGAGTACTGTGTGCAGTTTTGGTCGCCGCACTTGCGCAAGGATATCTTGGCCTTGGAGGGAGTGCAGAGGAGGTTCACTAGGCTGATACCGGAGATGGGGTTGGACTATGAAGAGAGGCTGAATAGACTGGGTCTGTGCTCATAGAACATAGAACACTACAGCACAAACAGGCCCTTCGGCCCACGAGTTGCGCCGATCACATCAACACCTACCAATCTATAGACCTATCTATAACCCCCAATCCCATAAAACCCCATATACTCATCCAGAAGTCTTTTAAAAGACCCCAGCGAGTTCGCCTCCACCACCACTGACGGCAGCCGATTCCATTCACTCACCACCCTCTGAGTGAAAAACTTACCCCTAACATCACTTCTGTACTTTCCTCCCCGCACCTTAAATCTGTGTCTCGTTGGAGTTTAGAAGGATGACGGGGGATCTTATAGAGACGTATAAGATAATGAAGGGGATGGATAGGGTAGAGGTGGAGAGATTCTTCCCGCTCAGAAAGGACAGCAGGACTAGAGGGCACAGCCTCAAGATAAGGGGAGGAACAGTTTAGAATGGAGTTGAGGAGGAACTTCTTCAGTCAAAGGGTGGTGAATCTCTGGAATTCTCTGCCCGTTGAAGTGGTGGAGGCTACCTCGCTAAATATATTTAAGACACAGGTAGATAGGTTTTTGGTAGGCAAGGGAATTAAGGATTATGGGGAGAAAGAGGGAAAGTGGAACTGAGCCACTTCAGATCAGCCATGATCTTATTGAATGGTGGGACAGGCTCGAGGGGCTAGATGGCCTACTCCTGTTCCTATTTCTTATGTTCTTATGTTCTTAAATTTGCCACCATTATTTACCTGGTATGGCCTACCTATATGTGACTCCAGAGCCACAGCAAATTGGCTGACTCTTGTTTGATAAAGCAGACGCAGCATGGTTTCATTAAGGGGAAGTCGTGCCTGATGGGTTTATTGAAATTCTATGAGGATGTGTCTAGTGCGGTGGATAGAGGGGAATCAGTGGATGTGGTGTTTCTTGATTTTCAGAAGGCGTTTGATAAGGTGTCGCACAAAAGGTTGTTATAGAAGGTTAGGGGACATGGAGTTGGGGGTAAGGTGTTAGCGTGGATAGGGGATTGGCTGTCAAATAGGAGGCAGAGAGTAGGTGTCAATGGGTGCTATTCGGATTGGCGATTGGTGACTAGTGGAGTGCCCCAGGGATTGGTGCTGGGGCCTCAGCTATTTACCGTTTATATAGATGATCTGGAGGAGGGAGCCGAGTGTAAGGTGTCGAAATTTGCTGATGACACAAAGATAAGTGGAACAGCAAATTGTGCAGAGGGTGTGGAAAGTCTGCAGAGGGATCTAGATAGGCTGAGCGAGTGGGCGAGGACCTGGCAGATGGAATACAATGTTGGCAAGTGTGAGGTTATCCACTTTGGTAGGAGTAATGGTAGAAAGGACTACTACTACAGGGCGAAAAGCTGCAGCATGCTACGGTGCAGAGGGACTGGGGGGTCCTTGTGCATGAGTCGCAAAAACCCAGCCCACAGGTGCAGCAGGTGGTCAGGAAGGCAAATGGGATGCTGGCCTTCATAGCAAGGGGGATTGAATATAAAAGTAGGGAGGTCTTGCTGCAACTGTACAGGGCACTGGTGAGGCTGCAGCTGGAGTACTGTGTGCAGTTTTGGTCGCCGCACCTGCGCAAGGATATTTTGGCCTTGGAGGGAGTGCAGAGGAGGTTCACTAGGCTGATACCGGAGTTGAGGGGGTTGAGCTATGAGGACAGGCTGAATAGACTGGGCTTGTACTCATTAGAGTTTAGAAGGATGAGGGGAGATCTCATTGAGACATATAAGATGATGAAAGGGATGGATAGGGTAGAGGTGGAGAGGTTCTTCCCGCTCAGAAAGGACAGCAGGACTAGAGGGCACAGCCTCAAGATAAGGGGGGGTGCAGTTTAGAACAGAGTTGAGGAGGAACTTCTTCACTCAAAGGGTGGTGAATCTCTGGAATTCTCTTCCCGTTGAAGTGGTGGAGGCTACCTCGCTAAATATATTTAAGACGCGGGTAGATAGGTTTTTGGTAGGCAAGGGGATTAAGGGTTATGGGGAGAGGGCGGGAATGTGGAACTGAACCACTTCAGATCAGCCATGATCTTGTTGAGTGGCGGGGCGGGCTCAGAGGGCTAGATGGCCTACTCCTGCTCCTATTTCTTTTGTTCTTATGTTCTAAATTGTCAGGTGTAAGTTTTTCACTCAGAGGGTGGTGAGTGAGTGGAATCGGCTGCCGTCGGTGGTGGTGGAGGTGAACTCGCTGGGGTCTTTTAAGAGACTTCTGGATGAGTACGTGGGATTTAATGGGATTGAGGGTTATAGATAGGCCTGGTTAATAGGGATATGATCGGTGCAACTTGTGGGCCGAAGGGCCTGTTTGTGCGGTAGTGTTCTATGTTCTAAATGTTCTCTGAAATGGCCTAGCAAACCATTCAGTTCGAGGGAAACTGGAGATTGGCAATAAATGATGGCCCAGCCAGCGAAGATCACATCCCTGGAATAAATTTTAAAAAGGATTCCTCGTCTCTAATGTGGTTTTGTAGCCACAGTATTTACATGGCTGGTCCAGTTCAGTTTATGGTCATTGGTAACTCGCAGAATGTTGATAATGGAGGACCATTAAAAAGGTTGTAGCTGGGCACTTAGAAAAAACTTGAGCTAATTGGGAAGAGTCAGAATTGTTTTGTGGAAGGAATATCATATTTAACCAATTTATTAAAGTTCTTTGAGCGAGTACAATGTACTGCGAATAAAGGGAAGCCTATAGACATACTGCACTTGGATTTCCAGAAGGCATTTGATAAAGTGCCACATCAAAGGATATTATGGAAAATAAAAGCTCATGGTGAAGGGAGTAATGTAGTAGCATGAGTAGACATTTGACTGGCAAAAAACAGAGATGAGTATAAATGGGTCTGTGTCTGATTGGCAGGAGGTGTCGAGTGGAGTGCCACAGGGTTCAATGCAGGGTCTCAACATTTTACAATTTACATTGGGCAGCACAATGGTTCACATGCTGACTCACAGTGCCAGGGACCTGGGTTCAATTCCAGCCTTGTGTCACTGCCTATGTGGAGTTTGCACATTCTCACCATGTTTACATGGGTTTTCTCTGGGTGTGCCACAGTCCAAAAACATGCAGGTTAGGTTGATTGTAAAAGTAAATTTACCATGACCATAGTAAGTTGACCCTAGTGTCAGGGGATTAGCAGGGTACTGGAATAGGGCCTGGGTGGGATTGTGGTTGGTGCAGACTCAATGGGCCATATGACCTTCTTCTGCATTGTAGGGATTCTATGATTCTACATCAATGACCTAGGTGAGAGGAGTGAAGGTGTGGTAACTAAACTTGCAGAAAACACAAAGATAGTTAGGAAAATGTGTTATGAAGAGAACAAAAGGAGTTTGCTGATGGATATTGGTAGGTTCAGTAGTGGTCAAAAATTTGACAGATGGAGTATAATGTGGAAAATGTGAAGTTGATCACTGGCAGGAAGAATTACTTAAACAGCGTATTAATTAAACAGAAAATGACTGCAGAATACCAAGGTGCAGAGGGATCTAGGTGTTCCAGTACATTAGTCACAAAAAGTTGATAAGAACATAAGAAATAGGAGCAGGAGTAGGCCAACTAGCCCTTCGAGCCTGCCCCGCCATTCAATAAGATCATGGCTGATCTGTTGTGGCTCAGTTCCACATTCCCGCCCTCTCCCCATAACCCTTAATCCCCTCTCTCATCAAAAACCCATCAACCCGCGTCTTAAAAATATTTAGCGAGGCAGCCTCCACCACTTCAACGGGCAGAGAATTCCAGAGATTCACCACCCTTTGAGTGAAGAAGTTCCTCCTCAACTCTGTTCTAAACCGCCCCCCCCTTTATCTTGAGGCTATGCCCCCTAGTCCTACTGTCCTTTCTGAGCGGGAAGAGTCTCTCCACCTCTATCCTATCCATCCCATTCATCATCTTATACGTCTCAATGAGATCTCCCCTCACTCTTCTAAACTCTAACGAGTACAAGCCTAATCTATTCAGCCTCTCCTCATAGCTTAACCCCCTCAACTCTGGCATCAGCCTAGTAAACCTCCTCTGCACTCCCTCCAAGGCTAAAATATCCTTGCGTAAGTACGGCGCCCAAAACTGCACACAGTACTCCAGCTGCGGCCTCACCAATGTCCTATACAGCCGCAGCAAGACCTCCCTACTTTTATATTCAATCCCCCTCGCGATGAAGGCCAGCATCCCATTAGCCTTCCTGACCACCTGCTGCACCTGCAAGCTGGGTTTTTGCGACTCATGCACAAGGACCCCGAGGTCCCTCTGCACCGTCGCCTGCTGCAGTTTTTCTCCACGTAAGTAATAATCCTTCCTACCATTATTCCTACCAAAGTGGACCACCTCGCACTTGCCAACATTAAATTCCATTTGCCATTTCCTGGCCCATTCGCCCAGCCTATCTAGATCCTTCTGTAGACTCTCCCCACCCTCCGCACAATTTGCCTTTCCACCAATCTTGATATGCAGGTACAGCATGTAACCAAGAAGGCCAATGGACCACTATCCTTTATTACCAGCGGATTTCTTAGAAATTTCATTTATGGGACATGGGCGTTGCTGGCTGGCCAGCATTTATTGCCCATCACTAGTTGCCCAAGGACATTTGAGAGTCAACCACATTGTTGTGTCTCTGGAGTCACATGTAGCCAGATCAAGTAAGAATGGCAGATTTCCTTCTCTAAAGGGAATTGGTGAACCAGGTGGCATTTTCCTCAACAATTAACAATGGTCATCAGTAGATTCTTCTTTTCATTGAATTCAAATTCCACTATTGCTGTTGCGGGATTCGAACCTAGGTCCCAGGATATTAGTTGAGTTTCTGGGTTAGCAGTCCAGCCATAATACCATTAGGCCATCAAGCACTGAAGTTTTCTGGGTGGCACTGTGACACAGTGGTTAGCACTGCTGCCTCTCAGCCCAAAGACCCAGGTTCGATTCCCAGCTTAGGTCACTGTCATTGCAGAGTCTGCACATTCTGCCTGTGTCTGCGAGGTTTCCTCTGGATTCCTCCCACAGTCCAAAGATGTGTGGGTTACGTGGGTTGGCTGTGCTAATTTCTCCCTCAGTATCAGGGGAACTAGCAGGATAAATATATGGGGGTTATGGGGATAGGGCTTTGGTGGAATTGTTAGTGGCACAGGCTTGATGTGCCGAATAGATAGTGTAGGGATTCTATGATCGCTTTTTTATTGAACATAAAAGTAAATAGATATGTTTTCCTTCAGACAGACAGGATATTGGTGAGACCACAGCCATGATTTCCCCAAAAAAGCAATTTTCCAAAGTGCTGCTGTCAGCAGGAAAAATGGTGTGTTTGCCATTGTCCTGGCAGCACTAACCAGGTGGGATTCAACCAACCTTTGGTTGAAAATAAACCTCCCAGTTGAAACATGCTGGTCAGCCAGCTTTACAGAGATCGTTTTTACGGGTCACTCTGATCTCAGAGTGCTTCTCTCCTCCCCCATGGACATGGCTATCCCCCCTGCTGACAAGGAGAGCATTCCAGCCCTTCACTACAGAGAGCCAACATCCCTTTCCGCCACTAAATTTTCGAGTCATCCCCACACCATGCAGGCATGAGGGTGACCCTACCTCCACCCCAACCATGACAAAGGTCTCACCCCCACCAACCCCCCAGAAGAGCACTCACCCCCACAAGCCCTCAGTCAGAGGCCTAGCCCCCACCTATCCCCAGTCAGAGGTCCCACCCCACAAGCCCCCAGTCAGAGGCTTCACTCTCACAATGCCCCATTAGTGGTCTTACTCCCACCCAAAAGAGAGAGACTCTAATATGGGGACAACAAAAGCCCTGCCCCTTGAGGTGGCACTCCCTTTGATTTAATTTTTTTGTCTTTTTGATTTAGTGTCACATGTATTAGTATACAGTGAAAAGTATTGTTTCATGCACGCTATACAGACAAAGCATACCATACGTAGAGCACATAGGGGAGAAAGAAAGAAGAGGTGCAGAATATAGTGTTACAGTCATAGCTAAGGTGTAGAGAAAATCAGTTTAATATATGATAGGATCATTCAAAAGTCAAAAGCAGGGAAGAAGCTGTTCTTGAATCGGTTGGTACATGATCGCAGACTTTTGTATCATTTTCTTGACAAAAGAAGGTGGAAGAGAGTATGGGTGGGACTTTCCAGACATGCTTGCCCAAGACGGAAAATCCTGTTAAAGATCAATGGACCTTTACAGGTCTATGTCTCGCTCGCTACGATTCCTGTGATGGACAGAACAGGAAAATTCTGCCCTAGGTCTGGGGTGCATCAAGTCCTTAATTATGTTGGCTGCTTTCCCAAGGCAGTGGGAAGTACCTGACACTGCCAGGATGGCAGGGGGCAGTGCCAACTTGGGAGTGACACTCTGGCCGGAGTGGCTAAGTCTACCTGATCTCTCTATCATAGAACATAGAACACTACAGCACAAACAGGCCCTTCGGCCCACAAGTTGCGCCGATCACATCATCACCTACCAACCTACAGACCTATCTATAACCCTCAATCTCATTAAACCCCATATACTCATCCAGAAGTCTTTTAAAAGACCCCAGCGAGTTCGCCTCCACCACCACTGACGGCAGCCGATTCCATTCACTCACCACCCTCTGAGTGAAAAACTTACCCCTAACATCACTTCTGAACCTCCCTCCCCGCACCTTAAATCTGTGTCCTCTCATAGCGACCATTTCAACCCGGGGAAATAGCCTCTGAGAGTCCACCCTATCTATTCCTCTCAACATTTTGTAAACTTCTATCAGGTCGCCTCTCAACCTTCGTCTCTCCAGGGAAAAGAGTCCCAGCTCCCTCAACCTAACTTCATAAGGCATGCCTCCCAGTCCAGGCAACATCCTTGTAAATCTCCTCTGCACCCTTTCAATAGCTTCTACATCTTTCCTATAGTGAGGCGACCAGAACTGCGCACAATACTCCAAATGAGGCCTGACAAGGGTCTTATAAAGTTCCAGCATTACCTCCCGACTCCTAAACTCAATCCCTCGATTAATGAAGGCCAGTACACCATACTGGCCTTACCATACTCTCTATCCCCAAGCATTCCTCAAAACCTCTAGTTACCAAGCTAGCCTGAGCCATTTAGGTCCCATCTGATAGGACCTTTTCCATATAGATCCATCTCTGTGATAGAGCAGGTTGATCTCATCATCAACCTCCAAATATACCCTGAATTCTTTCCAGCTTTGTAATGCTCTCTTATCATCTATTTTCTATTCTAATAGTAGCTACAAACAGCCCTCAATCACTCCCGTCTTTTTGCCAAGAAGGCTTTCCATTTCCTCTGCTACACTGTCACCCTGTCAGGCTGAAGCCTGTTTTCTGTTGTTGAGACCTCTTTGGACTACTGGAGATTCTTTCTACCATGTGATCTTTTCCTCCTATATGTATCTCCGAAGTCAGTGCTCGAACTTGAGCTACATTTTACTATTCTCCACTCTTGTGCTTCCTATTGCCAATCTCACCTCATTCCTCATCTTGGGCATTTAGAAAATTTTTGTATTTGCCCAAATACTTACCTTCTCATACCACTATCGTGGCCTCCCTTCACTTGTCTGATCCTGCTTGCCAGTACACCACCAGGAACCTACTTGAGATTACTTTTTCATGTTCTTTCTGATCAATTCGCATATCAGATTTCTTGAGCTCTCAATTCCTGTCCCACTGGCTCCAAATTGTGGAACTCATAGGGATGTGAAGTACAGGATGCTTCATTATCGTCACCATCACTCATGTTCTCAGAGTCTGAAGGTTCATAACTCACCCTGATTATTTGCGAAGAGTGTGCTTTTATAGACTGATTCCCATGTATTATTAGAGTTTTTCTGTCACGTCCAATAATTTTTTCTAGACCCCCATTCCTTGCGTCCTTCTCTCTTATAATGAAAGGGTTCATCATAACAGAAATCTCCCCTAGGTAGTCTTGTATGATGTCTCAAAGCTCTCCCAATTTTTTCTGATGCTTCAGCTTTGTTAAATGTTAGAACTACTAGTTGTACCTTCTCATGCTGGAGGATCATCATATATTACTGAAAGCAATTTTGGATTCTGGTTGTACGATTCTGGATTCTGGATTATGGACTATACTCCCTAATAATCTGCAAGGAATTTTTTGTATGTATTGCTCTTGCCAGTGTTATTTCAAACTCGCAATTTGACTGATCTTGTAATTTGTGTAACATTTCACTAATTATGACATGGCTTCTTTCCGATAAGCCATTGCTGAATGGACTTTCTGTAGCAGTGTGAATGACTATAATATTTAAGGACTCACACATGTCCCTAAACTCTTCATTCACAATTTCACCTCCGTTATCTGTTATGAATTCTACTGGTGACTCAAGGCCTGAGCTGACCTTCTTTCCCATTTCTTTATCCACTATTTTCCATCTGTCTGTGTTGCTTACTATAATAGCTATGCTGAAATTGGTTGACATAGCTACAAAATATAACAGATGACGACTCCAATCCTTGTCCTACAGCTCTAGGACCATGGCTATTGTTGCAAAGTTGTATAGAGTAATTGTAGATTGGTGGCTGTAAAATTGTAAAATGCTCAGAAGAAAGCATTGCTTGGTTTCTTTAAAAAGATGGTGCTTTTTCTGTGCTTAAAGAGTTAAAAAATACAAGTACACAGAGAGCCCAAACTGAAACATTTGTATCGAAAGGCCAACAAGCAGTGTTACCAAGACAACACGCTTCTGAATTTTTTGAATTCAGCCAATCAATTTGAATCAGACACTTAGATACCAAGAACCTATTAAATTTAAATCTGATGGTTTTGACAACCTAGGTCCAATCCTATTGTGGAGAATATTGATATATCATCACACATATAAAATTAGGGGGGCAGTGGGACAAAAGGAGAGCAACTGCCACCTGCCACAGCTCTTAGCTCAAAGCACCATCTAGATAGCAAAGGTACCAAAGAAAATAGGCCTAAAGGCTTTGTGCCTTAATGTGCAGAGCATTCACAATACAGTGGATGAATTAATTCTGCAAATAGATGTAAGCGTGTATGATATAGTCGGGATTACAGAGTCATGGCTGCTGGGTGACCAGGGGCAGGAACTGATCATCCAAAAGTATTCCGTACTTGCTGCTGCCATTGTCTCCAAGTGTAAGCACCTTCATCCCAGTCAAACAATCTGGCTCACCTTCATCACTGAATTGTTACGTTGCAGAAGGAGAGTATTTGGCCCATTGTGTCTGCTTTGGCTCTTTAAGTGACCAATATGACTTAGTGCCAGTCCTCTGCCTTTTCCCTGTACCCCTGCGCATTGTTTCTATTCAAATAATCATCTAATGTCCTCTTGAATGTCTCTATTTGAATCTGCCTCACCATACTTCCAGGCAGTGCATTCCAGATCCAAACCACTTGCTGTGTGAAAGTGTACTTTCTCACATCACATTTGTTTCTTTCGTTAATCACTTTAAATCTGCGCCCTGTTGTTTATCTCTAACAATCAAATCGCCCAGTTTTGTTGTCAGACAGACTTCAGAGCAGGTCACATGATCCCCTTCACTTTAGTTTAGTTAAAGACATGTGCCAAAAACCCTGACCTCGTCCATGGTTGGGATTCTCCAGTGCCACTGCAGTGAATGTAGCTTTGACTTAGTGTCAAATTCTCCATTCTCGTTGACAGCAGTGTGGGAATGGACGAGATCGGAGATTCCCACCCATAATCTCAAAACATAAACCTCAGAATTGTAACAAAGAAAAAAGGAGAAAATCATAGAAACCCTACAGTGCAGAAAGAGGCCATTCAGTCTATTGAGTCTGCACCAACCACAATCCCACCCAGGCCCTACCCCCATATCCCTACATATTTTGCCCACTTAGCCCTCTAACCTATGCATCTCAGGGCACTATGGGGCAATTTTAGCATGGCCAATCAGCCTAACCTGCACATCTTTGGACTGTGGGAGGAAACCGGAGCACCCAGAGGAAACCCACACAGACATGGGGAGAATGTGCAAGCTCCACACAGACAGTGCCCGAGGCTGGAATTGAACCCAGGTCCCTGGAGCTGTGAAGCAGCAGTGCTAATCACTGTGCTACCGTGCCGCCCAGATGCAATGAGATCTTCCCTGTAATCTATGAATAGCCCTGTCAAAAGAGAAAGGGAAGGATTAATAGTGCTGATGGAAAGAAATGAGGAATGTGATGGGGAATTTTACCTCAACAATCTTGGTGACTTTGGTAAATGTATATTGGCACTGCAGTCAGGTCCTGGTGAAAAGGATGATCGCAGACTGATGTAGTGCTATGTCTCAAGCGTATTTACTGAATTGCTTGGATACGTATTGCTTCACAGACAATATGTTGCCTAGCGATTTCTTTTTTCCTCATTGCCTCTTTCTCCTCCTTCAAGGTGCTACTTGAACTTACCTCTTTTATCAAGCTTTTGATCACCTGTCCGAATAGTGCCATATCTGGCTCAAATTTTGTGTGATATCAGTTTTGTGAAGTCTTTGGACATTATATGATATTAAAGGCACTATAATTGCAAGTGTAATCCCTTCAAGGATTGAGGGAATGTTTCACTATTGGAGCTGTTTTTTACAGCACAATATATCTGCCTCACCCCTCCTAAGAACATAAGAACATAAGAAATAGGAGCAGGAGTAGGCCATCTAGCCCTTCAAGCCTGCCCCGCCATTCAATAAGATCATGGCTGATCTGTCGTGGCTCAGTTCCACATTCCCGCCCTCTCCCCATAACCCTTAATCCCCTTGCCTATCAAAAATCTATCAACCCGCATCTTAAATATATTTAGCGAGGCAGCCTCCACCACTTCAACAGGCAGAGAATTCCAGAGATTCACCACCCTTTGAGTGAAGAAGTTCCTCCTCAACTCCGTTCTAAACCGCCCCCCCCCCTTTATCTTGAGGCTGTGCCCTCTAGTCCTACTGTCCTTTCTGAGCGGGAAGAGCCTCTCCACCTCTATCCTATCCATCCCATTCATCATCTTATATGTGTCAATGAGATCTCCCCTCATTCTTCTAAACTTTAACGAGTACAAGCCTAATCTATTCAGCCTCTCCTCATAGTTCAACCCCCTCAACTCCGGTATCAGCCTAGTAAACCTCCTCTGCACTCCCTCCAAGGCCAAAATATCCTTGCGTAAGTGTGGCGACCAAAACTGCACACAGCACTCCAGCTGCGGCCTCACCAGTGCCCTGTACAGTTGCAGCAAGACCTCCCTACTTTTAAATTCAATCCTCCTCGCTATGAAGGCCAGCATCCCATTTCCTCAGTTGGACATAGAAGATTCATAGCACTACTTTAAAAAAGAGCAAGGAGGTTGTCCCTGGTGTCCTGGGCCAATATTTATCCCTGTATTAATATAACTAGAACACAGATTATCTGGTTATTATTTATCTTACTGTTCAGGAGAAATTGTTGAGTGGAAACTGGCTGCCTCATTTCCAATATTTCAACAGTGACTATATTTCAAAAGTAGTTGTGAAGTGCTTTGGGAGTTTCTAAAGTTGTGAAAGGTCCTACCAGATGCAAGTCTTTCTTTTAAGAATAGTTCTACGCTCCGTACAGGACTAAGCATGTTACTAACCACAAATGCATTTAGAATACAGAATTTGTGTCACAAATGATCTGATGATGCAACAGCATACATTGACTTATGATTTTCTCAGTTGCAACTTAAGACTACAAAATGTTTAAGAATCATTTTAACTCATTTATCTATTTTGATGATATATTTCAGTACTGAAATTGAACTTGTATTTTTCTAACAGAGGGAAATGCCACTTGCAAATGCTGTATTCTGGACTGCACGAAAAGGAAACGTGACTCTCTTGAGGCTGCTTTTAAACAGTGGTCGAATGGATGCAGACTGCAGAGATAGTGTATGGTCAATGAATGCATGTCAATCAACAGCAAGTGTATCCCCTTTCCCATAATTCATTGTGGTAGGGGTTACAGCAAAGCTTTCATATCTGTATTTTGTTAACTGCATGCATTGTCTGCTAACTCTATTTGCTTCATGGGTGATTTCAATAAATATTCCAACCTCCCACTCAACTCTTGATGATCATTAATATTTTCTTATTGGCAGCTTGGGACCACTGCTCTGATGGTGGCTTCATACTGCAATCATAAGAATTGTGTTCGGGAACTGATCCTGCAAGGAGCAGACATCAATATCCAAAGAGAGGTAATGCGTAGCAAGTGTTACTGTAATGACTGTATGTGAACTGGAAACTATTCACGCAGGAACACAGTGTGCTGGATGGAGTAGGTTTCCAATTATAAGTAATTGTTTTGGTGGGTTCAAAAGGAGAAGATTAAGAACTGGCATAAATAAAAGTCTTCAAAACTATGAAGAGGTTTCAGTAGGGTATGATGTCGAGTATATGTTTCCAATTATTTATTTCTGGGGTGAATCAGAACTGCAGGCTGTCAATTTAAGGTAGTCACTAATAATTACATCTCTGAATTCCTTACTATTAACAGCCTGCGGGCTACCATTGACCAAGAACTGAATTAGACCAGTGATACAAGTACTGTGGCTACAAGAGCAGGTCAAAGAGGACATCCTGCAGAAAGTAACTCACCTCCCAACTCCTCAAAGCTTGTCCACCAAGGCCCAAGTAGTGGAATTCTCTCCATTTGTTGGGATGAATGCAACTCCAATAACACTTGAAAAGCT
Source organism: Carcharhinus amblyrhynchos (assembly GCF_965287045.1). Lineage (NCBI taxonomy): Eukaryota > Metazoa > Chordata > Chondrichthyes > Carcharhiniformes > Carcharhinidae > Carcharhinus > Carcharhinus amblyrhynchos. The sequence goes on from NC_137331.1 coordinate 124,867,062, forward strand.
CGACATCATCCATAAGTCCATAAGATATAGGAGTAGAATTAGGCCATTCAGCCCATCTGCTCTGCCATTCAATCATGGCTAATATGATTCTCATCTCCATTCTCCTGACTTCCCTCCGTAATCCTTGATCCCCTTATTGAACAAGAACCTATCTATTTCTGCCTTAAACCACTCAATGATCTGGTCTACACAGCCATAGAGTCATAGAGGTTCATAGTATGGAAACAGGCCTTTTGGCCCAACTTGTCCATGCTGCCCCTAAGCTAGTCCCAATTACCCATGTTTGGCCTATATATCTCTATACCCACCTTACCCACATAACTGGAATTGTACCTGCCTCTACTACTACCTCTGGCAGCTTGTTCCAGACATTCATCACCCTGTGTGCCAAAAAATTGCACCTCTGGACTCTTTTGTATCTCTCCCCTTTCACTTTAAACCTATGTGCTCTAGTTTTAAACTCCCCTATCTTTGGGAAAAGGTATTGACTATCTAGCTGATCGATGCCCCTCATTATTGTATAGACCTCCATAAGATCACCCCTAAGCCTCTTATGCTCCAGAGAAAAAAGCCCCAGTTTTTCCAGCCTCTCCTTATAACTCAAATCATCAAATCCTGGTAGCATCCTGGTAAATCTTTTCTAAACTCTTTCTAGTTTAATAATATACTTTTGATAATAGGGTGACCAGAACTGTACACAGTATTCCAAATGTGGCCTTATCAATGTCTTGTACAACTTCAACAAGACGTCCCAACTCCTGTATTCAATGTTTTGACCAATGAAACCAAACATGCTGAATGCCTTCTTCACCACTCTATCCATCTGTGACTCCACTTTCAAGGAGTTAAAAATCTGTACCCCTAGATTTCTTTGTTCTGTAACTCTTCCCAACGCTCTACCATTAACTAAGTAAGTCCTGCCCATGTTCGATTGACCAAAATATATCACCTTGCATTTATCTAAATTAAACTCCATCTGCCATTCGTCAGCCCACTGGCCCAATTGATCAAGATCCCATTGTAATCCTAGAAAACCTTCTTCACTGTCCACTATGCCACCAATCTTGGTGTCATCTGCAAACTTCCTCACCATGCCTCCTAAATTCTCATCCAAATCATTACTATAAATGACAAACAACATTGGACTCAGCACCGATCCCTGAGGCACACCACTGGTCACAGGCCTCCAGTTTGAAAAATAACTCTCTACAACGAACTTCTGTCTTTTGTCAAGAAGCCAATTTTGTATCCATTTGGCTACCTCACCCTGGATCCCATGAAATTTAACCTTATGCAACAACCTACCATGTGGTACCTTGTCAAAGACTGCAACCTACCAAGTTGTATTTTGTCAAAGGCCCTCTGTGGCAATGAGTTATACAGATTCACCACCCTCTGGCTGAATAAACTTCTCCTTATCTAAGTTTTAAAGGAACAGGGGTAAGTTTTTCACTCAGAGGGTGGTGAGTGACTGGAATCGGCTGCCATCGGTGGTGGTAGAGGCGAACTCGCTGGGGTCTTTTAAAAGACTTCTGGATGAGTACATGGGATTTAATGGGATTGGAAGTTATAGATAGTTCTATGGCCTGGTAGGTATGGATATGATCGGCGCAACTTGTGGGCTGAAGGGCCTGTTTGTGCTGTAGTGTTCTAAGTTCTATCTCTTCACTCTGAGGTTGTGCCCTCAAGTTCTAGTCTCTCCCAGTGGTGGAAACATCCTCTCCATGTACACTCTATCTAGGCCTCTCAATATTCTGTAAGTTTTAATTAAATCCCTCCTCATCCTTGAGTGTAGACCCAGACTCTTCACCCTCACTAACTCTACATTCTGCACTCTCGTTTCTTTCTCTATAAACAGTATGTTTTGTCTGTACGGCACACAAGAAACAATACTTTTCACTGTCTGTTAATACATGTGACAATAATAAATCAAATCAAATCAAAGACTCCTTAACCGTTCATAGAACATAGAACATTACAGCGCAGTCAAGCGAGGGGCATGCACACGGCGGGTTGTGCGTGGGCTGCTCTTGGAAGTCCAGGAGTGGCCTAGTACTTCGTGTCGGTGTGTGTGCTTGATCCTGGACCGATAGACGGGCTCCACAACAGCTCAGTGACTAGCACTGCTAGCTGTGCAGATACATGGATTTGGGCCTGTGTCTGTGGGAGTTTGCGCATTCTCCCTGTGGTTGCGTGGGTTTCCTCCGGGCGCTCCGGTTTCCTCCCACACCCCAAAGATGTGCTCTTAGGCTAATTGGTTTCCACCAAATTGACACTATTTCTTCCCTGAATCTGACTGAGTAGGGTCCCATTCGTAGACATGCAGGGTAGAATAGGTGTAGGGCGATGCGGCGGCGCGGGCTCGTTGGGCCGAAGGGCCTGTTTCCCGTGCTGGGTTGTTCTTTGTTCTTTGTTCTTTTCTCAATGTTGCGCTGACAAGTGGAACCAATCTAATGACCCTCTAACCTAAACTATTCCAATATTATGTCAAACCCTTCATTCCTGGGATCATTCTTGTGAATCTCTTCTGGATCCCCTCCAAAGCCAGCGTATCCTTCCTTAGATATGGGCCCTAAACTGCTCGCAATATTCCAAATGGGGTCTGACCAGAGCCTTATACAGCCTCAGCAGTACATCCAGAACAAAGCAGCCTGCTTGATTAGCATTTCAACTACCACCATCAACATTCACAGTCTCCACCATCAACGCACAGTGTACCATTCACTAGATGCACTGCAGCAACTCACTGAGGCTCTTTTAACAGTACTGTCCAAACCCTTGACTCTATCACCTCGAAGGACAAGGTAGCAGATGCGTGGGAACAGCCCCACCTGCGTGTTCCTCTCCAAGCCACTCATGGCCTTAACATGGAAATACATTGCAATTCCTTCAATGTCGCTGGTCAAAAACCTGGAACTCCTTCTGTAACAACACTATACCACGTGTTTTGGTTTGCTTCAAGAAGACAACTCACCTCCACCTTCTCAAGGGGAATTACGAATGGGGCCTAAATGCTGGACTAGCCAATGATGACTGGATATAAAAAAAAATCTAGAAGAGAATAGAAGGTTATGTTGATAGCGTGAGATGAAGCAAGAAGTAAGAGGCTTGAGTGAAGCATAAATACTGGCACAGACCCATTGGGCTAAACAATATGTTTCATGCTGTAAATTATATTCTATGAGTCAAAACTCCCTTTTTTGTTTTTCCTACTTGCTTTTCTGAAATGGGGAATTTCTTCTGGAGTTCATCTGGTTGGCCAGTATAACTTTCATGGAGGATTGACACAAACTCTAGCTAGTGTCAACATGGGCCTTCTGCCAAAATCATAGCGACCAACTGGGGGAAAAAATGCCACAAGCAGATTCTCTGCAATATGGCATGAACAAAGTTAGAAGAAAATATCTGTCAGTGTGGAGAAAGAAACATTAATGGAAGGATTAGGGTGAATAACAATTCAAATTCAATTAAGTCATTACAATTAACATAATTAAAGCCTTATAAAAGATTGCGAGCAGTAGAGTCAGAATCATAGCAGTAGCTGCTTTTTGCTGAATGAATTAATGCTCTTTCTTTTTCCAGTCAGGTTCTACAGCACTATACTTTGCTGCCCAACAAGGAAATGATGCAATTGTGAAATTTCTTTTGGAGTATGGGGCTTCCACTGAACTAGCAACTAAAGTAAGAACTAAATATTGTAGTCAGACGCGTTGGGCGAGTAGTATTATCATTTGACAATTAATCCAGAAACTCAGTTAATGTGGGACCCAGCCGTTATTGGCCAGCATTTATTTGATTTGATTTGATTTATTATTGTCACATGTTTTAGCATACAGTGACAAGTATTGTTTCTTGCATGCTTTACAGACAAAGCATGCTATTCATAGAGAAGGAAACGAGAAAGTGCAGAATATAGTCTATCAGTCACAGCTAGAGTGCAGAGAGAGATCAACTTAATGTGAGGTAAGTCCATTCAAAAGTCTGATGGCAGCTGGGAAGATTGTTCTTGCTGTGGCTCTGGAGTCAGATATAGGCCAGCCCAGGTAAGGCCAGATTTTCTTTCCTGAAGGATATTAGTGAACCACATGAGTTTTTACAACAGTCAACAATAGCGTCATGATCATCAGTAGATTCTTAATTCCAGATTTTTTTTTTATTGAATTCAAAATCCATCATCTACCATGGCGGGATTCAAACCCAGGTCCCCAGAACGTTAGCTGAGTTTCCTGATTAATAGACTAGCGATAATACCACTAGGCTATCACTTCCCCTTAGCTTTGTTCTAAGTCGTGATTGTTATCCTGTGATCCGTAGTAGACATCGTCAGGGCCAGTTCATGTTGACAATTATACCAATAGTAATCATGTAGCTTATTCTCTCTCATTGTCAAAGCTTACACATGAAGAAAGAACAAGATTCTGAAACATAACCAGTGCATGTGGAAACTGGATTCTACTAAGAAATAAGTCTTCAGGAAATAAAAGCAGGTGTGAAAATTGAAGATAAAGTAAATTTTCCTTGTATTCTTCCTGCACAGGATGGTGCTACTCCCCTATCAATTGCCAGTCAGTATGGGCATATCAATGTGGTGGAGACCTTACTCAACAGACAGTGCAATGTTAACATTCAACTGAAGGTAAGAACTTGGTATGATTGAGGGATGCTACCATTTCAGTTTTAAAAATGGTACCTGAGTCCTTTTTATGTTTCCTTGTTAGCTCGGTCAGTATATACTACCCCTCCTTAATTGCCCTGGAGAAGGTGTTGGTGAACTACCTACTTGAACCACCTGAAGTCCATCGGGTTTATTTGATTTGATTTATTATTGTCACATGTATTAGTACACAGTGAAAAGTATTGTTTCTTGCACGCTATACAGACAAAGTATACTATTCTTAGAGAAGGAAAGGAGAAAGTGCAGAATATAATGTTACAGTCATAGCTAAAGTGTAGAGAAACTTAATGCAAAGTAGGTCCATTCAAAAGTCCGGTGGCAGCTTGGGTTGACAAGTGACATTCACGCCACACAACTGCCAGACAATGACCATCTCCAATAACAGAGGATCGAACAATCAACTCTTGGTAGTTTGAGGATAAGGGGTAAAACTTTTAGAACTAAGGTGAGGAGAAATGTCTTCATCCAGAAGATGGTGAATGTATGAAATTCCCGACCACAGAAAGTAGTTGAGGCCAAAACATTGTCTGATGCCGGAGTTGAGGGGGTTGAGCTATGAGGAGAGGCTGAATAAACTAGGCTTGTACTCGTTAGAGTTTAGAAGAATGAGGGGAGATCTCATTGACACATATAAGACGATGAATGGGATGGATAGGATAGAGGTGGACAGACTCTTCCCGCTCAGAAAGGACAGTAGGACTAGGGGGCACAGCCTCAAGATAAAGGGGGGGCAGTTTAGAACGGAGCTGAGGAGGAACTTCTTCACTCAAAGGGTGGTGAATCTCTGGAATTCTCTGCCCGTTGAAGTGGTGGAGGCTGCCTCGCTAAATATTTTTAAGACGCGGGTTGATGGGTTTTTGATAAGCAAGGGGATTAAGGGTTATGGGGAGAGGGCGGGAAAGTGGAACTGAGCCACGACAGATCAGCCATGATCTTATTGAATGGCGGGGCAGGCTCAAAGGGCTAGATGGCCTACTCCTGTTCCTATTTCTTATGTTCTTATGTTCATTGCTCTTGGGGCTAACAGGATCAAGGGATATGGGGAGAAGGGCGGGGGGGAAATTGAATTCAATCATCAGCCATGATCAAAATGAATGATGAGCAGGTATGAAGGGCCAAATGGCCTACTCCTGTTTCTAGTTTCTATGTTGGCATTACCATCGTTTAATTCCCCAGTATCAACATCCTGGGGTTACCATTGATGAGAAACTGAATTGGACTAGCCATATAAATACTGTAGCTACAAGAACAGGTCAGAGGCTAAGAATCCTGCATCGAGTAACTCACCTCCTGACTCCCCAAAGCCTGTATACCATCTACAAGGCACAAATCAGGAGTGTGATGTAATACTGTCCACTTGCCCAGATGAGTGCAGCTCCAACAGCACTCAAGGGCAAAGCAGCCCACTTTATTATTACCCCTTACACAACCATTCAATGCCTTCATCATAGACAAATATTGACACTAAATGTATGTACCATCTACAAGATGCACGCAGGATCTCACCAAGGTTCCTTAGGCAGCACCTTTCAAACCCATGACCATTGCCATCTAGAAGGACAAGGGCAGCAGATACCTGGGAACACCACCATCTGCAAGTCCCCCTCCAAGCCACTCACCATTCTGACTTTGAAATATATTGGCCTTTCCATTACAGACACTGGGTCAAAATCCTGGAATTCTCTCTGCAGCAATACTGTGGGTATATCTACACTGCGGAATGCAACTTAGGGACGGGAAATAAATCCTGGCCTAGCCAGCAATGCCCACATCCCATAGTTGATTTTTTAAAAAAATTTGGTCTGTAGCCCTGCAGGTTCAGCACTTTAGGTGCATATCCAGGCACCTTTTTAAATAAATTAAATATTTCTATCTTGACTACCCTTTAAGGCAATGATTTCTGGTCCCTTACAACCCTCTTGGTGTAAACCTTTTTTCCTCATCTCCTCTCTTATCTTTCCAACAGTCACTTAAATTCATGCTGCCTAGTCACTCACACCTCTACTAAAGTAAATTGGGCCTTCTGTCCAGGCCCTCACTATTTTGTACATATCCATTAAATTTCATTTCAGCCTCCCCTGTTACAAGGAGAATAACCCCAGTCTATTCAATTTTTCCTAATAGCTGCAATTTTCCAGTCCTGGCAACACCCTTGTAAATCTCCTCTGTAACCTGTCCAGTGCATTTACATTCTCTATGCAATGAGGTGACCAGAACTGCATGCAGTTTGTGGCCTACCTAATGTTTTATATTGTTTCAGCATAGCCTCCCTGCTGTTATATTCTATACCTCTGTGTGGTGTATGGGGTGTCAGGGAGGGGTAGTACCTCTGGTGGGGGAACATGTCGAGTCCTTTTCAGGGTGGTTTGTCCACCTTTGTCCCCACCTGGCACTCAGCATTCACATGTGGCTTCCCATAGCTGTTTGCATTCGACAGCGGCGGCCACACCCTGGGCAACGGCTTCGATAAGCCGGCTAAACCAGGTGAGGGTACCCAACAGGTCTCAACCCTTGGTGAGATAGGGAGATGTCTATCCCAGCATGTGAAGACAGACTACGGTGGATTGAGTGGATGAGACCAATGGAAGGTCAAATGGTGATTTCAATGCAAGAGTAGGGTGTGACTCTGCAGTCTGGCAGGGAGTCACTAGGAGGCATGCAGTGAGCAAGTGTAACAGTAACGGCCTACTCTTAATGAAGACCTGTATAGCACACGACCTCCTCATTACCAACACAACCTTCCATCTGCCTACCTGTAACAAGACCTCCTGGATGCACCCCCACCCAAAGCATTGGCATCTTATCGACTATGTCATTGAACATAAGAAGAACATAAGAACATAAGAAATAGGAGCAGGAGTAGGCCATCCAGCCCTTCGAGCCTGCCCCGCCATTCAATAAGATCATGGCTGATCTGTCGCTGCTCAGTTCCACTTTCCCGCCCTCTCCCCATAACCCTTGATCCCCTCTCTTATCAAAAACCCATCAACCCGCGTCTTAAAAATATTTAGCGAGGCAGCCTCCACCACTTCAACGGGCAGAGAATTCCAGAGATTCACCACCCTTTGAGTGAAGAAGTTCCTCCTCAACTCTGTTCTAAACCGCCCCCCTTTTATCTTGAGGCTGTGCCCCCTAGTCCTACTGTCTTTTTTGAGCGGGAAGAGTCTTTCCACCTCTATCCTATCCATCCCATTCATCATCTTATACGTCTCAATGAGATCTCCCCTCATTCTTCTAAACTCTAATTGTCAGGAGAAAAGACAGGCAGATGTCAGAGTGACCATGTGTGGCACTGACTGCTGGACAGATCTCAGGCTCATTGTCTCCAAAATAAGATTCCGCATCAGACCCAAGAGGTGACCACAAGGAAGCAAGGTTGAGAAAAGAATCAACGCAGCCAAGCTAAAGAACCCCAGCACAAATTTAGCACTGGCTGAAGACTTAGAAATCAAGCTTGCTGACCTACACCTCACAGGCAGTGCTGAGGACGACTGGGAATGCTTCAGGGATGCTGTCCATTCATCTGCACTGAAGATGCTCGGGCCCTCCACCCGCAAGCAGCATGACTAGTTTGATGAGGAGATACAGACTCTACTTGTTGAAAAGCACCGTCTTCATCGAGCCTGCAGAACGACCCATCATCAGCTGCCAAGAAAAATGCTTTTACCAGTGGTCGCAGGACAGTCCAGAATAAACTGCGTAAAATGCAAGATGCCTGGTTGAGCACCAAGGCAGATGAAACACAGGGATATGCTGACAGGAACTATTTGAAACGGTTCTCTGAAGCCCTCAACACTCTCTGTAGACCTCAATATCTCAGGAGTTCCCCCTCTTGAGTACAGATGGTACAACTCTCATTACAGAGAGGGCTCCGATCCTGCAGAGATGGGCTGAATACTTTGAAGCCGTCCTCAATCAACCGTCATCTGTTAATGATGAGGCAATAGACAGGGTTCCCCAGGCTGATATCAACAGCACCATGAATGACCTATTGGTAGTGGCCGAAGTCATGAAAGCTGTCAGCCAGCTATTCCAGTGGCAAAGCCCCAGGGGCAGATGCCGTACCCACAGAGATCTACAAAGCTGCTGGCCCTGTACTTATCGAAAAGCTCACCGAGTTGTTCCAGTCCTTTTGGAAGCAAGGATGCATTCCTCAGGAATTTAAAGATGCTTCCATCGTACACCTCTATAAGAGGAAGGGCAATCGGCAAGTATGCAACAACCACCAAGGAATCTTGCTGCTCTCCATCACAGGAAAAACCCCCGCAAGAGTCCTGCTAAATTGTCTGGTCACTCATCTGGAGTTGGGCCTGCTTCCAGAGTCACAGTGTGGCTTCTGTAAAGGTCGCAGGACTACTGACATGATTTTTGCTACGTGCCAACTTCAGGAGAAGTGTCAGGAGCAGAATCGTGAGCTCTACACAACCTTTGTTTACCTCGCGAAAGCCTTCAACACTGTCAGCCGACAAGGCCTGTGGAGGATCATGTCAAAGTTCGGCTGCCCCCCCCAAATTCATTCAGCTGGTACGACAGTTCCATGATAGCCAGAGTACTGGATGGCGGAGAATCCTCTGAGGCATTCCCAGTCACCAATGGTGTCAAACAGGGCTGTGTACTCACACCCACACTGTTCAGCATGATGTTTACTGCCACGCTGAATGATGCCTTCCAGGACAGTGTTGCTGGAATCAGCCTCAAGTACAGAGTGGGTGGGAAGCTCTTCAACCTGAGGAGACTTCAAGCAATTACCAAAGTGAAGGAGATATTCTGAAAGACTTACTCTTTGCCGATGACTGTGCCCTGTATACTGGCTCAAAGCCAGAGATGCAAGTCAGTATGGACAAATTTTCCACGCCTTGTGACAACTTTGGACTCACCATCAACATTAAAAAGACCAAAGTCATGCACCAGCCTGCTCCTCATGCACCGTACACAGAACCCATAATCACAATCAAAGGGCAGAAACTACAGGCAGTGGACCAGTTCACTTATCTTGGCAGCACCCTCTCCCAAGCAGTGACTATTGATATAGAAGTTAACTGCAGAATAGCAAAGGCAAGGCTTTCGGTAGACTGCGCTCCACTGTATGGGAATGTCGAGGAATCAGCCCAGCAACAAAACTGAGGTCTACAGCACCATGGTACTCACGACCCTCCTGTATGGCTGTGAAATGTGGACTGTGTATTGAAGGCATGCAAGACAGCTCAATCATTTCCACACGACTTGTCTTCGCAGAATATTACGCCTCAGATGGCAAGACAAAGTACCAGACTATTGGTAGTCTGATTGGTAGTATTGATTGTAGTCGGTACAGACTCAATGGGCTGAATGGCCTCCTTCTGCCCTGTAGGATTCTATGATTCTATTCCTTTGCCTTACTTGACCTTCCATAGAATTGAGAGAATCCCTATAGTGCAAAAGGAGACCAAACAGCATATTGAGTCTGCACTGAGTCTCTGAAGGATTATTTTACCTACACCCTCTCTTCTGTCCTATCCCCATAACCCTGCGCATTTAGCATGGCTAATCCATCCAACCTAGACATTGTGGGAGGAAACCAGTGTGCCTGGAGAAAACCCACGCAGACACAAAGAGAACCTGTAAACTCTATATAATCACCCAAGACCTGAATTGAACCTGGGTTTCTGGGGCTGTGAGATGGTAGTGTTAACCATTGTGCCATCCCTGGATTGAATTCTATTTGCCACTTTTCTTGCTCACTTGACCAATCCAATTATTTATTTTTGTTCATTCATGGGATATGGGTGTCATTGGTTAGGTCAGCATTATTCTCAGATGCACACAAAGCTGAAGCAGGTTGGGAAGTGTCCTCTTTATTGCTCTTAATTACCTTGGTTGCTTCAATGTCTTGCAACTAGTTGATGACCTTTGATGGAATCTGCCTGCAAAAGGATTTTGCATTTAAAAGCAAGCAACAGACACGGCTGCTGTACCATGTGCCCTGTTAACACCCTAATTGCCCCTGGGGATTGAGAGGATTAACAACTTTCTAGGGATAATGAGTTATAAAAGGAAATTTGTATTGCTGTAATGGAGAAATTAAGTGCCGCAGACCTGAAGACCTACGTGCCAGAATGTTGAAAAAGGTAGCAGTGGAGATAGTGGATGTAATGGTGATCATCTTCCAAAATTCTAAAGATTCTAAGTTTATTTATTAGTGACATAAGTAGGCTTACATTATCACTGCAATGAAGTTATTGTGAAAATCCCGAGTCACCACACGCCGGGACCTGTTCAAGTACACAAAGGAGGAATTTAGCGTGGCCAATGCACCTAACCGTCACATCTTTCAGACTGTGGGTGGAAACTGGAGGACCTGGAGGAAACCCATGCAGACACAGGGAGAACATGTAGACTCCGCATAGACAGTGACCCAGGCTGGGAATCAAATCTGGGTCCTGACACTCTAAGATGGCACTGCTAACCATTGTGCACCATGCTGCCCATGGGATAGTTCTGGGATGGTTCCTGCAGATTGAAAGGTGGTAAATGTTACTCCACTATTTAAGAAGGGAGGGAGAGTGAAAACAGGGAAATGCAGACCTATTAGCCTGACATCAGTGGCTGGAAATGTGCTAGAATCTATTGTAAAAGACATGATTAATATACACTTGAATAATACTAATCTGCTTGGGCATACTTACCTTTGGGGTGCAGAGAGCACCAGATCTGAGAGGGACACTCTTCTGGAAGTGGAGGATAAATGGAGCACGAGGCTCGGGAACCTGTGAGGGACATTGTTGTGGGAGTGGAGGATGAAAGGGAGCATGAGGGTTGGGAACCTGTGAGGGACAGTCTTCTGGGAGTGGAAGATGAAAAGAGCATTAAACTCAGGGACCAGTGAGGGACACTCTTCTGGAAGTGCAGGATAAAGAGAGTGCGAGGCTCAGTGACCTGTGAGGGACACTCTTCTGGGAATGGAGGATAAAGGGAGCGTGAGGCTCAGGGACCTGTGAGGGATACTCTTTTGGAAGCTGAGGATGAAAGGGAGTGCGAGGCTCGAGGACCCATTAGGGACAGCCCCAAACAGCACGCTGAGTTTGAAAAATCGAAGAGTGACATCACAGGAAAGTGGTGAGCTAATTCGTGGGTGAATGACTGATATTAGGGACTGTCTTTAAATTTGAATTGATTTATTATTACCACATGTATTGGGATACAGTGAAAAGTATAGTATTTATATAGCTGAAACTTAAATAACATACTAACAGTTAGGGAACAAAGCTGGGAGGATAAAGGAGTAAAGACAAAGTCAATCTAAGAGCTGAACCACATGGTTAAAAGACTGTAAGAAAGAGCAGAGTTGAAGGAAATTGAAACAGCTGTATAGCTGAGTACAGTTGGGTAAGTATTTACTACAATGATTGGCTATAATTATTAAATATCACTCTGTGATTCATTGTTTGTAAGAAATATATTCTATAATAATGAAACAGAAAAAAGGGCCCTCGTTAATATTGTTTAATATTAAAAGCATTAATTTAGCATAAAGGAGTAAGACATAGCAGGAGAGCACCAAGCTGTGGTCTACTCTTCTTGCCCCATGTGGGAAACCAGAAACATTTCCAGTTCCCAGGACCAGCATGTGTCAGGAAGTGTCTCCAGTTGCAGCATTTCAGAGCTGGAGCAGCGGCTGGGAACACTGTGAAGCATCCGCAAGGCAGACAGTATAGGGAGGTGGTCACACTGCAGATCAGACTCCACAGGCAGGAATGGAATGAGTAACCACCATGCACAGCAAGAGGGATAGGCAGGCAGTGCAGGAATCTCCTGTGGCTATTCCCCTGCAAAACAGATATACCATTTTGGATACTTCTGAAAGGAAACACTTCTTGGGATAACAGTAGCAGCCAAAATCATAGCTCTGCTACACAGGGAAGGAGCAAGAGGCATAGAGATACAATAGTTATGGGGATTCAGCTGTGAGGGGAATAGATAAGACGTTTCTGTAGCTGCAATCGAGACTCCAGGATAGTATGTTGGTTCCCTAGTGCTGGGGTCAAGGATGAACATAAGAACGTAAGAAATAGGAGCAGGAGTAGGCCATTTAGCCCTTCGAGCCTGCCCCGCCATTCAATAAGATCATGGCTGATCTGAAGTGGATCAATTCCACTTTCCCGCTTTCTCCCCATAACCCTTAATTCCCTTGACTTAAATATGTTCAACGAGGTAGCCTCCACCACTTCAATGGGCAGAGAATTCCAGAGATTCACCACCCTCTGAGTGAAGTTCCTCCTCAACTCCGTTCTAACCTGCCCCCCCCCACTTATTTTGAGGCTGTGCCCTCTAGTTCTGTTTTCCTTTCTAAGAGGGAAGAATCTCTCTACCTCCTCCCTATCTAGCCCCTTCATTATCTTGTTAGTCTCTATAAGATCCCCCCTCAGCCTTCTAAACTCCAACGAGTACAGGCCCAGTCTATTTAATCTCTCCTCATTAGCTAACCCCCTCATCTCTGGTATCAGCCTGGTGAACCTTCTCTGTACTCCCTCCAAGGTCAATATATCCTTACACAAATAAGTGGACCAAAAGGACTCAGGACATTCAGGAGTGGGAGGGTGAACAATCATTTGTCACATTGGGATAAACGATATAGATTAAAAAAAGATGAGGTCCTAAAAGCAGAATATAGGGAGCTAGGAAGCAAGCTGAAAAGTGGGACTTCAAAGGTAGATATTTCAGGATTACTACCAGTGCCGTGTGCTAATCAGAGTAGAAACAGCAAGATATAGGGGATGAATATATGGCTGAAACAATGAAGTTGTGGGGGGGGAGGGTTTCAGATTCCTGGGCATTGGGATAAGAAATAGTAAGGCAGATTATTATTTGAATGGTTTAAATTGAAAGAGGTGGATACTCAGCGAAATCATGGTACCCTCATGCATCAGTCGCTGAAAGTAAACATGCGGATACAGCAGACAGTAAAGAAAGCAAATAGTATGTTGGCCTTCATAGTGAGAGGATTTAGTATGGGAATAGAGAAGATTTACTGCAATTTTATAGGGTGTTGGTGAGGCCTTACCTGAAGTATTGTGTGCAGTTTTGGTGTCCTTATCTGAGGGAGGATGTCTTTGCTATAGAGGGAGTACAGCAAAGGTTTACCAGGCTGATTCCTGGGTTGGCAGGTCTGTCATACGAGGAGAGACTAAGTCAATGAGTATTATATTTACTGGAGTTTAGAAGTGAGAGGGGATTGCATAGAAACTTGTAAAATTCTACAAGATTAGACAGGATAGATTCAGAAAGAATGTTCCCAATGATGGGGGAATCCAGAACCAGGGGTCATAGTTTGAGGATAAGAAGGGAAGCCTTTTCAGACTGAGGTGAGGAGAAATTTCTTCACGCATAGGATGGTGAATATGTGGAATTCACTCCCACAGAAAGTAATTGGGGCCAAAATGTTGTGTGATTTAAGGGAGAAATTAGATGTAGCTCTTGGGGCTAAAGGGATCAATGGATATAGAGGAAAGGGGGGAATCAGGAAATTGAATTCAATGATCAGCCACGATCAAAATGAATGGCGGAGCAGGCTGGAAGGGCCGAATGGCCTCCTCCTGCTTCTAGTTTCTATGTATGTTTTTATGTAAAGTCAACATGGATTTATGAATGAGAAATCATGGGCCTGATTCTCCCAAAAAAAATTCGAAGTTCTGAATTGGCGAGGAAAGACTGGTGTAAATCTTGATTGTTTTTTCAATGCAACTTCAGACTCAAATCTCTCATACTCTGTGCAATGCAGAGGCCACAATTGCAAATATAATTAAAAGCTCCAGGGAAATGGCCTATTCACACCAGAGTCTGACAGTTCCGGATGTCTGTGCATACGCAGTGGTCCCGAACTGTCAGCAGGCACATCACTGTTCAGCTCAATTGATGGCCAACCTGGTACCCTCACTGCTGCTCCTCCAACCTCCTCCACGGCCCAACCATGGCCCCCTCCCCCCCCAAGCATTCTCGAGCCATACCAACTTCCCTCCCAACCTGGAGTGCCCTGATCTCCAGCCCCACCCCTAGCAGTGAATATCCTGCTCTCCCCCCACACCCACCCCGCCTCCCCATCCCCACCTGGCCGACACCCCCTCCCCTCACCAGCTGATACCCCCAGAGGCAGGCCCTCTCCACCATGGGAGGCAGGCTCCCCGTCCCCCAGCAGAACACACTCCGCTTCCCCCTGATCGCTGGCCTCCCTCTAGCCCCAGTGATCCCAATGCAGAGTGACAGCAGGACCCCCCACTCCCCCCCGTCCTCCCACCGATCGCCCCTTGGCCCTGCCCACAATAGGCCCCTTCCCCGGCCCACCCCTTCTCCAGGCCCTGCCCCGAAGCTCCATCCCTTGCCCCATTATTCCTCCTTGTCTCCTAGGCCCCATCTCATTGGCATGGTGCAATGTCCGGTAGGCAGTGCCAGGGTACCCATGCCCAGGGGTCACTATCTCCCCACCCCCTAACCCCTGAGGGCTCCGATTGCCCTCCTTTCACTCCGGCAAGGTCTCCTGCTAGTTCTCCGCAAGTGGGGACCTACTCTAAACCCCAGAGTGAAATACGCTAAACCCCAGGGTAGGATTTGCTGTAGGGCCCGGAGAATTCCGTGCCAGGCCCAATAATGAGACTTAAAATACATGAAAATCAGATTTAAATGACTTACCTCTCTTTCTGCAAGTTTCCAGCGCAGTCCCGACTGCTCCTGCTCTCCGGCTCTGGGAAACGCGCATATGTTGGGAACACATGTGCGAATCCCATGAAATGGCCAACACGTAATTCTCCCACCCCAACACACTAAACAACATGCTCGTTGGCATGGGAGAATCAGGCCCCACGTCAGACAGACCTGTTGGGAGTTTTTGAGGATATTATTAACAGAATTTATAAAGGGGAATTGGCGGATGTGATATAATTGGATTTGTAGAAACTAGAAGTAGGAGTAGGCCATTCAGCCCTTTGAGCCTGCTCCACCATTCATTTTGATCATGGCTGATCATTGAATTCATTATCCTGATCCCCCCTTCCCCTCCCCATATTCCTTGATCCCTTTAACCCCAATAGCCAAAGAGTCTCAGAAGGCTTTTATAAAGGTATGTTGACCTTTATCACACAAGGATTTGAGGACAGCGGTAGTGAAGTGTTGCTTCAACTGTATAAAACCTTTGCTTAGGCCATACCTGGGGTAGTGTGCAGTTTTGTTCTCCTTACGTAGAATCATAAAATCCTACAGTGCAGGAGGAGGCCATTCAGCCCATCGAGTTGTATTGACCATAATCCCATCCAGACCTTATCTCCATAGCCCCGTGCATTTACCCTAGCTAGTCCCCTGACACTAAGGGACAATTTAGCATGGCCAATCCACCTAACCCGCACATTTTTGGACTGTGGGAGGAAACCGGAACACCTTTGGAAGGATATTCTTGCCATGGAGGAAGCATGACGAACATTCACCAGATCTTGTTCTTAGGAGGTTGGTTAGCAAAATTAAAGCAAATGGGATAGAAGGTAATATACTGGCATGGGTTCAGAATTGGTAAGATGTAGAAAGTGGAGTGTAGGAATAAATAGATCATTTTCACACTGACAGGCTGTAGATGGTGGGGTACTACAGCAACCCATACTTAAGTCCCAGTTGTTTACAATGCATGTCAATGATTTGGATGTGAGGACCAAATATAGTATTTTCAAATTTGCCGATGATATAAAGTTGGGTGGGAATGTGTGCTGTGAAGATGCTAAGCGACTTCAAAAGATCTGGACAGAGTTGTGAGTGAGCAAGAGCATGGCAAATGGAATATAATTTTCAAAGATGTGAGGTTATTCACTTTGGAAGAAGGAACAGATACAGAGTATTTCTTAAATGGTCAGGGATTAAAAAGTGTAGATGTACAAAGGGACCTGAGTGTCCTTGTCAGTGAGTTACTGAAGTCAAACATGCAGGTACAGCAGGCAATTAGGAAAGCTAATTGACCTTTATCATCAAAGGATTTGAGAACAGCAGTAGTGAAATATTGCTTCAATTGTATACAACCTTTGCTTAGACCACGCCTGGATACCGTGTGCAGTTTTGTTCCCCTTACATAGAATCCTAGAGTGTAAGAGGCGGCCATTCAGCCCATTGAGTCTGCATCGACCACAATCCCACCCAGGCTCTATCTCCATAACCCCACACATCTACACTAGCTAGTCCCCTGACATTAAGGGACAATTTAGCATGGCCAGTCCTCCTAACCCTCACATCTTTGGACTGTGGGAGGAAACCAGAACACCTTTGGATGGATATTCTTGCCATAGAGGAAGTATGACGAACATTCACCAGACCTTGTTCTCGGGATGGCAGCACTGTCATGTGAAGAAATGGGCCTGTGTTCTCTAGAGTTTCAAAGAATGAGAGGTGATTTCATTAAAACCTACAAAACACTTAAAGGAAGGACAGGGTAGTTGCAAGTAAGAGTTTCCCCTGGTAGGGACATCTGGAACAATGGGACACAATTGCAAAATAGGGGCGAAGCCACATAAGACCAAGATGAGAATTTCTTTCACTCAGAGGGTTGTGAATCTTTGAAATTCTCTGCCCCAAAGGCTGTGGAAGTTCAATCATTGGGCATGTTTAGAAATTGACAAATTTTTAAATGTCAATGATGTAAAGGATAAAGGGCTAATGTGGGGAAAAGTTATTGAAGTGGATGATCAGCCATGATCATATTGAACGTGGAGCATGCTCAATGGACTGAATGGCCAACTCCTTTTCCTATGTTCGTGTGCGCTTAAATGGCTAGAAGTTGAGAAGTACTGATGTCCAAAGGGACCTGGGTATCCTTGTTAATAAATCACTGAAAACTAGCATGCGGGTCCAACAAGGTATTAGGAAGGAAAATGGTATGTTGGCCTTTGTTGCAGTAAGATTTGAGATTTTGATTAATGAGAGTACTACATGGATGTTGTGAATTTTACAGTGCATTTTAGTAAAGCATTTGACAAGTTACCATATGACAGACTGGTCAAAAAAGTGAAATCTCATGGGATGCAGGGGAAAGTGGTGAATTGGATCCAGATTTCGCTCAGCAACAGAAACAAAGTCTAATATTTGATGGATGTTATTGCAAATGAAAAGTGGTTTCCAGTAATGTTCCATAAAGCTCAGTGTTGGGGCCCTTGCTGGTTGTTGCATACATCAGTGATTTAAACTTGATGAAAACATGATCAGGAAATTTGTAGATGACACAAAAATTGGCTGCGTAGTTGATAGTGAAGAGGACAGGTGTTGTCTCCAGAATGACATCAATGGTTTGGCTATATGGGTAAAAAAGTAGTAAATGGAATTCAATTTGGAGAAATGAGAGGCAGGGGGGAGCAAAAAAAAAGAAAGTACTCAAAAAATGGGAGAATATTGAGGGGTTGAGGAAGTAAGAGACCTTGGAGTGCATTTCCACAAGTCCCTGAAGGTGGCAGGACATTGGGTAAGGTGGTAGCATATGGAATGCTTTCCTTTTTTGAATGAGATATTCAATAAGAAGCAGGGATGTAGAGCTGGATGTAGTACTGGAACTGTATAAAGTTTGGCCGTAGCTGAACGTTTGTGTACCTAGGCATCACATTACAGGAAGAACGTATTTGGTCTGCAGATTGTACAGAGATTTACAAGAATATTGTCAAGGCTTGAAAATTGCAGCTACAAGAAAAAAATCGGAATTGTTTTCCTTAGACTAGATTAAGTTGAGGGATGACGTATTTAAGGTCTACAAGACTATGAGGTAAAAAGGCAAAATAACTTGGATGCTGTATCTGAAATAAAAACAAAATGCTGGAAAATCTCAGCAGGTCTGACAGCATCTGTGGAGAGAGAATGAGCCAATGTTTTAAGTCAGGATGACCCTTCATCAAATTATGTGGGGCCTAGATAGGTCAACAAAAACTTGTTTCCCCTAGCTGAGGGATGAATTATCAGGGGCAAAGATTTGAAGTGATTGGTAGAATGATTGAAAAGGACAGGAGAAAAATGTTTTTATCCAGAGGGTGGTGGGTGTCTCAAATTCACTGCCTAAATTGGTTTATGCTGAAATGCTAAACTCCTTTAAAAGGTACCTGGATCTACAAAGTGCTGGAATCTGCAACAATATGGACAAGCTGCTGCAAAGTAGAATTAAAATGAGTAGGAATTTATTTTTCTTCTCGCTTTTTGGCCAGTGCAGACAAGATGGGCTGAACGGCCTCTTTTTGTGCAATAAACTTTTTATGGTTGTGGAACAGGAGTAAAGAAGTCAACTGACCATCATATAGAGCCTTGGTGAGATGGCACCTGAAGTATTGTGTACAGATTTGGTCCCTTTGCCTAAGGAAGAATATACTTGCCACAACAAAGGTTCACCAGACTGATTGCTTGCATGACATTATTGTCCTATGAGGAGAAATTGAGGACACTGTGCCTGTATTTTCTAGAGTTTAGGAAAATGAGGTAGGATCTCATTGGAACATACAAAATTCTTACAGGGCTTTACAGGGGTAGATGCAAAAACGATGTTACTCCTGGTTGGGTGATCCTGAACCGGGAACAGGCACAGCAGGCTTGAGGGGTCAATCACTGACTCATTCTCCTACGTTCCTATGGTAGGCAACTAATTTAGCCCTGCCTGATGTTCCAGGAATATATTCAAATTCAGTTTCTAATACGTGGTTTTCTCAGTGATCAATAACAACAGAGTTCTGCATTTACTTAATTATAACTGTTCAAGACAAACATGGTTAACTGCTTGGAAATGTTTACTGTTACATTAGAAAAGTAAGTTAGATCTATGTTATTGATTGCTTAAAATGGGTTGAGAATCTGTAGCTATTATCTGAATTAATAACATTTTGTTACATATTAATAGTCTATCACATTTGGGTAACTATTTTATATTGATCAAGAAGGCAGAAAATAGTTAAGTACAGTTGTAGATTCAAGCCCAATCCAAATACAGGATCACACAGTCAAGGTTTGCCCTCCAGTGCACTACTGCATGAGTGCTGCACTGTTGGAAGTACCGTCTTTTGAATAACATGTTAAATAGGTCTCATCTGGTATCGTAGATGGAATTAGGTCACATTCAGCCATATTCTCATTGAAAGGTGGAACAGGTTTGAGGGCTGACTGACCTATCCCCATTCCCATGTTCATTTTGATAATAAACTACTATTGATTGTTGTAAAAACCCATCTGGTTCATTAATGTCCTTTAGGGAAGGAAATCTAACGTCCTTACCAGATTTGTCTGCCCTAATGTGATTCCAGATCCACAGCAATATGGTTGATTCTTAATTGCCCTTATTTGCTTAGCAAGCCATTTGGTTGAAGGGTAATGAGGAATGGGCAACAAATGCTGGCCTTGCTAGCAATGCCACATCCCATGAAATATTTTTTAAGAAAAGATCCCACAGCACTATTTGAAGTAGAGCAGGGGAACTAGCCCCTGTAAACATTTATCCCTGAACCAATATCATTAAATATATTATCTGGTCACTGTCATGCTGTTTGTAGAAACACATGTGCAAATTGGCTGCCATGCTTCTTGCATTGTAACAGTACATACATTTAAGAGCTTCATTGGTTATAAAGAGTATTGGAAAATTGAAGTTGTGAAAGATGCAGTAGAAATGTAAGTCTGTCTTTTAACTGTAATAAAGAATCAAAGGAAGAAAGAATTTTAAACTGAAAATACATTGGGTGGAATTTTCCCATCCTGCCCACAGCAGGTTTAGTGACGAGCAGAACAGTGAATCCAGCAGTACCAAAAAGCCAGAAACTCACCAGCGTAAAGACAGTTTGAAATTCTTCCAATGGTGGGTTAATGGCAGCTCAGTTTTCCTACAGCCTGGGGGTGTGAATTCCATTTGCATCTCATAATTCTCATTAAAACAGCTGCTCACTGGAATCTCATCAGGCCTTCCAATCTTGTGTCACAACAGTGGGAAATCATGTCGGCCTTAAACCCATTTGAAAAGGAATGGCATACATGAGGCGGACTTCAGTTCGCAAGACACTTCGAGGTGAGTGCAATACACACAGCCTACCTACTGCTCCTTTTGCGCTGGATGCCGCTCTGTTGAGGCAATAGTTTGTGCCTCTAGCTCCATACCAAGCTGATCTTTATTGGCAGCACTGTGCTGCTGGACTTATGGGCCTTCCCGTTTCACTGACTTGGATCAGTACTGAGCCCAGGGTTGGGAAGTGCAGGGGTCTTCTCCTCCATTGCCTGACACCATTATCTGTGCTTTGCGATTCATGTAGCCTCCACTTCAGTGGACCAAAGTTTGACCAGGAGTTGGGTGCGAGGAGAAATGGGTGGTGGGGGGCATAGAGTCATAAAGAAATACAACACGAAAACAGGCCTTTCAACCCAACCGACCCATACAATCATGCTGCCCTCCCAGTTAGTCCCAACTGCCTGCATTTGGCCCAGATCCCTCTAATCTTTTCAAAGGATGTGGCGGATCAAGCGGGGCATGTGGGGAGTCAAGAGGTGGGGGTGGTCAATGTAGAAGGTGGGTTGTGCAAGGGCGGGGGGAGCAAACACAGAGGGGGGCAATATGGAAGGAGAGCAGAAGGGCAAGGGACACAATGGCAGGCAGAGAGACAAGGTCATGGCTGCAGATGACAAACAATGGAAGACAGAGGGAGCACTGAAGGGAGGGAAGCAGGACCTTGTCAAGGCTACATGAAACAGTGACAAAGAGGTCAAAGGGATACCATATCGTTTAAGGAAGGGAACGCATGAAGACCACATAATATGGTGTGCGGGTGTGTTAATGTGACATATAGGGATAGTTCATAACAACACTCAGAAGTCAGGGCAATAGTGGTTTGGGAGAGTCTCTGTTCTCTTTGGAAAGGGGAACTATGTTAGAGTTCTCATTTTAGTTCAAGTGCTAGCAGATAGGAGTCACAGAATGAAGAGATTTCTCCGGTAAAATGGAAAGGAGTCACAGATGATAGAAAATCCAGGGACTTCAGGAGACAATGATAGGAGACAGTGTAGGAGTGCACTGGGCTTGCAGCAGGAGCAATCATTGGTAGCATAGTGAACCTCAGCTGCAGGGAATGGCAAGAGCTGTTTGTGCTCCACAGATAAAATGCACAGCTTAGTGTGCAGGGCTGTCCTACAGTCGATGTCCCTATGCTTGGCAAGCTCTGTATTGGTCTGCAGAGGGATGGTGATGATCACAGGGGGCATATGCAGCAATAAAACAATGGAGGGTGTGGAGGAGGGGTGGCATGTGAAGCTGTCATGGGTAGGGCTGGAGGGTGTCACTTTTTTACATAACAGTGCACACAGATGGAGTGGGTAGAAATCCATATGGGGCACATGTCTCACAGGTGACGGGTTCAGGGGGGAAATTTACATCACCATAATGACTGGATCTAGAATTAATTGTGAAAGTCATAGAAAAACGGATGCCATTTCCACTTAGACATTGTGAGCCTCCAGGTAAATTGGAGGCACGCAGACAGTGAGGGAGGGAGGGTTGAGCTCCATCCTGTTACAAAGGTGAAGTGTCATTATTGTGTAAAGCCAAGAGTAAAATTGGTTCTGACTGGGAAAGGTATGAGGTAGTGTGAGAGCTTTGCTAAGCTGGACTATGATATTCCTTCTTCAGACATACATTCACTTGTTGATGCCACTACAGTGGACAGAATCCAGACCTTCTTGCCCAGGAAAACATTGCAAGCTAATTCTATCAACTCATAATTCCAAATGAGTGAGAGGCAGTGCCACGCTTGTCTGCAGTTGTCCAGAGAGCTTGTAATCACATATGCCACATTCTTCATGAAGACCTGATGCCATGTGAAGTTGGAGGCTTCCTCCTACCAGTGGCCTTGAAGATGAACGGCAGCATGGGTGGCACGGTGGCAGAGTGGTTAGCACTGCTGCCTCACAGCGCCAGGGACCTGGGTTTGATTCTCTGCTTGAGTGTGCGAAATCTGCACGGTCTCCCTCCGCGTGGATTTCCTCCCACAGTTTGAACGATGTGCTGGTTAGGTACATTAACCATTGTAAATTCTCCCTCAGTGTACCGAACAGGTGCTGGAGTGTGGTGACTAGTTTCACAGTAACTTCATTGCAGAGTTAATGTAAGCCTGATGTATTTTGGAGGATCAAACTAAGGTGTGAATTATATTGTAGATGGCAGAACCGTTGGGAACATTAACGTACAGAGGGATTAGTGCATGCAGGTCCACAGTTCCCTAAAAGTGACAACACAGGTGGCCAAGGTGATTAAGAAGGTTATGGCATGCTTAACTTCATCAACCACAGCATTGAGTAGAAAAGTTGGCAAATCATGTTACAGCTATATAAAACCTTGGTTAGGCCATATTTGGAGTATTGCATGCAGTTCTGGTCACTACACTGCCAGAAGGACATGAAAATTTTGGAGAGAGTACAAAAGAAGATTCACCAGGATGTTGCCTGGTCTCAAGTGTGTTGACTATGAGATTCGAATAAACTAGGATTGTTCTCACTGGAAAGATGGAGACTGAGGGGAGACCTGACAGAGGTTTACAAAGTTATGAGAGGCATAGACAGGGTGGATAGTCAGAGGTTTTTTCCCCAGGGTGGAAATGTCAATTACAAGGGGGCACAGGTCCAAGGTGAGAGAGGGAAAGTTTAAGGGAGATGTGCAGGGGAAGGTTTTCACACAGAGAGTGGTGGGTGCCTGATCAGTACAGGCTTGGAGGGCTGAAGGGCCTGTTCCTATGATGTACTTTTCTTTGCCCTTTGTCCTACTTGTGACACTATAAATAAACTTTAAACTTTAAGGCAGCTGGTGGAATTGAAATTGAGTAGAAGAAACTGGAATTAAACCATTGTCGGTTGTCGTTAAAGCACATCTGTTCACTACTGTCCTGTAAGGCAGTAGATCTACCATCCTTTCCTGGTCTGCCCACATGTGACTCCAGATCCACAGCAATATAGTTGACTCTTAAATATCCTTTCAAGGGCAATTAAAGATGGGCAATAAATACTGGCCTTGCCAGCAATGTTCACACGCCATGAAAGAGTTTTTTAAAAAATCATGGTTGGCATACTGACCTCTTGATGTACTAGGATTTGATCTCAGCTGTCATCAGCAGTGACCTACTTTTGCACGCACTCTGTCAATGTTAAATCCACTGAGGAACAACAACAATGTGAAACAAGGCTCGAGACTAGAGCAGGAGTAAATAATTTACCCCCTCAAGCCTGTTCTATTGTTCGATACAATCATGGCTGATCTCATCTCAGCCTCAACTCCACTTTCCTGCCTGTTCTTGATAGTCCTTCAACCCCATTACTAATTGAAAATCTGTCTGTCTATCTCCTCCTTAAACTTAATGTCCCGGCATCCACCGCACTCAAGGGTAGTGAATTCCACAGATTCTCCACCCTTTGAGAGAAGTCATTTCACCTTATTTTTCCTTGGATGGTGATGGCTAACACGAGGGGACATAGCTTTAAATTGAGGGGTGATAATTACAGGATGGATGTCAGAGGTAGGTTCTTTACTCAGAGGGTACCAAGGGCGTGGAATGCCCTGCCTGCAGCAGTCGTGGACTCGCAAACTTTAAGGGTGTTCAAATGGTCAGTGGATAGGCATATGGATAACATTGGAATAGTTTAGGTTAGAGGTCATTAGATTCGTTCCACTGGTCGGCGCAACATCGAGGGCCGAAGGGCCTGTACTGCACTGTTATTTCTATGCTCATCTCTGTTTTAAACTGTTAACTCATTATCCCAAAACTATGACCTCTTGTTCTAGACTTCCCCACAAGAGAAACTTCATCTGCATATCTCCATTGTCAATCCTCTTTATCATCTTCTATACTTCAATTAGATTCCTCTCATTCTTCTAAACTCTAGAGAATATGAAAGTATGTAGAAAGAAAGTTTATTTATTAGTCACAAGTAGGCTTACATTAATACTGCAATGAAGTAACTATGAAAATCCCTTAGGCCTAATATAGGCTCAAACTGCTCAATCTCTCTTCTTAAGACAAACCCACATATATGTGGAATCAATCTAGTGGATCTCCTCTGAACTGCTTCCAATTATATTAATTGGTGGAGCAGGCTTGACAGACCATGTGGTCTACTGCTCCTGTGTTCTTGTGAGCAATTTCAGTCTCCTTATTTTAGAAAGGATATAACTAACTTATGAGAGCAGGAGGTTCACTTGACATTAATCTGGGTTGGGGGTTTATCTTATGAGGAAAGATTGAGCAGGCAGAGTCTGTGTCCATTGGACTTTAGAAGAATAAGAGATGATTGAGATAACCCTAGCAAATACAGGCCAATTTGCTAAACATTAGTGATAGAAAAACATCAAAAAACAATTATTCAGAATAGAATTAGTGGGAAGATGCGAGTTGATTAGGAAGAGCTAACATTAATTTCTAATGTTTAATTAACTTGGTAGAGTTTTTTGAGGAGGTAACAGAAAGGGTTGATGAGGTTGATGCTGTTGCTGTGGTGTGTATGGACTTTTAGAAGGCATCCAATAGTGCCACACAACAGATCTGTGAGAAAAGTCTTGCTGATGGGTTAAAAGGGTAATTGGTGACATGGATGCATGATTGGCTGAATAATAGGAAGCAGAGAGTAATAGTCAATGGATATTTTTCGGGCTGTAGGAAGGTTTGTAGTGGTGTACCCCAAGGGTCAGTATTGTGTAATGGTTCAGGTCAGAAACTCCGAAGTCTTTTATGGAGCCTGTCTGGATCATAAGTTTTACATCTTGAATTTGGCTAGGACAAACATGATACGTTTCACCTAGGATATGATTCAAATGACCACTAGGGAGCTTTTATCAAACAAAGTTTATTTAAAAATATAGTTAACATTATGGAAAGAAAATTAGCAATGAACTTTTATCAATTACAAAAGCAAAACAACCATGATAATGTATAACCCTTAAAAGATGTCTAAGATGTTCCAATCAAATTAATCCCATAAACAAAAACCCTTCCACAGGTTTAACACAGCAAAGACCCAAGGCAACTCATGTGATACTGGATCTAAGTCCTTTGAATGAATATTGCAATTCACTTTACACTCAGGATAGTTTGAAGTCAGAACAGCTTCCCAAAACACCAGGGAGAGACTGGTCAAGCCACCAATTGCAGATTTCCTACTTGCAGAAAGGCAAAATACCTTGCTTTCAGCTAACCAGTAGAATTTCCAAAACCAAGGGGGAGAGAGAGAGGGAGAGAGACACTGCTTTCAGTCTGAGGTTCATAAGAACATAAGAAATAGGAGCAGGAGTAGGCCATCTAGCCCTTCGAGCCTGCCCCGCCATTCAATAAGATCATGGCTGATCTGTCGTGGCTCAGTTCCACATTCCCGCCCTCTCCCCATAACCCTTAATCCCCTCTCTTATCAAAAAGCCATCAACCTGCGTCTTAAAAATATTTAGCGAGGTAGCCTCCACCACTTCAACGGGCAGAGAATTCCAGAGATTCACCACCCTTTGAGTGAAGAAGTTCTTCCTCAACTCCGTTCTAAACCGCACCCCCCCCCTTTATCTTGAGGCTGTGCCCCCTAGTCCTACTGTCCTTTCTGAGCGGGAAGAGTCTCTCCACCTGTATCCTATCCATCCCATTCGTCATCTTATATGTCTCAATGAGATCTCCCCTCATTCTTCTAAACTCTAACGAGTACAAGCCTAGTTTATTCAGCCTCTCCTCATAGCTCAACCCCTTCAACTCCGGCATCAGCCTAGTAAACCTCCTCTGCACTCCCTCCAAGGCCAAAATATCCTGGTGTAAGTACGGCGCCCAAAACTGCACACTGTACTCCAGCTGCGGCTCACCAACGCCCTATACAGCCACAGCAAGACCTCCCTACTTTTATATTCAATCCCCCTCGCGATGAAGGCCAGCATCCCATTAGCCTTCCTGACCACCTGCTGCACCTGCAGGCTGGGTTTTTGCGACTCATGCACAAGGACCCCCCAGTCCCTCTGCACCGTCGCCTGCTGCAGTTTTTTGCCACGTAAGTAATAATCCTTCCTACCATTATTCCTACCAAAATGGACAACCTCGCACTTGCCAACATTAAATTCCATTTGCCAGTTCCTGGCCCATTCGCCCAGCCTATCTAGATCCTTCTGTAGACTCTCCACACCCTCCGCACAATTTGCCGTTCCACCAATCTTGGTGTCATCAGCAAATTTCGACACCATACACTCGGTTCCCTCCTCCAGATCATCTGTATAAATGGTAGATAACTGAGGCCCCAGCACTGACCCCTGGGGCACTCCACTAGTCACCAACCGCCAATCTGAATAGCACCCATTGACCCCCACTCTCTGCCTCCTATTTGACAACCAATCCTCTATCCACGCTAACACCCTACCCCCAACTCCATGTCCCCTGACCTCTGCAATAACCTCTTGTGAGGTACCTTGTCAAACGCCTTCTGAAAATCAAGAAAGACCACATCCACTGGCTCTCCTCTATCCACCGCTCTAGACACATCCTCATAGAGCTCCAGTAAATTTGTCAGACACGACTTCCCCTTAACGAAACCGTGCTGCGTCTGCTCTATCCAGCAATTCCCCTCAAGATGCCTCGCTATTTCCTCCTTGATGATGGATTCTAACATTTTACCTACAACAGACATTAAATTAACCGGCCTATAATTCCCTGCCTTTTGCCTGGCACCCTTCTTAAACAACAGCGTAACATTAGCCGTTTTCCAATCTTCCGGCACTTACCCGGAATCCAGCGACGTTTGGAAAATAACCACCAAGGCATCCACTATCACCTCCGCCATTTCTTTCAGAACCCTCGGATGCATTCCATCCGGTCCTGGGGACTTGTCCACAATCAGTCCCTCCAGTCTGTCGAGCACCGCCTCTCTAGTAACAATAATGTCACTGAGACCCTCCAGTCCTACCACCTTTCCATCTCTAACACCCGGCAAATTACTCACATCCTCCTCCGTGAAGACCGAAACAAAAAAGTTATTCAAGACCTCAGCCATTTCCCCATCCCCTACCACTAAGTCCCCCTTCTCATCCTCTAAGGGTCCAACGTTCACCCTAGCCAGCCTCTTCCTTTTTATATATTTATAAAAACTCTTGCTATCCTTTTTTATATTAAGCGCTAGCCCAGCTTCATAGTTTCTCCTACCCTTCTTTAACTCCCTTCTAAAACTCAAACCTGCAGCTCTGAATGAAAATGAAAGTGTTCCTATCACCTAACCTGCAAACATTCTTCCTCCTGACAGTGCAGAGTCATAAAACTAATTCCCAAAGTAAAAATAAACAACCCCCATTTGAGCCTCTTAAGGAGAAATAAAAGAACTCCTCCTCGGCAACAATAACATCAGCTAAGGCTGTGAGCTCAAGAGAGCATAATTTTTTAAAAATCTCTTAAAGGTAACTAATGTCACAATTGGGACCCTTGCTTTTCCTGATCTCTATCTTGGTGTGCAGGGAACAATTTCAAAGTTTACAAATGACACAAAACTTGGAGAATTGTAAAGGACAGTAGAACTTCAGAAGGACAAAGACAAGTAATTGGAGTGGGCAGATGAAGTTCAATGTGAAGACGTGTGAAGGGCTGTATTTTAGTAGGAAGAACATAAACAATATAAAATAAGGAGCAAAATTTTTACAGATACACAGGCGCAAAAGGAGCTGGGTGTATATGTGTATAGATCATTGAAGTGGCAGGACAGGTGGAGAGCAATTAATAAAGCGTATAATATTCTGGGCTTTATTAATAGAGGGCATAGATTACAAGAGCAAGAACGTTATGCTGACTTATACAAGACACTAGTTAGATCTCAGCTGGAATATTTTATACAGTTCTGGGCACCGCACTATGAAGGATTTAAATGCATTGGACAGAGCGTAGAATTGTTTACAAAACTGGTTCCAAGGGTGAGAAACTTCAATTATGAGGATGGATTGGAGAGGTTGGGACTGTTTTCCTTGGATAAAAGACTAAGATGAGACTTGATAGAGATGTTCAAAACTATGAGGGGGATAGACTGACTTCTGCTTGTCCAAAAATCAAGAACAAGGAGGCACAGATTTAAAGTGATTTGCAAAAGAAGCAAATGTGATGTCAGAAAATACTTTTTCACACAATGAGGGTTCAGAACTGGAATGTGCTGCCTGGAAGTGTGGTGAAGACAGGATCAATTGAGACATGGTGTAGGGCAGTAGATGTTTACTTTAATAGAAACAATGTTAAGGGGTATGTGGAAAAGACATCAGAATGGCACTAATCATTTGGAGTGTGGATGCAGACACGAGAGGCCAAATGGTCTCCTGTGCCATAACAATTTTGTAATTCCATGATTCTTATTGAGACATGAAGAGACTTTACAGGGTGAATGTGGAAGGATGTTTTCCCATGAAGGAAAGACTAGAACTAGGGGACACAGTTTGAAAGTATGGGGGGGTGGGGATTATTCTCCCATCCCACTGTGTGAATGTTTTAGCACAGTGGGCTGGGGAATTCTCACATTGGCCTATTCACAGTGCTCGCGCATGCGTTCCTGCCCTGGTAGCGTCTCCCAACCCAAGTTTTTTGGCACCGACAGAATCATGCTGTCGGAGGCCCTATGCAGTAGGGTCATTTTAGGCACCCATTTCGGGGCAGGTTTCTTTCCAGCCATCTTCCTGGCACGGCTGACTGTGCATCCATTATTGCAGCTATATGTGGCTCTGGCTTGTCAGGGGAGTCCAGGTGCAGTCAGTTTGGGCCAGTCATGGGTCCGTTATTAAAAATTCCTTATTAGAAATGTGAAGGGAACCTGGTTTCAGGAGAGGATGAGCCATCTCTCAGATGCTGATTGGCTGTCATTCAACAAGGTACTATGTCCAGGGGTGCAATTCACAAGGCTCTTAAACAACAAGGGGGAATGCTCGCAGGCAGGGGTTGCGCACGGCAGCACAGGCTAGTTGTATTGGGAGTCGGGGGGGGAGGTGGTGAGAGGCCAGCAATGTCCCGTGGAGAGGGGGATAGAGTGTGTGAGAGGCCAGCAACGAGGCCAGCAATCTCAGTGCTGGGAAGTCTTTTTAGTGATCTCCCAGAGATGTGCACATGCACGGGGTCCCGCTCATCACACTGATTTCAGTCTCTTCAGCAGGAATAGGCCTGGTGGCACAGTGGTTAGTACTGCTGCCTCACAGCGCTAGGGACCCGGGTTCAATTCCCGGCTCTGGTCAATGTCTTTATGGAGCTTGCACATTCTCTCCGTGTCTGCGTGGGTTTCCTCCAGTTGCTCTGGTTTCCTCCCACAGTCTGAAAGACATGCTGGGTGGTGCATTGACCTGAATAGGTGCCAGAATAAGAACATAAGAACGTAAGAAATAGGAGCAGGAGTAGGCCATCTAGCCCATCGAGCCTGTCCCGCCATTCAATAAGATCATGGCTGATCTGAAGTGGATTAGTTCCACTTTCCCGCTTTCTCCCCATAACCCTTAATTCCCTTGACTATCAGAAATCTATCTCCCCGTGACTTAAATATATTCAACGAGGTAGCCTCCACCACTTCAATGGGCAGAGAATTCCAGAGATTCACCACCCTTTGAGTGAAGAAGTTCCTCCTCAACTCTGTTCTGACCTGCACCCTTATTTTGAGGCTGTGCCCTCAAGTTCTGGTTTCCTTTCTAAGCGGAAAGAATCTCTCTGCCTCTACCCTATCTAGCCCCTTCATTATCTTGTAAGTCTCTATAAGATTCCCCCTCAGTCACATCAGGAATGTGGGGAATTTTGCAGTAACTTCATTGCAGTGTTAATGTAAGCCGTACTTGTGACAAATAAATAAATTTTACTTTAACTTCATCCTCTGGCTTTTAATGATAATCATGCTAGTAGCCTCTGCAGTGCGCAGAGCATAAGAGATTCATTTTGGGAAACGTGCTGAAAGAAACAGCGTGATTTATTCATTATTTTTATGTGGCAGCACGGTAGCACAGTGGTTAGCACTGCTGCCTCATAGCGCCAGGGATCTGAGTTCAATTCCCAGCTCGGGTCACTGTGTGGAGTTTGTATATTCTCCCCATGTCTGCATGGGTTTCCTCCCCCAGTCCAAAAATGTGTGGGTTACGTGAACTGACCATGCTAAGTTGCCCCTTAGTGTTGGGTGGACTAGCTAGGGTAAATGCACGGGGATAGGGTCTGGCTGGGATTGTGGTCAGTGCAGACTCAATGGCCTCCTTCTGCACTGTGCAGATTCTACCCTTCAATTTTCACATGAATTTGACACTTGGTTTTTTTTGGGAGAATTCTGGCCATGGAGTCTCCCATTTAAGATGGAGATGAGGAAAGTTTTTTTCTCTCAGAGGATCTTGAGTCTTTGAAAATCTGTTTTCCAGAGAGCAGTAGAGGAAGGGTCATTGAATATTTTTAAGGCAGAGGTAACCTTCAACTCTTTGTTAATCAAGAACCTATGGGGGTAGGCAAAATGTAGAGTTGGGGGTAGGCAGAAGTGCAGAGTTGAGGCCACAGTTAAGATCAGCCATGATCTTATTGACTGATGCAGCAGGTTCTAGGGGTTAAGTGGCCTTCTCCTGCACCTAGTTCATATGTTTATGTAAAAAGGACTTAAAATTTTATCTTTTTTAAACAAGATGTGATTTTTCATTTGTTAAAATTCATGGACAGAAATTTAATCTCACATCTTTTAATTTTTTTTGAAGAGCATGTCAATAGACCAGATTCCTCTCTCTGTTACAGGATGGTGCTACATCACTTTTTCTGGCAGCACAAGGAGGCCACCTCAATGTGGTTCACATGTTACTTGCATCAGGGGCAAAGATTGAACTGCCAAGACAGGTACATATTGTTCTTTATAGTTGCAAAAATATGTGAATGCATATCACTCTAACAACTTGACTGCGCTGCATTAGAAGCCATTCAGGGTAGGTTTACTCAACTCATTCCTGGGATGAAGGGCTTAACGTATGAGGAACTGATTGTACCTATACCCATCAGAATGACCACCTCTCTGGAAAAAGGGAAGGGAGACTTTGGCCAGTATTTTACTGCCCTGCCCGCTGTGGGAATCAGAGCGGGCTAGGGATGGAGCATAGAAAGGTCCATTGACCTCAGGGGGCATTTTATGGTTTCTGGACTAGCGAAGCCATAAAATTCAGCCCTTTCGATCTGAACGAGTTTTCAGGGGTTGCTGGCGGACTTGTGAGAGTGGTAGTGGGGAGTTGTTAAACATGTGAAAGCACGACAAACATGTCTGACTGGCAGTCAGGAGCAGCAGAAACATGCAGATGCATACTGCATAAGAACAAAATCTAAATGTCTAAAATACAGGCATAGCAACACCCGAGCAATATATGACCTGGGATACAGGACAACAGTCTCGATTATAAGGCGCTGCCATAAAATCCTGCACAGTTGATCACTCCATTGGAGTTTAGAGTATTAAAGACAGAAGAACATTTAATTTAAAACAGCCATGATTTCAACCCTCACCATCCATAAACAAGGGTATTTTTGATTTCCCCTTTTGTAAGTAGTGGCATATCTTCCCCAACACCTTAGTTTTGGAGTGACCCAATTTCTATTGGCAACTCCAGAGCAAAGAACAAAGTACAGCACAGGAACAGGCCCTTCGGCCCTCCAAGCCTGCACTGATCATGATGCCTACCTAAACTACAACCATATGCACTTAAGGAGTCCATATTCTTCCATTCCCATCCTATTCATGTACTCGTCTAAATGCCCCTTAAATGCCACTATCATATCTATTCCCACCACCTCCCTGGGCAGCGTGTCTCAGACATTCACCTTTGTGTAAAAAAACTTGCCTCGCAAATCCCCTCTAAACTTTTCCCCACACACCTTAAACCTATGTCCCCTAGTACTTAACTTTTCTACTCTAGAAAAGAGCATCTGACTATCCAGTCTGTCCATACCACTCATAATCTTGCAAACCTCTATCAGATCATCCCTCAACCTCCGTCGTTCCAGCGAGAACAAACCGAGTTTATCGAACCTCTCCTCATAGCTAATATCCTCCAGACCAGGCAACATCCTGGTAAACCTCTTCTGTACCCTCTCCAAAGCATCCACACCTTTCTGGTAGTGAGGTGACCAGAATTGTACACAATATTCTAAATGAGGCTGAAGTAAGGTGCTGTACAGCTGCAGCGTGGCCTGCTAAATTATATACTCAATGCCCTGACCAATGAAAGCAAGCATGCTGTATGCTTTCTTGACTACCTTATCCACCTGCGTTGCCATGTTCTCTGCCTGACAATACTCCCACGAGTTCTACCATTTACTGCGTAATTCCTACATGTATTGGACCTTCCAAACTCAAGATATGTTTAGTTTATTATACACGCACTCAAAATGCAGGGGCGGGGGAGCTGTTGCTCTGTATTCCCCAGTACATTCCACAATAAAAGAGGGAAAGGGAAAGAAAAGGAACACGACAAAGACCACAGACAAAATAAGAATTACTGTTTCACTTGAGTCCTAAATCACAAGTCAAATGGTGTATTCCTTCAGAGTGGTTAGCAGACTAAAGCTGATGCAGGGTGATCCACTTTTCATGATGGGAAAAACATGTAGAGATGAATAAGTCTTGTAGTAGGTTTTGGTCCACAAGTTCAGATTTTGCAGTAGACGCAGTATAACTTAAAGTTTATTTATGAGTTACAAGTAGCTTCCATTAACACTGCAATGAAGTTACTGTGAAAATCCCCTAGCCGCCAAACTCCAGGGCCTGTTCAGGTACACCAAGGGAGAATTTAGCATGGCAATGCACCTAACCAGCACAGCTTACGGATTGTGGGAGGAAACCCACGCAGACACGGGGAGAATGTGCAGACACCGCACAGACAGTGATTCAAGCTGGGAATCAAAAACATTCTCCTTGTGTCTGCGTGGGTTTCCTCCGGGTACTCCGGTTTCCTCCCACAGTCCAAAGATGTGCAGATTAGGTTGATTGGCAATGCTAAGAAATTGCCCCTTAGTGTCTTGGGATGCATAGGTTAGAGGGATTAGTGGGTATAATATGTAGGGATATGAGGGTAGGGCCTGGGTGGGATTGTGTTCGGTGCAGACCCGTTGGGCCGAAGGGCCTCTTTCTGCACTGTAGGGTTTCTATGATTCAAACCCAGGTCCCTGGCGCTATGAGGCAGCAGTACTAACCACTGTGTCACTGTGCTGCCTATTGATGAGAGCCAGGCAATTTGAACCCAGACAAAGCTCTGGTTCTACAGCTGTTTTGCTGATGGAGTATGGTAGACTGCTTCCTTGATCTTCACAAGGCAATTTTACAGGTTCTAGCAGATTGGGGGGCATGGTTTGTGGGAATGTTGATGGGGAGATCAGGTGAAATAACTCCCTTTTGGTTTGGACAAAGGATGTATATTCGTGTTCTGAATTCTTGAGATGGTTAATATTTCATTCTTTAAGTTTACCAGAGGTTTCAGGGTCCTTTGTCCTTAAAGATAGTTTGTCTCTGTTGGCCAAGACTTTATCTCAACTGTGTAGAGGGGCCTTTGTGCATTTCCTTGGAATTTGTTTTCTGCAGTCAGGAGATATTAGCACTTCTTTAAAGGTAACAAGATTTATCTGGTTTTCTGACTAGAAATACCTTTTATGCAAGTTATAGCCAGTCGTGGTTTCAGTCAGTGTAAATGCTCTGTGCATTATATTTTAAAAATATTAATCTTACAAAGTAGTTGCGATGATATATACAAACGAATTGTCATGTCTTCTTGGCAAGGCATGCCTCTACTATTGGAGCACACACTACTCAAGCTGTGGCTTACTAGAATCTGAAGACACAGCCTCAGAGTAAAAGGTCAACCCTTTAGGAACTGAGATGAGGAGGAATTTCTTCAGCCAGAGTGGAAATCTTTGCCGTAGAAGGTTGTGGAAGCTAGGTCATTGAGTGCATTTACTACCGAGATAGATAGGTTGTTGATTGGTCAGGGGATCAAATAAATCAAATGAAAAATCAAGAGTTACGTGGAAAAGATGGAAGGTTGGGGTTGAGAAACTTATCAGCCATAATTTGATGTTTTAAAATTTGATTTATTGTCACATGTAGTATACAGTGAAAAGTATTGTTTCTTGCACACTATATAGACAAAGCATACCATTTGTAGAGAAGGAAAGAGAGAGTTCAGAATGTCGTGTTACAGTCATAGCCAGGGTACAGTGAACGATCAACGTAATGTGGGGTAGGTCCATTCAAAAGTCTGACAACAGCAGGGAAGAAGCTGTTCTTGAGTTGATTGGTACTTCAGACTTTTGTATCTTTTCCCAACAGAATAAGGTGGAAGAGAGTGTGTCCAGAGTGCATGGGGTCTTAATTATGCTGACTGCATTAATGGCAAAGCAGGCTCGATGGACTGAATGGCCTAATTCTGTTTCAATACCTTACGTTCTTATGATTGATCTTTTTAGAACCTAGCCTTTGGAATGGTTTTGATGGACAGCCCTTGGAACAGATAGAACCAAAGAACATTACAGCACAGAAACAGGCCTTTTGGCCCTTCATGGCTGTGCCGAACCATTTTTCTGCCAAGTCCCACTGACCTGCACCTGGACCATATCTCTCCACACCCCTCTCATCCATGTACCTGTCCAAGTTTTTCTTAAATGTTAAAAGTGAGCCTGCATTTACCACTTCATCTGTCAACTCATTCCATACTCCCACCACTCTCTGTGTGAAGAAGCCCCCCTCAATATTCCCTTTAAACTTTTCACCCTTCACCCACGTCCTCTAGTTTTTTTTCTCCCCTAGCCTCAGTGGAAAAAGCCTGCTTGCATTCACTCTATCTATACCCATCATAATTTTATACACCTCTATCAAATCTCCCCTCATTCTTCTACGCTCCAGGGAATAAAGTCCTAACCTATTCAACCTTTCTCTGTAACTCAGTTTCTCAAGTCCCGGCAACATCCTTGTAAACCTTCTCTGCACTCTTTCAACCTTATTAATATCCATTAACATCCTTCCTGTAATTAGGTGACCAAAACTGCACACAATACTCTAAATTCGGCCTCACCAATGTCTTATACACCCTCACCATAACATTCCAACTCTTATACACAATACTTTGATTTATAAAGGCCAATGTATCAAAAGCACTCTTTACGACCCTATTTACCTGTGACACCGCTTTTAGGGAATTATGTATCTGTATTCCCAGATCCCTCTGTTCAACTGCACTCTTCAATGTCCTACCATTTACCTTGAATGTTTTACCTCGGTTTGTCCTTCCAAAGTGCAATACCTCACACTTGTCTGCATTAATCTCCATCTGCCATTTTTCAGCCCATTTTTCTAGCTGGTCCAAAGCAAGCTTTGAAAACCTTCCTCACTGTCCATTACACCTCCAATCTTTGTATCATCAGCAAATTTGCTGATCCAATTTACCACATTATCATCCAGATCATTGATATATAGATGACAAACAACAATGGACCTAGCATTGATCCCTGTGGCACACCACTAGTCAGAGGCCTCCACTCAGAGAAGCAATCCTCCACTACCACTCTCTGGCTTCTTCCATTGAGCCAATGAACAATCCAATTTACTACCTCTCCATGTATACCTAATGACTGAACCTTCCTAACTAACCTCCCATGCAGGACCTTGTCAAAAGCTTTACTGAAGTCCATGTAGACAACATCCACTGCCTTCTCTTCATCCACTTTCCTGGTAACCTCCTCGAAAAACTCTAATGAATTGTTTAAACATGACCTACCACACACAAAGCCATATTGACTCTCCCTAATAAGGTCCTGTCCATCCAAACATTTGTAGATCCTATTTCTTAGTACTCCTTCCAATAATTTACTACTACTGATGTCAAATTTACCAGCCTATAATTTCCTGGATTATTATTTGAGCCTTTTTTAAGCAATGGAACAACATGAGCTATCTTCTAATCATCCGGACCTCACCCGTGGATACCAACATTTTAAATATATCTGCCAGGGTCCCTGCAATTTCAACACTAGTTCCTTGGACTGGATCGCTCGTTGTAGTTCCCTCACAACGGTTTCCCTCAATTTTCCTTCGAAGTGTTATGCCTTGGAGTGACATCCCTCAGAATGATCCCCCTCAAGTGGTTTCCCATGGGTTGGCTTTCCTAGGAATTGTGCCCTTCAGAGAGGTTCCTTTGGAGTAATTCCTCTTGCAACTTCCCTCAGAACAACTCATTTGGAACAGTTTCCATTTGAATGTTATTCTGGGAGCTTTGGCCTTGGCATAGTGCATCCAGAGGATTCCCCAAACTTCAACCCCAAAGCTGTGCCCTCAGCCTGAAGAGTTGGCTGTGTAAAATACTGCTTTAAAAAAAGGCTAAAGTTTAAAATCTTAGTGAGCAAAACTGCTGGTGAGCAGTTAAAATGGAGTAGCTCCATTACTTGCTCTATTCCCTTAGACTTTATTTGTTTGTGGGATGTGAGCATCACCAGCAAGGCCAGAGTTTATTGCATATCGCTAATTACCCTTGAGAAGGCGGTGGTGAGCCATCACCTTAAACCACTGCATTCCATATGGTGTTGGTGCATCCAGAGTGCTGTTCAGGATCACATTCTAGGATTTTAATCCAGCAACAGTGAAGGACTGGCAATATAGTTCCAGGTCAGGCTGGTGTGTGGTTTGAAGGGAAATTTTTAGTGATAGTGTTCCCATGTGTCTGCTGCCCTTAGTGGTTGAGGTTTGGAAGGCAGTGTTGAAGATGGTATATGCTGCAATCACGCTGTGCCAATGATGGAGGGAGTGAATGTTTAATATGGTGGGTGTGGTGTAGATCAAGTGGACTTCTTTGTTCTGGATAGCGGTGAGCTTCTTAAGTGTTGTTGGAGCTGCATTCCTCCAGGCAAGTGGTGAATAATACGCCAACAAATATTCTTGATTTATACCTTGTACATGGAATACTTCTGGAAGTCAGGAGATAAATTATGCATCACAGAATTCCCCAACTTCTGACCTGTCCTTATAGCCACAGTATTTATATGAATTGTTTAGTTCAGTTTCTGGTCAATAGTGACCACCAGGATATTAATGGTGGGAAATTAATTCATGGTAATGCTGTTGAACATCTTTTGTTGCGGATGATCATTAAATGACCATCTTGAAGTACAAATGTGGCTTGTCACTCATCAGACCAAGCCATTATCTAGATTAGAGGAATGAACCTCTATGTCCAGCTAGGGGAAATAATCTTAGTACCTACCTAGTTAGACCCCAGAATCCTGTATGTTTCAATGTGATCACTTTTCATTCTTCTAAACTTCCACGTGTAGGACCAATTTACTGAGCCACTCATCATAAGACAATCCTCTCACCAACTTGTGAACCTTTGGTGTACTGCTCCCAAGGCAAGCGTATTCTTGCTTAAAATTGAGATCAAAACTACAGAGTATTCTAGGTTTGTACCCAAAGCCCTGTACAATTAGAGGGTGAATTTCATATTCCAATATTTTTGCAATAAAGGTGAACATACAATGTCTTCCTAACTCCTGTATTTGCATGCTAACTTTGTTTCTTGTACAAGTACCCCCAAGTCTCTTTGATAATCAAATTTAAAAGTTTGACACCTTTATAAGTTATTCTCCATTTTTGTTTTTACAACCAAAGTGAATTACCTCACCTTCCCAATGTTATACTCCTTCTGCCAACGTGTTGCCCTCTCCTGCTTTGCATTAATCCCATTATTTTTGCAGCCAGGGCATTTTGGGTTAAAATCTCCCAATTGCTCCAAATAAAACACTATGCAAATATCATTGTTGATTTTGTTACCTTCAGGCTTGACATTTCCAGTTCTCACTTGGTTGGTCTCACATTTTTCACATTCTATAAACTTGAATTTTCCACCTCCTGAGATTCCCAGCATCACAGATGCCAGTCTTCAGCCAATTCAATTCACTCCACACAATATCAAGAAACAGCTGAAGGCACCGGCTACTGCAAAAGCTATGGGCCTTGACCTCATTCTGACAGTAGTACTGAAGACTTGTGCTCCACCACAAGCCGTGCCCCTAGTCAAACTGTTCCAGTACAGCAACAACATTGGCATCTAACCAGCGAAATATACAAGAAACAGGACAAATCTAACCTGGTCAATTATCACTCCATCAGCAAAGGGCCCGATTTTACCATTTTGATTCTAAGTACCTAATCTGGGCGCAATTCAGATCCAGCTTGGAAAACTGCTCTCAGGCGATTCCATATGCACTCAGCACCCACCCCCACATGCACTCAGCCCAAAATAAAAATCACAGGTCTGAATCGCGCTGTGAGCAGGGCTTATCATGCCTGAAATGCTGCGGCGCTGATCAGAGCTTTGAACTGTGCACGCACAGTGAAAAAAAATTGAAAAAAAACACTCCTGTCACATTGCTGCCGGACCACAAAAAGCAGATAAAGCAGCCCGGGAGCGATGGCCTCCACAGACATTGCCCTATCTCCACAATATAACTGTCCCCCTTATCCACTACCCAGAACAATTGTGACCCTCTGCCCCCCTTCCCATCACCTGCAGATTGGCAGCAGAACCTCTTGCCCCACCCCTCCCACCAGAGGTCCATCTGGCCTCCTCCACCCTCCCCCCACCAGAGATCCATCTGGTCCCCCTCCTCCCTCACCAGAAAGTGATCAGGCCCCCAGCCCCACCAGAGATACATCTGACCTGCCTCCCTCTTTGCCCACCCCTCCCGTCAGAGAATGATCTGGCCTTCTTCCTCCCCACCTGTGCCCATCAGAAAACCGTCTGACCTCCCTCCTCCTCACCACAGAATGATAGAATCTCGCTCCTCCTTCCCTCCCCACCAGAGAACGATCGGGCCTCTCTCTCTCTTCCACCAGAGAGAGATCTGGCCTGCCTCCCTCCCCCCCAAACACCACCACCAAGCTGAGACAGAGAGCCATTGGAAGCTCTGAACATACCCCTTCAGAAGCTGGAATGTCCGAAACAGACCTTTGCCAAGCTTGTCTGTTTCACGCCGAGTCTGGATGGGCAATGGTAAAGGGGAAAATGCTGGTAAAGTTGGACAGGCA
Source organism: Carcharhinus amblyrhynchos (assembly GCF_965287045.1). NCBI lineage: Eukaryota > Metazoa > Chordata > Chondrichthyes > Carcharhiniformes > Carcharhinidae > Carcharhinus > Carcharhinus amblyrhynchos. The sequence goes on from NC_137331.1 coordinate 124,906,762, forward strand.
GCCCATTAATTAAAATTAAATGTTTGTGACAGTGATAATTTCATGGTCACTATTACTGAGACTAGCTTTCAATTCTGGATTTGGTACTAACAAATTAAAATTTCACCTGCTGCCATGGTGGGATTTGAACCCATGCCTCAAAGGATTATCCAGGCTTCTGGATTACTGATGTTACCACTATGCCACCATCGCCCATGGTGGGGCCCAATTGTTTAGAATTAATATAATTGACTTAGGCAAAGGGATGGATGGATGGGATGATTCCCATATTTGATGGCACAAAGATAGGTTGGAAAATAAATTGTGATAAGGACGCAAGGAGACCTAAATCAAGTGAGTAAGTGAAGATATAGCATTTGGAGCATAATCTGTAAAAATACAAAATTGTCCATTTTGGCAGGAAAAATATCATCTAGATTGAGAGATATTGCAGAGCCCTGAGATGCAGATGGATCTGGCTGTCCTAGTGCATGACTTGCACAAGATTAATATGCAGGTTCAGCAAGTAATTAGGAAAACTAATGTTATCACTTATTGCTAAGGGAAGAAGGAGGGAGGTTATGCTTCAGTTACACAGAGCACCAGTTCTTAGAACATAGAACATCACAGTGCAGAACAGGCCCTTCGGCCCACGATGTTGCGCCGACCAATTAAAAAAGCAATGACCCTCTAACCTAAACCAATCCCTTTCCATCCATAAACCTATCCACGGATCTCTTAAACGCCCCCCAAACTAGGTGCATCTACAACTGCAGCAGGCAGGGCATTCCAATCCCTCACCACCCTCTGGGTAAAGAACCTACCTCTGACATCCGTATCATAGGTGGAGTACGGTGTAAAGTACTGATCACCTTAATTAAACATATAGGTGCACTGGATAGCAGTTCAGAGAAGGTATTTCTGACTAATCCCTGGAAAAGTTGGACAGGCTAGGCTAGAAGAGCAAGAGGCGACTTGACAGGATGTAGAGAGGAAGTTTCTTCTTGTAAGAGAACCTAGAACTAGGTGTCTTTGTTTAAAAATAAGGGGCCACCCTTTCTCTGAGGGTTCTGAGTCTTTGAAACTTGTTATAATTCAGGTCAGAAACTACAAAGTGTTTTATGAAGCCCACCTCGATTATAACTTTTACACTTTGAATTTGGCTAGGATGAGCAAGAAGGATCTAGATAGGCTGGGCGAATGGGCCAGGAAATGGCAAATGGAATTTAATGTTGGCAAGTGTGAGGTGGTCCACTTTGGTAGGAAGAATGGTAGGAAGGACTATTACTTACGTGGCGAAAAACTGCAGCAGGCGACGGTGCAGAGGGACCTCGGGGTCCTTGTGCATGAGTCGCAAAAACCCAGCTTGCAGGTGCAGCAGGTGGTCAGGAAGGCGAATGGGATGCTGGCCTTCATAGCGAGGGGGATTGAATATAAAAGTAGGGAGGTCTTGCTGCAGCTGTATAGGGCATTGGTGAGGCCGCAGCTGGAGTACTGTGTGCAGTTTTGGGCGCCGCACCTGCGCAAGGATATTTTGGCCCTGGAGGGAGTGCAGAGGAGGTTTACTAGGCTGATACCGGAGTTGAGGGGATTGAGCTATGAGGAGAGGCTGAATAAACTAGGCTTGTACTCGTTAGAGTTTAGAAGAATGAGGGGAGATCTCATTGAGACGTATAAGATGATGAATGGGATGGATAGGATAGAGGTGGAGAGACTCTTCCCGCTCAAAAAAGACAGTAGGACTAGGGGGCACAGCCTCAAGATAAAGGGGAGGCGGTTTAGAACGGAGTTGAGGAGGAACTTCTTCACTCAAAGGGTGGTGAATCTCTGGAATTCTCTGCCCGTTGAAGTGGTGGAGGCTGCCTCGCTAAATATTTTTAAGAAGCGGGTTGATGGGTTCTTGATAAGAGAGGGGATTAAGGGTTATGGGGAGAGGGCGGGAAAGTGGAACTGAGCCACAACAGATCAGCCATGATCTTATTGAATGGCGGGGCAGGCTCGAAGGGCTAGATGGCCTACTCCTGCTCCTATTTCTTATGTTCTTATATTTCAATTCTGGTATGTGTGAATGACCCACTAGGGAGCTTTTAGCAAATGGTTTGTTTAAAAATACAGTTAACATAAAAAGAAAATTAGCAATAACTTATCAATTACAAAATAACCCACCATGAATGTATAACCCTTAATAAACATATCTAAAATGTTCTAATCAAACAAAAAACTTCCTACAGACAAAACTCTTTCCAGAGGTTTAACACAAATACTAGTGCTCACATGATACTGGTACTAAATCCTTTGGTTGGAGAATTGAAACCTTGACTTCTCAGCCTTGTAACTTCTAGCAGCCTTCTGGGTACATCCTGAACAGCTTCCTAGAACACCAGGTGTTCTTAACCACCAATAGCAGATTTTCCACTCCAAGACGACAAGAAGCCTTGCTTTCAGCTAACCCTACCGAATTTCCAAAACCAAAGGAGAGAGAAGCTTTTCAGCTTGATGTCCCTTCTAAACTCAAACTGCAGCCAAACAGAAAAATTAAACCTTAAATTCACTCAGAACAAAAAATTGCCCAAAACGTGACCTGCCACCCAGTCTGCCTCCTTACAATGCAGGGTCATAAAAGATCCCAGAGTGAAAATAAACAAAACCCAGTTTAAACCACTGAAGGAGTAATAAAAGGACTCCTACCTACAACTCAGCAACAATGAAATAAATTAAGGCTTTGAAAGCTGCAGAGAACCTGACTTTAAAAAAAAATGTCTTTAAAGATACACTAAGATCACAAACTTTCACCCAAAAAAGGTGATGGAAGCACAGTATGAATATTTTAAGGCAGAGATTCTTGCTTTAAAAACAGGATATAGGTTATTGGGGGTAGGTGGTATGTAAATTTGAGATTACTATCAGATCAGCTATGATATCTGGCAGAACAGGCTTGAGAGGTCAAATGACTTACTTCTAATCCTTGTTCCTATGTTCAGATGGAACACCTCCACCTGCAAGTTCCAAGCTACACACCATCCTTATTTTGAACTATATTGCCATTCCTTTATATCAAAAATCCTAGAATTCCCTTCATAACAGCACTTTACCTACACCATATGGTTGTAGTAGTTCCTGAAGGCAGCTCACCAAAGGCAACATTCAAGCTCAGCAACATCTCAGAAAATACATCCCACTTAATTTGCAACCCTCCCACGAAAAACATTCACTCCCTATACGTCCAAAAAACAGCGGTATTTGAGCCTCTCAGTTGCAGTTCAGTAAAGATGACACAGGTTTTACTTCAGAAACTACCTTTATTTATTTGATTCAACTTCACATACAATTCTTCCCAATCCACAGTGCCACCCCTTTATATATTAGTGACTTATATTGGATAATTGACGTTAAATTAGGACTTAATTGGAAAGTCTATTAATCCATTCCTACGATGTGGAGTTGCCGGTGTTGGACTGGGGTAGATACAGTAAGGAGTCTCAAAATACCAAGTTATAGTCCACCAGGCTTGTATGGTAGCACAAGCTTTCAGAGCATTGCCCCTTCATCAGGTGAGTGCAGGATTTGGTTCATAAACAGGACATATAAACACAAATTCAATTAAAAGATAATGGTTGTAATGTGAGTCTGAACAGGTAATCAGGTCTTTACAGGTGCAGACAATGTGAGTGGAGAGAGGGTTAAGCACAGGTTAAAGAGATGGGTATTGTCTCCAGCCAAGACAGAGTGAGATTTTGCAAACCCAGGCGAGTTGTGGGGGTTACAGATAGTGTGATATGAATCCCAGCTGAGGTTGTCCTCATGTGTGTGGAACTTGGCTATCAGTTCCTGCTCAGCAATTCTGCGTTGTTGTGAAGGCTGCCTTGGAGAACGCTTACCTGGAGATCAGAAGATGAACGCCCTTGACTGCTGAAGTGTTCCCCGACTGGAAAGGAACACTCCTGCATGGTAATTGTTGAGTAGTGTCCATTCATCTGTTGCCTTAGCGTCTGCATGGTTTTGTCAATGTCTATGACATCCTTTCCTGCAGCATATCAGGTAGACAATGTTGACTGAGTTGCAAGAGTATGTTCTGTATACCTGGTGGATGGTGCTATCACGTGAGATGATGGCATCTGTGTTGATGATCCGGCACATCTTGCAGAGGTTGCTGTGGTAGGGTTGTGTGGTGTCGTGGTGACTGTTCTCCTGAAGGCTGGGTAGTTTGTTGTGCACAATGATCTGAGGTTGTGTGGTTGTTTGAAGGCAAATAGTGGGGGTGTAGAATGGTCTTAGCGAGATGTTCGTCTTCATCGATGCCATATTGAAGGCTCCGGAGAAGATGTCATAGCCTCTTCACTCTAGGGAAGTACTGGACGACGAAGGGAATACAGTGAAAAACCGTACCGACCTCCTCAGAAGACAAAACACGGGACACAGCAGACAGAGTACCCTTCGTCATCCAGTACTCCATGGGGTGACATAGTGACACACTGGTTACCACTACTGCCTCACAGTGCCAGGGACCTGTGGTGGATGCCCAGCTTGGGCCACTGTCTGTGCCAAGTCTGCGTGTACTCCCTGTGTCTGTATGGGTTTCCTCCAGGTGCTCCAGTTTCCTCCCACAGCTCCAAAGGCATGCTGGTTAGGTGCATTGGCTATGCTAAATTCTCCTAAAGTGCCCAAGTGTGACGACTAGGGGATTTTCACAGTAACTTCATTGCAGTGTTAATGTAAGCCTACTTGTGACACTAATGTATTAAATGCAGTCTGGGGAGGCGATGGCCTAGTAGTGTTATCACTAGACTATTAATCCAGGCACTCAGCTAATGTTCTGGGGACCTGGGTTCGAATCCCGCCAAGGTAGGTGGTGGAATTTGAATATAATAAAAGATATCTGGAATTAAGAATCTACAGATGATCGTGAAACCATTGTCAGTTGTCAGAAAAACCCATCTAGCTCACTAATGTTCTTTAAGGAAGGAAATCTGCTGTCCTTACCTTGTCTAGCTTACATGTGTGACTCCAGAGCCAGAACTACGTGGTTGACTCTCAACTGCCCTTCAAGGGCAACTAGGGATGGGCAATAAATATTGACCCAGCCAGCAATGCCCATGTCTCATGTATGAATAAAAAAAAGAGACGGCCGACAGGAAAATCCCTTTTACAGTTGGCTGTTATGAGCCTTCATTGCCTTCTGCCTGAAGATGATGATGACCCTTAACCTGCTTTGGTCAAAATGGCTGACACCTGGTCAGCTGGCTTTATAATTTCCTGGCCATATCTGGCTCATTCCTGATATTAGGATAGACTGTAAATGTATCCGTGACTTCCTCAAATGTCAAATAAAAAGTTAATGAAAACAAAGTTGACAGTCCGAAAGACATGCTGATTAGGTGCATTGGCCATGTTAAATTCTCCTTCAGCGTATTCGAACAGGTGCTGAAGTGTGGCGACCAGGAGATTTGTACAGTAACGTCATTGCAGTGTTAATGTAAGCCTACTTGTGTTACTAATAAATAAACTTTAAAACTCTATAACCTACTCCAGCCCTACAATCTTCCGAGTGTGGGCGGTATAGTGGCACTGCTGCCTCATAGCACCAGGGACCCGAGTTCAGTTCTGACCTCAGGTCAGTGTGTGGAGTTTGCACATTTTCCCCTTGTGTGCCTGGGTTTCCTCCGGGTGTGTCATCTCCTCCCACAGTCCAAAAAGTGTGTAGGTTAGACTAATTGGCCATGCTAAATTGAACCAAGTGCCGGGGGATCAGTGGGGGGAAATATGTGGGGTTTATGGGAGTAGGTGGGTGGGAGTGTTGTTGATGCAAACTTTATGGGCCGAATGGGCTCCTTCTGCATTGTAGGGATTCTGCGAAGTACTCAATATTGCTCCAATTCCAGCCTGTTGTGCACTTTCAGTTTCCTTAACCTCATAATTGGTAAATGTTGTAGCCCTAAGCCTTAGAATTCCCTCTATAAACCACTCTGCTTCTCTCATCTCCCTTGCAAAAACCTCTTAAATTGACAAAGCCTGTCCTAAAATCTCTATTTGTTTTGTTTAGGATCTAACTACTCCATTGTGGATAGCTGCACAGATGGGACACAGTGGTATTGTTAAGCTGCTTCTCCAGCAGGGAGCTAATTCAGATACTCCTCGGAAGGTCAGATCTCTCTTTGTGAAAGCTTGCACTCAATTTCTATCAGTTCAGTGGAAACCTATTAATAGTTGTTTGCTAGGACAGAGTTTGACTATTGCTGAAAAAAGAGACTTTATTGTCAAAGCTTTTTGTCTTGTATTCACTGTGACAATTTGCAAGCATGCCAAATATAAAGGGAACAACAATTTATAGCACATAAGAGGAGTTTGCTGATTGATTGCTAGACATTGCCATGGATAATGTGCTAGTTGATGGTGACTGACAGTTAACTGCCAAACATTCTTTAGTATTTAAACTATGATAGAGAACCCCCTGTCAGATTTCTCAACTAATTTGCCAAGAAATGGGATTTCACTTGACTGCTCTATTTCAAAGGTGAATTTGAGAACAGGATGGGGGCCATTAAGGCATGAAAGGTAATTCTCAGATGCAACTGCAGATTTAAATAAAACAAACATTAAAGTTAAAAAAAATTGCTGGACTTTTGTAAGCGTGGTTAGCTGCTGTCTAATTTCAAGGAGAAATTAGATATAGGTCTTGGGGCTAAAGGGATCAGAATATTGCTTTTGATCAGAATGAATAGCGGTGCAGGCTCAAAGGGCCAAATAGACTACTTCTGCTTCTATTTGTTTCTCGCCTTCACATTCTATAGCCAGTTTGTGCTTTTGTCGGTCTCTGTGCGCTTCTAGCAGTCGCTTCCTCGTCGAATGTGCTCCACTCCTTTTCCCGTCAGTTGCCCTCCCGACAGTCTTGGTGCATCCGATGGAAAGATCCCTCTCCTATACCTGGCGCCTGAGTCCCTTTGCGACCACTGCCTTCAGCCTTACTAATGAGTACCTCTCTGCCATCAAATGAGGTCTGAGTCGCCTTGTGAGCGCTTCTTTTGATGTGGGGATAATATTTCTGGGTGGTGTGGGGCTCATGATAGGCTATGGACCCCCATGATAGCTGGGGATGTTGGAGTTCATTGAGGTCAGCTGCAGCAGCAGAGACCCGACAGATCTCTCTCTCTCTTTCTGTCAGGCCTCTGGCCACAAAGGTCTGCACATGCACAAACAGCTTCCTCTGCTGCTAGAGCAAGCAGGCTGGTGACTTAAGCCCCACCCACTGCTTTTAGTAGCTGGAAATAGTATAGCCCATTTTTTCATAGTCTATGTCGATAAGACTCAGAGTAAAGACTTGCCCAGAAAATGGATCTGAAACTTTAATTTGTTCGTGCTAGCTAGTCACTTCGTACTTTTCTTGTAAAATCGCACCCATGGACTGTTTTCCTACTGGCCTCCACAGTGAGAAACACTGCCCATTCCCACCCCCACCACAGGAGTTAGTCCCACATGCAAGTGTTCTGTCCCTGTCTTTATGGTCATATTAGGACATGCATGCAGCCTGTATCAATTTGAGAATCATAGACCCCATCATCAACAGTAATAGTAGGCCCACTCTGATGTCTTCTGGTCTCATGCATGAAAATATTTAACACTTGAACAAGTCATAAGTATGATAAATTAAATCAGAACAATAACAGGGGTTCAATAAAAATGTCACTTGTGAAATTACATTTCATGTAGGAAAATGTGAAGTTGTGCACTTTGGTAAGGATAATGGACCTGAATAATATTTGAATGGAAAAAGCTACCACACAAGGGTTTTGGGATCTTGTGCATTAATCACAAGTGTTTAGCAGGTCATAGGGAAGGCAAGTGTAATGTTGGCCTTTATTCCAAAGGGAAAGAATTATAAAAATAGGGAAGTTTTGTTAAAACTATACAAGGCACTGGTTAAATTGCATCTGGAATGCCATGAACAGTTTTAACATAAGAACATAAGAACATAAGAAATAGGAGCAGGAGTAGGCCATCTAGCCCTTCGAGCCTGCCCCGCCATTCAATAAGATCATGGCTGATCTGTCGTGGCTCAGTTCCACTTTCCCGCCCTCTCCCCATAACCCTTAATCCCCTCTCTTATCAAGAACCCATCAACCTGCTTCTTAAAAATATTTAGCGAGGCAGCCTCCACCACTTCAACGGGCAGAGAATTCCAGAGATTCACCACCCTTTGAGTGAAGAAGTTCCTCCTCAACTCCGTTCTAAACCGCCTCCCCTTTATCTTGAGGCTGTGCCCCCCAGTCCTACTGTCTTTTTTGAGCGGGAAGAGTCTCTCCACCTCTATCCTATCCATCCCATTCATCATCTTATACGTCTCAATGAGATCTCCCCTCATTCTTCTAAACTCTAACGAGTACAAGCCTAGTTTATTCAGCCTCTCCTCATAGCTCAATCCCCTCAACTCCGGTATCAGCCTAGTAAACCTCCTCTGCACTCCCTCCAGGGCCAAAATATCCTTGCGCAGGTTTTGAACCCCATATCTAAGGAAAGGTATACTAGCATTGGAGACTGTTCAGAGTATGTTCAAGAGGTTGATCCTAAGTGCGGAAGGATTTTCTTGTGAGGAGAGATTGAGTAGGTTGGAATTCAGAAGAACAAAAAGCAACCTTATTAAAACATATAGGATTCTTGGAGACTTGTCAGGGTAGATGCTGAGACGTCATTTCCCCTTGTGGGAGAGTCTAGGACCAGAGGCCTTAATCTCAGAGTAAGGAGTCGTCCATTTAAGACAGACGAGAAGGAATTTCATCTCTTAGAGGGTAGTGAACCAGTGGAATTCTTGACCACAGAAGGCTGAAGAGGATGGGTGGTTAAATATGCTCAAGGCTGAGATAAAGGGATTCAACAACTATGGGGATGAGGTGAGAAAATGGAATTGAAGATCATCATATCAGATCGGTCATGATCTCAATTAATGGCAGAGCAGACCCAATAGGCCAAATGATCTACTACTACTCCTACGTCTTCTGGTCTTACGCATGAAGATATTTTGTCACTTGAACAAGTCAAAGATGAATTAACATAAACTGAAATCTCTTTCACATAGAAAAACTTTGCAACTTGGATTGTTGTGAAATGCATAAAATTAACATTTCTGATTATGAAAATCTTTAAGTTAACAAGCCAGAAACCCCATGTTAATCCACAATTATTACTCTTTCAAAAGGATGGCTCAACACCTTTGTTCAAAGCTGCATACAAAGGTTTTACGGAAGTTGTTCGAGAGTTACTGACATATTCTCCTTCACTGGGAATTCTTGAGGTAAAAATTAAATTATTTTTATGTCAATATTGATTTGAGAAACAGTCCCAAGTCATAAATCTAAGATAACATTGTCTGAATCAGGAATGGGATGCAAGTTATGATAAACCTGTATAAACACTAGTTCAGCATCAACTGAAGTACTGCATCTCGTTCTAGGCAGTTCCAGTTAAGGAAGAATGTGAAAATATTGCAGTGTGCAGGAACAAAAATCACAAGAAATGTTCTAGGAATGTGCACTTAATGCACATGGATAGATTGTTGATAAATGTTTAGACTGTTATCCTTGGAGAAGATTGAGAGATTTGATAGAAGTATTTAAAATCATGAGGTGTCTTTCCAAAGTAAAGAGGGATAAACTGATGGCTTTGTAATTGTACTCCTAAGTCCCTCTGTTCCTCAACACTCCCCAGGGCTCTACTATTCACTACATAAGTCCTATCCTGATTTTACTTTCCAAAATGCAGTACCTCACACTTACCCGTATTGAAATCCATTTGCCAATCCTTGGCCCATTTCCCTAAGTGATCAAGATTCCCCTGTCAATTTTCATAATCTCCTTTGCCATCAACGATATCTCCTAATTTAGTATCATCCACAAACTTACTAACCACGCTTTGTACATCTTCATCCAAATCATTTACATAAATAATGAATAACAAGGGCCCCAACACCGACCCCTGAGGCACACCACTAGTCTCCGAGGAACAACCTTTGACCCTCTGCTTCCTACCATTGATCCAATTTTGAATCCAATTACCTAGTTCTTCCTGGATCCCATGCGACCTAACCTTCCAGACTAGTCTGCCATGCAGGACCTTGTCAAAGGCCTTGGTAAAGTCCATATAAACAACATCTACTGCCCTATCTTAATCCATCCTCTTGATTACCTCTGACTCGCCAGACATGACTTCTCCTGCTCAAAGCTGTGTTGACTATGCTTAATCAGACCTTGTCCATCCAAATGTTGGTAGATCTTGTCCCTCAGAATCCGTTCAAAAGTGCACTATATTGAAATCTCTATTCACAGCTTTCTATTATTACTGTTGGGACCTGGCTCCCATTTTTTTGCCCCATTCTAGTTGCCCAAAGAAGTTAATAGTGAATCTTCTTAATGCAGTTTTGATACAGTTGAGTGGTTTACTAGGTCACTTCAAAAAGCAGTTAAAAATCAACCATGAAGCGTGTGTTCAGAGTTATGTATAGGTCAGGCCAGGTAAGATTAACCAGTTTCCTTCCCTAAAATAATTAGTTTAAAGATCTCAAATGAATGCTCAGATGGTCATGATGGAATTTGAACCCACATTCTTAGGATCACAAAACAGAAACAGAAAATAGGAGCAGGAATGTGATGTGAGAAAAAATGTTTTCACACAATGTGTGTTCGGTCTGGAATGCTCTGCCTGGAAATGTATTGGAGGCAGGTTCAACCAAGGTACTAAGGGGCAATTTAGCATGGCCAATCAATCTATCCTTCACACCTTTGGAGTGTGGGAGGAAACTGGAGCACCTGGAGGAAACCCACGCAGACACCGGGAGAATGTGCAAATTCCACACAGAGTAACCGGAGCCCGGAATTGAACCCTGATCCCTAGTGCTGTGAGGCAGCAGTACTAAGCACTGTGCCAAGATGAAAGGCTGCAGAAAACTGCAGTTCAGAGGGATCTGGGGATCCAGTTGCATAGATTAAAGCACTTGGGATTGGGGGAGTGTATTGAGATGGATAGAAAACTGAACAAGGACAAAGAACAATACAGTACAGGAACAGGCCCTTTGGCCCTCCAAGCCTGCACTGCTCATATGCCCAACTAGACCATTTGTTTGTATCCCTCTATTCCCAGTCTGTTCATGTGGCTAAGTCTTAAACGATCGCAGTGTGTCAGCCTCAACCACTTTGCTTGGCAGTGCATTCCAGGCCCCCACCACCCTCTGTAAAATACGTCCCCCTGACATCTGTGTTGAATCTTGCCCTCCTCACCTTGAACTTGTGAACCCTTGTGTTCGTCACTTCCGACATGGGAAAAAGCTTCCCACTGTTCACCCTATCTGTGCCCTTCATAATTTTAAACACCTCTATTAGGTCACCCCTCATCCTCCATCTTTCCAGGGAGAACAACCCCAGTTTGCCCAATCTCTCCTCATAGCTAAGACCCTCCATACCAAGCAACATCCTGTAAACCTTTTCTGTACTCTCTCTAAAGCTTCCACGTCCTTCTGGTAGTGTGGTGACCAGAACTGGACGCAGTACTCCAAATATGGCCTAACTAACGTTCTATGTAGCTGCAACATCACATGCCAACTTTTATACTCTATGCCCCGTTCAATAAAGGCAAGTATGCCTTATGCCTTGTTCACCACCCTCTCCACCTGTGCTGCCACCTTTAGGGATCTGTGGACTTGCACCCCCAGGTCCCTCTGTGTGTCTACACTCCTGATGGTTCTGCCATTTATTGTGTAGCTCCCCCTGCCTACATCAGATCTACTGAAATGCATCACTTCGCATTTATCTGGATTAAATACCATCTGCCATTTCTCCACCCAACTTTCCAGCCTATCTATATCCTGCTGTATTCTCTGACAATATAAGAACATAAGAAGTAGGAGTAGGCCATCCAGCCCTTCGAGCCTGCCCCGCCATTCAATAAGATCATGGCTGATCTGAAGTGGATCAGTTCCACTTTCCCGCTCTCTCCCCAGAACCCTTAATTCCCTTGTCTATCAAAAACCTATCTACCCGTGACTTAAATATATTTAGTGAGGTAGCCTCCACCACTTCAACGGGCAGAGAATTCCAGAGATTCACCACCCTTTGAGTGAAGAAGTTCCTCCTCAACTCCGATCTAAACTGCCCCCCACTTATCTTGAGGCTGTGCCCTCTAGTTCTGTTATCCTTTCTAAGCGGGAAGAATCTCTCTACCTCTACCCTATCCATTCCATTCATTATCTTATACATCTCTATAAGATCCCCCCTCATCCTTCTAAACTCAACGAGTACAGACCCAGTCTATTTAGTCTCTGTTGTAGTCCAACCCCTTCATCTCCGGTATCAGACTAGTGAACCTCCTCTGCACTCCCTCCAAGGCCAATATATCCTTCCTCAAGTGCGGCGACCAAAACTGCACACAGTACTCCAGCTGCGGCCTCACCAGTACCCTGTACAGTTGCAGCAAGACCTCCCTACTTTTATATTCTAACTCCCTCGCGATAAAGGCCAACATTCCATTCGCCTTCTTGATCACCTGATGCACCTGCAGACTGGGTTTTTGAGACTCGAGCACAAGGATCCCCAGGTCCCTCTGCACCGTAGCATGCTGCAGCTTTTCGCCTTTTAAATAATAATCCCTCCTACTATTATTTCTGCCAAAGTGGATAACCTCACACTTGCCAACATTATACTCCATCTGCCAGGTCCTCGCCCACTCGCTTAACCTATCCAGATCCCTCTGCAGACTTTCCACACCCCATGCAATTTGCTTTTCCACTCATCTTTGTGTCATCAGCAGATTTCGTCACCCTACACTCAGCCCCCTCCTCCAGATCACCTATATAAATGGTAAATAGCTGAGGCCCCAGCACCGATCCCTGCAGCACTCCACTAGTCACCAACTGCCAATCAGAATAGTACCCATTGATAACAACTCTCTGCTTCCTATTAGACAGCCAATCCTCTATCCACGCTAACACCTTACCCCCGACTCTGTGCACCCTAACCTTCTGTAGCAACCTTTTATGAGGCACCTTATCAAATGCCTTTTGGAAATCTAAAAACACCACATCCACCGGTTCCCCGCTGTCTACCGCACTAGTCACATCCTCATAGAAATCCAATAAAATCGTCAAACACGACTTCCCCTTAACGAATCCGTGCTGCGTCTGCTTTATCAAACCATTCTTTTCTAGGTGCCTCGCTATTTCTTCTTTGATGACGGAATCAAGCATTTTTCCAACTATAGACATTAAACTAACGGGACTATATTTCCCTGTCTTTTGTCTGCTACCTTTTTTAAACAGCGGCGTAACATTAGCCGTTTTCCAATCTTCCGGCACTTCCCCAGAATACAGCGAATTTTGGCAAATAATTACTAAGGCATCCACTATCACCTCTGCCATTTCTTTCAGAACCCTGGGATGCATTCCATCCGGTCCTGGGGACTTGTCCACCTTCAGTCCCATTAGTCTATTAAGCACTACCTCTCTAGTGACAGTAATCGCATTCAGGCTCTCAACTCCTACCATCCTTCTATCTTTAAGATCCGGCAAACTATTCATGTCCTCCTCCGTGAAGACCGAGGCAGAAAACTTATTTAAAGCTCAGCCATTTCCTCATCACCCACCGCTAAATCCCCCCTCTCATCCTCCAAGGGTCCAACGTTCACTCTAGCCAGCCTCCTCTTCTTTATATATTTGTAAAAACTTTTACTGTCCTTTTTTATATTTGGTGCTAGTTTAGCTTCATAGTCTATCTTTCCTTTCTTTATCACCTTCTTAGTCATTCTTTGTTGATTTTTAAATTTTTCCCAACCTTCTAATTGCCCACTACTTTTAGCCACTTTGAACACATCAGCTTTTAATTTAATACTCTCCTTTATTTCCTTAGATAACCATGGCTGGTTATCCCTTCTCCTACATTCCTTCTTTACCATCGGAATATATTTCCGCTGAGTACCGAGAAAGATCTCCTTAAAAATCCTCCACTGTTCCTCAGCCGTCCTACCAACCAATCTGCGCCCCCAATCTACATTCGCCATCACTATCCGCAAGTCCAGCAATCTTTTTGTGTCGTCGGCAAACTTGCTGATCACACCAGCTACATCTTCTTCCAAATCATTTGTATATATCACAAACAGCAGAGGTCCCAGTACAGAGCCCTGCGGAACACCACTAGTCACAGACCTTCAACTAGAAAAAGACCCCTCCACTGCTACCCTCTGTCTTCTATGGCCAAGCCAGTTCTCCACCCATCTAGCTAGCTCCCCTTTTATCCCGTGAGATTTAACCTTTTGCACCAGCTGGTTGACAGAGAGGAAACAAAGAGTAGGAATTAATGGGTGCTTTTCAAATTGGCAGGCAGTAACTACTGGGGTGCCACAGGGATCAGTGCTGGGACCCCAGCTATTCACAATGTGTTAATGATTTGGATGAGGGAACAAAATGTAATATCTCAAAGTTTGCTGATGATACCAAGTTGGATGGGAGGGTGAACTGTGATGAGAATGCAGAGATCCTTCAGAATGATCTGGACAGGTTGGGTGAATGAGCTTATCAATGGCAGATGCAATATTATTTGGATAAGTGTGAGGTTATTCAGTTTGGAAGCAAAAACAAGGCAGCAGATTACTACCCAAATGGCTGTAAATTATGCAGTGGGACCTGGGTGTCATTGTGCACCAGTCACTGAAGGTAAGCATGCAGGTGCAGCAGGCGGTAAAGAAGGCAAATGGCATGTTGGCCTTCACTCGAGAGGTTTTAAATACAGGAGCAGGGATGTGTTGTTGCAATTATACAGGGCTTTGGTGAGGCCACACCTAAGAGTATTGTGTGCTGTTTTGGTTTCCTTTTCTGAGGAAGGATTTTCTTGCTCTTGAGGGAGCATAGTGAGGGTTTACCAGGCTAATTCCAGGGATGGTGAGATTGATGTACGAAGACAGATTAAGTAGGTTAGGACTGTTCTGCTGGCCTTCAGGTGAATGAGGGAGGATCTCATAGACTTATAAAATTCTAACAGGACTAGACAGAGTAGATGCAGGGAGAATATTCCTGATGGTGGGGGAGTCCAGAACCAGGGGTCACAGTCTGAGGATTCATAAGAACATAAGAAATAAGAGCAGGAGTAGGCCATCAAGCCCTTCAAGCCTGCCCCTCCACTCAGTAAGATAATAGCTGATCTGAAAGTGGTGACTAGTGTGGTAGAAAGAGGGGAACCGGTGGATGTGGTGTTTTTAGATTTCCAGAAGGCATTCAATAAGATGCCTCACAAAAGGTTGCTGCAGAAGGTTAGGGTACACGGAGTTGGGGGTAAAGTGTTGGCGTGGATTGAAGATTGGCTACCTAACAGGAAGCAGAGAGTTGGAATAAATGAGTGTTTTTCTGGTTGGCAGTTGGTGACTAGTGGTGTACTGCAGGGATCGGTGCTGGGGCCTCAACTGTTTACCATATACATAGACGATCTGGAGGAGAGGGCCGAGTGTAGGGTAACAAAGTTTGCTGATGACACAAAGATGAGTAGAAAAGCGAATTGCGTGGAGGACACGGAAAGTCTGCGGAGAGATTTGGATAGGCTGAGTGAGTGGGCGAGGACCTGGCAGATGGAGTATAACATTGGCAAATGTGAGGTTATCCACTTTGGAAGAAATAATAGTAGGATGAATTATTATTTAAATTGTGAAAAGTTGCAGCATGCTGTTGTGCAGAGGGACCTGGGGGTCCTTGTGCCTGAATCGCAAAAGCTCAGGTGATCAAGAAGGTGATCGCAGCAGGTGATCAAGAAGGCGAATGGAATGTTGGCCTTTATAGCGAGGGGGATAGAATATAAAAGTAGGGAGGTCTTGCTGCAACTGTACAAGGCACAGGTGAGGCTGCAACTAGAGTACTGCGTGCAGTTTTGGTCCCCTTATTTGCGAAAGGATATATTGGCCTTGGAGGGAGTACAGAAAAGGTTCACCAGGCTGACGCCAGAGATGAGGGGGTTAGCTTATGAGGAGAGATTGAGTAGATTCGGCCTGTACTCGTTGGAGTTTAGAAGGCTGAGGGGGGATCTTATAGAGACTTACAAGATAATGAAGGGGCTAGATAAGTTAGAGGTAGAGAGATTCTTTCCATTTAGAAAGGAAACCAGAACTAGAGGGCATAGCCTCAAAATAAGGGGGGGTGGGTGCAGTTTAGAACAGAGTTGAGGAGGAACTTCTCTCAGAGGGTGGTGAATCTCTGGAATCTCTGCCCATTGAAGTGGTGGAGGCTATCTCATTGAATATGTTTAAGTCACGGGTAGATAGATTTCTGATTGATAAGGGAATTAAGGGTTATAGGGAGCAGGCGGGTAAGTGGAACTGATCCACTTCAGCTCGGCCATGATCTTATTGGATGGCGGGCAGGCTCAAAGGGCTAGATGGCCTACTCCTGCTCCTATTTCTTATGTTCTTATGTAGTTTCAATTATCCGCCTGCTCCCCATGACCCTTAATTCCCTTATCGATCAGAAATCTATCTTCCTGTGACTTAAACATATTCAACGATGTAGCTTCCACTGCTTCAATGGACAGAGAATTCCAGAGATTCACTACCCTCTGAGAGAAGAAGTTCCTCCTCAACTCTGTTCTAAACTGACCCCCCCTTATTTTGAGGCTGTGTCCTCTAGTTCTTGTTTCCTTTCAAAGTGGAAAGAATCTCTCTGCCTCTACCTTATCTAGCCCCTTCATTATCTTATATGTCTCTATAAGATCACCCCTCAGCCTTCTAAACTCCAACGAGTACAGGCCCAATGTACTGAATCTCTTCTCATAAACGAACCCCATCATGTCTGGTATCAACCTGGTGAACCTTCTCTGTACTCCCTCCAAGGCCAATATATCCTTTCACAAATAAGGGGACCAAATTGCACACAGTACTCTAGTTGCG
This sequence comes from Carcharhinus amblyrhynchos, assembly GCF_965287045.1. Lineage (NCBI taxonomy): Eukaryota > Metazoa > Chordata > Chondrichthyes > Carcharhiniformes > Carcharhinidae > Carcharhinus > Carcharhinus amblyrhynchos. The sequence continues at coordinate 124,923,637 of NC_137331.1, forward strand.
GCCTCACCAGTGCTTTGTACAATTGCAGCAAGACTTCCCTGCTTTTATATTCCATCCCCCTCGCGATAAAGGCCAACATTCTATTTGCCTTCTTGATCATCTGCTGCACCTGCAGACTGAGTTTTTGCGATTCATGCACAAGGACGCCCAGGTACCTCTGCACAGTAGCATGTTTAATTTTTCACCGTTTAAATAATAGCCCATTTTACTATTATTCCTTCCAAAGTGGATAATCTCACACTTGCCAATGTTATACTCCATCTGCCAGATACTCAGCCTATCCAAATCTCTCTGCAGACTCTACGCAATTCGCTTTCCCATTCATCTGTGTGTCATTCGGGATAGACCATTTAGGATGGAGGTGAGGAGACATTCCTTCACCCAAAGAGTGATGTGCCTGTGGAAGTCATTACCACAGGAAGTAGTTGATGCTAAAATATTAAATGCATTCAAGAGGCAGCTGGATATAGCTCTTGAGGTGAATGGGATCAAAGGGTATGGGGAGAAAGCAGGATTAGGCTATTGAGTTGGATGATCAGCAATGATCATTATAAATGACGGAGCAGGCTCGAAGGGCAAAATGGCCACCTCCTTCTTCTGTAAATCACAAAAAGCTAGCATGCAAGTTCTGCAGGTAATAGCGAAGGCATGTGCAATTTGGCCTTCATTTCAAAGGAAATGAAGTATAAAACTGGGGAGGTCTTGCTAAAGCTACAAAAGGCACTAGTTAGACCTGAAATGCTATGAACGGTTTTGATTTGTTTATTTGAGAAAAGATATATTTGTAATGGAGGCAGTCCAGAGAAGATTCACAAGATTGATCCTGGATATGGAGGAATTTTCTTTCAAGGAGAGAAAGGTTGGTGGATTTGCGGATAGCAATGAGAACCATTAGAGGATACAGCAGGATATAGATCGGTTGAAGACTATTGCAGAGAGATGGCAGATGGAGTTTAATCTGGACAAATCCAAGGTAATGCATTTTGGAAGGTCTAATACAGATAGGAAATATACAGTAAATGGCAGAACCCTTAAGAGTATTGTCAGGCAAAGGGATCTGGGGGTACAGGTACACAGGTCACTGAAAGTGGCAATGCAGGTGGAGAAGGTAATCAAGAAGGCAAATGGCATGCTTGCCTTCATCGGCCGGGCCATTGAGTTTGAAAATTGGCAAGTCATGTTGTAGTTTTATAGAACCTTAGTTTGGCCGCACTTGGAATATTGTGTTCAATTCTGGTCACCGCACTATCAGAAGTATGTGGAGGCTTTGGAGAGGGTACAGAAAAGATTTACCAGGATGTTGCCTGGTATGGAGGGCATTAGCTATGAGGAGAGGTTGGAGAAACTTTGATTTGTCCTCACTGGAACAATGGAGGTTGAGGGGCGACCTGATAGAAGCCTACAAGATTATGAGAGGCATGGACAGTCTTGGATAGTGAGAAGCCTTTTCCCAAGGTGGAAGAGTCAATTACTAGGGGCCACATGTTTAAGGTGCAAGGGGCAAGGTTTAAAGGAGATACACGAGGCAGATTTTTTACACAGTAGTGGGTGCCTGGAACTCGTTGCCGGGGGAAGCAGTGGAAGCGGATACAGTAGTGACTTTTAAGGGCACCTTGACAAATACATGAATAGGTTGGGAATAGAGAGACATGGTCCCCGAAAGGATAGGGGTTTTTAGTTAAGTTGGGCAACATGGTCGGGGCAGGCTTGGAGGGCCAAAAGGCTTGTTCCTGTGCTGTCGTTTTCTTGTTCTTTTGAGAGGTTGAGTAGGTTGGGCCTGTACTCATTGGCATTTAGAAGAATGAGAAGAGAAGTGGGCTATTATTGAGACACAGGATTCTCAGAAGGCTTGACAGGGTAGATGCTGAGAAATTATTTCCCTTTGTGACATTGAGGTTCCATGCCAGCAACATGATAAGGTTTACGTAACCTCATTCAAAGTATTCCATGTTTAAAAATAAGCAGATACCCTAAATGTTGCCTGCTAACTTCAACATTTTTTTTTATTTTATCCCACTGAAAATTTATTTCCTTCTCGGAACTCCTGCCCACATGTCACACCTTATCCTATTTCCCAGTCAAGACAGCCAGGTATCGATTTACTGTCTTGTAGCGTTTTTGGTAATCATAACCCTACTTGAAACAGGTGGCCAGTTAACATGTACGTAGCCATGGTGTATTAAATTGTATTGTGGTTTGATTAATGCAATGTTGGTTGCATTGAATGCAGGACAGATTATTGACTTTTTGTTTGCCTATACAGAATGGGACAACAGCTCTCCATGCTGCAGTTTTAGGAGGCAGTGTTAGAACAGTTGGCCTTCTCCTTGATTCTGGAGCAGATCCAAGTTTAAGGAATACGGTAATAAGCACTTACCTTTTGCCTTTTACTTCCTGATGTTTGTAAGCCCAGGGTTAGGTATTCAGCTTCACAGAACATTTTTTTCAGACATTAACTAGCTCATCAAGGCTGCAAGATGGGGTGCAGTAAGACATGCATCCACATTTCAGGCTACCCACTATATTGATGAAATACAACTAGAAAATGCTGAAAGTATTTACGTCAAATAGCATCTGCGGAGAGAGCAAAGGAGATAACAATTAATGATTGACCTTTCATCAGTAATGTTAACATTGGTTAAAAAATGGTTGTGAAGTGTTTGTACTAGTTTTGCAGCAGATGTCAGAAACATTTAAAAGGGGGATTTTTAACAAATTCATTTGAGGGAGGTGTGCTTTGCTGGCTAGGCCAGCATTCATTGCCCATTCCTAATTGCCCTTAGGGTCCTGTGTAGATTGCCCCAGTGCTTTGCTTGCGACGTGCTGGCCAGCAGGAAGTCCCCCTTACCAGCAGTATTTGAAGGGATCACACTAATCTTACAAATTAATTTCTGGTTTCTCCTTTCAGGCCAATTAACTTCTCAGCAATTTTTTTTTGTTTGAATCGCTCTGGAATGTTCATTTGTGTAAAGAAAAAGAGGTTTTGTTCCACCTTTTCTGTTCAAAAATATGAAATCCAATACACTTTTACCTCTCCTCAGCTCTGAAGAAGTCATACATACTCGAAACATTAACCCTGTTTCTTTCTCCAGTTTTTCCAGCATTTTGTTATTTTTGAACCATTTTGGTGTTATCCAGTTCTTCGCTGCCTCAGAAATAATTTGACTGCCATCAGGGGTAGCCATCTTAGGGCTGCCATTTTAGGAAGAAGTATCAAGACACTATAGGGTTGGAGCAGCTGTTACAAGGAGGAGGAGGAGGAGGAGGCACTGCATGAGAGGTCATATTCACAGTGGGTATTCAAAGATCCCTTCTACATTAATTTTACTCAGGGGCAATGTCTTAGTCACAGTTGCTCTACCAAACAGCCAGTCACCATGCTACATTATCTGCTACAGGCACAACTCCAGTCTCAAACCACAGAATGGACAATACTGCCTACGTCTGTCCTGGTCAGCTTGGCTCTCAACTTTTACACTGCAGGTTTCTTTCATACTGCCAAACTTCCAGTACATTGGTGTATCAGGGAGGTGACTGAAGCTGTCTATACCAGGAGGAAAACAATGACACAGGAAGAGAAAGCATTAGATTTCACATTAGGCTTTAACTGGGTGCATGGTGTTAGATTGGCTGAAACTTTCCCTGCTAGGACTAAGTTCCATGGCAGGGATGGGGATTGTTTCCTGCCAGAGAGGCTATTGGGAATTTGTACTGTATCATGTGATCCTGGCCTCAAAAATGCATTGGGGGTTTTGCAATACTTTGAGCGGTAGAAACAAAAATGTAGATTTACAGCATACAAGGAAGCCGTTAGCATGTTGTGCTTGTGCTGGCTGAAAAAGAGCTAAGCTGTCTGATCCTATGTTCTCGTTTACGATGGGATTTTCCAGCCACGCTCGCCCCAAAACTGGAAAATCCGATCTGAGGTCAATGTATCTTTGCACGGTCTGCCCCACACCTGCTACAATTCCTGTGGTGGGCAGGATGGGAAAATTCCTCCTTTATCTCTGTAGGTTATGGCACCTCAAATGCATACACAAATATATTTGCAATGAGTTCCAGACTCTCATCATGCTTCTAGATTTTTTTCATTCTATACCAATCCTCTGTGCTGCCTTTATTCCAAGCAGGTTGCCAAGTTACATACTGGCAATTGAACAATAGCTTACCCTATCTAAACATGACTCAAAACTCCTGTCATGATGCAAAACAGACCAACAACGTGAGTAATGAGAAACTTAATTGAACTAACTATTGGCTTGCTCAAATCAACAGTCCACTTCCTGGCCCAATCTGGAGAAACTCTACAGTACATCCGTGTACGTTTATCATCACCTGCAAGAAAAGGAGTTGGAAGAAAAAGAGGAGAAATATCAACTGACAGTGTCTGTTTGCGATTTGAAGTGTGATAAGTCTGATTGATTCCTTAGCCTCTCTGTCGCCATATGACCATGCCATGAATCTGTTTCTAGAGATAGATATCTTGTAATCAGTTCAAAGTACAAGAAAATTACAGCACAGGAAACAGGCCCTTTGGCCCTCCAAGCCTGCACCAACCATGCTGCCCGACTGAATTAAAACCCCCCACCTTACCCTACCAGGGATTGTATCTCTCTATTCCCATCCTATTCATGTATTTGTCAAGACGCCCCTTAAAAGCCACTATCATATCTGCTTCCACCACCTTCCCTGGCAGTGAGTTCCAGACACTCACTATTCTGTGTAAAAAAAAACAACCTGCCTCGTACATCTCCTTTAAACCTTGCCTCTTGCACCTTAATCCTGTGCTCCCTAGTAATTGACTCTTCCACCCTGGGAAAAAGCTTCTGACTATCCACTCTGTCCATGCCCCTCAATCTTGTAGACTTCTATTAGGTCATCCCTTAACCTCCATCGTTCCAGTGAGAATAAACCAAGTTTCTCCAACCTCTTCTCATATCTAATGCCCTCCATGCCAGGCAATATCCAGGTAAATCTTTTCTGTATCCTCTACAAAGCCTCCACATCCTTTTGGTAGTGTGGCAACCAGAATTGACCAATATATTCCAAATGTGGCCTAAGGTTCTATAAAGCTGTAACATGACTTGCCAATTTTTAAACTCAATGCCCCGGCCAATGAAGGCAAGCATGCCACATGCCTTCTTGACTACCTTCTCCACCTACTTTGCCACTTTGTGACCTGTGTATCTGTGCACCCAGATCCCTCTGCCTATCAATATTCTTAAGGGTTCTGCCACTTACTGTATATTTCCTATCTGTATTAGATCTTCCGAAATGCATTACCTTGCATTTGTCCGGATTAAACTCCAACTGTCATCTCTCCACCCAAGTCTCCAACTGATCTATAGCCTGCTGTATCCTCTGATGGTCCTCATCACTATCCACAAATCCATCAACCTTTGTGTCGTCCACAAACTTCCTAATCAAATAGGTAGGAAAAGGGACGGGGATATAAAACAGAAATTCAGAGAGTTAGGGTGGAAGCTTAGGGCTAAAACAAACAGAGTGGTTATCTCTGGTTTGTTACCTGTGCCGCAGGATAGCATGGAGAAGAATAAAGAGAGAGAACATTTGAACTTGTGGCTAAAGGGATGGCGCAGAAGGGAAGGGTTCAGATACTTGGACAATTAGGGCTCATTCTGGGGTAGGTGGGACCTCTACAAGAGGGATGGTCTGCACCTGAACCAGAGGGGTACTAATATCTTGGGGGGGGTTTAAACTGATTCAGAGGAGGGATGGGAACCTGAATTGTAGCTCCAATGTACAGGAGGATGAGAATAGGGAGGTCATGGATAAGGTTTCGAGGTCACAGCAGTGTATTGGCAGGCAGGAGGGTGGTTTGAAGTGTGTATACTTTAATGCGAGAAGCATACGCAATAAGGTGGACGAACTTGCAGCCTGGATTGGTGCCTGGGACTTCGATGTTGTGGCCATTTCAGAGACATGGATAGAGCAGGGACAGGAATGGTTGTTGCAGGTTCCGGGGTTCAGATGTTTCAGTCAGAGCAGAGAAGGTGGTAGAAGAGGGGGAGGTGTGGCATTTAGTCAAGGACAGTATTACGGCGGCAGAAAGGATGTTTGATGTGGCCCTCTCTATTGAGGTAGTATGGGCTGAGATTAGAAACAGGAAAGGAGAGGTCACACTGTTGGGAGTTTTTTTATAGGCCTCCAAAAAGTTCCAGAGATGTAGAGGAAAGGATTGCAAAGGTGATCCTGGATAGGTACGAAAGTAACAGGGTAGTTGTTATGGAGGATTTTAACTTTACAAATATCGATTGGAAAAGCTATAGTTCAAGCACGTTAGAGGGGTCAGTTTTTGTCCAATGTGTGCAGGAAGGTTTCATGACACAGTATGTGGATAGGCCAACAAGAGGTGAGGCTACATTGGATTTGGTACTGGGTAATGAACCAGACCAGGTGTTAGACTTGGAGGTAGGTGGGCACTTTGGTGATAGTGACCACAATTCAGTTATGTTTACCTTGGTGATGGAAAGGGATAGGCATATACCGAAGGGCAGAAGTTATGGCTGGGGGAAAGGTAATTATGAGGCTATTAGGTGAGATTTAGGATACATAGGGTGGAGTAGGAAATTGCAGGGGCTGGGAACATCTGAAAGGTGGAGCTTATTCAAGGAACAACTACTGCGAGTCCTTGATAAATATGTACCTGTCAGGCAGGGAGGAAGTGGTCAAGCGAGGGAACCGTGGTGTACTAAGGAAGTTGAACCTCTGGTGAAGAGGAAGAAGGAGGCTTATGTAAAGATGAAACGTGAAGGCTCAGTTAGGGCACTGGAGAGTTATAAATTAGCCAGGAAGGAGCTAAAGAGAGAGTTAAGAAGAGCTAGAAGAGGACATGAGAAGACTTTGGCGGATAGGATCAAGGAAAATCCTAAAGCTTTCTACAGGTATGTCAAGAATAAAAGATTGGTTAGGGCAGGATTAGGGCCAGTCAGAGACAGCAGCGGGAAGTTGTGCATGGAGCCTGAAGCGATAGGAGAGGCACTGAATGAGTATTTTTCGTCAGTATTCACGCAGGAAAAAGTCAGTGTAGTCGAGGAGAATGCTGTGATACCAGGTAGTAGACCAGACGGCATTAAGGTACATAAGGAGGAAGTGTTAGCAATTCTTGAGAGTATGAAAATAGATAAGTTCCCTGGGCTGGATGGGATTTACCCTAGGATTCTCTGGGAGGCTAGGAAGGACATTGTAGAGCCTTTGATCTTCATGTCGTCATTGGCTACAGGTATAGTGCCGGAAGACTGGAGGATAGCAAATGTTGTCCCCTTGTTCAAGAAGGGGAGTAGAGACCATCCTGGGAATTATAGACCAGTGAGCCTTACTTCTGTTGTGGGCAAAGTTTTGAAAAGAATTATAAGGGATAGGATTTATAATCATCTAGAGGGAAATATATTGATTAGGGATTGTTAACATGATCGCGGGGTACATGTGCATAGATCCCTGAAAGTTGGCACCAATTCTTCCGTGTCATGTGTAGCTTCAAACACTTTTGGATTGTTTTGGGTGGTTGAAAGCATAATGAAATTTAGAGTCACAGTAAAAACACCAATTTGTCATACCCTGGGCATTTCCGAGATTCATTTTCCTGTTACCATTCTCCACATCCTTCCTCCTGCTATAGGTATCAAAGGGTTTTCTGTCCTCATAATTTCTGGGTCCCAATCTTTTGCCATACTCTTGTAGCCTACTTCTGCCTGTCTGATCTCACCATCCTGTTAAGTGTATCTTCTACATTGTTTAATCACTGACTAACCCATTTGTGTCTTAAAAGCCACAGGGATAGAATATTTCCCTAAAACGTTTTTTAGGGCCACTGACATTTGATCAAGGTATTTTTATCTGCAAACTTAACTCCCACCAAAACTAGTAACCTATCCATATTTGTAACTTTAGCACAGTCTAGTAACTTAAATGCCAGCTCAGTGTTTTTGCAGTTTTTATATTGTCTACTTAATTCCATCACATATTCTTTAATAGAAACATACTCTGATTTCTGAAGTCTATCAAGTTCTGACCAGGTTTCATATGCACTTATGTCATCCTTTTGATAAATCTTATCCATAAAGTTTAATAAATTGTCCAGACATTTTTCCAAGTTCAAATGTTCCAACTCCAATTTGGAAAATACTTTGTCTGAATTTACTTCTATATGGTAAAGAAAGAAACTTATCCAAAGAAGTTACCATAGTCCACATGATGACTTCACTTCTCTATTGGTCAGAGTTCAGTTTCTGAAAATAATGGTGGTAGTCATCTGACACTTTTACTCTGGGTTCCGCTACTTTGTTGTCTCCTACTCACTCCTGTACTGATTTAAATTCAAATGAAGTCTTTTATTGTCAAAGTCATAACTCACAACCCTTTACTTGGAACCAACAACCATTCTCTGCTACCAGTGTTTGAGCCTGTCAGCTGCTGTTCATTAAAGGACTCACACTTTCTGCTTCTTCATGAAATACCTTTATTTCTTTGATCCAACTCCACACACAATTCTCCACCAACCACCCAGTGCCACCTGTCACCTTCCACACCCGTTGGGCACAGCAGGGGCTGGATGCATTATAGATCCCACTAATCACATTATGATTTGATGTTTTAAGTTTCCTTTGCACTTTTGTTCTGTTTGGGCTGTTCCCCCTCCTTTTGGGGAGTTGACCCTTTTACTTTGTCCCTGAGTTAATTTGAGTTGGTTATCCTAAAAGAGGCCCAGTGCCACCTGTGGCCCCTTTCTATATCAGTTACCTCCACTGAATAATTGACATCAAATTAAGACTTAATTGGAAGGTCTGTTAACCCATTCCTAACAATTGTAGTGATTACCAGTTGCCTAATTTGTCTTATTCAACCATTGGATGTCTCTTTCAGCAAGCCCTTCAAGATCATTGTGGGGAGACAGTGATGTAGTGATCCAGGGTAATGGTTTGGGGACCGCAGTTCGAATCCCACCACAAAAGGTGTTGAAATTGGAATTTAAATTCTGATGACTACGAAACCATTGTCGATTGTTATAAGAACCCAACTGGTTCACTGAAGGAAATCTGTCGTCTTTACCTGGTCTGACCTTTATATGACTCCATATTCACAGCAATGTGATTGACTCTTAACTGTCCTGAGGGATGGGCAATAACTGCTGGCCCAACCAGCAATGCCCACATCTCATGAACCAAAATTTAAAAAAGCAACACAGGGCTCTGACATTTGTAAACGTGTTGTATAATGAACAACATCAGAACAAAGACTGTTCACAAATCATTCAAGAAATATGGGGTATTCAATGCACTTGATGACACAGATCATTATTTGTGGGATGAAATGATGATATGATTGTTGATGATTCCAATTAAGAAGCAGATTGGGACGTGTTATTTGATTTTGACGATGAGTAGAAGGGTGATTTTTATGACTTTAAAAAACTGCATGCCATGGCGTTAAGTAGTACTTTTCCTTGCACTCTGGAGATAACTGAATGAAATTGTATGAATTTTTATATATGGCTTTTGTTTTTGAATGTTATAAGTTTGATTTATTTAGTGTACACAATTAATGTCTGTCTCCATGGAAGTTATTTATTTATAAATAAAAATGCTTTTTGGCTCCTTTTGGGGGTAGAGTTGACAAGAACAGTCTTCAACCCGAGCAACTCTGAAGTAATGTGAGAGAGTGGATTTCAGCGTCTTGAAAATATTATTCTTAAGTCTATTTGCTACTTTATTTGACTAAAGATAACTCAACTTTGACATGAGTATACACAGTAGGCAGAAATAGTTCAGTAGAAATATTTCACATTATGAAATAAGCATTAGTTAATTGTTTGCAAAGGGGAATTGGATACATACTTGAAGGGAAAACATTTGCAGGCCTGTTGGGAGTAGAACTATTTAAGAGCCAGCATAGGCACAGTGAGTCAAATGGCCCTCTCTGTGTTACGTGATTCTGTAATGTTCTATGTTCTATGTTCTATGTTCTACATGCCATATGGTACCAACTGCTTGAAATATTAACTGCTTGTCAGGTGGATGAAAGTAAAGGGCTGAAGGGGCTTCGTAACAGTAAATGTTACTGGAACTATCTGATTGTATGGAGGGTAAGCACTGACATGAACTGCCTGTTTCCATATAATATCGCTGCATGTTGCCAGTGTTATCTTCTGCATGTGATCTTCCACCACACCTGGCTACATCATGAGGGGTATGGGTAGGGTGAACAGTAGGAAGCTTTTTCCCAGGTTGAAGGTGACAAACACGAGGGGTCACAGGTTCAAGGCAAGGGGGGCGAGGTTTAACTCAGATATCAGAGGGACGTATTTTACATAGGGGGTGGTGGGGGCCTGGAGTGCACTGCCAAGCAGGGTGGTGGAGGTGGACATGCTGGGATGGTTTAAGACTTATCTGGATAGTCACATGAGCAGACTGGGAATGGAGGGATACAGAAGAATGGTCTAGTTGGACCAATGAGCAGCGCAGGCTTGGAGCGCCAAAGGGCCTGTTTCTTGTGCTGTACTGTTCTTTGTTCTTTATGAGAAATATGTTCCACTGAAATATTATGGAAACCTCGATTTGCATTTTGTATTTCAGGCAGAAGAATTGCCAGCAGATCTAACAAGGAATGATCGTCTGATCCAACAGCTTCAGTCAAAACAAAGGAGGGCAGAAAGCTGAAGATGTGCAACACACTAGGCACAAGGTTCATTCTGACAAACACACAGTAGTGAGAATTGTAATGGCACCTGCTTCTGACCAGGAACACAATTCAGTTGAGTGATCATAAGAATGTTATGTAAAAATTAGTGAGCCATATAAAGGGTTGTTGTGAATCCCTTTTTTATTTTATTCTAATTAAAACTAAAAATTAGGTTTCATAAGTCTTGTTACTGGTGCCCAATTGTGTTTGGTATTTGATTCATTAAGAATGGATGGATGGAATTTCTTACTTGCTGTTGGTGACTAAATTGTAAACTTGAGAATGAAGAATGCATTTACACTTTTGCTAGAAGTAGCAAAGTATTCCTTCATGTCTCTTGCGAATGGTTAATGTTTTGCCATAAAACAAATTTTTATCAAAATCCATTCTATTATTAATAAATGACAGTGTTGAAATATTGATTTATTATTTCACTAGAAAACATGCTATGCAACTTTCTAAGCATCATCCTGCACAACTGCATGTAGGAGATGGGTCGATTGTACTGAACCAAATAATAATTTTTAAGTTAATATTGTTTTATTAAACCATAACTAAACTGAAATGTTACCAGTATTTATTCGACTGTTTTATTGGAAAATCCAAAATTTTTGACGAATTACCTTGGGAGTATTAGGGTCATGTGAGGCCTCAGGAGGTCATCCCTGCCCTTTGCAAGTTGCTCCTGGTTGAGCTGACTGTCACCTCAACTTTATTTTCTTTTTTGCCAGTTCTGCACCAAAATCCTTGACTACCTTGTCAAGCAATACTCTAACTCAGCCTTGTATATATTCAATGACCCAGCCTCCAATGCTTTCTTTGGAAAATAATTCCACAGACTAATGGCCCTCTGGAGAAAAAAAAATCTCATCTCAGTCTTAAATGGGAGACTGCAAGAGATGGCAGAATCACCTTAGGACCTGCTGTTAGGCATACTGTCACTACTTGACAGCAAAAGGTATTGTTTCACCTACATAAAACTCTACCAGACTCCAAAGTCTCTTAAGAACATAAGAAGTAGCAGTGGTAGTCACTTCAGCTTGCTAAGCCTTTCAAAAAGATCATGATTGATCTGCAATTCCCATGGCAGGCGGGAAATTCCGCCCCTAGCATTCTCACCAATGAATATATTCAAATAAACATCTCTTGCCTTGGAGTCGGAGAGTTCAACAAATTGACAATCCTCAGAGTAAAGAAATTTTTATTTAACTCTATCCTTGGAACAGAAACATATTTAGGCTGTTAAACCACAGAGACTGGGCCCAGGAGAACAGTCTTTGCACTTAAATAAGTAGAATCCACGGCCCTATCAATGTTGGATCTGGGGTCTCATTTTAGTAAGACTGGCTGTGAATGTCTACCATATATCCCAAGGCAGCTCACCAATGGTCCTCAGATTGATCCTAATCCTGTCTAGGGAGTGGGGGCGGGAGGAGGGGGAGATGGGTGGGTGGGGTCAAATGTTGGCAAGTAGTGAGTTACAAGCTACATGGACTGCTCAAATGCATCAGATAATACTGTGAGAAACAAATGCATCTATTAATTGGGAGCCACCTGGTAAGGCAAGTAGCGAGTTACAAGGTAGCAAGCGTTCTCACTGTTACTGGTGTTGAAACAAAAATATACCTGTTCTTCAGGAGCTTCTATGTGGATCTACAGTGGGGAAATTTAGAGACATTCTTGCCTTACCAGGTGGCTCCCAATTAATAGATGCATTTGTTTCTCACAGTATTACCTGATGCGCTTGAGCAGTCCGTGTGGAATGTGGGTATTGTGTTGACCCCCTCCATGAAGAGAGAGTGGTGACTCTACTGGAGAGGCAGATTCAGGGCTCCTTGGGGTTGTGCTTGGGCCTGCAATCCAATCAGGAGGTCACTACCAGTGTAAGAGATGGACAGGGTATCTAGTCCCTCTGCTAGGTGCCCATCCATCAATGATGAGCAGGGAGATGTTAACATGCCTTATGTTGACAAACAAGCTGTCTGTGGGCTCCTCTCAGAGCACTTCGGATGAGGACATCAGCTCCTCCGCCCCTCTGCCAGTGGCTGTTGCATCTGATGCCATGATGACTGAGGAGTTTCCAGCAATGGATACCCTCCCAGGCACAGCCTATTCAGGCTGTAGTGGACAGAAGATGACCACCAAAGTCATCATGGCCACCAGGACAGCAGAGACAGCCTCCAATGCAATGCTGCTGCCAGTGAGGTGGGGTGGATAGGGTGCACCAAGATGCAGCATCTGCAGGTGTAAGTAGAAGGCATGTTGATCAAAACTAGGTGTGTCACGGGTGACATTAGTTGCATTCATTATTTTTAAATTTGTGTTAGGAATGGCAATTTTGTATGTTCTTTGTCTGTTCATGTACAGTAACATGAATATTTGTTTTACTTTAATAGGCCTGAGTTGGCGGGATAGTTTGAATAGGTGCTAGATGCAACACAGGCTTGTAAGTGTTGTGTGGTGCTGATATTCTGGGTTGGGTTATCATTTAATGATTGTTTGCAAAGGAGACAATTCCATTTGCCTGGGGAAGCATCAATGCCTTTGATGCCTAGCTGGAGGTTCCCAGGAACAAAACATCCCTGGTATCTGGGCCTCTGTGACGGTTCCAATTGTCTGCCTCAATGTCCTCACACTGTGCCTCTCCTGGACTTGAACATGGGGAACATGATTGGGAAATTTGCTGATGTGACAAAAAATGGCTGTCTAGCGGACAGTGCAGAGGATAGCTGTCAGCTCCAAAATGATATTATGATTTATGGAAAATGATTTATGGAATGGGCAACAAAGTGGCAGATGGAGTCCAGTCATAGCTGGGGTGCAGAGAAAGATCAACTTAATGTAAGTTGGGTCCATTCAAAAGTCTGATGGCAGCAGGGAAGAAGCTGTTCTTGAGTCAGCTGGTACGTGACCTCAGACTTCTGTATCTTTTTCCCATCACTGGATGAAGAAATTCTAAAAGGTTTTCCATCCACCTGTTTGCCTGTACCACAAGCTATAAATTGCATAAACAGCGTTAAATCACTGTTTGGGTCATTAATGGCTTTAATTGGCCCTTTAACTGTTGGCAGGCACACATCTGATACGCACGTCCAACGATCTCAAAATTGTGTGTATGCATGACGACTTCAGGAAGCACTGCTGACCTAATCTGATGATATTTTACATTTGGTCAAGACGAGCACACACCCATCCCGTGAGTGTAAAATCTGGTCTATGTGATTCATGTACATCTGGATCCCATCACTGAGTTCTGCAATCTCTCTCCATTTAAATAATTTTGGCTCCTGTATTTTTATCAAACTGATCTTTATAGCGAGGGGGATAGAATATAAAAGCAGGGAGGTCTTGCTGCAACTGTACAGGGTACTGGTGAGACCACAGCTGGAGTACTGTGTGCAGTTTTGGTTGCCCCACTTGCGGAAGGATTTAGTGGCCTTGGAGTGAGTGCAGAGAAGATTCACTAGGCTGATACCGGAGATGAGGGGGTTAGCCTATGAAGAGAGACTGAATAGACTGGGTCTGCACTCATTGGAGTTTAGAAGGATGAGGGGGGATCTTATAGAGACGTATAAGATAATGAAGGGGATAGATAGCGTAGAGGTAGAGAGATTCTTCCCGCTTAGAAAGGATAGCAGGACTAGAGGGCACAGCCTCAAGATAAGGGGGGGTCAGTTTAGATCGGAGTTGAGGAGGAACTTCTTCACTCAAAGGGTGGTGAATCTCTGGAATTCTCTGCCCGTTGAAGTGGTGGAGGCTACCTCGCTGAATATATTTAAGTCACGGGTAGATAGGTTTCTGACAGACAAGGGAATTAGGGTTATGGGGAGAAAGCGGGAAAGTTGAACTGATCCACTTCAGATCAGCCATGATCTTGTTGAATGGCGGGGCAGGCTTGAAGGGCTAGATGGCCCAGTCCTGCTCCTATTTCTTATGTTCTTATGGAGAACTTCACATTTTCCTGCATTGTCTTTCATCTGCCAAACTTTTGCCCACTTACTTAATCTGTCAATATCCTTTGCAAACTCTCTACTGCCTCTTGACAACTTACTTTCCTATCTTCTTTGTGTCATCAATTATTTTAGCTCCCAAATGTTTGGTCCCTTCATCCAAGTCATTGATATAAGTTGTATTGGGTCGAAGGAGTTAAGACACTGATCAGCCATGAGCTCACTGAATTGTGGCAGAACAGACTCAAAGGGTTGAATGGCCTTCTCCTGTTCCTATGTTTCTTTTGTTTAAATATCAACTGGTTGAGACTGCTTTGGTCCAGCAGATGGTGCTAGTGCAACAAATAGTAGACTAGTAGTCTGAATAGTAGACTAGTGAATAGTTTGAAATACAGCAAGTACAGTATATGATTATGAATATAATTATCTGGATCAAGAGAACCCTTTTAGTTTCTTACTTGGAGCTCTCCAATGTATATTCATGGACCAAAAAGAAAATAGCAAACAA
Organism: Carcharhinus amblyrhynchos; assembly: GCF_965287045.1. Taxonomy (NCBI): domain Eukaryota; kingdom Metazoa; phylum Chordata; class Chondrichthyes; order Carcharhiniformes; family Carcharhinidae; genus Carcharhinus; species Carcharhinus amblyrhynchos. The sequence continues at coordinate 124,938,793 of NC_137331.1, forward strand.
TTGATCCCGGTTAAAAAATTCTTGTGGTATTGTTTGTTTATAGCATTATGTGAATGCAATATTTCCTTTTATATATATATAGCAAAGTGAATCAACTACTCACAGGCGTCTCATAACTATTTTTAACAAACTACGAGGTAAGTAGTCTAATTTTAAACCAGAGTAAGGATTGGGTGAGCAAATTGGAGGCATGTGACAAACTGTCCAGTGCACTGCGCATCATAAGAACATAAGAAATTGGAGCAAGAGTAGGCCAACTAGCCCTTCGAGCCTGCCCCGCCTTTCAATAAGATCATGGCTGATCTGTCATGGCTCAGTTCCACATTCCCACCCTCTCCCCATAACCCTTAATCCCCTCTCTTATCAAAAACCCATCAACCCGCGTCTTAAAAATATTTAGCGAGGTAGCCTCCACCACTTCAACGGGCAGAGAATTCCAGAGATTCACCACCCTTTGAGTGAAGAAGTTCCTCCTCAACTCCGTTCTAAACCGCCCCCCCTTTATCTTGAGGCTGTGCCCCCTAGTCCTGCTATCCTTTCTGAGCGGGAAGAGTCTCTCCACCTCTATCCTATCCACCCCATTCATCATCTTATACGTCTCAATGAGATCTCCCCTCATTCTTCTAAACTCTAACGAGTACAAGCCTAATTTATTCAGCCTCTCCTCATAGCTCAACCCCCTCAACTCCAGCATCAGCCTAGTAAACCTCCTCTGCACTCCCTCCAAGGCCAAAATATCCTTACGTAAGTACGGTGCCCAAAACTGCACACAGTACTCCAGCTGCGGCCTCACCAATGCCCTATACAGCCGCAGCAAGACCTCCCTACTTTTATATTCAATCCCCCTCGCGATGAAGGCCAGCATCCCATTCGCCTTCCTGACCACCTGCTGCACCTGCAAGCTGGGTTTTTGCGACTCATGCACAAGGACCCCGAGGTCCCTCTGCACCGTCGCCTGCTGCAGTTTTTCTCCACGTAAGTAATAGTCCTTCTTACCATTATTCCTACCAAAGTGGACCACCTCACACTTGCCAACATTAAATTCCATTTGCCATTTCCTGGCCCATTCGCCCAGCCTATCCAGATCCTTCTATAGACTCTCCCCACCCTCCGCACAATTTGCCTTTCCACCAATTTTGGTGTCATCAGCAGGACTTACTCATGGAACTACACTCCACTTGGTCCAACTTGTCTCTGTGGTCTTTATGTTTCACATGAGCCTCCTCCCAGCTTAGTCCATCAAACCCTCTCACCATATCCTCCTATTCCTTTAGGAGGATTTACAATTTATGGGGATGTTGCCAGAAATGGGAAATTTCAGCTTTAAAGAAAGACTGGATAGATAGAAACAGAAGATGCTGGAAAATCTCAGCAGGTCTGACAGCATCTGTGGAGAAAGAATACAGCCAACGTTTTGAGTCTGAGTGACCTTTCGTCAGAGCTAACAGCAAAGAAAATCAGAAGAAATTTATACTTTGGGGGCGAGGGGCTGTAGTTGGAGAAGAGCAGTATTTCTTTTCAGGGAAGTCATTCCTGGAAGAGAGAGTTAAACAATATGATTAAAGCAATAGAGGTTGAGGGGAAATATGTGTATAGAAATATGAGGGGCCTAGATAGAATGAGTAAAAAGGGAGATTAAAGAGCTATGAATCAAGAGCTGAGAAATGGGATTTGTTGGATGGCCTTTTCAGTTGGCATTGTTATGACAGCATGACACAAATATGACAAATATGACAGGGCAGCATGGTGGCACAGTGATTAGAACATAGAACATTACAGCGCAGAACAGGCCCTTCGGCCCACGATGTTGTGCCGACCAGTTAAAAAACAATGACCCACTAACCTAAACCAATCCCTTTTCGTCCATAAACCTATCCACGGATCTCTTAAACGCCCCCAAACTAGGCGCATTTACAACCGCAGCAGGCAGGGCATTCCAATCCCTCACCACCCTCTGGGTAAAGAACCTACCCCTGACATCCGTCCTATAACTACCCCCCCTTAATTTAAAGCCATGCCCCCTCGTGCTAGCTTTCTCCATCCGAGGAAAAAGGCTATCACTGTCCACCCTATCTCTAATCATCTTATATGTTTCAATAAGATCCCCTCTTAGCCGCCTTCTTTTCAGTGAAAACAACCCCAAATCCCTCAGTCTCTCCTCATAGGACCTCCCCTCCATACCAGGCAACATCCTGGTAAACCTCCTCTGCACCCTCTCCAAAGCCTCCACATCCTTCCTGTAATGTGGGGACCAGAACTGCACACAGTACTCCAAGTGCGGCCGCACCAGAGTTGTGTACAGTTGCAACATGACGCTGCGACTCCTAAATTCAATCCCCCTACCAATAAACGCCAAGACACCGTATGCCTTCTTAACAACCTTATCTACTTGATTCCCAACTTTCAGGGATCTATGTACACATACACCTAGATCCCTCAATTAGCATTGGCTACTCACAGCGCCAGGGACCCGAGTTCAATTCCCGGCTTAGGTGACTGTGGAATCTACAAATTCTCCATCTGTCTGCGTGGGTTTCCTCCAGGTGCTGCGGTTTCCTCCCACAGTCCGAAAGACGTGCTGGTTAGGTGCATTAGCCATGCTAAATTCTCCCTCAGTGTACCTGAATAGGTCCTGGAGTGTGGCAACTAAATGATTTTCACAGTAACTTCATTGCCTACTTGTAACTAATAAATAAACTACTTTATGAATGGTCTCCTGTCAGAAGGAATAAAGATGAGACACGAAGAAACAAATGGGACTGGGTATCTGGAATTCAGTGCCTGAAAGAGTGCTGGAAGCAGAAAGGCTTCTCGCAATTAAAAAATACTTGGATGTGCACTTAAAGTCTATAACCTGCAGTGCTATGGACCAAGAGCTGGACATAAATTTCTCTTTCTGGACCTTAAATTTTCGATGGGCTGTATTTTAAGGGTGTGTTTCTGGTAGGGTGGCGTGTAAAATATGACAATTGACAAGTTCTCACCTTTTCATCAACTTCTGGTCCAGTTCCAATGAAGAGATAAGCATGCAGGTGCCAAAATCAACAGCCCGCCCACCATTTTGAAAACAATAATTAACGGACAAATCAGCATGTTAACAAGCCAGTATAACAACTCCTGTGTATTACAATCTCATGCAATAACAGTTATCATAAGCAGGCAGGTGCCTATGATAGTGAAAGTGAAAAGGCCATTTTAAAACAACTGTGTGGAAAGGACACCTTTTTGTTTACAACTTCATAGAAGTTGTGGAATCCCTACAGTGCAGTAGAGGCCATTCAGCCCACTGAGTCTGCACCGACTCTCCGACAGAGTATCTTCCCCAGGTCCTCTCCCCTGCTGTATCCCTGTAACCACAGTAAGAAGTCTGACAACACCAGGTTAAAGTCCAACAGGTTTATTTGGTAGTAAACACCACTAGCTTTTGGAACGCTGTTCCTTCATCAGTTGAGTGGAGAGTTCTGATCTGAGACATGGTACACTGGGGAGACGAGACGCTACGACAACGGATGAATGAACATTGCTTGACAATCAACAGGCAAGACTGTTCCCTTCCTGTTGGCGAACACTTCAGCGGTCACAGGCATTCGGCCTCTGATCTTCGGGTAAATGTTCTCCAAGGCAGCCTTCACGACATACAACAGTGCAGAGTCGCTGAGCAGAAACTGACAGCCAAGTTCCGCAAACGTGAGGACAGCCTCAACTGGGATCTTGGGTTCATGTCACACTATCTGTAACCCCCATGACTTGCCTGAACTTGCAACATCTCATTTACTGTCCTGTCTGGAGACAATACACATCTCTTTAACCTATGCTTAATGCTATCTCCACTCACACTGTCTGCACCTTTAAGACTTGAATAGCAGATTAGCTGTAAAGACTCACATTCTAATCAGTGTTCTGTAAATTGTTTGTGCCTTTATATGCCCTGTTTCTGATCAGAACTCTCCACTCACCTGACAAAGGAACAGTGTTCCAAAAGCTAGTGACGTTTACTACCAAATAAATCTGTTGGACTTTAACCTGGTGTTGTCAGACTTCTTACTGTGTTTACCCCAGTCCTACGCCGGCATCTCCACATCATGTATCTTTGTAACCCCATACATTTACCATGACTAATCCATCTAACCTACACATCTTGGGACAGTAAGGGGCAATATATCATGGTCAATCCACCTAATGTGCACACTTTTGAACTGTGGAAGGAAACAGGAGTCTAGACACAGGGAGAACATGCAAAGGCGGGAATTGAACCTGGGTTTCTGGAGCTATGAGGCAGCAGCATAACCGCTGTGCCACCATGCTGCCCTTAACTAGAGAGGACACCTGTTTTTTTAGATTAAAGTAATGGAAGGTGAGTTAGATATACATGGTCACGTAGTCATGTGATACTAGAAGTGGAAGGAGATAGGTTTCTAGAAGAGAAAAACAGCCTTCTGTGTTCAGTTGCTGGAGAAGGCTGTTTAAAGATAGAAGTCTACAAGCTGCTCTCTCTCTGAAAAGTCTCACTGGAAACTTCATGGCTGTTACTACAATTCAAAGCAAGTATACTTGAGTTTGCTACTGTATTTTAAGTCAATGGGAAGACTGTTGCTTACTAGGAACTGAAATAGTAATAAGTTAGAAATTAAGAATTTGTTTCTTTTCATGCTTAAAGACTTTTCAATGGTTAAGAATTAAACTGTGTCATTTTGTTAGAGTTATACTTAAACTGTGTTATGAATAAAGTTTGTTTTGATTTTTAAAAATCCCTAATTTGCTAGTGGATTTACTCCTCATATTTATACCAAAATAGAAAATTGCTGGGGTCTAGTCTGACTTCATAATATACCCTGGGGTTTGGGTCCAGCACCCTAAAGCTATATACCTTAAAAGTCAGTGAAAAAGTACCATTTATATACAGTCATAAATGTGAATGTTCTAATTTCTCGCTGGCTGAGAACTTAGTTTGGAGGGGGAATTTAATTCTGGCCTTTCAATGAGCATGCATGGTATGCCAATGAATGAATAAGGGCTTCCTGATGTTGTTCATCCACCTTTAACCTGCCTCTAAAATCCTGACAGCTTCATTTAGCTGGAAGCCTACAATCAGTTTCCCAACAACAGGAGGAACATTAGCAATTAAGTTCCTCCACCCACCAAGCTTCCTGCTGCTGGTGGGACTGGGAGATTCCATCCATTCTAGTGCTCAGTATTGCTTTTGTTGGGTTATGATCGTAGCCCAGTCCATCACAAAACCCAACCATCCATCCACTGATTCTGTCTACATTTCCTGCTGCCTCAGAAATGCAGCCAGCTTAATCAAAGACACCACGCACCCAGGATATACGCTCTTCCACCTTCTTCCGTTGGTAAAAAAGTAAAAAAGTCTGAGATCATGTACCAACTGACACAAGAACAGCTTCTTCCCTGCTGCCATCAGGGTGGCATGGTGGCACAGTGGTTAGCACTACTGCATCACAGCCTCCGGAGCCCCAGGTTCGATTCCCGGCTTGGGTCACTGTTGGAATTTGCACATTCTCCTCATGCCTGCATGGGTTTTCTCCAGGCGCTCTGGTTTTCTCCCACAGTCTGAAAGACGTGCTGGTTAGGTGCATTGACCAAACAGGAACCAGAGTGTGCTGACTAGGGGAATTTCGCAGTATCTTCATTGCAGTGTTAATGTAATCTTATTTGTGAATAATAAATAAACTTTAAACTTTGAGACTTTTGAGTCAATCTACCATATATTTGGCTGATCTTTCTCTAAACCCTAGCTATGACTATACCATTCTATTCTGCACCCTCTCCTTTCCTTCGCCCTTTTGTGCTCCATGTATGGTGTGCATTGTGTAGCACGCAAGAAACAATACTTTTCATTGTATCCCAATACGTGACAACAATAAATCAAATTAAATCAAACCACTTTATGAAAGATGTGAATGCATTAGAGAGAGTGCAGAAAGGATTCATGAGAATGATTCCAGTGATGAGAATTCAACTTTCATTATACAGATAAATGAGAAAAGTTGGAACTGATTTTCCTGGGGAAGAGAAGGTTGAGAGGATATTTAGTAGAGGTATAGAGGCAGCAGTGCTAACCACTGTTCTGCCATACTACTCAAAATAGTAAAACAATAGTTTTGAAACACACAGTTTTGCATTTCTTTTCATGTCATATTGACCTAACAATAAGATCACGTTGATGTTTTACACTAATTCCTTTCTCATCTATCCTTTGATTCCTATAGAAACCAAAAATTCACTGATCAATGACTGAATATCCTTGGCTCTCTGGTGTAGAGAATTCCAAAGATTCACAAACTGCTAAGCAAGGATATTTCTCATTTCAGTCCGAAATGAGCAATCCCTTATCTTGAGACATTGATTTCTACTTCTGTCTCAAGCCTTTTACACTTCTGGATGATTGTAAGTAAAATGAGCTAAGGGGGTCCTGCATTTCACTTATCTCCCAGTTATATAAATGAACACTTAAGAGGAAAATACTTCTAAAGTTAAGAAAAACAGAAAATGCTGGAAACACACAGCAGGTCTGGCAGCATCTGTGGAAAGAGAAACAGAGCAACAAATACCAGAGACACTCATATCTTATGAATGAATTTTTAAAACAGTTCAGTCATTCTTCAGAACTGGTAGATGTTAGGGATGCACAACAAATAAGCAATTGCAAGGACAAAAAAAGTAGGCACGGAAAGAAAAACCACAAAGTGTCTATAAAAAGGTGGAGTGCAGGAGTGCTTAACAATGAATCATCAACGAGTGACTTAAGTGGCAAAAAGAATGATGTTGCAAAGCAAAAGGGAGTGAGAATGAAACAAGAGAGTTCAGAGGAAGATCAGTGGTGACGGCAGAATAACAGAGAACATAGGAATTGGAGTAGGCCATTCTATGTTTTGAACCTCTTCCACCATTCAATGAGATTGTGGCTGATCAGTATCCTAATTCTATTTACCAATCTTGTTTACATATCCAATAATAATCTTCAAAAGCACAAATTTATGTTTTAATTTATTTATTGGTGTCACAAGTACGCTTAACGTTGCAATGAAGTTACTGTGAAAATCCTCTAGTCGCCACACTCCGGTGCCTGTTCGGGTACACTGAACGAGAATTTATGGCTAAAACAATCCAACTAACCAGCACATCTTCAGACTGTGGGAGGAAACTGCATTTGATCTCCAATTTAGAATTCCTTGCAGAGAAAATTTGGCAAAACAGAGAATTACTGTGGCCCACGGCTTTGATGAAAGGAAGTTAAAGAGACCTCAGGCATAAGCAATAATAGATTCTCCATCATGAACACCTGCTCATATCTTTATTACCAGTACCTGATGTCTAAAAGAAAATGGGAGGGGTGGTTAAAATGCTGTTAATCTTAATAGTTTGTGCACAGGAAGCTTGTAAATGCTTTGGATAAAGTAGCACGCAAGAAGACTTGTGTGGAACACTTTCATGGGTCAGTTGGGCCAAATGCCCTATGCCATAAATTCTATGTAAAATTCAATTCCTAAATAAAAATGTGTAGTGAAAAGCCAATAGAGAGTGATATCACAAATGAGTTTTGCTCCCTCCAAGGATGTGGCTTTTACTAGGGATGACTGCTGCTATGTACAAATGCTTCTGAACTCCCTCTGTAGCTATATTACAAAATAAACATTGCAACATACCATTCAACAGTTTCAAATGTCATTTACTGAGATAACAAATGAGCGTGTGTAATTAACCAATTTCCTCAATTGCAAATTTTAGGCTCCTCCCACATTTCAACAGGACTGCTCATCAGACCATATTACATCAGGAATACTAGACAAAGACCACGAATCTGATTGGAAATTTTAGCTCCCTGCCCTTAGCAGAAATCTGTTGCTAGTGGATTTAGAATGGAGATGGCAGATTTACCATTACATATTTTCTGGGGAATTTCTGCTATCATTCACCTGAAATGAGCAGGATTTTTCCACTATTCAATGAAAATCAGGGCCGTTACATCCATTGTTAATACAATGTTTGCAGTCTCTGTCCTCTAACTTTAACATTGATTTTAATTATTTCAGATCTTAAAATTAATCTTAGTTTGTGTGTCAGGGTATTCTGCAGAGTAAAAATGGTGGTACAGACGACGCTAAAATTATTTGTGTGTGTGCAGGACTGTTCCTTCAAGCTCCACAAGAATCATTTGAGCCACTGTTGAGATCACAATCGATGAATAGATGAAATGGAAATGGTCGTGAGCTTCAGGTTTTTAGTTGTTCAGATCACCAACAACTTACTTTGGTCCCTTCATGTGGACACTAGTTAAGAAAGTCCACCAATACTTCTACTTTATCAGGAGACTAAGGAAATTTGCCATGTCTGCTACAACTCTCACCAACTTCTATAGTTGCACCATAAAAAGCATTCTTTCTGGTTGTGTCACAGCTTGGTATGGCTACTGCTCTGTCCAAAACTGCAAGAAGTTACAAATGGTCATGATGAAGCCCAGGCCATCATTCAAACCAACCTCCCATCCATTGACACTGTCTACACTATCCGCTGCCTCAAAAAAGCAGCCAGCATAATCAAGGATCCCACACACCCTGGATATACTCTCTTCCACCTTCTTCCATTGGGAAAAATTCACAAAAGTCTGAGCTCACGTATCAACCAACTCAAGAACAGCTTCTTTCCTCTTGCCATCAGGTTTTTGAATGGACCTACCTTGCATTAAATTGATCTTTTTCTACACCCTAGCTATGGCGGTAACATTACATTCTCTACTCCATTCCTTCTCTATGTATGATATGCTTTGTCTGTACAGTGTGCAAGAAACAATACTTTTCATTGCATTCTAATACATGTGACAATAATCATTTTTTTTTCTAGATCTACATCCCTGATGGCCATGAAACCATTGTTGATTGTTGGAAAAAGCCATCTGGCTCACTAGTGTACTTTAGGGAAGGAAATCTGCCATCCTTATCTGGTCTGCCCTACATGTGACTTGAGAGCCACAGCAATTTGGTTGACTCTCAACTGCCCTCCAAGGGCAACTAGGGATGGGCAATAAATGCTGGCCAGCCAGTGATGCCCATGTCTCACAAATGAATAAAAAACAATCCAGGTGAAGGCAAAATTACAGTTAACAGAATCCTATAACCAATTTATAGTTTGGCTGAATGCCCAGATCTCTCAGAGAAATTTCACAACCTGAACCTGAGTTGCTTAACCCTTTGGAAGGGTTCTCCAGAATGGCCGTATGTTTATGTTTTGCTTGCTTTATTTAACTTCATGTTTTAAATAAATTGTGTTATGTCTTTTTTGTTTTATGAGTTTTTTGAATAAAGTCTAAGCTTTTAGACATAAATTAGCCATCTCTTCAAAATCCCCACAGGACTGCATGCACCACATGTTAAGCCCATTCATTGGCAGGATGCATCAGCTCTCTGTGAGGCAAGAGTCGGACATATCACTGCAAATAAGAGGAGCTTTGCTCTGTTCATAGTGCAAGGCCTCATCATTTTCCTGTAGCATCCGGCCAATCATTTTACATAAGAACATAAGAAATAGGAGCAGGAGTAGGCCAACTAGCCCTTCGAGCCTGCCCCGCCATTCAATAAGATCATGGCTGATCTGTCTTGGCTCAGCTCCACATTCCCGCCTGCCCAGCCATTAATGTAACCACTAATACGATGACCTCCCACAGGCATTACAATAGTCAGTGAATGTCAGATCCAGTGGTGGGAAAGTTCTTCACAATCTAGCCCTGGACACCACTAAATTAAGAGTTAAAAAGGAGGTCCCGAGCCTGGTTCTTCATGCCCTATTTGAGTTAAGAGGCAGATGGAGAGAACACATTCTGAAACATTTGTACGTGATTTTATCATTAGGTGCAATGAGTTCCTTACAGCGAAGCCTACACCTTGCTGAACTTTTCCCCTGCCAGATGGATGTATAACATCTTTCTTTCAGTGATCCACTCTTACAAGCCTGGTCTCTCAGCGAAATTATGTCAATGTTCAGCCTATCAAGTACCATGTCAGTCATGGCTGCCTTGTATGCTTATTGACCAGGTCCAAGTAATCTGTCAATCCTGTGTACAAGGTAATCACATTCCAGCTTGCCAATGGAAGAATTGGCCTCTTTTTGTTTGTTTGCCTGAAGTGGTGGATTCTGTCCACTTGTTGAGCAGAGATTTTAAGCTCTAAGCATCCATTGAAGCAGATAGACTGTGGCACCTTATTAGTGAGCATCTGTCCAGTTGGACATTTTGATCACTCTCACCATCAAAGACAGTATGTAGCACCAATCTCTTTGGGTTGAGGTTAAGCTCTTAACAGCTCTCTCCCATGTTGTGTTTATGCTCTGGAACAATGTTGGAATCTCTTCTCCAGGACACAGGTCTGGGCAAATATTTAAGCAGATCCCAGGCTGCCCAAACATTTGGGTCCCTCTCTCAATCTTCCCAGTTAAGTCCAAAGGAATACAAAACACATTAGGCACCAGCTCAGTTTCAGAACTTCCAGATGTTTAAACATCAGGTTGCCTTTGGACTCCAGACTTTTTTGTCAGGGATTACACTGTTAGCTTTCAAATTCAGCTCGAGGCATACCTTGTGGATTTATTTGCTCATAGCTGGGATTTTGATTTGATTTATTATTGATACATGCATCAGTATACAATGAAAAGCATTGTTTCTTGCGCACTATACAAAGCATACCATTCATAGAGACGGAAGTGAGACAGTGCAGAATTTAGTGTCATCTTCATAGCAAGGGTGTAGAGAAAGACCAGCTTAATGCAAGGTAAGTCTATTCAAAAGTCTGATGGCAGCAGGAAAGAAGCTGTTAGTTCATGAGTGCCGATGCATGTCCACATACTTAATGAATGTCTGGGGTCCAAAGCTTCACCGAGTCCCTTGAAGCTAAAACCTAGGATTGAAAGGGACCCAGTTTCCATGTGCCACAAGGATGCCAGCTGAGAAATTACCAATGGAGAAGCTGTGTACTGACAAGGACAGAGATATATATTTGTTCCCTTTCACATATTGCTGCTAGCCAGTGGTATAGGCTGAAAATGAGATGCAAACCAACAAACGAGGAAAAGCTTACGAGGGACATCACATAAACCTCTGGATACACGAATAAGTAAGGATTCCATATATAAATAACAACCTTGAGCACAAATTATTCTATATTTGCATTGTGCCTTATCATATTGAAACACCTTACAGTTCTGGGGAGAAGGCAGGATAATGGCACAAGGTAATTCAGAGGGCCGGTGCAGAAATGCCCTCCTGTGCTCGACAGACTGGAGGGGGCTGATTGTGGACAAGTCCCCAGGACCGGATGGAATGCATCCGAGGGTCCTGAAAGAAATGGCGGAGGTGATAGTGGATGTCTTGGTGGTTATTTTCCAGACGTTGCTGGATTGCGGGGAAGTGCCGGAAGATTGGAAAACGGCTAATGTTACGCCGTTGTTTAAGAAGGGTGCCAGGCAAAAGGCGGGGAATTATAGGCCTGTTAGTTTAACGTCTGTTGTAGGTAAAATGTTAGAATCTATCATCAAGGAGGAAATAGCGAGGCATCTTGAGGGGAACTGCTTGATAGAGCAGACGCAGCACGGTTTCGTTAAAGGGAAGTCGTGTCTGACAAATTTACTGGAGTTCTATGAGGATGTGTCTAGGGCGGTGGATAGAGGAGAGCCAGTGGATGTGATCTTTCTTGATTTTCAGAAGGTGTTTGACAAGGTACCTCACAAGAGGTTATTGCAGAATGTAAGGGGGCATGGAGTTGGGGGTAGGGTGTTAGCATGGATAGAGGACTGGTTGTCAAATAGGAGGCAGAGAGTGGGGGTCAATGGGTGCTATTCGGATTGGCGGATGGTGACTAGTGGAGTGCCCCAGGGGTCGGTGCTGGGGCCTCAGCTATTTACCATTTATATAGATGATCTGGAGGAGGGAACCGAGTGTAGGGTGTCGAAATTTGCTGATGACACCAAAATTGGTGGAACGGCAAATTGTGCGGAGGATGGGGAGAGTCTACAGAAGGATCTAGATAGGCTGGGCGAATGGGCCAGGAAATGGCAAATGGAATTTAATGTTGGCAAGTGCGAGGTGGTCCACTTTGGTAGGAATAATGGTAGGAAGGATTATTACTTACGTGGAGAAAAACTGCAGCAGGCGACGGTGCAGAGGGACCTCGGGGTCCTTGTGCATGAGTCGCAAAAACCCAGCTTGCAGGTGCAGCAGGTGGTCAGGAAGGCGAATGGGATGCTGGCCTTCATCGCGAGGGGGATTGAATATAAAAGTAGGGAGGTCTTGCTGCGGCTGTATAGGGCATTGGTGAGGCCGCAGCTGGAGTACTGTGTGCAGTTTTGGTCGCCGTACTTACGCAAGGACATTTTGGCCTTGGAGGGAGTGCAGAGGAGGTTTACTAGGCTGATGCCAGAGTTGAGGGGGTTGAGCTATGAGGAGAGGCTGAATAAATTAGGCTTGTACACGTTAGAGTTTAGAAGAATGAGGGGAGATCTCATTGAGACGTATAAGATGATGAATGGGATGGATAGGATAGAGGTGGAGAGACTCTTCCCACTCAGAAAGGATAGCAGGACTAGGGGGCACAGCCTCAAGATAAAAGGGGGGCGGTTTAGAACAGAGTTGAGGAGGAACTTCTTCACTCAAAGGGTGGTGAATCTCTGGAATTCTCTGCCCGTTGAAGTGGTGGAGGCTACCTCGCTAAATATTTTTAAGACGCGGGTTGATGGGTTTTTGATAAGAGAGGGGATTAAGGGTTATGGGGAGAGGGCGGGAATGTGGAACTGAGCCACGACAGATCAGCCATGATCTTATTGAATGGCGGGGCAGGCTCGAAGGGCTAGTTGGCCTACTCCTGCTCCTATTTCTTATGTTCTTATATGCTGTAACAATTCAGTGATACTGTGCTCTCACAGTGCTAAGTACAATTAATTACCTTTGGAATATTATAGCAGTTACAAAGCCAAAACTCAATAGAACATAGAACATAGAAAAACTACAGCACAAACAGACCCTTCAGCCCACAAGTTGCGCCGATCATATCCCTACCTACTAGGCTTACCTATAACCCTCAATCCTATTAAGTCCCATGTACTTATCCAGAAGTCTCTTAAAAGACTCTATCGAATTTGCCTCCACCACCACCGACGGCAGCCGATTCCACTCACCCACCACCCTCTGAGTGAAAAACCTATCCCTGACATCTCCTCTGTACCTACTCCCCAGCACCTTAAACCTGTGCCCTCTCCTGGCAACCATTTCAGCTCTGGGAAAAAGCCTCTGAGAATCCGATCTATACCTCTCAACATCTTATACACCTCTATCAGGTCACCCCTTATCCTTCGTCTCTCTAAGGAGAAAAGACCGAGCTCTCTCAACCTATCCACATAAGGCATGCCACCCAATTCAGGCAACATCCTTGTAAATTTCCTCTGCACCCTTTCAATAGCTTCCACATCCCTCCTGTAATGAGGCAACCAGAACTTAGCACAGTACTCCAAGTGGGGTCTGACCAGGGTCTTATAAAGCTGCAGCATTATCTCCCAACTCCTAAACTCAATCCCTCGATTGATGAAGGCCAGTACACCATACGTCTTCTTAACCACATCCTCTACCTGCGAGGCCAATTTAAGAGTCCTATGGACCCAGACCCCAAGGTCCTTCTGATCTTCTACACTGCTAAGAGTCTTACCCTTGATATTATACTTCTTATCCCATTTGACCTGCCAAAATGGACCACTATACATTTATCTGGGTTGAAGTCCATTTGCCACTTCTCCACCCAGTCTTGCACCCTATCTATGTCATGCTGCAACTTCTGACATCCCTCCAAACTATCCACAACACCAACAACCTTCATGTGTCAGCAAACTTACCAACCCATCCCTCCACTTCCTCATCCAGGTCATTTATGAAAATTACAAAAGCAAGGGTCCCAGAACAGATCCCTTTGGCAGTCTACTGGTGACCGACCTCCATGCAGAAAAAGACCCATCTACAGCCACTCTCTGCCTTCTGTGGGCAAGCCAGTTCTGGATCCACAAGGCAACAGCCCCTTGGATCCCATGCCCTCTCACTTTCTGAAGAAGTCTTGCATGGGGGACCTCATCGAACACCTTGCTGAAGTCCATATAAAGCACATCTACTGCTCTTCCTTCGTCAATGTGTTTAGTCACATTTTCAAAGAACTCAACCAGGCTAGTAAGGCTCGATTTGCCTTTGACAAAGCCGTGCTGACTACTTTTCAGCATACTAAACTTCTCTAAGTGATCATAAATCCTGTCTCTCAGGATCTTCTCCATCAACTTACCAACCACTGAGGTCGGTAATTTCCTGGGCTATCCCTATTCCCTTTCTTGAATATAGGAACCGTATCTGCAATCCTCCAGTCCTCCGGAACCTCTCCCGTCTCCATTGACGACGCACAGATCATCACCAGAGGCTCTGCAATCTCTTCCCTCGCCTCTCACAGTAACCTGCGGTACATCCCATCCAGTCCTGGTGACTTATCTGTCTTGATGCTATTCAAAATTTCCTACACATCCTCTTTCTTAATGTCCACATACTCAATCTTTTCAGTCTTTTGCAAGTCTGCAGTACAACCACCCAGATCTTTTTTCACTGTGACTACCGAGGTGAAGTATTGATTAAGCACCTCTGCTATTTCTACCGGTTCTGTACAAACTTTCCCACCTTCACATTTTATAGGCCCTATTCCTTCACATCTCATCCTTTTACTCTTCACATATTTGTAGAACGCCTTAGGGTTCACCTTAATCTTACCTGCCAAGGCCTTCTCATGACCTCTTCTGGCTCTCCTAATTTCCTTCTTAGATTCCTTCCTACAAGCCTCCTCTAGATCCCTAATATTGCCTAGCTCTCTAAACCTTTTGTATGCTTTCTTTTTCTTTTTGACTAGGTTCATTACAACTTTTGTGCACCACGGTTCCCTTAACCTACCAAAACCTCCCTGTCTCATCGCAACGTTGTTGTGCAGAACTCCAGACAAACATTCCTTGAAAATCTGCCACCTTACTCAGTACTTTTCGCCGAGAATACCTCCTTCCAATTTACTCGTCTAATTTCCTGCCTGATGGCTTCATATTTCCCCTTACTCCAGATAAACACTTTCCTAGCTTGCCTGGTCCTATCTCTTTCCAATGTTAGCGTAAAGGAGATAGAGTTATGATCACTATCCCCAAGATGCTCTCCCACCGAGAGATCCGACACCTGTCCAGGTTCATTAGCCAGTACCAGATCGAGTACAGCCTCTCCTCTTGTAGGCTTATCCACATACTGTGTCAGGAGACTCTCCTGAACACACTTAACAAACTCCTCCCCATCCAAACCTCTTACCCTAGGGATATTCCAATCGATGTTTGGGAAATTAAAGTCTCCCATCACGGCAACTCTGTTATTACTACATCGCTCCAGGATCTGTTTCCCTATCTGCTCCTCAACATGCCTGTTACTATTGGGCGACCTATAGAAAACACCCAGCAAAGTTATTGATTCCTTATTGTTCCCTTACTTTCCCTAACTCTCTGAATTTTTCGTACGCTTTCCTTTTCTTTTTGACTAGGTTCATTACAACTTTTGTGCACTACGGTTCCCTTAACCTACCAAAACCTCCCTGTTCTGCATGACAAACTTACTTTCACCCACAGAGACTCCGTAGACAATCCCTCCACAGCACCCACCTTCTCTACAGCCATGACACTGTCCCTGATCAACAGTGCCACTCCCCCACCTCTTTTGCCTCCCTCCCTGTCCTTTCTGAAACATCTGAAACCCGGCACCTGAAGTATCCAGTCCTGTCCCTGAGACATCCAAGTCTCTGTAATGGCCACCACATCACATTTCCAAGCAGCGATCCATGCTCTAAGCTCATCCACTTTATTCACTACACTCTTGGCGTTAAAATAGATACATCTCAAACCTTCGGTCTGAGCACTCCCCTTCTCCATCACCCGTCTATCCTCCCTGTTACACTGTCTACAATCCTTCTCTATTTGCGAGCTAACGTCCTCGCTCCCAGTCACCTCATCTCGATTCCCTCCCCACAACCTTTCTTGTTTAACGTCTCCCCAGTAGCCTTAGCCAATCTTCCTGCCAGGATATTGGTCCCCCGGGATTCAAGTGCCACCCGTCTTTTTTGTACAGGTCACACCTGCCCCTAAAGAGGTCCCAATGATCCAGGAACCTGAATCCCTGCCCCCTGCTCCAGTCCCTCAGCTACGCATTCATCCTCCACCTCATTCCATTCCAGCTCTCACTTTCCCGTGGCACAGGCAGCAATCCCGAGATTACTACCTTAGCGTTCCTCCTTCTCAACTGTCTACCTAACTCCCTACATTCTCTTTTCATGACTCCTTCCCTCTTTCTATGTCAGCGGTACCAATATGTACCACGACCTCAGGCTCCTCTCCCTCCCACCTCAGGATTTCTGGGTTGCAACCAGAGACATCCCGGATCCCGGCAAAAGGGAGGCAAACCACCATCCGAGACACCCATGTGCCTCCGCAAAATCGCTTATCCGACCCCCCTCACTGTAGAGTCCCCGATTAATACTGCCTTCCTCCTCCTTTCCTTAGCTCTCTGAGTTACAGGGCCGGACTCTGCTCCACAGACACGGCCACTGCTGCTTCCCCCAGATGGGCTGTCCCCCCCAGCAGTACTCAGACAGGAGTACTTATTATGAAGGAGGACATCCACCGGTGTGCTCTCTATCACCTGAGCTTTCCCCTTCCTGACCATTACCCACTTGTCTGCCTCCCGTGGTCCCGGTGTGACCACCTGCCAGTAGCTCCTGTCTATCATCTCCTCATTTTCCCTAACCAGACAAAGATCCTTGAGCTGCAGTTCCAGTTCTCTAACACTCAATTCTCACTATTTGTAAAAAGCAAAGAAATAGAAAAATGAAGACAGAAAGCATGCATACTAATTATATTTCTTCATTTTTCAACATGTTTTATTGATCCATTTTTAAATTTATAAATATTAACAGAGATTCTATTTCTATACCTCACATTAAGTTGATCTTTCTCTACACCCTGGCTTCATTCTGCACTCTCTCTTTTCCTTCTCTATGTAGGATATGCTTTGTCTGTATGGCACGCAAGAAACAATACTTATCACTGTATGTGAAAATAATAAATCAAATTTCCTGTTAACTACGTAATGATAACTTGCCTGCCAATATACATATATATATTGTCTGATGAAGGATATCATAGTTATTCATTGTTATGAGACATTAGAAACAAAGAAGGGCTGTTATATATTAGTTACTGTGAGTTGAACGGTCCTTTACGGGTTTGGTCACATGGTCACTTTGTAATGTCATTGGCTATTTCATAGGCTTTATTCAGTCTGCATCCAGCTTTCTTTTTGGTTAGTCTGGGTCCAGCCACACTAAGCAACTACCTAATAAGCCAAATTGAGCTTTGATGAAAGATTAACAAGACTCAAAACATTGGCTCTATTCTCTCTCCACAGACGCTGTTAGAGCTGCTGAGATTTTCCAGCATTTTAGGTTTTTGTTTCGGATTCAATCATTGCAATATTTTGCCCTTACCTAATAAACCTGTTCTGTTGTTACATCTAAAACCCAAGTGCTACCACTTTCTATTCTTTTATCCTGCAACAAGTCCTGTAATGTAGATATGCAGATTCTGCCACATACCACAGGTAGTGCCTGAAGAATCGGGCAGGTGAAATGCTTGGACGTTTCTGTGCTCTCTCAAACACATTGACTGTTATTTTGCGTGTTGCCAACTAAGAGTCTGATTTTACCATTTTCATTCGAAGTGCTGAATCTAGGCACAATTCAGATCCAACTTGGAAATTTGCTTTCATGCGCACTTAGCTTGAAAAAAAAACCGTGAGTCTGAATCGCGCTGTGGGCAGGGCTTATCGCGCCCAAAACGATTGGACCGCTGAACTGCACATGTACAGTTAGAAAAAAATTGAAAAAGCATACCCGTCAGATTGCTCCCAAACTGCAGAAAATGGCCCGGAAGCGAAAAGTGGAAGCAATGGCCCCCACAGACATCACTGTTCCCCTTATCTACTCACCTCCCCACAATCCAGATCGATTGCGACCCTCTGCCCCCTTTCCGCCCACTGATCGATCATCTGCAAATTGGCAGGGGACTCCCTTGCCCCCCCCTCCCCCTCCCCCCACGAGATCCATCTAGCCTTCCCCCCCACCCCCATTGGAGATACATCTTACCTGTCTCCCTCCTCCCCCCCCAATCCCCAGAGAACGATCTGGCCTCAATGAACGCCACCCCCCCACTCCCAAAAGAACAATCTGGCTTCACTCCACTGCCCCCAAGAGAATGATCTAGCCTCACTCCCCCTCCCCCCACCAAGAGAATGATCTGGCCTCCCTCCCCCCACCTACCAGATGTATATCTGACCCACCCACCTCCTCCGAGAATGATCAGACCCATCTCTTTCCCCTCACCCAACCAAATAACGATCTGGCCTCCCTCCCCGCACTCACTAGAGATACATCTGACCCGCCTTCCCCTCCCCTCCCCTCCCCACCATCAATCTCAGTTAGAGAGCCATTGGAAGCTCTGAACTTAACTCTTCAATGGAGTACCTGAAACGACTTTTATTTAGCTTGTTTATTTTGTTTCGGTCCGATTCCGGGTCAGAGAACATGGTGATAAAGGGGGAAATGCTGATAAAGTTGGCTGGGCAGTTCATTAATTCAATTTAAATACATGAAAATGCAATTAGATTGCTGTTGCACCCGTTTCAGGTACGAATCAGATCGCAGCCATTCCTGGGCCTCGGTAAAGTAAGCATCTGCGTGGACGCAGGCACAGATCGTGTTAATGGTCTCACGCCTGACCTCATCACGTTTACGCGCCCGTTTTCAATGACAAAATCGGGCCCCAAGACTCCTGAGGTGTGCCTACCAGGATCAAGCTTCTCCATTTTGGTTGGTCAAAAGCCAGGGATTCCCTTGGGACGGTGTGGATGACTGATCTCTTCTGAGTTGCTTTGAGGATATCCCCAAAACATTTCCACTTTCTTCCTGGGAATTTCCTGTGATGACAGTGTCATACCTGTTAATTCTCAGACACTTTTGACCAGTTTACTTACTCAAAGGTTTTACCCCAGTGTCCTTATTTGCAAGATGGACAAAGGACAAACACAAATAAAGATTCAATAAGTTTATTAATAATAACACTATTAATCCTTAAATTACTCACATAACACAAGAGGATACCCCAGATTCAAGTATATTACCCGCAAAGATGATTTGGTTAAACTGCAGGCTCAATTCTCTGAGTCCTTCTGGTCTGTTGACACGAAGGAGAGTCTCTATGGCAGCTTCTTCCTTCCTTCCCTGGTCAGTCTTCCAATAGTCAAGGTAGCCTCCCTTGTTGAGTCTTCGCTGCTAGTCTGATTGAGATGTATAGCTTTATCCCCCTGCCTGCCTGCCTTTCCAGAAACTTCTCTGGCTTCCGACCAACGAGGTCTTGGGAGGGTGTCCCAATGCCCAGTGAGTTTCTTGATGCCTGCCTGACAGAACATTGGGGCCCACCCCCAGGTGTCCATCTCCATGGTGTTGCTTACATGTAACCTGTTGCCAAATAACTGCAGGAGCTCTTGGTGACAGAAAGTCTGGCCTGATCTGGACTTCTAATAATTGAGTAAGAAGTCTCACAACACCAGGTTGAAATCCAACAGGTTTATTTGGTAATAAAAGCCACTAGCTTTCGGAATGCTGTTCCTTTGTCAGGTAATTCACAGATACCTCCAGACAATGGAAGATGCTCTCATAAGAACAGGATATGGCGCTCGACTCATCGATCGACAGTTCTGACACGCCACAGTGAAAAACTGCACTGACCTTCTCAGAAGACAAACAGGGGACATGGTGGACAGGGTACCCTTCATTGTCCAGTACTTCCCCGGGGCGGAGAAGCTACGACATCTTCTCTGGAGTCTTCAAAATGTTGAAGGCAAACATCTCGCCAAGGTCATCCCCACACCCCCATTTCTTCAAACAACCGCACAACCTTAAACAGACCATTGTCCGTGGCAAACTACCCAGCCTTCAGGAGAACAGTGACCACGGCACCACATGACCCTGTCACAGCAACCTTTGCAAGACATGCCGGATCATCGACACGGATGCCATCACACATGAGAACACCATCCACCAGGTACACGGCACATACTCTTGCAACTCGGCCAATCACATCTACCTGATACGCTGCAGGAAAGGATGTCCCGAAGCATGGTACATTGGGGAGACCATGCAGACGCTACGACAACGGATGAATGAACATCACTCGACAATCACCAGGCAAGACTGTTGTCTTCCTGTTGGCGAACACTTCAACGGTCACTGGCATTCGGCCTCTGACCTTCGGGTAAGCATTCTCCAAGGCGGCCTTCACGACACACGACAGCGCAGAGTCGCTGAGCAGAGACCGATAGCCAAGTTCCGCACACATGAGGACGGCCTCAACCGGGATCTTGGGTTCATGTTGCACTATCTATAACTTGTGTGGACTCACTAACTATCCTGTCTGGAATCAATACACATCCCTTTAATCTGGGCTTAACCCTCTCTCCACTCACATTGTCTGTACCTTTAAGACTTGATTAGCTGTAAAGACTCACATTCTAATCAGTATTCTGTAAACTGAGTGTGTGACTTTACATGCTCTGTTTGTGATCAGAACTCCCCAGTCACCTGACGAAGGGGAAAAGCCTTGAAAGCTAGTGGCCTTCGCTACCAAATAAACCTGTTGGACTTTAACCTGGTATTGTGAGACTTCTTACTGTGATAAATGAAAATCAGGGCGATTTGAATGGGAGGAGCAGCCGGGGAGGAGGGCGGTTACTATTCTGCTCCGCCCGCGGGGAGGGGTGTAATATAAAAAGGGAGAGGTTGGTGAGGTAGAGGGAGTGAGTGAAGAACGCCTTTCTATCCCCAGCTGTACTATCTTACCGGCGATTCGGAGCGGCTGCCATGAGGAGCCCGTGTGTCGCCGCCGCCGCCGCGCTGCTGCTGCTGGCGGTCCTGAAGCTTCCAGAACATTCGGTGAGTGGCGCGAGCCGTTCAAACCCTAACGGCCGGTGCTCGCGCTGAGCCGCGGGGGGCCGGTTCCCCATGTGCCGTGGGGCCGTGATCGGATGTCTGTGTGAGGGAGAGATGGCGGAAACTGCTCCGGTGGGAAGGGGAAGAAGAAGAGATCTTATCTCTTCTTTTGAAGAGATGCTGGGCAGGTTGTCAATTAGCCGGCTTATCTGCCCTGAGCCTCTTGTTTAGGACGTCGGGTTTATCTTGGAAGGGGGGGGTGGGGGGCGGTGTTTTAGTGATTTGGCTTCAGTCGCCAGCTGTATATAAAGTAAAAGCTGTAAAACAGCGTGTGTGTGGAGCTTTCCTGTTAACTCTCCTCTTCGAGGTAACCGGCTGACTGAAACCGCCTTTAGTGGGCGGATAACTTTTTTTATGGACGGATCCATTTGTATTGAGGGGGGATCTTGTATCGTCGAGTGTCAGGGACTGTTTGCCAAGTGGCGATACTCAGGATAACGTTTTTGTCTCCCCCACCCTTCGGCCAGGGATGGACTGGCCTATGGGAATCCTTCGCCGTCGCATGTCACCTCACCGTGGTCCGATCCGATGACTCACTGCGCCTGCGCGCACAGCTCACTCAGTGTACACAAGCTTCCTCGTGACTGGAGCCTGTCAGTATCACAGCAGATAGGGAGGGGCTCCCTGAGGGAGATTGGCACTGGCTAGTCTAACAGGACATTTGAGTCCCTGTAATGCAGTAGGAGGCTGTTTGGCCCATCTAATCTGTAACAACATAAGAATGTAAATAGGAGTAGGCCATCTAGCCCTTTGAGCCTGCCCTGCCATTCAATAAGATCATGGCTGATCTGAAGTGGATCAGTTCCACACACCCCTACCCCCCATAACTTCCATTTTCTATCAGAAATCTATCTACCTAATGACTTAAATATATTCAACAAGGTTGCTGCCACCATTTCAATGGGCAGAGATTCACCACCCTTTGACTGAAGTTCCTCCTCAACTCTGTTCTAAACTGTTCTCCACCCCCCCGCCTCTTATTTTTGCAGCTGTGCCCTCTAGTTCTGTTTTCCTTTCTAAGTGGAAAGAATCTTTCTACCTCTACCCTACCTAGCCTCTTCATTATCTTGTAAGTAACACCTTGACTTGTACCAACACTGACAGGAAACATGTGTTGTTCTATCTCTGAAACCCATGTAATTAATGTATCTACATGTCTTGGGACACTTGAGGGGCAATTTAGCATCAAGAAATGAAGTGGAAATGGTTGCATTTCAAGTGTCCTGATCACCACAACTTGTCTTAGTTCTTCCACAATGATGCTGTAGTTCCAACCCACCAGTGCCTTACTTTTTCAGAAGGCTAAGGGAAATTCACTGTCCACTATGACACTCCTTTTAGTTTACAAATGCACCATGGATGTATCATATGTGGTATGGCTTCAGCTCTAACCAAGACCACAAACTCAATTGATCATAGAAACCTGCCTCCCATCCATTGACATTGTCTACACTTCTGATGCCTTGGAAAAGCAGCCCTCATAATTGAGGATAGCACGTACCCTGGACGTACACCAGTGGGTTCACGCTGTGAAGCAGCTATTCAGCTGCACAACCTGTGAAGAGAAATTCCAGACTTCATCACTCTCAGGACAGCATGGTAGCACAATGATCAGCACTACTGTTTCACAGCTCCAGGGACCTGGGGTTGATTCCTAACTTGGGCCACTCTGTTTGGAGTTTGCACATTCTCCTTGTGTTTGTGTGGGTTTTCTCCCACAGTCCAAAAATGTGCATGTTGTTAGGTTGATTGACCATGCTTAAAAATTGCCCTTGGTGTCCTGAAATGTGTAAGTTAGAGGGATTAGTCGATAAATATGTAGGGACTTGGAAATGGGGCCTGGATGGGATTGTGGTTGGTGCAGACTCTGAGCCAAACAGCCTTTTGCTGTACTGTGGGGTTTCTATCTTCTCCCATTTGGGTGGGGAAGACTCTAACAGAAGTCAGAACATCTACCATCTGACTTGAACAGCTTCTTCCCTGCTGCCTTCAGACATTTGAATGGACATACCTTGTATTAAGTTGATCCTTCTCTATATCCTAACTGCAACACTACATTTTGTGCTCTCTCCTTCCCTATAATACTGTATATATGCTATATTTGTGTAACTGCAAGAAACAATACTTGTGCAGGTTGAGTTAGTATTGGTGACATTTTTTGGATTGGGAGGCAACCAGAGCACTGAGGAGAAGTTCAGATTGAACCTGGATCTCTATTGCTGAGGCAGCAGTGCTAACAATTGTGCCACTGCTGCCCTTGACAGACCTCTTTTGTTCATGTCTGCTACTGTTCAATGAAGGGTGAGATCACATGTTTGCAAACAGTGAAACTTGTTATCAGCAAAAACAGTTTGGAGTTCAGAATGTACTGACTGAATGAAGAGGCTGCAGGATAGAAGGCTTTGGGTGTTCTGATTTTACTGTGCATGTACAGCAATAATTGGGAAGGCAAACTGAAGTTCCCTTTTATTGCAAGGTGGATGACGTTTCATAACAGGGAGGTTTTGCCTCAGTAATGTCACACCTTGCATACTGGGTAGTTTTGGCCTCCTTGCTTAGAACATAAGAAATAGGAGTAGGCCATCCAGCCCTTCGAGCCTGCCCCACCATTCAATAAGATCATGGCTGATCTGTCGTGTCTCAGTTACACATTCCTGCCCTCTCCCCATAACCCTTAATCCCCTCGCTTATCAAAAACCCATCAACCTGCGTCTTAAAAATATTTAGCGAGGCAGCCTCCACCACCTCAACGGACAGAGAATTTCAGAGATTCACCACCCTTTGAGTGAAGAAGTTCCTCCTCAACTCCATTCTAA